>NC_080420.1:115447926-116919272 GCF_029873635.1 Malania oleifera
GGGTTAGGAAAACCTGAGCTGTCGTTCACGGAAAGTGCCTCGCATGGGTGTAGGAACCTGAGCTATAGTTCATGGAAGGTGACCCGCACTGGGTGTAAGAACCCGAGATATAGTTACAAAGGTTAATAACGGGGGGACGCGAAGGGTCAATAGTGGGACCGCGATGGGTCATAAGATAGGACCGCGATCGGGTCAATAGGAGTGGGACCATGATAGGTCAATAAAAGTGAGACCGTGATGGGTTAATAAGAGTGGAACCGCGATGGGTCAATAAAGTGGGATGCGAGGGGTCAATAAAAGTGAGACCTCGAAGGGTCAAGAAGGTGGGACCGCAAAGGGTCAATAAGATGGGACGCGAAGGGTCAATAAGGAGCGGACCGCGATGGGTCAATAAGAAGTGGACCGCGAAGGCTACCAAACGTGGACTGGCGATGAGTGGTAAGAGTGGGACCGCGATGGGTTTAATAATAGTGGGACGCCGAAGGGTCAATAAGGTCAAACCGCGATCGGTCAAAGATTGGACGCGAAGGGTCAATAGGTTGGACCATGATGGTTAATAAGTGGGATCGCGAAAGGGTCAAATAAGAGTGGGACCGTGAAGGGTCAATAAGATGGGACACAAAGTGTCAATAAGAATGGGACACGATGGGTCAATAACGTGGGGCGGGATGGTTCATAAGGTGGGACCGCGAGGTCATAAGAGTGGGACCCGAAGGGTCAATAAGGTGGGACCGCGAAGGGTCAATAAGAAGGGACCACGACTAGTTCACTAAAATGGGAACCGCGATGCGGTCAAATCGAGTGGGACCCACGGAAGGTTCATAAGGTGGGACCGCGAAGGGTCAATAAGAATGGGACTGCGATGGGTCAATAAGGTGGAACTATGATGGGTCAATAAGAATGGACCACGAAGGGTTAATAAGGTGGGACCGCGAAGGGTTCATAGAATGGGACCGCGAGGGTCAATAAAAGTGGGACCACAAAGAGTTAATAAGGTGGACCGCGAAGGGGTCAATAAGATGGGACAGCAATGGGTCAATAAGGTGGGACCGTTGAAGGGTCATAAAGTGGGGACCGCGAAGGGTTAATAAGAGTGGGACCGGAAGGGTCAATAAGAGTGGGATCGCGAAGGGTTAATAATGTGGGACCGCGATGGGTCAATAAGAGTGAATAAGATGATCAAAAAAATTTGGATGAACTACTCATATGAATGAGATAATCAAGAAAGCTTTGATGTGATCCAACACCTCAGTTTTGTCGCGAACAACACCATTTTTGATGTGAGGGTCGATGGCCCTAATTTCAAGGTAGATAACTCAATTTGGGACCCGGGAAATGGCTACTCTATATGGATAATCAATTGGGTATGTGTTGACCTTATTGGTCATGCCCGGTTTTTGATTATGACAAATACTCATTGTATCTAATGAACGGTTTGAGGTTTTGTGCAGGAATCAAGAATGATAAGATCAAAATGTGCACAAAGCAAGAAAAGCTTGAAGACCAAATCATATTCTTTGTAATATAATTATATTGGTCTGTAATAGTAATTAGGGCGTTCGGTTTGTAATAAGCTTCACGCACATCACATGTATGATTTACTACGTAAGCTCAAAACCGAACCATGAATGAGAAAGGGACCCGTAGAAAGAGGTCCGACCGACACCGGATTTTTTCGGTGCTTTCAAATTGGACCCCAAGTGACCTTAGGACATACACATATTCACATATATTTGTTAGGCACTTGAATAGGAATTGTTTGGGTAGATACGGACCGAAATGCACACTTGTTGCACTTCGTCGACCGGCTAATTCAGTTCAATTTGGCCTGGTCGACCGAACCTGTCCGGGTCAACTATATGACCCAGTCCTGGTCGACCGAGCCCTTATAGGTCATTTGACCTCGGTCGACCCAAACCACCTAGAGTCAACAGTTTGACCTCCCAATCGACCGACCAGATTTGTACTCCAAACTACCTGGTCGACCGAGGAGTCTTGGGAGGATTCCCAACGGTCTGGTCGACCAAGCCATGCAGTTCAAAAAGGCCCCAGTTGACCGAACCTCGGAGTTTTGGAAAATCGCCCTTGCCCGGTCGACCGACCACTTAGTTCAAAATGCCCCTGATCGACCGAGCCACCTGAGTCCTGGTCGACCGAACCACTTTTGGTCGACCGGACCTCTCGGGTTGTTCCCATTTTTACCGTGGGATATATTTTTCTAAACAGGGTTAAAATGCCTTAAACATCATTAAACTTTTCTAAAAATACCCTATAGGTCCCCAACGGTCATATTTTCTCCCTTGGCCTATATATACAAGTTCAATTTGAGAAAATTCATGATGGATTAGCCACTTTGATTAGGGAAAATTCTTTGAAAATCCAAAACCCTTATAATACTCATTTCCAAGCTCCACACACTCAATCTTATCTTCTCATATTGCCTACATCATTTGTAAGTTGATTTTGAGTGCTTGTTGTAATTGGTTTGTTCTCCCATCTCTGGATTGTTCGGGATTTATTTTTGAGAGCCAAACCTTAAGTATTCTTACGGGACTTTGTTAGTACGTCTCTCCTAAGAAGACTTATATAAAACTTCTAAGTATTGCATAGTCATTGCAATTTCTTAAGAAGTTAGTATTTGCATTTGGTTGCAAAAACATTTTCAAATATCTACTGTGTTTTTTATCTTGAAAATATTTGATGAGATTATTTGCAAGTGTGATAAAATCTTTGTTGCAGTGTTCGTTAACTCATATATCCCTTGCTGAATACAAAGATTGAATATCCTTTTTGCAAACCAAACCTATACGTTGCTAGAGCTTTATATACATATATGTATTGAGAAAAACTCGTTGATTGAAATATATGAAGTTTGATTATATCTTTGTTTGAGCACTTAGATTGAATATCCTGTGAATACAAAGATCGTTTAGGTTTGCACTCTCACGCACTCATTACAACGATAGTAAATTTATTTGAGAGTTGACATTTTAGACACATTGAGCTTACATATTATTTCATATTTGTGGTGTATATTATTGCGCGAATTTGGGGTTACATATCTGCTTTACTTGAAAGCACAATCACTGTACCATTTCAGTATCATACCACATTGGTTGTATTTCTAGGCACGGGCCTGAAGAGGGAGACTAGCCCTGGAATAGTCCCGGATTGGCTTAGACCCGGTTAGGAAAGCTAGGTGCGTCGTCCTGTTAAGGCGTGTAGGTTGAGGTCAGCCCCGCTAATGACCTGGTTAAGGTTGAGGTCAGCCCTGTGTTAATTTGACCTGGTTGTAACCGGTGCCGCTCCACCCTTAAGTGAGCTATTAGTGTAATCCTCTCGCTTGCGAGCTTGAGGCCGTGACGTAGGCACGTTGGCTGAACCTCGATAACATATCGTGTGTTTATTTACATTTCTGCACTTACATTTACCGCACGCGTATATTATTATGTGAATGATGCACTTAACTTAAATTTCCACATATCTTTTATATCTGCGCATTTGGAATTATATAGACCAACCCTAGGTTGTTTTATACGAGCATTTTATTTAACCTAGGTGATAAACTTAAAAATTCCAATTCACCCCCCCTCTGGGAATACACCGATTCTAACAGTATGAGATCTCGAAATCTTTTGGGAAATATTCTCAAATGTAGGGTTTAAAGTCTTGAAGAATTGCTCCACTGTGGATGATCAATAGGGTGCCAAGTCCTGAGATCTTTTGGAAGGTTAGTATTTTGGAAAATGGTTACCCTACTAAGGTGATCAATCGGGTGCAAGATCCCGAGATTCTTCTAGAACATGTCCTTAGGTGTAGGGTTCAGAATTATTCCACTGGGGATTATCAATCTGGAATGAAATCCCGAGTTTCTTTGGTTGTCTTTAGATTACCCTCTTTGAGACTCAACAACCAATGCATCAATTGCTTCTTGGGGTCAACTGTTTCAAAGCATGTCAATCTGTGCATAGGGGTCAACTGTCCCAGTTTCAAATATGTCTAGACAAGAATGGCTCAGTCAAGTATATAAAAGAATTATTCAGTAGTTTATTCAACTAGGTAAGTATAAATGAATGGTGCTCTATTGCTATATGTATGCATGTTGCTACCTAAGATGCTAGAATGCAGTGATATGTTGCTATGTGTGCATAATGATGCATGAATGCAAAAACGTATGCATGTTGCATGAGATGCCCTTTGTATTTTCTTTCTTATGCAATGCATGGAATGTATGGTAATGCATGAAATGCATGGTAATGCATGAATATTTTCTCCTTCCAACGTGCTTGTAATCGACAACCCAATCTCTGATGTTGCATATGCTTTCAAATTCCACGTTGCCACTGATTCTAGCCATGTTTCAAATTCCAAAAGGCGCTCAAAATCTGCCCCAGTGTTTATATGTCACCGGTCATGGCCCTATTTTCAACTTTTATTTTGTCATGAAAGCTCCTGAATTTGCTCCAATGGAACTAAAAAACTGCCCCAGTTTTGATCCTTGTCCATTAATCTTGTCTTTGTTTTCATCATGCACTTTGATATGAAGGCATCGGAATTAGTCCAGAAAAAACTCAAACCAAAAATCTGCCTCAGTTACCATCGTTTGTTACTGATCTTGGCTTCGATTTTCTTGACTTATCCGACCATGGAGGTGATTGGCTTGGCTCAAATGAAACTCAATCACAAAATCTGCCTCAATTGAGTGGATCTATAGCTAATCTTAGCCCTGTTTTCATATTCCAATATGGTAAGAAGGTGTTTGAATGGGTCCCACTGAAACTCAATTCTTCTTGAATAAGTGGATCTTTGAAACCTAACATGACATTTGCCCTAGTTAGAATGCTATTTCTCTACAAGGATCTTTTTTATATAAGCTGCTAGTGATTCTGAAACCCTTTGACTATCCATCCTCCTTTAAAACTTTGAAGGGCAAGGAGTTCTTATATATATATATATATATATATATATATATAATACATGATGACATGCCAATTTACCAATGAGCTCGTAACAAACCCAATTATGATCTTGGCCATATTTTTGATTTCCCAACTGACATAGATGTCCCTGAATGTGTTCCTCTGAACCTCGGCATGACACCTACCCTAGTAGATGCATTTGTAGCTGATCCTGTATGTCTTACATTTTCTCCACAAGGACATTCTTTGGATTGCATCCTTAATGTTTTAAAATTTCTTTGAAATTTAAATGAATAAGCATGCAAACAGATAACTCAATCTCAATGGGAATATGGATGGAATGCACAAACTTGCTTGTCTTTGCTCGATTTTCTGTGCTTGTTAAATAGGAGACAAATTTTACCAATACTTTGACACTAATATAATTTCGCTAGCTTAAAGAACCATATCAATGGGCAAAATTCTTTTTTTCTTTTTAGCCTCATAACCATAACTCCTCCCATGTATCTCTACTTAAAGATTCTTTCTTACTTATTTCAAGCTTAACTCAAACTAACTGTCTTGAATTATAACTAGTGTCTCATTAAGTAGTCTTATCAATATTCCAATCTTAGGGTGGACTTTAAGACAAGAGACGAAATGTAGGTTTAGTATTTAGGTTTCACCAAGAACAAGAAAACTAAGGCTCAAAAATTCCATCCCCTAATAAAGATTTCTGCCCCAGTGGTGCAGTATTCACAAAGTATTGACCGAACTTGTCATTTGAACAAGCTGCCTACGTACCTTTGCAGGATCAGGTCATTACATAGTTCAGACTCAACATTGAGTCTTATAAATCATTTGAGACAACAACGTATACCAATCTAGTCAGGACTTTCATTTGGACCGTAATGTAGGCTAAGAGTATGGCTTAAAGAAGAAAAGAGTTAAATAAGGCTCAAAATCATTGATTTCATCAAGGGTAATTTGGTCAAAGATCACATATGTAGTATGTCCCTTATTTTTCTTTCTTCTTCCTTTCCTTCATCTTTCTCTTCCTTTTTTCTTTCATTTTTTCATCTTCTTCTTCTTCTTTCACCACAACTTTGGCTTTTCCTTTTATAAAGGAATTTTAACTTCATTTTCATCTGAATTCCATTTGGGAGTGATTTTTTCAAACTGCCCCAGTGTGGGGTGTGATCCTTTAACGAATTAATTAAGAATTGAATTGTTCAGGCTTAAAAAAAAGCTTGCAAGGGATTTTTTCTTTGACTTTATTTTGGGTAGCAGAACAATGGCCTGCTATCATTTTAGTAGTGATCATTGCCTCAAATGATTTGTCAAACACTAGGAGACCCAAACCTAGGTTGAATTTTTGATGAACTGACTTTTAAGAAAAGATTGGTTTAACATTCAGGCTCAACTTGGTTAACAAATGGTAAATCAATATTTGGTTCTTTTTAGGGGTACTGGTCGACCAAAGATGGCCACCCCTCATTTGATCAAAATATAATCATCATACCTTTAAGACACCAATCATAGATAACAAAGACAAGAAACTTTTTCACCGATTTTATCAAGCGAATGTAGAACAAAACTTGATGAGTCCTTTTTGTATATTTCTCCTATGACTCTTCATCATTTTGAAATCCATATCTCAACCAGGCTCTTGACAATATTTTGAAGTAGGGGGTCTTCAGAGGCTTTTCCTTCATCATCCTTTTTTCTTTTCTTTTTTTTCTTTTTCATTTTTTTTTACCCCATTAAATAGACTCCCAAAACCAGCTAATGGCTCCAAGTCCTTTGTATTGACAAAACTATTACCTATGTCACTTTACACAAAATACAAGCAAAAATATACAAAATTTGGCATAAAGTGATGATTCAAGGAGGATGGAATGAGATGAGACAGAAAAGCATTCTTATTTCATTCAATTTCAAAATGATTTAAATAAAAAGCATGAACATTCCTCTTATTATCACCCTTAGGTAATCAAGCATATCATTTCTGTATCATGTGAGCTCACTTCTAAAGTTGAATACCAATCAATCTTCTAACCCAGTGGCGTTTATTACATTCTTACTATGATCACGCAATGGGTCCCTATGATCATAACCTTTCTCTGTAGATAGATCATCTTACTCTGCTCAATACTGGAATCCTGGATCTCAATTCTATCACCTTGGACCATGGTTTTAAAGATAATTTGAATGTGATTATTGACCCATTAGAGATGACTATGCATACATGGTTATGAAATTGAGCATGAAATGCATGATTATGTTATGCAATAGGTGTTTATGCATAGGTGTAACTAGTACACAAATACATACAAATAGGGATATGAACATGCATCAGCCTATCATGCATGGCTATGCGTGAAATTATGCGTGAATGCATGAATGCAATGTAACCTAAATGACTACTTTGCCAGAATTTTGAAAACATCCCGCTAATAAAAGATTTCAAGATTAAGATGACCATTGATGGGCCACAATTTCAATTCAACTCTTCTCTTAACCATTCCTTTTTTTGATGATGGTCCATGTACCTCGTATTCTATGAAAGGTCAAATTATGACCGGAGGTTGGGGTTGACCCAACCTAGTCAACCCCTTGGATTTGTTCAATGCGGGCTTGTAAACTTTAACATGCACTTGGACCTCGAGTATTTTAAAAAATGGGCTTCAATATATTTCATGATCGGATTAGGCCCTAGTTTTAAAAGGACTTGGGCTTGGATTGCTTAGAAAATATTGGCCCGAATTTTGGGTAATAGGGCCGAAGCCCATTTTTGGAAATCTGGGTTTGACCCTTTCTGAAATCAAGCCTAGGCCGAGTTTTTACTTAAGAAAAGGTCGGGCCTAGGTTTGTTTTTAAAGAATTGGGCCTGAGTTATTTGAAAAGGGTTGGGCCGGCCCATATTTTAAAATTCTCAGGCCAAGTGCTTTATTTTTTTTTAAAGGATGGGCCATGGTCTCATTATTCGGCTTTTTTAGAATACTGGCTAAGTAGTATGTAAGTCTAAAATGGATGCAAAATGTATGATATAATACAAAGTATCTCACAACATATATACAACATACTATATATGGAGAAAGATGTGGCTCATGTCCCGACCCAAGGTAGGTACTGTTGAAAATAGTAACCTTGACTAAATGTGGAGATGGCCGGCAGCCCACCGCTGTTGACATTGGAGATTGGCAGGCAACCTACTCCACCTACTAGCCCACCTCCGTTGAAGATTTGCTCCCACATTTGTTGATTATTTTGGTTTTGTATCTGCTATAAATAGGTGTGTGTATGTGTTGTGATAGTGTGGTGTGTTGAGAGAGAAAAACCAGCGAGTGTTGAGAGAGTTGTTTCCTCCGTATTATTGTTTCAGATTGAAATATATTTGTGTGCAATTTATCCTCACTGAGTTTTCAGTCACAGCCAGTGACTAAGTGTTCCTCTCCACCCATAAGTGGTATCAGAGCGTTCAGGTACGCCAGAATTCGCCAAACAGAGGCGAACAAAGGAGAAATTCAATTTTCTTCCCAGTTTTGAAGTTGTTCCAAATCCCAAATTGAGCCTGCCATTGTGCAATTCGACTCGAGACGATTCTAAAGATGAAAACCACGTTTCAAACGAACACCGAGAGATTCTGCACGCGCTCCCACGTGCCTCCCACGAAGATAGCGTCCTTCCCATGCCTGCATGCGCCAATGAAGACTCCGGCAGACGGCGACACGCGCCTCACATGCCCGCACGCGTCTTCTTAGCCCGATTGGCGACCCCCAAGCCGAATCCGTACCTGAGATTTGACCCGTATCCGACCTGCCTCCCAGCAGCGGACACACGGCACATGCAGAGAATGCCACGTGGCGTAACGTTATCATTAATGCCGTTAAACGACCGTTAAGTTAAACCGGTTAGTTTAAAAATTCACCAGAATTTCCTATAACCGGTTCAGTGATTTTTAGACCGGTTCTTTGCAAGCCAAAACCGGTTCCTAAGGTTTTTTAATCTTCTGAACTTATTGGTGGCATTAGATTTACCAAAATCAGCCCCCATCTCTCTGCTTTTATATATTGAATTCGATGGCTAACGGTACTACCCAATCGGTCATTCCAAAATTGACCCGGGAGAATTATGACAACTGGTCGATTCAAATGAGAGCCCTTCTAGGTGCTCAGGATGTCATGGACATCGTTGAAGATGGGTATAGAGAAAGCCCATCAAAAGAAGCCGAAGCAGCTATGCCCGATGCTTAAAGAACGATCTTGCGAGCCGATCGAAAGAAAGATTGTAAGGCGAAATCCATAATCTACCAAGGCCTTGATGAGGCCATGTTTGAAATCATCGCCTCCGCCAAGACATCCAAAGAAGCCTGGGACTCTCTCCATCAAACACACAAAGGTGCAGATAAAGTGAAAAAGATTCGTCTTCAGACATTGCGAGGTGAGTTCGAATCTTTAAAAATGAAGTCTACTGAATCTATTGCTGACTACTATACACGAGTAATAGTAGTATCAAATCAATTGAGAAGAAATGGAGAGATTCTCAATGACGAGAGAATTTGTGAGAAAATTTTGCGATCTTTAGATCCAAAATATAATTATATAGCTGTGACCCTGGAAGAAACAAAAGACTTGGAAACAATGTCCGTAGAAGAACTTGTGGGCTCACTCCAAACTCATGAGAAGAAAGTCAATAGAAGAAGTGATGATAAAGCACTGGACCAAGCTCTCCAAACGAAGTTGTCCCTCACTGCAGATAGATACAACAAAGGGAGACATCACAGCAAGAAGAGGACGAGGCCGAGGATCTCGTGGAAGAAACTCTGGAAATTTTAACTCCAGAGAAGGTGGAAGAGGCAGAAGAGGTCCCACTAGAGAAGGACACAATCAACAGAACTATGTCCCACGAGGCAGGGGACAAGGAAGAAGAGGAGGATACAATAACCACTCGAATGTAGACAAAAGAAACATTCAATGCTACGATTGTCATAAGTATGGACACTATAGCAATGAGTGTTGGGGGCGACAACAAGAAAAGGTTAGCGAGGAGGCCAACCTTGCCAAAACTGATCATGCAGATGGAGAGTCGTTGATGCTGATGGCACACAATGCAACTCCTTAGGACCAGAGCATTTGGTACCTTGATTCTGGAGCCAACAACCATATGACTGGAAAAAAGAACTCATTCTTTGAACTTGATGAGAAAGTTTAGGGGGTGATCTCTTTCAGCGATAATTCTAAAATCCTAGTCTGAGGGAGAGGTGATGTTTTGATCAGACAGAAGTCTGGAGATCATGCTTATATCTCCAATGTCAACTATGTGCCAGCTATGAAGACTAATATACTTAGTCTCGGACAGCTTGTGGAGAGAGGCTATCAAATTAGCCTTAGTGATAAGCAGATGGTGATAATAGATGCTCGAGGAAAGCTTGTTACTCGAGTTCAAATGGCAAAGAATCGAATGTTTCCACTCGCCATCCAACATGATATGCCAAGGTGTTTGAGCGCTATCATTAGCAACAAAGACTGGCTATGACATCTAAGGTATGGGCATCTAAACTTTGAAAGTTTGAAACAATTGGGAAGCAAGAAGATGGTGAAAGGCTTACCCAATATCCATCATCCAAATGTGATATGTGAAAGCTGTATTTTGAGCAAGCAACACAGAAACAGCTTTGGAAAACAAGCTGACTCGAGATCAACCATGCCGCTCCAGCTAATACACACAAATGTGTGTGGTCCACTAAGACCATTTTCGAATGGACAAAATCGATACTTCCTCACCTTCATCGACGACTACAGCAGGAAGACCTGGGTCTACTTCTTGAAAAGGAAGTCTGAAGTGTTCGACAAGTTCAAAGAGTTCAAAACTCTTGTGGAGAAATAGAGTGGCTTCCGCATCAAGTCACTCCGGTCAAATCAAGGAGGAGAGTACAAAGACGAAGCTTTCTTGGAATTCCTTAGACAACAAGGGATTCAGAAATAGTTCACACCATCATACACTCCCAGTTGAATGGTGTAGCCGAAAGGAAGAACCGCACAATCCTTAACATGGCTAGAAGCATGTTAAAGGATAAAAATGTGCTTAAGAGTTTTTGGGCAGAAGCAGTGTTATGTGCAATCTATTTGCTCAATAGGTGTCCGACGAAGAGTCTTGATACAAAGACACCATATGAAGCCTGGAGTACTCACAAGCCCACACTTAGGGTGTTTGGCTCCATAGCCTATGCCAAGATCCCAGAAGCAAGAAGGACAAAGCTGGATAATAAAGGAGAGAAGTGTATCCTTGTTAGATACGGTGACAGCACCATGGGATATCGACTCTACAATCCCATCAACAAGAAAGTCTTTCATAGCCGGGATGTCATCTTTGAAGAAAATGAATCCTGGAAATAGGACCAGGCTGAATGTTCCAAAGATGCGGAATTGACACTTGAAGGAGAAGAACCTACACAGACAAGAGAAGTGGCCATCGAGCCACAAATCCCTGAGCTGCACACACCTCCACATGGTTCACCATAGAGGAATGAAGCTCCATCACCAATAGAGCGTGAAATCTCAAACATGAGATCTAGAGGAGCTCGAAATCTAGCCGACCTGTATGAAACTACAGAACCAATAGAAGAGTATGTTACTCTATACTGTCTATTGTTGACCAGTGACCCAGTTAGCTTTGAGGAAGCCAAAGAAGAAGACAAATGGAGAAAAGCGATGGATGAGGAGATTCAATTCATCGAGAAGAACAAGACTTGGGAGTTGACAAATCTCCCGAAGGGCCGTAAAACCATTGGTGTGAAATGGGTCTACAAGACCAAAAAGAATGTTCAAAGAGAAGTTCAGAGATACAACGCAAGACTTGTCGCCAAAGGCTACAAGCAAAAAAAAGGGATTGATTATGGAGAAATCTTTGCCCCGGTTGCCAGGCTTGAAACCATCAGATTACTAATTTCACTTTCAGCACAAAATGGATGGAAGATTTACCAGCTGGATGTGAAATCGGCATTTCTGAACGGTTTTCTGGAAGAAGAGATTTATATCGATAAACCACCTGGATATGTAATGAAGGGCAAAGAAAACAGAGTGTACAAGTTAAAGAAATCACTCTATGGCTTGAAGCAAGCACCTCGTGCGTGGAATATGAGGATTGATGACTACTTCTAGAAGAATGGATTTGAGAAGTGTCCCTACGAGCATGCGCTATACATAAAGATGGAGACAGATGGAAGCATGCTGATAGCTTGCCTATATGTTGATGATCTGATCTTCACTGGCAATAATCTAGAGATGTTTGCCGCTTTCAAGAGGAGCATGGTCAAAGAATTCGAAATGATGGATATTGACCAGATGGCTCACTTCCTTGGCATAGAAGTCGTGCAAAGTGAGAAAGGAATTTTCATCTCCTAGAGCCACTATACAAAAGAAGTATTGAAGAAGTTTGGGATGGAAAAATGCAACCCAGTGACAACTCCAGTTGAAACGGGATTGGAGTTGAGAAAGAATGAGCAAGGAGATGTTGACCCCACATATTTTAAGAGTCTGGTTGGAAGTTTGAGGTATTTGATGTGCACTAGACCAGATATACTTTATGGAGTTGGACTTGTCAGTAGGTACATGGAGACTCCTGACCAGTCCCACCTGAATGCAGCAAAAAAGGATACTCCGTTATGTCAAGGGTACCATCACCGATGGTATGTTGTGTTCATCAAGAGGTGATTGCAAACTTATCGGCTATTCAGATAGCGATTGGGGAAGAGATCTTGATGAAAGAAAAAGCACAGCGGGATTCACATTTTTCGTGGGAGATACAGCGCTTACATGGTCTTCAAAGAAGCAACCCATCGTAACGTTGTCATCATGTGAAGCTGAGTATGTTGTTGCCAGCTCAACTGTTTGTCATAGTATATGGATTAGGAATGTACTGAAGTATCTGAGATTTTTCAAGATAACCCCACAAAAGTCTACATCGACAACAGATCAGCGATTGCACTTGCAAAAAATCCATTTTATCATGAAAGAAGCAAACATATTGATACTCGGTATCATTTTATCAGGGAGCATGTCAAGAATAAAGAAGTGGAATTGATATCTTGTAGAACGTATGATCAGATTGTTGACATTTTCACAAAACCACTCAGGCATGATATTTTTGCAAGACTGCAGACAATACTCGGAATGTCAAAGCTAGGAGAGTCAAGTTTAAGGGAGGATGTTGAAAATAGTAACCTTGACTAAATGTGGAGATGGCTGGCAGCCCACTGCTGTTGACATTGGAGATTGGCAGGCAACCTACTCCACCTACCAGCCCACCTCCGTTGAAGATTTGCTCCCATATTTGTTGATTATTTTGGTTTTGTATCTGCTATAAATAGGTGTGTGTATGTGTTGTGATAGTGTGGTGTGTTAAGAGAGAAAAACCAGCGAGTGTTGAGAGAGTTGTTTCCTCTATATTATTGTTTCAGATTGAAATAGATTTGTGTGCAATTTATCCTCACTGAGTTTTCAGTCACAACCAGTGACTGAGTGTTCCTCTCCACCCATAAGCACCTATTTTATAGGGTTTCTTCATGGCTCTATCCTAGTTAAGGGAAAACTATGGACAAGTACGTGTGGGTAGGCTCTAATTCCTATTGACAAAAAGGTCCCCAGTTTGAAATTTCATTCTCCCCCATAAGGATCTGGACAAAACTCGCACTGAGCGGGGTGGTTCGCGGGTCCCATCAAGCTTAAGCTACGAAGGGACAAACGCTATTACACCCCTATCTAATCTTAGCAGGTAAAACTCGGGTATAGAGCGTGAAAGTGTGTGAATTCAATTTTTAACATAATCCCGCTACCCCCACATTTATTCACATGCTAATAAAAATATGGAAACAAGATATCTACAATCAATATATTTATTCAAAAGGTATGGAAACACAATATCTGCAATTAATATGTTTATTCAAAAAATTTGGAAACAAAATATTTTTAATTAATATGCTTAAAAAAATATATGGAAACAAAATATTTACGATTAGTATACAAAATATCTATAATTAATATGCTTATTCAAAATATCTACAATTAATATGCTTTATTCAAAATATTTGGAAACAAAATATCTGCAATTAATATTCAAAAAATTAGGAAACAAAATATTTTTAATTAAGTAAGGTTGTTTGTAAATTATGGAAATAAAATATTTACTATTAATCAAGGTTATTTACAAATTAAAATATTCACAAAATAAGGAGTAATTAAAAGATTTATTAAATTTGAACTTGAGATAATTTCAAATTAATTATTGGCTCGACTCTCTAATGTCCCCAACGGAGTCGCCAAGCTGTTGCGACGTCCCGGAGCGCGTGTGCCCGGGCGGCAAAATAAAAATCAATTTTAATTTTCAAGAAAAAATAGGGAATGTCGGAGTCGCCACTAACCTTTATTGTGGTTAGAACACATGATTACTACCCCGTTAGGGGTAGAATGGGTCTACTTTACCCAAGCTAGGGTCGGGAGTTCGGTTACGCGAGGGGAAGGTACGAGCAACCCCTACGCGCCCGTTCTTACAAACGGTACCTAATTAATTTAAAATTATCCCTAAGTTAATGTAAAAAATCTTTAAGTTACTCCTTTTATGAGTTTATAAATACACGTGAAAAATAAATAAATGTAATATATACATATATATTCCCTCAGAGCTTAAGGTACATGAAGCCCGAAAGCTCATACCCTAGCATTAAAATCATAGGGATTAAAAATCAAAAATACTTTATAAAATACACTCCCAAATTTTAGAAATCTTATGGGGTTTTCCGAAGTATGAAAATACTAGTTTGGGAGGTTTTGGATAATAGATATAATAATTTAAATATAATAATAAAGATAAAAAATAGTAATAAACTAGAATATTAGAATACCACAATACATACTAATCAACATATATAATACCAGCTAAAATACTTAAACTAACACAATACAAAAACTAGATATAAATACATGATGTTTGCTAAGATTCTAAACATACCACCATACTATAAGACTAAATATATAACATGAGCTAAAATATCCAGCATACCAGTAATAGTAGAATTTTAAATATATAATATAAACTAAGATAATGAACATACCATAATATTAAAATACTACACGTACGTTATAAACAAAAATACTCAAACATACCATAATACATATAATCACGATAATAATAATACATATCCACAAATACTATAATACGTAACGAATTACTATAACACTATATATACTAAACATATAATATAATAGCATGATACCAAAACACCAAATATATTATATTACCTAAAATATTAAACTTACCAAAAATAAATAATATCTTATATATTAACATACTAAAAGTATCATAATAATAATAAATATATAATATTACTTAAGATGCTATATTAAAAGTTACCTAAAATACTAAATTAGATGTATGATATTACTTATAAATCCTAAGTTGTTAAATACCTAATATAACTAACATTCTAGAATACATACACATACAATAATAGCTCTAAAATATCACATATACTACAACTAACCTACTAAAAATCCTAACATGATATATAACATGACCAAAATTCTAAAATACTAATAATATAATACAAAGTTAATATACAATATAAGCATGAATAAAATAATAAAAAAACATCTTTAAACAAATATAAAACAAAAGATATACGTGTGTTGTGTGCGCGTCGGAGTTGGTGCTGAAATAAACCTGTATATTAACTCTGCAATGAACATGAATGTTAGCTATAACAAAAAAAAAATATATATATATATATATATATATATATATATTATAGTACTTAAAATACTAAAACAATGTTAGTTACAAGGAGTAAATAAATAAATGGAAATATATGTGCATGTGTGTGCAGAGTGGCTGCAGTGGGTAAGGCGGGGTTACAGTGGGGTTGTTAGGCGTGGGGTTGCAGGAGGGCTGTCTGTGACTCGTGCGAACGGTGGTTGCCGGAGCTGGGTGTGAGAGCACTGTGGGGTCTCGCCGAGATGATGGCTGGGGGTGGCCGGAGATCCTTGACTGTCTGGAGTAGCTGGTGCTGGCAGCAGGTCCAGCTGGTGGATTTGGAGGTGTGTTTCGGCTTCAGTTGGGGATCTCTACAGGGAGAGGCTGGCCGTGAGGGATGGATGGGAGGATGCCAAAAGGTGGGGGCTTGGTGTGATGTCGTGGGTGAGGGCGGAGGGACTGGTCCTGGAGCAGAGGTTCATGGTCGGAGGAGTTTGCAGAGTCTCGTTGGGTAACTTGGCAGCGGGGTAGAGGAGCTGAAGAAGACGACGGGGACGGTGGTGGCGACGACAATGAGAGATGGTGGCGGGATCTCCTCTGTTGCGTGTGAAACGAAGACACACACACACAACGCTTCTGCTAGGGATTGCGGCTATGGTGGAGATGGAGGCCGTGAGAGAGAGACGGGAGAGACGAGAGAGATGGTTGATGATAGAAAAAAATAGTCTTTTTTTTTTTCTTAGGTTAGCGCTGCTCCTGGGTGTAGGGGAAGAAGAAGAAGAAGAAGAAAAAAAAAAAATTTCTTTTTTTTTTGCTTTGGTTCCCGGCCGTGCGCCCCCCTTGTGCTTTGCGTGAATAAGCCTATATATAGGCTATATCCCAAAAACCCTAAAAAAACCTTTCCTTTTGTGTTTTTTTCTTTTTATAATAATAATAATAATAATAATAATAATAATAGGAAACAATCATAATAATAATAATAATAATAATAATTAAAGTAACATAAAAAATAATAATAGTAAAGTAATAGTAATAATACTACTAGCAATAAATAATGAATAATAATAAAAATAATTATAGTAAAGTAGTAATAAAATAAAGATAATAAAAATACTAATGATAATAATAATAATAAAATAAAAATAATAAAAATAATAATGGCAATAATAATAATAATAATAATAATAATAATAATAATGAAAATAATAAAAGGGGACCCTTTGTTTTTCTTGGTTAGGGCAAAAATAGGGTGTCTACACCATGTTTGATGCCTAAGAAAGACCTTGTCTTAGTGAGTGCTCAGAGACCATTGCAGCTCAGTCGCTCCCTGGAGGTCGGTCTGGTCAAAATGGAATTTCATAAGATAAACATGGTAGATACTGTTTATATACGCAAATAAGTACATAAAATAATATTTTGACTGACATAATTTATAGAAATATATGATAAAATAATAATAATATAAGTATCCTATGCGGGGGCCAGAAGACTGTGTGGGGCCCACATGAGTCCCGAAGCAATGTGTAGGTTTACACGAGTCTCAAAGCTGTGTAGGGCTCATAAAATCGTATGAGGATTATTGGAGTCATGTAATATCCATTTGAGTCTCGAGCTTGTGTGGGACCCATAAAACCATATGGGGCCCATAAGACCATGTGGGGCTCACATGAGTTTTTGAAATTCAAATTTAATTCTTATTCAAAAATAAATAATAAAATAAATAAATACAAAAAATAGTTTAAAAGTAATATGATAACAATAATGATAATAATGATTAAGAAAAAAATAATAAAATAATTAATTAACTAATTGATTAATTAATTAGGTAAGTTATTAATTAAAAATTTATTTAATGGGAATGGTGGCAAGCACTCCCACATGACCTCCATCCCCATCCCATACTCAATCCATACCTTGCCCATGCTTTAATTTTTAAAAATTATAATTTCACCCATCTCCCTACACTTTTATAAATTTCATTTCTTCCCAAAAATTTTCCTATAAATAGGAAGCTCTTAACTTTCATTTTTCACAACAATTTTTCCAAGGAAGAGAATGATTAGTGAGTGAAAGAATTTGTGGTAGAGAATTTTTGAGTAAGTTCTCACTCACCCACTCTTTCCGATCTCATTTCTTAGAGATAATTTTCTGTTCGTAGCACAAGGTAAAAGAAGAAGGTAAATAAATTTTGATTATGTTAGTTTTTTTTTTTTAAATTCATACCCGAGTTTATTTTATAAGTAAATTTCAATTATGTTAATTAGTTCCACAAAATTTCCATGAGTTTTTTTTTACACATATTTAATTATACCAATTCTATCTTTAATATACATGCATATATTTTTGGGATAAGAAATGTTCTAATCCCATCGGGTAAACTTTCAGCATTTCTTTCTATTCAAAAATAAAATTATATATATTTTTAACACAAAAATTGTGTGGCATGAGTTTATTTCTATGTTGTGTTTGTTTTTTTTTTTTTTTATGAAAATATGAGTAAAGATGAGATTTTCACGATATTATTTTAAATTGCATAAATTATAATAAGATGATTTTAAAACCTCTTATGGTAATGAAAGTTCAAAGTTACAGATGTTCGGTACCGCAGCTTAAAGTTTATACAGATCAAAGTGCACCCACACTGTTTATAGAGTAGTTATTTATGTTAGTGGATTTCTCCTGAGTGCACACCTGGTTCCGGACAAGGACTTAATAAGGAAAATCTCACTTAATGTTTACGTACGTTGATTTAGTTTGATCGGCTAACCAGCTAAGTTTAGTTTTCGGACCGCATAATCTAGTCATGGGGGTAAACATGACTTATGGCAAATAGGCCTAAGGGTGGTTTTTACAATATATATATTTATACATATTTA
The DNA here is from genome assembly GCF_029873635.1 of Malania oleifera. Lineage (NCBI taxonomy): Eukaryota > Viridiplantae > Streptophyta > Magnoliopsida > Santalales > Ximeniaceae > Malania > Malania oleifera. The sequence continues at coordinate 115,466,450 of NC_080420.1, forward strand.
ATTACGTGTACAAAGTTATTGATGATTTGAAGGAAAAGTGTAAATTTACATGAAAATGATCATTCTTATGCTTAAATGACGATATAAAGAAAACGTATAAGAAAAAGTATATATATGTTTATAATTAAATATCTTTACAGTTTTAAAGTTAAAAGTTTAATTTAACAGTTATAGTATATGATTATAAAATTTTACTATTGTAATTGATGACAAAAGTTTTATGCAGAAATTTTAAAATTTATATTTATTCTATAAGCAGTTTTGAAGTTATAGTATTAAATACAGTTTTACGAAATTTTTAAAAAAGCTCATTTTGGCCACATACTAATAATAATCTTATTTACTTACTGAGCGTCGTCTCACTCCAATCATGTTTTTATTTCAGATAACTCTAAAGGCCATGTCGAAAATCAGGCTTAACAAGCATCCGAGTGGGGATAAAAAAATATAGATTTATTAAAAATATTAGTATGATACCAAATATTTATGCTTGTGTAATTTTTCTTCTTTTGAAATAAATGATTGTAATATGGATAATTAGCGCTCTGGTATAATAATAATTGAGTTTATTTGCTTCCGCTGTAAATCAATAGTAAAAAGTTAATATCCCACGCCCTTTAGGGTTGGGGTGTTACAGGCAGCACAACAGGGCTCATCGACGAGGAAACAACAGAGGTTCGTCGATGAAGGTTCTGAAGCTCGTCGACGAATAATTACCGAGAGCAGGAAATTTTCAAACTTCTGGCATAGTCGACTACGAAAGCCATGTATCCATCAATGAAGGGTCTTCTTGTTCTCGTTGATGAGGCTCTGTGTTTTTCAACAAGAGGCGCCTGGGCTACAGTAGCTTTTTTGAATTTTGAATTTTTGAACGTTGAGTGGTTGGGCAAATAGTGGGAAACCTCCGAGGAAATTCTATATATGTCATCTGGGCAGAGAGAGAGAGAGAGATCATTATTGAAGTGTATTGTGTACAATTTGATTTCCTTAGTGAAATTGTGTTCCTTTGCTTCCATGAATGTAGGCTTTGCAAAACCATGTAAATCTTTGTGTTGATCTTGTTCTGGTTGTGTGTGTTATTTACATTCACTTGTTGTTTATTCCGCTGTGCATCTTCATTATACAATCCACATATCTCAACAAATTTGGTGTCAGAGCGATTGTTGTTATGGCATCATAATCGCCTTTTGCAAGATTTGACATTGTCAAATTCAATGGAACCGGAAACTTCGGTTTATGGCAGAGTAGAGTGAAAGATATTCGTGTGCAATAGGGAATGGCTAAGGCTTTACTTGATAATTAATCGGAAAGAATGGATGAGGCAACATGGTTAGATTTGAAAACAAAGGCAGCGTCAACAATACGCTTGTGTTTGGCCGATGAAGCTCTCTATCGGGTGATGGAGGAGGATTCTCCAGTGGCTATCTGGTGAAAGTTAGAAAGTTGGTACATATCTAAATCCCTCAATAACAAACTTTTTCTTAAGCAGCATTTATATTGTCTTAAGATGGTAGAAGGATCTAGTCTAGATCGATCAACACATCAATGCATTTAATCAAATCATAAATGATATTATGAGAGTTGATGTGAAGTTTGATGACGATGATAAGACTTTGATGCTGTTAAATTCTTTACTCTCAACTCATACCTACGAAAATCTTGTGACCACTTTTACGTGGAGAAAAGAAACAGTCGATTTGGAAGAGGTAATAAGTGTTTTGTTAAATTTTCATCAAATGTTGAAAATATGTGATGAAGGAGAAGGACTTGTGGTAAAGGGTTGTAATGAGAGAGGTAAAACAAAGTTTAAAAATGGATCTAATCAGAAATCCTAGAATCAATCCAAGAAGAAGAAGAAGGAAATCTGATGTTATAGATACGGTAAATAGGGGCATGTGAAACTGGAGTGTCCGGATTTGAAGAATGAAAATGCTAATAAGCATGAGGGGATTTCTAAATCTGTGAATGTTGTTCAAGAAAAGGATTCAATGGAGTCGGATAATCTAACGGACTCTTGGATACTATTTTTATTGTTTCAAATCGGGATCTGCATTTTACATCTCGTTTCTGGAAGATTTCATAGGATGCCTTGGGATCACGATTGACATTCAGTACATCTTTTCACTCGCAGATGGATGGACAGTTGGAGATGACTATTCAGACGTCAGAGGATATGTTGCGGGCTTGTGTACTAGATTTCGGTAATAGTTGGATACAATATCTACCGCTTGTTGAATTTGCATATAATAACAGTTACTAGACAAGCATAAAGATGGCAACTTATGAGGCTTTGTATGGTTGTCGATGTCAAACTCCGTTGTACTAGGATCAAGTATGTGAGCAGCAAATACTAGGTCCAGAATTAATTCAGCAAACCTCTACAAAGGTTGAATTGATCAGGGAAAGAATTAAAGTAGCTCAAAGTCGACAGAAGAGTTATGCTGATACTCATCGACGAGAGTTGGAATTCGAGGTAGGAGATATGTATTCCTTAGAATTGCTCCGATGAAAGGGGTGACGAGATTCGGGAAGAAGGAGAATCTAAGTCCTCGGTATATTGCGCCTTTTAAGATCCTTGAAAGGATAGGTTTGGTTGCTTATCGAGTGGCTCTACCTCCAGCATTATCTAGAGTCCATCATGTATTTCACATGTCTGTACCGAGGAAGTACGTACCAGATCCATCACACGTACTGAGTTACGAAACTCTAGAGATCAACGATGCCTTATCGTATGAGGAAGTACCAGTGCAGATATTGGATTGGAAGGTGCAATAGTTACAGACTAAGGAAATACCTCTTGTAAAGGTATTGTGGCGTAACCATGCAGTGGAAGAAGCTTCATGCGAATTAGAATTTGAAATACGCCAGAAGTACCCACAGTTATTAGATGGTATATAAGTATGTATAGTAGTGTAGATGGTATAAAATAAAATGGTATGATCTTTGGGAGAGTTTTTTTTATGTATGTAATCTTCCAAAGTATCTTTTGTGTAATCATGGTATTCCTCTGCTATAGGTGAGGATATGTAATGAAATTGGGCGAAAGTCACTTTGTAGGTGACGGTTGACTTTTTGGTAAAGCTGAATAATAAGAAAAGATTATGTTAATAATTGTTAGTAAATTTCAAAGATGAAATTCTTATAAGGAGGGGATATTGTAGAGCCCCAAACCCGAAATGAGCTGGGTTCATTGACGAAGGGTCACGTTCGTCGATGAAGTCCTTCACAGCCTCGTTGATGAAATTTAGAGCCTCGTCGACGAGCAAATACCGAGCAGATCGTAGAAATATCCGGAACTTGGGCTCGGCGATGAAGGAATGGCTTCTTCAACTAGCTGTGTGGCGGACTCGTCGACGAAGATGCCACCTCGTTGATGAGTTGGACTTGGTCAAAGGCCCTATAAATATCCATTCTAGTTGCTTGGGAGCTAAGTTTCTCCCAAAAACTCTCTCTCTCTCTCTCTCTCTCTCTCTCTCTCTCTCTCTCTCTCTCTCTCTCTCTCTCTCTACTAACAAAATTCCTTTCTCTCTCTCTCTAAGATTCTTCACCGTTCGTCGTCCGTTTCCAAAAACGGAGCGTATTGCGTGGATTGGAATAGGAAACTCTACAATTTTAGCGGATCAGATCGTCGTTTTGGAGATTTTTGGGTTTTCCCAAAAATTAAGGTAGGGATCTGATTTCAATTTTGATTGGCTATTTGAATAGTAGTCGAAATTATAGTAAGGTTATATTCTGTGGTTTTAGGTTTGCAGGATCCCGGGTTGTTGGTTTGGATCAATTTTGTATGTGATTTCATTTCGGGTTTAAGGTAAGGGGAATTTGATTACAACAGTTATTTTTGGAAAACTAAACAACTAAAAAGCTAGTTTATACTTTTATGTATGATTTAACTGCTTATTTGCTAAATTTTACGGAGTAGAAATGTCAATTTTACGATTTTACGGTTTTTGGTAAAAACAAGGATTTTGGCGTATGATCTGAAAACTTTACAAAAATCACTTATTTACATTTAAACTGTAGCAGAAGACGCTTAAATCTTTTACCTTCCATTTAAATGAAGTTTACAGAACTTTTTTTCATCTAGCGGATTTTTGGATTAAACTCGTGTGATATATGTGAAATGGAAAGGTATAAATTTTCTATACTATTGATATAGATTATAGGGTTTGGAGTTCCAAAATTGTTATACTGAAAATGTGGAAAACAGAAGCCGGTTATACACCGAGCTGTATTTGTGGGAAGGGGTAAACCTAGTGGATAGGCACCGGTTTAAACCCGATGTGATTATTTGAATTTGTGAAAATACTGGAATTGCACAGGTTACTATATTTTTCTATAACATGTATATATGATAAATGGAACCATAGCTTGTTGCTAAAGGAGTTGAAAGATACTCCATTGTAAGAAGTTTAAAAAGCTTCAATAATGGAGTTGAAAGATACTCCTAATGGCAGGGAATTCCTCAGCTGGAAGGATACAGTGTAACCACTGATGTTTAAAATCAGTGTGGGCATATAGATAGTCAGCTAGCAGGAGTAATGAAGCCACTGGTGAAATATTAAACTAGATGGGGGCAGTCGGACTATATATAGATACTTGACATATGCCTGCACGAACAGGGCATTGTTGGAAATATCGGTGCACAACTCGTGCCACGGGGTAAATATGCAAAACATGTATGACAAGCTGGTCGTTGTTCTAATATTCCTATGCATGATTTAAATACTTGATGTGCAGATAAATGTTATATGTTACAGTATTATAAGCAAATGTTTAAAACGTATAAGTTTGTATGAAAATGTGCATATATGCAGTTATACTCTGTTGTAACACTTTCTTCCTTACTGAGAGGTGTCTCATCCCATTATACAACCTTTATTTTCAAGTCCATCAGTACGTCAGTCCTAGTAACTAAAGGGACTGGGGAGATTATTTTTGGTTAGCTTACGTAAGCATTTGAATCATGTATTAAACTTCGATGAAATTCCTTTTTGGAGGGTTGTAATAACAGGATTTATTCTATGTATGAATTTATGTAATTGGTGTGGATGTATTAGTAAACTATGGTATAAGACTAATAGAAATCTCAATGGGTGTTTATGTTTTTCCGCGACACTTACATCGAAATTATGTATGATTTATACTCGTATGTCCCTGGTTAGGGGGGGCTATTTAGGTATCTTGAACAGGTACATATACTTTGTATAAGTGTGTGACACCTTGGTCCATATAAAGGGTCGGGTTGTTGCAACATGTGCGTACTAGTACAAATTTGCTTGTTCAAGCTTATTGTTTGTACACAAATTATATTGTGATTATTGTATTCCAGGCATAGCCTGAGGGGGCGTTGATCTCACCCGTAAGGATCGGTAGGGTCTTGTCCGCCTCTAAAGAGAATTTGTAAAGGTTGAGGTCAACCTTGTATTAATTTGACCTGGTTGTAACCGGTATCGCTCCACCCGTTAAGTGAACATTAGTGGAATCCTCGAACATGCGAGCTGAGGCGGGGACATAGGCACAATTGGCCGAACTCTGATAACATATCATCTGTGCACTTTATATTTTCGAAATTTACATTCCTGCACATGTATGTTATTCTGTGAATTGTGCCGCATGATTTAATTTCAGCACATTATATTTATCTGCGCATTTGGGATTCGATAGACAGACCCTAGATTGTGTATTACTACTTGTGAAATTGAAATCAACTTGGGAAGTTTTTAAATACCCAATTCACCCCCCCCCCCTCCTTAGGAATACACCAAAGTCAACAGCTAGTTAATTTTTTGTATATGGTATGCTCACTGAGGTTGAGTGTGTGCTTAAATACTTGATTCATGCTGAAGGTATTACCCTTACTAATATGCGTCCTCACAATGCTAATTACCTAATGTGAACTATTATAGTAGAAGCACACTATTACAGTAGAAAAGGCTGTGTATTTCGGCAAACAAAATTTAGGCTAAGGGACTTTATACATTGACTAGAATATGGTACCTTGGTAGACTTGGATAATTGTTGATGACCCAAGAGAAGTAACAAGAAGAAGCGAACCCATTTGAATAATTATCGAATAGTTTTAATAATTTTCTATAGTTCTTTGCACTATAGATCCATCTTGTTGTTTGAATACATTGTGAAATATACTGAACTGATTAAATTTTAATTGGGGCTCTAATCAGTGCTTATGTTGTTGCTGAATCTTGTTGTTTTTTCTATTGTCACTATTGTTCTTTTCCATGTAGTGTGTTGAGGGGTATAATAAATAAAAAGAAAACGTTGAACTGAATGCTTCTAAAGCACACACAGTTAACTTATTCTAATGCTTAACTGTTCCTATTTTTGATCTTGCCTACTTTGCCTTTATGTTGTTGAAATTAAGGATAAATGTGATCTTTTAGATATTGACATTAAGAAGACCATTCCTGCATAGGGTGTTAGACTATAAAGATGGATTCTTCGCATTGCTGATAATGGTTCTTGAAATTCATAGCTTACGGAGTACATGCTTTGATCTTTCAAACCCTTGACAGTTATTGATTTATTAAAAAATTCTTAACCCTACCACCCCTGGCTGTAATTTTAAAAACCAGGAATTTTGTTTGCTACTACTAGATTACATGCTTGTGTTGAATGCCAACTGTATGACAGATGCAGTATATTGTGTATTGTATGTTGGTAGTGGATTTAGGTTGTTGCATGCTTGAAATATTTATTTGCTGAAATCAACCAAGTTTTAGGTATATGTTTTATAGGAAAATGTCCAATTTACAAACGGCATGGTGCTGAAATTTCATTAATTTTTTTCAAAATAAAACCTTGTACTAAGATAATTATGATAAAATGAATGTTAAAATATTTTTGAAATGATGAGTGAAAGTTAAACGAATATTAAACTTCATCTTTTATGGGAATAGCATTGCAAATTACTATTCATAATGTACCGAATGATTAAATCGTTTTGCGAACTCATCAAGAATTCCTCCGTTGTACAATTCCCAAAACCACATTTAAATTATTACACTTCGTTCAAGTTTTTATTTTTTTTTATTTTTTCTAGTTTTTTCTTTTGCATTAGTGTCCGAATGTACGATTATTTTGCTATCAAATCATTGATATTTATGGTAAGTACGTATATATGTTCGAAAATCGTATACTAATTTTTTTTTTTTTAATTCTTAATTTATAGAGTTCGCAACTGTCACAACATCAGCACAATGTCATGCACTATATTCGGATGTAGCTTTTGATTTTATTTTTTTTTTTGTATTTTTTTGTTATCTCACCAGATGGAATTTTTGTATTTTAATTTGAATTTGTATAACGTATTTGAATTTGAATTTGAATTTTGATTTTTTTTTTTGGTATTTTTTTGTTATGTGAACAGATGTAATTTTTGTATTTTAATTAAATTTGTATAATGTATTTGTATTTGAATTAGAATTAGAATTTTGAATAGTTTATGCATTTTTTTAGTAATTATGCTTTAATGTTATGTATGCGAAAATGTAGTTACAAACTTTTATAGGAATTAATGATAAAAAAAATTATTACTTTTAAATTATTAGTGACGGTTTTAAAACTGCCACTAATAATTGTCTATTTTTTAAGTATTAGTGAAAGTTTTAAAACTGTCACTAATAGTAGAATATTAGTATTGAATTTCAAACGCGTCACTAAAGCCTAAGCATTAGTGACAATTTTAAATTTGTTAGTGACGATTTTAAATTCGTCACTAATACTTTACTATTAGTGACGGTTTTGAAACTTTCACTGATACTTTACTATTAGTGATGATTTTGAGTCGACCTAATATAGAATTTAAGTGATAGTATTAGGCATTTTTTGTGACGGTTATAATCCGTCACTAACACTCTGTTATTAGTGACGCTTTTAGGATTCGTCACTAATAAGTATTAGTAACCGCAATTGTAGCGATTAAATCAAAACCATTACTAATAATTCAAAATCGTCACTAATAGTATTATTGATGATTTTGTTTTTGATTATTAACTAATAACTTATTTTTTGTAGTGTAATAAGGAGCTTCTCCATTTTATGTCATCTAAGGTCTCTCTTACGGGCCTTGGTTTGGCCTTTTCTCAATCTTAGTTGATAAGAAATTAAATCACATTGTCATATCTAGACCACATATTTTGCATGGTTAAGATTAGACCACGTGGCTATAGTTGATCCCTTTGTTGTTCAATAGTCAAGCTGATGAGACCATCATAGTGTAGCAGTTGTTAACCTTGGATGGTTTTCCTCCCTTATGTTGAATAATGCTAAAAATTGTTTCAAAGAGTCTAGGAAGCTGGAAAATTTCTAAAATCATAAACTTAGAATATGTCCATAAAATTCTAGTTTTTATAAAATTTTATAAATAGTAAATTTTAAAAAAAAAATTCAAGAAAAATTCTTAAAAATCTATAAAAATGCAAAGAAATTCTTTAAAACATTTTAGCCCCCTAAAACTCAATTTTCTATACATATTATTCTCTTTTGCACGTATTTTTCATTGTTTTGATGCTCTTTTGCACATATTTTTGATAGTTCTGCATACTGCCGTTTATTTTTATTGTCATGTGTGCAATGCTACCTACTTTTTTCTTATTTGCTTCATTCCTTACCCATATATGCAATAAATCTGGTGATGAACTTCGAGATTATGTTTTATGCATGCCTCTAAGGATCTATAGGTTATATTGGTTTTTTTTCCTATCGAGGACTTTCAAATATTAAAAGTAAGGGTTATATCTATTCACACTTTTGGGAGTATCAGGAAAAGGAAAACTTCCATTTATGCAAGGTGGGTAGTATTAAGAAAGGTGATAATTGAGAATTTCAATCTTGATTATTTAATTTCAAAGGTAATCCTTTTTTATTCAAGTACCATTCGTGTGACAGGTATGTATGGGAGGTTAATGCCTTCTCATTCTCGAACTCAATATGGTTAAGGACTATGACTACCTATTCCTTAGACCTAGGTGCGAATATAAAACCAGTTAACTAGTAATAATCAATTAGGTAGGACAAGACAAGTTGTTAGTGGCAATTCCATTAATTTATATTTTTGACCCACCCATTTCTCAACCCTATACACATTTAACCTAAATGGTGTACTAGGTTGCTATTGATCACATGTAGTAACATTATGAGATGGAGTGTAGGTAATTTAATCTGATTCTATATGAATTTTTCCCAATTAAAGCAACAAGAAGATCGAATTAGTGCATAACAATGTATTCAAACTTCTACCCAGTGTTCTCGTAACTTTTGATTTTGGTCTCTTAGTTTGGTTGGTGTATTTATTCTTGTGTGTTGAAAAAAACTTACATGCAACTCACCCCTATATATATATATATATATATATATATATATATATATATATATATATATATATATATAGGTGTTATATATATTTCGCTCACAAGACAATATCAATGCAATACAATAAAACGGACTGCATCAATTGTAAATTTCAAGCTACGACCAACTTCATAAAATTTTTTTCTCCTTTGACATTACCTTGATATTTTTGTGTAATTATATTTGATTTTTCTTTGGAAGTGAAGTCATAAAATAGCAAAGGTAGCTAAAGATGTGGTGATTCAAGAGAGTGTGGATCTTTAGATCATGACCACTGTAGAGATAAGGACCTATTTCTATTAGTTGTTGGGCTTATATATGCTACACATTTTGAAATTGAAATTTTGGGCGTGTTTTGATTACTCATAGCAGGTCCAGCATATGAATATGAGGTCGAATAATCATACTTGGAAGCTCTAACTATGGAAACTATCTTCACTTAAAAAAAATTTCCGCAACTAATAATTAAAAAATCATCGGTAACATTTTCACTTTAGTCTCACCTTCTAATTAACTGCCTCCATAACATTGAACTATCCTTTCAATAAGAGAAGTTGTTAGATTAAATAGGATGCTTCACATTTAGATAACTAATCATATCCGTGAATTGAAATGATTTTATAAAAATTTGAAAGCAACATCCATCATTCTCAACAATTGTACGTTGAACTCAATTTTTCACTCGTCTCGTTCTTGCTCTGTTTTGTATGATATTTCTTGGGAAGATTTTACACTTTTGCTCCCTCTGCTGAGATTGTAGCAAGTTGGCCGGTTATCGAGCATCTTGCTCATCTAACCTAGAGTGCACCCCTTCCTATTTTTTGCTCTATATATTTCTTCCTTTACCACTCCCAAAAAAAAAACAAAAAATTCTCTAATATAAACATATATATCCTAGTAATATTATTAAGCCTCACACAAGCTTAATAATTATCTCAAACATCAAATCTCATCCATCAACGAACAAATTATTCATTCCAAAGCTTGCTTGCATGCATGCATTATTGTTCACAAATTTTATTTAGATAACTCTATGCATCTAACGATAACTATCACAAGAGTAAAATATCATGACTTGTTGGAATTTATCGAGGATAGAACAGTCTCGTGAAAATTGATTTGTGATAGTTTATCTCGCCATTAATAGCATTCTGTTTTAAACTCGTTTAATCAAATTTAACCGGCAGCGTTCTCGAACCAGGAGATTCCTTGAAGGTGTTCCACCATTTCCTTGTCCAATTGGAAAGCCGTGGAGAGGACGTCAGTCATGATCCGCGGCTGCGACGAGAAGATTCGGTTGGCCACGGTGGTGACGCCGGCGTTCTGGCTGCCGAAGCCGACTAAAGCCACGGCGGGGGTCCTGCCGATGTTGATCTGGAAGTGGATGAGGCCAACGGGGAAGACGAAAGCGTCGCCCTTATGGAGGATTTTGGCGAAGAGGCGGGAGTCGGAGTTGGTGGTGACGAAGCCGGCGTAGAGCGTGCCCTCAACCACCACCAGCATCTCGGACGCGCGCGGGTGGAGGTGGGGAGGGTTCACCCCTCCCGGGCCGAAGTCCACCCTGGCCATGGATATGCCCAGGGTGTTGAGCCCCGGGAGGTAGTCCACATTGAACGGGGTGACGAGCGAGCCCAGCGGGTTGGAGGTGTTTCCGGGTTTATGGAACCCGGAAACGGAGAAGTCTTCGGGCACAGCTAGTTTTGGGTCTTTGCAGATCTTACCGACCGTTCACCACCACTGCAATGCCAATTAAGCAAAGGTCAGATAATACCACCATGCTGAGTTAGAGTAATGCATAGCGTGGCACATCCATGGCATTGTATACGAGAATTCCAGTTAATTACAAACTAGAGAATTCATAAATTCAAATTATAATTTCAAAATTCATGTATATGTATATGTATATATATACCAGCATCCTTGGTGGTGGAGGCAGCAACACAGAAATCTTGAAGAGGGGCTGGGTCAGCGGCAGAGGCAACTGAGAAGGCCAAAGCCACGAGTAGTAATGGAATTAGGAAGCCATGATGATAAACACACCCCATTCTCTTTTTCTTTCACTGTTGAATCTTCGGTCTCTCTCTCTCTCTCTCTCTCTCTCTCTCTCTGTGTGCTGGAATGTGAGAAGGGAAAGCTATTTATAGATAGAAATGAAAAGAGCATTCCAGCTGAATTGAGTGATAGGTTAGCTGGCTGATCAACCGTCACCTTTTTTTATGTTTGGTAATTTTACGCGTAGTTACTTTGTGGCACGTCTCACCACCATTATATTTTACATACGTACCCCATTTTGTATAGATTAATTTGGTTTTAAATTTCAAATGAAGGCAATCAGAAAGTTAAAAGAGAAAATGAAATGATCGTGAGAATTTAAAATCTAATAAAACAAAAATATACATAAAATTTTAAAATTTTGTAAGAAATTCAAATTTTTTTTTTTCATTTTTCAATATTTTATGGACTACTAAAAAGTGAGTTTTGAAATATAATAATTAAATAAATTGTAATATATTTTATTTTTTATCATAGTATTTTAATTTTTAATTTTTTTTATCTTTTACTTTTAAATTATTATTTGATTCAAGGAAAATGGAAGTGATTATCTGTTCAACTTGCTAGATTTTTTAATTTATCTTAACTTTGAAAACATTAATCAAATTACCTGTAAGTTTTAATTTGTAGATTTTTGATTTTGGGGTGACAACAACCAACCATCCTTAACTAAACTATCCTTAAATAAAATTGATCTTTGCATGGAGCTATAAGAATGGTGTATAGCCCACAAGCACCAACCACTTTGATAGTTGCTACCTGCAAGGGCACAATGATTTGACTCTTTTAGAATATTTTAGTGTGAGATGCACGAGACTCTTGGGATTTTCTTATACAAAATGGCAAAAATGAGAATTGTCTAGGGTTTCTTTTTCCCTATCAAGGCAACTCCTATTTTTGAATAAGTACTTAGTGGACTAAGTTATCAAGTGCTACTAAATGATTTGGCTTTTTTAGAACATCTCATGTGAGATGCAAGAGGCTCTTAAGATTTTCTTATACAAAAAGGTGAAACTGAGATCCTAGGGTTTCTTTGCTCCCATCAAAGCAACTTCTATTGTTGAACTTGAGTTATAAAGTTTTACCTAAATAAGTCATATAAAGTTTTTACTTTCAAGTTAAATAAGTCCAAGCCGAACTTTTGATCCCCTTGTGGACACCCCATTTTTTTCTGGGACTATGTGTAGTAATATTTTTGTCCTTCTCAAATTAGCTTTGATTCTCAAAAATTTCATTTGGAGTCTTTAGCATGTCTTTGTCCCATTTATTTTGAAAATTTATTTTTAGGGGGCTAATAATCAATTTTCTTTCATTTTTGTACCATCTAAGGTATTTCCTAAGTTATCCTGGTAAATCAATTTTCACTCATTAATTTTGTGTAGTCTAATGTCTTCCTTGGGGATCTTAGTTAATAAGAAACTTCTCCATTTTGTTTCATCTAACATTTTTCCAACAGGTCTTGATTTGGCCTTCATTTTTTCATTTTTTATTTTATATTAGTTGATAAGATATTAAATCACACAATCAAATATAAATCGCATATTTTGTATGACTAAGATTGGACCATGTGGCTAGATCAGATCCCTTTGCTGTTCAATAGTCAAGATCAAGATATGCTCTTTTACAAGTATTTTTCATTATTTTATATTTTGCACTTTGTTTTCATTGTCTTGTGTGTAATGTTACCTACTTGTTTCTTATTTTCTGTATTTCACACCAATATATTTAATAAATCTGGTGATGGACATTGATATCACTTTTCATACATGCCTCTAAGGATCTAAAGGTGGGAGCCGTTTTTATCCTATGCAGGGCTTTCAAATATTAAAAGAAAAGGTAATGATAAAATGGAAAAGCACATGATAAAATCAAAATTATCGTGGACCTTTTTGGGTTATATCTATTCACACTTTTCAGGATCAGCAAAAGGGGGCAACTTCTTTTTTATGCAAGGTGGGCAGTATTAAGAAAGGTGACAATTCAATTAAATATAATAATTTTAGTCTTGATTGTTTGATTTCAAACATAATCCTTGATTAGTCGGGTATGATTTATGTGACGGGTATGGATAGGACGTTAATACATTCTCCTCATATAATAATATTCTCGAACTCAATCTGGATAAGGACCATGACTCTCTATTCCTTAGACTTAGGTGTGACTATAAGGCTAGTCAACTAGTAATTAGGGGTGAGCATTATTCGGGGAAACCCGAATTAACCGATTTAACAAACCGAAATTGGTCGGTTCGGTTCGGGTAAAAAAATGGGTTCGGTCGGTTCGGTTAAGCTTCATCAAGATTCGGTGAATCGGTTTTCGGTTCGGTGAAGAGGAAATATAAATTCGTTTAACCGATTTAATAATTAATTAAATTTAAAATATAAATTAATATATGTTAAATAATTAAGCTTCACCGAAATTCTGTTTTTAATAATTAGTTTTAAATAATTACGGTTAAATTCGGTTAACCGAATTACCTGAACCGGTAATTCGGTCGGGCGAGGTTCGGTTAATACCCCTTATTCGGTCGATTCGTTTAATGTAAATGATTAACCAAAATTTTCAGTTAATTCGGTTAATTAACCGAATTTAACAAACCGACCGTTTGCTCACCCCTACTAACAGTAATCAATTGCGTAGGACTAGACAAATTAGTGATGATTCCATCAATTTATAGTTTTGACCTATTTCTCAACCTTATATATATTTTCCTTTCATTCCAGCTAGCAATCCAAGTCGAGGATGTTTTAGCAGTTCATCTCTCCTCTAGATTATCCTATATTGCATTTAAACAAACCGATTCATTTATAACCTTAAACAAAAACATCTTATCTTTTAAAAAGGAAAATGCGTTCATAAATATGGGTGTGGGGGGATTTTTTTTTTTAAAAATTTATTTTAATCCAATGGACCATTTTGATGAAAATTCAATGAAGGGTCATATCTGGATAGAGCCATCACGTCATTTTAAATTCCCATTTTTTTGAAAATCCAAAAGGAGCTCGTTTTGGAAAAGACCCCTTGCAAGAGTGGAGCACAGTGAATGCCAGTGACTTGGTTTTGCATAACAGCTCATGCCTCCTTCCCTATCTTTCCCTCTTCAATGGCCATCGCCACCTCCAGTCTCTACCACAGACTCCACCTGCTCATTTTTACCACCGCAAAAGTCTAATGATCAACTTCTTTTTTCTTTTTCTTTTTCTTTTTTTCATCGGAGAAGGTGTGTTAGGAAATTTTAATTTCCTATTGTGAGCTCACATATTTAAGAACAATTATTTTATTGGACTATTTTAACATCTATTGGGTATATGTTTTATAATGTATAGAAGCCTAATACTAAATTAATTTAAGATTGATGAGTTTCTAAACTTAACCTAGTATATAAAAAAAAGATAATAAGGTTATGGTCCTCAAGTCAAATCCGAAATAGTTTTCATGTTTTTACTTTCCCCATCTAAAGGGAAAAACATAAGTGAGATACTTACAGATTTGACTTTGGAAGATAAAAACTCTCCGCTAAAAACTATTTGACAATCAAATCAGACACATCTATGGATCCAGGTATTTATTCCGCATTTAGTATGTATCCAGGTATTTATTCCGCGTTTAGTTTTCTTAATTAAATAGCATAATGATCTTAGAATATTAGATTTATGGATTAAAGATACTCCCAACAAGTGGTATCAGAGTCTAATAGTGTTGTTGATTAAGAAATTGTGCATGATCTAATTTAGGAATGATATTGATTGTTTTAAAACCTTATATCTAGATTTTGCATGATAAAATTTAAAGAAAGCCTAGATTGAAACGATCGATTGTTCATAAAATCAATATTGGTGGTTTGCGTGGTTAATATTTTTGGTTAAACTTTGTACGGTCTCCTGCAATGATTATGGACCTATGGCACTATTTGTGCTAGGCAAATTAGGATTTACATGCGAGCGCGGACTTTGGAGTTGTTGTACTGTAATTAGTAAAAAAAAATAATGGTATGATTTGATTTCCAGTGGGACAGCGACAATTGAAGAAAATCTGCTGTAAAATGAATCTCACACATATCAAAGCTGCCTCGTCAATATAACCATTAGATATTTTTTGAAAAATGACTTTTGATATATGTTGGGGATGGAATGAAACAAAACAAAATAGCCACTTAGGAGAAACAGATGTACAAGACACTGAACACAAAAAAAAAAAAAAAAACGAATACAAAAAATACAAAAAAGTTGGAGTCAAATGTGGTAATTTCATGGGTAATCTTAAATGTTATGATTAGCATGTTTGAAACACTTTTATTGCTTGTAAGGATGTAAAATGCATTGACATAAGTTTAAGAGAGCAAAAAACGTTATTTCTGAAATGTTGATAAATTATCCATGGTATGGCATACGAGAAAAAAAAAAACTTTTTTTTTTCTCTTTCTGAGGGAATTTGTGTATGTTTACTGTTTCAGTATAAGTATATTGAAGTAATAAGTAGTTGCCAAGGAACCCCCTATTACGTATATGCATTTATATTGAAACACTAGGGATGCACGTGTGTTATTTGTGCAAGTAATGATCGGCCCAAAAGACGGTCATTGTTATGCCAAATAACTTGCATACTTGTGGTGATAAATACATTACAATTGTTAGGTTATCCATGTGAATTATAAGTCGGTCCAAAGAAAGGCTTGTTATTTGACAAGGCTTATTATAAGTATTTGATCACTACATGAAAGATACCACTAACAAGTTAATATTTCTGTTCAAAGATAATATATTAATGTTGTACAGTATCTTCAGATGGAGCCCACTTTTATTTGTTAATATACTTATCATGTATAAATGGAACTGATTTAGGAATTTAATATGACTTGTACATTATGACTAAGCATGTTTGATTTTTTTTTTTTTTTTTGTTATGCATTCAGTTACTGCATTTGCTACTACAATTTTTGCCAACATAAATTCCATTCTGGTACTTAACGACTCCAACTTTAAGAATTGGAAGGAGAACGTCATGATTGTTTTAGATTGTATAGATCTGGATCTTGCGTTATGTTATTTATGACTCTTATACTTATGGTTTGATAAGCAAAGAAGGAAGGAGGACAAACATGAAGGGGGCAGCACAGTAGGACTCATCGATGAGGAAACAATAGAGGTTCGTCGACGAAGGTTCTGAAGCTCGTCGACGAATAATTACCGAGAGCAGGAAATTTCAAACTTCTGGCATCGTCGACTACGAGAGCCATGGATGCGTCAATGAAGGGTCTTCTTAGTCTCTTCGATGAGGCTCTGTGTTAGTCGACAATAGGCGCCTGGGCTGCAATAGTTTTTTTGAATTTTGAATTTTTGAACGTTAAGTGGTTGGGCAAACAGTGGGAAACCTCCAAGGAAATTCTATATATGTCATCTGGGCAGAGAGAGAGAGAGAGGGAGAGAGAGAGAGAGAGAGAGATCATTATTGAAGTGTATTGTGTACAATTTGATTTCCTTAGTGAAATTGTGTTCCATTGCTGCCGTGGATGTAGGCTTTGCTGAACCATGTAAATCTTTGTGTTGATCTTGTTCTAGTTGTGTGTGTTATTTACATTCACTTGTTATTGTTTATTCAGCTGTGCATCTTCATTATACAATCCACATATCTCAACAAATTTGGTATCTAAGCGATTGTTGTTATGGCATCGTAATCGCCTTCTGCAAGATTTGACATTGTCAAATTCAATGGAACTGGAAACTTCGGTTTATGGCAGAGTAGAGTGAAAGATATTCTTAAGCAATAAGGAATGGCTAAGACTTTACTTGATAATTAATCGAAAGGAATGGATGAGACAACATGGTTAGATTTGAAAACAAAGGCAGTGTCGACAATACGCTTGTATTTGGCTGACAAAGTTCTCTATCGGGTGATGGAGGAGGATTCTCCAGCAGCTATCTGGTGAAAGTTAGAAAGTCGGTACATATCTAAATCCCTCAATAACAAACTTTTTCTTAAGCAGCATTTATGTTGTCTTAAGATGGTAGAAGGATCTAGTCTAGATCGATCAACACATCAATGCATTTAATCAAATCATAAATGATATTATGAGAGTTGATGTGAAGTTTGATGACGATGATAAGACTTTGATGCTGTTAAATTCTTTACTCTCAACTCATACCTAAGAAAATCTTGTGACCACTTTTACGTGGAGAAAAGAAACAGTTGATTTGGAAGAGGTAATAAGTGTTTTGTTAAATTTTAATCAAAGGTTGAAAATATGTGATGAAGGAGAAGGACTTGTGGTAAAGGGTTGTAATGAGAGAGGTAAAGGCAAGATCATTGACATGGGAAATGTAAAGATAAAAATATTTGATGGTGCTGTAAGAATATTGTGTAATATAAGACATATACTTGAATTGAAAAAGAGTTTAATATCTCTTGGTACTTTGGAATGTAATGGCTTTAATTATATGTCTAAAGGTGGAGTCTTGACGATATGGAAAGGTAATCTGACTGTGATGAAAGGGCAGAAACTAGATGGGAATATTTACACGTTCTTGGGAACTATCGTTGTAGGTCGAGTTGTAACCGTGGATGCTGAATTAGATGAGACTGTCTCGTGGCATATGCATCTTGGGCATATGGGAGAACATGGCATGAAAAAACTACACGAGAGAAAATTGTTGAAAGGTTTAAAGTCATGTTAGTTGGAATTCTGTAGATTTTGTGTTTTTGGAAAACAGAATAGGACAAAATTCAGTTCAACTACTCATAAGATGAAAGAAATTCTTGACTATATACATTCAGATGTTTGGGGCCCAGTTAGAGTTGCATCAAAAGGTGGACATATGTACTATGTGAGTTTCATTGATGATTACGCAAAGAAGGTTTGGGTTTACTTCATGCATCACAAATCTAGTACGTTTGCCAAGTTTAAGATTTGGAAAGCTGAAGTGGAAAACTTGGCAGGGAGGAGAATCAAATATTTAAGGTCGGATAATGAGACTGAGTACGCTAATTCTTGGTTTATGGAGTTTTGTGCGAAGTAAGGCATTAAGAGAAATTTTACAGTTCGCCGGACACCTCAACAAAATGGTGTGGCAGAACAAATGAACCAAACTCTTCCTGATAGGGCTCGGTGTCTCATATTGAATGCTGAGCTACCGAAGAACTTTTGGGCTGAGGCTGTTAGTATGACTTGTTTTTTAGTTAACTAATCACCAAGGGCATCACTAGACAATAAAATCAGACACATCTATGGATCCAGGTATTTATTCCGCATTTAGTATGTATCTAGGTATTTATTCCGCGTTTAGTTTTCTTAATTGAATAACATAATGATCTTAGAATAATAGATTTATGGATTAAAGATACTCCCAACAAGTGGTATCAGAGTCTAATCGTGTTGTTGATTAAGAAATTGTGCATGATCTAATTTAGGAATGATATTGATTGTCTTAAAACCTTAGATCTAGATTTTGCATGATAAAATTTAAAGAAAACCTAGATTGAAAGGATCGATTGTTCATAAAATCAATATTGGTGGTGTGCGTGGTTAATATTTTTGGTTAAATTTTGTACCGTCTCCTGCAATGATTATGGACCTATGGCACTATTTGTGCTAGGCAAATTAGGATTTACATGCGAGCGCGGACTTTGGAGTTGTTGTACTGTAATTAGTTAAAAAAAAATAGTGGTATGATTTGATTTCCAGTGGGACAGCGACAATTGAAGAAAATCTGTTGTAAAATGAATCTCACACATATCAAAGCTGCCTCGTCAATATAACCATTAGATATTTTTTGGAAAATGACTTTTGATATATGGTGGGGATGGAATCAAACAAAACAAAATAGCCACTTAGGAGAAACAAATGTACAAGACACTGAACACAAAAAAAAAAAAAAAATACAAAAAATACAAAAAAGTTGGAGTCAAATGTGGTAATTTCATGGGTAATCTTAAATGTTATGATCAGCATGTTTGAGACACTTTTATTGCTGGTAAGGATATAAGATGCATTGACATAAGTTTAAGAAAGCAAAAAACGTTATTTCTGAAATGTTGATAAATTATCCATGTTATGACATACGAGAAAAAAAAAAAACTTTTTTGTTTCTCTCTTTCTGAGGGAATTAGTGTATGTTTACTGTGTCAGTTGACTGACTCGAAAAATGAGCAGCTCGGAAGCTATCCCAAGTATAGGAGTTCTGTCGTATAATATTAAGCCCAAGGGCTAGATCGTCTCCTCAGGGAATGCGTTTAATCTCAGATTTTACGTTCTTCCAATCGAAATTAAAAAGGTACTGAACTCAGTTCAGATTCGGGTTTTTCAAAAGTTGTTCAATTTTACGTTTGCTGAATTAAATGACATGTAATTTAAAAACCCTAAAACTAATATGCACTAAATAAAAGAAAACAAGAATAGAAACCCTACGTCTACTTAAGGAAACATTGGGACACGCACTAATTAAAAATAGAAACTACAAATAAGGAATTAAAATATGCTAGAATATAAACTCTAATCTACCTAAGGAAACATTAAAGCACGTGTCAATTAAAGAAGGAAACTTTGAATATAAATTTAAAACACGCAAAGGAAACTTAACAAGATATGAATACACACAAAAAAAAATGAACCTTTAATAAGAAGAACCTTGAATTAAAACTAAATTATTAATGAATTAAACGAAAACAAGTCACGATAAAAACACAAACATTAATAAAAACCAACCCTAAACTAAATCAAGTTTCGAAAAATAAAAATTAAATCTTGAAAAGATGACTATTCTAATTTCGTTAAAAACAAAACACTTCCTTTTTTTTCTTTTCGTATTTTATTTTATTTTTTATTTTTTTTTAAGAAACAAAATCAAAATCTAAAGTAAGCGAAGATAAATAAAATAGGACTAATTTAAATGCCTTAGATCTAATACTAACTTTAATTAAGAACAATAAGAGTAAACAAAAAATTACACTTCACTAAAAAAATTAAGTCCCTTAACAAATACTCAAATCCCAAGTCTCAAATAAACTTAAACAAATAAAAAAAAAAACACATCATTCATTGCAACTTAAAAAAAAAACAGCAAAGAAAAGAAAAGATGAGAGTGAGAGAGAGATAGCTCTGAGGATGGAGAACTCTGCTGTGCCGTGGACTGGTGGAGAATGCTGCAGAGCTGGTGTTGGCTCCTACAGGGACCTTAAGGGCTGCTGTGTTGCTGGTATAGCAGCAGGGGAGCTGCTGTGCTGCTGGTAAAGCAGCAGGAACAAGGAGGCCGAGGCTGCTGTGCGGTGGAGTTGCTGGCTGTGCAGAGGGCTGAGG
Organism: Malania oleifera; assembly: GCF_029873635.1. NCBI lineage: Eukaryota > Viridiplantae > Streptophyta > Magnoliopsida > Santalales > Ximeniaceae > Malania > Malania oleifera. Next base: position 115,487,160 of record NC_080420.1, read on the forward strand.
AGGAGGCTTGCTGTGTGGGTGTGTCACGGGTTGCAGCAGAGGGGCTGCTGGTGTGCTGGCCAAAGGGAGTTGCAGAGGGAAGATGGAGAAGAAAATACAGAGAGCTGTAAGAGAGAAAGAAAAAACAGGGGAAGAGAATGAGAGTTTGAGGGAGAGAAAGTAAAGGGAAGAGAAGAGAGCAAGATGAAAAAAAACAAAGCCAACTAAAGAAGAAGAAGAAGAAGAGGAAGATTAGAGGAGAGCTTGGTGCTCAAGACACAGCTGGGAAAGAGGAGAAGAGGAGAATAAATAGAGATTGGGGAAGAAAGCCCTAGACCCGGATAGGAGACCCGACCCATTTAGAGGACCCGAACTATTATATTTTTTTGTTCTCTGTTCATTGCAAATTCTGCTCTTCTGGAGCCTGTATCTCACAAAACTCAAAACATAAAAGTTATATATAATCCTTTCCTCTCTTTGTAGAAATTTGAATCGTCTCGATCGGAGCTTAGAAGGAAAAGTTATGCACAAAATACGAACAGGTGTCGGTTTTGGTTCCTGGGAATTTTCCTGCGACAAAAAATTACCAAAACTTCATAAATTGTACAATAAAGTTCAAGAATGATGATTTTGGCACTTTATTAAAATATTGGACAATTTTGGACATTTAATTAAAAATATAAACCGTAAAGCTCGGGTTAAACGTCCAATTACGCAGTTTCGGTGCGTAATCACACCCCCCAACTAACGTTTTGCTAGTCTCTAGCAAATGACGTGAATGAATCTCAGGGTGGTATCTACAACTATATACTCCAATAATCATGAAATCAATGCACATACGATATAACTATACCACTTCACATACAAGAACATACTGAATTTCACACAAGCTCGTTCATATTCAATGCACACGACTCCAAAGCACGTCACTCATGCAAGTTTCATCATTTATATGTCATTTAAGAGTTGTATACTCTCATGAAATTAGTCAGTGGCACATTCAGAGTTAATGCAATCATATAAGTTCGAGTATAAACAGGTAAATTCTCGAGGTGTGTGTGATGTGTGTGACTCAGTACACCTAGGATGCCAGTGGACACCTACAGAACAGTCACTTTGGCTCGGCCTAACTGGTATACCCTAAAAAAAACACTCAAAGAAAATGGGTTCACTCATCATATGTGAGGAGGAGTGTCGCGATCAAACATCCCACATATTAAAAGGAACAACGCTAAGTATATGGAGTGGACTAGTCTGGAAAGGATCTAGCCTATCTATGAGATGTCGGGTCCTTCACCCTAGCATCTTCTCACCTACTCGCCATATCCAACTGAGACCACCTTATATCAACTTACTCACAAACTTGTCGTGAATACATCTGAGGCATTAACCGGTTGAAGAATCTTCATACGTGGAAAATATGTGTCGTCCTTGACTTTTTGTGATATGTATTTGGGCCGACATTGACATTTCATTTCATGCGCATGTATAACTTATTCTTTTTTTCTGCTCATTCTTTATTTTCTGTCTTTTCTTGAGCAACTAGGACAATCATAACACTTCTTTTGTAATTTTCATACCATCAATGGGAATTGAGCTCAAATAGGAGTTCATGAATTAAGTCTATCTCTAGGGGTGGCTCAGCCTTCACATCTTGAGTAGGCTACAAGACCTAGGTTTCTATCTCCCCACTAGGTGTCACCTCTAGGCTTAGCGAATCAAAAACAGAGACTAGTGTACAAAAAATCATCTAGAAAAAGAGAATTGAGTTCTATGAACTCTGATTTGATATTAACGCTCAAAAGGACGATAAATAGCTCAAGGATATCTCACAAGGTGTCATAGTCTCCACGGGGGTTCTCTCAGTGCTCACATGAAACCCTAAGTGCAATGAATCACGTGAATGTGTTTATTCAGCCTCGTGAGATGCCGTGTAAATACAGGAAATTATATAGTCAAATTAACACGAATGTACTACCAATCGATTCTTCATGGAGTCATAAGATCATATAAAGAGAAACTATGCATGATTGACTCAAGTGTGTCATTCTTAAGTTATACGCAAGTATGTAAAGGGTATACAAAGTGTTAAACATGGCATAATGCAATGCAATCCTTCAGTGCTCCTCCTTTCTTTCTCTCTCTTTTTGATTTTTTGATTTTTTTGATTTTTTTAATTTTTTTTTTTTGAAATATAAAACCCGGTACGTGTATGTACACAGTGTCACATGCGAATGCTCATCCCCCCCAACTAAAGTGGAACATTGTCCTCAATGTGAAAGCATAAGGAAAATAGAAAATACTATGCACAGGAAAAGTAAGGCGTATCTGAGTGGCGAAATAATGGAAAACAAAGATCGAACTACGAGAAAATAAACTTGAAAACTAACTAAAAATAAAATAAAATAAAATAAAAGGACAAGAATGAAAAGAAAAACATCACAATTGCCTTGGCGGAGGCTCTGGAGGAATTTTGTTTGGTGGCCGCAGGTCTATAAATTGCATCGGCAATTCTCCAAATTTGAGCCGCCACAATCGATCATTCGTCATACCTGCACGAAAATCAGCCTCAAATGAATAAATGTGTGTCAAAATACCAAACAATACGTGTGCACGTTGACCCTCGTGTGTGGATAAGAAAGGGTTTTTATTCAACATTGTGTCTAAGAAATGTGCTTCTTTACGAACTAATGTGTGATAGGAAGTTATTGGAATAATTACCTGCAGTTCTTCAGAAGCATTAACATTAAAGGTTTTACCTGGTTCCTTAAAAATTAGATTCTCACCAGTCTGGTCACCCTCTTTATCGGGTGTACATATCATCATACCACTGCAAGAGTCTGCCTCCACACTAGGCTCCTTAACATCTGATTCAGGCGGGAGTGACGCTTTCACGATTTCTGAGCTCGGAGTATGAGGTACCACAGGTTGGTACTCCGTATGAGTATCAGTCTCCTTATAAACTAACTGCTCCGCTTGTGGGCTTGTTTCCTCTGATTTTTCTTTGAATTCATCTATTTCAGCCTTAACTTCCGGTGTTGGGACAACTATTTGCTCGGTGATGAGCATTTCAGATTGGGGATCGTCTTTCTCGCTACTGAAGGTGATGGTGGCCTTTGCTGTCTCAAGAGAAACATCATGTATTTGTTGTTGCGGTTGCTGGTACTCTTGAGAACTAGGCTGAAGTTTTGCGAGTGTTTCCTTGTTTTCTAAGATGTCCAACTATGTGCTTATCGCATTAATGGTGTCCCGCAATTCATTATTATGATCGACTTGAGTTTGCATGAACTGCTGGAGCATGTTCGCCATCTGAGTTATGCTATCCTCCAGAAATTCTGACGGCGTACAGCTTTGAGGGATCTGTGGTGGCTGGTATTGAGGCGGAGGAATATCCGGGCAGTTTGGTGGTTCATATGCATCACCACCACTAATTGTGCTGATAGGATGTGCAGTCATGGGTGCCTGAGTGTATCGTGTGTTGCACTGTGGGACATTGTCAGCTAAGTAATCAAAGAATGATAATACCTGATCTGGATCCTCGCTGACGGGCTCTCCATTAGACATAATCTGGACAAAATACTTGCAATCAGGGGTAAGAGCAGTATAAAAATAATCAGCTAACCTCCATGAGTCAAACCCGTGATGTGGACAAGTGCGTAGTAGATCCTTGAATCGCTCTCAGCAAGCCCTAAATGTCTCGTCATCCTGCTGCACAAAATTAAGAATTTGTTCCTGCAAAAATTGAGTTTTCTGTGAAGAACAAAACGCATGCAAAAATTCACGCTCCATATCAGTCCAATTAGTGATAGAGTGAGGTCTCAAGGAATGAAACCAGATTAGTGCCCTATCCTGCAAAGTAGTAAGAAATAAATTCAGTCGAATAGATTCATCAGTTTTAGCATGAGAGAAAAACATGTTGTAGGTTAATTCAAACTCTGCTAAGTGCTGATATGGGCACTCAGATTCCGTCCCGTAGAACTCGGGTAGCAATGATGTCCTCCTGCACTGCATCATGAAATTAAGTTCATCATAAGGCAAAACAGTGGAAGAGGATGCAGTGGCATATTCAAGCTGCAAAAAATCCATTATCGTGCGCGGTGCAGGTGCAGCCATTTTTCAAAACTTGATTTTTTTTTTGTTTTTTTTTTTCCTTTTTCTCAAAACTAATAAAAATGATGGGAAAAACATAAATTTGAGACTAATAACGACATTCCCCGGCAACGGCACCAAAAACTTGACTCACTCGAAAAATGAGCAGCTCGGAAGCTATCCCAAGTATAGGAGTTCTGTCGTGTAATATTAAGCCCAAGGGCTAGATCGTCTCCTCAGGGAATGCGTTTAATCTCAGATTTTACGTTCTTTCAATCGAAATTAAAAAGGTACTGAACTCAGTTCAGATTCGGGTTTTTCAAGAGTTATTCAATTTTATGTTTGCCGAATTAAATGACACGTAATTTAAAAACCCTAAAACTAACATGCACTAAATAAAAGAAAACAAGAATAGAAACCCTACGTCTACTTAAGGAAACATTGGGACACGCACTAATTAAAAATAGAAACTACAAATAAGGAATTAAAACACGCTAGAATATAAACTCTAATCTACCTAAGGAAACATTAAAGCACGTGTCAATTAAAGAAGGAAACTTTGAATATAAATTTAAAACACGCAAAGGAAACTTAACTAGATATGAATACACACAAAAATAAATGAACCTTTAATAAGAAGAACCTTGAATTAAAACTAAATTATTAATGAATTAAACGAAAACAAGACGCGATAAAAACACAGACTTTAATAAAAACCGACCCTAAACTAAATCAAGTTTCGAAAAATAAAAATTAAATCTTGAAAAATGACTATTTTAATTTCGTTAAAAACAAAACACTTCCTTTTTTTTCTTTTCGTATTTTATTTTATTTTTTTATTTTTTTTAAGAAACAAAATCAAAATCTAAAGTAAGCGAAGATAAATAAAATAGGACTAATTTAAATGCCTTGGATCTAATACTAACTTTAATTAAGAACAATAAGAGTAAACAAAAAATTACACTTCACTAAAAAAATTAAGTCCCTTAACAAATACTCAAATCCCAAGTCTCAAATAAACTTAAACAAATAAAAAAAAAACACATCATTCATTGCAACTTAAAAAAAAAAACAGCAAAGAAAAGAAAAGATGAGAGTGAGAGAGAGATAGCTCTGAGGATGGAGAACTCTCCTGTGCCGTGGACTGGTGGAGAATGCTGCAGAGCTGGTGTTGGCTCCTACAGGGACCTTAAGGGCTGCTGTGTTGCTGGTATAGCAGCAGGGGAGCTGCTGTGCTGCTGGTAAAGCAGCAGGAACAAGGAGGCCGAGGCTGCTGTGCGGTGGAGTTGCTGGCTGTGCAGAGGGCTGAGGAGGAGGCTTGCTGTGTGGGTGTGTCACGGGTTGCAGCAGAGGGGCTGCTGGTGTGCTGGCCAAAGGGAGTTGCAGAGGGAAGATGGAGAAGAAAATACAGAGAGCTGTAAGAGAGAAAGAAAAAACAGGGGAAGAGAATGAGAGTTTGAGGGAGAGAAAGTAAAGGGAAGAGAAGAGAGCAAGATGAAAAAAAACAAAGCCAACTAAAGAAGAAGAAGAAGAAGAGGAAGATTAGAGGAGAGCTTGGTGCTCAAGACACAGCTGGGAAAGAGGAGAAGAGGAGAATAAATAGAGATTGGGGAAGAAAGCCCTAGACCCGGATAGGAGACCCGACCCATTTAGAGGACCCGAACTATTATATTTTTTTATTCTCTGTTCATTGCAAATTCTGCTCTTCTGGAGCCTGTATCTCACAAAACTCAAAACATAAAAGTTATATATAATCCTTTCCTCTCTTTGTAGAAATTTGAATCGTCTCGATCGGAGCTTAGAAGTAAAAGTTATGCACAAAATACGAACAGGTGTCGGTTTTGGTTCCTGGGAATTTTCCTGCGACAAAAAATTACCAAAACTTCATAAATTGTACAATAAAGTTCAAGAATGATGATTTTGGCACTTTATTAAAATATTGGACAATTTTGGACATTTAATTAAAAATATAAAGCATAAAGCTCGGGTTAATCGTCCAATTACGCAGTTTCGGTGCGTAATCATCAGTATAAGTATATTGAAGTAATAAGTAGTTGCCAAGGAACCCCTTATTATGTAGATGCATTTATATTGAAACACTAGGGATGTATGTGTGCTATTTGTGTAAGTAATGATCGGCCCAAAAGACGGCCATTATTACGCCAAATAACTTGCATACTTGTGGTGATAAATACGTTACAATTGTTAGGTTATCCATGTGAATAATAATTCGGTCCAAAGAAAGGCTTGTTATTTGACAAGACTTATTGTAAGTATTTGATCATTGAATGAAGGATACCACTAACAAGTTAATATTTCTATCCAAAAATAATATATTAATGTTGTACAGTATCTTCAGATGGAGCCCACTTTTATTTGTTAATATACTTATCATGTATAAATGGAACTGATTTAGGAATTTAATATGACTTGTACATTATGACTATGCATGTTGTTTGAAATATTTTTTTTTGTTATGCATTCAGTTACTGCATTTGCTACTACAATTTTTGCCCACATAAATTCCATTCTGGTACTTAACGACTCCAACTTTAAGAATTGGAAGGAGAACGTCATGATTGTTTTAGGTTGTATAGATTTGGATCTTGCGTTATGTTATTTATGGCTCTTATATTTATGTTTTGATAAGCAAATAAGGAGGAAAAACATGAAGGGGGCAGCACTACAGGACTCATCGACGGGGAAACAGTAGAGGTTCGTCGACGAAGGTTCTGAAGCTCGTCGACGAATAATTACCGAGAGCAGGAAATTTTCAAACTTCTGGCATAATCGACTACGAAAGCCATGTATCCATCAATGAAGGGTCTTCTTGGTCTCATCGACGAGGCTCTGTGTTTTTCGACAAGAGGCGCCTGGGCTGCAAACTTTTTCTGAATTTTGAATTATTGAACATTGAGTGGTTGGGCAAATAGTGGGAAACCTGCGAGGAAATTCTATATATATCATTTGGACAGAGAGAGAGAGAGAGAGAGAGAGAGAGAGAGAGAGAGAGAGAGAAAGAGAGAGAGAGAGAGAGAGAGAGAGAGAGAGATCATTATTGAAGTGTATTGTGTACAATTTGATTTCCTTAGTGAAATTGTGTTCCTTTGCTTCCGTGCATGTAGGTTTTGCCGAACCATGTAAATCTTTGTGTTGATCTTGTTCTGGTTGTGTGTGTTATTTACATTCACTTGTTGTTGTTTATTCCGCTATGCATCTTCATTATACAATCCACATATCTCAACAAATTTGGTATCAGAGCGATTGTTGTTATGGCATCATAATCGCCTTCTGCAAGATTTAACATTGTCAAATTCAATGGAATCGAAAACTTCAGTTTCTGGCAGAGTAGAGTGAAAGATATTCTTGTGCAATAAGGAATGGCTAAGGCTTTACTTGATAATTAATCGGAACGAATGGATGAGGCAACATGGTTAGATTTGAAAACAAAGGCAGCGTTGACAATACGCTTGTGTTTGGCCGATGAAGTTCTCTATCGGGTGATGGAGGATGATTCTCTAGTGGCTATCTGGTGAAAGTTAGAAAGTCGGTACATATCTAAATCCCTCAATAACAAACTTTTTCTTAAGCGGCATTTATATTGTCTTAAGATGGTAGAAGGATCTAGTCTAGATTGATCAACACATCAAAGCACTTAATCAAATAATAAATGATATTATGAGAGTTGATGTGAAGTTTGATGAGGATGATAAGACTTTGATGCTGTTAAATTATTTACCCTCAACTCATAACTACGAAAATCTTGTGACCACTTTTACGTGGAGTAAAGAAACACTTGATTTGGAAGAGGTAACAAGTGTTTTGTTAAATTTTCATCAAAGGTTGAAAATATGTGATGAAGGAGAAGGACTTGTGGTAAAGGGTTGTAATGAGAGAGGTAAAGCAAAGTTTAAAAATGGGTTTAATCAGAAATCCTAGAATCATTCCAAGAAGAAGAAGAAGGAAATCCGGTGTTATAGATACGGTAAAAAAAGGCATGTGAAACTAGAGTGTCCGAATTGGAAGAATGGAAATGCTAATAAGCATGAGGGGATTTCTAAATCTGTGAATGTTGTTCAAGAAGAGGATTCAATGGAGTCGGATAATCTAACGGACTCTTGGATACTATTTCTATTGTTTCAAATCGGGATCTGCGTTTTACATCTCGTTTTTGGAAGATTTTACAAGATGCCTTGGGATCACGATTGACATTCAGTACATCTTTTCACTCAAAGATGGATGGATAGTCGGAGAGGACTATTCAGACGTTAGAGGATATGTTGCGGGCTTGTGTACTAAATTTTTGTAATAGTTGGATACGATATCTACCGCTTGTTAAATTTGCATACAATAACAGTTACTAAGCGAGCATAGAGATGACAACTTATGAGGCATTGTATGGTTGTCGGTGTCAAACTCCATTGTACTAGGATCAAGTAGGTGAGCAGCAAATATTAGGTCCAGAATTAATTGAGCAGACCTCTGTTGTCGCGACCTCCATGACCCATCCTAGAGAACCAATCTCTAGTTAAAAATGGGTTCGGTTTGCGAACTGGGAAAAATGAATGTGTATTTTGAAAATTTGAATTTTCATGAAAAACGATGTGTGGTGGAGTCACCGCTAACCTTTTGAAGTGTGGTTAGAACACTTGATTGCTACCCCGTTAGGGGTAGAATCGGTCTGCGTCACCAGAGTCGGGCTCGGGAGTATGGTTACGCAAAGGGAAGGTATTAGCACCCCCTACACGCCCGTTCTTACGAACGGTACCAGATTAATAAAGAATTATCCCGAAATAAATGTAATAAGTCTTTAAAGATTACTCCCTTTCAAAAGTCAAAAGAATAAAAATACTATATAGGTATTCCCGCAGAACCGGGTCAATCCAATACCCTAAAGAGTCAATGCTCTTGGTCGCAATCATCGGGAAGTAAAATCGAAAATAGGATACGAAATACGCTCCCGAGAGTTTTGAAATCTATAGGTTTTTCTAAGTAGGAAATATACTATTCCGGGAGGTTTTTGAAATTTGTTCGGGATTTGGAATGATTTTTTGTGCCTAAAAAGATATTTTTGTGATTTTTCCTAAGAATGAAAATGATTTTTGTGATTTCTGTGATTTTTCCCGAACTTTCAAAATAACACAAATAAAATCAGTTGAAATCAAAATGTGAAAGTATTTTTGGGATTTTAAAAAATTTTATGATTTTTATGAATTTTTTGGATATAATAATAGTATACAAGCGAAATGGAGAAAACTGGGGTGAACCGGTCCGGAAATGGTGAACCGGTCAAACGTTGACCGGTTTGAGGGAAAACCAGTTTAAGGTCTTGGTCAAGACCATTGATTTTTCAGGGTTTTCCAATGTTCTTCTGAATACAACAGAATTTTAGACAACAATCATGAAAGTCATAGTTTTAAAGATATGACTTTAGAATGTATTTTTGAAAATCTTGAATGTAGGGAAACAGATCTAACCTTTGCCAAACATGTTGGAAACTTTCTTGGATTTTCTTCAAAAATTTTCAAATGTAAATAAGTTTCAAAGCCTTAAAAATTTTTCAATTTTCTTTGACAATTTTTTCAAATTTTTGTGTCTTTTATGAAATTTCTTTTTATTTTTTTTATTTTTTATGAGTTAAAAAGAAGCCATTTAAAATAAAATAAGAAATGAAATAGAATCAAATAAACCAGCAGAGATCGGTTCGAGAAAGGGGGGCGGAGATGTAACATAGGAAGAGAAAGTTCATTGATCTTACCTATCGTCTTTTTCTCCTCCGGTCTTCTTCTCCTATCTGTGAATCTGTAGGGGTTAGTCTACAGGGCCTTCCCGAGGATTGTTCTTGAGCTCCGACTCGAGGCACTAGGGAATACCTTCTTCAAATGGAGTGACCCGACACCGATAGGAAAAGGGATCAATGAATCGCTTGATCTTCTTTCGTTTTCCTCTGCTCCATTCTTCTTTTCCTGTTGATGAGTCTACTAGGGCGGCTCTACAACGTCTTCCCGAGAGTTGTTCTTGAGCTCTGATTTGAGGCACTACGGGGTGCCTTCTTCAAATGGGGTGACTCAACATCGATAGGAAACGAGATCAGTCGACCTCTTGATCTTTCCTAAAAAAAACTAGCTTCACAAACTCATGATAGAAAACTTCAATATTTGAAATCTTCTCCTTACCACCACTAAGAGCTCTCCCCTCCTTGTGCTTGGAATGAAAGGGCTATTTATAGGCTTAGCTTGGGGCAAGCATAGGAAAGAAGACATAAGGGAGTGATGATGGGGGGAACCAAGTATGGGAGGAAGAATGATGAAGGGAAATTAGCATGGGAAGAATGGTAAAAGGAGATAGCATGACATGTGGTGAGTGATGATGGGGGGAACAAAGTATGGGATGAAGAATAATGAGGGGAATATAGTATGATAAGAATGATAAAGGGAGGAAACATGATATGTGGTGAGTGATAATGGGGGGAACAAAGTATGTGATGAAAAATGATGAGGGGAATATAGTATGGGAAGAATGATAAAGGGAGGAAACATGACATGTGGTGAGTGATGATGGGGGGACAAAGTATGCTTGCATTTGACAAATTAAAATAAATAATAATAATAATAATAATAATAATAATAATAATAATAATAATAATAATAATATGAGGGTTCTAGAAGCAGTGCGGAGCCCATCGGAAATGTGTGGGGCCCACGCGCCATGTGGGGTCCACAAGCCGTTTGACGGTTACAGGAACCTGAGCTAGCAAGGCATCGGATATGTGGATCCGAGCTAGCATACCAAAGGGGGTAACGTGCATCAGATGTAGGAATCCGAGCTAGCGTACCAAGAGAGGTGGGGCCCACCAAACATGTGGGGCCCAATGAAGATATGTGGGGCCCACAAGCCACATGGGGTCCATGAGCCATTTGAGGGTTATAGGAACCCGAGATAGCAAGTGCAAGCGTGCCAAAAGAGGTAACGTGCATCGGATGTAAGAATCCGAGCTAGCGTACCAGAGGGTAACGTGCATCGGATGCAGGAATCTGAGTTAGCGTACCAGATGGGGTAATGTGCATCAAATGTAGGAATCCGAGCTAGTGTACCAGGGAGTAACGTGCATCGGATGTAGGAATCCGAGCTAGCGTACCAGATGGGGTAACGTGCATCAGATGTAGGAATCCGAGTTAGCGTACCAGATGGGGTAACGTGCATTGGATGTAGGAATTCGAGCTAGCGTACCAGGGAGTAACGTGCATCGGATGTAGGAATCCAAGCTAGCGTACCAGATGGGGTAACGTGCATCAGATGTAGGAATCCGAACTAGCGTACCAAATGGGGTAACGTGCATCGGATGTAGGAATCCGAACTAGCGTATCAGGGGGTAATGTGCATCGGGTGTAGGAATCTGAGCTAGTGTACCATGAGATGTGGGGCCCATAACACATGTGGGGCCCAATGGAGATATGCGGGGTCCACAAGCAGTGTGGGACCTACAAGGACGTGTGTGGTCCACCAACAGCGTGGGGCCTACAAGGATGTGTGGGGTCCACTAACAGTGTGGGGCCTACAAGGATGTGTGGAGTCCATCAACAGTGTGGGGCCTACAAGGATGTGTGGGGTCCACCAGCAGTGCGGGCCTACAAGGATGTGTGGGGTCCATCAACAGTGTGGGGCCTACAAGGATGTGTGGGAAGGTTTGCCATAAGGTCTCCATGGAAAGGTCTGGTTAAAATTGGGGTGTCAACATCTGTAAAGGTTGAATTGATCAGGAAAAGAATCAAAGCAGCTCAAAGTTGACAGAAGAGTTATGTTGATACTCATGGACGAGAGTTGGAATTTGAGGTAGGAGATATGGTATTCCTTAGAATCGCTCTGATGAAAGGGGTGACGAGATTCAGGAAGAAGGGGAATCTAAGTCCTCGGTATATCGCACCTTTTAAGATCCTTGAAAGGATAGGTTCGGTTGCTTATCGAGTGGCTCTACCTCCAGCATTATCTAGAGTCCATCATGTATTTCACGTGTCTGTACTGAGGAAGTACGTACCAAATCAATCACACGTACTGAGTTACGAACCTCTAGAGATCAGCGATGCCTTATCGTATGAGGAAGTACCAGTGCAAATATTGGATCGGAAGGTGCAGTAGTTACAGACTAAGGAAATACCTCTCATAAAGGTATTGTGGTGTAACCATGCAGTGGAAGAAGCTTCATGGGAATTAGAATTTGAAATACGCCAGAAGTACCTATAGTTATTAGATGGTATATAAGTATGTATAGTAGTGTAGATGGTATAGATAAAAGGGTATGATCTTTGGGAGAGTTTTTTTTTTATGTATGTAATCTTCCAAAGTATCTTTTGTGTAATCATGGTATTCCTTTGCTATAGGTGAGGATATGTAATGAAATTGGGCCAAAGTCACTTTGTAGGTGACGGTCGACTTTTTGGTAAAGCTGAATAATAAGAAAAGATTATGTTAACAATTTTTAGTAAATTTCGAGGATGAAATTCTTATAAGGAGGGGATATTGTAGAGACCCAAACCCGAAATGAGCTGGGTTCATCGACGAAGGGTCACGTTCATCGATGAAGTCCTTCAGAGCCTCATTGATGAAATTCAGAACCTCGTCGACGAGCAAATACCGAGCGGATTGGAGAAATATTCGGAACTTGGGCTCGGCGATGAAGGAATGGCTTCTTCAACGAGCTGTGTGGCGGACTCGTCGACGAAGACGCCACCTCGTTGACGAGTTGGACTTGGTCAAAGGCCCTATAAATATCCATTCTAGTTGCTTAGGAGCTAAGTTTCTCCCAAAAACTCTCTCTCTCTCTCTCTCTCTCTCTCTCTCTCTCTCTCTCTTTCTTTCTCTCTCTCTCTCTCTACGAACAAAATTCCTTTCTCTCTCTCTCTCTAAGATTCTTCACCGTTCATCTTCTGTTTCCAAAAACGGAGCGTACTGCGTGGATTAGAAGAGGAAACTCTACAATTTTAGCAGATCATATTGTCGTTTTGGAGATTTTTGGGTTTTCCCAAAAATCGAGGTAGGGATCTGATTTCAATTTTGATTGGATATTTGAATAGTAGTCAAAATTATAGTAAGGTTATGTTCTGTGGTTTTAGGTTTCCAAAATCCCGGGTTGTTGGTTTGGATCAATTTTGTAAGTGATTTCGTTTCAGGTTTAAGGTAAGGGGAATTTAATTACAACAGTTATTTTTGGAAAACTAAACAACTAAAAAGCTAGTTTATGCTTATATGTATGATTTAACTGCTTATTTGCTAAATTTTACCGAGTAGAAATGTCGGTTTTACAATTTTACGAGTTTTGGTAAAAACAAGGATTTTGGCGTATAATCTCCAAACTTTACAAAAATCACTTATCTGCATTTAAATTGTAGTAGAAGAGGCTTAAATTTTTTACTTTCCATTTAAATGAAGTTTACTGAACTTTTTATCATCTAGCGGATTTTTGGATTAAACTCGTGTGATATATGTGAAATGGAAATGTATAAATTTTCTATACTACTGATATAGATTATAGGGTTTGGAGTTCCATATTTGTTATACTGAAAATGTGGAAAATAGAAGCCGGTTATACACCGAGCTGTATTTGTGGGAAGGGGTAAATGGAGTGGATAGGCACCAGTTTAAACTCGATGTGATTATTTGAATTTTTGAAAATACTAGAATTGCACAGGTTACTATATTTTTCTATAAATTGTATATATGATAAATGGAACCACAGCTTGTTGCTAAAGGAGTTGAAAGATACTCTAGTGTAAGAAGTTTAAAAGGCTTCAATAATGGAGTTGAAAGATACTCCCAATGGCAGGGAATTCCTCAGCTGGAAGGATACAGTGCATCCATTGATGTTTAAAATTAGCGTGGGCACATAGATAGTCGGCTAACAGGAGTAATGAAACTACTGGTGAAATATTAAACTAGATGGGAGCAGTCGGACTATATATAGATACTTGACATATGTCTGCACGAACAGGGCATTGTTGGAAATATCGGTGCACAACTCGTGCCACGGGGTAAATATGCAAAACATGTATGACAAGCTGGTCGTTGTTCTAATATTCCAATGCATGATTTAAATACTTGATGTGTAGATAATGTTATATGTTACAGTATAAGTTTGTATGAAATGTGCATATATGCAGTCATACACTGTTGTAACACTTTCTTTCTTACTGAGAGGTGTCTCATCCTATTATACAACCTTTGTGTTCAGGTCCATCAGTACGTCAGTCCTAGTAACTAAAGGGACTGGGGAGATTATTTTTGGTTAGCTTACGTAAGCATTTGAATCATGTATTAAACTTTAATGAAGTTCCTTTTTGGAGGGTTGTAATAATAGGATTTATTTTATGTCTGAATTTATGTAATTGGTGTGGATGTATTAGTAAACTCTGGTATAAGACTAATAGAAATCCCAATGGGTGTTTATTCTTTTTTGTGACATTTACATCAAAATTATGTATGATTTATACCCGTCTGTCCCTGGTTAGGGCGGGTTGTTTAAGTATCTTGAACAGGTACATATATTTTGTATGAGTGAGTGATAGCTTGGTCCATATAAAGGGCCGGGTTGTTACAACATGTGCGTACTAGTACAAATTTGCTTGTTGAAGCTTATTGTTTGTACACAAATTATATTGTGATTATTGTATTCCAGGCGTGGCCTGAGGGGGCATTGATCTCACCCGTAAGGATTGGTAGGGTCTTCTTGGACCTGTAAGGAGAATTTGTAAAGGTTGAGGTCAACCTTGTATTAATTTGAGCTGGTTGTAACCGGCATCGCTCCACCCGTTAAGTGAACATTAGTGGAATCCTCGAACATGCGAGCTGAGGCGGGGACGTAGGCACAATTGGCCGAACCCCTATAACATATCGTGTGTGCACTTTATATTTCCGCAATTTACATTCCTGCACATTTATGTTATTCTCTGAATTGTGCGCATGATTTAATTTCAACACATTTTATTTATCTGCGCATTTGGGATTCGATAGACAGACCCTAGGTTGTGTATTACTGCTTGTGAAATTGAAATCAACTTGGGAAGTTTTTAAATACCCAATTCATCCCCCCCCCCCCTCTTAAGAATACACCAAAGTCAACAGCTAGTTAATTTTTTCTATATGGTATGCTTACTGAGGTTGAGTGTGTGCTTAAATACTTGATTCATGCTGAAGGTATTACCCTTACTAATATGCGTCCTCACTATGCTAATTACCCAATGTGCACTATTATAGTAGAAACGCACTATTACAGTAGAAGAGGCTGTTTATTTCGGCAAACAAAATTTAGGCTAAGGGACTTTATACATTGACTAGAATATGGTAGCTTGGTAGACTTGGATAATTGTTGATGACCCAAGAAAGGTGAATTTTTGAGGATATAGAAGTAACAAGAAGAAGTGAACCCATTTGAATAATTATTGAATAGTTTTAATAATTTTCTATAGTTCTTTGCACTATAGATCCATCTTGTTGTTTGAATACATTGTGAAATATACTGAACTGATTAAATTTTAATTGGGGCTCTGATCAGTGCTTATGTTGTTGCTGAATCTTGTTGTTTTTTCTATTGTCACTATTGTTCTTTTTAGTGTAGTGTGTTGAGGGGTATAATAAATAAAAAGAAAACGTTGAACTGAATGCTTCTAAAGCACACACAGTTAACTTATTATAATGCTTAACTGTTCCTATTTTTGATCTTGCCTACGTTCCCTCTATGTTGTTGAAATTAATGATAAGTGTGATCTTTTAGATATTGACATTAAGAAGATCATTCCTGCATAGGGTGTTGGACTATGAAGACGAATTCTTCGCATTACTGATAATGGTTCTTGAAATTCATAGCTTACAAAGTACATGCTTTAATCTTTCGAACCCTTGACAGTTATTGATTTATTAAAAAATTCTTAACCCCCCCCCCACCCCTGGCTATAATTTTAAAAACCAGGGACTTTGTTTACTACTACTAGATTACATGCTTGTGTTGAATGCCAACTGTATGATAGATGCGGTATATTGTGTATTGTATGCAGGTAGTGGATTTAGGTTGTTGAATGCTTGAAATATTTATTTGCTGAAATTAACCAGGTTTTAGGTACAGGTTTTATGGGAAAATGTCCAATTTATAGACGGCATGCTGCTGAAATTTCATTAAAATTTTTCCAAACTAAAACCATGTACTAAGATAATTATGATAAAATGAATGTTAAAATATTTTTGAAATGATGAGTGAAAGTTAAACGAATATTAAACTTCATCCTTTATGGGAATAGCATTGCAAATTACTATTCATAATGCACCGAATGATTAAATCCTTTTGCGAACTCATCAATAATTCCTCCGATGTACACAATTCCCAAAACCGCATTTAAATTATTACACTTCTTTCAAGTTTTTTTTTTAATTTTTTCTAGTTTTTTCTTTCTCACTAGTGTCCGAATGTCCGATTATTTTGCTATCAAATCATTGATATTTATGGTAAGTACGTATATATGTTCAAAAATCGTATACTAATTTTTTTTTTTATATAATTCTTAATTTATAGGGTTCGCAACTGTCACGACATCAGCACAATGTTATGCACTACATTCGGACGCAGCTTTTGATTTTTTTTTTTTTTTTGTATTTTTTTGTTATCTCACCAAATGAAATTTCTGTATTTTAATTTGAATTTGTATAATGTATTTGAATTTGAATTTTTATTTTTTTTTTTGTATTTTTTTGTTATGTGAACAGATGGAATTTTTGTATTTTAATTAAATTTGTATAATGTATTTGTATTTGAATTAGAATAAGAATTTTGAATAATTTATGCATTTTTTTAGTAATTATGCTTTAATGTTATGTATGCGAAAATGTAGTTACAAACTTTTTTAGGAATTAATGATAAAAAAAATTATTAATTTTAAATTATTAGTGACGGTTTTAAAACTGTCACTAATAATTGTCTATTTTTTAAGTATTAGTGAAAGTTTTAAAACCGTCACTAATAGTAAAGTATTAGTATCAAATTTCAAAAGCGTCACTAAAGCGTAAGCATTAGTGACAGTTTTAAATTTGTTAGTGACGGTTTTAAATTTGTCACTAATACTCTACTATTAGTGACGGTTTTAAAACTTTCACTAATACTCTACTATTAGTGATGATTTTGAGTCGACCTAATATAGAATTTAAGTGATAGTATTAATAATATTTAGTGACGGTTATAATCCGTCACTAATACTCTGTTATTAGTGACGCTTTTAAGATTCGTCACTAATAAGTATTAGTAACCGCAATTGTAGCGATTAAATCAAAACCATCACTAATAATTCAAAACCATCACTAATAGTATTAGTGACGATTTTGTTTTTGATTATTCACTAATAACTTACTTTTTGTAGTGTAATAAGGAGCTTCTCCATTTTATGTCATCTAAGGTCTTTCTTAAGGGCCTTGGTTTGGCCTTTTCTCAATCTTAGTTGATAAGAAATTAAATCACATTGTCATATCTAGACCACATATTTTGCATGGCTAAGATTAGACCACGTGGCTATAGTTGATCCCTTTGTTGTTCAATAGTCAAGCTCATGACACCATCATAGTGTACCAGTTGTTAACCTTGGATGGTTTTCCTCCCTTATGTTGAATAATGCTAAAAATTGTTTCAAAGAGTCTAGAAAGCGGGAAAATTTCTAAAATCATAAACTTAGAATATGTCCATAAAATTCTAGTTTTTATAAAATTTTATAAATAGTAAATTTTATAAAAAAAATTCAAGAAAAATTCTTAAAAATCTATAAAAATGCAAAGAAATTCTTGAAAACATTTTAGCCCCCTAAAACTCAATTTTCTATACATATTATTCTCTTTTGCACGTATTTTTCATAGTTTTGATGCTCTTTTACACATATTTTTCATAGTTCTGCATACTGCCATTTGTTTTTATTGTCATGTGTGCAATGCTACCTACTTTTTTCTTATTTGCTTTATTCCTTACCCATATATGCAATAAATCTGGTGATGAACTTCGAGATTATGTTTTATGCATGCCTCTAAGGATCTATAGGTTATATTGGTTTTTTTTTTTCCTATCGAGGACTTTCAAATATTAAAAGGAAGGGTTATATCTTTTCACACTTTTGGGAGTATCAGGAAAAGGAAAACTTCCATTTATGCAAAGTGGGTAGTATTAAGAAAGGTGATAATTGAGAATTTCAATCTTGATTATTTAATTTCAAAGGTAATCCTTTTTTATTCAAGTACCATTCGTGTGACAGGTATGTATGGGAGGTTAATGCCTTCTCATTCTCGAACTCAATATGGTTAAGGACTATGACTACCTATTCCTTAGACCTAGGTGCGAATATAAAACCAATTAACTAGTAATAATCAATTAGGTAGGACAAGACAAGTTGTTAGTGGCAATTCCATTAATTTATATTTTTGACCCACCCATTTCTCAACCCTATACACATTTAACCTAAATGGTGTACTAGGTTGCTATTGATCACATATTGTAACTTTATGAGATCGAGTGTGTCGCGACGTCCCGGACCCGGCCCAGAGAACCAATCTCTGGTTAAAAATGGGTTCGGTTTGCGAACTGGGAAAGATTAATGTGTATTTTGAAAACGTGAATTTTCGTGGAAAACGATGTGTGGTGGAGTCGCCACTAACCTTTTGAACTGTGATTAGAACACTTGATTGCTACCTCGTTAGAGGTAGAATTGGTCTGCATCACCAAAGTCGGGCTCGAGAGTATGGTTACGCAATGGGAAGGTATTAGCACCCCCTACACGACCGTTCTTACGAACGGTACCAGATTAATAAAGAGTTTTCCCGAAATAAATGTAATAAGTTTTTAAAGATTAGTCCCTTTCAAACGTAAAAAAAAATGAAAATACTATATAGGTATTCCCTTAAAACCGAGGCAATCCAATACCCCAAAGAGCCAATGCTCTTGGTCGCAATCATCAGGAAGGAAAATTGAAAATATGATACAAAATACGCTCCCGGGAATTTTGAAATCTATCGGTTTTTTTTTTTAAGTATCAAAAATACTATTTCGGGAGGTTTTTGAAATTTGTTCGGGATTGGAAAGATTTTTTCTTGTGCCTAAAAAGATATTTTTGTGATTTTTCCTAAGTGCGAAAATGATTTTTGTGATTTTTCTTGAACTTTCAAAATAACACAAATGAAATTAGTTGAAATCAAAATGTGAAAATATTTTTGGAATTTTTGAAATTTCGTGATTTTGTGAATTTTATGAATACAACAATAATATACAAGCGAAATGGAGAAAACCAGGGTGAACCGGTTTGGGAATGGTGAACCGGTCAAATGTTGACCGATTTGGGGAAAAACCAGTTTAAGGTCTTGATTGAGACCAACTCGAGGTATTCCAATGTTCTTCCGAATACAACATTATTTTAGACAACAATCATGAAAGTCATAGTTTTAAAGATATGACTTTAGAATGTATTTTTGAATATTTTGATTGTAAGGAAACAGTTCTAACCTTTGCCAAACATTTTGGAAACTTTCTTGGATTTTCTTCAAAAATTTTCAAATGTAAATAAGTTTCAAAGCCTTAAAAATTTTTGAATTTTCTTTGAAAATTTTTCTGAATTTTTGTGTCTTTTATGAAATTTCTTTTTTTTTTATTTTATTTTTTATGGGTTAAAAAGAAGCTATTTAAAATAAAATAAGAAATGAAATAGAATCAAATAAACCAACAAAGGCCGGTTCGGGAAAGGGGGGCGGAGATGTAACATAGGAAGAGAAAGTTCATTGGTTTTACCTATCGTCTTTTTCTCCTTCGGTCTTCCTTTCTTGTCTGTGAATCTGCAGGGGTTAGTCTACAGCGTCTTCTCGAGGGTTGTTCTTGAGCTCTTACTCGAGGCACAACGGAGTACCTTCTTCCAATGGGGTGACTCGGCACCGGTAGGAAAAGGGATCAATCAATCGCTTGATCTTCTTTCATTTTCCTCTGCTCCATTCTTCTTTTCCTGTTGGTGAGTCTACTAGGGCCGCTCTACAACTTCTTCTCGAGAGTTGTTCTTGAGCTCTGATTCGAGGCACTATGGGGTGTCTTCTTCAAATGGGGTGACTCAGCACCGATAGGAAACGGGATTAGTCGACCTCTTGATCTTCACTCAAAAAAACTAGCTTCACAAACTTATAATAGAAAACTTCAATATTTGAAATCTTCTCCTTACCACCACTAAGAGCTCTCCTCCCTTTGTGCTTGGAATGAGAGGGCCATTTATAAGCTTAGCTTAGGGCAAGCATAGGAAAGAAGACATGAGGGAGTGATGATGGGGGGAACCAAGTATGGGGGGAAGCATGATGAAGGGAAATTAGCATGAGAAGAATGGTAAAAGGAGATAACATGACATGTGGTGAGTGATGATGGGGGGAACAAAGTTTGGGATGAAGAATGATGAGGGGAAGATAGTATGGGAAGAACGATAAAGGGAGGAAACATGACATGTGGCGAATGATGATGGAGGGACAAAGTATAGGATGAATAATGATGAAGGGAATATAGTATGGGAAGAATGATAAAGGGAGGAAACAATGACATGTGGTGAGTGATGATGGGGGGACAAAGTATGGGATGAAGAATGATGAAGGGAATATAGTATGGGAAGAATGATAAAGGGAGGAAACATGACATATGGTGAGTGATGATGGGGGGACAAAGTATGGGATGAAGAATGATGAAGGGAATATAGCATGGGAAAAATGATAAAGGGAGAAAACATGACATGTGGTGAATGATGATGGAAGGATAAAGTATGCTTGCATTTGACAAATTAAAATAAATAATAATAATAATAATAATAATAATAATAATAATAATAATAATAATAATAATAATAATAATAATAATATGAGGGTTCTAGAAACTGTGCGGAGCCCATCGGAGATGTGTGGGGCCCACGCGCCATGTGGGGTCCACAAGCCTTTGAGGGTTACAGGAACCCAATCTAGCAAGGCACCGGATATGTGGATCCAAGCTAGCGTACCAAAGGGGGTAACGTGCATTGAATATAGGAATTCGAGCTAGCGTACCAAGAGATGTAGGGCCCACAAAACATGTGGGGCCCAATGAAGATATGTGGGGGGCCCACAAGCCATGTGGGGTCCACGAAGATATGTGGGGGGCCCACAAGTCATGTGGGGTCCACGAGCCATTTGAGGGTTATAGGAACCCAAGCTAGTAGGTGTAAGCATGCCAAAAGAGGTAACGTGCATCGGACGTAGGGATCCGAGCTAGCGTACCAGAGGTGGTAAAGTGCATCGGATGTAGGAATCCGAGCTAGCGTACGAGAGGGGGTAACGTGCATCGGATGTAGGAATCCGAGCTAGCGTACCAAAGAGGGTAACGTGCATCGGATGTAGGAATCCTAGCTAGCGTACCAGATGGGGTAACGTGCATCGGATGTAAGAATTCAAGCTAGCGTGCTAGGGGGTAACGTGCATCAGATGTAGGAATCCGAGCTAGGGTACCAAGAGATGTGGGGCACACAACACATGTGGGACCCAACGGAGATATGTGGGGCCCACAAGCAACGTGGGACCTATAAAGATGTGTGGGGTCCACAAGCAGTGTGGGATCCACAAGCCATTTAAAGGTTATAAGAACCCGAGCTAGCAGGTGCAAGCATGCGAAAAGAGGTAATGTTCATTGGACGTAGGGATCCGAGCTAGTGTACCAGAGGGGGTAACGTGCATCGAATGTAGGAATCCGAGCTAGCATACTAAAGGGGGTAACGCGCATCGGATGTAGGAATCTGAGCTAGCGTATCAAAGAGGGTAACGTACATCGGATGTAGGAATCCGAGCTAGCGTACCAAAGGGGGTAACGTTCACCGGATGTAGGAATCCAAGCTAGCATACCAGGAGAAGTGGGGCCCACAAACAATGTGGGGCCCAATGGAGATATGTGGGGCCCACAAGCAATGTGGGGTCCACGAGCCATTTAAGGGTTATAGGAACCCAAGCCAGCAGGAATAAGTATGCCAAAGGAGGTAACGTGCATTGGATGTAGGAATCCGAGCTAGAGTACCAGAGCGGGTAACGTGCACCAGATGTAGGAACTCGAGCTAGCGTACCAGAGGGGGTAACGTGCATCGGATCTAGGAATCCGAGCTAGCATACCAGGGAGTAACGTGCATCGGATGTAGGAATCCGAGCTAGCGTACCAGATGGGGTAACGTGCATCGGATGTAGGATTCCGAGCTAGCGTACCAAGGGGTAACGTGCATCGGATGTAGGAATCTGAGCTAGCAAACCAGATAGGGTAACGTGCATCAGATGTAGGAATCCGAGCTAGCATACCAGATGGGGTAACGTGTATTGGATGTAGGAATTCGAGCTAGTGTACTAGGGGGTAACGTGCATCGGATGTAGGAATTCGAGCTAGTGTACCAGATGGGGTAACGAGCATCGGATGTAAGAATCCGAGCTAGCGTAGCAAGAGATGTGGGGCCCACAACCCAATGGAGATATGTGGGGCCCAAAAGCAATGTCGGACCTACAAAGATGTGTGGGGTCCACAAGTAGTGTGGGACCTATAAGGAAGTGTGGGGTCCACAAGTAGTGTGGGACCTACAAGGATGTGCGGGGTCTACAAGAAGTGTGGGACCTACAAGGATGTGCGGGGTACACAACCAGTGTGGGACCTACAAAGATGTGTGGGGTCCACAACCGTGTGGGAAGGTTTTGACATGAGGTCTCCTCGGAACGGCCTGGTTAAAATTGGGGTGTCTACAGAGTGTAGGTAATTTAATCTGATTCTGTATGAATTTTTCCCAATTAAAGCAACAAGAAGATCGAACAAGTGCTTTATATACATAGGTAAGACTGAAACTTAAACTTTTGGATCAAATTAGTGCATAACAATGTATTCAAACTCCTACCAAGTGTTCTCGTAAATTTTGATTTTGGTCTCTTAGTTTGGTTGGTGTATTTATTCTTGGGGGTTGAAAAAAACTTACATGCAACTCACCCCTATATATATATAGGGGGTATATATATTTCGCTCACAAGACAATATCAATGCAATACAATAAAAAGGACTGCGTCAATTGTAAATTTCAACCTATGACCAACTTCATAAATTTTTTTTCTCTTTTGACATTACCTTGATATTTTTGTGTAATTATATTTGATTTTTCTTTGGAAGTGAAGTCATAAAATAGCAAAGGTAGCTAAAGATGTGGTGATTCAAGAGAGTGTGGATCCTTAGATCACGACCACTGTAGAGATAAGGACCTATTTCTATTAGTTGTTGGGCTTATATATGCTACACATTTCAAAATTGAAATTTTGGGCATGTTTTGATTACTCATAGCAGGTCCAGCATATGAATATGGGGTCGAATAATCATACTTGGAAGCTCTAACTATGGAAACAATCTTCACTTAAAAAAAATTTCCGCAACTAATAATTAAAAAATCATCGGTAACATTTTTGCATGAATCACTTTAGTCTCACCGTCTAATTAACTGCCTCCATAACATTGAACTATCCTTTCAATAAGAGAAGTTATTAGATTAAATAGGATGCTTCACATTTAGATAACTAATCATATACTTGAATTTAAATGATTTTATAAAAATTTGAAAGCAACATCCATCATTCTCAACAATTGTACGTTGAACTCAATTTTTCACTAGTCTCGTTCTTGCTCTGTTTTGTACGATATTTCTTGGGAAGATTTTACACTTTTGCTCCCTCTGCTGAGATTGTAGCAAGTTGGCTCGTTATCGAGCATCTTGCTCATCTAACCTAGTGTGCACGCCTTCCTATTTTTTGCTCTATATATTTCTTCCTTTACCAAAAAAAAAATAAAAAAATCTCTAATATAAATATATATTTCCTAGTAATATTATTAAGCCTCACACAAGCTTAATAATTATCTCAAACATCAAATCTCATCCATCAACGAACAAATTATTCATTCCAAAGCTTGCTTGCATGCATGCATTATTGTTCACAAATTTTATTTAGATAACTTTATGCATCTAACGATAACTATCACAAGAGTAAAATATCATGACTTGTTGGAATTTATCAAGGATAGAACAGTCTCGTGAAAATTGATTTGTGATAGTTTATCTCGCCATTAATAGCAATCTGCTTTACACTCATTTAATCACATTGTAGTATCTTCAGACTCATCTATGGATCCAGGTATTTATTCCGCATTTAGTATGTATCCAAGTATTTATTCCGCGTTTAGTTTTCTTAATTGAATAACATAATGATCTTAGAATATTAGATTTATGGATTAAAGATACTCCCAACAAGTGGTATCAGAGTCTAATTGTGTTGTTGATTAAGAAATTGTGCATGATCTAATTTAGGAATGATATTGATTGTCTTAAAACCTTAGATCTAGATTTTGCATGATAAAATTTAAAGAAAACCTAGATTGAAAGGATCGATTGTTCATAAAATCAATATTGGTGGTGTGCGTGGTTAATATTTTTGGTTAAATTTTGTACCGTCTCCTGCAATGATTATGGACCTATGACACTATTTGTGCTAGGAAATTTAGGATTTACATGCAAGCGCGGACTTTGGAGTTGTTGTACTCTAATTAGTTAAAAAAATAGTGGTATGATTTGATTTCCAGTGGGACAGCGACAATTGAAGAAAATCTGCTGTAAAATGAATCTCACACATATCAAAGCTGCCTCGTCAATATAACCATTATATATTTTTTGGAAAATTACTTTGGATATATGGTGGGGATGGAATCAAACAAAACAAAATAGCCACTTAGGAGAAACAGATGTACAAGACACCGAACACAAAAAAAAATAAAAAAATACAAAAAATACAAAAAGGTTGGAGTCAAATGTGGTAATTTCATGGGTAATCTTAAATGTTATGATCAGCATGTTTGAAACACTTTTATTGCTTGTAAGGATATAAAATGCATTGACATAAGTTTAAGAAAGCCAAAAACATTATTTCTGAAATGTTGATAAATTATCCATGGTATGACATACGAGAAAAAAAAAAAACTTTTTTTTTCTCTTTCTGAGGGAATTTGTGTATGTTTACTGTTTCAGTATAAGTATATTGAAGTAATAAGTAGTTTCCAAGGAACCCCCTATTATGTAGATGCATTTATATTGAAACACTAGGGATGTATGTGTGTTATTTGTGCAAGTAATGATTGGCCCAAAAGACGGCCATTGTTACACCAAATAACTTGCATACTTGTGGTGATAAATACATTTCAATTGTTAGGTTATCCATGTGAATAATAATTCGGTCCAAAGAAAGGCTTGTTATTTGACAAGACTTATTGTAAGTATTTGATCATTGCATGAAGGATACCACTAACAAGTTAATATTTCTATCCAAAGATAATATATTAATGTTGTACAGTATCTTCATATGGAGCCACTTTTATTTGTTAATATACTTATCATGTATAAACGGAACTGATTTAGGAATTTAATATGACTTGTACATTATGACTAAGCATGTTGTTTGATAATTTTTTTTTTTTTTTTTGTTATGCATTCAGTTACTGCATTTGCTACTACAATTTTCGCCAGCATAAATTCCATTCTGGTACTTAACGACTCCAACTTTAAGAATTGGAAGGAGAAAGTCATGATTGTTTTAGGTTGTATAGATTTAGATCTTGGGTTATGTTATTTATGGCTCTTATATTTATGTTTTGATATGCAAATAAAGAAGGAGGAAAAACATGAAGGGGGCAGTGTGATGACCCAAAATATATATATATATATATATATATATGTATATATACGATTAAAGCACAATAATAATAAAATAATAAAAATGATCATTAAGTTAAAATCAATACAGAAGTATTTTTCTGTAGGATCCTTGATTCCATGTTTGATGCCTAAGAAAGACCTTGTCTTAGTGAGTGCTTAGAAACCATTGCGGCTCAGTCGCTCCCTAGAGGTCAGTCTGGTTAAAATGGAATTTCATAGGATAAATAGGATAGACACTGTTTATATACGCAAATAAGTACAAAAAATAATGTTTTGACTGACATAATTTGTATAAATATATGATAAAATAATAATAATATAGGTATCTTATGCGAGACCCACAAGACTGTGTGGGGTCCTCATGAGTCCCGAAGTAGTGTGGAGGTTTACACGAGTCTCAAAACAGTGTAGGGTTTATAATGAGGATTATTGGAGTTACGTAATATCCGTTTGAGTCTCGAAATTGTGTGGGGCCCACAAAATCATGTGGGGCCCATAAGACCATGTGGGGCCCACATGAGTTTTCAAAATTCAAATTTAATTCTTATTCAAAAATAAATAAATTCTAAAAATAGTTTAAAAGTAATATGATAACAATAATGATAATAATGATTAAGAAAAAAATAATAAAATAATTAATTAACTAATTGATTAATTAATTAGGTAAGTAATTAATTAAAAATTTATTTAATGGGAATGGTGGCAAGCACTTCCGCATGACCTCCATCTCCATCCCATACTCAACTCATACCTTGCCCATCCCTTGTCCATTCTTTAATTTTTAAAAATTATAATTTCACCCATGTCCCTACACTTTTATAAATATCATTTCTTCCTCAAATTTTTCATATAAATAGGAAGCTATCAACCTTCATTTTTCACAACAATTTTTTTAAGAAAGGGAAGGATTAGTGAGTGAAAGAATTTGTGGTAGAAAGAGAATTTTTGAGTAAGTTCTCACTCACCCACTTTTTCCGATTTCATTTCTTAGAGATAATTTTGTGTTCGTAACACAAGGTAAAAGAAGAAGGTAAGTAAATTTTGATTTTGTTAGTTTTTTTTTTTTTTTTTAAATTCATACTCGAGTTTATTTTATAAGTAAATTTCAAATATGTTAATTTGTTCCACAAAATTTCCATGAGTTTATTTTTACGCATATTTAATTATACCAATTCTATCTTTAATACACATGCATATATTTTTGGGTTAAAAAATATTCTAATCCCCTCAGGTAAACTTTTAGCATTTCTTTCTATTCAAAAATAAAATTATATATATTTTTAACACAAAAATTGTGTGGCATGAGTTTATTTATATGTTGCATTTTTTTTATGAAAATATGAGTAAAGATGAGATTTTCACGATATTATTTTAAATTGCATAAATTATAATAAGATGATTTTAAAACCCCTTATGGCAACGAAAGTTCAAAACTATAGATGTTTGGTACCGCAACTTAAAGTTTATACGGATCAAAGTGCACCCACACTGTTTACAGAGTAGTAATTTATGTTAGTGGATTTCTCCTGAGTGCACACCTGATTCCGGACTAAGAGTTAATAAGGAAAATCTCACTTAATATTTACGTACGTTGATTTAGTTTGATCGGTCAGCCAGCTGAATTCAGTCTTTGGACCGCACAACCCAGTCATGGGGGTAAACATGACTTATGGCAAAGAGACCTAAAGGTGATTTTTACAATATATATTTATACATATTTAATTACGTGTACGAAGTTATTAATGATTTGAAGGAAAAGTGTAAATTTACATAAAAATGATCATTCTTATGCTTAAATGATGATAAAAAAAAAACATATAAGGAAAAATATATGTATGTTTATCATTAAATATCTTTACAGTTTTAAAGTTAAAAGTTTAATTTAACAGTTATAGTATATAATTATAAAATTTTACTATTGTAATTGATGACAAAAGTTATATGCAGAAATTTTAAAATTTATATTTATTTTAGAAGCAGTTTTGAAGTTATTGTAAAAAATATAGTTTTGCGAAATTTTTAAAAAAAGCTCATTTTGTCCACACACTAATAGTAATCTTATTTACTTACTGAGCGTCATCTCACTCCAATCATGTTTTTATTTTAGATAACTCTGAAGGGCATGTCGAAAATCAGGCTTTACAAGCATGTGGGTGGGATAAAAAAAATAAAAATTTATTAGAAATATTAGTATGATGCCAGATATTTATACTTGTGTAATTTTTCTTCTTTTGAAATAAATGATTGTAATATGGATAATTAGCGCTCTGGTATAATAATAATTGAGTTTATTTGCTTCCGCTGTAAATCAATAGTAAAAAGTTAATATCCCAGACCCTTTGGGGTTAGGGTGTTACATTTGGTATTAGAGCAATAGGTTATAGGTTCTGTAGACTTTAAGAAATAATTTTACCAGAGCATAGGATATAGGTTCTGCATAATCTAATATATAAATTTTACTAGAACATAGGTATAAAACATGATTTGGGTAGGATTGGGTAGTTTAGAATATTTATTTTAGTTTGTTATATTATTATACGTTAATAATAGATTTATGATTTTAAAATAACATTTGGTCATTGTTTAAGAATGGATCCTAAAGATAGTAGCATTGAAGGAAATGAGATTAACGTGAAGGCTCCCAAAGACAGGTAATAATCATAAATTCTCTAAGAAAAATGTCAGTTTTATTGAAGACACGTTAATTAATTTAAATATGTTATTTATGTTTGTAGAAACACGTACCCATATTGATGATTCATAATTAATTGTCAAATGCATTAATAATTTAAAATTTATATATATATATAAATATAATAATAAAATAATATTTGAGATTTATTTATTTTCACTATTATTATTTTCACTAAATATATAAGACATAACACATTAGACCCTACTGAGTTTAGAAGTGCTACACATACAAATAGATATGAACAAACGGTCTATTATTAAATCTGAATTTATTCAAAATTTCTTTGCATGTATAAGTTGGATATGAATATGTATTTTTTTTACATTACAGATTCAATTTTCAACAAAACATTCAAGCTTAATTTAGGAATATATATTTGGACAAAATCTCTAATTTTAATTTTGTATTAGGTTATAAGGAATTAAATATAATTTAAATATTATTTATTATATTTAAATTCAAATATATATATATATATATATATATATATATATATATATATATATATATAATCCCTTAGCATGTGCAAGTTCAATTTCCATCAAATAACCAAGTTTGATCTAGGAGTACAAATTTTGATGAAATCTTTAATTTTGTATAAATTTATAAAAGTTAATACAACTTAAATTTTTCTATATAAAAAAAAATTTTCCATTAATGAAAGCAATATAAAAATTAACTAATTTCATTCAAATAACTAACCAATGTCAAATCATCAATCGGCTAAACATGCCCAACATATAATAATAATAATAATAATAATGTTAATGGAATATATATATATAAAGGGGTACTCTTGTAGTTAAAAAAAAAAAAAGAAGCCTCATAGGTGGAAATCATCGTCTATAGCTCACTTACCCCCAAAGCAAGGCCAGGGCATGAGACCACTTGGGCATAGTGGGGACTCGAACACGCGATCACATGGATGCACGACCAATTCCTTACCACTAGGCCACCCACCCAAGTGGTGACCTAAGGATGAAATTAATTATAGTTAAATCATTAATAAAGATGTAGAAACATAAAAAGAACCTTGAGTCCGCAAATTTTGCAATACGTGTCGTTCGCTCGATTTCCGCGACACATATCCCTCTCCCTTAATTTTTGAAAAATGCGTCACTCGAGGCACACATCACTCTCTCTCGATTTTTGCAACACACATTGTTCTCCCTCGATTTTTGCCTAATGCATCACTCGATATCCGTGACATGCGTTGCTCTCTCTCAATTCTTGCGGCACATGTCGCTCTCCCTTGATTTGTGCAAAATGCGTGCTCGATATTTGTGACACGCGTCGCTCTCTCTCGATTCTCACGATACACATCGTTCTCCCTCGATTTGTGCAAAACACGTTACTCGATATTTGTGACACGCGTCGCTCTCTCTCGATTCTTGTGATACACATCATTCTCCCTCGATTTGTACAAAATGCGTTGCTCGATATCTGTGACACGTGTCGCTCTCCCTCGATTCTTGCAGCACACGTCGCTCTCTCTCGATTTCCACAACACGCGGCCATTCCCTTATAAAATGGGTCTGCCCTTCTCGAACTCTAAGCATCACAACTTTCTATCATCTTGAAAATCACATTTCGAGTTACAGTGATTAGCTCTTCCCAACTTGTCTCTTAGTTGTCTCATTACCCGAAAATATTGCCAAATCACCCAACTCCTCAAGTTGCTGAGAGCAGCACTAGATCATCGACCCAAAGATGGAAACCCAGTAAGGCACAACTGGAGATTTTAGAGGAGACCTTCCACAGTAGTCAAGGGGAACTCCCTTCTGTGGAGCATACTATCTTGCTTGCAGCACAATTCCGACGGTATGGTCCAATCGAGCCGAGAAATATACGCTTTTGGTTTGAGAATCGTAGGTGTAGGTGGGGATCAGTTAGAGAAGCCACTATCTCAACTACTGCCCCATCAATTCTCCATCTTACCTCCTCCGCCACTACCGTCCCGAGCAGTGCCCCTGCCATTCTTCCAACCCTCTTCCTTATCGACAATATTCCGACTATGAAACTTACAATTAATATCACACCAATGAGTCATATCCCTTTCAATGGCAATATCGCAGTCACCACACTAAGGGTTTCGAATAATGCCGGCCTACTCCACCATTGCAAGGAAATCCGATGGGCATTGAGACTCATATACGGGCCACCAATAACTTGGGAAGAGGGCAACTCTTCCTCCTTCGCCGAACAAACGGGCGTTCTCTCCCTTTTTCCGACCCAAGCCGGTGACATTACAAGAGGTTAACTTTGCCAAGAAAGAACCCAGACGGTTAGCAGTGACACCGCTAGTACTGCGATAGATGTTGACATTGATCTAAGGCTCTAAAGGCCAGATCACGTATATTTTTAATTTATAAGACATGTATAATATATATATATATATATATATATATATATAATTATTATTTTCCACATCTTTTGAATCTCTCTTCCATTTCAACCCCTATTAGACCGACGATTCACTCTTAAATTCCAAAAATAAAATACTTCGCCAAATTGACCCTCAATCAAGACTTAGTCAAATCATTAATCAATTTACTCTTTCAAATAGTGCAACCAATTATACAGTACTCATTTTAAATTAGCAAATTTTGAGGACGAAATTTTTATAAGGAGGGAAGAATGTGATGACCCAAAAAAAAAAAAAATATATATATATATATATATACACACACACACACACACAATTAAAGCACAATAATAATAAAATAATAAAAATGATCATTAAGTTAATATCAATACAGAAGTATTTTTCGGTAGGATCCTTGATTCCATGTGTCGCGACGTCTCGGAGCGCGTGTGCCCCAGGCGGCGAAATAAAAATCAATTTTAATTTTCAAGGAAAAATAGGGAATGTCGGAGTCCCCACTAACCTTTATTGTGGTTAGAACACATGATTACTACCCCGTTATGGGTAGAATGGGCCTACGTTACTAGAGTTGGGGTCGGGAGTTCTGTTACGCGAGGGGAAAGGTACGAGCAACCCCTACGCGCCCGTTCTTACGAACGGTACCTAATTAATTTAAAATTATCCCTAAGTTAATTTAAAAAATCTTTAAGTTACTCCTTTTATTAGTTTATAAATACACGTGAAAAATAAATAAATGTAATATATACATATATATTCCCTCAGAGCTTAAGGTACATGAAGCCCGAAAGCTCATACCCTAGCATTAAAATCATAGGGATTAAAAATCAAAAATACTTTATAAAATACACTCCCAAATTTTAGAAATCTTATGAGGTTTTCCTAAGTATGAAAATACTAGTTTGGGAGGTTTTGGATAATAGATATAATAATTTAAATATAATAATAAAGATAAAAAATAGTAATAAACTAGAATATTAGAATACCACAATACATACTAATCAACATATATAATACCAGCTAAAATACTTAAACTAACACAATACAAAAACTAGATATAAATGCATGATATTTGCTAAGATTCTAAACATACCACCATACTATAAGACTAAATATATAACATGAGCTAAAATATCCAGCATACCAGTAATAGTAGAATTTTAAATATATAATATAAACTAAGATAATGAACATACCATAATATTAAAATACTACACGTACGTTATAAACAAAAATACTCAAACATACCATAATACATATAATCACGATAATAATAATACATATCCACAAATACTATAATACGTAACGAATTACTATAACACTATATATACTAAACATATAATATAATAGCATGATACCAAAACACCAAATATATTATATTACCTAAAATATTAAACTTACCAAAATAAATAATATCTTATATATTAACATACTAAAAGTATCATAATAATAATAAATATA
This sequence comes from Malania oleifera, assembly GCF_029873635.1. Classification (NCBI taxonomy): domain Eukaryota; kingdom Viridiplantae; phylum Streptophyta; class Magnoliopsida; order Santalales; family Ximeniaceae; genus Malania; species Malania oleifera. Next base: position 115,519,534 of record NC_080420.1, read on the forward strand.
TAGTATTACTTAAGATGCTATATTAAAAGTTACCTAAAATACTAAATTAGATGTATGATATTACTTATAAATCCTAAGTTGTTAAATACCTAATATAACTAACATTCTAGAATACATACACATACAATAATAGCTCTAAAATATCACATATACTACAACTAACCTACTAAAAATCCTAACATGATATATAACATGACCAAAATTCTAAAATACTAATAATATAATACAAAGTTAACATACAATATAAGCATGAATAAAATAATAAAAAAACATCTTTAAACAAATATAAAACAAAAGATATACGTGTGTTGTGTGCGCGTCGGAGTTGGTGCTAAAATAAACCTGTATATTAACTCTGCAATGAACATGAATGTTAGCTATAACAAAAAAAAAATATATATATATATATATTATAGTACTTAAAATACTAAAACAATGTTAGTTACAAGGAGTAAATAAATAAATGGAAATATATGTGCATGTGTGTGCAGAGTGGCTGCAGTGGGTAAGGCGGGCTTACAGTGGGGTTGTTAGGCGTGGGGTTGCAGGAGGGCTGTCTGTGACTCGTGCGAACGGTGGTTGCCGGAGCTGGGCGTGAGGGCACTGTGGGGTCTCACTGAGATGATAGCTGGGGGTGGCCGGAGATCCTCGACTGTCTGGAGTAGCTGGTGCTGGTAGCAGGTCCGGCTGGTGGATCTGGAGGTGTGCTTCGGCTTCAGTTGGGGATCTCTACAGGGAGAGGCTGGCCGTGAGGGATGGATGGGAGGATGCGAAAAGGTGGGGGCTTGGTGTGATGTCGTGGGTGAGGGCGGAGGGACTGGTCCTGGAGCAGAGGTTCACGGTCGGAGGAGGTTGCAGAGTCTCGTCGGGTAACTTGGCAGCGGGGTAGAGGAGCTGAAGAAGACGACGGGGACGGTGGTGGCAACGACAATGAGAGATGGTGGCGGGATCTCCTCTGCTGCGTGTGAAACGAACACACACACACACACACAATGCTTCTGCTAGGGATTGCGGCTATGGTGGAGATGGAGGCCGTGAGGGAGAGACGAGAGAGATGGTTGATGATAGAAAAAAAAAGTCTTTTTTTTTTTTCTTAGGTCAGTGCTGCTCCTGGGTGTAGGTGAAGAAGAAGAAGAAGAAGAAGCAGAAGAGAGGAAGAAAAGAAAAAAAATTTCTTTTTTTTTGCTTTGGTCCTCGGCCGTGCGCCCCCCTTGTGCTGTGCGTGAATAAGCCTATATATAGGCTATATCCCAAAAACCCTAAAAAACCTTTCCTTTTGTGTTTGTTTCTTTTTATAATGATAATAATAATTATTATAATAATAATAATAGTAAGAAAATAATAATAATAATAATAATAATAATAATAATAATGTTACTAACAATAATAATAATAATAATAATAATAATAATAATAATAATAAAAGTAACATAAAAAATAATAATAGTAAAGTAATAGTAATAATACTACTAGCAATAAATAATGAATAATAATAAAAGTAATTATAGTAAAGTAGTAATAAAATAAAGATAATAATAATAATGATAATAATAATAATAATAAGGTAATAATACTAATAATGAAAATAATAAAAGGGGACCCCTTGTTTTTGATGGGTGGAGAGGAACACTCAGTCACTGGTTGTGATTGAAACTCAATGAGGATAAATTCAAGAACAATTTATTTCAATCAGAAACAATACACAGAGGAAGCAACTCTCATTTCTTTCTCTCTCACTGGCTTTACACTCTCAACACACCACACTTACAATGCACACACACTCACCTATTTATAGCAATTACAGAAAATAGATAATCAACAATGGTGGCTAGTTTGGTAAGGTTGGTGGCCAAATTTTGCTTAACTTCAATGGAGGTGGGCTGTCGGTTGATGAAGCTTCTGCAGTCAAATCTTGCCGCCACCGTCCCACTGTTCTCAAGTTTAATCTTCAACATCCCCCCTTAAACTTGACTCTCCTAACTTTGTTATTCCGAGCATTGTCTTCAGTCTTGCAAAAAATATCATGTCTGAGTGGTTTTGTGAAAATATTAGTCATCCGATCATATGTTCTGAAAGATATCAATTTCATTTCTTTCTTCCTAGAACCCTTGGCGACATGTTTTGCTTTGTATCTCTAGACTTCTCTTTGAGTGTTCTTCTTGGTCTTGTAGACCCATTTTACACCAATAGTTTTGTGGCTCTTCGGGAGATTTGTCAACTCCCAAGTCTTGTTCTTCTTGATGGATTGAATCTTCTCATCCATCATTTTTCTCCATTTGTTTTCTTCGTTAGCTTTCTCAAAGCTAATTGGGTTGCTAGTTAGCAACAGGCAGTTTAGAGCAATATATTCTTTCATTGGTTCTGTATTTTCATATATATCGGCTAGATTTCGAGCTCCTCTAGGTCTCATGTTTGAGATTTCACGCTCTATTGGTGATGGAGCTTCATTTGTCTGTGGTGAACCATGTGGAGGTGTCTGCAGCTCAGGAATTTGTGGCTTGATAGCCACTTCTCTTGTCTGTGTAGGTTCTTCTCCTTCAAGTGTCAATTCCGCATCTTTGGAACATTCAGCCTGGTCCCATTTCCAAGATTCATTTTCTTCAAAGATGACATCCCGGCTGTGAAAGACTTTCTTGTTGATGGGATTGTGAAGTCGATATCCCATGGTGCTGTCACCGTATCCTACAAGGATACACTTCTCTCCTTTATCATCCAGCTTTGTCCTTCTTGCTTCTGGGATCTTGGCGTAGGCTATGGAGCCAAACACCCTAAGATGACTCACACTGGGCTTGTGAGTACTCCAGGCTTCATATGGTGTCTTTGTATCAAGACTCTTCGTCGGACACCTATTGAGCAGATAGACTGCACATAACACTGCTTCTGCCCAAAAACTCTTGGGCACATTTTTATCCTTTAACATGCTTCTAGCCATGTTAAGGATTGTGCGGTTCTTCCTTTCGGCTACACCATTCAACTGGGGAGTGTATGATGGTGTGAACTGTTTCTGAATTCCTTGTTGTCTAAGGAATTCCAGGAAAGCCTCGTCTTTGTATTCTCCTCCTTGGTCTAACCGGAGTGACTTGATGCGATAGCCACTCTGTTTCTCCACAAGAGTTTTGAACTCTTTGAACTTATCGAATACCTCTGACTTCCTTTTTAAGAAGTAGACCCAGGTCTTCCTGCTGTAGTCGTCGATGAAGGTGAGGAAGTATCGATTCTGTCCATTTGAAAATGGTTTTAGTGGACCACACACATCTGTGTGTATTAGCTGGAGCGGCATGGTTGATCTCCAGTTGGCTTGCTTTCCAAAGCTGTTTCTATGTTGCTTGCTCAAAATACAGCTTTCACATATCACATTTGGATTATGAATATTGGGTAAGCCCTTCACCATCTTCTTGCTTCCCAATTGTTTCAAACTTTCAAAGTTTAGATGCCCATACCTTAGATGCCATAGCCAATCTTTGTCTTTGATGATAGCGCTCAAACACCTTGGCGTATCATGTTGAATGGCAAGCAGAAACATTCGATTCTTTGCCATTTGAACTCGAGTAACAAGCTTTCCTCGAGCATCTATTATCACCATCTGCTTATCACTGAGGCTAATTCGATAGCCTCTCTTCACGAGCTGTTCGAGACTAAGTATATTAGTCTTCATGGCTGGCACATAGTAGACGTTGGAGATGTAAGCATGATCTCTAGACTTCTGTTTGATCAAAACATCTCCTCTCCCTTGGACTGGGATTTTAGAATTATCGCCGAAAGATATCTCCCCCTGAACTTTCTCATCAAGTTCAAAGAATAGGTTCTTTCTGCCAATCATATGGTTGCTGGCTCCAGAATCAAGGTACCAAATACTCTGGTCCTGAGGAGTTGCATTGTGTTCCATCAGCATCAACGACTCTCCATCTGCATGATCAGTTTCGGCAAGGTTGACCTCCTCGCTAACCTTTTCTTGTTGTCGCCCCCAACATTCATTGCTATAGTGTCCATACTTGTGACAATTGTAGCATTGAATGTTTCTTTTGTCTACATTCGAGTTATTATTATATCCTCCTCTTCTTCCTTGTCCTCTGCCTTGTGGGACATAGCTCTGTTGATTTCGTCCTCCTCTAGTGGGACCTCTTCTGCCTCTGCCACCTTCTCTAGAGTTAAAATTTCCAGAATTTCTTCCACGAGTTCCTTGGTCTCGTCCTCTTCCTTGTTGTGACGTCCCCCCTTTGTCGTATCTATCTGTAGTGAGGGACAACTTCGTTTGGAGAGCTTGCTCCAGTGCTTTATCATCACTTCTTCTATTGACTTTTTGCTCATGGGCTTGGAGTGAGCCCACAAGTTCTTCTACAGACATTGTTTCCAAGTCTTTTGTTTCTTCTAGGGTCACAGCTATATAATCATATTTTGGATCTAAAGATCGCAAAATTTTTTCACAAATTCTCTCGTCATTGAGAATTTCTCCATTTCTTCTTAATTGATTTGATACTACCATTACTCGTGTATAGTAGTCTGTAATGGATTCTATAGACTTCATTTTGAGAGATTCGAACTCACTTCGCAATGTCTGAAGACGAATCTTTTTTACTTTATCTGCACCTTTGTGTGTTCGATGGAGAGAGTCCCAAACTTCTTTAGATGTCTTTGCGGAGGTGATGATTTCGAACGTGGCCTCATCAAGGCCTTGGTAGATTATGGATTTTGCCTTGCAATCTTTCTTTCGATCGGCTCGCAAGGTCGTTCTTTGAGCTTCGGGCATAGCTGCTTCGACTTCTTTTGATGGGCTTTCTCTGTACCCATCTTCAACGATGTCCATGACATCCTGAGAACCTAAAAGGGCTCTCATTTGAATCGACCAGTTGTCATAATTCTCTCGGGTCAATTTTGGAATGACCGATTGGATAGTACCGTTAGCCATCGAATTTAATATATAAAAAACAGAGAGATGGGGACTGATTTTGGTAAATCTAATGCCACCAATAAATTCAAAAAATTAAAAAACCTTAGGAACCGGTTTTGGTTTGCAAAGAACCGGTCTAAAAATCACTGAACCGGCTATAGGCAATTCTGGTGAATTTTTAACTAACCGGTTTAACTTAACGGCCGTTTAACGGCGTTAAAGATCCCGTTACACCACGTGGCATTCTCTGCGCGTGCTGCGTGTCCGCTGCTAGGAGGCGGGTCGGATGCGGGTCAAGTCTCGGTCACGGATCCGGGTTACTGGTCGCTGGGCCGGGTTGCGGGTCGATGTCCGGGTCGGATCTCGCCAATCGGGCGAAGAAGACGCCTGCGGGAGCGTGAGGCGCATGTCACCGGCTGCCGGAGTCTTCGTCGGCGAGTGCGACGCGTGGGGAGAGCGCTGTCTTCGTGGGAGGCGCGTGGGAGCGCGTGTAGACTCTCCGAGTGTCCTTTTGAGACGTAGTTTCCACCGTTGGAATCGTCTCGAGTGTAATTGCACAATGAAAGGCTCAATTTGGGATTTGGAGCAACTTCAAAACTGAGAAGAAAATTGAATTTTTCCTCTGTTCGCCTCTGTTTGGCGAATTCCGGCGTACCTGGACGCTCTGATACCACTGATGGGTGGAAAGGAACACTCAGTCACTGGTTGTGACTGAAACTCAATGAGGATAAATTCAAGAACAATTTATTTCAATCAGAAACAATACACAGAGGAAGCAACTCTCATTTCTTTCTCTCTCACTGGCTTTACACTCTCAACACACCACACTTACAATGCACACACACTCACCTATTTATAGCAATTACAGAAAATAGATAATCAACAATGGTGGCTAGTTTGGTAAGGTTGGTGGCCAAATTTTGCTTAACTTCAATGGAGGTGGGCTGCCGGTTGATGAAGCTTTTGCAATCAAATCTTGCCGCCACCGTCCCACTATTCTCAAGTTTAATCTTCAACAGTTTTACTTGATTAGGGCAAAAATAGGGTGTTTACAGCTGCCCCTCTTTGTAGGCTTGGTTGCTTTAATGTAATAGTTGCAACTCTCCTACATTTTTTGGTAGCAACAAGCCTACAAAGATAAAAGACACCTATTTTAGTTAGGCCACACAACTCCCTATAGCTTTCAGGTTAATCAAGAATTATTTATTTCTGCCAATCAGGGATGATCACTCAAGTGTAAGGTTCTGAGTATTCAGGTGTAGGATCCTAAGTCTTTGAAAAAGGTTACTTTGCTACGGATGATCAATCGAGTGTAGGGACTCGAGGACTTCTCAGATGTAGGATTCTAAGAGTCTGATGACTGTTCAATGGGAATTTTGGACCAATGGTTAATGATGGCTTGGGTGTAGAATCCCGATTAGCAAGGCTTTTGAGGAAGACTTGTGCTGGGTGTAGAAACCCGAGCTATAGTTCACTGAGGGTGATTCGCACTGGGTGTAGGAACCCGTGCTATGGTTCACGGAGGGTGATTCACACCGGGTGTAGGAACTCGAGCTATGGTTCATGGAAAGTGACTCGCACCGGGTGTAAGAACCCAAGCTATAGTTCACGGAGGGTGACTCGTACCGGGTGTAGGAACCCGAGCTATAGTTCACGAAAGGTGACTCGCACCGGGTGTAGGAACCCGAGCTAAAGTTCACGAAAGGTGACTTGCATCGGGTATAGGAACCCGAGCTATAGTTCATGGAGGGTGACTCGCACCGAATGTAGGAACTCGAGCTATAGTTCATGGAGGGTGACTCGCACCGGGTGTAGGAACCTGAGCTGTAGTTCACGGAAAGTGACTCGCACTGGGTGTAGGAACCTGAGCTATAGTTCATGGAAGGTGACTCGCACTGGGTGTAAGAACCCGAGCTATAGTTCACAAAGGGTTAATAAGGTGGGACCGCGAATGGTCAATAAGGTGGGACCGCGATGGGTCAATAAGATAGGACCGCGATGGGTCAATAAGGAGTGGGACCATGATAGGTCAATAAAAGTGAGACCGTGATGGCTTAATAAGAGTGGAACCGCGATGGGTCAATAAAGTGGGATGCGAGGGGTCAATAAAAGTGAGACCTCGAAGGGTCAATAAGGTGGGACCGCAAAGGGTCAATAAGATGGGACCGCGAAGGGTCAATAAGAGCGGGACCGCGATGGGTCAATAAGAGTGGACCGCGAAGGGCTAACAAAAGTGGGACTGCGATGAGTGGATAAGAGTGGGACCGCGATGGGTTAATAAGAGTGGGACCGCGAAGGGTCAATAAGGTCAAACCGCGATCGGTCAATAAGATTGGACCGCGAAGGGTCAATAAGGTTGGACCATGATGGGTTAATAAGGTGGGATCGCGAAAGGTCAATAAGAGTGGGACCGTGAAGGGTCAATAAGATGGGACCACAAAGTGTCAATAAGAATGGGACCACGATGGGTCAATAACGTGGGACGGCGATGGGTCAATAAGGTGGGACCGCGATGGGTCAATAAGAGTGGGACCATGAAGGGTCAATAAGGTGGGACCGCGAAGGGTCAATAAGAATGGGACCACGATAGGTCAATAACATGGGACCGCGATGGGTCAATCAGAGTGGGACCACGAAGGTTCAATAAGGTGGGACCGCGAAGGGTCAATAAGAATGGGACTGCGATGGGTCAATAAGGTGGAACTATGATGGGTCAATAAGAATGGGACCACGAAGGGTTAATAAGGTGGGACCGCGAAGGGTTAATAAGAATGGGACCGCGATGGGTCAATAAAAGTGGGACCACAAAGAGTTAATAAGGTGGGACCGCGAAGGGTCAATAAGAATGGGACAGCAATGGGTCAATAAGGTGGGACCGTGAAGGGTCAATAAAAGTGGGACCGCGAAGGGTTAATAAGAGTGGGACCGCGAAGGGTCAATAAGAGTGGGATCGCGAAGGGTTAATAATGTGGGACCGCGATGGGTCAATAAGAGTGAATAAGATGATCAAAAAAATTTGGATGAAACTACTCATATGAATGAGATAATCAAGAAAGCTTTGATGTGATCCAACACCTCAGTTTTGTCGCGAACAACACCATTTTTTGATGTGAGGGTCGATGCCCTAATTTCAAGGTAGATAACTCAATTTGGACCCGGGAAATGGCTACTCTATATGGATAATCAATTGGGTATGTGTTGACCTTATTGGTCATGCCCGGTTTTGATTATGACAAATACTCATTGTATCTAATGAACGTTTGAGGTTTTGTGCAGGAATCAAGAATGATAAGATCAAGATGTGCACAAAGCAAGAAAAGCTTGAAGACCAAATCATATTCTTTGTAATATACTTATATTGGTCTGTAATAGTAATTAGGGCATTCGGTTTGTAATAAGCTCACGCACATCACATGTATGATTTACTACGTAAGCTCAAACCGAACCATGAATGAGAAAGGACCGTAGAAAGAGGTCGACCGACACCGGATTTTTTCGGTGCTTTCAAATTGGACCCCAAGTGACCTTAGGACATACACATATTCACATATATTTGTTAGGCACTTGAATAGGAATTGTTTGGGTAGATACGGGACCGAAATGCACACTTGTTGCACTTTCGGTCGACCGGCTAATTCAGTTCAATTTGGCCTGGTCGACCGAAACCTGTCCGGGTCAACTATATGACCCAGTCCTGGTCGACCGAGCCCTTATAGGTCATTTGACCTCGGTCGACCAAACCACCTAGGAGTCAACAGTTTGACCTCCCAATCGACCGACCAGATTTGTACTCCAACTACCTGGTCGACCGAGGAGTCTTGGGAGGATTCCCAACGGTCTGGTCGACCAAGCCATGCAGTTCAAAAAGGCCCCAGTTGACCGAACCTCGGAGTTTTGGAAAATCGCCCTTGCCCGGTCGACCGACCACTTAGTTCAAAATGCCCCTGATCGACCGAGCCACCTGAGTCCTGGTCGACCGAACCACTTTTGGTCGACCGGACCTCTCGGGTTGTTCCCATTTTTACCGTGGGATATATTTTTCTAAACAGGGTTAAAATGCCTTAAACATCATTAAACTTTTCTAAAAATACCCTATAGGTCCCCAACGGTCATATTTTCTCCCTTGCCTATATATACAAGTTCATTTGAGAAAATTCATGATGGATTAGCCACTTTGATTAGGGAAAATTCTTTGAAAATCCAAAACCCTATAATACTCATTTCCAAGCTCCACACACTCAATCTTATCTTCTCATATTGCCTACATCATTTGTAAGTTGATTTTGAGTGCTTGTTGTAATTGGTTTGTTCTCCCATCTCTGGATTGTCGGATTTATTTTTGAGAGCCAAACCTTAAGTATTCTTACGGGACTTTGTTAGTACGTCTCTCCTAAGAAGACTTATATAAAACTTCTAAGTATTGCATAGTCATTGCAATTTCTTAAGAAGTTAGTATTTGCATTTTGGTTGCAAAAACATTTTCAAATATCTACTGTGTTTTTATCTTGAAAATATTTGATGAGATATTTGCAAGTGTGATAAAATCTTTGTTGCAGTGTTCGTTAACTCATATATCCCTTGCTGAATACAAAGATTGAATATCCTTTTTGCAAACCAAACCTATACGTTGCTAGAGCTTTATATACATATATGTATTGAGAAAACTCGTTGATTGAAATATATGAAGTTTGATTAATATCTTTGTTTGAGCACTTAGATTGAATATCCTGTGATACAAAGATCGTTTAGGTTTGCACTCTCACGCACTCATTACAACGATAGTAAATTTATTTGAGAGTTGACATTTTAGACCACATTGAGCTTACATATTATTTCATATTTGTGGTGTATATTATTGCGCGAATTTGGGTACATATCTGCTTTACTTGAAAGCACAATCACTGTACCATTTCAGTATCATACACATTGGTTGTATTTCTAGGCACGGGCCTGAAGAGGGAGACTAGCCCTGGAATAGTCCCGGATTGGCTTAGACCCGGTTAGGAAAGCTAGGTGCGTCGTCCTGTTAAGGCGTGTAGGTTGAGGTCAGCCCCGCTAATTGACCTGGTTAAGGTTGAGGTCAGCCCTGTGTTAATTTGACCTGGTTGTAAACGGTGCCGCTCCACCCTTAAGTGAGCTATTAGTGGAATCCTCTAGCTTGCGAGCTTGAGGCAGGGACGTAGGCACTGTTGGCTGAACCTCGATAACATATCGTGTGTTTATTTACATTTCTGCACTTTACATTTACCGCACGCGTATATTATTATGTGAATGATGCACTTAACTTAAATTTCCACATATCTTTTATATCTGCGCATTTGGAATTATATAGACCAACCCTAGGTTGTTTTATACGAGCATTTTATTTAACCTAGGTGATAAACTTGAAAATTCCAATTCACCCCCCCTCTTGGGAATACACCGATTCTAACAGTATGAGATCTCGAAATCTTTTGGGAAATATTCTCAAATGTAGGGTTTAAAGTCTTGAAGAATTGCTCCACTGTGGATGATCAATAGGGTGCCAAGTCCTGAGATCTTTTGGAAGGTTAGTATTTTGGAAAATGGTTACCCTACTAAGGGTGATCAATCGGGTGCAAGATCCCGAGATTCTTCTAGAACATGTCCTTAGGTGTAGGGTTCAGAATTATTCCACTGGGGATTATCAATCTGGAATGAAATCCCGAGTTTCTTTGGTTGTCTTTAGATTACCCTCTTTGAGACTCAACAACCAATGCATCAATTGCTTCTTGGGGTCAACTGTTTCAAAGCATGTCAATCTGTGCATAGGGGTCAACTGTCCCAGTTTCAAAATATGTCTAGACAAGAATGGCTCAGTCAAGTATATAAAAGAATTATTCAGTAGTTTATTCAACTAGGTAAGTATAAATGAATGGTGCTCTATTGCTATATGTATGCATGTTGCTACCTAAGATGCTAGAATGCAGTGATATGTTGCTATGTGTGCATAATGATGCATGAATGCAAAAACGTATGCATGTTGCATGAGATGCCCTTTGTATTTTCTTTCTTATGCAATGCATGGAATGTATGGTAATGCATGAAATGCATGGTAATGCATGAATATTTTCTCCTTCCAACGTGCTTGTAATCGACAACCCAATCTCTGATGTTGCATATGCTTTCAAATTCCACGTTGCCACTGATTCTAGCCATGTTTCAAATTCCAAAAGGCGCTCAAAATCTGCCCCAGTGTTTATATGTCACCGGTCATGGCCCTATTTTCAACTTTTATTTTGTCATGAAAGCTCCTGAATTTGCTCCAATGGAACTAAAAAACTGCCCCAGTTTTGATCCTTGTCCATTAATCTTGTCTTTGTTTTCATCATGCACTTTGATATGAAGGCATCGGAATTAGTCCAGAAAAAACTCAAACCAAAAATCTGCCTCAGTTACCATCGTTTGTTACTGATCTTGGCTTCGATTTTCTTGACTTATCCGACCATGGAGGTGATTGGCTTGGCTCAAATGAAACTCAATCACAAAATCTGCCTCAATTGAGTGGATCTATAGCTAATCTTAGCCCTGTTTTCATATTCCAATATGGTAAGAAGGTGTTTGAATGGGTCCCACTGAAACTCAATTCTTCTTGAATAAGTGGATCTTTGAAACCTAACATGACATTTGCCCTAGTTAGAATGCTATTTCTCTACAAGGATCTTTTTTATATAAGCTGCTAGTGATTCTGAAACCCTTTGACTATCCATCCTCCTTTAAAACTTTGAAGGGCAAGGAGTTCTTATATATATATATATATATATATATATATATAATACATGATGACATGCCAATTTACCAATGAGCTCGTAACAAACCCAATTATGATCTTGGCCATATTTTTGATTTCCCAACTGACATAGATGTCCCTGAATGTGTTCCTCTGAACCTCGGCATGACACCTACCCTAGTAGATGCATTTGTAGCTGATCCTGTATGTCTTACATTTCTCCACAAGGACATTCTTTGGATTGCATCCTTAATGTTTTAAAATTTCTTTGAAATTTAAATGAATAAGCATGCAAACAGATAACTCAATCTCAATGGGAATATGGATGGAATGCACAAACTTGCTTGTCTTTGCTCGATTTTCTGTGCTTGTTAAATAGGAGACAAATTTTACCAATACTTTGACACTAATATAATTTCGCTAGCTTAAAGAACCATATCAATGGGCAAAATTCTTTTTTTCTTTTTAGCCTCATAACCATAACTCCTCCCATGTATCTCTACTTAAAGATTCTTTCTTACTTATTTCAAGCTTAACTCAAACTAACTGTCTTGAATTATAACTAGTGTCTCATTAAGTAGTCTTATCAATATTCCAATCTTAGGGTGGACTTTAAGACAAGAGACGAAATGTAGGTTTAGTATTTAGGTTTCACCAAGAACAAGAAAACTAAGGCTCAAAAATTCCATCCCCTAATAAAGATTTCTGCCCCAGTGGTGCAGTATTCACAAAGTATTGACCGAACTTGTCATTTGAACAAGCTGCCTACGTACCTTTGCAGGATCAGGTCATTACATAGTTCAGACTCAACATTGAGTCTTATAAATCATTTGAGACAACAACGTATACCAATCTAGTCAGGACTTTCATTTGGACCGTAATGTAGGCTAAGAGTATGGCTTAAAGAAGAAAAGAGTTAAATAAGGCTCAAAATCATTGATTTCATCAAGGGTAATTTGGTCAAAGATCACATATGTAGTATGTCCCTTATTTTTCTTTCTTCTTCCTTTCCTTCATCTTTCTCTTCCTTTTTTCTTTCATTTTTTCATCTTCTTCTTCTTCTTTCACCACAACTTTGGCTTTTCCTTTTATAAAGGAATTTTAACTTCATTTTCATCTGAATTCCATTTGGGAGTGATTTTTTCAAACTGCCCCAGTGTGGGGTGTGATCCTTTCACGAATTAATTAAGAATTGAATTGTTCAGGCTTAAAAAAAGCTTGCAAGGGATTTTTTCTTTGACTTTATTTTGGGTAGCAGAACAATGGCCTGCTATCATTTTAGTAGTGATCATTGCCTCAAATGATTTGTCAAACACTAGGAGACCCAAACCTAGGTTGAATTTTTGATGAACTGACTTTAAGAAAAGATTGGTTTAACATTCAGGCTCAACTTGGTTAACAAATGGTAAATCAATATTTGGTTCTTTTTAGGGGTACTGGTCGACCAAAGATGGCCACCCCTCATTTGATCAAAATATAATCATCATACCTTTAAGACACCAATCATAGATAACAAAGACAAGAAACTTTTTCACCGATTTTATCAAGCGAATGTAGAACAAAACTTGATGAGTCCTTTTTGTATATTTCTCCTATGACTCTTCATCATTTTGAAATCCATATCTCAACCAGGCTCTTGACAATATTTTGAAGTAGGGGGTCTTCAGAGGCTTTTCCGTCATCATCCTTTTTTGTTTTCTTTTTTTCTTTTTCATTTTTTTTTACCCCATTAAATAGACTCCCAAAACCAGCTAATGGCTCCAAGTCCTTTGTATTGACAAAACTATTACCTATGTCACTTTACACAAAATACAAGCAAAAATATACAAAATTTGGCATAAAGTGATGATTCAAGGAGGATGGAATGAGATGAGACAGAAAAGCATTCTTATTTCATTCAATTTCAAAATGATTTAAATAAAAAGCATGAACATTCCTCTTATTATCACCCTTAGGTAATCAAGCATATCATTTCTGTATCATGTGAGCTCACTTCTAAAGTTGAATACCAATCAATCTTCTAACCCAGTGGCGTTTATTACATTCTTACTATGATCACGCAATGGGTCCCTAAGATCATAACATTTCTCTGTAGATAGATAATCTTAATCTTCTCAATACTGGAATCCTGGATCTCATTCTATCACCTTGGACCATGGTTTTAAAGATAATTTGAATGTGATTATTGACCCATTAGAGATGACTATGCATACATGGTTATGAAATTGAGCATGAAATGCATGATTATGTTATGCAATAGGTGTTTATGCATAGGTGTAACTAGTACACAAATACATACAAATAGGGATATGAACATGCATCAGCCTATCATGCATGGCTATGCGTGAAATTATGCGTGAATGCATGAATGCAATGTAACCTAAATGACTACTTTGCCAGAATTTTGAAAACATCCCGCTAATAAAGATTTCAAGATTAAGATGACCATTGATAGGCCACAATTTCAATTCAACTCTTCTCTTAACCATTCCTTTTTTTGATGATGGTCCATGTACCTCGTATTCTATGAAAGGTCAAATTATGACCGGAGGTTGGGGTTGACCCAACCTAGTCAACCCCTTGGATTTGTTCAATGCGGGCTTGTAAACTTTAACATGCACTTGGACCTCGAGTATTTTAAAAAATGGGCTTCAATATATTTCATGATCGGATTAGGCCCTAGTTTTAAAAGGACTTGGGCTTGGATTGCTTAGAAAATATTGGCCCGAATTTTGGGTAATAGGGCCGAAGCCCATTTTTGGAAATCTGGGTTTGACCCTTTCTGAAAATCAAGCCTAGGCCGAGTTTTTACTTAAGAAAAGGTCGGGCCTAGGTTTGTTTTTAAAGAATTGGGCCTGAGTTATTTGAAAAGGGTTGGGCCGGCCCATATTTTAAAATTCTCAGGCCAAGTGCTTTATTTTTTTTTTAAAGGATGGGCCATGGTCTCATTATTGGGCTTTTTTAGAATACTGGCTAAGTAGTATGTAAGTCTAAAATGGATGCAAAATGTATGATATAATACAAAGTATCTCACAACATATATACAACATACTATATATGGAGAAAGATGTGGCTCATGTCCCGACCCAAGGTAGGTACTGTTGAAAATAGTAACCTTGACTAAATGTGGAGATGGCCGGCAGCCCACCGCTGTTGACATTGGAGATTGGCAGGCAACCTACTCCACCTACTAGCCCACCTCCGTTGAAGATTTGCTCCCACATTTGTTGATTATTTTGGTTTTGTATCTGCTATAAATAGGTGTGTGTATGTGTTGTGATAGTGTGGTGTGTTGAGAGAGAAAAACCAGCGAGTGTTGAGAGAGTTGTTTCCTCCGTATTATTGTTTCAGATTGAAATATATTTGTGTGCAATTTATCCTCACTGAGTTTTCAGTCACAGCCAGTGACTAAGTGTTCCTCTCCACCCATAAGTGGTATCAGAGCGTTCAGGTACGCCAGAATTCGCCAAACAGAGGCGAACAAAGGAGAAATTCAATTTTCTTCCCAGTTTTGAAGTTGTTCCAAATCCCAAATTGAGCCTGCCATTGTGCAATTCGACTCGAGACGATTCTAAAGATGAAAACCACGTTTCAAACGAACACCGAGAGATTCTGCACGCGCTCCCACGTGCCTCCCACGAAGATAGCGTCCTTCCCATGCCTGCATGCGCCAATGAAGACTCCGGCAGACGGCGACACGCGCCTCACATGCCCGCACGCGTCTTCTTAGCCCGATTGGCGACCCCCAAGCCGAATCCGTACCTGAGATTTGACCCGTATCCGACCTGCCTCCCAGCAGCGGACACACGGCACATGCAGAGAATGCCACGTGGCGTAACGTTATCATTAATGCCGTTAAACGACCGTTAAGTTAAACCGGTTAGTTTAAAAATTCACCAGAATTTCCTATAACCGGTTCAGTGATTTTAGACCGGTTCTTTGCAAGCCAAAACCGGTTCCTAAGGTTTTTTAATCTTCTGAACTTATTGGTGGCATTAGATTTACCAAAATCAGCCCCCATCTCTCTGCTTTTATATATTGAATTCGATGGCTAACGGTACTACCCAATCGGTCATTCCAAAATTGACCCGGGAGAATTATGACAACTGGTCGATTCAAATGAGAGCCCTTCTAGGTGCTCAGGATGTCATGGACATCGTTGAAGATGGGTATAGAGAAAGCCCATCAAAAGAAGCCGAAGCAGCTATGCCCGATGCTTAAAGAACGATCTTGCGAGCCGATCGAAAGAAAGATTGTAAGGCGAAATCCATAATCTACCAAGGCCTTGATGAGGCCATGTTTGAAATCATCGCCTCCGCCAAGACATCCAAAGAAGCCTGGGACTCTCTCCCTCAAACACACAAAGGTGCAGATAAAGTGAAAAAGATTCGTCTTCAGACATTGCGAGGTGAGTTCGAATCTTTAAAAATGAAGTCTACTGAATCTATTGCTGACTACTATACACGAGTAATAGTAGTATCAAATCAATTGAGAAGAAATGGAGAGATTCTCAATGACGAGAGAATTTGTGAGAAAATTTTGCGATCTTTAGATCCAAAATATAATTATATAGCTGTGACCCTGGAAGAAACAAAAGACTTGGAAACAATGTCCGTAGAAGAACTTGTGGGCTCACTCCAAACTCATGAGAAGAAAGTCAATAGAAGAAGTGATGATAAAGCACTGGACCAAGCTCTCCAAACGAAGTTGTCCCTCACTGCAGATAGATACAACAAAGGGAGACATCACAGCAAGAAGAGGACGAGGCCGAGGATCTCGTGGAAGAAACTCTGGAAATTTTAACTCCAGAAGAAGGTGGAAGAGGCAGAAGAGGTCCCACTAGAGAAGGACGAAATCAACAGAATTATGTCCCACGAGGCAGAGGACAAGGAAGAAGAGGAGGATACAATAACCACTCGAATGTAGACAAAAGAAACATTCAATGCTACGATTGTCATAAGTATGGACACTATAGCAATGAGTGTTGGGGGGCGACAACAAGAAAAGGTTAGCGAGGAGGCCAACCTTGCCAAAACTGATCATGCAGATGGAGAGTCGTTGATGCTGATGGCACACAATGCAACTCCTTAGGACCAGAGCATTTGGTACCTTGATTCTGGAGCCAACAACCATATGACTGGAAAAAAGAACTCATTCTTTGAACTTGATGAGAAAGTTTAGGGGGTGATCTCTTTCAGCGATAATTCTAAAATCCTAGTCTGAGGGAGAGGTGATGTTTTGATCAGACAGAAGTCTGGAGATCATGCTTATATCTCCAATGTCAACTATGTGCCAGCTATGAAGACTAATATACTTAGTCTCGGACAGCTTGTGGAGAGAGGCTATCAAATTAGCCTTAGTGATAAGCAGATGGTGATAATAGATGCTCGAGGAAAGCTTGTTACTCGAGTTCAAATGGCAAAGAATCGAATGTTTCCACTCGCCATCCAACATGATATGCCAAGGTGTTTGAGCGCTATCATTAGCAACAAGACTGGCTATGACATCTAAGGTATGGGCATCTAAACTTTGAAAGTTTGAAACAATTGGGAAGCAAGAAGATGGTGAAAGGCTTACCCAATATCCATCATCCAAATGTGATATGTGAAAGCTGTATTTTGAGCAAGCAACACAGAAACAGCTTTGGAAAACAAGCTGACTCGAGATCAACCATGCCGCTCCAGCTAATACACACAAATGTGTGTGGTCCACTAAGACCATTTTCGAATGGACAAAATCGATACTTCCTCCCTTCATCGACGACTACAGCAGGAAGACCTGGGTCTACTTCTTGAAAAGGAAGTCTGAAGTGATCGACAAGTTCAAAGAGTTCAAAACTCTTGTGGAGAAATAGAGTGGCTTCCGCATCAAGTCACTACGGACAAATCAAGGAGGAGAGTACAAAGACGAAGCTTTCTTGGAATTCCTTAGACAACAAGGGATTCAGGAAATAGTTCACACCATCATACACTCCCAGTTGAATGGTGTAGCCGAAAGGAAGAACCGCACAATCCTTAACATGGCTAGAAGCATGTAAAGGATAAAAATGTGCTTAAGAGTTTTTGGGCAGAAGCAGTGTTATGTGCAATCTATTTGCTCAATAGGTGTCCGACGAAGAGTCTTGATACAAAGACACATATGAAGCCTGGAGTACTCACAAGCCCACACTTAGGGTGTTTGGCTCCATAGCCTATGCCAAGATCCCAGAAGCAAGAAGGACAAAGCTGGATAATAAAGGAGAGAAGTGTATCCTTGTTAGATACGGTGACAGCACCATGGGATATCGACTCTACAATCCCATCAACAAGAAAGTCTTTCATAGCCGGGATGTCATCTTTGAAGAAAATGAATCCTGGAAATAGGACCAGGCTGAATGTTCCAAAGATGCGGAATTGACACTTGAAGGAGAAGAAACCTACACAGACAAGAGAAGTGGCCATCGAGCCACAAATCCCTGAGCTGCACACACCTCCACATGGTTCACCATAGAGGAATGAAGCTCCATCACCAATAGAGCGTGAAATCTCAAACATGAGATCTAGAGGAGCTCGAAATCTAGCCGACCTGTATGAAACTACAGAACCAATAGAAGAGTATGTTACTCTATACTGTCTATTGTTGACCAGTGACCCAGTTAGCTTTGAGGAAGCCAAAGAAGAAGACAAATGGAGAAAAGCGATGGATGAGGAGATTCAATTCATCGAGAAGAACAAGACTTGGGAGTTGACAAATCTCCCGAAGGGCCGTAAAACCATTGGTGTGAAATGGGTCTACAAGACCAAAAAGAATGTTCAAAGAGAAGTTCAGAGATACAACGCAAGACTTGTCGCCAAAGGCTACAAGCAAAAAAAGGGATTGATTATGGAGAAATCTTTGCCCCGGTTGCCAGGCTTGAAACCATCAGATTACTAATTTCACTTTCAGCACAAAATGGATGGAAGATTTACCAGCTGGATGTGAAATCGGCATTCTTGAACGGTTTTCTGGAAGAAGAGATTTATATCGATAACCACCTGGATATGTCATGACGGGCAAAGAAAACAGAGTGTACAAGTTAAAGAAATCACTCTATGGCTTGAAGCAAGCACCTCGTGCGTGGAATATGAGGATTGATGACTACTTCTAGAAGAATGGATTTGAGAAGTGTCCCTACGAGCATGCGCTATACATAAAGATGGAGAGATGGAATGGAAGAATGCTGTGCTGATTAGATTACATATGTTGATTGATTCTGATCTTCAATGGCAATAATAGAGATGTTGGCCGCTTTCAAGAGGAGCATGGTCAATGAATCGAATGTTGGGATATTGACCAGAGGATCCATCACTTCCTTGGCATAGAAGCGGCAAAGGTGAGAAAAGGAAGTTTCATATACTAGAGCAACTATACAAAAGAAGTAATTGAAGAAGTTTGGATGGAAAAAATGCAAACCAGTGACAACTCCAGTTGAAACGGGATTTGGAGTGAGAAAACGAATGAGCAGGAGATGGTGACCCCACATATTTTAAGAGTCTGACGGAATATATGCACATTTTCATACAAACTTATACGTTTTAAACATTTGCTTTAATAAATGTAACATATAAACATTTATCTGCACATCAAGTATTAAAATCATGCATAGGAATATTAGAAACAACGACAAGCTTGTATAATGTTTTGCATATTTTTACCCCGTGGCACGAGTTGTGCACCGATATTCCAACAATGCCCTGTCGTGCAGGCTATGTCAAGTTCTATATAGAGTCCGATGCCCCCATCTAGTATAACATTTCACCAGTGGGCTTCATTACTCTGCTAGCTGACTATCTATATGCCCACACTGATTTAAACCTCAGTGGTTACACTGTATCCTTCCAGCGAGAATCCTGACCATTAGGAGTATCTTTCAACTCCATATTGACGCTTTTTAAACTTCTTACAATGGAGAATCTCAACTTCCTTTAGGCAAACAGCTATGCGTGCCATTTATCATATATACCATGTTATAGAAAAATATAGTACATGTGCAATTCCAGTATTTCACAAATTCAAATAATCACATCGGGTTTAAACGGTGCCTACCACTAGGTTTACCTTCCCAAAAATACAGCTCGGTGTATAACCGGCTTCTGTTTCCAATTTTCAGTTAACAATTATGGAATCACAAAACCTATTACATCTATATCAATAGTATAGAAAATTTATACATTTCCATTTCACATATATCACATGAGTTTAATCCAAAAATCCACTAGATGATAAAAAGTTCAGTAAACTTCATTCAAATGGAAAGTAAAAGATTTAAGCGTCTCCTACTACAGTTTAAATGCAAATAAGTGATTTTTGTAAAGTTTGGAGATCATACGCCAAAATCCTTGTTTTTACCAAAAACCGTAAAATTGTAAAACTGACATTTCTACTGGGTAAAATTTAGCAAATAAGGAGTTAAATCAAACATATAAGTACAAACTAACTTTTTAGTTGTTTAGTTTTCCAAAAATAACTATTGTAATCAAATTCCCCTTACCTTAAACCTGAAACAAAATCACGTACAAAATTGATCCAAGCCAACAACCCGGGATCCTGGAAACCTAAAACCACATAACATAACCTGACTATAATTTCAACTACTATTCAAATATCCAATCAAAATTGAAATCAGATCCCTACCTTGATTTTTTGGGAAAACCCAAAAATCTCCAAAACGACGATCCGAGCCGCTAAAATTGTAGAGTTTCTTCTTCTAATCCATGCAGTAAGCTCCGTTTTTGGAAACGGACGACGAACGGCGAAGAATCTTAGAGAGAGAGAGAAAGGAATTTAGTTGGTAGAGAGAGAAAGAGAGAGAGAGAGAGAGAGAGATGAGAGAGAGAGAGAGAGAGAGAGAGAGAGAGAGTTTTTGGGAGAAACTTAGCTCCTAAGCAACTAGAATGGATATTTATAGGGCCTTTGACCAAGTCCAACTCGTCAATGTGGTGGCGTCTTCGTCGACGAGTCCGCCACAGAGCTCGTTGAAGAAGCCATTCCTTCATCGCCGAGCCCAAGTTCCGAATATTTCTCCGATCCGCTTGATATTTGCTCGTCAACGAGGCTCTGAAGGACTTCATCGATGAACGTGACCCTTCGTCGACGAACCCAGCTCATTTCGAGTTTGGATCTCTACAATATCCCCTCCTTATAAGAATTTCATCCTCGAAATTTACTAACAATTGTTAACATAATCTTTTCTTATTATTCAGCTTTACCAAAAAGTAAACCGTCACCTACAAATTGACTTTGGCCCAATTTCATTACATATCCTCACCTATGGCAGAGGAATACCGTGATTACACAAAAGATACTTCGGAAGATTACATACATAAACAAAACTCTACCAAAGATCATACCATTTAATCTATACCATCTACACTACTATACATACTTATATACCATCTAATAACTGTGGGTACTTCTGGCGTATTTCAGATTCTAATTCCCATGAAGCTTCTTTCACTGTATGGTTACGCCATAATACCTTTACGGGAGGTATTTCCTTAGTCCGTAACTGCTGCACCTTCCGATCCAATATCTGCACTAGTACTTCCTCATACGATAAGGCATCGCTGATATCTAGAGGTTTGTAACTCAGTACGTGTGATGGATCTGGTATGTACTTCCTCAGTACAGACACGTGAAATACATCATGGACTCTGGATAATGCGGGAGGTAGAGCCACTCGATAAGCAACCGAACATATCCTTTCAAGGATCTCAAAAAGCCTGATATACAGAGGACTTAGCTTCCCCTTCTTCCTGAATCTCGTCACCCCTTTCATCAGAGCGATTCTAAGGAATACCATATCTCCTACCTCGAATTCCAACTCTCGTCGATGAGTATCAGTATAACTCTTCTGTCGAATTTGAGCTGCTTCGATTCTTTCCCTAATCAATTCAACCTTTGCAGAGGTTTGCTGAATTAATTTTGAACCTAGTATCTGCCGCTCACTTACTTAATCCTAGTACAACAGAGTTCGACACTGACGACCATACAAAGCCTCATAAGTTGCCATCTCTATGCCTGCCTGGTAACCGTTATTTTATGCAAATTCAACAAGCGGTAGATATCGTATCCAACTATTACTGAAATCTAGTATACAAGCCCACAACATATCCTCTAACGTCTGAATAGTCCTCTCCGACTATCCATCCGTATGCAAGTGAAAAGATGTATTGAATGTCAATCGTGATCCCAAGGCATCCTATAAAATCTTCCAGAAACGAGATGTAAAACGCAGATCTCGATTTGAAACAATAGAAATAGGGACACCATGGAGTCATACCACCTCATACACATAAAGTTTTGTTAGCCTATTCAAAGAGTAGTTGACTCCAATTGGAATGAAATGTGCAGTCTTCGTCAGCCGATCAATTATAACCCATATGGAATTTTCCCCATGCAACGCCACAGGTAAACCCATCACAAAATCCATCGAGATGTGTTCCCACTTCACTCAGGGACATCGAGTGGCTGAAGTGGTCCTGCTGGCCTTTGATGTTCTGCTTTGATCTGCTGACATGTTAGGCACTGTTCTACAAATCAGGCGTTCTCTCTTTTCATGTTGGACCACCAGAAAGATTCCCTCAAATCCCGGTACATTTTCGTACTACCAGGATGTACAGTGTAAAGTGAACGATGTGACTCCTCCAGAGTAACTCGTTTAATCACGGCATCATATGGTACACAAACCCTGCCGTGAAATATCAATATTGAAATTAGGAATAGCTTTCCAAGAGGGGGGGTGAATTGGCTTTTAAAACTTTCTTTTAACTTCTTTTAAGAATCCTTAACTTCTTTAAACACTTAACCAATTCTTTAACTTGTTTGTTTAATTTCACCAATCACACAACAACTTAATCTCTTTAATCAACCACATAGCTAATAAAACATTTAAACAATCAATCACAATCTCCACACCAACACAACCACACTTTATTTATCAAATATAAGTTCACTGTAGCATTATTAAATTGATGAAATCATTCAAGATTTAGCACTCTTGGAATACAAACACTATCCAATCAATCTCAAGCTTTTATACCATTCAATCACAATATGCCTTCTGTTGTCAGCCTTGGATATGAAATTGTAAGCCCTGTATATATGGTTTTACTTCTTCAATATGATGTGCAATATAACATTCAATCAACACAATATCTACACTCTTCTCAATATTTAGAACTCAATTAAACTCTTGGTAAATTTATCTTTGGGATGTTAACCAAGTAACGTACTCCCGTATGGTTTCCGTAAGATATGGTGTAACCAACATACTCCCTTTCGGTTTCCGCGACCCAAATCAAAATTAAACCTTAAGTTTGTTTGATTTCCAAATATATGTAGTTTATATGATTTTCAAATTTAAACCATCCACCCAATTTAAATATGCACTGAAAATAAAGAGTAAGGGAAAAAGAGAATGAGACGGAGATTTTTACGAGGTTCGGCTTATACCCAGCCTACGTCCTCACCTTTGGCAAACCACCAAAGGATTCACTAATTCAGTTCCATTGATAGGTGGAACAATACTGATTACAACACTCCTTGGTAAAGGCTAGAACCCGCCTTCTTCAAACGATATTCCCTCGTTCGGTCACTCCTTACATAGGCTAGAGCCCGCCTTTCTAAGCAATGTCCCCTTGCTTAGCCAACGATCCAAACAAAGCTTGGAACGTTAAAGAACTATAAGAAACACAAGATAAGATCTACGTACAAGTATACTCTCTCAAAGAGCAAGTTAGTACAATTTCAGCACTATATACTTTGAATGTAAAATATCAATATAAAATACAATGAAGCTCAAGTGTAGAATTCACTAATATCCTTCTTAGAAGAGGATTAGAAGTAGGAACTCAGATAAAGAAGGATCAGCACTTCAGAATTCTCAGCAAAAGAATTTTTCAATAAGTGACCAAGAGAACTTAGGAAGAATAAGAGTACTTTCAGCTTCTCAAAACAGATTTTTCAATTCTTGGATGTATTTTGTTTTGAAAAATCATGTATTTATAGGCTTTCAAACTTGTTTCCATGTTGCAAAAGTTTCCTTTAAGTGTTTCCCAAAATTTTAGAAAGTTAAGAGCTCAAATGGCTATATTTTAAAATATTAGAATTTCAAAAATTTGCCCGTTAAACAGTGTTTAGAAGTCTGAAGTCTCGAGTTCATACATCTAAACTACTACTCCCTTCTTTATATTCTATCCAAAAAATCTTCAGACGTCTGAGGTCATTTTTTTAGTCATCTGAAGTCCCTCCTGTGAACAGTGTTCAGATGTTTAACAAGAATGACCCCACTTCAGTGTTTTGGCCATAACGTTTTCTATATAACTCAAAATTAGGTGTTCTTGGTGTCAAAAGAAAGCTAAGATAAAATCATACAACTTTTATGTTGAATATATTTTAAAATAATGAGATTTTTATAGAGAAAAAATTCATCTTAATGCGGCTGTATAAAAACTAACAGCAATTGGAAAAACTCTTTTTGATGCTTTTCATTCCAAAAATGATTCTAACATTTTTAAAATAATTTTTGACTTTATAAAAAAAAATTTCAGATATTTTAAAAGGTATTTAGGTCCAAGAAGTTAACCTAAGAGCTTCAAAATATTTCAAACGATAGTTTAAACATTAAAGTACTTACATGAAAACTTTTTAGACTTTTCTCATTTTAGGTTCTTGAGTCTTTATGTTTTGTCCTTGGAATGAGTTCATCTTTTCTTCAAGCTTCCATATTCTTTGAGCTTTCTTACTTTGCCTTTCTTTGGCTCTTTTTACTTTAATATTCCTTGGCTTCCAATAACTCATTCATGTCCTCATATTCTTCAAGGTTTCATATATCATCTTTAAATCATACTTTGACTCTTTTAAGCTTCATTTAATTCTTGTGAGCACTTTGACCTTGCTTTCTCATATATGTGCCCTGAAATATCATTACTCACAAATATATTAAATTTCACTTGTTTGTTAGCATCAAAATAAGATAACAAGATTTTAAACCTTGTAAGGCCAACAAATATCCCATCGCCGGAGATACTGAAGTCCAGCTTTGACCCCTTTTGAATTCCTTTCGTAATCTCAACCAACTCAGGATCCTCCCTCTATGCCATACGGATCCTCTCCTATAAAGTCTGCTGTACCCCCAAGCTAGCAAGAATAGCCTGATGGTTTTCCTTCCACTACCTCCAAACTCAACCTCTCAAGGTCCATACAGATCTAATGCTGAACCCCCACTATTGAGACTGACGCATCAACAGACTTCCGACTTAGAGCATCAGCTACCACATTAGATTTTCCTAGGTGATAGCTAATAGTACATTCATAGTCTTTAATCAACTCTAGCCATCTACGCTGTCTCATATTGAGCTCCTTTTGGGTGAAAAAATATTTAAGACTTTTATGGTTGGTAAAAATCTCACACCTTTCACCGTATAAGTAGTGCCTCCAAATTTGAAATGCAAATATGACCACTACTAATTCCAAATCATGCTTCAGGTAGTTCTTCTTGTATTCTTTGAGCTGACGAGAAGCATAAGCAACTACCTTACCCTGCTGCATTAGAACACAGCCAAGACCCTTTTTCAAAGCATCACTATATATAACAAAACCACCATCGTTGGATGGAAGAGTCAGAACTGGAGCAGTGACCAGTCGCAGTTTCAGCTCCTGGAAACCCAGCTCGCATTCATCTTTCCAATCATACCTCATGTTCTTTCGTGTGAGTTTCGTCAAAGGACCTGCTAAACTAGAGAACCTTTCAACAAACCAATGGTAGAAACCTGCAAGACCCATAAAAATTCTGACCTCCTGAACATTCTTCGGTCTTGCCCAGTCCACTACTGCTTCAATCTTACTCAGGTCCACGGATATACCTTCTTTAGACACCACGTGCCCCATAAATGCAATATGTTCCAACCAAAACTCGCACTTCTTCAGTTTAGCATACAACCTCTTATCTCTAAGCATTTGCAATACTAGGCTCAAATGAATTTCATGTTCTGCAGCACTCCTAGAATACTAGGATATTATCAATAAATACCACTATGAATTGGTCTAGATATTCATGGAAGACCCTGTTCATCAAATCCATAAAGGCTGCAGATGCATTAGTTAAACCAAAAGGCATAACCATAAATTCAAAAATGACCATACCGAGTTTGGAATGTAGTTTTCGAAACTTCCTCCGCTTTCACCTTCGACTGGTGATACCCAGACTATAGGTCAACTTTAGAGAAGACCCGTGTTCCTTGAAGTTGATCAAACAAATCATCAATCCTGGGTGGCGGATACTTTTTCTTTATCGTCATCCTCATCGGCCCATCCTTCTTCTTCACAAATAACACTGGTGCTCCCCAAGGAGAGACACTAGGTCGAATATACCCCTTGTCAAGCAGCTTTTGAAGTTGTTCTTTCAACTCTCTTAGCTCAGATGGAGCCATACGATACGGAGCTTTCGATATCGACGCCTTACCTGGAGCTAATTCAAAAGTAAATTCCACTTCACGGTCCATAGGTAACCCTGACAAGTCCTCTAGAAATACGTGAGGGAACTCGTGCACTACAGCAATCATCTCCAATTCCCGTTCTTTTGTTGGTGTGTCTTTTAAAAACACCAGATACCCTTGGCACCCTTTAAGGAGTAGCCTTCTAACTTATATAGCAGAAAGGATCTGCGGTGTAGAACGCACACACGATCCAAGGAACTAAAATTCTTGCTTTCCTAGTGGTATGAACAACACCTCCCTCCTGTGGCGCTCGATACTAGCATAACTGGCAGACAATCAGTCCATCCCGAGGATGATATCAAAGCCATACATGTTGTACACCACAAGATCAACTGGTAGCACCCTTCCTCAAATTTCAATCAAGAAGTCATGAACTACCTAGCTACACCCGACCACAAATCCAGACGGTGTAGCCACCATCAGTTCATAATCTAACAAATGCACCTCTAATCCACACAATTTAACAAAACCTTGAGAAATAAAAGAATGTGTTGCCCCGGAATCAAATAATACAACAACTTCTTGAGAAAGCAAGTAAATGATACCAATGACTACGTCACTAGCGTTCTTAGCATCACTAAGAGTCAGAGAATACACCCTAGCCTGGGCCATACCCCCCCTATTGACTACCATGCTGTGTTGGAGCATTCCCTCTGTATGGCTGCTGCGAGGGTCCACTATTTCCCTACATCGGACAATCTCTCATCTGGTGCCCTTGCCTACCACACCACATACACGCCCCCGTAGACAACCAACACTGCCCCGAGTGTCTCTTTCCACATAAAGGGCAACGTTGAAAATGTGTGGTGTTCTGAGACATACCACCACTATTCTTCTTTCAATTACCCTAATTTTCCCCAAACGAAGAACTAGGAGGCGTTGGCCTCTTCTTCGTGACCTGAACCTTTGTGTCGTCAAGCGAACACTCTTCTACTATCGTGGCTTTATCAACCAACAAAGCAAAGTCCTGCAACTGGAAGATCACTATTTGCATACGGATCTCGTTCCTTAGACCCCTCTGAAATTTCTAGCCTTTCTTCGCTTCATTTGGTATCACAAATGGAGCAAATCGGGACAGCTCCTAGAATTTGGCATCATACTGCTGCACTGTCAACGATCCCTACGTCAGGTTCATAAATTCCTCCATCTTCACATTTCTAATTGTGGCCGAAAAATAATGTTCAAAGAATAGCTCTTTGAATCAGGCCCACGTCAACACTATTGGTATCGGTCAATGCTTTTCCATCTGATTTACAGACACACACCATCTCTCAGCCACCCCTGCCAACTTGAATGTGGCAAAGGTGACTTTCT
This sequence comes from Malania oleifera, assembly GCF_029873635.1. Lineage (NCBI taxonomy): Eukaryota > Viridiplantae > Streptophyta > Magnoliopsida > Santalales > Ximeniaceae > Malania > Malania oleifera. The sequence continues at coordinate 115,547,000 of NC_080420.1, forward strand.
GCCTCTTAGTGCAGTTCAACAAGTTTAGGATCTTCTCAATCTCCTGGATCCAATTCTAGGCACAAATTGGATTTGCACTACCCACAAAAGTCGAGGGCTTCAACCTTGTGAACTGCTCAATAGAGTAACCCAACTCAGCCATAGAACGCTCCTGCCCCCTATTCGTCTGCACTACCTTGGCCATAAGCTGCTATGAGAAATCACGCAACACACTAGTGGAGTCATTACAAGCCTCAGGGCTGGCACACTCAATACTACTGCCTCCCACGTCGGCAGTGATATCCCCGGATTCCATCCTGAAAATAATTACTAGAATTCATTAGAAAGGTAAAAGCCTAAGAACTGACTGACACTATCATGTCATAGACTCCGTCCTTTAAATTCATATCCCTAGTATTGAAGTACTCCATTGTTTTGACATTCTCATTCTAACTCAAGTTTCACCCTTCCACTTGGAAATAAAACCGTCAATGGATTGCCGTGATTTTCTTAAACCTTTCGATTGATCCAGAAAAACACAGAAGTCTATGAATGGATTTTCATCTCCAGGTGTACAAAGCAAAACTCTAGGTCTTATCCATGTCCTATACTCTGGTATATTCTAGACTCTCACAACTAACAACTCCTAAGTTCTACACATATCCCTAACTAGGCAGCACGAATCAAATCATACCTTCGACTGGCTACGTCTCTGATACCAACTGTAACGACCCGGCCCTTTATACGGACCTAGGTGTTACACACTCATACAAAATATTTGTACCTGTTCAAGATACGTAAACAACTCGCCCTAGCTAGGGATATACGAGTATAAATTATACATAATTTTGATGTAAATATCGCGGAAAAACATAAATATCCATTGGGATTTCTATTAGTCTTATACCAGAGTTTACTAATACATCCACATCAATAACATAAATTCAGACATAAAATAAATCTTTTTATTATAACCCTCCAAAAAGGAACTTCATCGAAGTTTAACACAAGATTCAAATGCTTACGTAAGCTAACCAAAAATAATCTCCCCAATCCCTTTAGTTACTAGGACTGACGTACTGATGGACTTGAAAACAAAGGTTGTATAATAGCGTGAGACTCCTCTCAGTAAGGAAGAAAGTGTTACATTAGTGTGTGACTGCATATATGCACATTTTCATACAAACTCATACGTCTGAAACATTTTTTTATAATACTTTAACATATAACATTTATCTGCTCATCAAGTATTTAAATCATGCATATGAATATTAGAACAACGACCAGCTTGTCATACATGTTTTGCCTGTTTACCTCGTGGCACGAGTTGTGCACCGATATCTCCAACATTGCCCTGTTCGGGCAGGCATATGTCAAGTATCTATATATAGTCCGACTACCCCCATCTAGTTTAATATTTCACCAGTGGTTTCATTACTTTTGCTAGCCGACTATCTATGTGCCCACGCTGATTTTAAACATGAGTGGTTGCTCTGTACTCTTCCAGCTGAGGAATTCCCTACCATTGGGAGTATCTTTCAACTCCATTACTGAAACTTTTTCAACTTCTTATACTAGAGTATCTTTCAACTCCTTTAGTAGCAAGCTGTGGTTCCATTTATCATATATACAATTTATAGAAAAATATAGTAACCTGTGCAATTTCAGTATTTTCACAAATTCAAATAATCACATTGGGTTCAAACTGGTACCTATCCACTCGGTTTACCCCTTCCCACAAATACAGCTCGGGGTACAACCGGTTTCTATTTTCCACATTTTCAGTATAACAAATTTGGAACTTCAATCCCCATAACCTATATCAATAGTACAGAAAATTCATACATTTCCATTTCACATATATCACACGAGTTTAATCAAAAAATCCGCTAAATGATAAAAAGTTCAATAAACTTCATTTAAATGGAAAGTAAAAGATTTAAGCATCTCCTACTACAGTTTAAATGCAAATAAGTGATTTTTGTAAAGTTTGGAGATCAAACGCCAAAATCCTTATTTTTACCAAAAATCGTAAAATCGTAAAACTGACATTTCTACTCGATAAAATTTAGAACATAAGCAGTTAAATTATACATGTAAGTATTTTCGTGACGTCGTGGGAGCGCGTGTGGCCCGGGCGGCGAAATAAAAATTAATTTTTATGTTTAAGGAAAAATAAGAAATGTCAGAGTCACCACTAACCTTTTAGTGTGGTTAGAACACATGATTACTACCCCGTTAGGGGTAGAATGGGTCTACGTTACCAGAGCTGGGGTCGGGAGTTCGGTTATGCGAGGGGAAGGTACGAGCACCCCCTACGCGCCCGTTCTTACGAACGGTACCTAATTAATTTAGAATTATCCCTAAATTAATCTAAAAAGTCTTTAAAATTACTCCTTTAGTGAATTTACTAATACACAAGCAAAATAAACAAATAAATAATAAATAATACAAAAATATACGTAATATATAAATATTTACATATTCCCTCAGAACTAAAGGTACGTGAAGCCCAAAGGCTCATACCCCCGCATTAAAATCATAGGGATAAAAATCAAGAAAATATTTAGGAAAGTACACTCCCAAATTTTGGAAACCTTATAGGATGTTTTTTTATAGGAAAATACTATTATGGGAGGTTTTAATATATAGTAATAGGGTAATAAGCAACACATACCTACTAAAATATTATGAACGTCAAAATAGGTAACAAGATACCATAATACTATATATATTAATATACTAATATGATTAATACTAAATATACTACAAATAGGTAATACTAAATATACTATGGTTCTAATAATTACTACTAACTATATTAATATACTAAAAATAATTGATACTAAACATATGATTAAAATGTTATCTACTAAATATATAATGTCTATTAAACCCTAAATCACTAAATATGTAATATCCAAAATATATATATATATATATATATATATATATATATACACTAAAATGCTAAATATGTAATATTTACCAACATGCTAATAAGTGATATACATATAACTAAAATTGTTATAGTACTAAAATACAACACACTAGGCTATTAAATATATAATACCACATTATCACAATAGTAAATACACAATTCTATTAAGATGCTAATTCCAAAATACTAACATAATGAATATATAATATCCATAAAAATTCTACCATACTAATAATAATCATTCAGCATATATACAATAGCTTAAATGTAAATATTACCTAAAACATATTAAAACTCCTCCCTAATCATTTAACATGTATACTAATAACACATAAAATAAATAACTAAAAAAAAAGCTTAACAAAATAATAAATAAAAATCAACATGTGTGTGCTGGGTGCTTGTGTGTGTGTGTGTTCTGTCTGTGTATAGAGTGTGTGTGTGTGCAGGTGGCTACCGTGGGTGTCACCGAGAAGGCAGCGGCATGGAGCTCCTCGTCTGTTGGTGCGGCTATGGAGGACCGCTGGTGACTAGTCTTCTCGGAGGAAACTCTTGGCTGGTCTGCCGGGGCTGCGGGTGTGGTTGGAAGAGAGGTGCTGCAGGACAACCTGAACAGAGAAGAAGAAGAAGGGAAATTAGGGAAGAATGGAGGGGAGAAAGGAGATAAGAGAAGAGAAAAGAGAGAGGGGAAGAGGATGAGGTGTCGTCGGAGTTGCCGCTGCTGCTGCTGGGTGTTGGTGGCTGCCGGCTAGTGTTCTGGAGTTGCTAGTGTGGTGAGGAAGCTACTCGAATAGCCGCTGGCAGGCTGGGTGGCCTCAGGCTCGGGTGGATCTTTATGATTGCAGGCGAGGTCGGGTGCTGCAGATGGTGGTTGCTGATCGCGGAATTCAACTAGAGCAGAGGATATTGCAGAGGACTGGCCGTGGGGGCTAACTGTTGCGATAGTCTGGTTTGTGGAGCGGGGAAGATGCCGGAGACGACAACCGGCACAGGGTCGCCGGAAACTATGGCGGTGGGTGTCGTTGGAGTGTTGCAGCGATTTGGAAGCTGTGGCTGTGCCGTGGAGGATCTGGTGAATGTGCAGTGGTCGGACGGAGATATGGGGAGACCTGAGTTGCTGCTGTCGCTTGGTGTCGGACTGACAGAGCCGTGGTCGTAGGGCGACGACGATGGCGACGACGTGGGTACGATGGTCGTGGAGATATTGTCGGGATAGCTGCTGGGGCTGTGGTCTAGTATTGAAGCTGGTGGGAGTCACTGCTGCAGAGGGAGAAATTGGTGAGAGAGAGATTGGAGAGAGCAGAGGGCTAAGAGGTGCGTAGGGCTCGTGTAATTGTAGCAAGATCAGGGTTTTTTTTTTTTAGGGTTGCCTCCCCGCGTGTTGGTTGAGCTGCGCCCTCTCCCCCTTTCTTTGGGCTTGTTCTCTTCTTTTATAAGCTAAACCAAATCCTAAAATACTTTTTTTTTCTTTTTCTTTTTCTTTTTTATACTTTTATGATATTAATAAATATGGTAACTAATAATAATAATAATATCTTAATAATAATAATAATAGTAATGTAATAATGCAAGATTTGAAAATAATAATATAATAATAGTACGATAATAATAATAATAATAAAGTGATATTTAAAAATAATAATAATAATAATAATAATAATAATAATAATAAGAAAAATAATAGTAAAGTAATAATAAAATAATATTTAAAATAACGATAATAAGGGAAATAATAATAATAACATATTAATAATAGTAATGACAATGGTAATGGTAATAATAATAAAATACTATGATAATAATAATAATAATAATAATAATAATAATAATAATAATAATAAATTACTTATAACAATATAGGAAAATAATTAATAATAATAATAAAATAATAATAGTAATAATAATAAATTACTTATATCAATATAGGAAAATAATTAATAATAGTAATAATAGTGAAAATAAAAATAATAATAATAATAATAATATAAATAACAACAATAAAAATCATAGTAATAATAAAATAATAGTAAAATAATAATAATAAAAATAAGGTAATAATAATAATAATAATAATAATAATAATAATAATAATAATAATAATAATAATAATAAAATGAGAAAGGATCCCTTGTTCTATTTGGTTAGGGCAAAAATAGGGTGTCTACAAGTATAAACTAACTTTTTAGCTGTTTAATTTTCCAAAAATAACTATTGTAATCAAATTCCCCTTACCTTAAATTCGAAACAAAATCACATACAAAACCGATCCAAACCAACAACCCGAGATCTTGGAAACCTAAAACCACAAAACATAACCTTACTATAATTTCGACTACTATCTATTTCAATCAAAATTGAAATCAAATCCCTACCTCGAATTTTGGAAAAACCCGAAAATCTCCAAAACGACGATCCGATTTGCTAAAATTGTAGAGTTTCCTCTTCTAATCCACGCAGTACCCTCCGTTTTTGGAAACAGACGATGAATGGCGAAGAATCTTAGAGAGAGAGAGAGGAATTTCGTTGGTAGAGAGAGAGAGAGAGAGAGAGAGAGAGAGAGTTTTTGGGAGAAATTTAGCTCTTAAGCAACTAAAATGGATATTTATAGGGCCTTTGACCAAGTCCAACTTTTCGACAAGGTGGCGTCTTCGTCAACGAGTCCGCCACATAGCTCATTGATGAAGCCATCCCTTCGTCGCTGAGCCCAAGTTTCGAATATTTCTCCAACCCGCTCGGTATTTGCTCGTCGACGAGGCTCTGAATTTCGTCGTCGAGGCTCTGAAGGACTTCGTCGACAAACGTGACCCTTCGTCGAGGAACCCAACTCATTTTGGGTTTGGGTCTCTACACATGTAATAATCAACACACACCAATAATGTAAGAACTATAAGCTCGGTGGTGTATGTGTACAACCAACACTCAAAATAATGATTATCTCAAATCAAGTACAAGAGTGTATCGACAAGCTAATCTTTGAAACTATGTAAAGATAAAATCTCAATCACAATTTAGGGTTTTAAAGATTTGCATGGAAAGAAATTTAGAATATCTTAAAAATTATTTTCTTAATATCATAGCACAAATAAATATTCAAATATGAGTTTGTAAAAAATATTTTTGCACACACAAAAATACAAACCAGTGAGTCTTGCAATAACAATACAAAGACTAATTTTGCTATAAGATTTTTCCCACATAAAGATTTAACAAATAAAATCGAGGGAAAAATCTTTACATAACTCTCAATCCGAAAAATCAAACATACAACACAATGAGAGTTTCTAAGAAAATGAGAATAATGTATAGCCACTCAAAGAACTCTCACTACGATTGATTTCATTAAACGCATTGATATGTTCATCTAGACTAGATCCTTCTACCATCTTAAGACAATATAAATGCTGCTTAAAGAAAATTTTTTTTATTGAGGGATTTAGACATGCATCGACTTTCTAACTTTCACTAGATAGTCGCTAGAGAATCCTTCTCCATCACCCGATAGAGAACTTCGTCGTCCAAACACAAGCGTATTGTCGACGCTGCCTTTGCTTTCAAATCTAACCATGTTGCCTCATCCATTCCTTCCGGTTGAGTATCAAGTATAGCCTTTGTAACGACTTTCTTAATTTACTGCATAATTAACCATAATAATTCTCATTGATTTAAACCATAATAAGGTCAACTTGAACCTGTGGGTAACGGGGACTCACATGTCATACATAGCGGAAACCTAAGAAGCAGTAAACATAAATTTCATTTACCAAACTATAAAGTACATTATACCAAAGTTACCTACATTTCATCATAATACTATATATACAATCCCCAAAAATTATCAAATGATACATCTAGGATCTAATATAAAAAACTTACTAACCCTAGTTCAAAAGACTTAGCCTCCTAGTGGGGTGGTAAACACTGCCTCAATGGCGGCCTCAGTCCGCGGGTCTTTTTGGGTTCCCTGAAATGGTTTAAGCTGGGGTGAGACACTTCTTTGTAATAGAAATAAACTAAATACAGTTATGTGGTAACATGAATATTTGCGTGCTATAATAAATACATAGTACATCTCACATGCTTGAAAAACTGATAATATCATAACTGACTAAACATATCATTTCGTAAATATACTAAATCATACTGCATTTCACTGTTCATAAAATCATCTGATATAGCTATTAATTCTGAAATTTACCCAACATGAATAGTTAGATAATGTTATGTGCATGTACTACCCCCCCCCCCAATGACAGGTTGTGCAGCCTGAAGGTGGGACTCAACAATGGCTGGCCGATCACTATTGAGCCAAAAATGTTTATAAGTATGATGGGCCCGCCACACCCTGATCCGTACTGCAAGGTGGACGTCTACAACTCTACACTGAAAGCCACATCGACTATCCATCTCCCACCCCCTCTACTAGCAAGGGTAGTTAACATAAGTCTGAACTAAACTGAACAATATAGGTACGGTACCGTGCTCCTGGTAACTGATTTGAACTATCATCCAAATTCTGATAACATATAATAAATGATAATATACTATTTGAACATACATAGATTGATAGCATTTCTTGAATTCCATAAAAACATAAATAATTACGACTTTGCGCCAATTACATTCATAACTGTGGCTTTGCGCCGAAAACATACATAATCCACGGTCTTGCGTTGGCTATCAATCACGACCTTGCGTCGAACATAACATACATACTGATCTAAATAAATGTATTGTTTATCATATATTTTGAAATCATATTTTACTATGTTATCATGTTATTCCTGAAATAAATGCAAATATGCTTTTCTCGTAAAATTGACTTAACATAATACGATTTGCGTAAAATAATATTCATGTCATACAAACTAAATAAAATCATGAATTCTGTTCTGAAATCACATTTCCTGACATTTCATACTAAAAATATACATTCCTGTATAACAATAGTATTTTCCCCAAATATACACTTTCTCATTAATACTCATATATAATACATGCTTTCGGAACATAAATCTGCTAATAAATAATAATAACTTTCATGAAAATTACTGCTATAGTTTACTCCCTTACCTGACTACTGAAAAGCCCCTACAGTGTTTAGTCCTACACCCACAGGGTTCCCTGTTCAACACCCTGAAAACAATATCTCCCTCAACAAAACTTCATTATCCTTCGAGTACTACATTTCCTACAACTGTGGGAAAGCCAAATATTTAATAAAAAGTCTTACCTTGAATTTGGGTTGAAGTTCAAGTTAACCCCACCAGCGATCCACTCTAGCAGGCTTGAAGAGAACTTTCTCAAGAGTGTCGTGGTGGCCTCGGACCGTCGAACCGGTAAGAATCCGGCCCAAAATCTTAAAGAGAAGGGGGAAGGGAGGAAAGAGAGAGAGAGAGAGAGAGAGAGAGAGATAGAGAGAGAGAGAGAGAGAGAGAGAGAGAGAGAGAGAGAGAGAGAGAGAGGGTTTCTGCTCGTAATTCTGCAAAAAAATTCAAGTTTAGGCTATTTATACACCTACACTCATCGACTAGCCACGTCACTTCATCGACGAGACCACAAAGGAAGTTTGTCGACAAACGCTTATACCTTGTCAATGAAATTTAGAGATGAATAAAATAGCCTCTTGGTATCTTCTTGTCAACGTGACATGTGTCCCCGTCGACGATCTCATCAAGCGTGTTCGTCGACGAACGTGCTGTGTTCATCGACGAGACCCTGTTTAAATCCCAAGTTCAATTTCCTTCTCTCTCCTTTCTCTTATTATTTAATTATTATAACTATTCGAGTCTCTACATTCTCCCCTCCTTATAAACATTTCATCCTCAAAATTTACTATCTGTATGCTTCACCATCCCCTAAAGGTAATTAGTTTACTTATCTTATTACTTACTCTCACTTATGGAGGAATAATACCGTGGTTACATTCAAAGTTCTGGGAGATTACATATATAAAATAAAAATTCTCCCAAAACCAAAAGACTACTAACTAACTAAACTAATACATACACTCACTTACCTGCAAAAGAAACATTACATCATTACTAACACTTTACCTGATTATAACTGAACTTCATTGAACAATTGTGGATATTTCTGCCTCATTTGTTCTTTGAATTCCCTAGAAACTTCTTTTATTGTGTGATTTCTCCACAAAAATTTTACTAGAGGAATCTTCTTATTACGTAATTCCTGCTCTTTCTTGTATAGAATCTGTATTGGTACCTCCTCATAAATGAGTGAATTACTTAACTTTAATTCACCATAACTGATTACATGAGAAGGGTCTGGGACGTAATTCCTCTATATAGAGACATGGAATACATCGTGTATCTTAGACAACACAAGTGGTAAAGCTAACATGTAGGCAACTGACACCACTTTCTCTAGAATCTCAAACGGGCCAATGAACCTAGGGCTAAGTTTACCCTTCCTTCCAAATCTCATAACCCCTTTTAACAGTTATTTTCAAAAACACATAATCACTAATATCAAACTCCAATTTCCTGCGGCGGTTATCGGTGTAACTCTTCTATTAGCTCTGAGCTTCACTGATTTTATCTTTAATGAGCCGAACCTTATCATACGCTTGCTGCACTAATTCTGGTCCACAACTCGCCGCTCACCCATATCATTCCAATATAGAGGAGAATGACATCTTCTACCATAAAGTGCCTCAAACGGTGTCATGTCAATGTTGGCTTGATAACTGTTATTGTACACAAACTCCACCATCGGCATGAACTAAGTTCAACTACCCCCAAAATCCAGCACGCATGCTCGAAGCATATCTTCTAATATATTTATTATCCTCTCAATTTGCCCATCTGACCGAGGATGGAATGTCGTGCTGAAAGATAACTGAAACCCTAGCCTCCTACAAGCTCCTCCAAAAACCTGACGTGAAATGCGAGTCTCAATCTGACATTAAGACACTGGCACTCCATGAGAACGGACCATCTCCTGAATATAAATCTCTGTTAGGTGGTTAAGGGAGTAGCTGATCTTAATAGGAAGGAAATGGGTGATCTTAGTTAAACAATTTACAATCACTCAAATCGCATTCTGGTCATGCAATGCCGACGGTAGCCCTGAAAGAAAATCCATGGATATATGATCCCATTTCCACTCTGGGATAAAAAGTGGCTGCAAATGACCTGCCGACTTCTCGTGCTCAGCTTTTATCTGCTGGCACATCAAATATTGTGCTACATACTCTGCAATCTCCTTCTTCATACCACTCCACCAATAAGACTCTCGCAGATCCCTATAGATTTTCAAACTGCCAAGATGAACTGTGTACAAAGATCTATGAGCCTATTCTAAAATGGTCTTTCTGATATCAACATCAGCAGGAACACATAATCTAAAACGGAACCGCAGGGCTCCATCATTGGTAATACAGAATTCCTCTCCCTGACTATTCTGTACTCTAACCATTACCTCTGCTAATTCTAGATCCTCTTTCTAAGCAACTTTAATCCTTTCCTACAGAGTAGGTTGTATAACTAAACTAGAAACACATACCTGAGGATCACTCTTGACTACCTATATGCCAAGTCTCTTCAGATCCATCATGATTAGATACTGAATCTCCATAGCTGCCCACGCTGGTCCCATAGACTTCCTGCTCAACGTATCAGCTACCATGTTTGGTTTCCTTGGGTGTAATTGATGGTGCAATTAAAATCTTTAATAAACTCCAACCACCTTCTTTGTCTCATGTTCAGTTCTTTTGAGTGAAAAAGTACTTTAAGCTCTTGTGGTCGGAGAAGATTTCACATTGCTCGCCATACAAGAATGCATGTACTACTGTAGCCAATTCAAGATCATAGGTAGGGTAGTTCTTTTCATACTCTTTCAATTACCTAGAATCATGCACTACCACCCTGCCATGCTGCATCAATACACAACCAAGTCCTTTCAAGGATGCATCACTGTAGATAACATATCCCTCACCCCCTGACAGGATAATTAGCACTGGTGTCGTGACAAGCCTTTGTTTCAATTCCAGTAAACTCTGCTTTGTCGTCCCATTCAAATATGACGTTCTTCCTAGTCAGTTGTGTCAAAAACCTTGATAACGCTAAGAATCCCTCAACAAAATGACAGTAATACCCAGCTAGCCCAAAGAAAATCCTGATCTCCTAGACGCTCCTCAATCTAGCCAATTCACTACCGCATCAATTTTACTATGATCCATAAAAATTCAATCCCTTGAGATGACGTGCCCCGAAAACACAACTTTATTAAGCCAAAATTCACATTTACTGAACTTGGCGTAGAATTTTTTTTCCCTGAGCATCTGTAAAACTTGCCTCAAATGCGTCTTATGCTCCTTATAGCTCCTTGAATAGACTAGTACATCATCAATAAAAACAACAACAAATTGGTCTAAATATTGGTGGAAAATTCTATTCATAAAATCCATGAATATTGTAGGAGCATTCGTTGGACCAAAATGCATAATAAGGAACTTATAATACCCATACCTGGTCCTAAAGGTTGTCTTCGATACATCTTCTGCCCTTACCTTCACTTGATGATCACCTGATCTGAGGTTAATTTTAGAATACACCCGTTTACCCTGGAGCTAGTTAAATAGATCATCTATACAGGGTAGAGGATACTTATTTTTAATTGTCACCTTATTAATTTCCCTATAATCTATACACATCCTCATGGACCCGTCTTTCTTCTTCACAAATAATATTGGAGCTCCCCATGGAGATACACTAGGTCGTCATATAAAACCCTTATCAAGAAGCCAACTCTGCTGATGTCATTCGGTAAAGTGTTTTAAAGATTGGTGTTGTACCTAGAAGTAAAACAATAGGAAAATATACCTCACGATCAGGTGGCAAGCCTGGTAGCTCATCTGAAAACACACCTATAAACTTTCTTACCACTAGCGTACTAGTGAGCTTCAATTCATTCCCTGATATTTCTTTCACAAAGGTCACGAATCCCTGATAACCACTTAGGAGCAGTCTCCTTGCCTAAATAGCTTAAACCAACTAAGGTGAGGCCGGATTGCACTTATGACCCTATAAACCTAAGTTCTGGTCTTCTTGGAGGTCTGAAAATCACTTCTCTCGAACGACAATCTATACTGGCAAAGTTAGTTGCTAGCCAATCCATGTCAAATATGACATCAAACCCGTGCATGTCCAGCACTATTAAATCAGCAGGTAAAATTTTTCCTTCAATATCAACTGGATAGCCTCGAAGCACCCTACTACACCTCACTGCTGATCCAATTAGTGTAGTTACTAACAACTCAATGTCTAACAGTTGTGTTTCTACCCCACACAATTTAATACATCTCATAGACACGAACGTGTGTGTGGCCCCTTAATCAAATAATACATTAACTTTAAAGGAAAGCATGCTAACCATACCTATCACCACATCACTGGTTGTCTCAACATCACTTGGCATCAAAATGAAAACTCTAGTTAGAGCCATATTCTTCCACTGGCTCCACGTGGCACTTGATAGCCTCCCTAAACAGGTCTAGGAGCGAAAGCAGTACCAATCTGAGCCTAACAGTCTCTCATCATATGCATTGGCACCCCACATTGGTAGCAGATACCTCACTCGACACGATACTCCCCCGGGTGTCTCTTCCCACAAGTTGGGCAAGCTAGAAAAGGCTGCATACCCTGGAAACCACGATTCCCTATCTCCTGCCTCTGATCCCTGTAGTAGCCGCCTCTCTTCCATGAACCACGACTGGACCCCTACTGGGAACTAGAAGGCGTGGATCTCTTCCTTTGTTTCTACTCCTCAACCTCCAATCACTCTCCAACTTCCGCCATAGTTTCCCTGTCTACCAACTCAGCAAAATCTTGCAATTTCAGTATTGACACTTTTTTATACAATTCTCTCCTTAGACCCCTTTTAAACTGTCTTACCTTCTTTATCTCGTCTGGAATAATGTACGGGGCAAAGCAAGACAATTCAATGAACCTCGTCGTGTACTGTTACACTGTCTACTATCCCCATTTCAAATTTAGGAACTCCTCAATCTTAGTTTCCCTAGACAAGACTGAAAAATATCAATCGAAAAATATCTCCTTAAATTGATCCCATGTCATCTCTATAGGAACTATCCTCTGCTGTTCCAGGAGTTTCATTATCGTCCACCATCTCTCGGCTTCCCCAGTCAATTTATATGTAGCGAATAGCACCCTCTGCTCCTCAATACACTGTAGTACTGCAAACACTTTCTCAATCTCCTACACCTAATTTTCCATGACTGTAGCTTCAGTTCCTCCTTAGAAAGTCGGAGGATTCATCTTAATAAACTTCTCAATTGAACTGTCGTGGCCTATAGATGGACCACCCAGCTCTCTGGAGTTCCTTGCAATTTCAGCTATAACTTGTTAAGCCACGCTACATAATACTATATCTGAATCACCACCCGCAGCGCCTGAGGGCCCAGCACCCTTATTACCACTGGCATGGGTGCTACTACCTCTAGGATCCATCTTGAAAAGACAATAAATTTAACTTAAGACCTTACTACCATAACATATCATATAACTAGTATATTATATCCTTAACTAATTCATCACCCCTGATCTTAATTCAAGGTTCAATCCTACAACCTAGACACCCAACCCAACAATAGTTTACCATGACTTTCTTGAAATCGTCACCCCAGGAAAGGCACGCAAACCATCACGAAATTGCTGCATCTAGACCACAAACCAAACCTCAAATTCCCTCATCCTATACTCTGGTATTATTACTGCTACATTCTAGAGTTTATAGAATCTAGCATCCTAGGTTCTGATACCAAAATGTAACGACATGCTTAATTTACTACATAACTAACCATATTAATTATAATTAATTTAAACCATAATAAGGTCAACTTGAACTTGTGGGTAACGGGGACAAACTTGTCATACACAATGGAAACCTAAGAAGTAGTAAACATAAATTTCATTCACCAAACTATAGAGTATATTATACCAGAGTTACTTACATTCCATTATAATAGTATATATATAATCCCCAAAATCATCAAATGATAAATCTAGGATCTAATATAAAAAACTTACTAACCCTAGTTCAAAAGTCTCACCCTCCTAGCGGGGTGGTAAACACTGCCTCAACGGCGGCCTTGGTCCACCGGTCTTTCTGGGTTCCCTGAAATGGTTTAAGTTACGGTGAGACACTTTTCAGTAAGGAAAATAAACTAAATACAGTTGTGTGACAACTTAAATATTTGCGTGCTATAATAAATACATAGTATATCTTACATGCTTGAAAAACTGATAATATCATAACTGAATAAACATATCATTTCGTAAATATACTAAATCATACTGCATTTCACTGTTCATAAAATCATCTGATATAACTAGTAATTCTGAAATTTACCCAGGATGAATAGTTAGCTGATTTCATGTATTATCCCCATAATGGGTTGTGCAGTCCGAATATGGGACCCGACAATAGCTGGTTGACCACTGCCGAGTCAAAAAATTTTGTAAGTACGATGGGCTCACCACACCCTGGTCCAGACTGCCAAGTGGACGTCTACAACTCTACACTGAAAGCCACATCGACTATCTATCTCCCACCCCCTCTACTAGCAGGGGCAGTTAGCACAAGTCTGAACTGAAATAAATTATATAGTTATGGTATCGTGCTCCTAATAACTGATCTGAACTATTATCTGGATTCTAATAACATATAATACATGATAATATATTTTTTGAACATACATAGATTGATAGCATTTTCTAAATTTTGTAATAACATAAATAATTACGGCCTCGCTCCGAAAACATGCATAATCCATGGCCTTAAGCCCGCTATCAATAATGACCTTGCGCCGAACATAACATACATACTTATCTAAATAAATGTACTGTTTATCATATATTTCGAAATCATAGTTTACTATATTATTATGTTATTCCAAAAATAACTGCAAATATGCTTTTCTAGTAAAATTGACTTAACATAATATGATTTGCGTAAAATAATATTCATGCTACACAAACTGAATAAAATCATGAATTCTATTCTGAAATCACATTTCTTGACATTTCATACTAAAAATATACATTCCTGTATAACAACAGTATTTTCCCCAAATATATATTTTCTCAATAATACTCATATATAATAAATGCTTTTTGAACATAAATCTTCTAATAAATAATAATAATTTTTATGAAAAATTACTACTTTAGTTTATTCCCTTACTCGATTACTAAAAAGTCCTTACAGTGTTTAGTCCTGCACCCGCAAGGTTCACTATTCAACACCCTGAAAATAATATCTCCCTAAACAAAACATCAATATTTTTTCAAGTATTACATTTCCTACAACTGTGGGAAAGCCAAATATTGAATAAAAAGTCTTACCTTGAATTTGGGATGAAGTTCAAGTTAACCCCACCAGCAATCCACTCCAACAGGCTTGAAGAGAACTTTCCTAGGAGTGTCATAGTGGCCTCGGATTGTCGAGCTGGCAAGAATCCTGCCTGAAATCTTAGAGAGAAGGGGGAAAGGAGGAACAGGAGAGAGAGAGAGAGAGAGAGAGAGAGAGAGAGAGAAAGAGAGAGAAAGAGAGAGGGCTTTTGCGCGTAATTCTGCAGAAAAATTTGAGTTTAAGCTATTTATACACCTGCACTCGTCGACGAGCCACATCGCTTCGTCGACGAGGCCACGAAAGAAGTTCGTTAACGAACGCTTATACCTCGTCGATGAAATTCAGAGCTGAAAAAAATAGCATCTTGTTATCTTCTCGTCGATGAGACACGTGTCCCCGTCAACGATCTCATTAAGTATGTTCGTCGACGAACGTGCTATGTTCATCAAAGACACCCTATTTAAATCCTAAGTTCAATTTTCTTCTCTTTCCTTTCTCTTATTATTTAATTATTTTAATTATTCGAGTCTCTACAGCCTTAGCCATTCCATGTTGCACAAAAATATCTTTTACTCTCCTCTGCCATAAACTGAAGTTTCCGATTCCATCGAATTTGACAATGTCAAATCTTACAGAAGACAATCCTGATGCCTTAACAACAATCGCTCTGATACCAAATTTGTTGAGATATGTGGATCATATAATGAAGATGCATAGAGGAATAAACAACAATAAGTGAATGTAAATAACACACACAAAGATTTACATGGTTCGGCAAAACCTACATCCACGGAAGCAAAGGCACACAATTTCACTAAGGAAATCAAATTGTACACAATACACTTCAATAATGATCTCTCTCTCTCTCTCTCTCTCTCTCTCTCTCTCTCTCTCTCTCTCTCTCTCTCTCTCTCTCTCTCTCTCTCTCTCTCTCTCTCACTCAAAATATGCCCAGATGATATATATAGAGTTTCCTTGGAGGTTTCCCACCGTTTGCCCAACAACCCAACGTTCAAAAATTCAAAATTCAAAAAAATTGCCACAGCGCTGGCACCTCTCGTTGATAAACACAAAGCCTCATCGACGAGACCAAGAATACCCTTCGTCAATGAATACAGAGCTCTCATCGACAATACCAGAAGTCTGAAAATTTTCTACTCTCAGTAATTATTCATCGACGAGCTTCAGAACCTTCATCGACGAACCTTTGTTGTTTTCTCGTCGACAAGCATAGACTCCTCGTCAACAAATCCTGCTGTGCCACCCCCTTCATGTTTTTCCTCCTTCCTTCTTTACTTATCAAAATAGAAGTATAAGAGTCATAAATAAAATAGCTCAAGATCCAGATCTATACAGCCTAAAACAATCATGAAGTTCTCCTTCTAATTCTTAAAGTTGGAGCCATTAAGTACCGGAATGGAATTTATGTTGGCAAAAATAGTAGTAGCAAATGAAGTAACTGAATGTAGAACCAAAAAAAAAAAAAAACCAAACAACATGCTTAGTCATAATATACAAGTCATATTAAATTCCTAAATCAGTTCCATTTATACATGATAAGTGTATTAACAAATAAAAGTTGGCTCCATCTAAAGATACTCTACAACATTAATATACTATCTTTGGATAGAAATATTAACTTGTTAGTGGTATCTTTCATGGAGTGATCAAATACTTATAATAAGTACTGTCAAACAACAAGCCTTTTTTTGGACCGACTTTTTATTCACATGGATAACGTAACAATTGTAACGTATTTATCACTGTAAGTATGCAAGTTATTTGGCCTAACAATGACAGTCTTTTGGGCCGATCATTACTTGCACAAATAACACACATACATCCCTAGTGTTTCAACATAAATGCATTTATGTAATAGAGAGATCCTTGGCAACTACTTATTACTTCAATATACTTATATTAAAACAGTAGGCATACACAAATAACCTTAGAAAGAGAAAAAAAAAAAAAAAAAATTTCTCATATACCATACCATGGATAATTTATCAACATTTCGGAAATAACGTTTTTTGCTTTTTTAAACTTATGTCAATGCATTTTATATCCTTACAAGCAGTAAAAGTGCTTCAAATATGCGGATCATAACATTTAAGATTACCCATGAAATTACCACATTTGACACCAACTTTTTTGTAATTTTTTTTTTTTTTTTTTTTTTTGGTGTTTAGTGTCTTGTACACCTGTTTCTCCTAATTGGCTATTTTTTTTTGTTTGATTTCATCCCCACCATATATCAAAATTCATTTTCCAAAAAATATATAATGGTTATATTGACGAGGCAGCTTTGATATATGTGAGATTCATTTTACAGCAGATTTTATTCAATGTTAGTGTGGTTGTCTCGCTGGAAATCAAATCATACCATTACAGCAAATCCCACCATCGTAAAGCATTTCATATAAGTTCAGGACCTCATGGTACAAAAAATCTGAGAATCCTTTTTTTTTTTTTTTTTTTAACTAATTACAGTACAACAACACCAAAGTCCGCGCGCTCTCGTGTAAATCCTAATCTTCCTAGCACAAATAGTGCCAGAGGTCCATAATCATCGTAGGCGACAATACAAAATTTAACCAAAAATATTAACCACGCACACCACCAATATTGATTTTATGAACAATCGATCCTTTTAATCTAGGTTTTCTATAAATTTTATCATGCAAAATCTAGATCTACGATTTTAATATAATCAATATCATTCCTAAATCAGATCATGCACAATTTCTTAATCAACAACACGATTAGACTCTGATACCACTTGTTGGGAGTATCTTTAATCCATAAATCTAATATTCTAAGATCATCATGTTATTCAATTAAGAAAACTAAACGTGGAATAAATACATGGATTCATGCTCAATGTGAAATAAATATCTGGATCCATAGATGTGTCTGATTTAATTGTCCAACAGCCTTTAGTAGAGAGTTTTGATCTTCCAAAGTCAAATTCCTAAGTATCTCACTTATATTTTCTATTTAGATAGAGAAAGTAAGAACATAAAAAATGTTTCTGATTTGACTTGTGACTATAACCTTATTATCTTTTCTTTATATACTGAATTAAGTTTAGAAATTCATGAGTTCTAAATTAATTTAGTATTTGACTTCTACACATTGCAACACCTATATCTAATAGATGTTAAAATAGTTCAATAAAATAATTTTCTTAAATATGTGAGCCCACGAAATTAAAATTTCCTAATCTCCTTCTCCAACTGAACAAACAAACAAAAAACAAAAGAAAAAAGAGAAAGAAAAATGAAGTTGATCATTAGACTTTTGCGGTGGTAAAAATGTGCACATGGAGTGCGTGGAAGAGACTAGAGGTGGCCATGGCCATTGAAGAGGGAAAGATAAGGAAGGAGGCATGAGCTGTTAAAACCAAGTCACTGTGATTCACTGTGCTCCACTCTTGCAAGGGTCCATAAAAATGGGAATTTAAAATGACGTGATGGCTGACCCTTCATTGAATTTTCATCAAAATGGTCCTTTGGATTAAAATAAATTTTTTTAAAAAAAACCCCCCACACCCATATGTATGTATGCATTTTCCTTTTTAAAAGATAAGATGTTTTTTTAGGGTTATAAATGAATCAGTTGTTTAAATGCAATATCAGGATATTATAGAGGAGAGACGAATTGTCAAAATATCATCGACTTGGATGGCAAGTTGGAATGAAAGGAAAATGTATATAGGATTGAGAAATGGGTCAAAACTATAAATCGATGGAATCACCACTAATTTGTCTAGTCCTACCCAATTGATTACTCTTAGTTAACTAGCCTTATGGTCACACCTAAGTTTAAGGAATAGGTAGTCATGGTCCTCAACCAGATTGAGTTCGAGAATATTGTTATATAAGGAGAATGTATTAATGTCCTATCCATACCCGACACATAAATCATACCTGATTAATCAAGGATTATGTTTTGAAATCAAACAATCAAGACTAAAATTATTATATTTAATTGAATTGTCACCTTTCTTATTACTGCCCACCTTGCATAAAAAAGAAGTTGCCCTCTTTTGCTGATCCTCAAAAGTGTGAATAGATATAACCCAAAAGGTCCATGATAATTTTGATTTTATCATGTGCTTTTCCCTTTTATCATTACCTTTTCTTTTAATATTTGAAAGCCCTGCATAGGATAAAAATGACTCTCACCTTTAGATCCTTAGAGGCATGTATGAAACATGATTTCAATGTCCATCATCAGATTTATTAAATATATGGGTGTGAAATAGAGAAAATAAGAAACAAGTACAGTAGCATTACACATAAGACAATGAAAACAAAGTGCAAAATATAAAATAATGAAAAATACTTGTAAAAGAGCATATCATGATCTTGACTATTGAACAACAAAGGGATCAAATCTTGCCACATGGTCCAATCTTAGCCATGCAAAATATGCGATTTATATTTGATTGTGTGATTTAATTTCTTATAAACTAAGATTAAAAAAAAAAAAAGGCCAAATCAAGACCTGTTGGAAAAACGTTAGATGAAACAAAATGGAGAAGTTTCTTATTAACTAAGATCCCCAAGGAAGACATTAGATTACACAAAATTAATGAGTGAAAATTGATTTACTAGGATAACTTAGGAAATACCTTAGATGGTACAAAAATGAAAGAAAATTGATTATTAGCACCCTAAAAATAAATTTTTAAAATAAATGGGACAAAGACATGCTAAAGACTCCAAATGAAATTTTTGAGAATCCAAGCTAATTTGGGAAGGACAAAAATATTACTACGCATAGTCCCAGAAAAAAATGGGGTGTCCACAAGGGGCTCAAAAGTTTGGCTTGGTAAGAACTCGTCATACATCATAAATAAGCGCTCCACAAGCCTAATTTTGAGGTTCATTTAATAAACAATTAATTCAAATATAAACATATGGACTTGGGTCATTTTGATTCATGAGTGGCTCGGTTATATGTTTTATTAGGCTCGTATATAAGCTTCGATTAGGTTGGCTTGCTTAATAGGGTCGAACTATGTTGAAGAGATCATAGTGGACTTATTTAGCTTGAAAGTAAAGATTCTATATGACTTAGTAATAGAAGTTGCATTGATGGGAGCAAAGAAACCCTAGGCAGATCTTACTTTCACCTTTTTGTATAAGAAAATCTTAAGAGCCTCTTGCATCTCACATGAAATGTTCTAAAAAAGCCAAATCATTCAGTAACACTTGATAACTTAGTCCATTAAGTACTTATTCAAAAATAGGAGTTGCCTTGATTGGGACAAAGAAACCCTAGACAAATATCATTTTTGCCATTTTGTATAAGAAAATCTTAAGAATCTTGTGCATCTCACACCAAGATATTCTAAAAGAGTCAAATCATTCACTAACACTTGATAGCTTAGTCCAATAAGTACTTATTGAGTTATATAAATGAACAAGTTTTAACAACAGTATTCAATGTCGATTTGCAATTGAGTCAAACTTGATTTTGATTAAAAATTTAATAAATAAATTTGAATATTTAAAAGTTCAACTTAATTCGATTCGTTTATAGTTCCAATTTTGTCCAAAAAAGAGAAAATGTTAGATTTTCATCAATGATCATTTGAGGAAAGGGGGAAAAAGATGCTTATTCATATATGTATATATGATTTTTTTCAAAATGGATGATTTTGGAGTTGGTTAAGAGAGAATCAAGAAGAAATTTCACTTGCACTATATATTCTTATTGCCTACATAGATATATAGCCTTGTTTGTTTTGTATTTATATACATTAATCATTGTGCCCTTGCAGGTAGCAACTATCAAAGTGGTTGGTGCTTGTGGGCTATACACCATTCTTATAGCTCCATGCAAAGATCAATTTTATTTAAGGATAGTTTAGTTAAGGATGGTTGGTTGTTGTCACCCCAAAATCAAAAATTAAAATTAAAATCTACAAATTAAAACTTACAAGTAATTTGATTAATGTTTTCAAAGTTAAGATAAATTAAAAAATCTAGCTAGTTGAACAGATAATCACTTCCATTTTCCTTGGATCAAATAATAATTTAAAAGTAAAAGATAAAAAAATTAAAAATTAAAATACTATGATAAAAAATAAAATCTATTACAATTTATTTAATTATTATATTTCAAAACTCACTTTTTAGTAGTCCATAAAATATTGAAAAATGAAAAAAAAAAATTGAATTTCTTACCAAATTTTGAAATTTTATGTATATTTTTGTTTTATTAGATTTTAAAGTCATTTCATTTTCTCTTTTAACTTTCTGATTGCCTTCATTTGAAATTTAAAACCAAATTAAACTTAGTTTTGAAAACAACAAGTCAAAAGGAGATCTATACAAAATGGGGTACGTATGTATAATATAATGGTGGTGAGACGTCCCACAAAGTAACTATGCGTAAAATTACCAAACATAAAAAAAGCTGACGGTTGATGACCATATATAGGGAGGAGACACATGCATACATGTGCTAAAACTCATTAATCAGCCAGCTAACCTATCACTCAATTCACCTGGACTGCTCTTTTCATTTCTATCTATAAATAGCTTTCCCTTCTCACATTCTAGCTAGCCACACACACACACACACAGAGGGAGACCGAAGATTCAACAGTGAAAGAAAAAGAGAATGGGGTGTGTTTATCATCATGGCTTCCTAATTCCATTACTACTCGTGGCTTTGGCTTTCTCAGTTGCCTCTGCCGCTGACCCAGCCCCTCTTCAAGATTTCTGTGTTGCTGCCTCCACCACCAAGGATGCTGGTATATATATACATGTACATATACCTGAATTTTGAAATTATAATTTGAATTTATGAATTCTCTAGTTTGTAATTAACTGGAATTCTCGTATACAATGCCATGGATGTGCCACGCTATGCATTACTCTAACTCAGCATGGTGGTATTATCTGACCTTTGCTTAATTGGGATTGCAGTGGTGGTGAACGGTAAGATCTGCAAAGACCCAAAACTAGCTGTGCCCGAAGACTTCTCCGTTTCCGGGTTCCATAAACCCGGAAACACCTCCAACCCGCTGGGCTCGATCGTCACCACGTTCAATGTGGACTACCTCCCGGGGCTCAACACCCTGGGCATATCCATGGCCAGGGTGGACTTCGGCCCGGGAGGGGTGAACCCTCCCCACCTCCACCCGCGCGCGTCCGAGATACTGGTGGTGGTTGAGGGCACGCTCTACGCCGGCTTCGTCACCACCAACTCTGACTCCCGCCTCTTCGCCAAAGTCCTCCACAAGGGCGACGCCTTCGTCTTCCCCGTTGGCCTCATCCACTTCCAGATCAACATCGGCAGGACCCCCGCCGTGGCTTTGGTCAGCTTCGGCAGCCAGAAGGCCGGCGTCACCACAGTGGCCAACCGAATCTTCTCGTCGCAGCCGCCGATCATGGCCGACGTCCTCTCCACGGCTTTCCAATTGGACAAGGAGATGGTGGAACACCTTCAAGGAATCTCCTGGTTCGAGAACGCTGCCGGTTAAATTTGATTAAACGAGTTTAAAGCAGATTGCTATTAATGGGGAGATAAACTATCACAAATCATTTTTCACGAGACTGTTCTATCCTCGATAAATTCCAACAAGTCATGATATTTTACTCTTGTGATAGTTATCGTTAGATGCATAGAGAACTAAATTAAATTTGAGAACAATAATGAATGCATGCAAGCAAGCAAGCTTTGGAATGAATAATGGATGAGATTTGATGTTTGAGATAATAATTAAGCTTGTCTGAGGCTTAATAATATTACTAGGATATATATATATTATATATATATATATATATATATATATATATATGTAGCCCCCACTTCTTAGCTGGAGCCTGGATGTACGTTTTGGCCCTTTTATTTGAAAGCGAAAATAGGTGTACGAAAATATGATAGTAGCAGAGGAGAAAAACATGCATACCACAGGTGCTATACTTGGAATTTATAACACATTAATTCCATTACATTATGAATAAATTAATAAGCTGAAAAAAGCATGTGCATACAAACATATAGTGGGCATGGATAATTATTTGATGTGAGACTATTCACAAATAAAATTCTCAATATTATCTTGTGGTCCATATTGTTTGGTCTAAACAAGATTAATTATTTTATCCCGAATAAAAAAATATTTTATAAAGAAGATAAAAAGAATTATTTGAGATGAAGATCCAAATTAGCCTTCAAATTCATGAGTTAGAGGTTACCAGCATATTCAAGGTAAAGTTTAGACACCTGACTTTGTCCGAAGCCAAATGCAACAAAAGTTTATTATTATTATTATTATTATTATTATTATTATTATTATTACCAAAAAAGTAAAAAAGAAAAAGGAAAAAAAAAAGAAAAGAAAAGAAGCATTTTAGCCCGCGCCCAGCAGCCTCACGCCACCACCACAGCAGCCACTGCCACCGCTTCAATCCTCCTTCGCAGCAGCCTCACAACACAGCACCGTCACCATCATCATCTCCAGCGTCTCCCTCACCAGCCTCAAGCCTCCACGACCACCACCAGATCCATCATCCTCGGCCACGAGCTCCACCAGATCTGACCACCTTCTCGGTTTCACCACAGCAATAGATCACCGGCGTTCTCACTCCCAGATCCTCACAACTCCGACCAAGCCTGTTTGTTGTTGCTGACGCCGCCGCCGCGGCCGTCGACGGCGGTGATGACCGGAGGCCCGTTGTTATTGTTGCTGTAGCTGCTTCTCTCTCGGCACACTCTCGCTGCAACTCCCTCACCGTCATCACCTCCCGCGCATGCTCGCTCAAAACGCCCAACCAAACCGCCCTGTCTCCTGCCTCATCAACAACCCAGTCATCCCGTGGGTCTCAGATGAGCCCACGACCAGCCACACACACACCCATACACACCCAGAAAACGCACACACACCAGTAAACATGCAAATACACACCCTGCAACACACACAGCTAACACGCACCTACACACTAAAACACACCCCTTTACACACACTAACTCACGCACACGGCACACACTAACACACACTGAAACACACACCAACACACACCCCCTCACATACACCTCTTACACACACTAACACACACTAAAATACACCCCAGTACATAGCCCACCCACACACCAAACACCCCCTGCATGCTCAGTATATAGTATTTTTAGTATTTTAGTATATAGGATATTATTTATTATGGTATTTTTAGCATTTTTAGGATCTTCGCATATACGTGTTTTAAGTATTTTAATATATTTAGTGATAGCGTTATGACATTTTTATTATGTTTACATATGGTGATATTTATTATAGTATCTTTAGTATCTTAATATATATAGTTTTATGGTATTTTATTATTTAATATATATATATATATATATATATATATAGTATTATGGTATTATTTTGGTATTTCTAATATTCACATTATTATTATGTGTTTTGTGGTATTGTAGTATTTTTATTTATTCCATATATTTATATTTAGTATTCTAGTTTATTATCCTATTATCACTATCGAAACCTTCTAGAAATTTTAAAAAATATCATAAAATATTTAGAAAATCTTATAAAATTTTGAAATAGCTTTGGGAGTTATTTTCATAAAATATTTTCTTGATTTTTTTCCCTATGATTTCAAAAAATGGTATATGCTTTCGGGTTTCACGTATCCCAGTTGTTAAGGAATATATATTATATATATAGTTTTGTGTGATTTATTTCTTTAAATGTATATTTCAAAAATTCACTAAGGGGAAGTAATTTTAAAGATCTATTAAATTAAATTTGGGATAATTCTTGATTAATTAGGTACCGTTCGTAAGAACGTGAGCGTAGGGGGTGCTCATACCTTTCCCTCGCGTAACCGAACTCTCGATCCCAGATTTGGTAACGTAGATCAATTCTACCATTAACTGGGTAGTAATTAAGTGTTTTAATCACACTAAAAGGTTAGTTGAGATTCCATTCTTGTTTTTTCCGAAAATTTAAATATACAATTTTTATTTCGCCATCTCGAGGCACCCGCGCTCCCAAGACGTCACGATAGCTTGACCACTCCACTAGGGACATTTGAGAGTCGAGCCAATAATGAATTTGGAATTATCCCAATTTAAATTTATTAAGTGTTTTAATTACTCCACTTTATTTTTTAAATAAAATACTCTCATATTTGAATAAAGTGGTTTGTGAAAATTATAACACGTTTGACTTAGTAAAGACATATGTTTCCATAGTTGTAAATATCTTTGAGTTAATATTCATAAATATCTTTAAATAATATTCTCATATATGTAGATATCCATGATTAATGAGAATATTTAGTTCTCATATAGGTAGGTATCCTTGATTAATGTGAATACTTAGTTTCCATATATGTAAATATCCTTGATTAATGAGAATATTTATGTAATGACCCGAAGAATAATAGTAATAAAGAAAGAGAAAAATGGGAATAGAAAAAAGGGTGCAGTAGACTTCGTTGACGAACGCTTCGCATTCGTTGACAAGAAGATACCGGAAGGATGTTTTGGGCGACTCTGAATTTCATAGACGAAGGGAAAAGTTTGTCGAAAAATTTCCTCTTAACCTTCTCAATGAGGTGACGAGGCTCATCCACAAAGCCCATAGTATAAATAGCCTAAAACTCAAATTTTATGCAGAAAATTCAGCAAAAGTTCTCTCTCTCTCTCTCTCTTCTTTACAGTTCTTCCCTTCTCTCTTTTCAATTTCAGCTCCAACATTCACCGGATTAACGATCTGAGGCCACCACAACGTTCTTGGGGAAGTTCTCTCCAAATCTACAGGAGCGGATCGTTGGTGGGACCAAGTTGAAATTCATCTTTGGTTTAAAGTAAGGTTTTTTATGCAAAATTTGGTCTTCCCATAGTTATAAGAAATGTTATTCACGGAAAAATGCTAAAGTTTAGTTCTGAGAGTTGTCGTTTTCAGGGTGTTGAACGGGGAACCCTGCGAGTGTAGGACAAGTGTATTTTAAGGGGTTTCTTCTCAAGAATCAGGTAAGGGAATCAACTGAAGTAATTATTTTCCATACAAATTACTATTATTTTTCAGCAAATTAATTTTAGGAAAGCATATATTATATTTGTATATTATGGAGAAAATGCATATTTGGGAAAATACTACTATTATATTGAAATGTATATATATATATATATATATATATATATATATATGTATGTATGTATATATGAAATGTTAGAAATTATGATTTTAAAATATAATGTATGGTTTTATACAGTAATGTGTGGCATGAATATTATTTTATGTGGAAAGTATTATGATGTTGCAATTTTACGAGTAAAGTATGTTTTTAAAGATTATGAAATAATGTAGTACATTATGGTTTTTGAAATATATGATAAATGAATTATTTATTAAGAATGATATATATGAAATATTGGGTGCAAGGTCGTGATTGATAGCCGGCACAAGGTCGTGATGTATGTATGATTTTGGCGCAAGGCCGTATTTATGAGATGTTTAACGTAAGACCGCAGATATGAAAGAAACAGGCGCAAGGTCATATGTATGTATATTATTTCAGAAAATACTATCAATCTATTTATGTTAGACATGTATATTATCATGTATTATATGTTATCGAAACTCGGATGATAGTTCAGTTTAGTTACAAGAGCATGTTGTCGTAACTATACAGGTTAGATTACTATGTTCAGACTTGTGCTAACCACCCCATAAGGGGGTGGGAGATGGATAGTCGATGTGACTTTCAGTGTAGAGCTGTAGATGTCTACCTGGCAGTCCAGACTAGGGTGTGACGGGCCCATCGTACTTACAAACATTTTTGACTCGACAGTGGTCGACCAACCATTGTCGGGTCCCGCCTTCGGACTGCACAACCCGTCATGGGGGGTAATACATGACATCAACTAATACATGATATCTGTAACACCCCGACCCCGAGGGGTCTGGGATATTAACTTTTTACTACTCATTTACAGCGGAAGCAAAATAAACTCAATTTTTATTAAACCAGAGCACTAATTATCCATATTACAATCATTTATTTCAAAAAAAGAAAAATTACACAAACATAAATATCTGAAACCATACTAATATTTCTAATCAATCTTTATTTTTCTAATCCCCACCCGCATGCTTGCAAAGCCTGATTTCCGACATGTCCTTCAGAGTTATCTGAAATAAAATATGATTGGGGTGAGACGACGCTCAATAAGTAAATAAGATTATTATTAGTGTGTGGCCAAAATGAGTTTTTAAAGAATTTCGTAAAACAATATTTAATACTATAACTTCAAGACTGCTTTTAGAATAAACATAAATTTAAAAATTTCTGCATAAAATTTTTGTCATAAATTTCAATAGTAAATTTTTACAATCATATACTATAATTGTTAAATTAAACTTTTAACTTTAAAACTGTAAAAATATTTAATGATAAACATACATATACTTTTCCTTATACGTTTTTCTTAGATCGTCATTTAAGTACCAAAATGATCATTTTCACGTAAACTTACACTTTTCCTTCAAATCATCAGTAACTTTGTACACGTAATTAAATATGTATAAACATATATTATAAAAACCACCCTTAGGCCTGTTTGCCGTAAGTCATGTTTACCCCCATAACTGGGTTGTGCGGTCCGAAGACTGGACTTAGCTGGCTGGCCGACTAAACTAAATCAACGTACGTAAACTTTAAGTGAGATTTTCCTTATTAAGTTCTGGTCCGGAACCAGGTGTGCACTCAGGAGAAATCCACTAACATAAATAACCACTCTGTAAACAGTGTGGGTGCACTCTGATCCGTATAAACTTTAAGCTACGGTACCGAGCATCTGTAACTTTGAACTTTCGTTGCCATAAAGGGTTTTAAAATCATCTTATTATAATTTATGCAATTTAAAAATAATATCGTGAAAATCTCATCTTTACTCATATTTTCATAAAAATGCAACGTACAAATAAACTCATGCCACACAATTTTTGTGTTAAATATATATATAATTTTATTTTTGAATAGAAAGAAATGCTGAAAATTTACCCGAGGGGATTGGAACATTTCTTAACCCAAAAATAGATGCAAGTATATTTAAGATAGAACTGGTATAATTAAATATGCGTAAAAATAAACTCATGGAAATTTTGTGGAACTAAGTAACATAATTAAAATTTACGTACAAAATAAACTCGGGTATGAATTTAAAATAAAAAGAAACTAACATAATCAAAATTTACTTACCTTCTTCTTTTACCGCGTGCTACGAACACAATAACTATCTTTAAAAAATGAGATCGGAAAGAGTGGGTGATTGAGAACTTATTTAAAAATTCTCTCTCCACCACAATTTCTTTCACTCACTAATCCTTCTCTTCCTTGGAAAATTGTTGTGAAAAATGAAGGTTGAGAGCTCCCTATTTATAGGAAAATTTTGGGGAAGAAATGAAATTTATAAAAGTGTGGGGAGATGGGGTGAAATTAAAATTTTAAATATTAAAGAATTGGCAAGGTATGGGTAAGGTATGGGTTGAGTGTGGGATGGGAATCGAGGCCATGTGGGAGTGCTTGCCACCATTCCCAATAAATTTTTAATTAATTACTTACCTAATTAATTAATCAATTAGTTAATTAATTATTTTATTATTTTATTATTTTATTATTTTCCTTTATCATTATTATCATTATTATTCTTATTATTATTACTTTTAAACTATTTTTAGTAATCATTTATTTTATTATTTATTTTTGAATAAGAATTAAATTTAAATTTTGAAAACTCATGTGGGCCCCACATGGTCTTGTGGGCCCCACACAACTTCGAGACCAAAATGGATCGTACGTAACTCCAATAACTCTTATACGATTTTATGTATCCTACATAACTTTGAGACTCGTGTAAACCTCCATACGGCTTCGGGACTCATGTGGGCCCCACATAGTCTTGTGGGCCCCGCATAGGATACCTATATTATTATTATTTTATCATATATTTTTACAAATTATATCAGTCAAAACATTATTTTATGTACTTATTTACGTATATAAATAGTGTCTTGTGGCTCCGGGACTCAAGTAGACCCCACATAGTCTTGTGGGCCCCACATATGATACCTATATTATTATTATTGTATCATATATTCCTGCAAATTATGTTAGTCAAAACATTATTTTATGTATATATATACTTATTTACGTGTACAAACAGTGTCTATCATGTTTATCCTATGAAATTTCATTTTGACCAGGCCGACCTCAAGGGAGCGACTGAGCCGCAATGGTCTCTGAGCACTCGCTAAGACAAGGTCTTTCTTAGGCATCAAACATGGAATCAAGGACCCTACAGAAAAACACTTCTATATTGATATTAACTTAATGACCATTTTTATTTTATTATAATTATGCTTTAATCGTATATATATTTTTGGGTCATCACAATATCAATTAGCTATACATCCTGGGTAAATTCCAGTATTATCATTTATACCATACATTTCATGATTAGTATAAGTTATTAGAAATTATGAAAGTTATGATTATTTAGTAAGTTATGATAAATGTTTTTAGGTATATGAAATGTACTATAGATGTATAATTGTATCAAATATACATGTTGTCACACAACTGTATTTAGTTTATTTTTCCTTACTGAAAAGTGTCTCACCCCCGAACATTAAACAATTTTCAGGAAACCCAGAAAGACCGGTGGATCGAGGCCGTCGTTGAGTCAATTGTGTTACCTTGCTAAGAGGGTAAGTTTTGATCTAGAAACAGGAGATGTACGTTATAGGTTCCAAGATTTGTATTTTTTTTTTTTTTTTTTTTTTTTTGTATTTTGGGAGATTGTATATAAAAACATTGTTTTGGATTATATTTGACTCTGGTATTGTGTATTTTGTGGTTATAAGAATGTGATTTATATTCATTGCTGCTTAGGTTTCTGCTATGAATGTCAGATGTGTCCCCGTTACCCACGGGTTTGGGTAGACTTATTATTAAATATGTTTTATTATATGATAAGTTAAACAGGTCATTACAATTTAGCTCCTATGTAGGTAGGTATCCTTGATTAATGTGAATTAATGTTCTCATATATGTAGATATCCTTGATTAATGTGAATATTTAATTCCCATATAGGTAGATATTCTTTATTAATCTGAATATTTAGTTCCCATGTCATTGATTATTGTGAATATTTAGTTTCCATATAAGTAGATATCTTTGATTAATGTGAACTAATGTTCCCATATATGTAGACATCCTTGATTAATGTGAATATTTAGTTCCCATATAGTTAGATATCCTTGATTAATCTGAATATTTAGTTTCCATATAGGTAGATGTCCTTAATTAATGTGAATATTTAGTTCCCATATAGGTAGATATCATTGATTAATGTGAATATTTAGCCCTCATATATGTGAATATTCTCGACTTAATGTGAATGCTTGTCACTATATTTGTAAATATTCTAGATTTAGTGTAAACATTTAGTTTCCATATTTGAAAATATCCCTGATTTAATGAGAATATTTGTTTGCATGGTGGTTTAGGCATGTGATTGCCTGTAAATACTTTATTTTTATGGTTATTGAATAAGCATGTGATCAATTTTGAAATAGCATGTGGATGAATGTGGGAGATAGATGGATTGGGCTAAGCTTATAAATTCACACACTTTCACTAGCCTTCTACCCAAGCTTCACCCCTTTAGGATTAGAAAGGAGCACATTACCATTAGCCCTCATGGGACAAAGTCCTTGGGGGCGTGTGAACCACTCCGCTTAGTTTTAACTTTGTCCAAGCCCATTGGGTGAGGATGTGGGTTAGATTGGGAACCTTTTTTCAATAGGAATAGAGTCTACCCACACATACTTGTCTATAGTTTTCCCTAACTAGGATAGAGTCATGAAGAAACTCTATAAAATATGTGTATCTACCTTGGGTTGGGACAAGATCCTCATCCTTCTCCATGTGACTTAATTCGTGTCTTTTGTATATATGTTTTGTGTTGTATTATGCATCTTACATCCATTTTAGACATGCTTACTACTTAACCATTATTCTAGAAAAGCCCAATAATGAGACCATGACCCATCCTTTCAAAAAAAATAAAACACTTGGCCTAAGCATTTTAAAAGATGGGTCGGTCCAATCCTTTTCAAATAACTCAAACCCAATTCTTTTTTAAAAAAACAAATTTAGGTCTGACCTTTTTCTAAACAAAAAAACCTGGCTAAAGCCTAATTTTCAGAAAGGGCCAAACCCATATTTCAAAAGGAGGTTTCAACCCTATTACTTAAAAATCTAGGCCAACATTTTTTTAAAAGCAATCCAAGCCCAACTCTCTTTAAACTCGGGCCTTGACCCATCAGAAAATAGCTTGAAGCCCATATTTTGAAACATCTAAGGTCCAACTGCATTAAAGTCCATAAGCCTGCGTTGAATCAATCCAGTGGGTTAACTCACCCGAGTTAATCCCAAACCCAGATCATAACCTGATCCTTCATAGGATCTAAGGTACATGGACCATCATCAAGAAAATTAATGGTCGATGGAGGAATTGAATTCAATCAGTGGTCCATCAATGGTCAGCTTAATCATGAAACCTATCATTAGTCGATAGGGATTTTTCCAAAATTCTGGCAAAGTAGTTATTTAGGTCACATCGCATTCATGCACTTCATTCATAATTTCACGCATAGCCATGCATGATAGGCTGCATGCATGTTCATATCCCTATTTATATGTATGTTTGCACTTGTTACACCCATACATAAACACCCATTGCACAACATAATCATGCATCTCATGCTTAATTTCATAACCATGCATGCATAGTCATCGCCAATAAGTCGGTAATCACATCCCAATTTTTTGTAAAATCGGTGTGCCAAAGTGGCAAAGTCAAAGATTCGGGGTTCCATCATTGAGCATAATAGAAATGATTCTCTATTATAGGCAAAAGGTTAGGATCATGGGAACCCGTTGCTAGTCATAGTTGAAACGTCGCAAATGGCATCAGGTTGAAGGATTGGATGGTATTCAACTATAGAAATAAGCTCACATGATGCAAAAGTTATAATGGAAAGTCAATCATGTCTTTGATTACCCAAGGGTAATAATGAGAGGAATACATCCATGAATCCTTCTTGTTTAAATCATTTTGAATTTGAATGAAATAAAAGTGCATATCAATCTCATCTTATCCCATCTTCCTCAGACCATCACCATGTGCCAAATTTTACTTATTTTTGCTTGCATTTTATGTAAAGTGACATAGGAAATAGTTTTGTCAGTACAAAGGACTTGGAGTCATTAGCTGGTTTTGGGGAGTCTATTTAATGGGGCAAAAAAAGAAGAAGAAGAAGAAGAAGAAGAAGAAGGAAAAGCCTCCAAGCTAGAAGACCCCCCACTTTAAGATGTTGTCAAGAGCCTGGTTAGAATGTGGATTTCAAAATTATGAAGAGTCCTACAAGTATATAGAAAAGACTTATCAAGCTTTGTCATACATTTGTTTGACGAAATCGATGAACAAAGTCTCCAATCTTTATTATCTAAATTATGATTGGTGTCTTAAGGGTATAATGATTATATTTTGATTAAATGAGGGGTGGCTATCTTTGGTTGACTAGTATTCCTAAAAAGAACCAAATATTGATTTATTCTTTGCTAACCCATTTTGAACCTGAATGTCAAACTAGTTTTTTTTTTAAAAAGTCAGTACACCAGAAATCTAACCTGGGTTTGGGTCTCCTAGTGTTTGACAAGTCATTTGTGGCAATGGTCACTACTAAAATGATGGCAGGCCATTTTTCTACTACCCAAAAGAAAGTCAAAGAAGAAATCTCTTGTAAGCTCTTTTTGAGCCTGAAAAACTCAATTTTTAATTAACCCATCAAAGAATCACACCCCACACTTGGGTAGTTTAAAAAAAAAAAAGATTTGTCCCAAATGAAGTTCAAATGAAAATGAAGTTAAGATTCCTTCATAAAAGGAAAAGCAAAAGTTGCGATAAAAGAAGAAGAAGAAGATGATGATGAAAAAACAAAAGAAAAAAAAAAGGAAAGAGAAAGAAGAAGAAAAGGAAGAAGAAAGAAAAATATGGGAGATACTACATATGTGATCTTTGACCAAATTGCCCATGATGAAATCAATGATTTTGAGCCTTATTTAACTATTTTCTTCTTTAACCCATACCCCTAGCCTACATTACTATCCAAATAAAAGTCCTAACCAGATTGGTATATGTTGTTGTCTCAAATGATTTGTCAGACTCAATGTTGAGTTTGAACTACGTAATGACCCAATCCTACAAAGGTACATAGGCAACTTGTTCAAATGATAAGTTCGGTCAATACTTTGCGAATACTACACCACAAACTGGGGCAGAAATTTTTATTATAGGATGGGATTTTTGAGCTTTAGTTTCCTTGTTCTTGGTGAAACCTAAATCATAAGCCTACATTTCGTCCTTTGTCTTAAAGTCCACCTTGAGATTGAAATATTGATCAGACTACTTAATGAAACACTAGTTATAATTCAAGACAGAGAGTTTGAAATAAGCTTGAAATAAGTAAGAAAGAATCTTTAAGTGGCGATATAGTGGACGAGTTATGGTTATGAGGTTAAAAAAAAAAAAAAAAGGGTTTGTCCATTGATATGATTCTCTAAGCTAGAAAAGTTACATTAGTGTCAAAATACTAGTAAAATTTGACTCTTATTTAACAAGCACAGAAAATCAAGCAAAGATAAGTAAGTTTGTACATTCCATCCATATTCCTATTGAGATTGAGTTATCTAATTACATGCTTATTTATTTAAATTTCAAAGAGATTTTAAAACATTAAGAATGTAATTCAAAGAACGTCCTTGTGGAGAAAATGTAAGATGGACATGATCAGCTACAAATGCATCCACTATGGCAGGTGTCATGCCCAGTTTTAGAAGAACACATTCAGGCGCATCTATGTCAGATGGGAATTCGAAAATATGGCCAAGATAAGAATTTGGTCTATTACGGGCTCATTGGGAAATTGGCACACCATCATGTATTACATTTTAAAAAAAAAAACCTTCTTACTTTTCAAAGCGTTAAAAGATGACGGATGGTCAAAGGGTTTCAAAATCACCAGTAGTTTCCATAAAGAATATTCCTATAGAGAAAAAGCAATCTAACTAAGGCAAATGTCATGTCAGGTTTCAGAAATCTACTTATTCAAGAAGAATCTAACAACTGGGTCAAGATCAGTGGTAGATAAATTCAACTGAGGAAAATTCCGAGTTGAGTTTCAGTTGGACCCATTCAAGCACCTTCTTATTAGATTGGAATATGAAAGCAGAGTCAAAATCAACTATAGATCCATTCAACTGGGGCAGATTTTGTGATTGAGTTTCATTTGAACCAAGTCAATCACCTCTATGACCGAATGAATCAAGAAAATTGAGTCAAGATCAGTTATAGATCCATTCAAATGCGGCAAGTTTCATGTAGAAATTCAAAAACATGGTTACGATAAAAGATGATGTTATTGATCACAGGCGCGCTAGGAGAAAAGATTCATGCATTGCCACGCATTTCATGCATTACCATATATTTCATGCATTGTATAGAAAAATGAATGCATACATACGGCAACATATCCCTGCAATCTAGCATCACAAGTTAGTAACATATAGCAACATATCCCTGCATTCTAGCATCGCAAATTAGCAACATGCATACATATAACAAAATATCACTGCATTCTAGTATCATAAGTTAGCAATATGCATACATATAGCAACATATCACTGCATTCTAGCATCATAAGCAGTAATAGAGCACCCTTCACACTTGTAGGTACAGTAGGTTTTTCCTAAGGCCTTTAGGGAATTTATTATGTGAGTGAACCTAGTATACATACTAGTGATGGATTCATCCGAATTCATCTTAAAAGCTTCATATTCGCTGGTTAGCATATTAATCCTATTATCTCTAACATCTACTATTCCTTCATAGGTTACTTCTAACTTATCCCAAATTTCTTTGGCTGTTTTGCAAGTCATGACTCTATTGAATTCATTAATATCTAGAGCACAATACAAAGCATTGATAACACTTGAGTTTACTTGTAGCATTTTGTGATCTATTTCAGTCATGTCATTTTTCTCCTTAGGGATTTTTTTTCCATCTACTAGTTTGGTAGGAATTAGATCACCATCAGTGACAACCTCCCAAGCTCTCCAATCCATAGTTTGAAGATATATTCTCATACGTTGTTTCCAAAAGGTATAATTCACTCCGCAAAAGATTGGTGGTCGAGTAGAGGATTGACCCTCTCCAAAGGGAGCTATTCCTAAGTGTGTCATTCCAATCTTTATATAGCTTCTTGTTAAGATTTACTATAACCTCGCTCTGATACCAATTGAAAGTTGAATAACGTTTCCAAGAGGGAGGTGAATTGAGTTAATTAAAATTTTTAAGTTCTTTGTCAACTTTTTACTTACTTGTTTTAGTACTTACAACAAAATCTTAAGTAAATCAACCTGTAATAACCCCAAAAAAAGGTTATACAAGATTAGTAAAGTGATTCCAAAAAAAAATTTAATTAATTAATTAAATTTAAAGGAAAAAAAAGAAAAAAATAATAATTATTAAAATTTATTTTTATTTTTATTAATAAATTATATTAATATTAAAATTAATTAATTATTATTATTATTATTATTCCTAAAGCTTCTGTGAAGCTTCAGGATGTCTCTTCATCTTTGCGCAGCCCCCCCCCCCCTTATTTTGTTTCTTCTGCAAGTTCTCTCTCTCTCCTCTCATTCTCTCTCCCTCTGTCCTCAGTTTCGTGACAGATTGTCGCCCGGTTGGAAATCAGAAGATACCGCTGGACTTCATTCTCCGCTGTCGTCATTTCTATCGAAGCGGATTGGTGGTAGGAGCAGCGTAGGCGTATCTCCAGGGAAAAGCTAATTTCTCCTTTTTTTTCTTCAATTTCTTGCAAATTATAAGTTTGATTAACGAACGGACACCACCACGAGAATTTAGGGGTAATTCTCTACAAGTCTAGCAGAACGGATTTGTCGTGGGGTCGTCATGAGCATAACCCCAAATTTGGGATATGGGGGTTATTAAGCGGCTTATTTTTAATTAATTAGGGTTGATTTAGAAATGTTAGAATATTGAGCATCTGAGGTTGAAGTAGGATTTTTGAAATTTAGGGCCCGAGTGAGCGCCACGAGTGTAATTTTGGGACCCGTAGGCATAATTCAGAAAATTAAGTGGGGGTGTTAAATGTTAGTTTAAATGTTAATTTAGGGTATATGAAACTTAGGGAAGGTTAGATGAGTATTATTTTTGGGAAATGAGTTATTTAATCTGGGGAAAATACAAATTGCAGGATTGGAGTTTTGGGCGCCAAAGGCATAGGATTTGGTTTCTAACGAGACTCTTAGTAAGCCAATTAAGGGAAATAAATTATAGCAGCATTTTTAGAATTACTGTTTAAATTAATATGTGAAAATGAGCATATGGCATTTTGCGTGAAAGTTATTATGATATAAATATTAGATAAATTGTGGGACATTTGAGTAATATTAAATTGTGATGTTTTAGAGTGTGAAATTAATATTTTATGAATATTAGATGAAAACTGTGTGGCACATGACATGTATTGAAAAATGTGAAATATAATGATGGGTATTTTCTGAGAAAATATTGAAATGAGAATGAATGATGTAATTAGTGGAAAATAATGAAATGTCGTATTTATGTGTGAGTATAAATTATTTGCATGAAAAATGAGATTTTACCAATTATTGATATTGTAACGACCTGAAGAATAATGGTATTTGAATAATAAAAAGAAGGGGAAATGGAGCCGGAAACCAAAGGTGGCAGTCGACGACGTTGCATTTTGGAAAGGATAATCCCGAGGAATTTTTTCAGCTCCTTGTCGACGAATACAAGGGACTCATTGACGAGGGTATAACAGGAGCTTGTCGATGAGAAGATATCGAGAGAGGATTTTCAGAAGCCTGAAATTCGTCGACGAGGGTTGAAGTTTGTCGACGAACTTTCTACAAGACTCGTCAACAAGGTAACGTGGCTCGTCGACGAATCCCGCAGTATAAATAGGGTTAAACGTGATTTTCACTTCATTTTCCTATGCAGAATCTCTCTCTCTCTCTCTCTCCTCATATGGTTTCTCCTCCTTCTCACTAAGATTTTGGGTCGAATTTCCGTCGGTTCGACTATTTGAAGCCACCACGATGCTCCTGGGAAAGTTCTCTGCAAGTCTGCCGGAGCGGATCGTCGGTGGGGCTGAGTTGGAAACCATCCCAAATCCAAGGTAAGGCTTTCTACTCAGTATTTGATTAATTAACAGTTGTAGGAAGTGATATAAGCGTAGAAATACTGAACTTTAGTTCTGAGGAATGTTGTTTCCAAGGTGTTGAGTTGGGAACCCTGTGAATACGGGACAGATTTTCTTAGGAGCTTTTCAGGAACCAGTTAAGGGGATAAACTAAGTTAGTATTTTATGAAAATATGTATATTGTAATAGCATTTGATTTCAGGAAATAAATATATTTATATATAATTTATATTTGGGAAAATATTGTTGAAAATGATGGTATATTGAATATGTGAAAAACCTGTTAGTGTGGCATGAGTAAAAATTGTTATGAAATACTGTTTTCTAGGAATGTTTGAATGATACGGATTTTTATAATGGAAAATCAGCGTATGGGCCGAAATTTTGATATAATAGCCGACGAACGGGCCGAGCTATGTGTATGATTTGTCTGCGTATGGGCTGAGCTATGTGTATGATTTGCCAGCGTACGGGTTGAGCTATGGATATGTTTGCTAGCGCACGAGCCAAGTCATGGAAATGATTTGCCTATGTACGGGCTGTGCTATGATTTGCCGGCGTACAAGCCAAGCTATAGTAAATGTGAAATACCGCCGTACGAGCCGATGATTTTTCAAGATATACGTAAATATGCATAATGATATGATTTATCTGATAATTAATGATATGAGATATCCATGTATCACAGCTTCAGTATATGTTATATGATATCAGAACCTGGTTAGCTTGGTCTAAGCTAGCACTTGCACGGTACCATTGCTATGTGTCCATGGTCTTCATGATCATGATATTTGTGTTAATGTCGCTATACAGAGTGGTGTGAGATTGGATGGTCAATATGGTTTTTAAGAAGTGTGTGAGCACCTCTAGTGTACGAACTAGGTCTGGCAGACCCATCAGACTTACAGACTGTACTTTTGACTTGGCAGTGGTCGGCCAACCATTGTCAGGTCCCGCCTTCGAGCCACACAACCCAGTCATATGGGGGTAATACATGACAGCAGCCAGCTAACCTACTGAGAATGTTTTTGTATTATTATTATATGAGATGAAATATGTTTATGAAAATGTAGTATGTTCTGCCATGTTTTGATGATATATATGTTTTCCCAAATTTGACAAAACAGTTACTGAATATGTTCTGTATGGTATATGTATAACACGGAATACTCATGTTGCCACACACTGGTATTAGTTTATTTCCCTTACTAAGAGGTGTCTCACCCCAAAATTTTATAAACTTTTTAGGAGCCCCAGATAGGAGAGCGGGAAAAGCCCCGCTGATCTAGTGTTGTTTGTCAGCCCTCTTTGAAGGATAAGTTTTAGTAGGGATAGACAGATTTTGTGGAAAATGTCCCTAGATTTTGTTTTGGGATGTATATACTGAAATACAATGGATATAGTGACTCTGGTATTTATGGTAATGTGATGGATGTTTTCGTATTTATAATATTGTGATTGTATGTTTCCAGCTGCTTAGGCTTCCGTTATGTGTTCTGATGTATTTTTGATACCCACGGGTCAAGGTGGATTATGATCTGCTGAGTTGAGATTTGTGATTTTGTAATATAAAAAAAATATATGGGGAAATTAAGCAGGTCGTCACATATATGAGTATTGTGGGAAATGTGGAAATATATGAAATATGATATGTACTATTATGAGATGATGGAATGTGCACAAAAAAATGATGAGAACATTTATATTGAAATGAATTGAGATATATTGATAAGTGATTAATGATGTATATTGATATGGAAATATTGAAATATGGAAATGGGAAATATAAATACTAAAATATGGAATTGAAATATGATTGATGAAATGCCAATACCGCATAATGATTGCGGGTATGTGGTAGTGAACCCTGATGGATGGTTGTGATATTCAACACGGTACTATTGCTAGTGGTGTAGTGCAACCATATGGACTCTTAGAGCGTGTGGCGTGACAGTTAACTGAGCCATTTTGTAGGGTTGTTGGGCCCCCTGAGTTCGGATCAGGACTATAGTCCGGCCAGTCATACTACAAACGCGATATGTGATATGATATTTTGATCTAACCGGATCGGCTAACCGCGGTTAGATCTAGCCTTCGAGCCGCACAACCTTGACCATGGGGAGAAGCATGGCGTGGAAAGAAAGATCCTCAGGGTGGCCATGAGTTACAGATGCGATGTTGGTATTTGATACTAAGGATACTCATGAGCCGAAAGGTAAAAATAGAAACAGAAAGTGAAAGAATGAAAAAATGGGGTAAAATAAGAAATGGAAGAAATAATGAAAATTGAGAAATAGAGAATAATAAAATTGAGAAATGGAACCGTGTGAGTTAGTAATATAAATAATCGAAACGACGTGAAACTCTCCGCTTGAGAGCTTACTGAGTAAGGTGAGTGCCCTGATGGGTATCAGATGTGGCCATACTTGGCTGCATAACGTGTTAGGGCAGAGGGAAGTTACCTGTATGGGCGGGTAATCTTCCCTATTCTTAGAAACATCGTGGATAAATATGTGTTGGAAATTATTGAATTTGAGAAATGGTTTTAAAGCTCATAAAAGCTTATGTTGTATATCTATATAATTAAGAGAATGTGTATATCAGTGTATTTTCTCAGATGAAATGATGATTGAAAAGTAAAGTGTATTATAATTGAACTCATATGGCCACACACTATAAATAATTTATTCCTTCTTACTGAGATGTATCTCACCCAAACTATCTAAATTTTTCAGGGAATAGGGATAGACCAGGTGATAGAGCTCCAAGACCATAGGGAGTTGGGACCCTGACACACAAGGTGAATTATTGGATTAGGGAGGTGTAATTTCCCCAGGATTGTGTTGTTTTGGGTATGTGACTTTAATGTATATATGCATATATGTTGATACTCTGGGTATTGTATTCTGACTGTTATGTATATACCGTTTTCTGCTATTAGGCTGTATAAATGAAATAACTTTTTACCTAGTACCCAATGCGAATCGGGTCATATGACTGGTAATAGGGTTGTTGACGTGGCCGATTTATGGATGTTGTTGATAACGTGTGTATATATATTTATTATTGTTTAAAAAAATTTTGTATGAAAATCGGGGCGTCACAGTTTGGTATTAGAGTTTAGGTTGCTAGGTTCTGTAGACTTTAGTAGACAGTAGAATACAATACCAGAGTATAGGAGTGGATTTTGAGGAAAATAAGAGATTGGTAGATTGAAATGTGAGTTAGTTATTGTTAGAGAATAAGGTGAGAATTTAGGGTTCTATCTTACAGCCTAGAGACAAGAGTACCGGGGTTGTTTTTGTGTTTTTCCTCGGGTGACAATTTTAGGAAAACCATGGATACTATCGCTGGGTCTTGTTTCTGAGTGATAGGACTGAATCTTAAATGGGGATTAGGGATGTGGAGATAAATGGTTGTAGAAGGGTAATTTATGAATTATAGCAATGTATTGGTTGAGTGATGGTAATTGTATGCTGAGATTAGTTACTCCCTTTACAAGATGGATCTGGGGAACAATAACACGAATGCGAGAGGTGATGGAGTAGGACCTTCCAGTATGGGTGGTGGAGACCCCGACGTGGTGTTGCGTAGCGTCACTCAGCAGGTGATGGCTTAAATGGTCAGGAGCTCAGGGAAGCGGAACTGCACGATCGAGCAATTCACGCATATGTGACCCCCGTTTTTTCTGGAGAAGTGGATCCACTGGTAGCAGAGAACTGGGTTCAAGACATAAAGGATATACTGGAAGTCCTCTCATGTACAGAGGAGTAGAAGGTGTTATTTGCTACATTTAAATTGACTGGGGAAGCAAAGCGCTGGTGGAGGTCAGTGAGATTACTTGATGAGCAGAGGCTTGACCCTGTAACGATGACTTGGAGTCGCTTCAGGGTGATTTTGTTCGAGCTGTACTTTCCCGTTACGGTCTGAAGTGCAAAGGCATCAGACTTTCTGTATCCGACATAAGGGTCTTTTGACGGTGCAGCAATACGCAATGAGATTTGTTGAGCTGTCCTGGTTTGCCCCGTATCTAGTGCTAGATGAGGAGAGGAAGGCAATGAATTTTGAGGAGGGTCTGAGGCAAAACTTGTATGAGCAAGTGATAGGTTTTCGAGCTCAGACCTTCCTAGAGATAGTGGATAGGACTACAGTGATTAAGAGCGGCCTATAGAGAGGCGCAGTAGTACAAAGCCAGAGGAAGAGGCCCGTGCCTTCTGATTTTCAGGCAGGGTCTAGTTGAGGGTCGTGGAGGAGATTTGATAGCAGAGGAGGACGATGACAAAGAGGAGGAGATTGAGCAGTACAGGGTAAACAGATGCCCCCTCCTTGTCTCAGATCTTTGAGGAGGCACCCAGGAGAGCACCGAGCGAGGGAGGCTGTCTACTATCAGTGCCACCAGCCTGGGCATATTGTGAGGAACTGTTAGGCACCACCAGCAGTAGCGGCTACTCCTCGACCA
The DNA here is from genome assembly GCF_029873635.1 of Malania oleifera. Taxonomy (NCBI): domain Eukaryota; kingdom Viridiplantae; phylum Streptophyta; class Magnoliopsida; order Santalales; family Ximeniaceae; genus Malania; species Malania oleifera. The sequence continues at coordinate 115,589,127 of NC_080420.1, forward strand.
TTTAGAGGAGGCTATCAAGCACCTCGAGGTGGACAACAGAGGAATACTGCTCCGATGCAAATTATGCACTGACGCTAGGAGATGTTGAGGCAGCAGGAGATGTGGTGACAGGTATTGTTTCAATATTTTCATTTAAAGCTACTGTCTTGTTTGATTCAGGGGCGACTCATTCCTTTATTACCTGAGAATATGTTAAGTTGTGTGGGCTTGAACCTCAGCAATTAGATATTAGTTTGTCTGTTGCTACACCGACTGGGGCTGTAGGGATATACAGAAAGGTACTCAGAGACTGTCCAGTGGGTATTCAGGGGAGGTCCTTGTCAGCTAATCTGGTGATTTTAGATATGCATAGGTTTGAGGTAATCTTGGGAATGGACTAGCTAGCTGCCCACTATGCTAGCATTGATTGCCATCAGAGAGAGGTAGTGTTCAGACCTTCAGAGGGACAGGAGTACAAATTCGTGGGATCATATATGTGCACCCCACCTCAGTTACTATTTGCTATTCAGGCACGTAGGTTGCTATCAAAAAGCTGTCAGGGATATTTAGCCTGTGTGAAGGCAGTATCGGAAGGGGAGCTAAGGGTGGAGGATATCCCAATGGTGAGGGATTTTCCTGATGTATTTCCCCAAGGATTTTCCTGGACTACCTCCTAATCGTGAGGTAGAGTTTGCCATTGATCTGGTTCTGGGGACAGCGCCAATTTCAAAGGCGCCGTATAGAATGGCGCCGACAGAGCTGAAGGAATTGAAAGAACAACTGCAAGAACTGTTAGATAAAAGGTTTATTCGGCCCAGTGTGTCACCCTGGGGAGCACCAATTTTATTTTTGAGGAAGAAGGATGGGTCGATGAGGTTGTGCATCAACTACCAGGAAATAAATAAAGTAACTATCAAGAATAAATACCCGCTCCCGCATATTGATGATTTGTTTGACTAGTTACAGAGGACACAGATCTTTTCGAAGATAAACTTATGCTTCGGGTACCATCCGATGAAAGTCAGGGCGGAAGATGTTCCGAAGACGACATTTAGAACATGGTATAGTCATTATGAATTTCTGGTTATACCGTTTGGGTTGACGAATGCTCCTGCGGTGTTTATGGATTTGATGAACAGGGTCTTTCACTAGTACTTATACTAGTTTATGGTAGTATTTATTGATGATATACTAGTGTATTCGAAGAGCCCAAAGGAGCATGAGGAGCATCTGAGGATAGTGCTTCAGGTGTTGCAAGAGAAGAAGCTATATGCGAAGCTCAAGAAGTGCGAGTTCTGGCTGGAACAGGTTACCTTCCTTGGACACGTTATATCCAAGGGTGGAATTTATGTTGATCCAAGTAAGATTAAAGCGGTAGTAGAATGGGTACGACCAAAGAATGTGCACGAGATCAGGAGTTTCCTGATATTGGCTAGGTACTACCATAAGTTTGTTGAGGGCTTCTCTAGACTGTCAGGCCCATTTACCGGATTGACCAGGAAGAGAGTGAAGTTTGAGTAGTCTGATGACTGTGAACAGAGCTTCCAAGAGTTGAAGCAGTGACTCATCATTATGCCTGTGTTGACGATTCCTTCAAGGGAAGAGGGGTTCATAATTTATAGTAATGCGTCCCATGAAGGGCTCAGATGCGTGTTGATGCAGCGAAGGAGAGTGATAGCCTATGCCTCACGACAGTTGAAAGAATATGAGAAGAACTACCCTATCCATGATCTAGAATTGGCAGCGGGTTGTTTACGTTCTGAAGATTTGAAGGCACTATCTATATGGGGGTAGGTGTGAAATATTTACTGACCATAAGAGCTTAAAGTTTTCCTTCATGTAGAAGGAATTAAATATGAGGGAGAGGAGACGGCTGGAGCTAATAAAGGATTACGACGGCACTATCAGCTACCACCCAGGAAAGGCTAATGTGGTCGCTGATGTTTTGAGCTGAAAATTAGTGGATTCATTTGTGTCTGCTGTGGAGATTCAGCATCCAATCCATATGGATCTAGAGAGACTCGGTGTGGAGTTGGTAGAGGGCGATCACCAGGCATTTATTATTGACTTGATTTTGCAACCAACTCAACAAGAGAGAATTAAAGTAGCTCAGAGGAATAATGCAGAACTAATAGAGCTTATAGGGAAGGTACAGGATGGTCAGGAAACAAAGTTCAACATCTCAGATGATGGAGCCTTGAGATTCCGTACTAGGTTATGTGTTCCTGCCGATCCTGAGATCAAGAAAGTTATTTTGGAGGAAGCACATCGATTTTTGTATACTGTACATCAAGGTAGCACGAAAATGTATAGGGATCTTCGAGAGTCCTTCTCGTGGAGCAACATGAAGAGGGAGATAGCCCAATATATGGATTAGTATTTGACGTGCCAACAAGTGAAAGCTGAGCATTAGAAACTAGCAGGATCATTATAGCTCCTCCACATTCCTAAATGGAAGTGGGAGCATATAGCGATGGATTTCATCATAGGATTGTCACCGGCGTTGCATGGATAGGACACTATCTGGGTAGTGGTGGATCGACTGACAAAGACTGCCCACTTTTTGCCGATCAGAGTTAGTTACTCCATGGATAGATTGGCTAAGTTATATATCTAGGAGATAGTTAGGCTCCATGACATCCCAATGTCCATAGTTTTAGATAGAGATCCGCGGTTCACATCCAGTTTTTGGAAGAGTCTTCAAGGAGCCATGGGTTCTCAACTGTCATTCAGCATGGCTTTTCATCCTCAAACAGATGGTCAGACAGAGAGGACAATATAGATTCTAAAGGATATGATGCAAGCATGCGTGCTGGACTTTAGAGGTCGATTGATACAGTATTTACCACTAGTCAAGTTTGCATATAACAACAACTACCAAACCAGCATTGGAATGGCACTGTATGAGGCGTTGTATGGCAGGAGGTGTCGATCCCCGTTATACTGGGATGAGATTGGGGAGAGACAGATATTGGGGCCAAAGCTGATACAACAGACTTAGAATAAAGTCTGACTCATTAGAGACATGATCAGAACAACACAGAGTCGGCATAAGAGTTACGCAAATACTCATCGGTGAGAATTGGAGTTTGACGTATGAGATAACATATTCCTAAAGGTGGCTCTGATGAAGGGAATTATGAGGTTTGAGAAGAAGGGTAAGCTGAGCCCTAGGTATATTGGACCATTCAAGATTCTTGAAAGAATGGGTCCAATCGCCTATCAGTTGACATTACCACCGGTCCTGTCTAGGATCCATGACGTATTTCACGTTTCTATGCTGAGGAAATACGTCTCAGACCCTTCCCATGTGATCATCTATGAAGCACTGGAGTTGGGAGATACCTTAACTTTTGAAGAAGTGCTAGTGCAGATTCTTGACTGGAAGGAACAAGAGCTACCCACGAAGAAGATTCCACTAGTAAAAGTTTTATGGCGCAACCATGCCATTGAGGAGGCTTCCTAGAAACTGGAGGATCATATGCGCCAGAGATATCTATACTTATTCAGTGGAGTTTAGAGTTAAGCTAGTCAGAATAAAAGGAATAATATTGTGTACTTTTATTTGTATAGTGTAACGTAGGATAGATAGGGTTTTTAATTTTGAATATGAATGGCTTTGGGAGAATTTTGGAATAGTTGTAATCACCCAGAAGCCTCATTGTAACCATAGTGTTCCTCCGCCATAAATGAGGGTAATTAATAAAATTTGGGTGTTTCTCTTTAAGAATGAAAAGTGATGAAGAGCAAATTTCGAAGACAAAATTTTTATAAAGAGGGGAGAACGTAATAACCTCAAAAAGGGTTGTGGAGTGATTTCAAAAAAAAAATAATTAGTTTATTAATTATTAATTAATTAAACTTAAAGAAAAAAAAATAATAATAATAATTAAAAAAATTATTAATAAAATATATTATTATTAATATTCATTAATTATTATTATTATTATTATTATTATTATTATTATTATTATTATTATTATTATTATTATTATTATTATTATTATTATTATCAACATTCCTAAAGCTTCACAAAATCTTCAAGATGTCTCTTCATCTTTGCGCAGCCCCCCTTTATTCTGTTTCTTCTGCAAGTTCTCTCTCTGTCTCCTCTTGTTCTCTCTTCCCCTCTCCTTAATTTTGTAATGGATTCTCGCTCGATCAAAAATCGAAAGATACCACGGGATTTCATTCTCTATTTCCGTCATTTCTACCAGAACGGATTGGTGGTAGGAGTGGCATAGGCGTATATCCAAGGGTAAGCTAATTTCTCCTTTTTCTTCAATTTATTGCAAATTATAAGTCTGATTAACGAACATACACCCCCACGAGAATCTAGGGGTAATTCTTTACAAGTCTAGCGGAATGAATTTCTCGTGGGATCGTCGTGGGCATAACCCCAAATTTGGGATATGGGGGTTATTAAGGGGCTTATTTTTAATTAAATAGGGTTGTTTTAGAAATGCTAGAATATTGAGCATCTGAAGTTGAAGTAGGATTTTTGGAATTTAGGGCCCGGGTGAGCACCGCAGGTGTAATTTTGGGACCTGCAGACATAATTCAGAAAATTAAGTGGGGGTGTTAAATATTAGTTTAAATGTTAATTTGGAGTATATGGAGCCTAGGGAAGGTTAGATGGGTATTATTTTTGGGAAATGAGTTAATTAATCTGGGGAAAATGTAAATTACAGGATTGGAATTTCGAGCGCCAAGGGCATAGGATTTGGGTTCTAACGAGACTCTCAATAAGTCAAGTAAGGGGAATAAATTATAGCAGCATTTTTAGAATTACTATTTAAATTAATATGTGAAAATAAGCATATGGTATTTTGCCTGAAAGTTATTATGATATAAATATTAGATAAATTGTGTGGCATTTGAGTAATATTAAATTGTGATGTTTTGGAGTGTGAAATTAATATATTATAAATATTAGATAAAAAATGTGTGGCACATGACATGTATTGAAAAATGTGAAATATAAGGATGGGTATTTTCTAAGAAAATATTAAAATGAGAATGAATGATGTGATTAGTGGAAAATAATGAAATGTGGTGTTTATGAGTGAGTAGAAATTATTTGCATGAAAAATGAGATTTTACGAATTACTGATATGAGTTTTTTGGAAAATATGGAAATACATGAAATATGATATGTACTATTATGAGATGATGGAATGTGCACAGAAAATGATAAGAACATTTATATTGAAATGAATTGAGATATACTGATATGTGATTAATGATGTATATTGATATGGAAACACTGAAATGTGGAAATGGGAAATATGAATACTACAATATGGAATTGAAATATGATTGATGAAATGCCAATACCGCATAATGATTGCGGGTATGTGGTAGTGAACCCTGATGGATGGTTGTGATATTGAGCACGGTACTGTTGCTAGTGGTGTAATGCAACCACATAGACTCTTGGAGCGTGTGGCATGATAGTCAACTGAGCCATTTTGTAGGATTGTTGAGCCCCCCTGAGTCCGGATCAGGGCTATAGGCTGGTTAGTCATACTACAGACGCGATATGTGATATGATATTTTGATCTAACCAAGTTGGCCAACCGCGGTTAGATCCAGCCTTCGGGCCGCACAACCTTGACCATGGGGGGAAATATGGCATGAAAATAAAGATTCCCAGGGTGGCCATGAGTTACAGACACGATGTTGGTATTTGATACCAAGGATGCTCATGAGCCAGAAAGTAGAATGGAAACGAAAAGTGAAAGAATGAAAAAATGGGCTAAAATGAGAAATGGAAGAAATAATGAAAATTGAGAAATAGAGAATGATAAAATTGAGAAATGGAAGCATGTGAGTTAATAATATAAATAATTGAGGCAAAGTAAAACTCTCCGCCTAAGGGCTTACTGAGTAAGGTGAGTGCCCTAATGGGTATCTGATGTGGCCATACCTGGCTGCATAACGTGTTACGGCAGAGGAAAGTTACCTGTATAGGCGTGTAATCTTCCCTATTCTCAGGAACTTCGCGGATAAATATGTGTTGGAAATCATTGAATTTGAGAAATGGTTTTAAAGCTCATAAAAACTTATGTTGTATATCTATATGATTATGAGAATGTGTATATCAGTGTATTTTCTCAAATGAAATGATGATTTGAAAAGTAAAGTGTATTATAACTAAACTTATATGGCCACACACTATAAATAATTTATTCCTTCTTACTGAGATGTGTCTCACCCAAATTATCTAAATTTTTCAGGGAACAAAGATAGACCAAGTGATAGAGCTCTGAGACCATAGGGAGTTGGGACCCTGAAACACAGGGTAAGTTATTGGACTAGGGAGGTGTAATTTCCCTATGATTGTGTTGTTTTGGGTATGCGATGGTGATGTATACATGTATATATGTATATATGTTGATACTTTGAGTATTGTATTCTAACTATTATGTATATACCGTTTTCCACTGTTAGGTTTTATAAATGAAATAACTTTTTACCAGGTATCCAATACGAGTCGGGTCATATGACTGGTAATAGGGTTGTTGACGTGGCTGATTTATGGATGTTATTGATGACATGTGGATATATAGTTATTATTGTTTTAAAAAAAATTGTATGAAAATCAGGGCGTCATGCAACTAGTTTAAAATCACAATCAAAACACTCCACAAATTACTGAAAAATTAAACAATCTAATCAACCACACAATATTAAAAACCAACAACCAAGTTAACCAAGAATTTGTAACTTGATGCTTTCAGCTTTTGATAACAGCCCTGTATTTTATATGCAAACCCTATTTTGACTTTGGTTTGTAATGTGCTCTCTTAACTAAGATTTTCGCAAATTAACCAACGTACTCCCTTGTGGGTTTTCACAAACGGTTAATTGAAACATACTTTCTAAAATTAAGAGTCTTCTTTGATTTTATTAATTAAGCCCTACAACCTGCACTTAGCAACCAGAAATAAAAAATATAGTGCAGAAAGTAAAGAGTAGGGTAGAGAAGAACACCAAGTTTTTACAAGATTCGGCTTATCCCTAGCCTACATCCTCGCCTTTGGCAAACCACCAAAGAATTCCACTATATTAGTTTCTTTCCATGCAGAATAACAACGGTACAACCACTCGTTCAATTAGGCTAGAATGTGCCTCTCCGAACAATATCCTCTCATTTGGTCTAATGATTCAAGCACCCAAACCATCAATCAATCTAAAAGACAAGATTCAAAAGAAGAGGTTCAAGAGATGCTCTCAAAAGAGCTGATTAGTACATATTCAATCTATATACTTCAAAGAAATTCAAATATGATATTCAGATTGAAGCTCAAAGAGTGTATCACCAAATAGTTCTTCCAAGGGATGAAAGAATTTTAGAATTGTAGCACAAGATTCGAGATTGAGAGTCCGCAAAGCCTCAGCAAATTTCGTATAAGATGAGAGTGAGAGAGTCTTTGAGAGTTTGAGAACAATTGAGAGAGTATAAGAGTTGTAATTGATTCTTAGTAATTAAATTCATTGGTATTGGGGTTATTTATAGATTTAGAAAAGTGTCTAACTTGATCCCCAAGTTTACTTGGAGTAGTATCCAAGTTTTGAACAGATTTGAGCCCCAAGCAATTTATTTTTCAAAAATACGTCCATTATAAAATTTAAAATCTACCACGTGGTAGTAGCCTGAGGACTTTCAATCAGTCGCCTGTTAATGAATTACACAGTTAATTTTTACAGGCAGTAGGGTGGTAATCGGCTGTCACTGAATAACTCAATTTTAAAAAATAGGCAAAAGGGTGACAATAGCTTAATGAAACCTAGACAGGCTTCTCAAAATACCTTGTCAGGCATCTGTCAAGGTTCAGGCAGTAGCCTAACGACCTTCTGTCTATGTATTTTAAAAAAAAATTTAAAGTGACAACCTACTGACATATTTAGTCAGATTCCTGTTAAGAAAAAATTATAGTTTTTAAAATATATTTGTACTAACTCTCTTTGCTCCTCATTTCTAGAAATGTCAATTTGTTTTCTTTAAAAAAATATGTTCCAATTGTTAAGAATAAGGTCTCTAAGTCTCTTTTGCCTAAAGAGCTTCAAAATGATTTCATACTTGAAATATATTTGAAGTACTTACAATACATGTCCTAATTGAGTCTCTTTGTTTCTTTTAACTCTTTGAGAATATTCATGAAGTTGTTGTTTTGTGTTCTTGAGCTTCATGTTTCTTTGAGCTTTCAATATTGATCACCTGAGTTGATATAAGGTTTCCAAGTGTTCCTTGTGATCTTTATGAGGTAGCTAGTCCTTAATCTAGTTTTCCTGAAGCATCACAAATTTGAAGCAATCAAGTAACCTTACTTTGTTATCATCAAAATCAAGAGTCATAAACCTTAATTAGGCCAACAAAATTCTACTATATACTGTGCTTTATATTTGAGATATGATTTTGTGATATTTATTTAGGGTTGTAGAGGCTGTTTGATTATTCACATAAAAAGCATATTAGCTTAAGATCAAAAGTCTCACACTCACACACACACACATTGATATATCTTGCGTTGAGAGTTAATATAGTAGTTAACAAAATCTCACTTGATCTTAATATCCTATCATATGTGAGTGCATTATTTGGTTGAGCATATTGGTACATATCAGCTTGTGTAAGAAGCATTTCCGTGTACATAAATTTTTATTCATTTTTTGTATTCCAGGCATAGGCCTGAAGAGGGAGACTAGCCCTATTGAATAGTTCTAGATTGGCTTAGACCCGATTAGGAAAGTTAGGTGCACCATCCTGGTAAGGTGTAGGTTGAGGTTAGCCCTACTAATTGACATGGTTGCAAACGGTACCGCTCCACCCGTTAAGTGAGCATTAGTGGAATCCTCGGGCTTGCGAGCTAGAGGCGGGGACGTAGGCACAATTGGCCAAACCCTGATAACATATTGTGTGTCTTTTTATATTTTCGAAATTTATATTCCTGTATGTGTATGTTATTGTATGAATGATGCGCATAATTTAAATTTCTGCATATTATACTTATCTGCGCATTTGGGATTACATATAAAGACTCTAGGTTGTGTAATACCACAAATGTTTGGTCAAATCTATGGAGAAATTTTAAATACCAAATTCACCCCCCTTTTGGGAATACACCAAAGCCAACAATTGGTATCAGAGCCTCGTCACTTTGACATAAACATTACTTAGTAAAAAAACATGACAGCTCGTGTTGGTGCATCCCCTTCAAGTGAGGGAAGGTTAGTTATGCACCCTCCAGTATTTGTGGTGAAAATTATACTGTATGAAATTTTACAATAACTGTATTTGTGAAAGCTTTAAACTGGAGGTTCTGTAAAGTTATTGATCAGGGTTATATTGTGCCTATAAAAACCATTGATTGTGTTGTTGTTCCTAAATTTGAATTTGAGTTTAATGATAATGATAGGAACTTAGTGCACATGAATTTTGATGTCATAAATACCCTACTGCATGCTTTAGATTCTAATATTTTATATGAGGTTATGGCATGTAGCAGTACTAAAGAGATCTGGGATGAACTTGAGAGGAGATATGGAGTATCCATGCAAAATAAAGTGATTACTCCTTGTGACTCAAGATCTACGGATCTTGAAGGAGGTAACCTGTGCTTTGTTGCTCTGACTAATGATGAGGTAATATCAACTCCTTCCATTTTATTAGAAAAACCTGGAAATGATTCATGTGATGATTTAAATGATGTATCTGATTCTGAATCATGTGATAGTAGTGATAGTGAAAGCATGCCTACTTATGAAGAATTGCAAATTGAATACGTTAGAATTCATAAGTTACTTGTTAAATATAATAAGAAATATACTTTTTTAGAAAATAAGTATGAGGCATGCATAAAAGAATGTGAATCAAAATTTCTTGTTGAAAGGGAAAGTGATTTAAAGATAAAACAGTTAGTAAACAATAATGAAAAGTTAGAGAAAGAATTGAATGCAGTAAGATCTCAAGCATCAAATGATATTAATAATAAAGATCTTCTTATTGCAGAACTTAAACAAAAGGCAAACAACATGACTAAAGAGTTTATTAAATTACAAGATGTTTGCAAGGGTCTTAAAAACTTAAAAATGCAAGAACTAGAGAAGAAAATAGAGACCAATCTAAGATCATTTACACGTTCACTAAAGGCAAGGACAACTTTAATAAGTTATTAGGTTCACAAAAGATGACCTTAGATAAGGAAGGTATAGGTTTTAATGGAATTGAAAATAGGAAAAGGAAGAACCTATACATGGGGTACTTTGTAAAAGAATCAAATCATTATGCTAGTACCTCCTCCAGTCCATATACTCACACCACATGTGTCTTGTGTAAAAAGAAGGGGCACATAAAATTTGATTGCCCGTTTAAAAGAAAATGTGTGAAACCCAAACGAGTATGGAAAGTCAAAGAATCATCGACTTCTAACCCATCAACAATAAAAGATAGAAAAATGTTATGAGTTGTTAAGAAAACAAACCCCTTGAAATTCAAGGAAAAATTTACTCAAATAGGAATTATATGATCACATAATTCTTCCTTAACATTTAGGATTAGCTCTAGAGGGTAGTGTCGTCTAAAGGCTTAGGAAGTGGTTCGGGCAGAAACCGTAAAAAAACATAGTATTTCTCCACTATTCAAAATTTTACATACTAAGAATCTTGAAAAATTAAGCCAATACGTAAATTCAAGCAAAATAACCAATCTGAACTTAATGCATATATTCCTTGGTTGAAATATGAAATTATTGGCTGCTTGAATAAAAATCCACTTCCAAATGGACATGACATGTTTGCATTGTATTTAAATTTCAAATTGTTTAACTAGCGCTTAAATATGAATATCTAAAGCTAAGCATACCTTTTGTTCATTGCACTAGCCTGTGGTTTAGGGAATCCATCTCACACTATATATCATTTAATCCTAAACCCATCATTGAACTTAAAAGCTTAAATCAAAATCAACTCATCACTCTAGGACATATTAACTAGCACGAATACTTTTCGAACAATGTCCTACTCCTGAATACTCTCTTGAACTTAAATAAAATGTTTACTGTTTAAGAGTATTCATTCTTTACTTCTCACACAAAACTCTCAAACTCTAAGTCAAACTCATTAGAGCTTTATATACTTAGAGATAAGTTGAGTGGCTAATAAAATCGCCTAGGTCCCAGTCTAGATAAATGTATAAAATTAAAGTAGGCCTATGCACATGCAATTTAAATTGAAAGCCATTCCAACTTTGTGCCTTTCACACGCATTAAGATTCATAAGAGAAGAGGCATTCTAGGCTTATGACTTTGAAAGAAATATTTATTGTGACCTTTTGGTCCTCTAAGCCTATTCATCCAAAGCCAAGCATATATCATTAAAAATCTGGATCTCTTGGCTAAATGATTTGAAAAATAAGAAAAATGCATTAAATGAGTCGAGTGCATAATTGAGGGGGAACATTTATCTTTCATATCTATATACATTAAAATGTTCTCAATTTTTATTTATGCTTATATGTATGTATGCTCTTGTGAGAACAACTCTGCACTAATCTCATAACTATCCATTGTTAGTTAATGTTCATATCATTTGTTGGATAGTTCATTTCGTTTATGAGTTATTGATTGAACTACTGGAAAGCATGCTTGTGTTGAAAGCCTCTTGCATGGCGGATACAGTGATATAATTTGCATGCTAGTTGTGGATATTAGGTTGTGGCTTGCTTTATATGATTTATTTGTTGAAAGCAACCCACTATCAAGTACAAGTTTTATGGGAAAATGTCCAATTTACAGATGGCATGCTGCCAAAATTTTGATAGATTTTTCTCAAAATAAATCCTTGTATAGAAATGATTATGATGAAATAAATGTTAAAATATTTTTTGAAAGGATGAGTGAAAATCAATTGATTAATTAAATTCCATCCTCACATAATCATCGAACTAATTAGGGGAACTAAGCTCTATCCCTATAGAAAGAACTTAGAGAACTCACATGCATCACTTCACCTTTTGAATATTGAGGCTCTTCTAATATCCTTGAACATTATATCCTATGCTTGAAGCTTTATAATTTGATATAAAATGTTTTTGGGTCATGAATTGTATAGTGTGCCTTAATATCTATTTTTGATGCATTTGTTGCCTATAGGGATGACCATACTAATCAGAATATTGTTGATAAATTTTTGGTATGGTTTGTTTAAAAGATTTGGATTGATAGCTTATACTACTAAGCATAATGAAATAATTCTCTATCTGGTATAACTAGTTTGTCGCATCTAAGCTAGAATTCAAATTGATAGGGGGAGCGTCTAAGATTGAAATGTTTATAATATTATGTTCACAAACTTTTTAGCGTAGATTTGTTATTGAATCAAGTGTGGCGTGTGATTGAATGAAATATTTTATGGAAAATCATAATTTGAAATGTGTTGATTTGCCAGTCATTTGATTTGCAATATGATCTTGTATGTGAGTGTTAAATTTTTTTTAAGATCCATATGGTTGTCCTTTCTGGTTATGTTATGAAATTGTGCTTAAATGCTAAACCAGAATGACAGTTGCTTGCTTTATTTTTTTTGGCAAGCAACCCCCAGTACTTTAAGCAAACATTATAAGGGGGATATATATATATATATATTATATACTTATATTTTTTAAATTGCATAACTGGTTCGGTAACTTCACATAAAAATGTATGCGAAGTAGTTAGATCATGTTTATGGTCAAACTTATTTTTTATATGCCACATGTCTTCAAATTCCAAATTTCTACGGGTCTTATGAAATGCTTAAACTGCAATGGTTTGAGGATATTTCTGGTTTGACTATGTTTTTCATGTCATTTAAGTCTTTTAATAACTAGGTATATTGTCTGTGTTCTTAGTTGCTATACTTTTCAAAAATCAGCTATATTTTTACATACCATTTTGCTGATGAAAAAAGGGCGAGATGTTTTATAAGAGCAAAATTAGTCCTTTCTCCCTGACCTTTTGTTACTTCAATTTGAAAATGATAGCTATAATTAAATGAACAACTTGAATCATTCTGACGTCTTCATGCTTTTTTGTAAACTTTATTGAATATCATTTTGTATCTGTGCATACTGTTAGGGGGAGCCTTTCCAGGCGAACCCATATTTTGCTCATATGTTTGTCATCATCAAAAAGGCAGAGATTGTTGACTTTTTGGTCAGATCCCTACTCTGATTATGACAAACCACAGTATCTTATTTGTATTCTTTGAGTATTTAAACAGGTTTATATTTTAGTTAGCACAGATGATGATGCAATGTGGAAGCCGTAAGAGCACCTAAACGAGCATATCCCGGCATATTCCATGGAATTGCAAAGGAGCAGCGAATAAAGATCAATTTATATTTCAAGTTGTATTATATTTTTATATTTATTATTTTGGGTTTGTAATCTTATATGATCTGTAATAATTAATGCATTGCATGCATGATAGAACTGTTAAGCTCAAATGACCATAGGGATCCGAATGACCTTAGGGCACGACCAACACCAGATTTTTGGCGTTATCTCTTAAAGACTATAGATTGACTTTAGGTCCCCAAAATATCACATGAAAAGTCCCCTATAACTTAGAAATGAGAATTATATGAGAAGGGGTGACTTTATATAGAAATCAGAACTTAAATGCACAATTTTTGTATGTTCGGTCGACCAAACCAAAACATACAGAACACCTTCGGTCGACCGAACCTCACCAGGGTTGACTGTTGACCACTTGGTCAATCAAATCAAAACACGCATAGATCTTCAGTCGACCGAATCCCTAGGGTCAACAAGTTGACTCTTCGGTCAACCGACCAGAAATGAGCTACAACGCTCTGGTTGTCCGAACCATCTCGGGGGATGTCCCAACGCTCTGGTTGATCGAACATTCAACTTCAAAAGACTTTGGTCAACCAAACCTCAGAGATCAAAAATCACCTCAAGTTTGGTCGACCGAACTAGTAGTTCAAATTATCCCTAGTCGACTGAACTAGGCACCACCGTCAACCGACCCTCTCGAGTTGCCCAATTTTTACCGAGTTTAAACTGGGTTAGTTTTAATTAAACTCACTAAATATTTTTCTTAAGTACCCAGCATGTTCCCAACAGCTATAATTTATCCAAATTCTATATATAGGCCCTCATTTGCAAAATTAACATAAGATTAAGGTTGTGAGATTAGCTAAATTCCTTTGAAAATCATTTATACTTCCATATTTTTCATACTCATTGCCAAAGTCTCTTTTTCTATACTCATCTAGCCATTTATTTTGAGTGGGATTGTTTTTACATAATCTTCATACAAGCTCAAACTCTCTCTCATTTATATTTGCTTGTGTATTGATTTTTAAAGAGTTGCTTAATATTTTTCCCATAATATTTTACTCATAAATATTTGATTGGGAAAAATCCTTGCTTGACTTAAGATCTTGCATCCTCATTGCAAGATTCATAAGCTTGATTTGTGCTTTGACAAAAATATCTTTAGCAAGCTTAAAATTCTATTATCTACTATGCTTCATATTTAAGAAATATTTTTGTGAAATTTATTTAGGGTTGTAGAGGCTGTTTGATTATTCACACAAGAAACATATTAACTTAAGATCAAAAGTCTCACTCTCACATACACACATTGATATATCTTGCATTGAGAGTTAACATAGTGGTTAACAAAATCTCACTTGAGCTTAATAACCTATCATATGTGAGTGTATTATTTGGTTGAGCATATTGGTACATATCAGCTTGTGTAAGAAGCATTTCCGTGTACGTAATTTTTTATTCATTTTTTGTATTCCAAGCGTGGGCCTCAAGAGGGAGACTAGCCCTGTTGAATAGTCCCGAATTGGCTTAGACCTGGTTCGGAAAGTTAGGTGCACCATCCTGGTAAGTTATAGGTTGAGATCAGTCCCGCTAAATGACTTGGTTGTAATTGATGCCGCTCCACCCGTTAAATGAGCATTATTGGAATGCTCAGGCTTGCGAGCTAGAGGTTGGGATGTAGGCACAGTTGGTCAAACCCTGATAACATATCGTGTGTCTGTTTATATTTATGCAATTTATATTCCTGAACGTGTATGTTATTGTGTGAATGATGCACATGATTTAAATTTCTACATATTATACTTGTCTACGCATTTGGAATTATATAGGTAGACTCTAGGTTGTGTAATACTGCAAATGTCTGGTCAAACCTAGGGAGAAATTTTAAATACCCAATTCACCCCCCCCCCCTCCCTTTTGGGAATACACCAAAGCCAACATACTGTGCGTTGTGTAAAAAAAAAGGGACATACCAAGTTTGTTTGTGCATTCAAAAGGAAGGAGGTTAAAATGAAACAAGTGTGGAGTGTAAAAGAAAAATCCAATTCCATCCCCTCGACCCGAAGCTATTTCAAGTGCCAATTGAATAGAATAGGAAGACTCCATCAACCTTAGGTCTTATATCTAAATCATAGGGGGTCTTATATATTAAGAAAAGGTCAAAGGAAGAGAAATCAGCATAGTTCGGTTGGCTAAACCATTTCAGCTTATTCTTTTTGGGTGACTGAACTTAGAATGTTGACCAGCGTGTTGACCTTACTCGAGCTACTGAACTTTTCCATTCAAAATTTTTTGGGCAACCGAACATGGTTCGGGTAGCCAAACGTATACTCGGGTGACCAAATCGGTAGTTCAGCCAAATGAATTATGATGAACAAATTGAGTTTGGGCTATCGAACATTGGAAAACTGAAAAGACTTGAAATTCAGCCAACCTAATCTTTCTTCGGTCAGCCGAACAAACTCAACGTCTAGGGTAATCATTACAGTTCGGGCAACCGAGTCCCTGTTGAGGTGCCCGAACTGCACTGAATATATATGTTCACTTGCAAAAACAACTTCATTTTCACTCTACTCTTGAGAGCTCCTCCGGTTTTCCTCACTTCCGACCACTCCATTTACATTCCTAGCCTAGTACCTTTTAGAAAAACTTTTTCCCACCATGTCTAGAGACCAAAGATACACTGAGGCAAACATTGCACTTGATCAATGGTTCCGCATGCCTGAGAGATGGATCAAGTATCACAAGGTCTTCTGGCTTAATGATCCCATCCTCGGTAAGGTACTGGACATTCAATTTGAGCATACATATTTTAATAATGTGTTAGACATATTCAGATACCAAGGATGGTATGAATTTGTGAGTTTCCAACCCAGGGGGATCTACCCCATACTCGTCAAGCTATTCTATGCCAACATTGGGCAAGATGACCAGGGTTGCTACTCCAAGGTTTTTGAGACGGACATACGGCTCAATAATGCATACCTGGCTGAGGTGTTTGATATCCAGTGATGTGACTTAGATTGTCCTGACTCCACCTCGACTTGGATCAAAGAGTAGGACTTTACTGTGAGCATTTTCGTGAATCTTGTGATGTCTTATCCCATTGTAGATCTCGCACACACCCCTAGTTACACATCATTGACTCTAGAGGCAAAGGTGGTACACCACTTGATTTCATATAATATCTTGCTGAATTTGGGGTCCAGGGATCATGTCTCGTACCTAGACTGCTTCGTCATGTGGTGTTTATTCACGAGGAAGAAGTTGGATCTTCCTAGACTGATCCTCAGGTGCACGTTCGTAAAGACTATAGGAAAGAGGATCATGCTTCCATATGGAGGCATCCTATCTAGGATGTCTGTTAGAGAGAGAGTCACGAGGACTCCATAAGGAGTATTAAAGAAGATAAAAAGCACCAACGTCTTCCCCTCCACTACTCTGAAATTGATGGGGTATGAGCTTGCTGGTAATATGTGGTTACCTACTATTCCTAAGAGAGGTCTAGGGGCTCAAGAGATTCCATAAGAGTAGCCCCATGTGCCGTTAAAGTCCGAGATCATGGCGGCCATCAACGGTCTCACTACATCATTTTAGGAGTTTAAGACCTCTATGACAAAGCGGGCGTCTTCCTCCCAGGCCAGGCTTGATGCTCTCTATGGCGAGTTCACAGAGTTTCAGCCCGATGTATGGGTGAACTTCCATATCCTTGGTGAGTTCCTAAGAGAGATGAATGATGAGGACATCAACGAGGATCATATGGATGTGAGTGGGGACGAGCACGATGATGGTGAGACTTAGAGGAGTCCTTGGAGTTCAGCTGCTTTATATTTGATCTATCTTATGCTTTATTTACATACATTTATATTTGGGGTTTGTAATACTTAAAATATCCTTTTATTTTGTTTTTTGGTCGTACACACTCAGCACACACATACACGGATACATACAGATACTATCTTGTGGTGATTGTCATTTTGCTTATATTTATATATATCTGATAGTTTATTGGCTTGCATATACTTTGACATATATACATGCTTATCTTATTAAAAACCTCTAGCATGTCGAATGCAGTTGATGTGAAATTGCCTGCTAGTAGATATATTAGGTTCTCGCATGCTCAAAACTATGTGATATACTATTTGCTTGAGAACTTTTTGTGCAGGTTAATATAGGAAATGTCCTATTTATAAACAACATGCTGCCGAATTTTTGGAAGACATTTTTTTGAAATATTCAAATGTTTTGTAAAATGATAATGGATGTGCAAGTAATTTCTGGTTTTGTCATGCCTCGATCCCGCAGGTGGGTCCCAGGTGTGAATATAGTATCCTAACGTGTCTCTATATTAATTCCAACATACATGAAACGATACAATAAAAGGGTCTGACCCCGTGGGGTACACAGATGCCCTAATCACATACACATACAAATCCATACTCATCAGATACACAGTAGAATACGGTCTTTTTACACATATATAGTATCATACCAGAGTCTATATAAGCTAGGATATACATTCCCATAATACAAAACATACCCAGGTGTCTACAAAACCATCCTGACAACCCGGATACCAAAACTCGTACCCAACAGGCACTAATAATAGCTAACGACACCCCCGCTTCCAGACGCTAGGATGCTAATTATGGCTACCTGAAGGACCTGAAAAACATTGTATGTACATTCCAGGTGAGACACCTCTCAGTAAGGAAGAAAACAGGTTATATCAATGTGTGGCATACCAGTGTTATTTTACGTAAAATATAACACTATACAATACGATACAGTTCCAAAACATTTTCATACAATTTCAAACAATTCCATACAGTTCCAGTATTTTCAAAAATGCATTCCAGTACATATGATATCCAAAATATACGGTCAATGTCGTCACACTAGTACGCAACTACACAAAGGTAACCTAAGCCTCACAGCGATTACATTGCCATACATACGCAACTACGCTACGACGACCGAGGCCCAACAGTGATTACATTGCCTATACGATATAGCTCACACAAGTATGCAACTACGATATGAACTCAAGTTTCACAGCGATTACATTCCTAGCACACAACTACTCCATGAACTCAAAGCTTCACAATGATTACATTGCCATACAGGGTGGCTCACACCCATCGGTGACCAGCTGGATGACATAGTGATATTTCACACCCTCGGATATAGAGCCGGACACTCTCGCCCATGGTTTTCACACCGGTACATGGCGCAGCATAGAGTAATTAACCTCCACATAGCTGTTTCGGCATACAGTAATTAGCCGCCACTAGCTGATCTTGATTTCAAAAATAAACTGATATAAACTGAATCCCCTTACCTTAACCCGAATTCCAACTACAAACTCTATGCTCCCCAAAACTACGAACTGAGACTCCAAAACCTACAAACTACAGTACAATACATACTCACAATCCGTACTACTACACATATTCTAAATCAAAAATGAAAACCAAGCCTTACCTCGATTTTAGACCGAAACCCGAAAATGCTCAAAACGAGATTCCAATCCGTTAGAAATGTAAAGAACCTTCCCTGATCCTCCCAGTAATGTCCGATTTATGAATCAAGCGACGAACGGCAAAGAAATTAAGCAGAAAGAAAGAGAGCTCCGAATTCTAGAGAGAGGGAGAGAGGATTTCCAAATCTTAGCTAAGAAGCAACCCCAAAATATCCTTTAAAAGCCTTTGACTCAGGCGGATTCGTAGACAAATTGGCGTCCTCGTCAACGAGTCTTCCATTACCTTCATTAATGAGATGGTAGCCTCGTCGATGAGCCGGATATTTCAAATTTTTTGAATCTCTCGGCATCCCCTCATCGACGAGCCTCTGAATTTCATCGACGAGAACAGAAGAAACTTCGTTGACGAACCCTGGCCTCATCGACGAACTCTGCTCAACCTACCATTTTATTCTTCTTTTACATAATTAATCCATATATCACAGTTCGGGTTCTTACAATTTCCCCTCCTTACAAAAATTTCATCCTCAAAATTTGCAATCTCTCATTACGAACACATTTATGCTACTACATACATACACACTCCGGCGAAGCGGTGACCATTTATATGTAGTCCCCTTACAATACATACATACATACTCTAGAGAATATGGCGGTCATTTATACCCAGTCCCGTTACGATACATACATACATACTCTAGAGAATACGTCGGCTATTTATACGTAGCCCCGTTATGATACATACATACATACTCTCACTTATGGCAGAGGAATACTGTGGTTACATACATACGTGACCTTGGGAGTTTACAATACAACAGGGCTCTCCCAGAGACTAACCACCAAATACAATATGATAACAGAGTATTACATACATACATACATACATACTCATACCACCCTGTTATCCAAATACTTCTCAGAACAACTGCGGATACTTCCGGCGTATTTTCGTTTCCAGTTCCCAAGAAGTTTCCTTAACCTCGTGGTTTCGCCACAATACCTTTACCAATGGTATTTCTTTGGTACGAAGCTTCTGAACTTTACAGTCCAGGACCTGAACAGGTATTTCCTCATACGCTAAAGTATCCTCAATTTCTAACACATCATAACTAATAACATGTGATGGATTCAACACATAACTTCTCAACATGGATGCGTGAAACACATCGTGGACCCTCGAGAGTGCTGAGGGTAGTGCAATTCTATAGGCTAGCGGACCAACTCACTCAAGAATCTCGAATGGTCCAATATACCTCTGCTTAACTTGCCTTTCCTTCCAAATCTCATCACTCCCTTCATCGGAGCGATTCTAATGAATATTTTACCCCCTACCTCGAACTCAAACCCACGGTAGCGAACATCTGCGTAACTATTCTGCCGACTCTAAGTCAACCTAATCCTCTCCCGAATCAAACCTATATTCTTAGATGCCTGCTGCACGAGTTCAAGCCCTAAAACCTGACGTTCACCGACCTCATCCCAATACAAAGGAGATCAACACCTCCAACCATACAAAGCCTTGAACGGTGCCATCCCTATACTAGCCTGGAAGCTATTGTTATAGGAAAACGCCACTAGTGGTAGAAACTGAATCCAACTACCACCGAAGTCCAATACACAAGCCCGTAGCATATCCTCCAAGATCAGTATCATCCTCTCCGACTGTCCATCAGTCTGGGGGTGGAACGATGTACTGAAAGTAAGTTTCGTCCCCAGCGCTTCCTACAAGCTCTTCCAAAATCGAGAAATAAACCTCAGATCCCGATATGAAACAATGGACACCAGTACGCCATGCATTCTCACAATCTCATGCACATACAAGTTCGCTAGCCTACTTAAAGGGTAGCTGACCTTTTTCGGTACAAAGTAAGCAAATTTTGTCAACCTATCCACGATTACCCAAATAGCATTCTGCCCGTGAAGCGCTGATGGCAATCCAATAACAATGTCCATGGAAATGTGCTCCCATTTCTACACCGAAATAGGAAAAGGCTGCAATGGCCCTACCGGTCTCTGATGTTCAGCTTTCACCTACTGACATGTCAGACACTACTCCAAAAATCAGGCAATATCCCTCTTCATACCACTCCACCAATAAGACTAGCACAAATCCTGATACATCTTCGTACTACCCGGATGTATCGTATACAGAGAATGATGCGTTTCCTCTAGAATCGTCCTTCGAATCTCATCGTCGCTTGGAACACACAGCCTGGTCCCAAATCTCAACACACCTCTATCAGAGATGTTAAAATCTGTGGCCAAACCTTGCTGCACTTTCTCCACAATCTTAGCTAACTCTGCATCACTAGCCTGCACGGCTTTTATACACTCAAACAAGGTCGACTGGATTACTAAGCTAGCAATGAAAGCCTGATGAACAATAGTCACCAACTCCACACCAAGGTTTTCCAAATCTCATATGACATGATGCTGAGCTACAACTACAGATACTGCTGCACGTTATGACTTCCGACTCAATGCATTAGCTATCACATTAGCCTTCCCCAAGTGATAACTAATTGTACAATTGTAGTCCTTAATCAACTCTAGCCACAGCCTTTGCCTTATATTCAGCTCATTTTGCGTGAAAAAGTACCTAAGGCTTTTATGGTCAATGAAAATCTCACACTGAACACTGTACAGGTAGTGTCGCCAAATCTTCAAGGCATATACAACAGTAGCTAACTCTAGGTCATGCGTAGGATAATTCTTCTCATACTCCTTAAGTTACCGAGAAGCATAAGTTACCACCCTACCCTATTGCATAAGCACACATCTCAAACCCACCAGGGACGCGTCGCTATAGATCACAAAACCCCCATCCCCCGAAGGAATGGTCAATACTAGAGTAATAACCAGTCGGTGCTACAACTCGAGAAAGCACTGCTCGCAATCACTAGTCCAGTCAAACTTCACCCCCTTCTTAGTCAATCATGCCAAAGGTCCAGACAATTTAGAGAAACCCTCCACGAACCGACGATAGTAACCCGACAGTCCCAGAAAACTCTGAACCTCCTGCACACTCTTTGGTCTAGCCCAGTCAACCACAACTTCGATCTTGCTAGGATCAACGAAGATACTGCCCCTAGACACCACATGGCCTAAGAACGCGACCTGATTCAACCAGAACTCACACTTCTTAAGCTTAGCATACAACTTCTTTTTTCGTAGAATCTAGAACACCAACCTCAAATGGTTTTCATGCTCTTTCGAACTCCTCGAGTATACTAGAATGTCATTGATGAACACCATTACGAACTGATCCGGGTACTCATGAAACACCCTGTTCATCAGATCCATGAACACAACCAACGCATTGGTCAACCCAAACAGCATAACCAAAAATTCATAATGGTCGTATCTAGTTCGAAAAGCAGTATTCGCTACATCCTCAGACCTAACCCTTACCTGATGATACCCTGACCGTAGGTCGATCTTCAAAAAGACATATGTTCCCTCCAACTGGTCAATGAGATCATCTATACGAGGCAAAGGGTAACGGTTCTTCACCGTCATTTTGTTGATCTCACGGTAGTCAATGCACATATGCATCGACCCATCCTTCTTCTTCAAAAATAATACTGGAGCTCCCCAGGACGAAACACTCGGTCGAATAAAACCCTGGTCTAGTAGTTCCTGCAACTGCTCCTTCAACTCTTGAAGTTCTGCTGGGGCCACCAGGTACGGAGCTTTAGAGATCGTTGCCTTTCCAGACAACAACTCTATCGCAAAATCCACCTCACGATCCGGAGGTAAACCTGGTAATTCATCAGGAAACACGTCCGGAAACTCATTGACCACTCAAATATCCTTGAGCCTCAACCCCTCCCGTGGCGGTTCCTTCACGCAAGCTAGGTACCCCTGACACCCGTCCAAGAGTAGCCTCCTCGCCTGTAATGCTGATAGAACCTATGGTGTCGAATGCACACACGATCCTACGAATTCATACTCTTGCTCCCCAGAAGGTCCAAACACTACTACCTTCCTACGACAATCAATCACGGTAAAATTGGAAAATCCATCCCCAATATGACGTCAAAACCATACATGTCGTATACTACAAGGTTCGCTGGTAGCAACCTCCCCTGGATTTACACTGGGCAGTCCTCCAACAACTTACTACAGATTGTTACACTCCTAGTCGGTGTAGTCACAGAGAACATCTCATTCATCATACAAGTTTCAACCTCACACAACTTCACAAAGCTAGCAGATATGAACGAATGGGTCGCCCCTGAATCAAATAAAACAGTAGCTCTATTTGAAATCAGTAACATGGTACCTGTCACCACATTTCCAGCATGTTCTGCATCTGCTGGAGTTAGTGAATATACCCTTACTGGAGTCGTGGTTGTCTGGTAGTTCCCTCGAGGTATCTGATTACTCCCACGGTTCTGGCTTTATGTAGGCGTATCTCTCCTCGGTGCCTGACAGCTCCGTGACATGTGACCCAGCTTGCCACAGTTGTAGCAGTTTCCCCAAAATGTCTGACATTCACTATCGTGCCATTTACGGCACTTGGTGCACGGTGCGGGGGATGGATCCCCCTGATAACTCTGCCGCTCGGTGTTCTGTCGATAACCGGAACTGTAGCTCTTCTTCTTCTTCCATTGCCCCTGTCGAGGACCACTCTGAGGACTAAAAGATACTGGTCTCTTCCCCTAATCATGTACTACCTCATCTCCCCGAAGGTCGGTCTCAACTATGGTGGCTTTATCCACCAGGACAGAGAACTCACGGATCTACAGCATCCCCACAAGATGGCGGATGTCTTTCCTCAGACCCCTCTCGAACCTTCGAGCCTTCCTGTACTCATTCAGGACCAAGTATAACGCAAATCAAGATAACTCGATATATCTGGCAGCATACCTCTGCACCGTCAAAGTTCCCTGCATCAGGCCCGAAAACTTATCAACCTTCGCATCCTGAGTGGAGACCGAAAAGTATCTCTCAAAAAATACCTCCTTGAAGCAAGCCCACGTCATACCAGATGGACCAACTCTCTGCCTCTTAAGCAAACTTACCACCGTCCACCATCGCCCTGCCTCCCCAATCAGTTGAAAGGTAGCGTACAAAACCTTCTACTTCTTAGTGCCATGGAGGACTTCCAAAATCCTCTCGATCTTCTCGACCCAATCCTCCGCCACTATCGGATCAGGTCCTCCCGTGAATGTCGAAGGGTGCATACGTGTGAACCTCTCGATGGTACACCCCGCATCAGTAGGAGAGCTCTCGCGTCTCCTAACACTCCGCTCAATCTCTCAGATCACCTGTCTCGCCAAACCACAAGACACAGAAGGAGACTCATCACTTTTCGTCTCCTCGGAGCCACTCTCCAAGTTATTATCCTTGGGCTCCATTCTGAAAATAGAATAGGAATCGATTAGAATTCCTATATCGTACACAGTTAACACAATCATAGACCTAATCATGTCAACTATTATTCTCACAGGTCTAAGTCTGCTCTGTCACACCGACACGAATCCATCAATGGTCTGCCCTGCCTTTACTCGAATCGTTCTCCCAGGAAAAACATGGAATACCGCCGACAAATCCTGATCTAGCAATAGAACAACCCTTGACCAATACTACCCATTCCCTACATCCTATACTCTGGTATGTACACATCAATACTCCTAACCAAGTCTACGAGACCTAGTAACCTGGTTAGCTCTGATACCAAGATGTCACGCCTCGATCCTACCGGTTGGTCCCAGGTGTGAATATAGTAACCTAATCGGTCTCTGTATTAATTCCAACATACATGAAACGATACAATAAAAAGGTCCAACCCCGTGGGGTATATAGATGCCCTAATCACATACACATACAAATCCATACTCATCAGATACGTAGTGGAATACGATCTTTTTTCATATATATAGTATTATACCAGAGTCTATATAAGCTAGGATATACATTTCCATAATACAAAACATACCCAGGTGTCTATAAAACCATCCCGACAACCCGGACACCAAAACTCGTACCTAACAGGTACTAGTAGTAGCTAACGAAACCCCTGCTTCCAGACGCTAGGATGCTAATTACAACTATATGAAAGACCTGAAAAACATTGTACGCACATTTGAGGTGAGACACCTCTCAGTAAGGAAGAAAACAGGTTATATCAGTGTGTGGCATACCAGTATTATTTTACGTAAAATATAACACTATACAATACGATACAGTTTCAAAACATTTTTATACAATTTCATATAGTTCCATACAGTTCCAGTATTTTCACAAATGCATTCCAATACATACGATACCCAAAATATACGGTTAGTGTCGTCACACTAGTACGCAACTACACAAAGGTAACCTAAGCCTCACAGCGATTACATTGCCATACATACGCAACTACGCTACGACGACCGAGGCCCAACAGTGGTTACATTGCCTATACGATATAGCTCACACAAGTATGCAACTACGATATGAACTCAAGTTTCACAGCGATTACATTGCTAGCACACAACTACTCCATGAACTCAAAGTTTCACAATGATTACATTGCCATACATGGTGGCTCACAACCATCGGTGACCAGCCGGATGACATAGTGATATTTCACACCTTGGATATAGAGCCGGACACTCTCGCCCATGGTTTTCACACCGGTACATGGCGCAGCATAGAGTAATTAACCTCCACATAGCTGTTTCGGCATATGGTAATTTGCCGCCACTAGCCGATTTCACAAAACCTGGAATCATTTTAGAGTTCACACTCCTATACATATCAGCGTACGGTAATTAGCCACCACTAGCTATTTTACAAATACTTGGAACATTTACATACAACCATACATACCACACTTATTTGGTTTACGGCAAATCATATCATTTTCCAATTCAAGTATACAGTTTATGCAATTATGGATAATAGTCATCTCAATAATACAGTTTCGACATAACCAACAGTTTTTCAAACAAAGTAGAGATGATACCCGAAATCCCCAAATTTTCCCGAAAATAGTAACTTGAAAATCCCGCATTTTTACCCGATAGATTTTCCCAAATAAGTGGCCAAAACTTACATATGATCGTAGCCTACAAGCTTACCGATCCTGATTTTGAAAATAAACTGATATAAACTGAATCCCCTTACCTTAACCCGAATTCCAACTACAAACTTTACGGTCCCCAAAACTACGAATCAAGACTCCAAAACCTACAAACCACAGTACAATACATACTTACAATTTGTACTACTACACATATTCTGAATTAGAAACAAAAACTGAGCCTTACTTCGATTTTAGCCTAAAACCCAAAAACATTCAAAATGAGATTCCGATCCATTAGAAATGTGGAGAATCCTTCCCTGATCCTCGCGGTAACGTCCGATTTACGAATCAGGAGAAGAGCGATGAAGAAATCGAGAAAAGAAAGAGAGCTCCGAATTCTAGAGAGAGGGACAGAGGATTTCCAAATCTTAGCCAAGAAGCAACCCCAAAATATCTTTTAAAAGCCTTTGACTTGGGCAAATTCGTTGACGAATTGGCATCCTCGTCGATGACTCTGCCATTACCTTTGCAGATGAGATGGTAGCCTTATCGACAAGCCAGATATTTCAAATTTTCTGAACCTCTCGGCATCCCCTCGTCGACAAGCCTTTAAATTTTGTCGATGAGAATATAATAGACTTTGTCGACGAACCCTGGCCTTGTCAACGAACTTTACTCAACTTACCATTTTATTCTTCTTTTACATAATTAATCCATATATCACGGTTTGGGTTCTTATAGGTTTAGATTTAAAAATGTCTACACTTAGCTAAATTTAAATTTGAATCATTTGAAGCTTGTGCATACACATTTAAAGTTTTTGAAATTGGTAGGTTTTTACGGGATAAATCATATTTTTAGACAAAATGTTGCCTAAATTTTTCAAAATCACTGCACATATCATATATCTTTTATAAATGTTGAATATTTTAAAACTTAGTTGTGCTTCTAAAATAACATACTTGTATTGCGTTCAAGGTATAAGTTTAAAGAAAATGCACAATCTTAGGGGGAGCCACTTTACTTTAAAACATACGATTCTGAGAAAATGAAATGTATTCAGTACTATAATTTTATATCTTGTAGAAATACTTTAACAATTGGTATCATATTTTTCTAATAAGTGGTTATAACAAATGGTATAATTCAGTCCCACATCTCTCTTCTTGCTTATATCTTGTGGGAATACATATTTTTGCTGACAAGTGGTAATCACAGATAATTATGATAGATTAAATATTAAAATCTTTTTGAAAGGATGAGTGAAATCTAAATGAAAATTAATCTTCATCCTTATATAATCATCAATTGGGGAGAAAAGGCAATTAAACAAAGTGGTAACAACTCATACTTGGTATCAATTGATGTCCTAAGTCTCTTTTGCTGCATGATAATAGTAGCTCTTTGACTTATGTACTATTTGAGTTGATTGAATGAAATTTTCTATATATTGTTTGTTGAAACTCAAAATAGGTCACTTAGGTACAAGGTTATTTTGAGAATGATCTATTTTCAAATGACATGCTGTCGAATTTTTTAAAAATCTTCCCAATATATCTTTTGTATCTAAATGATTATTTTTGCCTTCATATTATATTTCTTAACCCTTTTTGCTGTTGCCAAAATGGGGAGAAGAGGCCAAATTGGGACATTGATAAATTTAAATTCAATCTAAGATGAACTTTAATTTTCTTTATGCATATAGTCAAGGGGAGCCTTTCTTGACTCTACCCACTTTTGCATAAAGTATTTGTCATACTCACAAAGGGGGAAATTGTTGACCTAGTTGGTCATATTCCAGTTTGATAATGACAAATGCATTTGGTACTAATGTTTGTACTGAGGCTTGCATGCAGGTTCACCTTACGCGTGTATTCGAACATAAAGCCATATCATGATAACGTCTGGTGATCAAACAGAAGATTGAAGAAAATTGTGTTATAATTTTAGTTATTTTCATTTTCTTCATTTTGAGATGTAATTTAATTATGGACTGTACTACAATATGACTTGTAATAATATGCATCATGCATGATAGGTAGGTATGCTCAAAACGACCTTAATTGGACTTTAGGTTCCTACACATAGTACACTAAGTCCCCAATATCACATAATTTATCATGAGAATTAACTAGAGTATATTTGGACTGAAAAGCCAAATTTTGTGAGTGGTCGGGTGACTGAACCCTTGGTGTTCAAAACACCTCAGGTGACTGAACCATGGACGGGTCAACAAGTTGACCTGTGTTCGACAAACCAAACGAAAATGTACACATCTTCCATGATTGACTAAACCTCTGTTAGGTCACTTTTCACCAATCCAGGCGCCCGAACCTTAGTATTCAAAATAGCCTCGGGCCATCGAACTTATGAGTTCGGTTAACCAAACTTTAAACTAGGCACTCAAACTACTATCTTTTTGAGGAATCGTCTGGGTTTAGCAAATCAAACTATTATTTAGGTGCCCAAACCATAAAAATACCTTTTAGAACTATGTTTGTTCGGGCACCCAAACCATGAACTGGGCACCCGAAACTCTCGGGTTGTTTTTACTTTTGCGGAGATTAAAGAGGGGTAATAATTTAATCAAATCAACCTTAAATAAAATATTATTTTAACATTTCCTAGGCCCATTAATTCCGAATAAAAAATTAAACTTTCAAAAATAACCAATTTCCTTAATTCCCTAAATCTCACTCTCGCTTTGGAGTGGTGCCTAAAACTCCCGAATTGAAAATTTGTTTTAGCCAAAATGACGACGATTGAGACTATAACCCCATGATAGTGTCCGATCGTCGATTTAACTGAAAATTTAAGGAGAAATTGAGGAAAGAGAGAGAGTATACCTTACCCTAGAAGTGGTGCCTACATCAGTTATACGACAAATTCACTCCACTAGGAATGTCGGTGGCGGAGATAAGAACCCAATAGTATCTTCCGTTTTTCAATCAACCAAATATTTACCGAGAAAATGAGTAGAGAGAGGAGGAGGATGGAGGAATGGCAGAGAGAGATTGACGTCTCAGTGGGGTCTCAGTTTCTCTGAAACTTCCTGATTCATCAGGAAGTTAAGTTATCTTATGCATATATGTTTTATATATTATAACTTTACTTTTTAAATATTATATTATATTGTATATATATATCCATTACATTATTTATCAAATAAATCTAATTTAATAATGTTTAATTACTTAAATAATTTTTATTTTTTTATTTTTTATTTTTTTTTTAGGATCACTACAATATTTATCTTGCACATTTTCTTCACAATTTTTTGAAAAGAGGAAATTTCAAAAGCTTATTAAATTTAATTTGTGGGATACTTTTCAATTAACTAGGTACTGTTCATAGAACAGACAAGTAGGGGTGCTAATACCTTCCCCTCACATAACCGAACTCTCGAACCCGACTCTAGTAATGCAATCCGATTCTACCCTTCATGGGATAGTAATCAAGTGTTTTAACCACACACCAAAAAGTTAGTGGTGACTCCATCACACCATGTTTTCCACGAAAATACTTTTTGAAACCACCTTTTACTACCTTTTCCAGTTTGTGTCCGGGAATGTCGCGACATACACCATATTTGCCCTCCATGCAACGATTAACCCTACTTAAAGATAAATTTATTTAAGGATGGTCGGTTGGTTTCACACAAAAATTTAGAATGAAAATTAAAATTTGAAATAAAACCTAAAAATTGAAAACTTGCTAGTGATTTGATGACTATTTTCAAAATTAAGATAAATTAGAAATCAAGCTGGTTGAATGCGTGGATATTCACTTTTATTATTCTTGAATCAAATAATAATCTAGAAATAAAAGATAAAAGGAATAAAAATTTGAAATATTGTAATGAAAAATTAAAATTATTACTATTTATTTAATTATTATATTTCATAACTAACTTTTTAGTACTCCAAAAACAATTGAAAAATGGGGAAAATTTATATTTCTTTCAAAATTTTAGAAATTTATGTGTATTTTGTATTAATTATATTAAATTATCATAGTATTTTCATTTTCATTTAAGATAAATTTTTTATTTATAAAATGAATCATTTAATTCAAAAAATTGAATTTTTAATATTAAAATAATATATATTTTTTTGTGAAAACAACTAAATATAGAAATTACACCAAAAATTCTTTCCACGCAAAAAATTTCTTTTCACGCTCAACATGAAACAAATTTGACTTCTTGCCTTCATTCTTTGAAATTCAAAACCAAATTAAACTTGATTTTGAAAATGCATTCAAAATTGAATGCCAAAAAGCTCATTATTTTCTGGTGAGGCTTTATTAAATAATTATAATTAATCTTATATACATACGTTTGTACATCATTGAACAAATATTCACATTTATTCTTGAATCAAGTAACAATTAAAAAAAATTAAAATAAAAATACTATAACAAAAATAATTAATTATAATTGTTTTACTTAGACCTTTTTATTCTTTTAAATTCACTTTTTACTACTCCATAAATAGAAAAAAAATGAATAATTATTTTTCAAAATTTTAGAAATTGTAAGGATATATTTTGTTTTTATTTCATTTAAAACTCAAGTGGCCATTTTATTTTCATTTAAAATTTAAATTTCATATATATATATATAGTAAATTATTTAATTCACCAAAAAAGTAAATATTAAAATACTATTTTTAATTAATTTCAATAACTACTATTAAAAAAAAAAAATCTCTTTCCATTGTCAAATTGAGACAAATTTCCCTTTCTCTATCTCTTTCTTGGCTTAATTCCTTGAAATTCAAAACCATATTAAACTTAGTTTTGAAAATGAATTCGAATGCCACTTTTATTTTATTTTTATTTTATTTTGAAGAAACTCCCCATCTAAATGCATGAATTTTTGAATCATCTTCCCATGCTTTGAAGCGGTTGCGGAACTAAAAGTCAATCTTTCTAAGAGCGTCATTTTTCTAATTGGAGTTATGGAAGGCGTGGAGGTGATAGCTGAAATTTTTAACTACAAAATGGGCTCCTTTCCCACTTCATACTCGGGCCTCCCCTTGGGAGTTGATTAAAGATCTCGACATATTTGGGCCGGGATTCTATTGTGGAAAAAACTGAGTGGAAGTTGGCAACTTGGAAAACAAAATTTCTATCCTTGGGAGGTAGATTGACACTTATTAATTATGTCCTTGCTAATCAACCTATTTATTTTATGTCTATTCTATCCATGCCAAAGAAAGTTGTTTATGCATTAGAAAGTTGCAGAGGAATTTCCTTTGAAAAGGATATGAGGAGAAATAAAAATACCCATTTGCAAAATGGAATTTAGTGGCACATCCCAAACCTCAGGGCAGACTGGGTATTAAGAAACTAGAGCTTATAAACAAAGCTTTAATGTAGAAATGGTTATGGGGATTTGCTGGGAATATATGGCTCGTTGGAAATTGGTGATTTGCATAAAATACATATACAACATCCTTGATTGGTTCCCCGCAACATAGGATGGGGTTTATGGAAGAATTTTGTCAATCTGAAGGCAACCATTTGGGATCACATCACAGTCAAGATAGGAGATGGGAGCAAAACAAATTTTGGATGGATAAATGATCAGTTGCAAATACTTCCCTCCAAGAACCCTATATGAACCTTTTTCTTTTGGCTAGGCAAAAGGAAGTTAGGGTGGCTGAAACTTTGAGCTTCTCCAACAACAGTATGGTTTTAGATTTATCATTTGTAAGACCGGTCAGAGAAAAAGAGGTAAATCAAATGATTGAATTTCTTAACTTAGTATATGACACACATTAAATAAAGAAGAGCCAAACTCTCGCTCATGGGGCCTTATTAGTTCTCATGTTTTCTCGGTGGCTAGTCTTTATAATTTTCTCTCTCACAAGGATTTATATTCCAAATCCAAGGCTGCCTATAAAAATTATGTGGAGCACTCTCATCCCCCGGCCTCAAGGATTTAATTTCTGAAGGGTTCCTCAAAAATCTCAAACTTGCAATTCTGCTAGCCATATGTTGACAAATTTGAAAGGAGAGAAATATGAGAATCTTTTGGGGGAAAATGCTTAAATGCATTAATGGTAATACCTTTCAAACCTGTTTCAGTGAAGCCAGACGAATAAAAATTTGTCTTCTTTAAGCTGGGAGGAGTTCTTATGTCTTATTAGATCTACGAAGTAATAGTTATCCTATTTTTGTTTAAGCTTAATTTTTATCATTGTTATTTACCCGTAAATTTCAAGCTCGTGGCTTGTGACTTCCTCTTTTATCATTGTAATGATATCACCTTTTCTCCAAAAAAAAAAAAAAAGCATTGGATGCCAAAAAGTTACACACGATAGATGGTGGGAGTGGGTAAAATATGTGGTGGTGGTGGCAGCAGACCACTCTGGAGAAACGTTAAAAAGCTGACCATTGATGGAGACATGCACATGCATGAAAATTTTTCCGCCAGCTAATTAAACTATTCATTCAGCTTGGACTACTCGCATACTAGCCATACAGAGAGAGAGAGAGAGAGAGAGAGAGAGTCGCATACTAGCCATACAGAGAGAGAGAGAGAGAGAGAGAGAGAGAGAGAGAGAGAGAGAGAGAGAGAGAGAGAGAAGCAGAGATATAAGCTTTAACAGTGGACGAAAAATAGAATGGGGTGTGTTCATCATCATGGCTTCCTTATTCCATTAATACTACTTATTCGGGTGGCAAAACTAATCAATGCATCGAGTTGTCATAAATAGATTTGAATAAGAATTAATTTATTTATTAACGGATAAATGGTACATAAATCTAAATCCGTCTGTAACAGATCATAAATAGATAATCCTTTTAAAAATATAATTTCTTTTTTTATATTTAAAAATAAATTTGACTAATCAGAAGCTAAGCTTGAGGCTCTCGAGTCCTAGTAAGGTGAATTTGTGCTTTTCTCAGGAGAGGAAAACAAATCGCTCATTGCAAATAAGCTCGAGCTACACTTGCCCTTCTTTCACATGTGTGGGCTAAGTCCCAATAGCAAGGTCAACCATGAGAGGATTACCTCACTTGACTAGAAAAGCAACGACCTACATGGACCACGACCTCCGAGCCCGCCACTCTGGCGAAACATGAAAAAGCTGACCATTGATGAAGACATATATGGGGAGGACACTCTTCATTCTTATCTGTAAATAACTCGCCTAGCTGCCCTGCCCTTCTCGCATTCTAGCCACACAGAGAGAGAGAGAGAGAGAGTGCAGTGGAAGAAAAATATTTTTTGGGGGGGGGGGGGGGGGGGGGGGGTGTGTGGGTGTTCATGATCATGGCTTCAATCCATTAATACTACTTGTAGCTTTGGCCCTTCAAGATTTCTGTGTTGCTGTCTCCACACGTTGCTGGCATATATTTATATATGAATTTTAAATTTTGAATTTATATATACTCTTGTAATCCTTGTAATGTATGGGAATTAATAGAGAGAATTATTCTTCTCCAATTTTAACATGGTATCAGAGCTAACCTAATTTTTTTTCTTCTTTCTTTTCTTTCTTTCTTGCCGCGCCGCCCCCACTGTTGTGGATCTCTCTTGCCGTCATCCTCTCCGGCCCCTTCTTCTCGACTATCTTCTACAGCAATTTCGGCGTCTCTCTACTGCAACGCTAGGTATCCTCTCGTCACTGTCTTAGCTTTATCCTACTTGGCCTTTCTCCGGCGCTCAGTTCCCCCGCTCCGACGTTAGTCGTCTTCGGATGTCCAGTTTTTTGGCATCAACAGCGTGTTAAATTGTAAAGTCATTTCTAACATTCAAAGTCTAACATAGGGGTTGTACTATTCATATGGTAACTGTACTATTTATATGGTGGCTGCACTATTCATTTGGTAGCTGCACAAGTCTACAAAGATGGTTGTACTATTCATTTGGTAGTTGCACAAGTCTACAAAGGTGGCTACACTATTCATTTGACAACTTTGAAAAGGAGGCTTACAAAACTCCTATAAATAGGGAAGTGGTGGTGAAGAAAAAGACATCATCTCAAGCATCTCCAACTCCACCTTTAGAGAGAGAAATCAAGTACTCTCCTGCAAAGTGTCTTTGTTGTAACCTGTGTTTCAAGTTTCTCCTAATTTGAGAGAAGTTGTATCATAATTTTTCATAGTGGATTCCTTTTACTCTTACCCGTGGTTTTTCTCTCGATTTGTTTAGGGGTTTTTCACGTAAATCTTGGTGTCAATTCCTATTTTCTCATTTCTTATTTTAGTTGTGTGATACTGTTCCTATCCATTCAATTTCCTAACAGTGGTATCAGAGCCGGGGTAATTTCTCCCTTTGGAAATTGAAGATGAAGATGGTCCTGAGAAAGGACAATTGCTTAGCGGCAATTGGAGACAGACCAACAAGGATAACTAACGAAAAATGGAATGAGGTGGATGACAATGTTGTGGCTAATTTTCATCTAACATTAGCAGATTCAATGTTATCAAGCATTGTAGAAAAGAAGTCGGCAAAAGAAATTTAGGATGCGCTAACAAAGCTCTACGAGGTAAAGTCACCTCACAATAAGATCTTCTTAAAGAGGCGACTCTACACTCTTCGAATGAGTGAGTCCACATCAGTTATGGATCACATCAACAATCTTAATATGTTGTTCTCCCAATTGACAACGTTAGGCTATAAGATTGAGCCAACCGAACGAGCGGAGCTTCTACTCCAAAGTCTGCCAGATTCGTATGATCAACTCATCATCAACATTACAAATAATATTCAGTCAGATAATATAGTATTTGATGATGTTGCGGCAGTTGTTCTGGAAGAGGAATCCAGGCGCAAAAACAAGGAAGACAGATCGTTTAGTTCTTAACAAGTTGAGGCACTACCAAGACGAGAGGAAGATCAACAGAACGTGACTCTAGTGGGATTCACAATCATAGTAGATCAAAATCAAGGAGTAAGAAAAATTTTAAATGCTATAATTGTGGCAAAAGGGGGCACATCTCAAAGGATTGTTGGCATAAGAAAAGAATGCAGGGAAAGCTCCTGAAGAGAACACTTCTCAAGGATGCACTGCGAGTACTTCTAGTGATGGCGAAATCCTGTACAGCGAAGCGGAAACTATCTCTAAAGGTGGTAATAAACTTACTGATGTATGGATTATGGATTTTGGAGCAACTTGGCATATAACCTCTTGCCGAGACTAGTTCCACTCTTATAAACCTGTTTCAAGCGGATCTGCATTCATGGGTAATATCAAACTGAAGATGAATGATGGTACGATTCGCACTATTCAAGGGATACGACATGTGAAGGGCTTGAAGAAAAATTTATTATCTCTTGGACTATTAGATGACCTCAGCCATAAGACCCTCATTGAAAATAGGATCTTGAAGGTTGTCAAAGGAGCGCTTGTATTAATGAAAGTAGAAAAGATCGTGACAAATCTATACACACTGCTGAGAAATACTATACAACAAGGAGACGCATGAGTTGCATCAACCGAGGAATAATCAACGATAATGTGGCATCGTAAACTTGGCCACATGTCTGAATGTGGTCTGAAGATTCTTTCCAGAGCGTAATCTTTTTCCCGGATTCATATTAGTAAGTCTACCTTCCTGTGAGCATTGTGTTACAAGTAAGCAACATAGACTAAAATTTGAAAGATCTATTACCAAAAGCAAACACATTCTAGACTTTATTCATTCTGATGTATGAGAATCAACAGTTCCATCCCTAGGAGGAGCGCATTATTTTGTATCATTTATTGATGACTACTCCAGGAGATTATAGGTGTATCCAATCAAGAGGAAGTCAGATGTGTTTCTAGTGTTCAAAGAATTCAAAGCACAAGTGGAAAAAGAATCAAGTGCTTAAGAACAGATAATGAAGGAGAATATAAAGATGGCAATTTTATTTTATGTTTCAAGCAAGAGGGTATTCAAAAACTATTTATTAGTTTACCATATATTATAGAATATTAGTTATTATAATTCAATTATGTTTTGAACAAAGACTATTTATTAATTTAAATTAACATTAAATAAATTAAAATTTTGAATTTAATTAATAATATTATTTTTATCATAATTTAATATAATAGTAATATGTTATAAATAAACATTAATAACAAGATTTTTTAATAGAAAATATTTAACTTTTAAGCAAAACAATTAAAATAATTATTAATGAAATTGTCAATTTAAAAATATTAACATTTATAATCTATAATATGTTTAAAATGAATCATATAGTATCTTATAGTAAAAGTAAGTATCCAAATATCATTTGTTTTAAACACAACTAAACACCACTTATAACTTTTAGTACTTTTCTAGTTCAGCACTTATTATCAGGTATTTATTAAATTCAACATTTTTTTTTTTTTCTGAAAAGCACATCTGCATATATGGTTTCAAATAAACTCTTAAATGGTTTTAACATTTGAAGCATAGGCAAAGTACTATTTTGGTGAGAATGAGTGAGTTAGTTATTGTTACTAGTTGTAGAAAGGGTAAAGGTAGGCTTAAATTAACATGGAGGAAAGTAATAAGAAAGGTTTTTATGGCCTTTAAGCTAGCAAAGGAAAGTGTCTTTGATTAGATGAATTGATGAATAATGATTCATATAGTTGACCCTATATAGTAGAACTTAAAGCTTGATATTGTTGTTGTATTATTTTTCTCTTTAATATTTTACTAAATATGAATTAATTTTTTTTAAAAAAAAAAACATTAGTAGATTAAAAGGATAACCCATCGAATACTGGACCCAAGCCCACTAAACTTGTTAAACAAATGGGTTGACCTCATTGTAAATAAGTGACTATACTTTAAATCTAAAATTGATTTAAATGGGAGGGTCATGATTCACTTCTTGGACATTGTCTTGTTTTGCCACCCCCTATTGCCAAGTTTTTGGTGTCAATTAGTTTTTTTTTTTTTTTTCTCTTTACTCTAATGATGGATGAACTTACTAGGAGTATCAAAAATGAAGTTCTATGGTCCGTGTTGTTTGTAAATGATAGTATCTTGATTTATGAAAATAGGGGTAGAATAGAATTTGAATTAGAATTATGACTAGAAGCTTTAGAATCTAAAGGTTTAGAATAAGTAGAAATAAGCCAGAATATATAAAGTCATGGCAGAAGGAATATTAGAGAAAAGATTAAACCTTATGGTTAGGAAATTAATAACAATAATAGATTTCGAAACTTTGAACCTATTATGCAAGTTGGAAAAGAAAATGAATAAGATGTAATACCTAAATGGAGAAGTGTTTCAAGTGTGCAGTGTAATAGTAGAATACATTTAAAATTAAAAGGAATGTTCTATAGAACGGCTTTAAGACTATGTTATATAGATCATAATGTTAAATGATTAAGAAACAATATATCAAAAAAGTAAAAGTTATCAAGATGAGAATGCTAATGTGGATGAATAGTATTACATTAAAAGGCAAACTAAGGAATAAATATATTCATTGTAAGTTAGGTGCAACTCTTATAGAAGATTAGATTAAAGAGGAAAAACTTAAATCGTTTGGACATCTGCAGCTTAAGCTAAATAGTATGTCGGAAGAGGAGTGAGTTGGTATCATGAGGGACAATAGAAAGGATAGAAGTTGACCTAATAACTTAGAATGAAAGAGTGAGCAAGGATTTAATATTACCGAATATTCGGACTTGAGAAAAGAATGACCACGTAAATTGGTAGAAAAGAATTCATGTAATTGACACCACTAGGACTTGAGGTTTGATTTTTTGTTATTGTTGAAGAAAGATAAGATGAATACATTTGCTCAAAGGAAAAAGATATACAAAAGAAATAGAGAGGAATGCCCCAAAGAACAAAATTACATAAAAGAGCAAGATACATACTTAAAAGGCCACAACATCTACCATGAACATTAAATAGAACTTTTTGGAAAATGATTTGAGTATTAAAGCTTGAGTTGTTGAATAAGAGAGTATTCCTACCTTTCCAATTGCGACTACAATGGCATTTAGGTCAATTTATCTTCGTTGCATAAAACCCTTAAGAGTAGATGACCAATGAATTTCCTGCTCCCATGTCTTAAATTGTTCAATGCAATTGACATTTTTTAATCATGACAATCAAAGATAATGCGACTTTCAATTTCCTAGACCCAAGAAAAAGGCATAATTTGAAATCACCAAGAGTCAATAATTAAAAACACATTACCTTTAGATGTAGGAACTGGGATTTCATTAGTCATATTTTTTTTAATCACACTGCTAAAAAATCTTTTTGGTCATTAGCATTCATGGCTGTCAAAAATTTCCAGAACTTTTATTAACAACAATAGGTTGATGACGAGCTTGACCTATGTTATTTGCAATTTCATACACGAAGACGGCCTATTTTCTCTGATTAATATAGTTACCCTGTGTTGGTCTGCCTCTTGCTTTGCCCATTTTTCTAATATAATACAATTAGAAAGAGCAGGCAAGAAATGACATGATAAAAATGTCTCTTCGGAATAACTCAGGGATGTTATTTTTCTACCTAAGCGCTTAAGAAAGAAACAAAGAAAATCAGACGGACGCATGCCAGGACATTAATATTCCAGTCAATAAATTGAATGGGGATTAGGCCCAAGGATTTTTAAGCATTTATTTAGGCCGGCCCTGATTGCTAAAATCAGGGTGGAAATTTTAAACTGGTAAAAACATTTATTTGTAGAGTGCTTTTAAAGGACATATTTAGAAGACCTAATCTTTCGTACGTAGTGCAAAGCTTCATGGTCCTATGATTTGAAAAGGTAGTTTTGCCTATGGAGAAGCTATTTCAAAGGAACAAGATGGCTGGGGAGAGCATCAACTTCCGATCATTTCATGCAGTCCTCCAAGAGCATAATTGGGTGCCAATTTTGAAGATTGCGGCCTAAAGATGTCTCATTTTACTCTGGAATGACATAATAATTAAAGATTACACTAAAATTTGTTCAAATCCCCTTAAATTCAAATCCAATGTCCAAAATTGATGCTCCCAAATGTAACATTTGACTCGAGGTCAGCTAAGCCCACGAGTTTTCATCTCTTACCTCTTCACATATGTACCATATTATATTAACATGCGCTTGCAGCTGCAATGAGGCATATAATGTAAAGCAGGAGGGCAAAACCTAAAAAGTAACCTTCTAAAATGAATAATAGACAAGGAAATCTAATCATTACTGAGGCAAGGTGTGGGCGAGAAACACCCACCCCAACAGCAGCTACAACAGCACAAATAGATGATATGCAGAGAGCACCAGCAACCCAAATTGAAATATCAACTCACATTTTTCAAGTACAGCCAACACCATGTGGGAAGGGTGCCTTTTTAACAGTAAACTCCCCTTCAGCCTCCTTTCCATCACCAGTTGACACAAACAATGGTAGCCGTACAGCAGATCAATTGAGAGTTGACAATAATTAGGTTATGAGGATGAAAAGAGAACAAATAAAATTAAAAAAAAAAACAAAAGCAAATCCTCTCAATTTACAGATTTTTTTTTCCTTTTTTTTAACCTTTTTAAACTTGTGTATCCTAGAAAGGTGAGGCTCATGTATGTGAAAGCACTCCAATCAAAGACTAAGGAGAAATGAGATGATCCTACCAGGAGGCCAAGGCACAAAGGGGAGGGGGCTGGAGAGAGCAAATACAACAAATGGGTTCTCTCCAAAGCCACCACCGCTGTGCCCTTCATCCTAAATGGTGGCTATCCGAGCAAAAACCTGAACACATCACTCAATGAAATAATGCCTTCCACTCGCTTGCTGCCAGCCTCCACAATCACAACTCTCCTAACCCCTGAAAACAAGCAGCAACACAGCCTTTTGTTAAATTCCAAGACGAGTGTGCAAGCACATGGGTCAGAACTCTTCGAGTTGCCTGGGTGTCAATTCTAATTGCTATCACCAAAATACATAATGGGAAAATAGAACCACAGAACTTTTTGTTAGTTACAAATGCCCCCATAAACTTTTGAAAGTGGCATTAAAATCCGTTCAACTAGCTTTTTAATTACAAAGGGCAACCCATATTAACAAAAACTATTAAATCTAACAAATTAGCATCACCGTTTATGAATAATTAATATTTTATTCAAACAAAATTGTCCTTATAAGTCTATGGAATATTGTGATTAATTAATTTTACTATGAGCCAGACAAAGAAGCCTACTCGTAAGTTTGTAACATGTCTTGCACCTATCTATTCTCTTCTCTAGTTTTTTTAATGGAATTAAATTACTGATCTATCAAAAACCAAAAGTAATAAAATTACTTACTAGCTTATCTTAGAAAGAGAGAGAGAGACAGCTCAAAATGGTTAATCCCCAAGATTATTAGCATAGAATAGAATTAGATAGTTTGCAAAAAATATAAAAGGTTTCAATAATTATATAGCAAACTAAATGAAAATACAGTCAAAAATATTAAATTAGTATAAAAAATGAAATAAAATGACATCTTGCCACTAAAAATTGCAAAATCCAACAATTTTTATTTTGATTAATGAATATAAGACATTCAAAAACAAAGCCAAATATCACATACTCCATTGAAAATTCTTCATATCGTACACTCCTTTTAAATCAATTGTATTGTAGGATACTTGTGTCTACCTTAAAGCTTATAAGGCAATTTTGTCAAAAAAAAAAGTATTAATTATTCATGTCTCATGCCCATAATTCTAGTATGTTAGATTTGAGGGTTTTTTTACTTTTAATGAAGGGGGTCTTTTGTAACTAAAAAAATTTGTTCAAGGGGTTAACAGTCACTTTCAAAAGTTAAAGGGGCATTTGGATCATGACAGATAGGTGTGGTGTAAGTATATTCTTCCCTAGAAAATATATACCTGGATTTGCCAATCGCTCCATCACTTTGTGCAGAGGATCAGTTCGCAAGCACATCTGACATCTCTGTCCATTAAAGAAGCCATGAGGAGAATTTACATCTTGTCCAAGTTGCAAAGCCTGCATGCAGAACAAAAGAAGGGGAAGGCAGTTATTTCAGTCAATCATTTCACCACAATACAGAACTTAATACATTCCACGTAAAAATTTTTAAATGAACCCACAGCAGGAATAAGAACTGAAATCTTAGCTATCAAACTAGCACTGGAACTCTTTTCTCAAAAATTTGAAGATAGAAAAGAAAAAAGACATGAATTTAATTGGATAAGGAATAAAAAAAATATATTTTTGCATTGTCTTTTCTTCATTCAGAAAATGTCATGATGTTCCAAAAAATCTGCCAAAACAATGAACAAGTGCAAAGAAAGTTGCACCAAACAAAGAAGTTTTACTAATTTTACCTGATGAATACTCATTTCATCAAGACGAATCTGTGCATATGCTCTGTCCTTTGCCAAAGCAGTGATATCGCTGTTGAATAATATAACAAGCAAATATCAATGGATTAACTATAAAGTTGAAACAAAAAGAATCACAAAAATTTATGAAGGAAAACAATTATATACATACAGTAGAAATTGGAACTTACCTTCGTGAGTATATATCCAGCAAGGAATCATTATCATCAACTATTGGTATTGAACTAACTTCAGCTACAAAGGGAAAAGTTTGATGGAATGAGAAGTTGTGGGACCCGAACTATGAAATAATACAACTTAGTAACATAGCATGAAGTCATTTTCTATCTAAAGAGAGAATAGTAATGCTTCCAACAGAAACCATGGTGCCCAAAGTACCCATAGGAGAAAAGGTTCCTTTCACCGATTGTTCATTCATCACAATATAGTTTGCACAAAATACACAGAACAAAAATATAAGCCCATTTAGCCAATGCTGGTCCCACTGCCCCTAGTGGGGGGTTAAAATATTGCCCTAAACTTTGGCCTTTTGCAACCAAGTGACAGACTCAAATTTTTACATTTGCAGTTATTATGTATACCCACAAAAAAATTTAAAAAGTGGTTTCCTAACACAGATGGTCCACACAATAATTGCTCAACTAAAAGGAATCCACCAAAAGGAATGCACCAAAATGACAAAAACCAAATACAAAGACTTAAAAGAATTCAGCCTTAAAACTGATACCCGCAATTAAAAGATTGATCTCATCTCAAGAACACAACAACCAAAACAGAAAGCATCCGATCAGGGAAGACAAGAAAGGCACCTTGGACCAGCAACAAGAGAGCAGCACTGAGTGAGGCATTCGGTCTCAACATTGCAAATGGCCGCCTATTTGACTCCCCAATTTTCGGAACCCATGTACCCAAAGGAATTGAACAAATTGGCTGTTGAAGAATCGGTAAGGAGCTAGAAGAATGTTTGAAATTCCTGCAGATACCTGATTAACAAATCAATATGTTAGTAACACATCAATGCTCAAAACTACTGAAGCAAGATACAATCTTACATTTTAATATTCCAGAAAGAGAAGCAAGATGCAGGAGCTGGGGAAATGAACCATCTGCTGAAGAGGAATGGATAATGGGAACTGTGGCAACCTTGTTTTGCAAAATTTTCAAAGCAACATCTTTCAAGGAATCATAAGGCCCAGCCTGTAAATAAAAGATACCATAAATATTAAAAAGCATACAACAGATTCCAGCATCAAAATATCAACGCAAGTACTTCCCATCGAGCTGCAATTAAAGCAAGTGATCTTCATAACTAAAATAAAAATAACCAAAATAATCGCGCGCACAGACAACAATGAAGAGTGTATCATCTCAACTACAATCATTAACCAAAATATTGCATGTCAAAGCCCTAACACTCTGCACCAAACAACTTCAGACTGTAGCCAAACAAACAGTGGCAAACCTCTGCATGTCTGACATGGAGACTTTACTTTCTGGAGGTAACTAACCAACTTCAATTAGATGGCAGAAGAGAAACTGAATCAGTCATGGTCATATAGCGCAATGTAAAAACATCATATATGCATTTGACATTTTCTTTTCCTAAAAAGTTATATTCTACTCTTTCCACCCACCAAAAAAGGCCAGGAGGCTCCCCTCAAGACAAGGCATGTGTAAAATGTCTTGACGCAAAGTCTAGAATACCAAATCCCAAAAAAAGCCAACACGTTACGCACTAAGACATATGTTCCTTTGTGCCTTTTTTGTCAAGGCTTAGGCATTTTTGGTGTATGGATCTTAAGTTAGATTTGGCCAGAAAATTTTAACGACATGTTCATATGAAACGAATGTTCCAATACGAGTTCATCTCCAAATCTATTTAACCTCAACCTTTCCAAAATAATTGAGTTGCATCCTAGATATTTAAAACAATTTCAATATTTATAGTTAACCATCTCAAGGCATGATTTACTCAATGAATACAAGTTAGTATTTTTTTTTTTTTTTTTTTTTTGAATGGCCAACAAGTAGTTTAAAAATTATATTTTATTTTTTTTATTTACATTGTATTTGAATATTTATAGTTAACCATCTTTAGGCATGATTTACTGAACAAATACAAGTTCTTTTCTTTTTTTTTTTTTGAATGGCCAACAAGTAGTTTAAAAATTATATTTGATTTTTTTTATTTACATTGTATTTGTAATTTTCTTAATTTTTTAATTTGTTTTAATTTATTAATATATTTTTATCTTAAAAAAAATCTCAAAAGGCTTACGCCTTCACTTTTATAACACATTGTTCCTCACTCTTCTTGATGCAAACCAACAC
The DNA here is from genome assembly GCF_029873635.1 of Malania oleifera. Lineage (NCBI taxonomy): Eukaryota > Viridiplantae > Streptophyta > Magnoliopsida > Santalales > Ximeniaceae > Malania > Malania oleifera. The sequence continues at coordinate 115,632,583 of NC_080420.1, forward strand.
TTAAAACATAGTAAAACCTCAAAGTGGTTCCCAGGATCCCAAAAACGAAATAAGAAAAACAGCCAAAGTAAACAAGATAGTGGCCAATACAACATTGAATGGTCCACAGTTTCTTCAAATCTCTTGCACATGATACAGTTAAAGCAACTAGGCACTGCCTAACCTCTATTCATCAATGGATTTACTATTACAATCTTGTTCCTCACCAATGTTCAACCAAAGATTCATCAATTGATTTACTATTACGATCTTGTTCCTCAACATTGTTCAACCAAAGACAACATCTGAAGGTGTAACCACATAATCATATACCATACCACCTTTAAAAGAAAAGAATAAGCATTCCCCACTTTTCTCTGTCTGAATAGAAAGGCTCCAAACCAGAAAGGATTTTCATCTAGTCCCTTTCAAACAAATCTTTTCCTCAAAGCTGCACTTTCTAAGATACATTGTAGTCCTCCCATGAAGTCGGAAGACCATCAAATTCCTATTCATTGAAATGTTTAATAAATCTCAGCTCCCAAGTTACCATTCCAACCTCTACCATATGAAGTCCAGTTATCCCTTCTTTTTTTTTTTTTTTTTTCCATTGTGTGGAACAAGTCCACACCACCAAAACCATCTAATTGCAAGCAAACTCATAAAGACCGATGAAATTAAATCCCATCTAACATTGTGCCTGCGCCCATCTACCCACACCCCACCCCCTTCCAAATACCCAGTGAGAGAGAGAGAGAGAGAGAGAGAGAGAGGTTTTCTTCCATCTCCTACATTGAAAGAAATGCCTTGGACACATGTAACACATTCATTTGTCAAACATGCTCTCCATAAGGTCCCCAAACTTCATTACACAAGCAACCTCCTTTTGAGCACACCTATTTCTAGACCATCACTTTCTGCCCGCTCAAATTGCTAGCGCCCATGAAACATTAAACTAGTCAGCTTTTTAACCTTTGATTTGAATGTCTCACGCCCAACCCCCACCCCAACACAGCCAAATTAAAAAAGGCAAACAAAGAGCCATCAAAGTTTGGAATTCGGAGAAGAGCATTAAACACATTTGCAAGGAAGCAACTTTTACACACTTTTGGAAAAGGAGAACAAATGGATTTCCAATCCATCAAATGATATTATGCACCCCTTCCAACAAAAATCTATTAAATAATCTGATTTTAGTGTCAATCTTTCACAACCAAATCAGACAAGGAACAAACGTCTCTCTTGGAAGTCAAAATGGAGAAACAAGGTCCCAAAAAAAGTGCTATTCACACTTGAGAGTCTAGGAAGCCATCTTAGCATCTGATATCTTTGGAAAAGAGAGGTCATTTTGATTTAACTGGTGCTATGTGTGTAAGACGGCAATAAGACCTCAAAGAACCTTCTTCATGGTGCCTTTTCTAGAATTATGGAGTCCGGTCTAGCAATGGTTGAACATCAGGTGGGTGATGCCTAAAATTATGTCCACCCTTCTTTTGCACTGGAGAGAGTGTGGCATCAATGAGAGTGCTTAGGAAAATCAGATGAATGTCCCTTATTGTTTGTTTTGGAACATTTGAAGGGAGAGAAATAGGAGAGCATTTGAAGGTAAAGAGCTGTCTGTACAGAATATGACTAGTATAATTCTGCAAAATATGCATTTTTGGAGCCCAGAAAATTTTATACTGTCTCCCTAGCATGGTTTTAAGTAACAGCCGTGACCGTTATCTAACGCCGTTACATAACGGTTTTTTGGGTTACCGATACCATTACACACTGGGAAATCGGTGGGAAGAAAAATCACGGCTGTAGCAGCCGTTACGGACCGCAACCGTTACGTAAAGGCCACTACGGCTGTTACGTAACCGCTACAAGATTGTAACACCAAAAAATTTATTTTATTTTTTACTTTTTCTTCTCACTTTTTCCCTCTCTTTCATAAATCATTCTCGATATACCATGTGGCGAGAGGGGGAAAAGATTATAATAAGGATGACAATGATACAAAATTTACTATTTCTTTAAATACTCGCAAAAGATGCATTAATTAACAATTTGAAAATACTAACTTGTTAGGAATATATTTTATTTTGATAATATTAGTGTGATATTTATGTTCTATATTTTTCAACTTCAGCCTTCTTTCTCTTCTAACTATTTTATATTTGTATTATTCGTATGTCTTATGTGTCTAATAGATTAATGGAGTGTATAATATATTTTGTTTTATTAATTAATTTAGCACACATAAGAATTTATCACGGATGTCTTATGTGTCTTATAGATTAATGGAGTATATAATGTATTTTGTTTTATTAATTAATTTAGCACGCATAAGAATTTATCACAGATAAGAATAATGAGAAGTATAAATACGCACACACGTAATTTTTCTATCAATGGTGGTTTAAAACAAACGTAAACTTGTTGCCCTTACCAAATAACTTAATTACTCGAACTAAAGGATCCAAAATACACAAACTCTTTCAACTCTTTCTAAAAAGGGCTAAAAGCTTAAAACATGCACATAGGCTAATATACAAAAGGTTGTGCGTGCTTCAAAAAAATTCACGGCCGTTACACCTGCTTCCCGTTATGTAACATTCGCTACTCCCACGTCCCGTTACACCCATTACCATTATGTTACCCTACCCACTACTACAATTTAAACCATGCTCCCTAGTGGCTGGAGAGTTTTTGGAAGAACAAAATGCTTTTTGCCTTTTGTATGTCCGTTTGGCACACCTCTTAACACAATTGTTACTTTATTTAATATATATATATACCTCTGTGTGTGTGAATAAGTATACGTTCATACACATGCACAAGTAACCCAAGCACCAAATCCAGTCAAAATTAGGGCTACAAATGAGCCAAGTCAAGCCAATATTTACCATTCTTAAGCTTGTTTATTAAAGTTCTAATTGAGCACATGCTCAAGCCAAGCTTGAATATACTAGCCCAAGCTTGTTTATTTATGCAAATGAATGCGCTAACAAGCCCTTACTGAGCCAAGCTACCAAGATGCTCACGAACGGCTTGGTTCTTTTCAAACCTCTCATTGTGAGAGGTGAGAGACTACTAGAAAAAAGTGAAAAAGGAGCTCTTAATAATAATGTCTAATGCCTCTGGCCATGAGCATTGACCCTATCATTAAATTCAGGCTATGGAGTTTGAGCTAAAGAAGCCCATGCCCAAACAGTCCCTACTTTTAATCCCAGCCTAATTTAACCTTATTAAATGAGCCCATAAACGAGCCTAATCCAAGCCTATTTAAAGAGACCAACCAAGCTCGTCAAGAACCCACTCACGAGCCAAAATGATTCAATCCCATTCATCTTCAGGTTCAACTCATTTATTAAACGGACCCCAAAATATGGCTGCGCAGTCGCTCATTTACATAATTAATGAGAGCTAAGCCAGCTAAGCTCCCAAGCTGCTGATGAGTAGGGGTGGCAAAACAGGTCAAAGACCCAAAGGGTTACCCATTACCGGCCCATTTAAAACAGGTTTCAGTTTAGGAGGAGGTGACCCATTTATAAATAGTTCAACCCAAACCCAACACAATTAATAAACGGGTTAACCAGGTTCGCCTCAAGTGCCTGCTAGGTCAATCATTAACCTTCTAAAAATTAATAAAATTTATTTGATAAGCATTAAGGAGTATAGCAGATACAGGGATTCTGAACTCATATTTTGGCTAGGGCTTCTCAGTTCTCTTCTTCGCAGCTGCAGCTCACAGCCACAGCCTTCACTTCTCTTCCCTTGGCAGCTGACTGCCATCTTCAAGCTCAAGAGCCAGGGCCACAGCAACTCGAGCCTGCGAGTTTCTCTTGCCAACTCTCTTAGTCTCCTCATTCTCTTGCCAAACTGCCGTCTCAACTCTTCAAGAGTCTGCCACAGCTGTGAGCATCTCTTGCCTCAAGTGTGTGAGTTGTGACCTGGCCGTATCTTTCTCAAATCTCAGCTCAACAGGCTTCACCATTGCAGCAGCCATGCACAGCTCCTTTTTTCAATTTTTCCATCTAGCTTTCTGCCTTTCTCTCTATATTGGTAAGGGTCGGGTTCAGGATTTTTTTGTAAAGTATTTTTTTTATTTGTTCATTGTCCAGACATCACATTTAATCATCAAAACAATTGAAAAAATCAAGGGAGAAGTACACCGTACTTAGCTGCCTGTGGAAGCGATCCTTAAGTTCCACTCATTTTTAGTAAAATCTTTTTTAAAAAATTAAAAATAAATATATTAAATATTTTTAACAGGTACACATTTACAACCTATTTATTAATTGGGTGGATTAAAATTTAGAATTTACTCGCCCATTTATAAACGGGTCAACCCAATACCATTTAAGCCTCATCCAATAATGACTCGCCAACCCATTTTAATACCCCTACTCATAAGTGGCTTGGTTCCCTTGCAGCCCTAGTCAAAATAAAGTCAATTCTTCCTTCAAGGTATGACAATAGATAATTGGTAAATATATAGAAGTTCAAATGTGAGCAAGTTGCCCGGGGCAATAGATAGGCAGAGCATCAGAGGGTACTTACATGGACAAGACGTCTCGGATATGATCTGCCATTGCCATCAATTTGCCTGTTGAGATGCAAATTTCCTTCTTTCCAAGCAGATATAGTGTGTGTCTCAAGCTCTTCCTCCGTCAAGTTTGATCCATGATTTCCAAGCTAAATTTTAAATAATTATATAGCATTACAACAAAGAATCGAGTACATGTAAGGAAAGATGTAAAACCTCATCCAAATATACATGAAATCATAACAGAAAATTTGAAATACTTATTAGTCACTTACACAGCTATTTAATTTCATTTCCTCCAAAATTGAAGGAAATATAAGTTCTACATTTATATATTTTGGTCTGGTACATGACCAGGTGGAGGAAGAATACCAACCAACCAACCACAGGGAAAATGTTCTACTCGAGAAAGGAACAAGCAACAAACATGAAAACAACATAGCTATATCAGTTGTTGAGGAGTGTTTTGATAAGAACATAGAAGTATAAACTATAAAATATGGGATGCCGCTAGACTAACAGAACGTCCGAAACATGCACAAACATTTTGAAGGGCAAGGAGAAACCTTCCAAAAAATGAAGAATTCAGCATTTTCATTTGAGAAAGGGAAGGGCTGAAGGGGGCAATTAACCAAGTTTTAGTGCATCTGCAAGGGAGGGATTAAGAAATTGGCATTGCATCCCTCAGAGTATTCAGTTGGACGCACAATCTGATCCCTTGTCACCTTTGGGTTGTGGGTGGGCTCATAAAGAGAGACTAAAATGTGTGAACCGCTCATGGATCACATTTGGGTACAGAGAGGATGGTCAAATTAACATGATTTTCAGTCTGATCAGGTTCAATTGAATTGCTGGATTAGGTTTCCCAGAATCAGCGACTCAAATGGGTTGATCTGATTGAGCTAAATAAACATAAAAATTAAAGATCAGGGTGAGAATTGGCTGCAAAAGGCTTGGGCCTTGAGCTCTTTCTTTTCTCTTTTTTTATTACTATTTTTTTTTTTTTTTTACAAAACTATGAAACAAAGGTATCAACCTAACAAAACCACCTAATCATTCAATCCCACTAGACATTCATAAAACAAACTCATTTTAAACAACCAACCAAATAAGCCCAGAAGGATGCAAGAAAACCTCTTCTCTTCAGAAGCAACAGCATAGAAAGAAATTGGAACTTAAAAATCCAAGCATCCCTCTTTAACCAAATGGCCCAAATCATTACAAAGACAGAACAATTCCATAAAACATTAGCATTGTTCTTCATCCAAAATTCCGAAAGGAATAATCATTAAAGCCTCCAAAGAGCTGAGACATACACAACATTTTCCAATGCCAAGAATCCAAACACTAACACAGTGCAAGAAAAAATGAGGATGGGATCCACTACTATCAAAGCACGTTACTATAATATCAAGGGACAAAGCTGCAGTAAATTGTGGGTGTTAACTATCTTAAGGACTGCCAAGCAAATCAAAACCTTGACCTTCAGTGGAACTTTAACACTCTAAATGCAATTCCCAAAAAGATAAGGAGTAGAAGAATAAATAAAATAAGAGTAGCACAAAGATGGAAATTCTAAGAAATCATGTCTCTGTAATATTCCAAGAAGAAAGAAATAGGAATGTCTTCATTTGAGCTTGATTAGGATATCAAATCCTGCTTCTTTAGCTGGTTGTGGCATTTTGAACAGGGATAATTACAACAAAAGAGGCAGATTCACAGGTGTTCTTAGTAGTGTCAAATGAAGCTTCTTGAAATGTCCAAGGGGTAGGGGGAGGTGGCAACAAGATAGTGGACAAGGAGTTAGTTAATAAAATCAACCATGATATCTAGTTTCTGCAAGAGGTGAGGCCAGGAGAAGTAGATACTTCCTTGATCAAAATTATTTGGGACTCCAGGAGTAGAAATTGGGTCCTCCCTTTTTTAGTGCTTCTAGAGATCAATTAGTGATGTGACACACAACAGCTGCCTCTATAAGGATTGTCTAGTAGGGCCTTTCCCTCTGCCGATTTCACTAGAACTTGGTGATTTCAAGGACTGATGGTTTACACCAGTCCATGAATCAAACTTGTCCTCCTTGCAAAACTCTTTCTTAAATGATTGATTAGTATTTTTGGGCTACGAAATCCATGTTGGGTGTTGGTGAGGGAAGGATTTCAACTTTAAACATAGCTCTAGAGATAGATTGGGGGGTCAAGGGTCCCTATCAGTGTAAGGAATTTTGATTCCTTTATACGGGAGTGTGAACTTGGAGAATTCCTTTAAGCAGCGGTCAATTCCCCCAGGTGCAGTGGTCTTGTGACAGACGGGCTTCTTCTTGCGTTAAAAAATTCCTATTCACCCTGCATGTGAAGGGGTTTTTTTTTTTTTTTTTTTGCATGGGTGTAAGACACACTTCCTAGGCCCGCTTCACATCATTGCCCTGTGCTTTTAGATTCTTCCTGGTGCATAGGATCTAGCCTTTTAGATTCAAGAACATGTGGTTAACGCTCTCCTCATTAGGGATTGTGCAAGGGACCAGTGGGGGGGAGTGCTAGGTTCAAGGCTGGAAGGGTCATATATTGATGAAATAGTTAAATTGAAGTTGAAATAATGGAACAAAGGTTTTTGGGAATGTCAAAGAGGAGGAAATTTTTATTTTGGATAGCCTAGAGGAGTGCGGTTTGTTAGATGAGGAGAATGGGGCTAGACAAACTACTCTCTATAATATTTTGGAGGTGTTGCTATTAGGAGAGGACATAAGTTGGCACCAGAGAGGATGAAGTGGGTTAGGGAATAGGATTGCAACTAGGGCTTTTTCATAGGGTGGTTAATCGTCGGAGGAGGAGGAGAGGTTTTATCAAGGAGTTGGAATTGGATTCAAGGAACTTTGTGAGATTATACTCAAATAGGAGATGAAGTTACAAACTTCTACCAGCATCTATGTGGGAAAACGTGTTTAATGACTTGTATTCTATACGTGTATAGTTAGCTATTTTAGGAAATTTTGTAACAGCCTGTATTCCTAGAATTAGGCTGATTTGGTTAGTTTCCTATTCTGTTAGAATATCCCATAAATCATGGGATATGATACAACCTAGTTAATTTTCCTTTTCTGCTGCCAGGGTTGATGTATATAGCTAACATTCTGTATATTATTCGAACAAAAATGAAGAAAATTCTTCCACGATGTGTTTCTCAGTTTGTGTCATGGTATCAAAGCCTAAAGCTTTTTTCTGGGATTAAAAACCTCTTCACACAGGCCTTCATTGCCGAGACCATACTGCTGCTTCTTTGTACCTTGTTTTACCCTGTTTTACAGTTCAAAAACAGAGTATTTTCGCACTTTTTCTGTTCAGCCTTCATTGCTGAAACTTCTTAGAGCAGTTTCCATCCTCATTTCTACATTTGCAAGCCTTCATTGCTGGTGGTTTCCGTTTCGAGTGATTGGTCTTAATCGCCAAGAGATCATTGTTCGTGAAGAATGACGGAGGTTGCAGAGATGACCGCTACAGCACAATCGGAAGGGATTGTTCGATCCCAACAACCTGGGGAAATGCAAAATATCCAGGCAGCATATAGTCTGAATGGAAAAAACTACCCCAAATGTTCTCAACTTGTCCGCGTGTCACGGTCCGCCTTTTTCACACCGTTGTGAAGGGCCGTGCGGCGCTAGCTAAAGCACTCTTGCTTAACTAGCCAGCCTTTTGTTTACCAACATCCATCCACGAAGCACTTTCATTAACATTCAATCAGATAGCAGCGGAAATTATAATCAATTCATGAAAGCCGTGGCAACCAAGCAGTAAATATTGAAGCAAACGTAATTCATTAACAAATCCTCCGTTGACATGTTGTACTTAGCGAGGGAGGCAAGTAGGCTAAGCACGTTGACAATTGCTAGTGAGTTTTACAATGATTGATGAACACTCACCCTCCCCTAAAGAGCTTTCTAGGCCATTCTCACTCTAGCACTAGGAAACATCAAAGTGACCGAGGAGTCATACTGCCTTATTTGGCTTACAATGAAAGAAATACTAGAAAATAACCCTACACTAGTATTTACATGATGGAAACCCATCCCAAACACACGAGATAAGCGGTCATAGGCAAGCATAATGCCCTGAACAAGCTTAGCCCGTGACATTCTCCCCCACTTATGCGGTCGACGTCCTCGTAGACTTTTGGCAGTAGGTACACTTCAAATTTGTCCACGAACAGTTGAATATCTTCCGCAGAAATCCAGCTGATTTCTTTGTCATCAAGGCGCTTCCACTTCACTAGGAACTTCTGCCGCTTCTTCCTTGAGGATATGAACTTTCTGCCTACAAGGATCTCTTCAACATCATGTCTGTCAGGTTGCACTGTCTTCAACTCTGCGCTGTTTGACTGACTTCTGCTCAGGTCGTTGGTGTTGGCGTTGAATGGCTTAAGGCAATTGACATGAAATTGCGGTCTTCTCTCCTGAACTGCCCACTTCCTCATCTGCTTAGAAGCTTTCTCCAGATAGGCTTGGGCAAAGTCTGCATTCTGTCTCCCTTCACTGGTGAAGATGTACGCCATAGGACTCTTTCGTCTGTACGGCTCGCTCACTGTGTGAGGTAACAGCGGCAGCTGGCCTATAACAAGCTCAAAAGGGCTCTTTTTGGTTGTTGAGCGCCTTTGGGCGTTGCCACAGAATGGAGCCACATCAAGTAGTTGCACGCCATTCTTCTGGTTGTCCTTGACAAAATGGCACAAGTACTCATCTAGCAGCTCTCTGAATCTCTTCATCTGTTCGTCTGTCTGTCGATGATAACTCGAAGAGATGTCAAGGTGTGACCTGAATATCCTGAAAAACTCTGTTAAGAAGTTGTCAGTGAACATTAAATCTTGGTCACAAATAATAACTTGGGGAAAACCCCAATGTTGCACAATAGTCACAAGGAACAATTGTGTCGTCCCCTCTGCCGAATAGTACTTTGGTGCGGCCATGAAAGTACCATACTTCTTCCGCTCCCCCTTGTCTTGTTGGCAAGTGAGACAAGTTTTGGTATAATCAACCACATCATCCCGCGTGTGCGGCCAATAATACCTCCCCAGTAGTCCTGTCATTGGAGTCATTCTCCGCGAATACCCCTTAACGAACTTCCTGCAACATCCAGTAAGGCCAAGAAAGGAACGCAACTCCTTCACTGTCGTGGGGATCTTCCGTTCTTGAACCATCCTTACCTTCTCCATACCCCTCCGGATACGACCTTGTTCAACGACTTGACCAAGGAATTTGTTGCTCCGCCGAGCGAAAGAGAAATTCTCCTTCTTCATATTCAGACTGTTTCCCTTCAGCCTGTCGAACACCTTCCGTAGATGCTCTTCATGTTTCCTCTGAAACGACACCGATGCTCCCAACGGTGTTTTGGAAGGGCGAACACATCCCACTTCCACTTCATCAAGCTGTTTCCCCAACTCTACTATCTCTCGAGGCGCAATCCGACATGGCCTTTTAGCAGGTGGTTTCACTCCTGATAACAACTTGATCTCTTGCTCCACAGTCCGTCGTGAAGGCAAATTTTGAGGCAGCTTATCTGGCAACACCTCCTTATCCTCATCCAACACCGCTTGGATGGTCGTAGGCTCTAACTCTTGGCCTACTTCTTTGTCTACCACCACCGTGGCTAGACGTGTCTACTCACCCTTACCCAATCCTTCATTGAGTTGTATGGCTAAAAGGGACTTCCCTTCGTCTCCTTTCGTTGCAACGACTTGCACCATGCACGAGTGATCTCCCATCAGACACAGGGAACCAGCCGAAGGCATCAGCACTGCCCTCGTCCCCATTAGGAACTCCGTTCCTAGAATGACTGGATAGTCATCCAATGGCACCGCTGTGAAATTCGCATGACCTTCCCACTGTCCAAGCTTTATAGCCACTTGCTTGGCTACTCCCAGAGTAGGCTGGGCTACAGAGTTAACTGCTTTCACGCGTCCTGTATCCTTCTCTAAGGATAAGTTGAGTCTTCCTGCTTCCAACTGCGAAACAAAATTATGAGTAGCTCCCGTATCCACCATAGCGCGAGTACTCTTCCCATTTATCCTCAAGTCCACAAACATTAACCCTTTTGCTCGTGTAACTTTCGGTATTTTGGCTTGCTTTTCCAATGCGTTCACTAACCGCACTGAACCCACCCTCGGGGCATCATCCTCTTCTCCATCGTCTTCCACTGCCTGTTCTACAATGGAAGCCTGTAAGGCATTAAGTGATGCTTTGTGAGGGCACTCAAAAACTCTATGAGGACCTCGACACAAGAAACACTCAATTTTACTCTTCCCCTTTCCATTGGGTGTGTTAAACCCTCGAGACGACGAAGCTTCCTGTGAGGTTGATGAACTAGGGTCGGCTCCCCCACTCTTGGGTTTGCCATTCTTGAAAGACTTTCCACCGTTTCCCTCTCCGCCAAACCGTTTGGACGAAGTGGTCTCATCACCAGCGTAGTCTGTCAAGCGTTCTGCAGCCGCTTGTGCAGTTGACAAGTCTTGAACCCTTTGTCTATGAAGTTCAGTTCTTGCCCATGGTTTCATCCCCTCTAGAAAATAGAACAACTTGTCCTTCTCCGACATATCCCGAATATCCAACATTAAAGCAGAAAATTGTTTCACATAGTCACTGATTGACCCCGTATGCTTGAGATCTCTCAGTTTTCTCCTTGCATTATACTCAACGTTCTCAGGAAAGAATTGGGCCTTGAGCTCTCTCCTCAAGTCTGCCCAACTATCAATCACACAGCTTCCATTTTCAATTTCTCTGTACTTGGTACGCCACCACAGTTTGGCATCACCAACCAAGTACATGGTCGCAATATCCACCTTTGCCTGTTCTGAGGCCATCCTCACAACGCGAAAGTACTGCTCCACATCAAACAAGAAGTTCTCTAACTCCTTGGCATCTCGGGCACCCCCATACGTCCTGGGTTCTGGCACCTTGGTCTTGCTAACTCCCGGAGTGTTGGAGTTCCCCATAGCAAGAACCATCACATTTACCTTTGCATCCAAATCTGCCATCCGGGCTTGCAAAGTTTCCACCGTGTGGCGAAAGTCCTCTGACATGTCGCCTATCAAACCTGCTTGATGTTTTTGTGATCCCCTCACTTCATCAACAAGTTCTCTCATCTGGGCCACCTCCGCGGCCATAGTGTTGGTTGACTCTTCAACCTGTGCTTCCAGCACGCTGATCCTCTCAGCATTGTTTGGTGCCATGGTCACTTACCAAAGCTTTCCAAACCCAACAACGAAGGCAATCGAATTCACGTAGCAACTCAACCTTGGGCTCTCACCAAGTGTCACCGACTTGGGCTCTGATACCAAATGTCACGGTCCGCCTTTTTCACACCGTTGTGAAGGGCCGTGCGGCGCTAGCTAAAGCACTCTTGCTTAACTAGCCAGCCTTTTGTTTACCAACATCCATCCACGAAGCACTTTCATTAACATTCAATCAGATAGCAGCGGAAATTATAATCAATTCATGAAAGCCGTGGCAACCAAGCAGTAAATATTGAAGCAAACGTAATTCATTAACAAATCCTCCGTTGACATGTTGTACTTAGCGAGGGAGGCAAGTAGGCTAAGCACGTTGACTATTGCTAGTGAGTTTTACAATGATTGATGAACACTCACCCTCCCCTAAAGAGCTTTCTAGGCCATTCTCACTCTAACACTAGGAAACATCAAAGTGACCGAGGAGTCATACTGCCTTATTTGGCTTACAATGAAAGAAATACTAGAAAATAACCCTACACTAGTATTTACATGATGGAAACCCATCCCAAACACACGAGATAAGCGGTCATAGGCAAGCATAATGCCCTAAACAAGCTTAGCCCGTGACACCGCGCCATGCTGAAGGGAAAGGGAAAGATCAGCCATCTCATGCGTATGGGGCCAAAACTAGGAGATCCTCGTTTTGAAACATGCGATGAAGAAGATTCCATGATTATGGCGTGGCAGTGGAATTCTATGATTCCTGAGATTAGTGACACATGTATGTTCTTGGCTACTGCCAAGGATATTTGGGATGTGATTCAACACACATACTCAAAAGCTAGAGATGCGGCTCAAGTATATGAAGTGAAGGTAAAGACGATTGCAGCAAAACAAGGGAGTAAATCTGTTACTGAATATGCCAACCAGTTGAAATCTTTGTGGCAAGAACTTGATCATTATAGAGTGATAAAAACCAAGTCTCCTGAAGATGCCGCTGTTATAAAGGATTTCATCGAGCAAGATAGAGTCTATGATTTTCTTGTAGGCCTTAATCCAGAATTTGATCAAGTGAGGATTCAAATTCTCGGCAAGCAGGAAGTTCCGTGTTTTAATGAGGTGGTAGCACTGATTCGATGCGAGGAAAGCAGAAGAGGTCTTATGCTTGAACCACAGAACACGGACAGCTCAGCTATGGTGGCTAGTGGTGGCAATAATTCAGTCGCAACTGTGGAACGAGCACCAGTTTTTTGAAAATGGGAGACCTGGTCAGCCAAAGGCCCAAAACCGTGATTACAAGGACAACTTATGGTGCACTTATTGTAAGAAGGCACGCCATACTCGTGAACAGTGTTGGAAAATTCATGGTAAACCTCCAAGTCGAGAGTGGGGACAGAAAGGAGAGGAGCCGAAGAACAATGGTCAGGATCATGTTGCTTCTGTACAGAAAAATGAAGCAGCACCACAGGAGTTAGGCGGTCTCAACCAAGAAGAGGTCGAGAGGATGAAATCTCTTATTGGCAATCTTAACAAACCTTCAAACTACTCACTCATTGGCATATTCAAGTGAGCTTCCTACCTCTATTGGATTAAATGTCTCGGGTGAAACCTTTGCCAACTCCTAGGTCGTGGACTCAGGAGCTACCGACCATATGACCCACTCAACAAATGGTTTTTTCACATATTTGTCATGCCCAAGCAGTAGGGAAATAGCCACAACCGATGGTTCCTCGACCATTTAGCAGGTGTACGAGATGTCAAAATAGGCCCATCACTGATTTAAAAAATGTTCTCCATGTTCCTAGATTATCCACAAACCTTGTCTCTATTCAAAAACTCACCCAAGATTTACATTGCAATGTGGTTTTTCATCATAGTTATTGTGTATGTCAGGACGAGAATTTGGGGAGGATGATTGGACATGCTAGAGAATGGGATGGACTCTACTACCTTGAAGCACCAAGTCAGTCAAGCATTACCAAGGGCTCTTTTGTTTTTTAGCATTTTTCGTCCAATAAAGAGAAAGTTTGGCTTCACCATCGCCGACTTGGACATCTGTCATTTAGAGTCATTAAAATTTTGTTTCCTTCTTTATTTAAAGGTTTAAATGTCAAGAATTTTCATTGTGAAGTGTGTAAACTTGCTAAACACAAATGTGTATTTTTTCAGTAAGTAATAAAAGAAGTTCTATTCCTTTTTATCTCATTCACAGTGATATTTGGGTCCTAATATTCCTAATATTTCTGCGGCACGATGGTTTGTGTCATTCATTGATGATTGTACTCATGGTACTTGGCTTTTCTTGCTCAAACATAAATTCGATGTCAGTACTATTCTCCCTAATTTTTTATTCTATGGTTAAAAATCATTTTGGGGTCGATATCAAAAGGTTTAGATCAGATAATGCTAGGGATTATTTCAATCAAGTCCTAACTCCATACTTTCAGAAGGAAGGGATAGTACATGAGTCATCTTGTGTCAATACCCCACAGCAATACGGCGTAGCAAAAAAAAAAAATGGTCACCTCCTTGAGTCAACCCGAGCTTTCATGTTCCAGAAAAATGTGCATAAATCCTTTTCTTTGGGGGGGGGGGGGGGGACCAGTTCTTACAGCTGCTCATCCTATAAATCGTTTGCTTTCTAGAGTCTTGGGATTCAAAAGTCCAATGGAAATGCTCTCAACATTCTATCCTTACCTACACACTACAAATAATCTTGTCCCTAGGGTATTCGGGTGTGTGCCATTTGTTCATATTCATAGTCAAAATAGGGGAAAGCTAGATCCGAGGGCGTTAAAATGTGTCTTTGTGGGTTATTCTTCAACGTAGAGGGGGTATAAATGTTATCATCCTCCATATAAGAAGTTCTATGTCTCAACGGATGTTACTTTCAATGAACAAGAGTCCTATTTCACCACTCCTTATCTTCAAGGGGAGAGTTCAACAATGGAAGATAAGGATAGGGATGTTTTACTTGATCTACTGTCACTTCCCGTATCTAAACCAGTTTCTTGTTCCACTGTGCCAAATCCTGTGTCTGAGTCCATGTTTGAGCCTGTGCCAAATCATATGTCCAAACTCGTGCCCAAAATTCCCCAAAAAAATACTGATTATGCTCTTGAGAATGTGAGATTTGACAAAGTGTTTTCAAGGAGGAAGGTGGCCGTCCCAGAATCTGTGCAAGTCCGAGACTCCAACTTGGATCCTGAGAATGAGGTGACAATTTCTAATCCTTCATTGCAAGTTGAAACCAAACCTCAGGTTAATGACCAAGAATTTCCCATTGCTGTTAGAAAAGGAACTAGAGAGTGCACAAAACAACCTTATATCCTCTCTCACATTTCTTGTCCTTCAAAAATTTTTCACCATCCCATAGATCCTTCCTTGTTAGCTTAAACACCATTGCCATCCCTACTACCTTACCCGAGGCTTTATCTAATTGAGAAATGGAAATAAGCTATGAATGTGGAGATGGAGGTGTTGGAAAAAAACATGGGAGTTGGTGAAATTGCCGACACGAAAGAAACCCGTGGGGTGTAAATGGGTTTACACTGTGAAGTATAGAGCAAATGGATCAATAGAGAGATACAAGGCAAGGTTAGTGGCCAAGGGTTATATTCAAGCCTATGGAATTGACTACCTAGAGACTTTTGCTCCAATTGCAAAGATGAACACTATTAGAATCTTGTTGTCTCTAGCAGCTAATTATGGTTGGTACTTGCAGCAATTTGATGTCAAGAATGCATTTTTGCATGGAAAGCTAGAGGAAGAAATTTATATGGAAGTCCCGCTAGGTCATAGGAATAATTTGGCTGCTCATACTGTGTGCAAGCTGAAGAAATCCTTGTACGGTCTTAAACAATCGCCACGGGCATGGTTTGGAAGGTTTTCAAGAGTTATGAGGTCGATGGGATATACACAGAGCCAAGGAGATCATACATTGTTCATTAAACATTCACCTTCAGGGGGAGTCACAACCCTCTTGGTATATGTCGATGATATAATAATGACAAGGGATGATGATAAGGAGCGAGAGATTTTGAGTCAGTGTTTGGCTAAGGAGTTTGAGATCAAGGTGTTAGGGAGGCTGAAATATTTTCTTGGGATCGAGGTGGCTCACTATAGACAGGGCATTCTTATATCTCAACAGAAGTATGTTACGGATCTCCACAAAGAAATTGGCAAGACAGCATGCAAACCAACAAGTACTATAATAGATCCTAACCTTAGACTTGGAAAGGCAGAGGAGGATGTTGCAGTAGATAGAGAAATGTACCAATGCCTGGTAGGAAGACTCATTTATCTATCTCGCACACAACCGGATATAGCTTATGCAGTGAGTGTGATTAGTCAAATTATGCATAGCCCGAAGGAAGTCCATCTGCAGGCAACTCACCGAGTGTTACAATACCTCAAAGGGGGACCAAGAAAAGGTATTCTGTTTAAAAGGAACAAAAGCTTAGTTCTTGAGGCATACACGGATGCCGAGTATGCTAGGTCGATTGTTGACAGGAGGTTGACATTTGGATATTGAACCTTTCTTAGCAAAAATCTTGTGATGTGGAGTTGTAAGAAACAAAATGTGGTGGCTCGATCCAGTGCAGAGGTAGAATTCCAAGCAATGGCTCAAGGTGTATATGAACTACTTTAGTTGAAGATTATCTTAGAAGACATGAAGATTAAGTGGGATGGTCCGATGAGACTCTATTGTGATAATAAGTCCGCAATCAGCATAGCTCATAATCCGGTACAGCATGATCGAACAAAGCACATTGAAATTGATTGACACTTCATCAAAGAAAAGTTGAAGAGCGGATTGATTTGCACACCTTATATGTCTACACATGGCCAACTTGCGGATGTACTTGCCAAGGGGTTAAGTAGTTCAGTGTTTCAGAGTATTGTATCCAAGCTGGGAATAGAAAATACCTATTCGCCAGCTTGAGGGGGGGTTTGGGAAAACGTGTTTAATGACTTGTATTCTACACGTGTATAGTTAGCTATTTTAGGAAATTTGTAACAGCTTGTATTCCTAGAATTAGGCTGATTTGGTTAGTTTCCTATTATGTTAGAATACCCCATAAATCATGGAATTTGATATAACCTAGTTAATTTTCCTTTTGTACTGCTATGGTTGATGTATATAGCTAACGTTTTGTGTATTATTCGAACAAAAATGAAGAAAATTCTTCCACAAAGTGTTTCTCAGTTTGTGTCAATCTATATATAGAGAAGCACCCAAATTGACTAATGCTAAAGGAACTTGATTGGAGTCGCATCAAGACAAGCTCAACTTAGTGGCTTGAGAAGCTTTTTGAAGAAGAAATAATCCAAAAGAGGGGAAGGGGGCTAAAATGATTATGGAGAAGGATAGGTCCAGACGAATTCACGATGACCTTTTTCCAAGAGAACTACGAGGTTTTGTAGGGGGTATTTTGACGTTTTTTGAAGAACTTCATCTTAAATGGGATGATGGGTAAAGTATGAATTCTAATCTTTTCAGCCCTTATCCCAAACAAGGACATAAGGGATTTCATGCCTATTAACCTAGTCGATAGCCTTTACAAGACTCTTTATAAGGTTTTAACCAAGAGATTAATAGAGATTCTAGGGGAGAATGATTACGGCTCTCTCTCTGTCTATTAAAGATATATACAAATTTTAGACGCTACGATAGTGGCTAATGAGGTGGTAGAGGATGTGAGGAGCAAGAGGGGGCTAATCTTTAAACTAGATTTCAAGAAAGCTAATGATGTGGTGAAGTTGACTTTTGTTGGATAGAGTGATGATCTGGTAAGGCTTTGGAGCTATGTACAGGAAGTGGTTTAGAGGCTGCTCAAGCTCAATCAAGTTGTTGGGTTATTTTCAATGGTCAACCTAGAGAGTGGTTCAAGGCCTCCCAAGGGCTTAGGCAAGGGGATCCCTGGTCTTTGTTTTTGTTTACCCTGGATGTTTTGAGTCGGATGCTCTTGAACACACATTGGAGATCTTTTAGTTGGGCAGAAGGAGGTCTTTTAGTTGCGCAGAAGGAGGTGGAGGTGTCTCCTCTTCAAACAAACTCACTATCAGCATCACTCTCTCCCTCAAGACACATTACCCCAAAAAAAAACAACTTGATCATAGCAAAGATCCCATATACATTTCCAACTTGATTAAACATCTCTCTCTAATTGGAAAATGGTTGTGGAGGTTCCCTTTAGAGGTTGGCCCAAATTGATTAAAAGTACAAAGTCCATGAGCATGGGTGGGATTCAACTGGAGCTGTTTCTCACGCAAGTCCCTAGAAGTTCCTCTCTCAGGTTGCTTGTTTCTTTCCCTTCACCCAATTCAAATCAAGTAAATGGAAACAGGTTCAGTTTTGATAGAATCCTTGGATGGGTGAAGGTTTGTTGGACTTGATGGTGCCTGGGTTGTTTAAACTTTCCCTTTTTTTAAAGTAAGTACAGAAAACTTTATTGGAAAGGCATGAAGAGGATGCCAGCCCGAGGAACAGTAGGTCAAGCACCCTGAAGGGTGTCATAAAAAACAGTCCACTAGGCTATCTGTTGACCGCAGTAAACCAGTGTTCTTTGCTGATGTGGATTGCTGAGAACACTTGCCTATTCCTCTATTTCCAAATGCATCAGAAAATTACAAGGGGAATGAGGGGCATAGCCTTTCTCTTCTCCTTTGTTGCCTGAATCTCTTTCCAGGCCCAGAGTTCCCTTCCCGCGGAGTTAGTGATAACCCACCATTGTCCAATCAGAGACAACTCCATATTCCATAGATTCCCAGACCAAGTGCAATGGAGGAGGATTTTATATACATAGTAGAAGAAGAATTCAGCAATAGAAAAAGAATATACAGCTAGGAGAATAAGACATCTTCTTAACTCCGCCTTTAATGCACATAATGTCCCAATCTTTCACACACAACTTGTCCCAAACCTAGGAAAAAGGAGAAAGGTTGCGTTAGGTAATTGATTGCCAGCGTAAAACGTATTAGATCACTATGATATGAAACCTCACCAGTTATTCGTTGGGCGCCCCCAACGAACTTATACCACCCGAATGTAGCAAAATTGTGGGCAAGGATGGGCTAGGTCATTGCCCCCAAAGCCATGCACCGTGTTGGCACCCAAATACGGTGTCAAATATGTGAAGGTTCCCGCATCATTTTGGACGTGGGTGGGTAAGAAGTTAGTTCAGGAGACTAAGATTAAGATTAGGAACTTGGAATATACGGGACACTAATGGGTAAAACCATGGAAATTGTGGATATAATGATTAAAAGAAAAATTAATCTAATCTGCCTTCAGGAAACTAAGTTGAAGGGGGAGACATCTAGATAAATTGAAAAATCCGGATTCAAACTTTGTTACACTAGAAAACAAAAATATAAGAATGGGTAGAACAAAAACTTAAAAGATAGTGTTCCAAATGTAAAAAGAATAGGATATAAAATAATAAAAATCACGATGGTCTTAGGGCAAAAGATAACAAATGTCATTAGTGCTTATGCTCCTTAAGTAGGCTTAACAGAACCTTAAGTTACAATTTTGGGAAGATATGGATAGTATTATACTAGGAATATCAAGGCCTGAGGAAATATTCATAAAAGCATAAATGAATGGACAGATTGGAAGAGTTAATAAAGGTTATGAGAGGATACAAGGAGGATTTGGATATGAAGACAAAAATAGCCTATTAGCTAAAACTTTAGTGATGATTTTATAAACATTGGAAACTAAGCTGATAGGTCTAAAATTCAATATTTTGAAGGATTTATCCTAGCTAATCGTGCAATGACGATGAATGTGCTCTACAAATTCTACATCAGCCATGCAAAGGGGGCTTCTGTTGTCAACTAATAGGCCCCGTCTTTACAAGTTATCCTGAGTCAGAATCTTACCATGTGTTGCCTCCCAAGCAAGGAAGGCAACTTTTGTGGGGGCAGCTGTCTTCCAAATCTGAGTCCAAGGGAAACTAAAGTTGCTCAACTCCAAAGGGAAGAGCTTCTTGTAGAAGGATCTAACAGTGAAAACCCCCTTCTCATCAAAGGCCCAAACAGGAAGATCAGTACTATTATGGCACTGGAAGCTGTAAAGAGCTGTAAAAGTCTATGAGCTGGTTAAGTTCCCAATCTTCCACATTTCTAAGGGGATGTTCCAAAAGAGTCCCTGATCTGAGGATTAACAGCCACGATCTGTTACAAATTAGAAGGCCCTCAATCCTATTATGTGTTTGATGGGCCATGACTCCAATGAAATGAATGCTAACCTCTTCCTTCATTGCAAGGTGGTATCCTATGTATGGAGTGCCCTCTTTTCTTTTTTTGGTGAAGCTTGGCTGCACCTTGGGTAGTGGCAGATTTTTTTCTTGTGAAATATTTGGGATTCAGTGAGAGTAGGAAGGGGGAAGTTTTATGGCGCAGTGTAGTTTATGCTATATTGTGGAACATTTGGATTGAGAGGTAAGCAAGAACTTTCAACAGTCTCACAACCTCTCCTTGTCTATTGTAGGTTAGAGTTGTATTCTTACTCTCTTTCTGAGCCCATTCCTTCAGGTTCTTTTGGGGTTTGTTGCTGCCTAAACTCATTAGAGATTGGAAGAAAGCATAATGGTAATTTTTCAGTTGTTTTCTTTTGCTCTTTGGAGTACATCTTGTCCTCCCAATCATGTAGTCCGCTGTAAATATGTTTTTCATTTCGAAAAAGTCCAGTCAACCAAACATCAATCCATGAATAGGAAGATTTGATTAGTTTTTTTTTCTTTATCTGTTATTGCATAAAAACTTAATTTGCCCAATTTTCTCACACTCAATTTTGCAAAATCTTCTAGTAATGGCAATCATAGGTTTTGAAGTTTGTCCACGAAAACATTCAAAGACAGAAAATTACTAGCTGCTATAAATGGTAGATGACAATGAATTATCAAGAAAATATCTCATCTAGGTTTTTCAACTTGATTAATTTATCTGATCAACTAAACATCAAAATTTTCATGAATTATAAAGAGCAAATTAAAACAGTTTTGTTAATATATGTAACCATACATACTTGCAACTCAAAGCAATGCCACTGAAAAGAGAAAACTGCCCCAAACATACCTCTCTCAAAATTAAAATAAAGTCTAATGCACTTAGAACTCCAACAAACTGACCCTTGCAAAAATCCCAGAGAGGAGCCACAGGAATTCCCTGAAATCAGCTTGAATTAGAGAAGGCATACATCTAATCCAACAATCAGGCATTAAAAATGATGATATCAGAACCTTACAAATATATAAAATATATATATATATATATATATATTAAAAAACAAAAAATCAGGCGGGATGGGGAGCAGGGGGGTTGGGAAATCGGCACAAAAAGCCTAAATGTACTGCTTCAAACAACATGAGCTCAATAACTGATAAACAAAAACAAAAAACAAAAAACAAAAAAGACTAATCTACTATAATGTGACAAACGGATGGTCTGCATAAAGAACTCCTAGAAAAGAATATTAATATAATCCACTAAAAGACATGGATAGCCTGCATAGAGAAATGATATAAAAGGATACTGCTCTGATCCATGGTCTTAAAAGCTAGACCAGTGACCAAACCAGTGACGCTACTGGATTGGTTGGACCAAGTGTGTTAACTCAACCTGGTGGTTCAACAGGGGACATGATACATACATCCCAGTGGTTCAACAGGGGATATATGATACATACATGAATATATATATATATATATCCTAGTATATCCTACTATAGCTGGATGACCAAGAGAATTATCAAATACCAACATTTAATAATGTAAAAGAATATTTCTCAAAATATTTTCTCCATGACAGTTTAAAAATTTTAAATGATTGGATGTTATGTTAGCCTCAACTCATTCTTATCAGGTCTGAGCCTCCCTTATTTTTTAAACTTCCTTTATCATTTATGATTTCTCCAAAGAAAACTACAATACACACACTTGGATTAGTACAAATAAATATATTTTGTTAGAAATAAATCAAATAATATTGCATTAAGTATGAAACATTTGCTTTTTGAATTCTGTAGAAAATGATGAAACAAGTCAAATAACATTTATATATGTTTTGCTCAATATAATACCTCAAAATGCTAGATTGCTCAATCACTATTACCCTCAGTGCTTAAGAGGCAGTTCAAGACTCAAACTTTGCCCACAGCATTTTTGTTTCAAAGACTTAAAAAAATCAAAGTCAATGGACTGAGTCAAGTCAGCCAACCCACTGGTTCAGGCTGAGTCACATCAATTCACAACATATCAGCTGGGTTGATCTCAGGTCAGAAAAAACTGGATTTTCCTTCTATCAGCTCTGGCCAAGTGACAGTTTCAGTCAAACATAGTTTGAGCAGCAAGCTACAATCCAGGTTTTAAACAATGCACTGATTTTAATCCCAGAGGGTGACCAGCATTTAAAAATCAAATGTCACATAACCTAAATCATGAACTATTCTAAACTTCCAAAAAATTTAATATCTTATGTTTTGGCCCAAGAATTTCCAATTTTTCAACATTCGTATTGGTTTAATATTTATCCAATACATAGCCTCAGATAGGTAGTATACCATGAATCGTGAGAAATTAAGCATGATATTCATTCAACTCTTGTTTAAATTTGCAACGAAAAAGCTCTTTAGGCTCCATTTGGAACTTGGAGATCATTGGGGAAAGGAAAGGGAAACAAGATGAATCCACTTCTTCATGTTTGGTTATCTAGGAAAATGAGAGAAAGAAAAGGATTTCTTAACAAATCAATGAACAAAAATTTAACATTTAGAACAAATTTTCATTTTGTTAACATTTAATTTTTCTTAATATTTAATCATGTTAGAAATTGTTTTCAGTTTGGATAGTATTTGTTATAGAGAGAAAATACATTGGAAAATGGATTTCTTTCTTGTTTTCCTTTCCTCAAACAAAATCCTCAATCCAAATAGAGTCTTAAAGTCAAAAATGCAGGCATGTGCATCTTTCCAAAGAACCTAAGGATGAACATCGCCTTACTTCAACAAGGATTTTTTTTTTTTGGTAAGTTCTTTTACTTTTTTAAAACAACAACACACTTTTGATTAGAAAAATCTTATGCTTTACTTCCTACTGTCTATAAAACACTGTGAGTTGGACTCATGGAAGAGAGGCAGACGTAAACCCATAGGAATAATGAAAATTGATACTCTCAAAAAAGATAGACAAACTATCAGTCAGGTTGCACATACTGCAGCAAAAATGGACTTGACATGCAGACTATGCATACCATGGCCATTCATGGCCTAACATATACCTGCTCATAAAGAATATGGAATGCTTGCTTCACTGGTAAATTAACATCCAAGGCAATGACCTGAAACATTAGACACAGTTGAGGCGCAGAGCAAGTGAGTTCATCATATTGAAACAATGAATCCAGAAAATTTTCCAAAGAAACAAGCATACAAGAAGGGTGTGAAGAATCCAAACCTTGCCCGAGTCAGGAAGCAGTTCATAAGCAGTATGTGTAGATAAGAATACAGATATACGATGACGAGAGGCCTCTAAATCAGCTTCTGATATTCTTTGAACAGAATCCTAAAGAGCACCAACATATTACCACTTCCTCGAAACAAGAATCTATACTTTATAAAAGATAAAAAAATAAATAAATAAATAAATAAAGAAAAGCCAGCCTATTTAGCATTAACATAGACAGTGATAAATAACTAATTATGCTACCCTAACCGTTCTTTGAACAAAATCCTAAAGCGCACCAACTGACATATTACAACTTCCTCAAAACAGGAATTTATACTTTCTTTTAAAGGGGAAAAAAAAAACAGCCTATCTAGCATTAGCATAGTGTAATGGATAACTAATTATGGTACCCTCACCATTCAATGTCCTAGCTTGGGGCAAACCTCTAGTGATCCAATTGTAAGCAATAGCATTTTTTGTGTATGGAGAACAAATTTCCTCGCCTAGGCCACCTAGCACCCACCTAAGGTGAAGCACCCAAGCCTGTACCCAAGCAAGGCCATGTTATTAGGCATTGCCAAGATGCTTGCCTGGGCCCAGCTACAGGTATCTCAGGCACTTGCTTCAACTGTTTTTCTTTTTCTTATATTACACAATTCCACATTATTCTCCCGACTATATGCATTTCAAAGTGGGGTACTGTCAAAAAAATAGAAAAATTTGGCAACTTTGAAGATGCATTTAGGGCTCGATACTTCCACTATAAGATACATAATAGGAGCAATGGAAGAGATAAAAGTGATGACATATGGTAGTGCCTAGGAGTTTTGATTTATTAAACTGTTACGCATCTTAGGACATTTTGCCAAATGCAACTTCGGATTTTTTTTTCATTTAATAATTCTGAGCATCCTAGGACTTATTACTGACAGTATTTTCAATAAGCCATTATTTCATCACAAGGAGATCATGTTTTGAAAGATAGCTTTTTCTTATGGTGTGAGAATTATATTTTTAGTGCTTGTCTTTACCTGTTGATGACTATTGATTTTTAATGGTTTCTACATCAGTTCTAACTTTTAGTGTATTTACTATCTTTTTAGCCAGCACCCCACTTTACTCGGGCAAGACCCTAGGGTGGCACTTAATGCCTAAGGCAATAGTAGGTCTCAGCGCCTTGGACTTCTTAAGCTTTTGACAACACCACGATACAATATTTGATTTGGAAGGAAAACATCTCTTTTTATGACCACTGGAAGAACTAGAGGTTCAAAAAACATTGGGTCAACTTTTTTTTTTTCTCCCTCTTGAAAAAAGTAAATAAAAAATCAAATCAAATCAAATAAAACTTCACAAAGCAGGGAGGAAAGGCTAGTATTGAGAAGGCAACAATTCAGCAAAAATATAAAGAGAAGAAAAGAAAAGAAAAAATGAACATAGAAAGCAATGACTGCAACAAGAACAGAAATAACTCAAGGGAAAAAGTTGACCCAAAAGTTTCAAGCATGAAACCACTTTTTTTTTTAATCAAAAAAGAAGATTTTATTAAGAAGAAGAAAAAGTACAACAAGGAGCATAAGCAATCCTCCTTAAAAAATATAAGCAAAATCAAAATAAATCAAAACAGCACAACCAACCAATTAGATAGCTCATGCTTAGTTTAAGAACTTGCATCTAAAGAAAATTTCCATTCATAACCCCAACCCTAAAATGATATTCCACTATTATTATTAATGTTTTAAAAGGCAAACAAGTAATACGAAGGGTTTAAACCATAATGAGGTGAGACAAGCCTTTTGGGAATTTGATTTTTAGAGAGAGAGAGGGGGGGAAAAAAGGGCAGCTCGATGCACAAAGCTCCCACGTATGCAAGGTCTGAGGAAAGGGCGAACCACAATAGGTCTATAATATACAGCCTTACCTTACATATTTGCAAGAGATTGTTTCCACGCCTCGAACCTGTGACCTCCAGGTCACACGGCGACAACTTTACCATTGTGCCTAGGCTCCCCTTCTGATTTTTATAGAAAATATATAAACAAATTGCATATATGTTGAGAAAATATGGGCAAATCAAGAAAGTTATAATAAAATTTGAAAAAAAAAGAATTGAATATGATTTGTAAACTACTTCTTGGTAATTCTAAGCCCACAATCTTAAATAAATTCAAGAAAACCATGCTAAAAACCTAAGACATAGTCATAATATTATAAAATTCAAATTGTTTTCATGATCCAAGGTTTTAACTCTTGATTGTTGACAAAATTCACTCTGATTAGAGCATTCATTAATCCTTCATAAATACATCTAATTAAATTTTTTTGGCCCTATTTTAGTGACCAAATTTAACTTCAAATTCACAAACATAAAATATGTAAGCCTCAACAAGCGCAAAAGACACATTTTTTAGCAAATGTGCACCACTACTGTGTTATGCCTTTATACCTCAAAAGTTTAATATTTTAAACTACGCCTCAAAGAATGTTAGGAACTCCTCAAGGCAACCCTCATTTGAACCTTTTAAAAACATTGATTATTTTAGTCACTGTTTGACATTTTAGATACATCCACAAATAGATTCAACCAGAAAAGTTGATTCTTGTTCAGAAAAGAGGGGGTCTGAACAAAACAAATTGAAAGATCACTCAACAAAATATGTTGAAAAAATAGATATAATTATAAATCATATATAAGGAAAAAAAAAATAGGTGCACAAAATGAATAAAGACGGTGTTATAAGATTAGTGATTAAATGTTACATAAAGATATGAAACAACAAAATAAACACCACAGATAAATATAATCCAATGACAAAGGATAGAACAAAAAATAGGTCCTAGAGCAGTAGATTGCAATTATAATAGGAATTTTATGTGCAAACACACACTTACCAAGCGTACAAAATTATCATCCACGTCCATGTTGGATCTATCATGTGTGTCCGGTGAAATCGGATGAATCGTATCTGATTCCCTAGCTAAGAAGACTGTGTTCACTATCCCATAACTACCACTTACATATGGTTGGTGTTCATCGTGCCGCCACTCTCCATCAACCAAAAACTTGAACTGTAAAAACGAACCAACACAAAATTATAATATTTCACAATCTTTTTTGAAATTACAAAAATGCAGAGAACTGAGAATGGTTCTGGAACAAAATTAACATGGGCGATGATTGGATGACGTTTAGACATTCCAATTGGGCCATTTCATTCTCATCAAGGTTCCATTTGGTTGGACAGAAATATCTTTTCAACAAAACTAGGCAAACTATTTTCAAATAAAAAAGTAATACTTTCCTAATTTTTCTTTGTTTGCTTGGAGAGAGAATTACTTTCACCCTCAGGGAAGTTGTTTTCTACTCTTTAGATGGAATAGAAAATATTTTCCATTAAAAAATATTTCTATTTTACATGACGCACCGAATAAAAGAAAACAAGAATAATAGTTTTCACAAACATGTATTTCACCCAACAAAATGGAGCCCAAGGCTCTGTTTGTTTTACTGACTGCCTGGATGCAACCCCAATCCAGCTTGGTGAAGATGAAAATTTCCTTCTAAATCACTGAAAGTTGTTCATATCTGCTTCAAAAACAATTTTCTCACAGGGATACTTTCCAAGTCAATGCACAGTGCAGGATAAATATTAGACAAAATTTCCATGTTTTTATATCAGCAAAATTTGAATATTTCTGAGCTATATCTAAATATTAAAAATGGTGACAAAATCTTCATATCAACTAAAAGATCTGACTGACTCCACATAAAAATTGAACTAAATCCTTATCCTTCAGTGAAATTTTGTACTACATACTCAAAATATTTTCCAAAAACAAAATAGAATCTTTCCCAGTTTCGAAACTTAAAATTAAGAAGTCCAGACAAAACTTCACAAAATTTAAGCACGTGGCTCTGTCTACAAATATTCATATTTCCAGAACCCAGACCATTTATTTTCATAACATTGAGAGGGCCAAGGGCAAACTATTTTGGTGACAATAATAAAATAAATATCTTTTGAAAAGAAAAGGGGGGAAAAAAAAAACCAAAGGCATTACAGTGCAGGGTAAAAGATCCTTTGCAAAGGAAGAAAAAAAAAATTACAAAACATGTCCACAGCAACCCAAATCCCTTCTAAATACTCGAGAAGGATAGAAACAACTCCAAAAGGAATCAACCACACAAGTTCATAACACGTCCCTTAGCCAAAAATCAGCTGGCCAAACATTCTGGAGACCAATTTATAGTAACCCAAACACTACATCGTCACACAAACAGTTGGTATCGACGCATCACCTTGAACCCAAAACTGCTTCAAGCACAAAGCTTAAGCTTCTTGTATGCCATAAAATATAAAAAATAAAAAGATACAACAACCCAACAAGGGTAAATCTATTAAAAATACCTCCTATACCAAGTTGCTCTAGATTCTCTAAAGGACATGTATTGAAGTTAAGCTAAATTTTCCCATAAGGGCAGTCTCTAAGGACATGAGACTTTCGGAGAAAAGACAACATAAACATAATTGAACCTGGTATTAATACAACAATGATCAATTGCTCACAAAGAAAACAAAAAAACAAAAAAAACAATAAAAAACGATCGTGTTCTTTTGGATGCTCCCATACTCTTTCACTACCAATAGGTTCAAAAAGAAAAAAATACATTTTCAGGGAAAACCAAAGGGCAGTTCCCCAAACTGTTTAAAAACAAAAATCATCTTTTTGCCTTTTCTTTTTCATTGGATCTTTATGAGGGGCTCGTAACTTAGATCTGTGCCAAGATTTCAAACAGAAAATAAATAAATAAAGGAGGCCAGAAAGAACATTGTATCTTAGAGCATCTCCCTTTAAGGGAACTAACCCCAAAAAAAAAAGTCCAAAAAATAAAATAAAATAAAATAAAATAACATAAAACTAACAATTGACTTGACTGACATACAGCCTTCCAGATGTCCAAATTGACTTCACCAAAACTCATTGAAAGCAAAGAGGAAATGGCTCAGCACAATCCAAGGTGCAATGAAGCAGAACTTGATCAAAAGGCTGTCCATCACTCCTAGATAAGAAGCACAAAGTAGGAATGCTCGATCACCTCTTGACCAAGTTATCGATTGCAGGAATCTTGCCTGTCACTATCTCCTTGGCAAAAGCCAACACCTTCAATGGAGAGCTAGGATTTCAAACAACCTAAAAGAAAGAAACTCACAGTAATCCCAGATAATTCCATAAATACAGATTTAACAGCATCCTACATTTGGTTCACTCTGTGTTTTAAAAGGCTCAATCGAGGCTCGCCTGAAGGCAAAGCATGCTTAAAACGCCTTGAGGCTCAATCTAAAATACCAAATTCCAAAAAGGCTAACGCATTACATGTTGAGGCTTATGCATTTTTACAAAAAGCACACCTTTTGCGCCTTTTTAAATGAGGCTGACGCATTTTGGGTGCGTGATTCTCAAGTTAGAATTGGTTAGAAAATTTTAACTGCATGTTTGTATAAAGGGAATGTCATAATATGAGTTTATTTGTAAAAATATTGAACCTCAACCTTTCCAAAATAACTGGATTTATATCTTACGTCATAAAATAGTTTGAACTTTGTAATGGTATAGCTATCTTTTGTCATGATTTATGTTATATTCAAGTTAGCAATTTTTGAATGGCCAACAAGTATTTTTTGAAGTACAGCTAGTTTTTCGTTTTTACATTATATTTGTGATTTTCTTAATTTTTACTTTATTTTAAATATATATAATTTATTTAACAAATTTTTATGTTAAAAAACAAATTCTCAAAAGGCTTACGCCCCAACGCCTTAAGGCTTATGCCTCGCCTTATAAGGGTTAAAACGCCTCGCCTTACGCCTTCGCCTTTTAAAACATTGGATTCACTTAATCAGGGCTGGAATGGAATTCAGGTCTTGATTCCAATTCCAATATTTGTTTCACAGAAATACGTATGGAATCACATTTCAGGTGGAATGGTAACTCTCCCATTTATTGGAATGGTTATTCCCCCTCTAATGACAATTATAAGCCTTCACTAAAAAATTCAAATAACACACAAAACATATGCATGAACAATTTTCTGTATGCACAAAAATGTACACACACTGATACTGCCCATTGAGCTCCATTTCTGTACTCCCCATTTGTGTACTGATATGTGTGCGTGTGAAATGTGTAAACAAACATGCCACCCATCGCTGAAACCCCAAAATCGTAACCACCCTCCACCCCCCCCCCCCCCCCCAAAAAAAAAAACTCACACACACAACACATGCAAACTCATTCCTTTGCAGAAACCCAACAACTATGCTGCCCAAAGCATCACACAATAACATACATACATAAATACATACATATATATGAATTGTCATTACATTTGGGTGATCACAGCTTGATATATACCATTGGTGACACATGATTGGCAGCTATAAAAGATTGTAATTGTGTACCAACAATGTTCTTATTTCATCATTTGTTATTTAATAATGTTCCTATAGGTTGAAATGAAATATCTCAAGTCACCTCCATTCAATGAACATCCCCATTTCTTGGTATACCATATAGGCAGTAGGTAGTGCAAAATGCTTGAATGTAGGTAAGCCATTAAGTTGTATCGATCAACTACCTAATTCTTTTCTTCTTTCAGTATATTTGTGCATCACGCACGATAAAGTGGTTAAGTGTAAGTTTTGGTACACATTAGATGGTTCATATAACTTAATGTTCTCTTTTTGCACATAGTTTCTGATCTATAGCCCAAAGTATTCAGTTCAACGCTTAATCCCTATGCTAGTAAAAAGGAAAATTATTTTCAACTATATTGTGCAGTCTCCCTATGCTATTGATATTTTAGGCAACAAAAATGGAATACTTAAATAATGGAAATCAAGATTTAGTGAAAATACAACATTATTTTGGTTGAAAATCTTGTAAGTGCTCGAACTTTTTTTTTTATATGATGCATCATGTTTCTGAAGCACATGCTCAAAGAAAATCTTTAAATTGGAGACTTTGACTTTGAATAACAGTACTATGTTAGGCATTTAGCTTATGAAAGTGACACCATCTACAAGAACCAGCTTAGGTCAAAAAGCATATCCATTCATGGTGTTGTGTTCAATAATTGTGGTTGTGGGGCTACAGCCCAAAAACACATGCTTGTGGATGAGCAAGTTGCTATGCTTTTACATATTCTTGCACATCATCAGAAGAATAGAGTTGGTATGCACATATTTGGGAGGCTGACGAGCAGCATTAGTAGACATTTTAACATATATTGAATTACATGGGGCAGTTACAGAATGACCTTTTCTAAAAAGCAAGGACATATTCTAAAGCTTCAACAGATGGAAAATGGAGAAGGTTTAAGGTAAAGTTATAAATTTAATGTCAAGTGTAATTTTTTATAGGCAACCATAGCCAATACATATAACCCAATTTTCTTTTTAACAAAAGAGAAAATTTTATTAAGAACCGAAACAATGTACAATAGGATGAGGACAAGGTGACCTCTGGGAACAATGAGCAACAGCCAAAAGGACTACAATAGAGGTGCCTTCCAATGAATCCAATCCCTTTGAGGGTTGGACAGCGATAAACCCCCACCCAAAAAAGGGAAAAAAATAAATAAATAAAAACAACAACAACAAACAAATGACTGAGCCCAAAAAGAAGCCAAAAACACCACTCAATGCCATAATAAAAAAAGGACAAGTACTGCAATCCTTGAAAGCACTCATTTTCCTCTCAATCCAAAGAGTCCATAAGATAGGTGAATACTATGCCACTCCATAGAACACAGCCTTCTACTTCAGCCAAAACCCCAATGCCTCTATGTGCAAGAGATCTCCCGCGTTCCAAGGCACCACCCAAGCTTCACCAACATAAGAGAACAAAGCATTCCAAAGATGGGATGCCACTTTACACTGTAAAAAAAAGTGAGCACTCATTTCGTTGGACTCGCAGCACATCAAGCACATGCTAGAGAGACATGTAGAGCTTTTTTATCTGTAACATATCATGCTTATGAATCCTATTCAGAGTCACATTCCAAATGAAGGTCCAAATCTCAAAGAACCCTAGCCTTCCGAGGAAAAAAATGGAAGTGTTGGATGAATGGGTCTTATGAGAGATGAGACAAAAGATTTTGAAGAGAACAACCCCGAAAATCACGCTCCCAAATTCTCTCATCCTCCCAAGTAAGGAGAAAAGCAGTCCAGCACAGAAAGTAAGGGGGGTTAAGCTCATTGACCACCCTTTCATTGAGATTCATGACAAAATGAAAGTCCCACAAAAGAGAGCCCCCCCTCAAAATAAAAATAAAAATGCACTAATGGGTGCATTATGCGAGAAGGAAGCTTAAACAAATGAGGTACTTTCACTCCAAGACCCACCCAAACACCCTCCCAAAAAAGAACCCTGTTGCCATTTCCCACGTTGAAGCAGGTGAGAGGAAAAAACTGACATGGCACCTAGGGCACAAAAACTTCCTAGTGCATGAGTGAAAAACAATCCCATTTTTCTCTAATCCCCCACCCATTTTGATGGAGCCCATATTTTCTATAATTATCTTAATTCACTTCCAAAGCAAACCTCCACAAACATTTTCCACATAGGGAGAGATGTTTTCCGGTACCACATTGCCAATCCCCAGTCCCCTTTCGCATTTGGGTCTTCTAACAACCTCCCAACTGACTAGATGGTCTTTTTATTACTCTCCCCAAAGCCCAATCATAGGAAGACATCAAGGGAACTCAAAAAACGGAGGGGAAATAAATAGGGATGTTGGAAAGGAGGCAGTAATAAGTGTAAAACGACCCCAAAGAGACAAATATGCCCTCTTCCATCCCTCCTACGTGATATCAAACAAGGGAGAATCAGCAACTAATGTTTTGGCAGTCTACTGGCAAGATGAACAGCTTACTTACGTGCCATGTTGCATGGTTGGGAGGATTTAGCTGCCAGTGGAAGGAAGCCACAAGATGCTTTGATCAGGAAAAATGGGCTAAAAAATCCCCCAAAGTGTGATATATCAAAGTGAGTTTGAATTTTTCCGGCATGCTTCTTTAATCATTTAGTCTATTAACTTGGAGTAATGACATATTAAACATGCAAGACAGTATTATCTCATTGATGTTGGATTTACTAATTGCCAAGGGTCCCTGCACCATATTGTGGCCAACAATATCATGTCAACAAGTTGAGAGTAGAATATAGACCACCCAGTCCAAGTGTTTCAGTATGCAGCGTGCAGCATCTAGGACTACTACCGAGAGGTGCTTTCATCAACTTAAGTCACAATAGGCCATCCTAATAAGTCTAGCTTACTATCCCATAAAACTCAAAATCGCATCATCATGCAATGTTCTTGCTCCACAATTTAATGAAAAGAGAGATGTCAAAGGCATTAAGGAATGTGGTCTAGAGCTTCATGATGATTGCTTAACCAGCATGGAGACTTTAAATGAGTGGACTGCTTTTAGAACCATTTTGGCTCACCAAATGTATAATGAGTGGAGGGCTAATAGGCAAAATAGATGACAATTAGAGCTTTTGGAAGCCAATATTCATGTGTTTTGAACTCTTTCATATTGTTATGAAATATGTACTATTCTTTTCTATAGAATTTTTTACATTGTCATGTTTTAAATGTTTGGTTCTTCAATTTTATAATGCTCATTCTTTATCTTGTTGATTTTAAAATGCAAATACATGCCCTTTCATATCCATTGCATAAATTGCTGGTTTCTTACTTGACTATACTAATGTTGTGTACGATAGGATATGGTCATATGGACAACTCCCAGTAGAAACGAGATCCAAGAAGAAACAAAATAAAGTGGACCTATGAGGAGGATGCAAAACTAATTGAATGTTTACTTATGTAACAGAAGTAGGTAGCCCTCAAACAAATGCGGCAAAGGAAATTGCCTCTCTCGGATTTTAGTTGAGCCACGCATTGAACCTAAGATGAAGACTTCATCATCTTATATGACATAATGTATGGAGGTCAAATACAAGGATTTGGTTTGGGCTCTAAGAAAAAATGTGTTGACTGCAAAAAAAAAACATACATAGAAAGCATACTTAAAGGTGATGATAATATAAAGATGAAAGTTTACTCAATGTTTTTTTCAAAGCAGTAAAGAGAAATTTATATTAGCAGGGCATCAAGGGGATGCCATCCCATGGTACAAAACATCAACCACTCTGTTGAGTGTCACAAACATCAAGGATTACGTTAAGATCATTAACAACTTGCCCTCTAAGCAGCTGGAAACTACAGCAATCCACTGCTCTTTGCAAATCTGAAGCAGAGTAGCTGTATCTTTGAAGGCTCTCTTATTTCTTTATTTCCAAGCACACCAAAATATGGTGAGAGGGATGAGATTCAAAGCCTTTCACTTATCCTTGGTGGTTCTGATGCCTTTCCAAGCCCAAATCTCCCTTCCAACGGAATTTGCAGTTACCCACTGATATCCAGTCAAGGATAGAACCATATTCCACATGTTCCTTGTCCAGGGGCAGTGGATAAGAATGTGGTTGACTGATTCTGCATAAATCATACAAAGAAAACATCTATTTGTGACTGTGAGCCCCCCTTTTTCCAGATTGTCAAGGGTTGTGTGGAATCTCAAACAAAAAAGGCAACCATTGAAGGGGCTGCTGTCCTCCAAATACAAATCCAAGGGGAGTTGTTGCAATTTGTTCCCATCGAGAGCTTCTTGTAGAAATATTTAAAGATGAAAACACCATTTTTGTTCAAAGACCATTTTGGTTCAGTGATTTGGAGATGATGACTGATAAGGACATTTTCGTAACAAGCCAATCTGTAGATACTATTTTCACATCACACATCAGCCAGAAATAAATGTTGGCTCCATTCCCCACATGAAATCTCACAAATTGGAAAAAATCATTCCATCCTTTCTTGATGAATTTCCAAACTCCCACTCCATAGGGTACCCTACTATTGTGTGTTATCCAACCATTATGCTCAAACCCATATTTAGAAACAATAATATCCCACTAAAAGTGGTCTTTCTCCTTCATGAACATCCATAACCACTTCCCAAGGAGGGCTTTATTGAAAGTGAGGATGGATTTCAGCCCCAAATCTCCCAAACATATGAGTTTAACCGGTCTCCATCTAACAAGGATACTGATGTAGGATGGGATGGATCGACCTATGTCCTACGATTTCAACCCTCACATAAGCACATACACTCAATACACTTTAAATTAAGAATTCAATTATCCAAACATAAACACAATAAACCAAGAGGACATTTCACATGTTTTGGGATTTTGAAAGGGTGTATGATGCTGTTCTGAAATAAGTCTCAAGAGTTCTTTCACAAAGGAATCAAGTTATATGCAACAAATATGTTATTCAAAATTTCAAGAATTTAATTTCTATTGTTAGCAAGCAATATTCCCACAATTGATTTTAAACTAGCAAGCATCAATATTGCAATCTATGGATTCAAAGGGCTTATCAAATATGGAATTTCAGATTTCCAGCAAAGGCTTCAATATAAGCAAGGGTTTACAATATATAGCAAGGATTCAAACACAAGTACTAAAATTACCAAAAGAATTGTTTGGATGACTTGACGTTGTTCAACACAAGTCTTAGACAATGCCAGAAAATTCCTTGGAACAAGCTTTGAAATACCGAGACGAACGCAACAATGTAATGGAGGGAAAGTGGCCATGTCGGGGGTATTTTGGTGTGGCCGTGTGGATGCGTTGGAGAATAGTTAGAACTCGTCTAAAGTTCTCCATGCACACTTTGAAATATGGATATGTATGTAGCAAATAAAATGATGGATTGGTGGCCTTGGGGTGTAACTTGGTGATGGTCGTGTGGGTGATGGAGGGAAGTCATGAAGGTGGGATAGGGATGGAATCGTTGGATAGAATAGTGGTCTCTCACCACCTGATCTCCGAGGAGAACAACGTAGCCTCTCACTACACAATCACAAGGATTGGACAAAGCTTAACAAGCTTCAACAAAAGAAATTTCCTTTCAATATTTCAATATTCAAACTTTTCTCTCTACATAGTTCTTACAATGAAGGGGAATATATATAGCTAGCATGGGAGGACAAAGCATTAATAAGCTTAGCTAACATGGGGGGACAAAGACATTAAACAACTAACAATTCCCACACAAGCATGGGAGACACAAATAATAAAGACACCAACTTACTAGAGACATTAATTGCTCTTACAAGTTACTAACAAAATAAATGCTCCAACTTTCTAGACACAATAAATACCAAGCACAACTTACTAACACTCCAACTCACTAGACATACTCACACAATTTCCTAACATACACATGCAAGCAAGTTGTCTTGCATGTTTACAAATTAAATACAAACAAAAGTCAAAGGAAGGCCCAATTCGTGTGGGCCCAATGGAGCCGTGTGGGGCCCACATGGATCTTGAACTCGGACTTGCTTCAGCATCTCTAATCGGGTCTTTCCCACACTGAAAAGTCTTCAAAACAAGTCTTCAAATAATCCATTCAAAATCTACAAACAATTATAGACCAATGTGGACATCGGGAGGTCGTCCACGTGTCATCATGTCAGCAAAGAAAATGTGGACATCGGGAGGCCGTCCACGTGTCACAACATTTGAAAATGACATAGGTAGGGCATGCTGATCCCCATCAAATACTCATAATATAAAAATCTTTCAAGTTAATTAATAATTATTGTGTTGTTAAGAACGTTCAGAAATAAGCCCCTTTCATTTTTGAGGATTTATGCACCATCTTTGGTAAGATCCACACAACTAGGAAGGATGCACAAGACCAACTAATATGGTTGAGGAGATGGATAAGGATTGAGATGATGAAACTAAACTCGGCAAAAATGAAATCAATGATACTATTTGGTCCGAGGTTGAGACTATTTGGTCTTTGAGATTAAGAAAAGATAATGAAAGTGAGGATGATGAGTCAGATTTCATTATGGCTGCAAAATTTTAGGGGGGAAAAAAATGAGGCCAGCTTGGCTCTTTCTCATAAAATAATCAAACATCGAAGCAAATTTGATGCTAATAGAAATCAAATTGTAGAAAAATTTTGAAAATTTGACTAAAACTACAATAGCATTGAAAAGTTGGGTGGATACTTGGTCATGATCCGAAGTCAATTGATGTTTTCTTCACCAT
This sequence comes from Malania oleifera, assembly GCF_029873635.1. Taxonomy (NCBI): domain Eukaryota; kingdom Viridiplantae; phylum Streptophyta; class Magnoliopsida; order Santalales; family Ximeniaceae; genus Malania; species Malania oleifera. The sequence goes on from NC_080420.1 coordinate 115,668,961, forward strand.
GCACAAATCCCAATAATAACAAGGTAGGGTGGATTAAGGGAATGCCAGCCAATTATGATGCTTCAGCCAATGGTTTGGATGAGATCTAATTACCTTTTTTGTGATAGTTGTTCACCAAATATATGAATTTACTTCGTGCTCTTTTAGATTGTTATTTTGGATAGTACTTATGACTCTAGGCGCCTAATTGACATTGACTATATATTATGCATGATGATGACTTAAAAAAAGTTGCATTGACATCAATGTTTTCTATACTCAATATAGACGTTTTGATTGAAAGACTTTGATACTAGGTGGTGTTGACACTTACGTTGATACTTGTGGGTTGAGAAGAATTAAGTTTGTTTAGCTACCACAAATGGTACTTCGTAATTTACAAGTGTGATGTCAACTTCTAAGAGGAGATGTTGACAATTTATATTTCAAAAAGATCAAGTACTATGCATTTCACAAATGGGATTCAAATTTCAATAGGAGATGCTACCCTTTTTTATGTAAAACTTTAGTGTTGTGCATTGAATATGGGATGTCAAATTTTATAAGCAAATGTTGCCTTTACATATTAAAAATTAATTATGTTGTGTATAATATATAGGCAGGAGCAGTAAACCCTAATTTGCATCCCCTATCCATCTTTCTCCTGCTCGACCCTTCATCTTCTTCTCACTTCCTCAGCCCTACCTTCGTCATGGCTCTTAACACACTGGTCTGTCTACTCCAACAATTTCCTTGACCATTCTCTTTGCTTTTTGGTGCTTGCACACTTCCTCCACTTCGAAGTTGCCCTCCATTCATTCACTGTAAGGTGCTCTTCTCTTGTTAACCTTACACTTTCTTGGAGGATCGGCTATGTTTGTTCACTAACTACAACTCACAAGATGTCAATGGATGTGAAGCATACTGTGGTTGTCGAAAGGAAGTCCTTCAACCTGGTCATTAAAGGGGGAAGTCCTGACTTCCTTAGAATCACTGAATTCCACAAGGGAAGAAGGATCTCCGTCTTCCTAGGGATGGAAGAGTTTGGATGGTTCCTTGAATCCTAGGAGGATTTCTAGGCTTTGAAAAAAGCCATACCCCTAGCAACTTCACGATTTCTTTGAACAAGGAACAAGGACAAAACCGTCACTTAGCAGGTGAACTCGAACAAATTTGGAAACTACCTTGCCTTTATGGAGATGAACAATGGTGGTCGGAGAAACCTTGCATTTTTGGAAGGGTATGAATCCAAGGGCTAGATGAGGATCTCCTCCTCGGCAGTCAAGCTAGGATGTCGACCTTTTCCTCCCACCAAGAAAGGTTTAACAGCTCCAGTCATTCAACAATTCGAAAAGAAGCTTACGGCCTCCTCAATGGAAATGAACCCATTCCTCAACCGATCAGCTCCTTAGTCCCCTTGCCCTCATTTTGGCAAGCATTTTGAGTCTATTGTTGGTTGGTGGCTTGATACCCAAATCACAAGTGGTGGGGAAGATGTGTAGTCTCATGCGCTCCTTTGCAAGTGTTGTGTGGGGAGAAGTGTAGTGTTGCAAACGATTTTTTTTATTTCCCTAAGTAAGATAAAAGGCAGTCCCAAACCTTTTATCTCATTTGAGGTTGTTGGAGTGAGCCTTAACTTGGGCCTTGAGCTACAAATATAGGGATTTTTTTGGCCTAGCAATCTCACTTAACTACTTGAAACCCCAACTCAGCTCCTTTTCTCCCTTTAAGCTGCATGACGGTCCTTTTGAAGTTGCTCAAAACATGACTGCTTTGAGAAGGTCGTCCCCCTTTAGGATCTCCCATCATAGGCGGCTACAACTCGAAAGGAGGCTGTTTTGGAGTAGGAAGCCTCTCAATCTCAAACTGATGCTGAAATATTAGTCCTTGCTCTAGCCCCTAGCATTGGCTATGACACTTTGCGTGCCAATTCGAAGTTTCCAACTTTGAGGATTTGATTGATAGACCCAATTTTGATACTTTGGATGACTTGGACTTACAACACTAACTTCAAGAATCAAGTATTTATTTCGATACTTCGGAAGTTGAAATCAGTAAGCAAAACCATAGTTGTCCTGCAAAGGGTTTGAAGACAGAGCCTTGCAATTGTTTTATGATATTGAAAGAAAGAGAAGAGAGGAAATGGGAATTGGGAAGTAATCCCAAAACATCATCGAGCAATATCGGAAAGTTGAATACCAATAGGGAATTAAAGCGCTTGGAATGCATAGTGAGCTATGGAAAAACAAGGGTTCAAAAAATGACAGAGGCATGCAATAGCCAGGGCCCTTGTGTTAAATCATGTAAATGAAAATCATTTCCAAGAATGCGGGTTTCCTAACAACAAATCCAAGAGGAGTGTAACTAAGTCCTTCCTTAAGGATACAAGGGGCAATGCGGTGTGCTTGGAAAAAACTAAGGTGGAGATAGTGGAGCATCTCTTGATCAAAGACCTTTGGGGCCAAGACACTTGTGATTGGATATCCCTTGGAACAGTGGGCGGCTCAAGGGGTATTCTTGTCTTGTGGAAGCTTAGTGTTGTGGAATTGTTGGACCACTACATTAGTTCCTTCCCTTACTCTCCTATTTGTCCAAAAGCATGAATGATAACCTTCAATGGATTTTCACCAGGGCCCAGGTGAAGGACCCATTAGATCTCTTTTTTGGGATGAGCTCTTCAAGATTCGAAGTAAATAAGATGCTCCTTGGATCATTAGAGGTGATTTCAACATAATTGTTTATCCGCACAAAAGAAGCGAGAGCAGCTATGAGACCAATAGCATGAGAGAATTCCTTGACTTTATCAGTGTGAAAGCCCTAATTAATCTCCCTCTCATTGGTGGCAATTTCACTAGGTATAACTCTAGGGAGTCGCCTTCCTTTTCAAGGGTCGATGGGTTCCTAATTTTGTTAGACTTGGAACTTCACTTTCCTAGCGTGATACAAAATCTACTTCCAAGGCCCATCTCAGATCACTTCCCAATCACCCTAGACATCAAGGGAGTTAAATGGGGCCCAAACCCCTTTTGCTTCGAGAATATGTGGTTAAAGCATGATGGCTTCAGGGATTTAGTGAAAACTTGGTGGTCCTCAATTCAGGTCATGGGGATGGCTAGTTTTGTGCTTGTCTCAAAATTGAAAAGAATAAAAGAAAAACTAAAGATATGGAAACAAAAACACCTTTCGAAATGTCCAAGCAACGAAGACTGCTATCCTTAATGGCATCAAAGAACTTGATAAGCAAGAGATAATCCACGGTATTGATGATGATCAAAAAGCCAAAAGAGCTTTTGCTTAAGGAGGAATTGAATGAGGTTATTAATCTTGGGGAAATATCTTGTAGGCAAAAATCTACCATAGGTCCATAATACAAAATTATTTCATCGGATAGCAAACAGCATCGCAGAGGTAACACCTTATCCAGCATTGAAATTGGGGGAATCAACTTGACCTTTAAAAAGGTACTTGTGATTTTTATAAAGACCTTTACCCTAAACCTGAGACTTGGAGCCCTAAAGTGGATGACATCAATTTCAGATCTCTTAGTTTCTGCACAGTAGGGTGGCTTGAGAGACCCTTTGATGAAGCAAAAGTCCTTCAAGCTATTTAAAATTGTAATGGAGTTAAAGTGCATGGGCCAGCTGGTTTTTCCTTGGCTTTCTTTCAAACTAGACCCTTCTTAAGCACGATATTTTAGATGTGTTTGAGGAGTTTCATTGATCCGAAAAAATTCATCAGTTGCCTCGATACCACCTTCTCTTATTCTAGAGCAAGTTGGGGCCGTTGACACCAAGGATGGACCCTATTGGCTTGGTGGGAAGCATTTATAAAATCATTGCCAAAGAGCAATACCAGAAGTCATTAAGCAGTATCAGCATGCTTTTGCAGCTAGAAGACAGATTATTGATGCTGCCCTTATTGCTAATGAGGTGGTGGATGCCTATTTGAAGGAACGAAAAAGGGAAATAGCGGGCAAACTGGATATGGAGAAAGCATTTGATCATGTCAACTGAAACTTCCTTCTTTATCTCCTTAGGAAAATGGGGTTTTGGGGAGCTCTAATGTAGTTAGATTGCTCAATGCATCAAAAGTCCAAGCTTCTCAGTGCTCATAAATGGCTGCCCTTCTAGTTTCTTTCACTCCTCGAGAGGCTTGAGACAAGGAGATCTCTTGTCCCCTTTCATGTTTGTTTTGGTTATGGAGGTGCTTTGCCCCATGCTGATGAAAGCTATTGAAGAAGGAATTTTTAGAGGTCTCAAGGTGGGCAGAAAATGGATGGCTTACAGAAGTTTCTCATCTCCTTATCGCAGATTATACTATCATTTTTTTGCGAAAAAAGAAACCCTTCATATCCTCAACCTCTGATGTACTTTGTTAGGGTTTGAGGCTGTCTCAGGCTTGAAAGTGGACCTTGGCAACAGTGAGCTTATTCCAATTGGAGGGAACACGCGGTGGGGGTGGGAGGTGGGCCAACCTTCCTTGCTAGTCTTATAGGTTGCAAGATGGGATTCTTTCCCATTAATTACCTTGGTCTCCCCCTCAGAGCCAAATTCAAAGACAAAGGAGTCTAGGACCCCATTATTGAGAAGTCTGAAAGGAAATTGGCAGGATGGAAAAGAAATTTCTTATCAAAAGAAGGCAGACTCACCCTTATCAGAAGCACTTTGACAAATCTTCCAGTCTATTTCAGGTCCCTCCTCCCTCACCGGCCTCAGTTGCTAGGAGATTAGAGGGAATTCAGAGAAGATCTCTTTAGGGAAAGCTAGGGACAGAATTTAAATATCACCTTGTTCGATAGGGAGTGGTTAAACAACCCATATGTTCAGAAGATTTGGGGCTGAAATCTCTCCTCACTTTCATAAAGCTCTCCTCGAGAAGTGATCATGGAACTTCATAAAGAAGAAAGACCACTTTTGGTGGGAGATAGTTGTTTCTAAATATGGTCCTCCCAAGCATAACAGTTGGACAACACACAATAGTAGGGGACCCTATGGAGTGGGAATTTGGAAATTCATCGAGGGTGAAATGATTTTTTCCCAATTTATGATTGGGGCCAATGTTTACTTCTAGCATGATGTGTGATGTGAGAAGAGTAATCTTAGAATTGTCTTTCCTTCCATCTACAACTTAGCTTGTGACAAAAATGCCCTTCTCAGTCTTCGTCTCCAAATCACTGATCAGGGAATTTTCTAGAATATTCATTTTACTAGGAATATGGTAGATCAGAAACTTCATGCACTCTATGACGTTTACAAAAATCTCTATAATTTTCGTTACTAAATATCCCCAACAAACCAAAATTGGCTTTAGAAAAAAATGGCGTTTTCACTATTAAATCTTTTTATAAGAAGCTCTCCTTGCTGGGAACAAATTGCAACTCCCCTTGGATTCGTATTTGGAGGACAGCAGCCCCTTCAGAGGTTGCCTCTTTTGTTTGGGAGTGCACGCATGGAAATATTTTAGCCCTTGACAATCTGCAGAAAAGGGGGCTTACAGTCATAAATAGGTGTTTTCTTTGTATGGCTGATGCAGAATCAGTCAATCAGCAGAGAAACAACTTCAAAAATGACCACATACTCCACTTCCTAGTTCTGCAAAGCTCTATCCCACACAATGTGATCCACAACTTATCAACTAGGAAGGCATATTTCAAAGCCACCACTCCACAACACATTTCTTTCCAGACTTTGGTCCTGAAGTAATCCCACACTGCAGAAGAAAGTACATCAACTCCCCAAGCCCTTTATGATGTTTTTCCAAAGCCCAAGTCGTAAGACCAAGAAACCTCATTAAGAAACCATCCCCTTTCCAAGAGCTTATATTTTGACTCAATCACCTTTCTCTGAACACTCTCCACTTCCATTACAAATCTCCAACATTATTTCCTTAAAGAGCTATTTTTCATAAGAGCAAGAGAAAAAAACAAAAAAAAACCAAGAACAAAGAAAAAAAGGATGAAACATCCTCCAAAAACAAATGAAACCAAAACAGAACAAAATCAAACTAAACAAGCTCTCAACCACGCTTAACATCAGAGAAGCACATCCCCTTGAAGAAACCAGGGGCATAAGACAACGAAGCAGCAAAAACCATCATGTTCTGAAAGAGCAGCAACAACAAGAAAATGTCCCCATAAAAATATGTGCATTCCTCTCCAACCACGTGCAACAAAAAGGACCAAATGACAAACTTATAGCCACTTCCTCCTCAAGCCCCTGAGCTCACAAAAGCCTTTAAAGCCTCCAAGAAAAACCCCTCCAACAACATAATAATGCAAAAACAAAATGAAAGTCTTGCCACCACAAAAACACAATGCAAACATCAGGGGAGGCTCGCTGGGTCTCCAAATCTACAACTATTGGTGTTAATTCTATTAAGTACTACTAACTAAACAAAACCCCAATACTTGAAAGCAACTTTAGCGATCCAAATCAAATTAGCAAAAAATAGAAGGTGATTGAGGAGGCAAACAGATCAAATTATCATAAAAAGATCAACAAGAAAACACATCTAAAAAGTTCTGTGTCCACACTCTCTCATCCCTTCTAGAAGGATAAAATATCGAATTTCCTGAAAAGTGCCTTTCCTACTTAGGCCCCAGCAAAGAGACTCTTAAATTTCTTCCTTACACTAACACCCCCCAGTGAAAGGGAATAGGCAAATAGCCAAGCCCCTTCTCAACGCATGACCATATTTTGATTGAAAGACAAAGATCAAATCTCTACAATTTCCTTATAGCTCTTCATCAGCCCTCTACCATTCAGTGAGAAGGTACCTCAACATTGCTAACCTACCCAAAATAACATCATGCTTCTGTAGAACGAATATGGCTGCAAGTGGATGATTTAAATTAATCTACTTTTTTTTCCCAACAGAAAAAAAAAATCTACAAATGTACGAGGATGAGAAATCCTCAAAAACAAAGAAGAAAACCTACCATAGAAAAACAACAATAAGCTAAAAGCTTTAAAGTTTAGTCCAAAGTTTTATGACCTTTGTACAGAACACTTTGAGAAGAGGAAATTTTTTAGTGAAGAACACTTTACTGTGAACTTCTAAATGCTTGTCATAAAGCCAATGTGATGGCCCGCTATCTTCAATAAATTAAAAAATATATACATTCCTTTTGGAATTGTGCCAACAAAAGCAGCATTGATGGATAGAATTCCTTGCAAACCTTAAAGTGCCATTTTGCAATACTTCACAACAATCTGAAGACCCTTGTGAAGCCAACAAGAGCCAGAATATTATTCATACTGATTCTTCAAAAAACCTTCCTCTAAGGGTCTCTCAAACTATGTGACTTGCCTCTCCCAAATAAAACTCAATAAACATCTTCAAATCCAAGCTTTAAGAGTCCCTATGGGAACAAGCCTTGATCAGCAGCTTCAAGTCTCTTTAGCAACCCTATCTTTGATTATCAAGCATATATTGTGTCCCTCTTCATGTAATAAATTTCTCCTCATACTCTCACCGGCCACCTTACAGCACAATTTTAAACTGCAATACCTTCTTGACCCATCCTAACCCTCCAATTTTTATCCCATCTCACATATTCTTTGAGAAAGAGCTCTTCAAAATCATTCCTAAATATGTCTCTCTTCTTTGAGGTCACTAAAGATGTGCTCCTAAATAATCAAACTGCCTGATTCTCAAATTCAATTTCTCTATAGATTTAACCCAAAAAAGTCATGCTCCAGACTTGGAGTTCTTTTGAATTTTTTTTAATAAACACAAAAATAATTAGACAAATGTCAAAAAGATATGGAAAGAATTACAACAAAAGAAAAGAGAAACAGCATGGAGAACAATTTTTTTAACATATTTTAGTTTATGCAATTACACATGCACTTAAAACCTTCCCAACAACGTACTAAATATGACAACCAACACTACTCAAAATCAATTCTAAACAAACGGTGAGTGAGCCACATATATTTTACAACAAAAGCTAGAGGGAGGAATCATTTGAAAGGACAAAAGCGCAATAGTTTGAAACTGATATTAGCACAACTACTCAGATAATGCTCATGAAATATCTCTTCCCACAAAATATGACCTTGCAAGTTAGACAAAGCAAAAGAACTCCTAGGAGTAAAGTTGCTTAAAAAGCAAACGAAATTGTCAAACATTATCTCAATAAAATTTTTATTTTGCGCTGTTCTTGGACTACAAATTTATCAGAGTTGACTTTGTATCTTCTTGCCCTCTCTTGGGTAGTAGTTGGATCTTGAGAAGGAACATTGGGTTTCATGAGGTATAAATTCCTGTACACAGGAGAAAAGTCCTATACTCTTATCGTGATCCCTCTCACTAATTTTTTGAGTTCTGTGGAGGGAGAAAAATAGAAGAGTTTTTGAAGTTGTTGAAATGACTCCCTTAATACGAAGGCTTTATCTGCTTCGTTAGTAGGCAATACTTCCCATATTAACATGATCTTCGAATTTTGGAATTTTTTATTATCTGCACAATCTACTCTTTCTTGTTCTCTGACTCGGCACCTGCTTGGGGCCTCTAGAAAAAAAACATTGGTTTACCAAAAGAAATTAAGCCTCTGACGGCCAAAATTTTCATGAAACCAACCAATTACTTTAAAATCAATACCTTAACATCACAAAGAATCAAAGTAGATAGGTCATTCTAAGGATCGTGCAATCATGTCAAGTTATCAAGCCTATAAACAAAAGTTCACCAACGAATAATTACACATACCAAGCCTTCAGACTTTTGTCTAATTAAACAAAGCCCACAAGAGACTTGTTGATGTGTTACTGTCCAGATTCCTAGACAGCACTCCCCTTGGAACTTGGAATGCAAGGAACTCAAACACTCCATTCTCCTGTGTGTGTGTGTGCGCGCGCGCGCGCACGCTCGCAAGAGAGAGAGAGAGAGAGAGATCCAAACTCTATCATCTTATCCTAGGCAAGCCTGAACATTTTAGGAAATTCCACCAAAAAACCATACCTAATCCACTCTCGCATCTAGAATTTCCAGAACCACTCACCAAAAGAGCAATATTCAAGGCCAGTTATTGACCTGTTTCCAATACATCATCTTTACACCAAACAATACCTTAAACAGCATCTCCAATGTGTGCATATAACACCTTTCTCATTATGTCATGACTCCTCTTACTCAACTTCAGAAAACTTTATCAACACTCTGCAATGGCATCTTAAGTGAGGATGGGCAAATCTTTCAACCAAATCTATTTAATTTAGAATTTCATAATTTTTATGAACAATACCATTAAAAGAGCCAAACAGGGAATAAATTTAGGTAAGGCAAACTCCGCAGCAGTCCAGTACATAGGCAGCATACATGATCCTCAACGACAAGCCAACATAATGAAGCCCGACAACAGAGGAAATCAAGATCATTCACATTAGTTCATAGCAGATATGCTACATACTGAATTTATATTGATACAGCAATAAGGTATGATTTTAGCATCCAACGCACTATTTGGGTAACAGTCTAACACCAGTTGGATGAGGAAATACATTGAATGAAACTATATATTTTGATTCCGGAAGTGGCAACTTACCACAATAAACTCAAGCACGGATTCCATGGGAACATAAACCATGAATCCAAATGGATTAATATAAATATATCCGAATCCATTTATTTTAATAAGAAAAGAAGAATTCATTAAGGGCGCCATGGGGGTGTAACCTAAAAACAAAAACAAGGATTACAAACAGAAAGAATCAATTAAATCGATGGTGGCTTGAATCTACACAAATACTGAGCTTTAGTAAAACAAAAAAAAAAAATACAATGATTTAACCAACAATCTATTGGATTGCTGGCTGATGACTCTAAACTCGCAAAAACCCTTCTGTTTATCTCCCCCTGCAGCAGCCAAAAATGGATGTAGGGATCGACGAAGAAAATCGCTGTGTCCCATTTTTAGCAAGTAAATGATTTCGAATTAATTTTTTGATGATAAGATTAAATTAGTTATTATCATACATATCATATTTAACTAAATGGTAAGTGCATGAAAAATAATGTCGTTATCACATTTTTTGGACTACAGAATTAGATCAGTGCCTTCCAGGCTTAAGATATTTAATTTTTTGGCCAGCACCTAATATAAAAGCAGTTAACATTATTAAATAGTTTCCTATAAATAATAATACTAATTGTGGACATTATGAAAATTGATTAACCTGGTGATAACCGGGTGTTAAGCTCCAGATAACTTGAAATACAGTAGGGCAACCCTCCATAGGGGACATAGGTATGTGTTCTGACCACCTGTGCATTAAACACAACTAAAACACTTTAGAAATCAAGTAAGCATGAAAAAATTCCCTCCAAGAATGCAAAAAACCTAGTAACCACACATATTTGTATTGTACCTACCAATATTTGAAACATAATACTACAAAAAATTATTAATAACCAAAGAATTCTCTTACATGTTGAAAGAACCACAGAGAGAAACCCTTCTTCCCCCATAGGGCCACACAAACCGTGTCGGTATTAGCAAAGTCCCCGAAACCCCACTGTTTCTGTGCCCAGGATCCGGTGTAGAACCAAACATTTCCCAAAGAATTATGTATAGCACACAAAACCTATTTTCAAAAGGCAAATTTGGATACCCGCCAACTTGTCTGCTTGCCGCCAAGAAAAAGGTACAAGAACAGCTTACAACCCAACCCAACAGATCATTCGCCTCACCTTGACAAACTCCTCCTAAGAAAGGAAAACTGTTTAACTCAGAACTGGAAAACACCCCCCTGCAGAACCACAGCCAGAACCGCGATTTTTAGGTACTTCTCTTGACAGGGATCCTCCACGGAACAGCAGAGGACCCCTTAAGATTTGCACATGCAAAGTCACCACACTCCACAGACCTAAAACTCGAGAACAAACCCTAGAACACCAAGCCACAATCCTCAACCCTCACTACAAGCACATGAAAAAACCCACAAGAAACAAACACACAATCCCAGCAATTTTGTACTTAACCCCCCACTATATCATCGTCAAAATGAAACCTCCCTCAATCCCAGCTCATTTTGATCAAAAATTCAACTCAAACTTCAACAAATCAGAGTCACCAAAACCCCTCTAAATCCAACCACAAAAAATCTGCAAACATTTAGACATATAACAAAAATTCAAGCTCTGATCTGACCCAAAACACAGATTTGCAACTGTATTGAATCTAAACTCCGATATCCGAAATTGTATAAATAAACAAAATAGAATCGAATTTTTTTTTTTTTTCAATAATTTTACACTACAAAAGTGAAGAAGCAATCCAAAGCCCAAACTAGGCCCTCGGTAGAGAAACCCTAAATTTATGGAGATGAATTAGATATTATTGGCATTGTTGGATCTTCAAGCTTTGCAATTCCTGTAATTTTCCCAGTGAAGATTCCAAAGAGAGAGAGAGAGAGAGAGAGAGAGAGAGAGAGAGCAATCGGAGAGAGACACGACGATTCATTATAAGTGATGCGGTAAAAAATCGCATATGGTTAAATGGAAAAAATAAATAAATCAAAAACAAAAACAAAGAAATAATATTATTATTAATATAAATAAATATATATATATATATATCTTCACACGTGCATGTATACATGCACACGTGCTCAACACTAAAATACTATTTTTTGCGAGATTAAATATGACTTATGTGTTTTGTAAATGTAAGTATTTATTTATGCACATATGCATTACAAAATATTTTTTCGTCAATACATGCAAGTTCTATTTGTGGATAAGTTATAAACTAAAAGGAATTGAAGAAAGAGACTTTGATTTAGGGTCTAAACCCAGAAGATGATATCTAGTACGAAATTGAAATCGAATATAATTTTACGATATGAATATAAATTTGCATTTCAGTTCAAATTCATGGTATCAACTTTAAGCATTTAAGTTCTGTTTTCATCTATACTTAATTCTAAATATTATGAGTTTGAGTAAATTTTTTTGCATGTCCAATTAAACAATTATAATTAAAAATTTATAAATTATCATAATAATTAAATAAGTAAAATTAATAAATTTTGGACTAGTTTGCTAACATTTTTATTCAAAATTATTTTCAAATCCTCAAACTATTGCTTTTATATGAAATGAGCTTTATATATTTTTAATTGTAGTCAAAAAGCAATAAAATCATTTCTAGAATTGATTTGAAATGCACTTATTTTCTCGTATTAAATAATTGTATCGGTAAAGTATGATTATAAAATTCAATAATAAAACATTTCTTTCGTTCACTCTACTATTCTAATTTATGACAACTATAGTTTTTATCATATTACAAAACATCATATTGATGACATATTCGGCTTAATTTCTTACTCAATTTTTACAGTTAATGTTGACTTATTTTAGGGATATCCTGCACACGCACGTATAGAACACTGTCATACTAGTTTTACTATTTACTATATCAACAAATATAATATGATGTTATTTAATATTATAATATATATATATATATATATATTGTAGCATATATGTGTGCATGTGCATGTTTGTATGTTTTTATTAGTATTTTTTTCTAGGTATTTGTATGTATTAGTTGATGGGCAAACTTTTAATTTCAAATTTATATTTTATTTTATTTTTTAAAAAATAGTATATGATTCCAAAAGGGCCGTGACAAAAAAGGTTTTTGATATTTGTGCATCTTAATTCCAAATCTTCAAGTCGATTTTAATTAAGAAATCAAGCGTCATCAATATGTAATTTCATATAATTGAGTTGAAGTTATAATGAGTGGTATGTCCAATCAAATATTTAAAATTAAAAAATTTTGCAATTTTCAAAATAAGCAAATAAGTAAACTTAATAAATTTTGGACGAGCAATAAAATTATTTTTTCAATCTTCAAACTATTTCTTTTATTTAAAATATACACGGGCAGAGCAATAAAATCATTTGTTAAATTGATTCGAAATGCACTAATTTTATCGTCTTAAATGATTGTATCTTATGGTATGATAATAAAATTTGGAAACAAAGCATTGGTTTCGTTCACTCTACTATTATGGTTTATGTAAACTATATTTCACCAAATTTAATTCCGTATTACAATATTATGTCTGTATTCTATGTATGTCAAACAGTGTTATCGTATCGGTGATGCATTCGATTTAATCTCTTACTCAATTTTCATAGTGATGTTGACTTGTTTCTTATACTGCATACTTTATGTGTTCCTATCATACTATTCTTACAATTTATTGTTTATCGACATATATCGTATGATGTCGTTTACTATCGTAATAATATATCTTAACATATGCGAAAATATAAGTATTTTCTTTTTTTTTTTCCATGGCTGATGTTTGATTTGTTTTTGTTATAATTTACAATTATATGTCAACATATGTAATATGATGTTTTTTAATGTCATAATAATATATTTTAATATATTTGAAAATATGAATATCTAGTAGTATATATGTGATTGTGTGCATGTTTGTTTGTATGTGTGTATAAGTATAATTTTAAAAAATATTAGTATGTGTTATTTGATGGGCAAACTTGTAATTTTAGTTTTTTGTTTTGTTTTAGAGAGAGAGAGAGAGGCTATGATTCCAAAAGGGAAAAAATACAAAAGTTGTTGGTGTAAAGCTAAAATGGAATAAGATTCTACAATAGGAATAGGAATTGTGCAACCTAATTCCAAATTTTTAAATTACTTTTAGGCATTTAAGCGTTATTTATGTTTAATTTGAAATATTTTGAATCGAAGTTAGAGTGAGTGTATGTCAAATCTAACATATGAAATTGAAAATTTAGAAATTTTCAAAATAATTAAGTAAAATTAATAATTTTCTCTAGTTTGTAAATATTTTTATTAAAAAATTATTTCATAACCTTGAAACTACGAACAATTTTAATTTGAAATATGCACGAAGCATATGTTTTATATATTTTTAGTTTTAATAATGCATGGCAAGTCAAAAAAGAAATGAAAAGTACAAATATAAAACATTGTAACGAATTAACATTATTTTCGTTCACTTTACTATTCTGGCTTATGATAGTTATATTTTGTGAAATTTATTTTTTTTATTGCATATATTTTGTCTTTATTCTACGACTATTGAGTACAATTATCGTATTGATAACAAATTCAACTTCATCTATTTCTTGAGACTCTTATCTCAACAAATTAAGTTATACTTCTTATTGACTAGCACAAACTCAATTAGTTCTAATGGACCCCGAGAAAAATACAACTTGTTTAGGGTCTGTTTGGAATCATAGTTGTTTCCTATTTTCCATTTCTATTTCTCCACAATGAAAAAATAGATTATAAAAGCGCATTTATTTCTATTGTCAGTTTTCTGTTTCTATTATTGGTTTTTAGTTGTTTGCAAAAAAATTTAAAATTGATTTTAAAGGAATATTCCCCTGCCAACCTTTACTCAAGAAGCATACAATTATCAAGTCTGTATTAATAACCATAATGTTTTTCCTATGACTTTCTTCATAAAGATTTTCTCTTTGTTCTTCCCTAAGGATTTGTGATTCTGTTGGAGAACTTGATTCAGGTATTTCTTGATAATAGCCTTGAGGTATTTCAGGGCCAAAATCAACACCTTTAAGCTTAAGATTTGGTTCAACGTAAGTGTATAGACTTGAAATACTCTTTCTTCCTAAGTCAATTGGTTGTCTAGAAGTTTGTCCTAGACTTTGGCTTCTTGTGAGTAAAGGTTGGAAGTTAATTTTAACATTCCCTTTTTCTGTATTAATAATTTCATTCTCTTTTTCTTCTTATAGTACCTTTTATCATAATTTTTATAATACCTTTTGGACGGTTTGTATTTTTTGTGAATTTTCTTTGAGTGTTTTCTTGAGGGTGCTTGAATCTTTTCATACCCATACTGAGCACAAAAATCTCCAAGTTCACCTTTGTTTCTTTTGAATTCAGATTTCATCTGAGATTGCATTTTAAGCTCATTACATAATTTGAGACCTTCATGATTAATTGTACAAACAATTTGTCCGTAAGTGATTGATTCATAATTTGTTCCTAAAGTTTCTTTAACACGGTCTCTAACTCTTTGAGCAAAGAGTTTTGGTAATCCACTAATAAATTTTTCTTTCCAAAATCCAGACCTTCCATCTGGTCTACTCATAACTTTGGCAATAAAGATGTCTTTGTACCATTGGAAATCTGATAGTTTTGGACAAGTAAGGTTAAGAAGAATAACGCTATTCTTCTCATGTTGGCTACTCTGTTCACCAATGAATTGTCTAAAGATTGACCAAATCAGTGCTGCAATAGCATCACTTTCTTGAGTAGTAGTCCCATTTTCTTCCTTAATTTTCTTTGATTCGTATATTTGTCTTTTTTCAAAAGGAGTAAGATAATGATCTCACCATTCTCTAAGTGTTCCAGTAAAACCATGGGAAAGTAGTGAAACAATTTGAGTCTCACTAGCTCTGTTTGAATGTAATCTGTATGCAGTGGCTGCCATAGCCATTTGATGTAAAAAAAAATGAAGCTGATGTTCAGTAAGACCATCAATTCTCCATTCATGAATTTCATTTCCTTGGAAATTTCTTTGAGGAAGAAGGTCATTTGATTCTTCTGATAAAAGACTTGGTGGAGTTGGCTTTTTATAATAAGTTCTTTGGCTTTGACTTTTCCAATCTTTGATTTTGTTAAGGTTAAAACTTTCTTCCGTAAAGTTTGACTCAAGAGCGTTAATTGCTGCTTCCTTAGATATTGTATTAATTTTAAGATTTGAGGTTTGACCAACTAATTCATCAATTCTTTTGGTTATGATCAATAATATCAAAGTTAAAATTCTTAAGGTTATGATCAATAATATCAAAACTAATTGGTTCTTCTAACTTTTCTTTTGATTTACTTGATTCGCCTTTTTCATAAGTACTGTTATACTTAATTTCAGTAAGGTTTTCAAGTTGCTCTTCAATCCTTGTAGATTGAGTTGCTATTGACCTAAGCATTTGATTTGTATAATTATTTTGACTAATTATTTGATCAATTTCTCCTTTCCTTTTTGCTTCTTTAAAGGGTGAGGCTAAGATTTCTGTTCCTTTATAGCTAAACTTAATTGAATTTTCTGGCGGATGGATGGATTTGACAAAGTAATTATCAGTGGTTTTCCAATTTTTTGTTGGATCTTGAATAACATTAATTTCTTGTCTTTCTTTAACAAACTTAAAGAAAGGGATATTTTCTTTTAACTGATTCATTTTTTTAAACCATTCTGTCTTAATTTGTTCTCTTTCTTCATGGTTATATTTTTTGATAAATAATTTTCTATTTTTCTCATTGAGTTCATGATAATAATCTCTTTCAATTAATTTCATGTCTGGTATAAAGTCTGTATTAATAACCATAATGTTTTTCCTATGACTTTCTTCATAAAGATTTTCTCTTTGTTCTTCCCTAAGGATTTGTGATTCTGTTGGAGAACTTGATTCAGGTATTTCTTGATAATAGCCTTGAGGTATTTCAGGGCCAAAATCAACACCTTTAAGCTTAAGATTTGGTTCAACGTAAGTATATAGACTTGAAATACTCTTTCTTCCTAAGTCAATTGTTTGTCTAGAAGTTTGTCCTAGACTTTGGCTTCTTGTGAGTAAAGGTTGGAAGTTAATTTTAACATTCCCTTCTTGATCTTGAATAATTCTTGTAGCAGTAGTTTTCTGCTTTTCTGGAATAATTCGATGATCTGTTTCATTAAGGTTTGAGAATTCCCACTCTCCCCCAGCCTGAATCTCATTCCATAGAAGTTTCTTGGGATGAGAGGCACAGAATTTTCTGTTATAATTGGCTTGTAACATAAGGGTTTCTCCTTTTTCACTTGTTTGGATTGAATTTGGTAATATTGTTGAGGTTGTTGCCTTATAATAGATTTGATAAATAAGTTCAAGATTTGAACTTCTTGAGTCCATATCGTAACCTTTTGTTTGAATATCTAATGTTAATAATTTGTATAATGATTCATCATTAAGATTGACTCTAATATTTGGATAACATTCAAAGTAAATAGGTCCTTCTGCAATATTTGATTCTAACATGCCTAATAGGGAGTCATTGAATTCATGATGTCTAGCATCACGAAGAACAACACAAACTGGTTTATTAAGTCCTGCCCTTGTTAAGGGAAATAGTCCTACTTGGACCATTCCAATATGAAGTCTATCGTATTTTGATCTAAGTGATTCTAAGTCTTCAATGCTAAAGAGTCTCTTTTGTTGTCTTGCTTCACAGGTTGTTAACGAAATTGATTTATTGATAATTTTGATAAAATATTCTTCATCTTTTTCTAATGAACCTTTATGTTTGATAATTTGACTTTCTGTTTTAGTCATCTTCCAAATTTTATTTGAATCTTGACTTGGTAAACTTTTACCATTCCAATTTGATAATCTTCTTTCAATTTTGCCAAGTGATATTTGTAATTCTTTCTTATCAGACCTTTTGCTTGTTCCTACTTGTTCACTCTTTTCTTTTGCTAAGAATTTTCATTTGTTTATGATATTTTGAACTAGCTTATCCATCTTCTTTCTAGGGTTTTCTATTCTAGTTGTAGGTTTTGAGCTTTTGAGTAAAGGTCGCTCGCTGTTTGTCTTTTAGAAATAAGTATTTGTATGTATTAGTTGATGGGCAAACTTGTAATTTCAAATTTATATTTTATTTTATTTTTTAAAAAATAGTATATGATTCCAAAAGGGCCGTGACAAAAAAGGTTTTTGATATTTGTGCATCTTAATTCCAAATCTTCAAGTCGATTTTAATTAAGAAATCAAGCGTCATCAATATGTAATTTCATATAATTGAGTTGAAGTTATAATGAGTGGTATGTCCAATCAAATATTTAAAATTAAAAAATTTTGCAATTTTCAAAATAAGCAAATAAGTAAACTTAATAAATTTTGGACGAGCAATAAAATTATTTTTTCAATCTTCAAACTATTTCTTTTATTTAAAATATACACGGGCAGAGCAATAAAATCATTTGTTAAATTGATTCAAAATGCACTAATTTTCTCATCTTAAATGATTGATATCTTATGGTATGATAATAAAATTTGGAAACAAAGCATTGGTTTCGTTCACTCTGCTATTATGGTTTATGTAAACTATATTTCACCAAATTTAATTTTGTATTACAATATTATGTATGTATTCTATGTATGTCAAACAGTGTTATCGTATAGGTGACGCATTCGACTTAATCTCTTACTCAATTTTCATAGTGATGTTGACTTGTTTCTCATACTGCATACTTTATGTGTTCCTATCATACTATTCTTACAATTTATTGTTTATCGACATATATCGTATGATGTCGTTTACTATCGTAATAATATATCTTAACATATGCGAAAATATAAGTATTTTCTTTTTTTTTTCCATGGCTGATGTTTGATTTGTTTTTGTTATAATTTACAATTATATGTCAACATATGTAATATGATGTTTTTTAATGTCATAATAATATATTTTAATATATTTGAAAATATGAATATCTAGTAGTATATATGTGATTGTGTGCATGTTTGTTTGTATGTGTGTATAAGTATAATTTTAAAAAATATTAGTATGTGTTATTTGATGGGCAAACTTGTAATTTTAGTTTTTTGTTTTATTTTAGAGAGAGAGAGAGGCTATGATTCCAAAGGGGAAAAAATACAAAAGTTGTTGGTGTAAAGCTAAAATGGAATAAGATTCTACAATAGGAATAGGAATTGTGCAACCTAATTCCAAATTTTTAAATTACTTTTAGGCATTTAAGCGTCATTTATGTTTAATTTGAAATATTTTGAATCGAAGTTAGAATGAGTGTATGTCAAATCTAACATATGAAATTGAAAATTTAGAAATTTTCAAAATAATTAAGTAAAATTAATAATTTTCTCTAGTTTGTAAATATTTTTATTAAAAAATTATTTCATAACCTTGAAACTACGAACAATTTTAATTTGAAATATGCACGAAGCATATGTTTTATATATTTTTTAGTTTTAATAATGCATGGCAAGTCAAAAAAGAAATGAAAAGTACAAATATAAAACATTGTAACGAATTAACATTATTTTCGTTCACTCTACTATTCTGGCTTATGATAGTTATATTTTGAAAAATTTATTTTTTTTATTGCATATATTTTGTCTTTATTCTACGACTATTGAGTACAATTATCGTATTGATAACAAATTCAACTTCATCTATTTCTTGAGATTCTTATCTCAACAAATTAAGTTATACTTCTTATTGACTAGCACAGACTCAATTGGTTCTAATGGACCCCGAGAAAAATACAACTTGTTTAGGGTCTATTTGGAATCATAGTTGTTTCCTATTTTCCATTTCTATTTCTCCACAATGAAAAAATAGATTATAAAAGCGCATTTATTTCTATTGTCAGTTTCCTGTTTCTATTATTGGTTTTTAATTGTTTGCAAAAAAATTTAAAATCATATTTTTTATGGTTTTTAGTTGTTTTTGGCAATCTATTGCCAAAAATTTTAATATCTAGAAATAACTTTTTTTCAATAAAAATATTCATTTTATACACACTAAATTAAAATCAAATATAAATGATCATATAAATTTAAATATAATTAAAAGAAAAATATACATAAATTTAAAATAATAATAATAATAAAGTCAGTTACAAAATATTTTTACTATTTTTCAATTGTCATGTATAATACAATTTTTATTGAAAAGTAAATTTTAAAAGTAGAACAATTGAGTAAAATAATTATAATAAAACTTATATTTATTATAGTACCTTTCTAGTATGTATTAATTTTTTATTTTATTACTTTAATCATATTTTTATAATATTTTGATTTAAAGATGAAAATGAGTTTTTTTTAATTAAGTTTTTAATGTTTATTAGTTTTATAAATGTTAACCAAACAGGTTACTGATTTCTAGTTTTTAATTTCTATTTCTAATTTTGGTTTTCATTTTTTGTTTTCATTTCTTTAACTTTTAACAGTGATACTAAATGCCCCCTAGCTTTTATATGATTTGAAAAATGAAATTTGTTTTGGTAGAATGTGATTTTATACAATCACATAAATTATAGTCATATCAAGAGTGTTATTAGGATTTTTTTTTTAAATGATTTTTTAAAAACAAAATATATTAATGTTGTAAAATTACGTCATAAGATTATGCGCGCACACACACACAGCAAATAAGAAAATTAAAGAAAACACAAAAGGAATAAGAAAAACACGCATTTATGTAGTTCACTAATGTGCCTATGTCGACGGAGTCCTTACGTAATTTTCACTATTAAATAAAAAATTGTCTTTAGGTTTTATCTCACGACAATATGTAGATATAGCCTCATATAAAAATCCCAAAGTACCCTTATATGGTGTATAGTTACTAGGGGTGTACACCATTTGGTTTGGTTCGGTTTTGGCCAGAACCGAAAACCAAATCGAAATTTTTGGTTTTGGGATTTCCGAACTGAAACCGAAACTGAACCGAAATTATGCTTTAATTGAAAACCAAAAATTTGGCTATTCGGTTGCAGTTTTTTGGTTTTAAACCAATTTTTTTTTACAAAAAAAAAAAAAAAAAACCCTTTATTTTTCAGAAAGTTGTTGAAAATTTATTAAGCATTTTAATTTTTTATAAGGACTCATAATTTTAACAAAATAAAATATGTTGAACATTTTTAACAAAAATAACCTTTATTTTTCATAAAGTTCTTAAAAATTTATTGAGGATTTTTTTTTCTTTAGTGGCTATATAGCTATATTGCATGCTATATTTTTACTAGTCATATTATATATATATATATATATATATATCGGTTTTTCGGTTTTTTTCGGTTCGGTTTCAACATAAAACTGAAATCGAAACCGAAACCGAACCTTTTTATTTTTGAAAACTGCAACCGAAACCGAAAATCGAAAAACTGAACTGTTTATGGTTTTGGTTCGGTTTCGATTCGATTTTCGGTTTTTCAGTAAATTTTGTACACCCCTAATAGTTACACTGCACCTGACTCAAACATATCATATTGTATCGTACCATAGGAGACATTGTGCCCCCCCCCCTCCTCCCGGTATGCTCCCATTTAACTAGTTTAAGCAAGTAGGGAGGTATGCAGCCCCTTGAACCTCTAATTTGTAGCAATTTTCAAGTGCATACCTCATGAATACGAACCACGACCCAACAATTAATATAAAAACACATTAGCAATATTCAAGAAGAAAAAAAAAACCCCGGGCGCTAGCTTAGGTGGTAAGGGCAGACCGGACGTGCCTGTGACCTAGGTAGGTGTCCCGGGTTCGATTCCTGCCATGCTGAGCAAAACCCGATTTATTTTCCCTACGGTGATGTGGGGTCAGATCCATGGGGCGTGGGATTAGTTTCCACTGTGTTGCATCCCAGGGCGTGCTCTGCTGGATGTCGGCGAAGGACACCCGGCGATACTCAAAAATAGAAGAAAAAAAAACAAGGGAACATAAGACACGAGAGATGATATAGTAACAAAGATCGTAGTGGCGGTACTCCTAATTAAGTGCCAATTGTCAAATATGAAACTCATAAATGACAATAATGATAGTTTATTTTTAATTGCAAGAATTGATGACTTCATATTATTCAAGACATATAATTTTTTTATTATTGCACACTCAATATAGGGGTATTTAATTAAACAAATTAATCCCTTTTTAACTACTAAAAATCCTTCCGTTCCAAACACATAAAAAATTAAACTTTAAACTCAAGAATAATCCAAAGAAACTCATCATACCAACCAATAATAAACACATTTTGATATATTTATGTAATTGAATTTAATATAATTATACAAATAAATATTTTCGATACAATAATTGACGTTCTTTTATAATAAAAGAGGCTTTATATCGAAAATAAGTACAATCAATATGGTATAATTCATATAAAATGTCATGTATTTATACATGCACTAATTAAATGTATTCGAAAAGTTCTTCATGAATTTATAGACGTGCATTCAAATTTAATTTATCATGTTAATAAAATCTTTTTAATATTTGGTAAATAATATAAATAAAATTAAGATAGTACACACATATCCACGTACTCGTTCACACATATATACGCATATCCACATACACATTCTCACAAATATACTCTATTATAATAGAAACAAATTAGCGAAAATTCCCTTATTATTTTTATGGTTCTTGGTGATTAAAATTAATAAATAATGTTATGATAATTTTGATTTTTCTAAAACCTAAAATATAATCGGCAATTGATTTATTAGTTCTTAATGATTAAAATTAATAAATAATTTTGTGATACTTTTTATTTTTCTAAGACATAAAATATAATTGGCAATTGATTTACTGGTTCTTAGAAATTAAAATTATTAAATAATTTTATGCTAATTTTGATTTTTCTAAAACACAAAATATAAGTGACATTGATTTATTGGTTCTTAGTGATTAGAATTAATAAATAAACCAAACATTAAACGAAGCATTAACTAATGTAATTTAATAATAAAATAAAACTATTTTCATTCTCCTTTCTTTTAATTAGATCCCGTATCTCAATTTATGCCATTTATTTAATTTTAAATTTTCTCATATAAAAATATCCACTTATATAGTTAATTAAGATGACCATGTCTTCTTAATTTAAGATCTTTACCATATTAGCTAGTTATTGGATGTGCATTGAGCAAAAACTCGTGTTTTTGTACGTGTTCACATACAAATAGTCAATTGGAGAGTAAAACAAAACAATGAATTTAAGGGAAGGGTGTAAGTGTAATATTTACACCAGCAAGAGCTTTGTATTGTTCTAGGTGTCACAGGCCCGTACTAGATGTATAATAGGAAAATTTCGGACTTATAAAGATGGTTTGAGCTTTAACAGTATGAAACATCTTTTATAAGACAAATCCTAGTAGTCCGTGGGTCAAAGCGAAATATATTTCATCAAAATTGAGCCTAAAACTGTTATATTTGATATTAGAACTATTACGAGGGCACTTTCACGTGACCTGCTTAGAGCGCACTCTGACGAGGGCTACATAAATTAGACGGGAGAAATGTCACAATCCCGCATCGTATATGTATTAGGAAAATATTGAGTTCATAAGAATGGTTTGAGTTCCAATTATGTGAGACGCCCATTTATAATTCAAAATCCATGAAGTTTATGGACAAAAACGAATAATAACTCACCAAAGTTAGATTAAAGACCGTTATACTAGCAATTTTGTATCGTCTCTAATTAAAAATCTAATATAAATTGGAAAGAGAAATTAAATGATGAAAAATAGTAAAAGACTCCATGCAACAAAAGAAAAAAAGATAATCTCCATCATTTTTGTTGCGAAGAAAGAGAAAAATGATGATAAATCTATTTTTGGCACTACAAATGGTAACAATTCTACACTTAAAAAAGAAATGAAAAGCATAACAATCACATGTCAAATTATATTGATCATGATCTTTGATAGAACTAGTGTACTATATAAGCAACGTCTTATTTACTCCCTTGTATGCTTAGTATTATTGTGTTAGTCTCAACTTCAATAACCTATTATCCATTTTGACCGAATGAGCCTCGTGATTTTTTTCAATAAAAGACGTCTCATGAGGTTGAAACCTAAGGTATCTTTATATGGTAAAGATTGATCATCTATACAAATATATTAGTCTTGGATCAATTTTGAGGAGATATTGTCTATTTTGATTTGGTTGACCTCATAGTTTTATTCCATAAAAGTAGGGGTGGGCATGATTCAATTAACCGAACCATGACCCCCAAACCGTTAATCGAACCTTGTTAGAAAATGCGAATTGAAGCTAAACTGTTTAAAATTGTTAACTGAAATTTGGTTAACTAGTTTTTAGACTAATATTTATTGGTTAACCAAACCAAACTGTCAAGTATAATTTTAAAATCTTTCATAATAATCAACATACAAATTTAAAATATTCAAAATAAAAATTTAAGCATAAATATTATATCAATATAATTATTTAAAAATTTAAATTATTAAAATTTTATATAATATTATATATGTAGTGACCTAGAGAAATTATAACATTTAAATAATGGAAGAAAGAGGGAAAAAAGGAATTAAAGAATAATTAACAAGGCCTCGTCAACGAGGGCAGGGATTTCGTTGACGAGAGGATATAAGGGGCTTGTCGACGAGGTAGTGTTTCGTCAACGAGAAAGTACCGAAGGGATATTTTGATAATTCTGAATTTCGTCGACAAGGGGAGAGTTCATCGACGAATTGTCTTCTTGACCTCATCGACAATGTGACATGACTCGCCGACAAGGTGACGTGACTCGTCGATAAAGGCCAGTGTATAAATAGGCCAAATCTTCATTTTTGACCGAAAACTCACGCACAACTTTCATTTTCTCTCTCCTCTTCGATTTCCCATCCTTCTCTCTTAGTTTCTGGATCCGTTCTCTGTCGGATCGACGATCCAAAGCCACCACGACACTCGTGGGGAAGTTCTCTGCATATCTGCTAGAGTGGATCGTCAGTGGGACGAGTTTGAAATTCATCCCAAATTCAGGGTAAGGTTTTATTCAGTATTTGGTCTTCCCTGTAGTTGTAGAAAATGTAGTATGCATAGAAATACTGAGTTTCTGTTCTAGGGAATGTTGTTTCTAGGGTGTTGAACAGGGAACCCTGCGGGTGCAAGACTAGCTGTTTTAAGGGTTCTTTTAGGAATCAGGTAAGGGCATAAACTAAGCTAGTTATTTTATAAAAATATATGTATGATATTACAACATTTGATTTCATAGCTAAGCTAGTTATTTTATGATGAAATACTGTTTTCTGGGAAATGTTAAATGATATAGAATTTTACTATGGAAAAACCGACGTACGGGCCGTGGATGTATTTGTATATATATTATACGGGCATACGGGCTGAGCTATGGATATGATTTGCCGACGTACAGGCCTAGCTATGGATATGATTTGTCAGCGTATGGGCTTAACTATGGATATAATTTGTCGGTGTACGGGCTGAGTTATGAATATGTTTTGTCGGCGTACGGACCGAGCTATTGATATGTTTTGCTAGTGTACGGGCTAAGCTATGGATATGTTTTGTCAGCGTATGGGCCGAACTATGGATATGATTTGCCGACATATGGACTGAGCTATGGTAAAATATGAAATGTTGGCATACGGACCGATGATTTTCATGATGTTATATATATATATATATATATATATATATATATGCGAAATGATGTAATGATATTGATTTGACAATTAATAGTATGAAATATCCATGTATCATAGTTTCATTATATGTTATATGTTATCAGAACCTGGTTGACTTGGTTTAGGCTAGCACTTGCACGGTACCGCTACTATGTGTTCGTGATCATCATGATATTGTGTTAACATTGTTGTACGGAGTAGTGTGAGGACGGATAGTTGATGTGGTTTTAAGAAGTGTGGACGTCCCTAGTGTACGAATCAGGTTTGGTAGACCCATCGTACTTACAGACTGTACTTTTGACTTGGCAGTGGTCGGCCAACCATTGTCAGGCCCCGCCTTCGGGTCACATAACCCAGTCATATAGGGGTAATACATGACAACAGCCAGCTAACCTACTAGGGTTGTTTTTATTATTATTATTATATGAGATGAATTATGCTTATGAAAATCCAGTACGTTCTGCTTTGATATAAGTATATTTTGCTTTTCTCAGATATGATACAGACACTTATATTAATATGTTTATGTATGATTTTATGTATAACACGAAATACTCATGTTGTCACATACTAGTATTAGTTTATTTCTCTTACTGAGAGGTGTCTCACCCCAAATTATATGATCATTTCAGGAGCCTCTGATAGGAGAGCAAATAAAATTCCGCTGAGGTAGTTACAACTGATTTACCCTTTCTAAAGGGTAAGTATTTTGTTAGGGTCGGATGAATTTTGTGAGAAGTGACCCTAAGACTCTTTTGGAATGTGTATTTATAAATACGATGGATGTAGTAACTCTGGTATTAAGATGAATGGTATTATGTGTATGATATTATGAGATATTTATGATTTTATGTTTTCTGCTGCTTAGGCTTCCGTATTGTGTTTCTGATGTATCTCTGATACCCACGGGTATAAGTTGATTATGATCTGCTGAATTTATTATATTGGTTTTGCATTATTATTATTTTTAAAAGTATAAAAAATAAGCAGGTCGTTACGATATATAATATATATTTTTCATATATATAGTATATCACTTCAATTTGGTTAATTATGGTCATTAGTGAATGGATTGAATGGAAATCAAACCAATAACCAAAAAAAATAAAAAAAAAATTCTGAACTGAGACCAAATCGAAAAAATAATTAATCCATTTTGTAGTTTAGTTCGTTTTTTCAGTTTTTATTGTCCATCTACATGAAAAAGCATCTTATAATGTTGAAATATAAACTATCCTAATATGATCAAGATCTCCCTTATACATTTCTATCTCTTAGCACTGGCTTTTGCAAGACCAAGTGTTTATAAACTAGGCAAACATCCAACTGATTTTCCATTGTGAAATTTATAATAGTAATAGTATAACATTAAAGTTTATTAAACAAGTGATATGAATTAAAAGAGTAAAAATTACTTCAGAGTACAAGTAAAATTAAAAATAAATCGAAACTTTAATGACAATAAGGATAAAATTGTCAACTAAATTTTTTTAAAAAATGAAAATCATCACAATTGAATGAAAAACTTTATTGCTATATTTGGGAGTATAAATTTTGAGTATTAGATTTGAATTTAGGTAGATTTGGACAAAATTTAATATAATTTTTTGTGACCCCCCGAACTTGTCAAGTGGGGCATGGGTGCCACGTGTTCCATTTACCTGTATCTAATACCATAACATCAATTACGCTGCAGAAAAATAAACTAACAACCTTTATAACATACTAGAGTTCTATATACATCCCAAAATAGTATTCCCCAACATCTATTATTCACAAATATATGCATATCAGAAAACTTAAACGAACCCAAAATATACATCAAAAGTTTATACCCTCTCTCTCTCTCAAAAGTGTTACGCCAGCCCCGAGCTCACTGAACTCGATCATGCAGAGGTCCTCAAAAAGATGAAATTCATATCGGGTGAGACACATTTTAGTAAGATGAAATAGATTAACACTAGTGTATGGCTATCATGAGGTTTTTTTTACAAAGTATAATCATTGTTTACAAATTAATCCACAATTATGAAATCTTTCTCTGTCCTTATTCACACACATGCAGCGTATTTTATTACCGAGAGTTTCCAATGATTGGGGTGATTATCCGCGCATACAAGTAGTACCTCTCTGCTCTGATACCTTGTGTAATCGGGTATGGCTACAACTGATGCTCATCAGAGCACTTACCTTACTCAGTAAGCCCTCAGGTGGATAGTTTGTCTTATATTCACAGACACTCACACAATCATTTATCAGCGAAGGTTCCCGAGAACAGAGAAGATTACCCACCCATACAAGTAGCTATCCTTTGCCCTAATATGTTGTACGGCTCGATATGACTACATCTGATGCCTATTAGGGCACTCTCCTTTCTCAGCAAGCCCTCAAGCGGAGAGTTTACCTTACACCAAATAAATATAATACTACTGTAGACACCCTATTTTTGCCATAGCCAAATAAAACAAGGGGTCCCCTCTTATTTTCTTATTATTATTATTATTATTATTATTATTATTATTATTATTATTATTATTATTATTATTATTATTATTTTCCTATATTATTAGTACTTTACTATTATTTTGTTAGTATTTTTATTATCATTATTATTATTATTTTTCATTTTTTATTACTAGTACTTTTATTATCTTTATTTTATTTTTACTTTACTATACTTATTTTTATTTTTCATTTATTTTGTTGTTTTTGATATATCATTATTATTATTATTATTATTATTAGCATTATTATCTTATTTTGGCCATTATTATTTTTGTTAGTTTTGGTAATCTTTATTATAATTATTATTATTATTATTTATTACTGTTAATATTAATATTATTACTTTATTTTTATTAATATTATTATTATTATTATTTTATTGATAGTATCTTTATTTTTATTTTTACTATAATTATTTATTATTATTTACTATTAGTAGTATTATTATTATTATTTATTACTATTATTACCTTATTGATGTTATTACTATAATTATTATTATTATTATTATTATTATTTCTATTTTCATTATTACCATAAGAATAAAAGTAAAAAAAAAAAAATAATAATAATAAAAAGAAAATTAGAAAAAGGAAAGTTCATTAGGGTTTTTTCGAGGAGATGCCTATTTAAAGGCATGTTCACGGGGTGAACAAGGGGGAGGCCAAAAAGAAAAACAAACCAAAAAAAAAAGAAGCCTCTCTCTCTCTCTCTAGCTCTACACTCTTGATGCTACTCCTCCTCGCCAAGCACCATCTCCGATAGTCTCATTCTCATCTCACGGCCACACCCTTCATCCCGCTTTCTCGTCACCATCATCTTCACTCCCATATTCTCACCCACGCCCCCACGCACATATCTGCAACCAGAACCGAAGCAGCAGTCGTCGTTGCCGGCGGAAAATAGCAGCACGTTCGGCAGAAGGTCTCCGTCCGGCAGCAGGAGGCGTCGTGGTCACGGCCTGGATTTATATTTTTATTACGGAGGTAAGATTTCTATTGTTTAATATTTAGATTTAATAATTTTTTTTATTGTATTTTTAATGCGCAATATTCAAATTCTGTATATCTATATAGGATTCCGGTTTATTATTGTATTAGGGTCCTCATTATCAATATGATGTTATATTACTATGGTATTTGTTTGTGATTTAGTATTTTAGTACATATATGATATTATTATGGTATTTTTAGTATTATGTATTACGTTATATATTTGGTATACTCACATGATAGTAGTTGTTATGGTATTGTTCCTTTTTGTTTTTTTTATGTATATATTTTTACTGATATTTTAGTATACGTAACTCATTATAGTATTTTAGGTATATATATGGTATTATTACTACATTTACATTTAGTATCACTTATTAGGGTATTTTTAGAATTTTAACATGTAGGGAACTATTTAATATGGTATCTTTAGGACATCTAATATTACCTATTAGGGCATTTTTAGCCTTTTAATATATAAGGTATTACCTTTTATAGTATCCTTAGTATATTAATATATATAGTATTATGGTATCTAGATACTTATTTTGACATTCATAATATTTTAGTAGGTATGTGTTGCTTATTACTCTATTACCATATATTAAAACCTCCCATATTAGTATTTTTCTATAAAAAAAAATTCAATACAATTTCAAAATTTGGGAGTGTATTTTTTTAATTATTATCCCTATGATTTTATTGCGGGAGTATGAGCCTTCGGGCATCACGTACCCTAAGCTCTGAGGGAATATATATGTATATATTATCTTTATTTATTTATTATTTTATTTATTTATTTATTTTTCACGTGTATTTATAAATTCATAAAAAGGAGTAATTTAAAGAATTATTAGATTAACTTAGGGATAATTTCAAATTAATTAGGTACCGTTCGTAAGAACGGGCGCGTAGGGGGTGCTCATACCTTCCCCTCGCGTAACCGAACTCCCGACCCCAACTCTGGTAATGTAGACCGATTCTACCCCTAACGGGGTAGTAATCATGTGTTCTAACCGCACTAAAGGTTAGTGGCGACTCCGATATCCATGTTCTTCCATGAAAATATTTAAATTGATTTTTATTTCGCCGCCCGGGGCACACGTGCTCCCGGGACGTCGCGACAGCTACAATATATAACACATTTATACTTTACTCTGAATCTAATATCTTTGTAGTACTCATATCTTCATAATCTCAATTTTCACTTTTCTTAGTATTTAACATCACATAAACTCATTTCACATTTGTCATCTTCTGTCTTCACATACTCAGTATTCTCAAATAATTCACATACTCTGTTAAATAATATTCATTGGTTAAATCAACAATTATGCATTTAGAGCTCACTCTCAAATGGATAATCACTGTCATGCTTCCCCCCATGACGGGTTATGCGGCCCGTTGGCTGGGCGTAACCCTGGTCGGTCCACCAGAGTTAAATTAGTAACAACCTCTTCAGTTTGTAAGTTAGAATGGTTGTTCCCATACTGGTCTAGACTCCAGGGGGACTCTACCTTTGATGTAAGACGGGAGTGGTCGACCTATGTCCTACGATTCAACCCTCACACAAGCACATACAATTAAACACTTTAATTTATAAATTAAATTATCCGAACATAAACACAATAAATCATGCTTTATTTCATATGTTCAAGGATTTTGAAAAGGTGTATGACTTGTCCAGCAATTAAGTCTCAATTGGTTCTTTCACAAAGGAATCAAGTTATATGCTAAAAAGTTGTTATTTCAAAGATTCAAGAATAAAAGTTCTATGTTAGCAAACTAATATTCATACAATTGATTTTAACTAGAAAGTACCAATATTACAATCTATGGATCAAATGAGTTATTCAAAGATGTGATTTTAATCTACTAGCAAGGGTTGACAAAATATAACAAATGATTCAAACACAAGTATTGAATTTACCAAGAGATTGGTTTGGATGACTTGACGTTGTTCCACACATAGCTAGATCACACTGTAGGTCCTTCATACAAGCTTTGAATCATAAGATGAATGTAGCAAGAAAGTGTAGATGATGATTGTCGTGTGGGTGTATGAAGGTGCTGGTCATGTGGTGTTGATGAGAGCCATGAGAGTATTAGATGGAGGAGGGTTTGATGGAGTTATTGGATAGTTTAGTGGTCTCTCACCACTTGATCTCCGAAGAGAATGTCGTAGCCTCACACTACTCACTCACAAGGAGAGGAACAAGCTTTACAAGTACCAGCAAAGAAATGTTTCTTCTATATTCAATTTCAACTTCATATCTTGTTCTTAAAATAAGAAAGCTATTTATAGGCAGAGCTTGGGAGACAAAGCATTAAACACTAAACAACTCTTAACAACAACTTTCAACAACTTTTAACAACAATTAATCTAACACAATTTATACTTACTAAAAAACAAGGAACTCTAACTCATAATTCATAAGCACACAAGTCAAGTTTAGTTGTCTTGCATTATTACAATTCAAAATTGAAATTTAAACATATTCCAAAAGGAAGGCCAAAATCGTGTGGGGCCCATTGGAGCCATGTGGGGCCCAGAAGCCATGTGGGACCCACGTGGGTTTTGAGTTGGACTTTGCTTCAATACTTCACTTGGGTCTTCAAGCACCTAATAATCTTGAAATAACATATCTACAAAAAATATAAATTAATACAATAACAAAGTCTTCACGTTAAAAAAGTCTTCCATCAAAGAAGTAGAAGATCTTCAATTGATCCTATGTGTTCTTGCAAAGTAGATATAAACAATAGTGGACATCTGGAGGTCGTCCACGTGTCACCATGTCAGCAAAGGAGTGAACATCGGGAGGTCGTCCATGTGTCGTCTTATCAGTAAAAGGGATACATAAGGCATGTTGATCCCCATCATCTCTCCCATGCCCAAAAGAATTACTTCTTCGTAGAATTAGAGTTGAAATACTAGGAGTAACATTCCAGGTTAAGATGAAGGAGGACTTCCTTAAGATTCCAGCTCCTTTCGGGAAGTGGCTTATCTCTCCACTTGACCATGAACTTCTGGTATGATCTTGCTTGTGTGAACTTTAGCTTGTCATCCAAGATTACATCAAGGTTATTGGGCATGGGTAAGGGTAGAGGTAAAGACAATTTTGGGTTTTCAAGGTCAAGAGGAGTGGGAAATAGAGTGGGGTCACCTACAGGATTAGAATTTGAAGGTTCTACAAAAGAAGATGTTACAAGAAATGGGGTTAGATTTTCAACATTAAAAACATTGCTTATGCTAAAATCAACAAGAATATTAAGCATGTAAGCATTAGAACCATTTTTATTTAAAATTTTGAAATGATCTATCTTATTAGCATGTAACTTCATGACCTCTCCTAAAGGAATTTACTTAGGACGAATACAAACTATAACCATAACACCATTTGAAAATTCTTTCAACATGCAATGTATGTCAGCAGTAGGTTTATAATGTTCATGATTCAAATTAACCTTCATTCTTATTTCAAAGTATAGATTGTGTATTTGTTTTGCAAAAGCATCAGTTGGCTCACTCACTCTAGACTTAAGTGGTAGTGGAATAAGATCTATAGGATTTTTAGGACTATATCCTGTGATAACTTGAAATGGTCTGAGTATTGTAGTGCTATCCACTGAACTACTAAATGCAAAATTTGCCACAGAAGGCATAAATCCCAAGCTACGATGCTTTCAACTCCCTTACATCTCAATAGGTCCCTAAAGCTCCTATTTACTAGTTCAACTTGAGAATTAGTTTGGGGGTAGTAAGCACTAGAACATTTAAGTTTGGTGCCTAACATGGTTCTCAAGGCTTTCAAGAAGTAACCTATGAGTTGTACATCTTTATTTGAAACAATGGTTTTGAGAAACCTATTGTAATAACCCGAGAAAAAAAATTAATTAATTAATTAATTAAATTTATTAATCAATTAATTAGTTAAGCATTATTAAATTAATGTATTAAATAAACAAATAAAAAGAAATAGTATGAAAGAAAGTTAAAAGAAATTTTTGATTAATTGATTAATTAATTACACTATTAATAAATAAATAAATAAAATTTTTTAAAAAAGTATTATGAATTAATTATTTAATTAAGTATTATTAAATCTGATGTATTAATATATATATATATATATATATATATATATTTCTAACGTTCGGGATCTCTTCGTCAACAACACCTAAACTTCGTCGACAAACCATAGGAGGACATTCGTCGATGAAAACATGGGATTCATCGACGAAGCCTACTGTTTTGCCCTTTTTAAATTCCCTTTTTTCTTTTCTTATTTATTATTTTATTTTTTGGATTCAGGTTTCTACATTTTTTTATTAGATCTTATCTAAATTCACACAAATCTAAATCCAAATTTAAGGTCTCTCTCAAACATAGCCTCTATATTTTGCACATGACATTAGGTAAAAACCCTTTTCAAGAAGAACATTTTTTTTTTCAAATCTTTTAATATACTTATATATGAAATAGAGTGCCTATAAATGATTGACTTACTTCCTTGAGTCTTATTAGATAATTAGGATGTCTTGCTTTTAGATCAAAGGTATTTACCAAACGTTTGGTATGTAAGAATGAAATGGAATGGAATGAAATAGAAATACTCCTCATATCTTTTTGCATATTCCCTATGCAATTTTTCATTTCATTTCCAATTCATTCCATCCCAGTGCATCAAATAAATAATTAGATAAATTTGGCATAGCATCCCAAGAGTTTTTGAATTGTAAAATTTATAATCCTAGTTAATATCAATTAAAAGAATAATAAATGATTGTTATAAATTAAAGAATCAAGAGTCAACTACTCAAAGGACACAAATTCTACTAATAAAAACATAAAGGTTTTTCTTTGGATAGCAAGTACCAATTTTACCCCCTACTATTTTTTTTTGGGTTCATTTTTAAAACTTTCATTTGTATCCTAATGTGAGTTTCCAACTTTCCCAACTTAGAATTTTTTACTTAGTTGAAGTTATTGGAAAAATAAAACACAAAAAGAATGTTGAAAACAAATATATTATAAGAATGAAGTTGTCTGTATCTTAAGCTTTCTTATCAGGATGCCACCCCTAAATCGTTGAAAAGTTATAGTCAGGGTTTAGTCCATATATTCAAAATACAAATTAACTTTATAGAGTGGGCTAGGGTAATCAAATTCAAGAGCAAGTGGAGAGTTGGCCAGCTGTGATTCAGAGAGAGAGAGAGAGGGGGGGGGGGGGCGTGGAGAGTTGTGAATAGTGAAATGGAGGGGCCTTTGAATGGGCGAGGGGTTGTGATGCATAGGGTGGCAAAATGGGTTGATGGGTCAGGGTTAAATAGGTTCGGATTTTGTTTATTAATGGGTGATTATGTAAATTCAAAACCGTCCATATTTAAAAAATATAATTTATTTATTTTAAAAAATTTTAAACATTTCATATAAAACGATATATATATTTTTTAAAACACTCCTTTATTTTATTTATTAATATCTAAATAAAAAAAACAAAAAATATAAAAAATATATTTGCAGATCTGAACAAACAACAAACACAGATATGCTTCTTTCCTAGAAGCAGATTTTTCCCCAGAAGAACCACCTCACCATTCAGGCATTCACCAACTTCTTTCTTTAACACTAAAATTTTCCTCTAACACTCGGATCCTCGATCACTTGATTCTATTCATACAAAGGCGTGGCCGCGTGGGGGGTACTGCCGCTGCGAGCCTGCGACGGGCGGCGGCTGCGTGCGAGTTCTGCTCACAATTCTGGGTAGTGAGGCTTCTGCTCAGACACCAGTGCTCACGATTTAGGGTTCTGGCTGGGTAGCAGCCAGCAGGGAGTGAGGGAGAGAGGGAGGCTTCTACTTCTGCCGTTTTGAGCCTGTGACTCTGTGAGGCCGTGACTCATTGACTAGTGAGGGAGGTCTGTCCGAAGATGGCCAGATTGAGATGGGACTTGGAAGATGGCGTTGGCATGCTGCGTGCGCCGCGGGCTGGTGCTGCACTGCTGCTAGGGCTAGGTTTCATTTCAGCCTTCCACGGAACGAATGATTATACATATAGCTAGGCAGATGAACGGGTCACAGTAACCCGACCCAAATTCGCATGACCCGTTTAATAAGTGGGTCGACTTTAGATCTATTCCTTTATAAATGGATAAGCTTGCATTGACCCAAACCCGATTTAAAGAGACAAGTCACGGATCACATGTCATGTTTCGACCCATATTGTCACCCCCAGTGAGCAGAGCAAGGGCGCATGAGTTTGTGGAGCATGCATGCATGCATATAAAAAAGTAATAAATTAAAAAGGAATTACCTTTCTGAAAAATATATGATCAACTATGGCCCGAGGAATAATAAGAAAAAAATATCCATCATGGAATATTTGTAATTTAAAAAAAAAATAAATTAGCTTAAAAAATATAAATATTAATTTTGAATTTATAATGTATTTTATTTTTTAATATGAATTTTTTTTGAATTGTAGAATTTAGAATGATTGACTAGCTAGGTAGCTCTTTTTTAATTTTATCTTTCGGTTCAACACAATTTAAGTTTTAAGAAATATGCATTATCTTTGTTTAGGGATTTTTCCTAAGATATTAGTCTTAAATTAAATTTATAATATAAAATTATTAAAATAAAACTTATTAATTTATGCATCTTTCTTTTTTACTTTAAAATATTAAAATATAATGTTAAAAACTTTAGAACCTAGTTGAGTTGTATGATCTTACAAGTAAAAATAAAGATGCATAAAATTTTAAGGTTTAGTTCAATAATTTTAATTATTTTAAAATTAATTTTTAAGAATAATATCTTTAAAAAAGTCTCTAAATAGAGATAATGTATATTTGACTTATATTTTATAATTATACTATATAATAATACAATAATTTTATTATATTATATAATTTTATATTAAAATATATTGTTATATATTTATGTTTAATGATATCATAATATTTATAATTTTAAATTTATACAATATATTATATTATATAATATATGCATGCTCCACCAACCCACGCCCCTCACAGCAACACAACCCCCTCCCCCTGTTGCATCATAGTCCCTCCCCTATTTAAAGGCCTCCTCTCTTTCATTGTGCCTAGCTCTCTCTCTCTCTCTCTCTCTCTCTCTCTCTCTCTCTCTCTAATGCTTCAACCGAGTGGCGGACTTGATGTCATATGATATAAAGCTTGGTATAACATATGGACCAGAAAATGGGTTACTTTTTTGAAAAACAATGGAATTGCCACTAACCTATTTATTCTACTACTAGTTCATTGGTCACATCGATCTAAGGTAGTCAATAGTCAATGGTTTGCATCATCAGGTTTGGATTTGACAGTATGATTATGCAAAGGGAAGATATTAGCACCCCTTCACACTCGTCTAGTGGATGGTACCTGATTAGCCTAAGATTACATTCAAAAACTGATTGATCAAGACTTTTATTCCTCAATTTATTCAATTTACTTGGCCTTTAAATATAGGATAACCTTGCAAAGGATAGAAACTATCCTCACATCAAGATCAAGACCCCAAAAGTGTGCAAAGAACACAACTTCCGACGATCCTTTCGAGAATTGTTTATTAAAGATTTCTCTTTACTTTTAAAATATGCTCATTATCTGACCTTTATTTTCAGGAAGTCTTGCATAAAACAAAGACTTCCTACCTTCAAACTTCAAATGCATGCAAAGACATAGCCTTTGAGATTTAAAGGAAAATTCATTAAGGTTTTTTTAATCAATAGTTCAATGAGATAAGCAAGGACTATGGAAAGACTAAACACCTTTACAACATGTAATTAAAATCAAAACTTTAAAAAACAAATACATGCAAGGTGTGTAGCATAATGAAAAATTCTAAAAGAATCACTAAAAATAAAGTTATTAAGCTATAATCTCCATCTCCCACAAGATAATTTAAGATCAAAGATCCCTAATTTTTTTTAAAAAAATTTTCCTTATAGGGGAAGTGCACACATGCACACACATAAAAAAAAAGGGCAAAACATGCATTCATGCAACATTTAAGCACATATAAGCAAACCACATAAGAAAAACCACTAGAAATTGATCAAAATTGAGTAAGAATGATTTGAAAATTTTTCTTAAATTTTCTCTATTTTTTTTAAAATTTTCTTGCAATTTTTCAAGATTTTAAAAGAATTTTCTCTATATTTAATTATTTTTTTTGGATTTTCAAATTTTATTTTTTTGGCCCCAGAGTCAAAATGACTTAGAGAATTTTTATTTTTATTTTTTATGATACTTTTATTTTTCTTGTTTTTTTAATTAATTTTCTCAAATTTTGAATTAAAATAAATTTATGAAGTAAATATGTGACGCCCCGATTTTCATACCATTTTTTTTTCATTCATTTTCGTCTCCAATAAATAATAAATATTAATCAAACATCTGCTATGTCTAAAACTCTAATACCATTCTAATATAACCTGACCCGAAATGGGTACTAGGTAACCAGTCTATCTTATACAAATAAACCTAATAGCGGAAGTCAATATTTACAAACCATCCAGAATACAAATAACTAGAGTTCTATACATCCATAATGTTGACCTCATTGGTCACACCCAGTTTTGATTATGACAAATACTCTTGACACTGATGGTTGTACTAAGAATTGCATGCAGATTCACCTTGTGCGCGCTTTAGGACTGAAAGACATATCATGATGGCGTGCGGTATTCGTGCTGAAGAATGAAGATTTATGTGTTGTATTTTGTATTTATTTGTTTATTTCTTCATTCTGGGATGTAATTTATTATGAACTGTACACGTGTATGGCTTGTAATAATTTGCATCATGCATGGTAGATAGATATGCTCAAAATGACCATAGTTGGATTTTAGGTACCTACCCAGACCTTAGGGATCGGTTGACCGACACCAAATTTTTTTCTGTAGGATAGAAAGTCATTAGGTCTCTAAACAAATGCACAAAAAGTCCCCATTATCATCTTCGTATCAGGGGAATTAAAATTAGCTAAAATTGGAATGAAAAATTGAAAAGGTTGAGAGGGTTCGGGTGATCGAACAAGTCAACATGTTGACTTAACTTTGGGCGACCGAACCTATTTTGAACATATCTTCCTCGGGCACCTGAAGGCTTTTCAGAGCACTTTTCAACTATTCGGGCGACCGAACGTTTACGTTCAAAAGAGGCTCGGGTGACCGAACTGCCTAGTTCGGTTAACCGAACTCTGAGTCGGGCACCCGAAATGTCGAACAAAAGCTACTGACTTTTGTTCGGCCAACCGAGTCATAATTCAGGCACCCAAAGCTCTTAAAGTTGGATTTTTGGCTGTGTCTGTTCGGGCACCCGATCTTATGACCGGGCGATCGAACCTCACGTTAAAAATATTTTTACTGATTTTTAAGTGGGTAAATTGGGTTAATTTTCTTAATGGTCTTTAGACAATTCTAATTATACCTATTGTGTCCCCAATGGTCAAAAATCCTCCTTGCCTATATATATACCAGTTCATTTGTCTTAGTAGCAAGGATTAGCAAACTTGATTAGGGCAAAAATTCTCTCAACTCTCAAAATTCTCTTAACCAAATATTTCTTGAAAACACTCACATACTCATTCTTTTTCTCTAAGTACTGTGAGTATTTTCTATAAGGCTGTTGTGCTTAAATTTCTCTAGCTAATACTCTCTCTTGGTATATTGATTGATTGATTTTACTTAAGAGTATAGCCTAAAGTTCTTCCACCGATTTCATTTGATAAATCTAGTGCGGAAAGACTTTAAGGGTTTTGGTTGTTGCATTATTGTTGCAAGTTATCCAAACCTAGATTTTGTGTGCAAAAATCTTTTCTCAAAAAGCTTGTCTTTTCAAACAACTTCAGTGTGCTGTACACATTGACATATACTATTGAGTTTGTTTGATTTATCTTGCTTAGCATATTTGAAACCCTGATATGTTTTTTGTGATATTCAAATAGTGTGTTTCAAATCTTGCTTAGATATACACTCTAGATCTGGACTGAAAATATATACATGATTGAGTGTTTAACACACATTAGAGCACTGAGCATATTTACATATCATTCGTGCTTGCATTATTGACTGAGCTATATTGGTGCACACATTTGCTTGTGTTGAAGCGCATTTCCATGTACAAACAATTTATACACATTGGTTGTATTCCAGGCACAGGCCTGAAAAGGGAGACTAGCCCTGTGGAATAGTCCCGGATTAGCTTAGACCCGGTTAGGAAAACTAGGTGCGTCATCCTGTTAAGGCGTGTCGGTTGAGGTCAGCCCCTTGAATTGACCTGGTTGTATTAGGTGCCACTCCACCTGTTTAAGTGAGCATGCTAGTGGTAATCCTTGTGCTGGTGTGGCCAAGGCGGGGATGTAGGCACAGTTGGCTGAACCCCGATAACATATCATGCATGTTCTTTACATTTCTACACTTTACTTTTATCGCACGTGTATGCTTGCTTATTGATTGCATAGGTTGACTCTAGGTTGTGTAATACTGTTGATTAACCAATTGACCTAGGCGATAATTTTTAAATACCAATTCACCCCCCCTCTAGGGATTGCACCAAAGCTGTCACATACATATCCCAAAAATCCATACGTACCCTAGGGGAATTACACAAACATATCCCCAGCACAAAACACTTACCCCATCTATCAGGGTACCATCTCCCCTCTATCTCGAAGCTCTATCTACTAGTCTGTCATGGTTTCTTGAAATGTTTAGATATTTGGGTGGGACACCTCTCAGTAAAACTGAATAAACTATTCATAGTGTGTGACAGTATGCGTATAAATATATCATAATATACTCATTTAAGTGATTACATCATTTGAGAAAATATACTGATATGTACTCATAATCATATGGATATAAAATATAATTTGTGAATTACGGTGTTATCCCAAGAGGGGGGGTGAATTGAGTATTTTTAAAAGATTATGACCTTTAAGATCTAATTTTGAAAAACCTTCAATAACAAACTTTCAAGTTACCTAACAACGATTTTAATGTTTCATAGTTAATCAATCTAATATATGTCTTTGTCAAGCATATACTTTTGGTCAATTACTCACAGATGTAACAAGTGTTCAACACATACGCAATGCACAAGTAATTTAAATATAATGCGGAATTTAAAAAGGAGTTATGGGTAAGAGAGATGCAAACATGATTATATGAGGTTCAGCTAACTCGACTTACATCGTCACCTTGAGCAACCCACTCAAGGATTCTACTAAATCTCTGCTCCTTTAATCAGGATGGAGCTTCCCTTACAATCAGCTGCTTACAAGAGATACAACTTCCTCCTATTCCGCTGCTTACAAGAGATATAACTTTCTCCTCAAACCCGGTTCACAGCCCAAACCGTGATTAAAATATATAGTTACAATTCTGAAAAACTCAATATTACTTCTAACCAAGCTAGTGAGTACAATAGAAAATCCTAACACATATTCATATGTTAAAATTTGAAGCTCAGTATGTATGTAACGATGTAATCGTTATATGAATGATATGCTTCAAAAGATTACCTGTAGTGACCCGAAGAATAATAGCATTTTAATAATTAAGAGGGAGAGAAAATAGATACAGAAACAGAAGGAGGCCGTAGACTTCATCGTCGACATTGCATTTTGGAGATAATATTAAATAATCAAAATTTTAGAAATTTGCCAGGTTTCGTAGACGAACACAGGGTTTTGTCAATGAAGGTTTTCAGAATTTTGTCGACGAACATAGGGCTTCGTCGACGAGAAAATACCGAGAGAGGGTCTAGGGTGGTCTGAATTTCATCGACGAATACAGGGCTTCGTCGACGAATTTTGTGAAGGACTTGTCAACGAGGTGACGTGTCTCATTGACGAATCCGGCAGTATAAAAAAGGGGAAAATCGAGATTTCGTCATTTCTCTCGCCGCTCTCTCTCTCCTCTCTCTCTTCTCTCTCTCTCTCTCTCTCCTACGACTCTCTTTCCCTTCTCTCTTCGTTTTCGGCCCCACCAGTCACCGGATCGACGATCCGAAGCTACCACGATGCTCCTGGTGGAGTTCTCTAAGCATCTAACATAGTGGATTGTTAGGGAAACAGAGTTGGAAATCATCCCAAAATCAGGGTAAGACATTTTAGCTAGTTTTTGGCTTTCTAGCAGTTATAGGAAATGATATAGACGGAAAAATACTAATATTTAGTTTTGGCATATGTTGGTTTCAGGGTGTTTTGTTGGAGGCCCTGCGGGTGTTAGGCTTGTATTCCCTAGAGGCTTTCTAGTAGTCAGGTAAGGGAAATATGCTATGCTAGGAACTTTCTAAATATTATACAATGTATTTATTTACGAAAATTATGTATTAAAGTATGGTGTGGCTTGTGAATATGTATGTAATACGGGGATATGCTTTACGAATTTAGTTTCTTGATTTTATGAATTTCAGTATTATGGTCATATGAACTTCAGTATCATGATCTTACAGATTTCAGTACCATGATTTTACGATATTTCAGTACCATGATTTTATGAATCTCAGTACCATGATTATACGAATTCCAGTATTACGAATATGCAGTTCCATGTTATGATTATTCAAATTTTAGTACGTTATGCAGCATCATGGTTATTTCAGTACTTCAGAATCATGGTAAATCAGTTAGTTATGTATAGAAATATATTATATGATATCAAACCCTATTGGACTTACAGCTACAGAGCACGGTACCGTTGCTACAGATACTATGTTACTTTACGAGTGTAACCACCTATTTAGATATACGTGGTAAAGTCAACCACCTAGGCCCTTGAAGAGGTTAAGCTTCCCATCCACATATGGGTTGAGGTGGGCAAGTCGACTGACGGAGTTCAGTGATTTATTCCTGGCTGGCCAGCCAAGGTAAATCTAGCCTACGGGCCACACAACCTCGTCATGAGGGGCATGTCATGACACAGATAGCCATAGGGAACAATTTCAGTTACTATTACTTACGTATTGATTTGCAGAAACGGGGATCCTACTATATACACTAGAAGTATTTTGAATTATAATCATAATATTGATATGTCAAGCAATAGGGAAAAAGGGGTGGTGTACTTTATTATTTGTGATGTACTTTTGTACTCAGTTATTCATGTTTATATGAAACAGATTTCATGATATATAGTAACTCATTTGCCACACACTAGTAATAACATATTTCTTCTTACTGAGCGTTGGTTCATCCTAGTGTTGAAATATTTTTCAGGTGATCCAGGTAGGCGAGCAGATCAGGCTCGCAAATAGAGGAGCGTCTGTAGTGCCCTGTCAGAGAGTGAGTATCATTTTTGGGAGCGTTTTTGTATATCCCAGTATTGTTGAGGGAATTTTTGAAAAATAGTTATCTGTGTATATTTTGGGAAACACAGTAGCACTCTGGTATTGTACAGTATGGTATATCATTATGTATGGAAATGTTTATTTATATTATGCTTCTCGCTGCTTAGGATAATATTATGGTATCAAAGTATGATAATTATTACAGTGGAAAAAAAAATCATGTTAATTAAGTAAGTCGTTACATTACCCTTTAATCAATATCTCCCAAAGATTGATTTTTTTTGTTAAATAAGAACTTTGCAGATCTTAGGGTTTAATTTTAAAAGACTTTATACAAGAACTGAAAATAAGATCCTTTAAAATAATATTAAATAGTGCTTAGATATATGTTCTTGCTATCCAATAATTTGTAAGATTAAATCTTTGACTAAAATAAGTGACTTCGAATAATGCAAAGATTTAAACAAAACTTTTTACAAGATATTTCTAACGAATATATATTTAGAACCTTTAGACTTTTCAATCAAAAGATTTCGCAATAACAAAATATCGAGTCGTTGAATGAAAATATGAACTTGAAGATCAACAAATATTCAATGTTTAGAAAATCCTTTCACAAATAAATTTTTATGTAACAACACAAGGATTTTTCTTCTCAAAAAGAATAATAGATGTATAAGTATGAGATATGAAAAATCTTTAAGATATCTATATATTGAAAACACAAACCAATCCCTTGTTTACCAAACCTCAATCACCAAAACTTGCCTTTAAGATGTGTAAATGAAAATCCCGTTGAAAAGTTGAGATGATTTTCCCAAAGAGTATGAAATCAGTAGACTATTGGCAAAGTCTTGGTATGGAGGCACACATAGCACAAGATGTGTGAATATCTTTCTAAAACTCTTGCTTCTTGTGTTTTTAGGGTTTTGGGAGTGTTTATAGAATTTTTAGAGTGAGTTTCTTTGTTGCCCTAGATACTTGGAATATCCTTATTTTTGGAAGTTTCTCGTTGAAATTCAAAATTTAAAGTCTCCGCAGGGTCAGTCGACTGAGTCATCAAATTCAGTCTTCTGATGTTTCCTTAAAGTACTGAAAATTATAGTTTGGACACAGGGTCAGACGACTGAACTGAAGGTTCAGTCTTTTGAGGGTGTTCTGTCTGTTCTGTGTTTCAACAAATAAATTAGCAGTAGATTAAACTAATTCTTCAGTCTTCTGAAGAAATACTTCAGACGTCTGAAGTAACACTTCTATCGTCTAAGTGTGCATCTTCAGACTTCTGAGGGTACACCTCAGTCGTCTGGGCAGACCAACTTCAAAATTTTCATTTTGGTTTTCAAAATCCTTTTTTCTCTCTTGCTTTGATGTCTTACAAAATATTTTTCGGGTTTTGAAATAAGGTCTCTAAGTCCGTATTTAACCCTAGAAGATTTTCATGAGATGCATGTGTC
The DNA here is from genome assembly GCF_029873635.1 of Malania oleifera. Taxonomy (NCBI): domain Eukaryota; kingdom Viridiplantae; phylum Streptophyta; class Magnoliopsida; order Santalales; family Ximeniaceae; genus Malania; species Malania oleifera. Next base: position 115,712,432 of record NC_080420.1, read on the forward strand.
CTAAGGTCAGTCTAGTGTATATTTTGAGCTTCTAGCTTTATCATATAAAATATGCAAATACAATCAATTCTAAGTACCCATTCCCATGACGATCTTGAACTTGACGCTAGCATCTTCATTCTTCTACTCTTTTAATTCCATGGATTGTGTCAGGTTGTATATGCTTTAATCCTCATGACTTCCATGACTTCCTCACCTTCTGTGCATGCTAAATAATGTTCGTGCTCACAATCTCAATACACAGGTTAAATACCAACTGATTTGTCATTATCAAAATAGGATTGGACTCATAGAGTCAACAATATCCCCATTTTTTATGATGACAAATACACAAGCAAAAATAGAAAATGGGTTACGCCTAACAAGGCTCACCCTAAAATAATGCATAATCTAAAATTCAGCAATATAAAATATGCTCATACACAATGTAAAATAGGCAATAGTTTTGCATGTATAACTCATGTACTTATATACTTTTCTCCCATTGCATTCAAAAACTTTTGCAAACTATTTTTGCTATAAACTTATATTCTTCCCCCCCCCCCCCTTTTGACATCAATAAAAAAAGGTGGAGACATAACAATATCGTTCTAACATAACTTTATCGCATCTTTTAACATAAATATATATCTCCCTATGTCACTCACCTTACTACTCTCCTGTTATTAACAAACAAGCAAACTCTCACACTTTCTAAGATATATCTATGTTGTTTAATCAAATTTCAATGAGAACGTACACAACGTTTTAATTTTTCATAGATATGGATAAGCAAATCAATCTATTAAAGTCCAAAATTTATGTGAGCATGTATCCATAAAAATTTAACATGCAATAACCATTCTTTAGTTTTAATACCAAATATGAACAGATGAGCCAAATTTGAAAATTCTAACCAATTGTAAATATTAAATGTGAATTATTAATTGATGTTGCCCCCCCCCCCCCGAGTTATGCAATCTAATATAATTCTAGGCAACTTATTAACTATGCATCAGGCCTAATTCACGTCTAATTTGGATATACCTATCATCCGCAAGTGGTTTCGCAAATATGTCTGTCCATTATTCATTTGTGCACACAAAGTCAAGTGTCACATCTCCTTTTTGCATATGGTCACGAAGAAAATGATGTCTAATTTCTATGTGTTTAGTTCGTGAATGTGATATAGGATTCTTTGAGATATTTATTGCACTCGTATTGTCACATCTTATAGGAACTGTGTCATAGCTTAATCCAAAATCCATAAGTTGTTGCTTCATGTATAGCGTTTGAGCACAACAACTTCCAGCCGCTACGTATTCTGCCTCGGCTGTGGACAGAGCAATTGAATTTTGCTTCTTTCAAAACCAAGATACTAAAGAATGTCCTAAGAAATTACAGAGCAACTGAATTTTGCTTCTTTCAAAACCAAGATACTAAAGAATGTCCTAAGAAATGACATGTGCCACTCGTGCTCTTTCTATCCACTTTACTATTGGCAAAATCAACATCTGAATAGTTTACAATCTCAAAGGATGTATACTTAGGATACCGTAATCCAAGTTCAACAGTTCTTATCAGGTTTTTAAGTATTCGTTTGATAGCTAATAAATGTGACTCTTTAGGTGCAGCTTTAAATCTTGCGCACAAACATATACTAAACATTATATCAGGCCTACTGGCAGTTAGATATAGTAAGTTACCAATCATCCCAAAATAGAGCTTAACATCTATTGGTATACCTTGTTTGTCTTTGTCTAATTTCAAAGAAGAGCTCATAGGTATCCCTAGTATTTTTCTATCTTCCATATTGAACATTTTGAGTAAGTCGCTAATGTAATTCGATTGATTTATAAAAATTCCATGTTTTATTTGTTTGATTTGAAGTCCTAGGAAGAAAGCCCATCATGTTCATCTCAAATTCATTTTGCATAGTACTTGCAAACTCATTGCACAATTCTTCATTTGTTGCTCCAAAAATGATATCATCTACGTATACTTGAACTAGGAGCATGTTATCATTCTTAGATTTTATGAATAGTGTTGTGTCTATCTTTCCTCTGCTAAATCCATTATCCAGTAGAAAACCACTTAGTCTTTCATACCAAGCTCTAGGAGCTTGCTTTAAACCATACAAAGATTTAGTTAGTCTATAAACATGTTTTGGATACTTATGGTGTAACGACTTGTTAAATTAATTAAGATTTTTTTTTAAATACTATGAAATTTACACTGCTCTGATACCTTCTGGTTTAAATCTAACCATCAACCTAAGTAGCAGGAAGCTGAATATGTAAAACATAACCACACACAAATATTACAATACCAGAGTGTCTGAGTGTTCTTCAAAATATACATATACAACTATTCCCAAAATACCCTTAACTGAAACTAGGGCTATACAAAAATAATCTCTCATAATACTCACTCTACTGACAGGGCAGCACTGTAGTCCCTTTACCTGCGAGCCTGATCAGTTTGCCTAATTGGATCAACTGAAAAATGTCAATTTATTGGGATGAGACAACACTCAATAAGACGAAATATGCTATTGCTAGTGTGTGGCAAGTGAGCTACATGCTTGTAAAATCTGATTTATAAAAATACCATAAATAACACAACTGAATAAAACTTGTATACCTGCTACAATATAAATCATACCTATGTTGCTTAACATGAACTGATTTTTCTGAATATTATTTTCATAATACTGCTAATATCTATAAGTAAGATTATTTTCTATAAAGTTGGTCATACGTATATATAATAACTGAGAAAATCCCTGGATGGATGACTGAAAGTCATGATTTAACCCCTCATGACAGGGTTGTGCGGCTCGTAGGCAGGACCTAACTTGGTTGGCCGACTAGGGTAAGTCAACTGAACTCTGACAATTAGATCGGCCCCCTCAACCCATATCTAATGGGCAGCCTGTCCACAACATAGGCACGATCGACCTTTGAATACCACATACTATCTGAGTAGTGGTTGCACTTTGAACTGAATATAGCTATGGTACTGTGCTTTGCTGGTAGAATATGGTCCATCAGGGTCTGATACTATATATAAATAACTGATATTTCTAAAATACTGCTTCTACCATGATTTTGTAACAACTGAAATATCCATAACATTATATAAACTGATCTGAATAAACTATAATAACTGAATATCTGAGGTATTTGCATAACTGAATAACTGAAATATCTGATTAACTGTGATAACTGAATGTTATGATTCTGAAATTGGTATATCATAATATTCTGAGAATGCTGTAAAATACAAGTATCTGTGCATATACTGTAAATCCTGGTATTCTGAAAACTGTATAAATTCTGTGCTGATCTAATATTAAACTCATGCCACACAACTAAATATCCATGTTATCGGGTTCAGAAAACTATATTTATGATCTGAATAATAATTCAATGAAAACATATAATTTCTACTGAAATCATAATAAGGTTTCCTAGCATAGCATATTTCCCTTACCTGATTCCTATTAAAATCCCCTACTGCGACGGGTCCTACACCCGCAGAGTTCCCCACTTAACACCCTGAAAACAACATTTACCAGAACAAAATATCATTAATTCTTTGACTACTACATTTCCTACAATTGCTGGAAAGCCAAATATTGCATAAAAGACCTTACCCTGAATTTGGGATGAAATTCAACTTCGTCCCACCAATGATCCGCTCTGGCAGACTTAGAGAGAACTTTCCCAAGAGCGTCGTGGTGGCCTCAGATCATCAATTCAGTGACTAACAGAGCCAGAATCGAAGAGAGAAGGGAAAGAAATCGTAGAGGAGAGAGAGAAGGAGTTTCGCTGAATTTTGTATGTAAAAATCCGAGTTCAACATTCGACCGAGTCATCGAGTTCAGTCTTATGATGTTCCTTAAAGCACTGAAAATTATAGCCTGGATATAGGGTCAGATGACTGAACTGTAGGTTCAGTCTTCTGAGGGTGTTTTGCATGTTCTGTGTTTCAACAAATAAATCTTCAATAGATTGAACTAATTCTTCGATCTTCTAAAGAAATACTTCAGATGTCTGAAGTAAAACTTCTATCATCTGAGGGTGCATCTTTAGACTTCTGAGGGTACACCTTAGTCGTTTGGGCAGACCAACTTCAGAATTTTCATTTTGGTTTTCAAAATCCTTTTTGCTCTCTTACTTTGATGTCTTATAAAATATTTTTGGGGTTTTGAAATAAGGTCTCTAAGTCCATGTTTAATCCTCGTGACTTCCATGACTTCCTCACCTTCTGTGCATGCTAAATAATGTTTCTACTCACAATCTCAATGCACAGGTTAAATACCAAGTGATTTGTCATTATCAAAACAGGATTGGACTTATAGAGTCAATATAATTTCATAAGCTATGTTACCATTTTTTATACTACTTACACATATATAACCAATATTTATTAGCGAAAGTTCCCTAGGATAGGGGAGATTACATGCCTATACATGTAGTGCCCCTCTGCTCTATTATCATTTGTAACCTTACCCAATTAACTCGAGTGCGGCTACAACTGATACTTATCAGGGCACTCACCTTACTTAGTAAGCACTTAGGCGGAGAGTTTTACTTCGCCCTAATTATTTATGCAATTAAACTTAACCTCTTTCATTTCTTATTTTCATTTCACAAACTAGCTCATGAGTGTCCGCCAGTAACAAGTACCCATTCTGTCTGTAACTCATGGCTGCTCTGAGTATATTCACATCATTATACATCCCACCATGACCGAGTTGTGTGACCTGAAGGTTGTACCTAACTGTGGTTGGCCTACCTGGTTCGATCAAAACAATGAAACTGTCTGTCTGTAATACGATTGGCTTGCCCACTCCTGGTCTGAATGCCAGGTGGCCAAACTACTCTTCTCACTGGCTCAATAAACTACCAAGCTACACTCTCCACGAGACCGTGTGGTTGCACTAACACCTCGCTAGTAACGGTACCGTACTCTCTATCCAACTCCAATCCATCAGGGTTCTCATTTTCACATTTCAGTATTCAATTTTCAGTATTCATATTTCAATATTCACATTTCAGTATGTTGGTACATTTCATCACATCAGAAATATTTCATTCCCATCATATCGGTACACATTCCATCTCATAATAGTATATATCTCATTTCATGTATTTCAACATTTCTTAATAAAGCATATTGATATTTCTTATTTCCTCATTTATCATAGAGAACATTTCTATACATACATACATATATATCCTATTCCATCAGTTTTCAGTAAAATAGACATTGATATATCACAATTCATCGTTCTCAATAAAACAATTATGTATTCCACTTTCCATCATTTTCCATATTTCAAATCTCATAACATCACCATTCAGTATATAAAACATAATTGGTTTCCATTATCTTCATTTCTGCATAAAACATTTCAACATATATATATATATATATATATATATATATATCATGGTCTTTTTATTCTCAGTGCGAATCACATAACTCAGTTTTAAACACATTTCCAGTATAAATCATATGTCACACAATTTTATTTGATATTCGTATCATAATAATCTCAAGCAAAATATCATATTCTCTTTTTCACATATTTATTCAACTAGTAATTTCCAAAAATAATTGTTATAATTTATTCCCCTTACCTGGTTACTGAGAGGCTTGCTAAAATCCCTAAATCCACGCCCGCGGCGTTCAGAACTCAAAACCCTGAAATCACATTTTTCCCAATTCAATTAACTTAACTCGAGAATTACAATTATCTTAATATTCTTAGGCTCACATGCTCCCATTAACTGGTTAAATTCTAAAAACATGGGTTCGGTCCACTTTCCATATTCAAATTTAATTTTTATCATATTTCAAAATACCAATATGATCAAATCCCCGCAGTTTAATTTAATTCCAAAATATTCCCAAGAAATCTGATATAATCAAATAATCCAATTTAATAATCACATATTATAATTTAACCGATTGAATTTCTAAAATAATAGAAATAATTTATACTCCTCACCTTGGCTTTGGAGTGGTGCCTAAGACCCCCAAATCAAAAACCTGCTCTGACTAACATGACGAGAATCGAACCTAGGACCCTGTGGTGGTGTTCGATCATCAATTTAGCTGGAGATTTGAGGGAAATTGAGGAAAGGGAGAGAGTGATTACCTTAACCTAGGGGTATTTTCGTTCTCTGATTAGCGCACGTTTGGTCGAGGAAATCGAGGAGAGAGAGAGAGGCGAGAGAGACGGAGACAGTGCAGCACAGGAGGGGGGTCTCTGCCTCTGTTTAATTCAATTTTAATTCCTTCCTGAAGAATCAGGAAGGAATGTTTTATATATATATATATATATATATATTATTAATATATTATTATGTTATATTATATAATTAATAATTATTATTTAATTAATAATATTAATGAATATATTTTACTTTTCCGGGTCTTCACATCCTCCCCTCCTTATAAAAATTTCGTCCTCGAAATTTGCTTACACTTATCACACCCTCCTTTGGGAATCACTGAAATATTTATCCGATTCTAAGAAGAGTTGGCAGCCACTCAAATTTATTAATATCCCTCACTTATGGCGGAGAAATACCGTGGTTACAAGGGAGGGTTCTGAGAGATTACAATCAATCACATAAAAAGAAAACTTTCCCAAAACCATTCATAACCAAAACTAAAACACCTACTACTTTACCCTATACAAGCCCATATACAAGACTATCTAACTTAACTTTGGGTCCCACTGAATAGGTATGGATAACTCTAGCGCATCTTATCCTCCAATTCCCATGAAACTTCTTCAATTGCGTGGTTGTGCCATAACACTTTTACTAATGGAATCCTTTTTGTGTGTAGCTCCTGCTTCTTCCAATCTAGAATTTGCATTACCACCTCTTTATATGACAGAGTATCTTTAAGCTCTAGTGTCTCATGACTAATCATATGGGAGGGATCTGGGACGTATTTCCTCAACATAGAAACATGAAATACGTCGTGGATTCTAGATAAGACCAGTGGTAAGGCTAATCTGTAGGCAACTAAACCCACTCTTTCAAAAATCTCGAATGGTCCATATACCTAGGGTTTAGTTTACCCTTCCTTCCAAATCTCATAACCCCTTTCATTGGTGCAACTTTCAAGAATACGTGATCTCCTAGATCAAAATCTAACTCTCATCGGCGAATATCTGCATAACTCTTCTGCCGACTCTGTGCTACTTTGATTTTATCTCTAATAAGTTTGACTTTATTATGAGTCTGATGTACCAGATCTGGCCCCAATAGTTGTTTTACCCCAATCTCATCTCAGTATAATGGAGATTGACACCTTCGACTATATAATGCCTCATATGGTGTCATCCCAATGCTGGCCTGATAGCTGTTGTTATAAGTGAACTCAACCAGCGACATAAATTGTATCCAACTGCCCCCGAGGTCCAGCACACATGCTCGTAGCATATCCTCCAGAATCTGTATCATCCTCTACGTCTACTCATTTGTATAAGGATGAAATGTTGTGCTGAATGTCAACTGAGAACCCATGACTCTTTACAAACTCCTCCAAAATTGAGATGTGAATCGTGGGTCTCGTTTGAAACTATGGACACTAGCACGCCATGGAGTTTAACTATCTCTTGAATATACAACTCTGTCAGTCTGCTCATAGAGTAGTTAACTTTGATTGGCAGGAAATGGCAGTCTTCGTTAGTTGATCTACGACTACCTAAATGACGTCCTGCCTATGTAGTGCTGGCGGTAACCCTGTGACAAAATCCATCGATATATGCTCCCACTTTTACCCGGGGATGTGGAGTGGCTGCAATGATCCTACCGGTCTTTGATGCTCAGCTTTCACCTGTGGGCATGTCAAATACTGCTTTACGTACTCAGTTATTTCTTTCTTCATGTTGCTCCATTAGAATGACTCCCGAAGATCCCTATACATTTTAGTGCTTCCCGGGTGCACTGTATAAAGGGATCAGTGCGCTTACTCCAAGATAATCCTCTTAATCTTAGGGTCGGCAGGTACGTAGAGTCTGGTGTGAAACCTCAAGGCTCCATCATTTAAGATACTGAACTCTGCTCCTTGTTCATTTTGCACTTTATCCATAAGCTTTACTAACTCTGCATCTCTCCTCTGAGTAGCTTTAATTCTTTCCTGCAAGGTGGGCTGTAATACTAGATTAGAGATGAACGCCTGGTGATTACCCTCTACAAGCTCTACCCCAAGTCTTTCCAGACCCATTTTAATATGATGCTGCACCACCACTGCTGATACTGTTGATCCCACTGATTTCCGGCTCAAAGCATTAGCTACCACATTAGCTTTTCCTAGGTGATAATTGATGGTGCAGTTGTAATCTTTTATCAGTTCCAACCATCTCCTCTGTCTCATGTTTAATTCTTTCTATATGAAGAAGTATTTCAGACTCTTATGATCGGTAAAAATCTCACACCTACCCCCATATAGATAGTATCTCCAAATTTTCAGCGCGTAGACCACCGTTGCTGACTCTAAATCATGGGTAGGGTAATTCTTCTCATATTCTTTCAACTATCGAAAGACATATGCTACAAATCTCCCCTACTGTATTAGAACACATCTGAGCCCTTTGTGTGACACATCACTGTAAATCACGAAACCTTCTTCTCTTGAAGGAATAGTTAAAAAAGGTGGAGTGATGAATCGCTACTTCAACTCTTGAAAACTCCATTTACATTCATGTGTCCACTTAAATTTCACACATTTCCTAGTCAATCTCGTCAAAGGGCCCAAAAATTTAGAGAAGCCTTTAACAAATTTGTGGTAGTATCCTGCCAAAGCTAGGAAACTCCTGATCTCTTGCACATTTTTCGGTCGGGCCCAATCCACTACCACCTCAATCTTACTTGGATCAATTGAAATGCCACCCCTGGATACCACGTGTCCAAGAAAAGTAACTTGCTCCATCCAGAATTTGCATTTCTTGAGCTTTGCATACAACTTATTTTCCCTTAGCACCTAAAGCACTATCCTCAAATGTTCCTCGTGCTTTTCAGGGCTCTTTGAATATACCAAGATGTCATCTATAAAAACTACTACAAACCGATCTAGGTACTAATGAAAGACCCTGTTCATCAGGTCCATAAACACAGCAAGATCATTTGACAAACCAAATGTCATAACTAGAAACTCATAGTGGCCATACCTAGTTCTGAAGATTGTCTTCAAAACATCTTTTGCTCTAACCCTTAACTGATGGTACCCAGATCACAAATCTATCTTTGAGAATGTCTGTGTCCCCTGAACTGATCAAACAAACCGTCGATATGGGGAAGCGGGTACTTATTCTTGATAGTCACTTTATTAATTTCTCTATAGTTGATGCACATTCTCATAGACCCATCATTCTTCCTCACAAATAATACCGGCGCTCCCTAGGGCGATACGCTGGGCCGAATAAACCCCTCATCTAACAATTCTTGCAACTGTTCTTTCAACTCTTTTAGTTTTGCCAGTGCCATTCTGTATGACACTTTAGAAATTGGCGCTATCCCTGAAACTTGATCAACAAAAAATTCTACCTCATGGGGTAGTCTCGACAAATCCTCAGAGAATACATCAGGAAAATTCTTCACTACTGGGATATCCTCTAACCTCAACTCCCCTCTGGCAACAATCTCCTTGCTTGAATGGCGGATAACATTTTTGGTGGGGTGAGCACACATGACCCACAAACCTGTACTCCTGTCCTCCTGGAGGTCTAAATATTATCTCTCTTTAATAACAGTCAATACTGGCATAGTGGGCAGCTAGCTAGTCAATCCCAAAAACAATCTCAAAACCATATATATTTAAAACTACCAGGTCAACTAGTAAAGACCTCCTCTAAATACAAACTAGATAGTTCCTGAGTACCTTTCTACACAATACTATAGCCCCAGTCAGCGTAGAAACTGACAAATTAATATCTAACGACCGAGTTTCTATCCCACAAAATTTAACAAATTCTCGAGTTATAAAAGAATGTGTCGCCCCTGAATCAAACAAGGCAGTAGCTTTATATGACAGTATTAAAGTAAGACCTGTCACGACATCTCCTACCACCTCAGTATCTTTTGGTGTCAAAGTGTAGACCCGTGTTGGGGCGGTATTCGTCTGCTGACCACCATGGGGTGCTTGGTGACCTTCTCTATATGGTCTAGGAGCAGGCACAATCGTTGGCGGTGTTCGGCAATCTCTTGCTATATGGCCAGGTTGATAGCACCGGTAGCATATCACCTCCTGACCCGACACTCTCATGGGTGTCTCCTATAGCATCTAGAACAAAGAGGGGGCTTTGGTCTGCCCTGTACTACTCAGTCTCCCATCCCCTGTCTCTGACCACCTCTACTATCTTGCCTCCTCCAAGGCCCCTGCCTGGACCCTACCTGAAAATATGGAGGCGCGGGCCTCTTCCTCTGCAGCGCCTCTCTATAGGCCACTCTCAATCATTGTGGTTCTATCAACTATCCTTGAAAAAGTTTGGGCCCAAAAACCTACAACCTGCTTATATAATCCCTGTCTTAGACCCTTCTCAAACTTCCTCACCTTCTTTTCCTTATTTGGCACTAAGTAGGGAGTAAAGTGAGACAATTCAATAAATCTGGCGGCATACTGCCATACCATCATATGTCCCTGAGTCAAATGCAAAAACTCTGCCGCCTTCACATTTTTAACAGTAGCGGGGGAGTACCGCTTGAAAAAGATCTCCCTGAAGCGGCTCCATGTCATCGCTATAGGGCTAGGTCTCTGCTCCTCTAACAGTCTCGTAGACCTCCACCAACATTTAGCTTCCCCAGTTAACTTAAATGTCGCAAAAAAAACCTTCTGCTCACCTGTACACACGAGAACTGCCAGCATCTCCTTGATCTCCTGAATCCAATCCTCGGTCATGAATGGCTCTGCCCCTCTAGAGAAAGATGGGGGATTCATTCCCACGAACTGCTAAATCGTGCAGCTCTGCTCGCTTGAACCTCTGGCCATCTCTGCCATCACTTTCTGGGTGACACTACGAAATACCACATCTAGATCTCCGCCACCCAAGCTAGAAGGTCCTGCCTCATAACCTCCTGCATTCGTATTACTGTTCCTAGGGTCCATCCTGCAAAAGGGAACCAAATAGTCGTAGAACTCTATCATTATTACCCAACTAATATATTCATCAGACTAAAACCCATAATATATCCTTCTATACTTATTCATCTTATCATCCTCAATCCTAGTTTAGTATTCAGTCCTACCACTCAGAAACAAGATTCAACGATAGTTTACTAAGGTTTTCTTGAAGTCGTCACCCCAGGAAAATCACTGAAACAATGACGAAACTCTTGCCTCCAGACCGCAAGATAGAACCCTAAATTCTCAATCTCCTCCTCTAACAATCACTAACTCATATCTCAATCTACCCATATCCTACTCTTCTCTTAATCCATTCCTATACTTTGGTATTGCATTCCTCTGTTTACTAAAGTTTGCAGAACCTAGCAACTTAGGCTCTGATACCGAACTGTGACACCCCCAATTTTCATACCATTTTTTTTCATTCATTTTCGTCTCCAATAAATAATAAATATTAATTAAACATTTGCCATGTCAAAACTCTGATACCATTCTAACATAACCCAACTCAAAATAGGTCTATCTCATATAAACAAATCTAACAGCGGAAGTTCATATTTACAAATCATTCAGAATACAAATGACCAGAATTCTATACACCCATACATATCCCAAAAATCCATAACGTACCCTAGGGGAATTACACAAACATATCCCCAACGCAAAACACTTACCCCGTCTACCAGGGTACCAGCTCCCCTCTATCTCAGAGCTCTATTGTAACACTCCAAACCCTTAAACACGGGTCCGGTATGTTATACTTGATAAAATCTTGATAATCCATAATTCATAATATACGTAGCGAAAAACATAAACATAATCTCCATATAACATAAAAACCATAATCAATAATACCAGAGTTTACTACTCCTATATAACATCCATACTATCCATCCAACACTTGCATTACCATAAATACATACCTCTCCAAATATTCCAGTATTTTCACAATCATTCCTTTCATAACTAACTTAAAATATAAAGATATAAAACATAAACATTTACATTCCCTACAGTATTATCATTATATACCTTTTTTCTTTTATGATTCTCAAAAAGGCTAAAATCCTCGAGCTCCCTAAGCTCGATCTTGAGGAAATCCTAAAAAAGATACATTTATATTCGGGTGTGACACATCTTAGTAAGGTAAGAAACAATATATTAAAATAACATGTGGCTAATATGAGGTATATAAATATCATTTTAATAACATTTTTCAAATCATTAACATAACACTGAAATCATTTTCTAAACCTAATCAATCACATGTAGAGATTTAACCCACGAGATTACCCAAGGATAGGGGTGATTACCCGCCCATACAAGTAGCACCCCTTTACTCTGATATTTAGGTAACCCTAAGGTCTCTACTAAAGCATACCAGGGCATCACCTTACTCAGTAAGCTCTCAAGTGTTAGATTGATCTCATACTCACACCGTTCAACAATAGTTTACTGGCAAAGGCCCTAAGGATAGGGATATCTATTCGCCTATATAAGTAGGTTCCCTCTGCCTTAGTACGTAATGCGACTACCGCCACATCTGAAACTACTAGTGCACTCATCTTTCTCAGCAAGCCCTCAGGCAAAGAGTGCGCCCCGCCTAATCACATCATGTTCTACATACATATGTACTTCTAATATTATAATACTTTATTCTTTTTTGTCATTATTCAATCATACACATATGTTCATGTTCATAGCTTAAGCATTGCATTTCATTTCACTTTAAGTGACTCTTTCCCATTTACATCGTTCATATTTGTCATTTCATTCCATGGTCATTCCATTGCATAACGTTTTCATTTCATTTCTTTGTACTACAGCTGGTCTTTAGCCATCATTAGTTAGTCCACATAGAAATGCACTAGAATATACTAACACAGCTCTTTTTAGCTGTCATCAGTTAGTCCACATAATAATGTGCTAGAATCTGCTAACATGACTGTCTTTCAGCTGTCTTACATTTACGTGGTTGCATTTAGCATATACAAGCAACATAGTCCATAACATATTTTATTCTCAATACTTTACTGACTTAGCCTGCATCTCATACATTTAATATATATTTGTACAGAATCCCATGCCACACAATTTAATAGTAAAATTCATATATATTATTGTAAAATAGGCCAACCCACATTGAACATTTATATTCTGAAAATATATTTCATTTCTAACATAATTCCTTAGAAATCACTTTTCACTTTCATCAGTTCATTTCCACATATACATAGCAAAATAAGTGGTCCTAGGCTCAGAAATCATAGTTTTACATGGTTGACATTTTATAATTCATACCAAAACATGAATATATTATAACATAATTTATTACCTTTAATTTCATAAAATCTGCTTTAATATACAATTTTCCCTTACCTAGTTCCTTGAACTACGCCAACAAGGACCCCGAAAAATACCTATGGCGCTCACCCGAACCCTGAATAAAAAATCCTAATTCCATTAAATTAATCCTAAATAAAATAATATTTTAATATTTTCTAGGCCCATAAATTATAAATAAATAATTATACCCTTAAATATAGCCAAATTACCAAATTTCCCAAATTCCACTCTCGCTTTGGAGTGGAGTCTAGAAAACCCCAATTAGAACTTTATTTATGTCAAAATGACGACGACGACGACTAGGACCCCATGGTGGTACCTGATCGTCGATTTAATAGCAGATTTAACAAGAAATTAATAAATTAGAGGAAATATACCTTTCCTCAGGAGTGGTGCCTACGTCACTTCCACGACAAATCCGCTCCAGTTGAAATGTTGGTGGCGGAGTTTGGAATCCAACGACACCTTTTGTTTCTCGATCGACGCTCGTTAGGCCGACGAAATTAAGGAGAGAGAGAGAGGCGGAGATGGAGATGACGACACGCAGAGGCTGAGAGAAATGCAGAGAACACCTTCCTGAGGAAGACTTCCTCAGGCTTCCTTATCCTTTTTTTTTTTCTTTTTTTTTCCTTTACTTACTTTAAGAAGATATCATATACTTATATATATATATATATATATATATATATATATATATCATATTATTTATTCAATAAATAAAATTTAACCATACTTAATTAATTAATTGATCAATAATAAATAATTTTAATTTAATTTAATTAATTTTTTATTCCGTTTATTTATTTAATTGATTTACTAATGTTTAATTAATTAAAAAATCAATAAATACTCTTAATTTTAATTTTTTTAATTAATATTTTTAATAATTTTTTTGCCAAGTTATTACATTATTCCATTCTTTAAAGAATTTCATCCTCGAAATTTTGCTAGCTAATCAATCATTTCTTTAACCTTTGAAATCAACTGGCCAACCTCTTACAACACATTTCCATATACTCTAATTTAAATATCAAACACCTAATTGACCACAAACCATTTAAACCACAACACTTAAATTATTTTCCTTCAAATATTTTCCTCTACAAAGCAATAAGCCTAGCCTTCAAGTTCAAATTCCAAGTTCTTATTTCTCTACTCGGAAACATCACCATCGATGGATTTACTATGATTTTTGGAAACTAGCTACTTCTTCAGAAAAAACACAGAAGACCATCAAAGGATTTTTGCCCCCAAACTTAGGAAACACGACTTAGAATTCCTATCGGTATCTTAATCTACCCATTCCTATCCCTATCGCAACTCAATCCTATACTTTGGTATAAATCATTCCTAACCTAATACCTTAATATTTCCATATCCAGGCGATGTGAAATTAATCACACTTCCGATTGGACATTGCTCTGATATCATAATGTAACACCACGAACCCTTAAACCCGGGTTCGATGTGTTATACTTGATAAAATCTTGATAATCCATAATTCATAATATAGGTAGTGGAAAACATAAACATAATCTCCATATAACATAAAAACCATAATCAATAATACCAGAGTTTACTATCCCTATATAACATCCATACTATCCATCCAACACATGCATTACCATAAATACATACCTCTCCAAACATTCCTTTATTTTCACAATCATTCCTTTCATAACTGACTTAAAATTTAAAGACATAAAACATAAACATTTACATTCCCTAAGCTCGATCTTGAGGAAATCCTGAAAAAGATACATTTATATTCGGGTGAGACACATCTTAGTAAGGTAAGAAACAATATATTAAAACAACGTGTGGCTAATATGAGGTATATAAATATCATTTTAATAACATTTTTCAAATCATTAACATAACACTGAAATCATTTTTTGAACCTAATCAATCACATGCAGAGATTTAACCCACGAGATTACCCAAGGATAGGGGTGATTACCCGCCCATACAAGTAGCACCCCTTTGCTCTGATATTTAGGTAACCCTAAGGTCTCTACTAAAGCATACCAGGGCACTCACCTTACTCAGTATGCTCTCAAGTGTTAGATTGATCTCATACTCACACCGTTCAACAATAGTTTACTGGAAAAGCCCTAAGGATAGGGAAATCTACCCGCTTATACAAGTAGGTTCCCTCTGCCTTAGTACGTTATGCGGCTACTGCCACATCTGAAGCTATTAGTGCACTCGTCTTTTTCAGCAAGCCCTCAGGCGAACAGTATGCCCCGCCCAATCACATCATGTTCTATGTATATAGGTACTTCTAATATCATAATACTTTATTCTTTTTTGTCATTATTCAATCATACACATATGTTCATATTCATATCTTAAGCATTGCATTTCATTTCACTTTAAGTGACTCTTTCCCATTTACATTGTTCACATTTGTCATTTCATTCCATGGTCATTCCATTGCAAAACGTTTTCATTTCATTTCTTCGTACTACAGCTGGTCTTTAGCCATCATCAGTTAGTCCACATAGAAATGCGCTAAAATCTACTAACACAGCTCCTTTTAGCTGTCATCAGTTAGTCCACATAGAAATGCGCTAGAATATGCTAACATGACTGTCTTTCAGTTGTCATACATTTACATGGTTGCATTTAGTATACACAAGCAACATAGTCCATAACATATTTTATTCTCAATACTTTACTAACTTAGCCTACATCTCATACATTTAATATATATTTGCACAGAATCCCATGCCACACAATTTAATAGTAAAATTCATACATATTCTTGTAAAATAGGGCAACCCACATTGAACATTTATATGCTGAAAATATATTTCATTTTTTACATAATTCCTCAGATAATCACTTTTCACTTTCATCAGTTCATTTCCACATATACATAGCAAAATAAGTGGTCCTAGGCTTAGAAATTATAGTTTTACATGGTTGACATTTTATAATTCACACCAAAACATGAATATATTATAACATAATTTATTATCTTTAATTTCATAAAATCTGCTTTAATATATAATTTTCCCTTACCTGGTTCCTTAAATTACGCCAATAGGGACTCTGAAAAATACCTACGACGCTCACTCGGACCCTGAATCAAAAATCCTAATTCCATTAAATTAATCCTAAATAAAATAATATTTTAATATTTTCTAGGCCCATAAATTATAAATAAATAATTATACCCTTAAATATAGCCAAATTATCAAATTTCTCAAATTTCACTCTCGCTTTGGAGTGGGGCCTAGAAAATCCCAATTGAAACTTTACTTATGTCAAAATGACGAAAACGATGACTAGGATCCTGTGGTGGTACTTGATTATCAATTTAACAGTAGATTTAACAAGAAATTAAGAAATTAATGGGAAATATACCTTTCTCCAAGTGTGGTACCTACATCGCTCCCACGACAAATCCGCTCCAATAGAAATGTTGGTGGCGGAGTTAGGAATCCAATGACTCCTTTCGTTTCCCGATCGACACTCGTTAGGCTGACAAAATTGAGGAGAGAGAGAGAGAGGCAGAGATGGAGACGAGGACACGCAGAGGCTAAGAGAGATGCAGAGAACGCCTTCCTAAGGAAAACTTCTTCAGGCTTCCTTATCCTTTTTTTTTTCTTTTTTCTTTTTTTTTCCCTTTACTTTAAGAAGATATCTTATACTTATATATATATATATAGATTTATAGATATATCATATTATTTATTCAATAAATTAAATTTAACCATACTTTATTAATTAATTGATCAATAATAAATAATTTTAATTTCATTTCATTTATTTTTTTATTCCTTTTATTTATTTATTTATTTAGTTGATTTAATAATGTTTAATTAATTAACTAATCAATAATTACTCTTAATTTTAGTTTTTTTAATTAATTTTTTAAATAATTTTTTCCCCGGGTTATTACATCTATTTACTGGTCTGTCACAATTTCCTGAAATGTTTAGATATATGGATGAGACACCTTTCAGTAAGACGTAATAAATTATTCACAGTGTGTGGCAGTATGAGTTTAGTTATATCATAATATACTCATTTAAGTGATTACATCATCTGAAAAAATATATTGATATGTACTTATAATCATATGAATAAAAAATGTAATTTCATAAGTTATGTTACCATTTCTTACTTACACATATACAACCAATATTTATCAGCGAAAGTTCCTAAGGATAGGGGAGAATACACGTCCATACATGTAGCGCCCCTCTGCTCTGATATCATTTGTAACCTTACCTGATTAACTCGGGTGCGGCTACAACTAATACTTATCAGGGCACTCACCTTACTCAGTAAGCCCTCAGGCAGAGAGTTTTACTTCGCCCTAATTATTTATGCAATTAAACTCACACTCTTTCATTTCTCATTTTCATTTCACAAACTAACTCATGAGTATCCACTAGTAACAAATACCCATTTTGTCTGTAACTCATGGTTGCCCTAAGGATATTCACATCCTCATGCTTTCCCTATGATCGGGTTATACGGCCTGAAGGCTGGACCTAACCGCGGTTGGCCTACCTGGTTAGATCAAAACAATGAAACTGTCTGTCTATAGTACGAATTGCCTGCCCATTCTTGGTCTAGACTCCAAGTGCCAAAACTACCCTTCTCAATGGCTCAATCGACTACCATGCCACACTCTCCACGAGACTGTGTGGTTGCACTAACACCTCGCTAGCAACTGTACCGTGCTCTCTATCCAACTCCAGTCTATCAAGGTTCTCATTTCCACATTTCAATATTTGCATTTTAGTATTCACATTTCAATATTCACATTTCAGTATGTTGGTACATTTCATCACATCAGAAATATTCTCATCATTTTCTATTTCATTCCCATCATATCAATACACATTCCATCTCATAATAGTATATATATCTCATTTCACGTATTTCAACATTTCTTAATAAAGCATATCGATATTTCTTATTTCCTCGTTTATGATAGAAAACATTTCTATATATATATATATCCTATTCCATCATTTTCCAACAAAATACACATTGGTATATCACAATTCATCGTTCACAATAAAACAATTCTATATTCCACTTTTCATTATTTCCGATATTTCAAATCTCATATCATCACCATTCAGTATATAAAACATAATTGGTTTCCATTATCTTCATTTCTGCACAAAACATTTCAACATATATATCATAGTCTTTTTATTCTCAGTGCAAATCACATAACCCAGTTTCAAACACATTTCCAGTATAAATCATATGCCACACAATTTTATTTGATATTCGTATCATAATAATCTCAATAAAAATATCATATTCTCTTTTTCACATATTTATTCAATTAGTAATTTCTAAAAATAACTATTATAATTTATTCCCCTTACCTGGTTACTGATAGGCTTGCTAAAATCCCTAAATCCACGCCCCTGGCGTTCAGAATTGAAAACCCTGAAATCACATTTTCCCTAATTCAATTAACTCAACCCCAGAATTACAATTATCTTAATATTCGTAGGCTCACACGCTTCTATTAACTGGTTAAATTTTAAAAACGCGAGTTCGATCTACTTTCCATATTCAAATTTAATTTTTATCATATTTAAAAATGCCAATATGATCAAATCCCCACAGTTTAATCTAATTCCAAAATATTCCAGAAAAATCTGATATAATCAAATACTCCAATTTAATAATCACATATTAAAATTTAGGCAGTTGAATTTCTAAGATAATTGACATAATTTGTACTCCTTACCTAAGCCTTGAAGTGGTGCCTAGGACCCCCAAATAAAAAATCTACTCCTCCTAACATGACAAGGATCGAACTTAGGATCCTGTGGTGGTGTCCGATCGTCAATTTGGTAGGAAATTTGAGAGAGAGAGAGAGAGAGAGAGAGAGAGAGAGAGAGAGAGAGAGAGAGAGAGAGAGAGAGAGAGAGAGAGAGAGAGAGAGATTACCCTAGGAGTGGTGCCTACGACGCTCTTATGACAAATCCACTCTGGTTAAAATGTTGGTGGCGGAGAATGGAACCCGGAGGCATTATCCGTTCTCTGATCAGTGCACGTTTAGTCGAGGAAATCGAGGAGAGAGAGAGGTGAGAGAGACGGAGATGGTGCAACACAGGAGGGGGGTCTCTTCCTCTGTTTAATTTAGTTTTAATTCCTTCTTGAAGAATAAGGAAGGAATGTTATATATATATATATATATATAATATCATATTATAATATTATTATATTATATTATTTAATTAATAATAGTCATAATGTTTTTTTTTTTTGCTTTTCCAAGTCTTCACAAAATAATAAAATAAAAAACCGGTGATTTGGAGGGTCAAACAGGTTTGAATCAGGCTAATGGGCTAACCTGCATTCACTCAAATTGGGTTGACCAGATACAGGGGGAAGAAACAAGGCGGGAAAAAGGTTGGGGCTGCCACGTGCCAGCTATTGGTGGCGATATGTGGCAGCACACAAAAGGAAAGTAATTTTTTTTTTTTTTTTAAGTTTGGTGGAGGACACATGTTAGGTGAGAAAAAGTCCGCACGGATTCTAAAACAATTCCTGCAATGATCGAAGCTCAAAACCTTATAATCATATATCCCAACTTAATCAGCTCAATCACTTAATTATAACTGAAAGTTGAGGTGTAATCCCAAGAGGGGGGGGGGGGTAAATTGGGTTATTAAAATTTTCTTTTAATTCTTTTTATGTATTCTTAATCTCTTGTTGATTTATCAAACACACAACATAGGCTTATTTACTTATTCAATCCACAAACCAAAACACAACACAAGTAATCAAAACTCAATCAACCAAAAACTAATCAACAACTTTAAAAAAAACAATCAAAGATACCAAACCAAGATAAAGTATGTAGCTCTTCAACTCTTTTAGCTTTTGCAACCCTGTGAATGTATGAGTTTGTTTCAAACCCTGTATTATATGTAAGCCTTGTATTGACGGATTTGATTTCTTAATATGAAATCCAACACTCCTTCCAAGAACTTGGACTTTTAAATAAACTTTCAGTTAATTTGTTTTGGGTGTTAACCAATCAACGTACTCCTTTACGATTTCCGCAATTTGTATTGATCAACCAACGTACTTCCTTCCGATTTTTGCAAATCCTAAAATCAAATTAATCTTTAGTTTATTTAATATCCAATCCACGCAGTGTATATGATAAAAAATTAAATTGAACCACGCAGTGAATGTATGTTGGAATTTAAAGAGAGTAAGGAAAGAGAGTGACACCACGTTTTTACAAGGTTCGACTTATCCCAAGCCTACGTCCTCGCCTTAGGCCAATACCACCTAAGGATTCCACTGTACAGTTCCGTTCCAGGCAGAACAAATTGTTACGAGCAATACCCAACACTCCTTCAATAGGCTAGAGCAACACCTCTCCAAGCGATATCCCACGCTCGGTCACTCCTTCAATAGGCTAGAGCAATGCCTCTCCAAGCGATACTTGTAGTGCCCTAACTTGGGTCTGCCCGGGAGCACTGCGTCTCTCCTCCTCCACCTGGACCAGACAACAGGGGGGCATTATCGGACTAATGACTGGCGCCACAGACCAACATGTACCATTTTCAGTGTGTTTTGTCCTCACTCTCACACTTCTTGAGAAAATTTCCCAGAAGGTCACTCATCCCAAGATTATTTCAAGTCAAGCACGCTTAATCGTGGAGTACTTATGGGAAGGCTCTCGAAAAGAAAGGTGCACCTTGTTGATATGGGTAGTAACATCTAATCCTTTTAAACCTTTCTTCCACGGGGTATCACAATACCCCACGCTCGATCCAATGATCCAACAACCTAGAATCATCAAAGAACTACAAGAAATAAGAGACAATCTCTTCGTACAATAGCACTCTCACATAGAGCAAATTAGTACAATTTCAAAATACTAGATACTTACATATTTAAATATCAAATTGAAATAAGATTGAAGATTTAGTAAGATTTCACCAATATCCTTCTCTAGATGTGGATCAACAGTAGAAATTAGAGTAGGATGGATTAACACTTCAATATTTTCAGCTAATCAGATTTTGTAATAAGTGAGCAAGAGAGAGCTTTGAAAGAGCAAGTGTGCTTTCAACTTTGAAATAGATTTTTCAATTCTTTGTTTTTCATTTTGATTAGCAAAACCATGTATTTATAGGCTTAGAAAAGTAATTTTGTATTGCCCAAGATTACTTGGAATATCTCCTAAGTTTTCATAAATTTTGGGGCACAAGAAACCTTTATTTGAATTTTAAAACATTTAAAATTTCTAACCGTTAATAGTGTTTAGACGACTGACATATCGAGTTCAATCTTCTAATGTTCCTTAACACACTGAAAAATTTGAACTGGACACAGGGTCAGATGACTAAACTGAGGGTTCAGTCTTCTGAAGTCCCAGATCAGACGACTGAACCAAGGGCTCAGTCTTTTGAGGGTGTACTACCTCTTACATATTCCTTCAGAAAAAATCTTCAGTAGACTGAACTAATTATTCGGTCTTCTGAAGAAATTCTTCAGTAGACTGAAGTAAAACTTTAGTCGTTTGAGGTACATCTTCAGTCTTTTGAGGGTGCACCTTAGTCATCTAGGCAAACTAAATTCAGATTTTTCATTTTAGTTTTCAAAAATCCTTTTTGATCTCTTACTTTGATTTCTTATAAAACATTTTTCCGGGGTTTTAAATGTGGTCCCTAAGTCAATGAATAACCCTAGAAGAGCTTTCAACATATTTCTATAAGATATTTAAAACATGAAGTACTTACATCATATCTCTTAAAGCCTACAACTCTAAGCTTTGAAGTCTTCCATGATATTTTTGCTCTCACTCCATTTCACTCCATCTTGTCTTCAAGTTTTAACATACTTTAGCAAGTTCTAATTCATGCTCTTTTGATCTTCAAGCTTTATTAGATCATCTTTGAATCCATGCTTTTTAATATTCTTTAAGCTTCATTTGATCATCTTTCTTTGGAATATAAGCTTTTATTGATCTTTGTGAGCACTTTGTGAATTATGGTATTATCCCAAGAGGGGGAGGGGTGAATTGGGTATTTTAAAAAATTAAGTCCTTTAAGTTCTAATTTTGAAAACTATCAATTACGAACTTGCAATCTACTTAATACCTAGCTTAATGTTTCACAATTAATCAATTTAATGTGTGTCCTTATCAAGCATACAATTTTACCCAATTACAAACAAACTTATCAAACGCTTAACTCATACACAATAAACAGATAATTTAAATGCAGGCAAAAATTAAAAGAGTTAAGGGAAGAGAGAAGACAAACACAATTTTTACGAGGTTTGGCCTACCCAGCCTACGTCTTCGACTTGAGCAACCCACTCAAGAATTCCACTAAAAAATTTGCTCCTTTAACTGGGACGGAGCTTCTCTTACAACCTACTGCTTACAAGAGGCGTAGCCTTCTCCTTAATCTTGATTCAAATCCCGAACTGCGTATACAAAATAAAGATTACAATTTTTGCAACAACTCAAAATGCTTCTAACCAAGCTAGTGAGTACAAGATAAATCCTATCACATAATCATATGATAAATACTTGAACCTCAGTATGTATGTAATAATATGATCTTAATAAGAAGAATGATATGCTATTCACAAATCTACCTTTTTTATCAATATCTCCCAAAAATAATTTTTATAAATAAATGCTTTGGAGAACGTAGGGTTTGAGTTCAAATCACTTTTTGCAAAAATACCAAATAAGATATTTAAAAAAAAAAAGTCTTGAATATTATGCAAATCTAAGTTCT
The DNA here is from genome assembly GCF_029873635.1 of Malania oleifera. Taxonomy (NCBI): domain Eukaryota; kingdom Viridiplantae; phylum Streptophyta; class Magnoliopsida; order Santalales; family Ximeniaceae; genus Malania; species Malania oleifera. Next base: position 115,735,675 of record NC_080420.1, read on the forward strand.
TGCTATCAAATAACTCGTAAGATTAAATCCTTGAATAAAAATATGACTTTGAATATTTCAAAGATTTAATACACTATTTTCCAAATACTTTTTGCACTAATAAGATAGATCTCTTTGGATACAAATATAACTTTGAATATCCCAAGGATTCAAAACTTTAGAATACTGTTCCTAAAAGATTTTTCAAATAAATAGCTATGGGAAAATTAGTTTCTTGCTCCCAAAAAGATTTTTCAATAAACGAATAATGGAGAAGATGACTGATTAATAAAAAAATTTAAAGCTCAATAAAATATTTTTCCAAACCTCTAGATCACACTAGATTTAGCAGAAGTTATGGGTGTATTTGCTCAAATCTTAAATATGCGAATGCCCAAACAATTGTGAATTCTTTGTAGTACAAGCAACGATTCATAGTAATATGTTCAAAGCTTCTCAAAGGTATGCCAAAGATTGATGCAATAAGCTCAAGGCTCTCAAGAGATAGGCAAAATGTGGTGCTCTAGGGTTTAGAAATTGTTTTTATAAGTGTTCTTAGCCCTAGATTAAATTCTTACTGTTGGATCATTAAAAAATAAGAGTTTTCGTCCATGTCTGCGCTGAAATGTGAATCAACGTCCCGACCTTTGTCGACGAGTGCATAACACTCGTTCGTCAACGAGGCCATGAGTTCGTCAATGAGAGAAATGTTTGAACTTTTTGGGCTCTCAGTATTTGTTCGTCAATGAGACAACACTATTCATCGCCGAGTGGCCTTTATACGTTCGTTGATGAGGCTGTTGGGTTCGTCCACGAGACCTCTAAAATTTACCTCGAAAAATTTCTTTCAACTTAGAACTAATGTAAATGTATTTTTCATGAAATGCATGAGTCCTAAGGTCTGTCTAGGGTATATTTGGATTCGAGTTATATCATATGACATATGTAAATTCATTTAATTCTAAATACCCATTCCATTGAAGATCTTGAACTTGAAGCTTGCTTCATGATCCTTTCATCCCTCTAGTTCCATGGATTGTGCCAAGTGATATGTACTTTAGGTTCCTCTTGGCTTCTATACAAGTTCACCGTTTGTGCATTCTAAATCATGATCTTATTCACAAAATCAATTGCACAGGTCAAATACCAAGTGATTTGTCATTAACAAAACAGGATTGGACTTATAGAATCAACAATCTCCCTCTTTTTGATGATGACAAATACATGAACAAAAATGGGTTAAGCCTAGTAAGGCTTCCCATAAGATAATGCATAATTTAAAATTCAACAATATAAAATGCACACAATAAAGTTCATATACAACATAGAATAGGCAATATTTTTGCTAGTATATATGTCTATACTGTACTTGTAACACCCCGACCCCGAGGGGCCTGGGATATTAACTCTTTACTACTGATTTACAGCGGAAGCAAATAAACTCGATTCTTATTAAACCAGAGCGCTACTTATTCATGTTACAATCACTTATTTCAAAAGAAGAAAATTACACAAACGTAAATATCTGAAATCATACTATATTTCTAATTAATCTTTATTTTTCTAATCCCCACCCGCATGCTTGCTAAGCCTGATTTCCGACATGTCCTTCAGAGTTATCTGAAATAAAATATGATTGGGGTGAGACGACGCTCAGTAAGTAAATAAGATTATTATTAATGTGTGGCCAAAATGAGCTTTTAAAGAATTTCGTAAAATAATATTTAATACTATAACTTCAATACTGCTTTTAGAATAAACATAAATTTAAAAATTTCTACATAAAACTTTTGTCATCAATTTCAACAGTAAATTTTTACAATCATATACTATAACTGCTAAATTAAACTTTTAACTTTAAAACTGTAAAAATATTTAATGATAAACATACATATACTTTTCCTTATACGTTTTCCTTAGATCGTCATTTAAGTACCAAAATGATCCTTTTCACGTAAACTTATACTTTTCCTTCAAATCATCAGTAACTTTGTACACGTAATTAAATATGTATAAACATATATTATAAAAACCACCCTTAGGCCTTTTTGCCATAAGTCATGTTTACCCCCATGACTGGGTTGTGCGGTCCGAAGACTGGACTTAGCTGGCTGGCCGACCAAACTAAATCAACGTACGTAAACTTTAAGTGAGATTTTCCTTATTAAGTCCTGGACTTAAACCAGGTGTGCACTCAGGAGAAATCCACTAACATAAATAACCACTCTGTAAACAGTGTGGGTGCACTCTGATCCGTATAAACTTTAAGCTGCGGTACCGAGCATCTGTAACTTTGAACTTTCGTTGCCATAAGGGGTTTGAAAATCATCTTATTATAATTTATGCAATTTAAAATAATATCGTGAAAATCTCATCTTTACTCATATTTACATAAAAAATGTAACGTAGAAATAAACTCATGCCACACAATTTTTGTGTTAAAAATATATATAATTTTATTTTTGAATAGAAAGAAATGCTGAAAATTTACCCGAGAGGATTGGAACATTTCTTAACCCAAAAATAGATGCAAGTATATTAAAGATAGAACTGGTATAATTAAATATGCGTAAAAATAAACTCATGGAAATTTTGTGGAATTAAGTAACATAATTAAAATTTATGTACATAATAAACTCGGGTATGAATTTAAAATAAAAAGAAACTAACATAATCAAAATTTACTTACAAATAAACTCGGGTATAAATTTTGAATAAAAATACTAACATAATCAAATTTACTTACAAATAAACTCGGGTATAAATTTTGAATAAAAATACTAACATAATCAAATTTACTTACCTTCTTCTTTTACCGTGAGCTATGAACACAATAACTATCTTTAAGATATGAGATCGGAAAGAGTGGGTGAGTGAGAACTTACTCAAAATTCTCACTCCACCACAAATTCTTTCACTCACTAATCCTTCTCTTCCTTAGAAAATTGTTGTGAAAAATGAAGGTTGAGAGCTCCCTATTTATAGGAAAATTTTGGGGAAGAAATGGAATTTATAAAAGTGTGGGGAGATGGGTGAAATTATAATTTTTTAAAAATTAAAGAATGGGCAAGGTATGGGTTGAGTGGAGGCTATTTGGGAGTGCTTGCCACCATTCCCACTAAATAAATTTTTAATTAATTACTTACCTAATTAATTAATCCATTACCTAACTAATTATTTTATTATTTTATTATTTTTCTTAATCATTATTATCATTATTATTATCATTGTTATTAATTTTAAACTTGAGTGGAGGCCATTTGGGAGTGCTTGCCACCATTCTCACTAAATAAATTTTTAATTAATTACTTACCTTATTAATTAATCCATTACCTAACTAATTATTTTATTATTTTATTATTTTTCTTAATCATTATTATTATTATTGTTATTAATTTTAAACTATATTTAGTATTTATTTTATTTTATTTTATTTTTGAACAAGAATTAAATTTAAATTTTAAAAACTCATGTGGGCCCCACATGGTCTTGTGGGTCCCATGTAGTCTTGTGGGCCCCACACAATTTCGAGACCCAAATGGATCGTACGTAATTCCAATAACTCTTATACGATTTTATGCATCCTGCATAGTTTTGAGACTTGTGAAAACCTTCATACGGTTTCGGGACTCATGTGGGCCCCACACAGTCTTGTGGGCCCCGCATAGGATACCTATATTATTATTATTTTATCATATATTTCTTCAAATTATATCAGTTAAAACATTGTTTTATGTACTCATTTACGTATATAAACAGTGTCTTGTGGCTCCGGGACTCATGTGGACCCCACATAGTCTTGTGGGCCCCACATATGATACCTATATTATTATCATCTTATTATGTATTTCTACAAATTATGTCTGTCAAAATACTATTTTATGTATATATACTTATTTACGTATACAAACAGTATCTATCCTGTTTATCCTATGAAATTCCATTTTGACCAGGCCGACCTCCAGGGAGCGACTGAGCCGCAATGGTCTCTGAGCACTCGCTAAGACAAGGTCTTTCTTAGGCATCAAACATGGAATCAAGGATCCTACAGAAAAACACTTCTGTATTGATATTAACTTAATGACTATTTTTATTATTTTATTATTATTGTACTTTAATCATATATATATATTTTTGGGTCATCACAGTACTCCCATAAAATCACTAACTTTTCCAAAAACCATTTTATCATTTTTGTTAACTAATTTCTCCCCCTTTTTGGCATCAACAAAAAGGTATATAAAAAAATGTTCTGACATAAATATATCTCATGTTTGCAATCAAAAATATATTTTCCCGTGTTACGTATTACTTCTCTCCCTTGTATATCTTTGCATCAACATTTGTCATATATAAAAAAGAATTTAACATACAATAACCTTGCTTTAAATTCAATACCAAATGTAAGAAAAATTTTGCCAAATGTGAAATATTTAACCAAATATTAATGTTAATGTAAATTGCTCCCCCTTAACTATGTAGTCTAATGTAATTCTAAGCAACTTCTCAACTATGCATCAGACCTAGTTCACGTCTAATTTGGATAAACCTATCCTCCATAAGTGGTTTCGTGAATATGTCTACCCATTGTTCATTTGTGTATACAAATTCAAGTGTCACATCTCCTTTTTGCACATGATTCGAAAGAAAATGATGTCTAATTTCTTTGTATTTAGTTCGTGAATGTGACATAGGATTTTTTGAGATGTTTATTGCACTCGTATTGTCGCATCTTATAGGAACTGTGTCGTAGTGTAGTCCAAAATCCATAAGTTGTTGCTTCATGTACAGCGTTTGAGCATAACAACTTCCAGCCGCTATATATTCTACCTTGGTTGTGGAAAGATCAACTGAATTTTGCTTCTTTTAAAACCAAGATACTAACGAATGTCCTAAGAAATGATATGTGTCGTTCGTACTTTTTCTATCCACTTTGCTACCGACAAAATCTGCATTTGAATAGCTAATAATCTCAAAGGAGGTATACTTAGGATTCCATAATCCAACTTAAGTGGTTCCAATTAGATATCTAAGTATTCTTTTAAAAGCTAATAAATGAGACTCTTTAGGTGTAGCTTGAAATCTTGCACACAGACATACGCTAAACATTATGTTAGGCCTACTGGCAGTCAGATAAAGTAGGCTACCAATCATCCCATGATAGAACTTAACTTCTATTGGTATGCCTTGTTGATCTTTGTCTAATTTTAAAAAGAGCTCATTGGTGTTCCTGGAGTTTTACCATCTTCCATATTAAACCTTTTGAGAAAGTCTCTAATATACTTCAATTGATTTATAAAAATTCCATGTTTTGCTTTTTTGATATGAAGTCCTAGGAAGTAGTTAAGTTCTCCCATCATGCTCATCTCAAATTTGTTTTGCATACACTTTACAAACTCATTGCACAACTCTTCATTTGTTGTTCCAAATATGATGTCATCTACGTATACTCGTACTAGGAGCAAATATTCATTTTTAGATTTTATGAAGAGTGTTGTATCTATCTTTCCTCTAGTAAATCCATTTTCCAGTAGAAAACTGCTTAACCTTTCATACCAAACTCTAGGAGCTTGCTTTAGACCGTACAAGGTTTTAGTTAATCTATAAACATGATTTGGATGCTTATGGTTTTCAAAACCTGGAGGTTGTTCTACATACACTTCTTCACTTATGTAGTCATTTAGAAATGCACTTTTGACATTCATTTGATACAACTTGAAATCCTTAAATATAGCATAAGCTAACAGTCCTCGAATGACTTCCATTCTAGCTATAGGTGTGGAGGTTTCCTCAAAATCTATTCCTTCCTCTTGGTTATATCCCTGAGCTAGTTGTCGCGACGTCCCGGGAGCGCGTGTGCCCCGGGCGGAAAAATAAAAATCGATTTTAATTTTCAAGAAAAAATAAGGAATGTTAGAGTCGCCACTAACCTTTAGTGTGGTTAGAACACGTGATTACTACCCCGTTAGGGGTAGAATAGGTCTACATTACCAGAGCTGGGGTCGGGAGTTCGGTTATGTGAGGGGAAGGTACGAGCACCCCCTACGTGCCCGTTCTTACGAACGGTACCTAATTAATTTAGAATTATCCCTAAGTTAATCTAATAAGTCTTTAAATTACTCCTTTTTATGAATTTATATATACATATGAAAAATAAATAAATAACTAAATAAATATAATATATACATATATTTTCCCTCAGAGCTTAAAGGTATGTGAAGCCCGAAGGCTAATACCCCCCGCAATAAAATCATAGAGATAAAATATCAAAAATATTTAATGAAAATATTATAATACTAAAGTAATAACAAATTAATACAAGTATTAAAAATAACACAATTGAATCTACATATACCTCAAAAAGGAATAATAATAATAATAACTAATAATAGTAATAATAATAATGATGATAGTGCTGATGATAAAATTAGTAACAATAATTTTAATAATAATGATAAATGTGATAATAACAATAAATAAGAATAATAGTAACGATAATGGTAACATTGATAAACGCAACAATAGTGATGATGAATTATAATAATAAATAATAATGATAGTAATAATATTAATAGTAATAATAACAAATATTATTAGTAACGGTAAAAAATAATATACATGTCTTGACAATATAAAAGTTACCCTTAATACTAACATGCAATTAATGATATGCACACTACATATATTGGTAAATCACTAACTAAGGAAACAAATCAAACTTACGGGTTAATAATATGGAAACCATTGAGAAGCCAAGAAAGTAATGAAATTATGAAAAAGATTTATTTCTAAAAATAGTATACACCTATTCAGTATGGTTACCATAATACACAATCCTAAATATACAAATATTAAACATAAAATGAGTGCAATAATAACCAAAAAAAACCTAAATACACACAACAATGAATATGAATAAAGACACAACCCAAGCCCTAAATATTAATTAGGCTGCCTAAATAGGGTCCTATAAAAAAAAAAAAAAAACTTAAACGCTAAACATATAACATTAATATGGCACTCTTAAAAATATTCAACAATAAAAACTTATTACATTTAACTATCAAACAATAGAACTCGTACCTCCGCAATAAAACAAAATCCTACAATAATGAGAACGAACCGATTAGTATTTAAAATAATTATCACAAAAAATCTAAACAAATATCACAGCTATAAAATGAAATCGTAAACACAATATTAAAATTTTAACTTATATACAATAAAAAGCTTACATGCGTATATTAACTACATATCACGACAAATAATATATTAATATACACACCTATACAATGAAATCTTATGCTTTAAATATTAAAACGAGTCAAGAAAAGAAACAGAAAAATAAATTCATTAATTAATAAATAAACAAATGAACATCAAATATATATATAAAGCCTGAATAAATAATATTACGAAAGATGAAAAATAAAAAAAAAATCCTGTAAAAAAAAATAGATTAAAGTTAGTATATATGTATGATGAGAAAAAAAAAAAAAAGATTAAAGTTAGTATATATGTATTTGATATGCGCAGTGAACTCAGGAAAAGAGCAAACCTCTATGTGTGTGTGTGCTATGCGTGCAGGGAACTCAGAAGACTCACCAATGTAAACGTGGCCGTGATGGAAGTAGATGGCCGGGGAGGGATCACTGGAGAGACTAGGAGATCAGCCAAGCGTGCCGGCGATGACAAAAACAGAGGAGGCCATGATCCGGCTGTGCTGGCGTGAGGGTGGTTGCAGGGGATGGAGAAGATGGTTGCCGGAGATACAAAACTGCTGCTGGAGGGTCTGGGCCGGAGGTGTAGAGCCTGGGTTGCTGTGATGAAGACTGGAGCAAGGGAATCTCGCGGTGTTGAAACTGCTGTTGGGGAGCTCGAGGTTGTGCTCTGCTTGGCTTCTGGTGTGCTCGGGACCAACTGGTATGGCCGCTCGGTGGTGCTCTGAGGGATATGAACGGAGGGAGGGCGAGATTGAGGGGGCGGAGCTGTGCAGAGAGGCTGTGTGTGTGGCGGTGGTCGGAGTGGAGGTTGCTGGGGGACTGAGAGACAGAGAGGAGAATGGAGATGGGTGACGGCTGATGGAGAGAAAGAGAGGCCCTTTTTTGTGTAGGTCTGTGCGCGCCCCCTATTGCGCTGTGCGCCCCCGGCCGTCTGTGCACGCCCGGCCCCCTTATATAAAAAAATTCTAAAAACCTTAAAAAAAGCTTCCTTTTTTGATTTTCTTTTTCTTTTTCTTTTCTTTTTCTGCTTTTACTATTATGTTAATAATGAAAATAGTAATAATAATAATAATAATAATAATAATAATAATAATAATAATAATAATAATAATAATAATAATAATAATAATAATATAAGGATCAATAAGGAAATAATAATAATAATAATAATAATACTAATAGTAAATAATAATAAATAATTATAGTAAAAATAAAAATAATAAAGATATTATCAGTAAAATAATAATAATAATACTAATAAAAATAAGGTAATAATACAAATATTAAAAGTAATAATTAATAATAATAATAATATTACTAATAAAAATAATAATAGCCAAAATAAGATACTAATGCTAATAATAATAATAATAATGGAATAATAATAATAATAATAATTATAATAATAATAAGGTAATAAAAAAAATAAATAAATAAAAATAATAGTAATAATAATCTAGAATAATTATAGTAAATTAATAATAATAATAATAAAATAAAGATAATAAAAACACTAATAATAGTAATAATAATAATAATAATAGTAATAAAAATAATAATAACAATAGCAAAATAATAATAATATTAAAATAATAATAATAATAATAATATTGGGTCTGGGTAAAAATGGGGTGTCTACACTACTAGTCTTTCCTTATTTCTAATAACTATTCCATGTTCATCTTTCTTATTCTTATATATTCATTTTGTTCCAATGATTGTCTTATCCTTAGGTCTAGGAACTAATGTCCAGACTTTATTTATCTCAAACTAATTTAAATCTTCTTGCATATATATAACCCATGATTCATCCTCAATTGCTTCACTCACATTTTTAGGTTCTTCTTGTGATAAGAAGACAAAATGACTAATCATATTTCTAATTGAGGATCATGTAGTTACTCCACATGATGGTTCTCCTATAATTTGATCTATAGGATGATTCTTTATGTACTTCCATTCTCTAGGTCGTTCCTTAGTCTCTTTTTCTACTTGAATATCTTCAGTGAATGTTTCCTTAACTTCAGTGTTCTTATCTAAATTATCTTCAATAGATAAATTTTCAAATTCCTTATTAATCTCAAGCTAATCCTCATCAGTCTTTTGAGCAAATGGATTGGATTCATCGAATACAACGTGAATGGATTCTACAATGGTTAAGGTTCGTTTATTATATACCATGTAGGCTTTACTATCTAAGGCATATCCTAGAAAAATACCTTCGTCAGATTTCACATCAAACTTTCCTAAATGTTCATTGTCTCTAAGTACAAAGCATTTGCAACCAAAGACATGGAAATATGAGATGTTTGGTCTATGGCCATTCCATAATTCATATGGAGTCTTATTTAGAGATCGTCTAATCAGGACTCTATTTAGAACATAACAAGCGGGATTTACTGCCTCAACCCAGAAGTCCTTAGGTAGTTTATGTTCGTTAAGCATAGTTCTGGTCATTTCTTGTACAGACCGATTCTTTCTTTCAACAACACCATTTTGTTGTGGTGTTCTAGGAGCTGAAAATATATAAGATAATCCTAATGAATCATAGTATTCTTCCATAACTTGATTTTTAAATTCTCTACCCCTATCACTTCTGATTTTAGTGATAGTGTATCCCTTTTCATTTTGAATTTTCTTGCACGGTTTAATAAATTGTTCACATGCTTCATCTTTGTGACCTAATAATAGTACCCCATGTAAATCTAGAATAATCATCAACGATAACAAATGCATATGATTTTCCTCCTAAACTCTGAATTGAGTTTGGACCAAATAAATCTAAGTGTAGCATTTGGAGTGGCCTAGTATTAGAGAATACTTTCTTCTTCTTAAAACTAGATCTTGCTTGTTTTCCGAGTTGACATGCATCACAGATTTTATCTTTTATGAATTTTGTCTTAGGCAGTCCCTTAACTAAGTCTCCCTTAACTAGTTTAGTTATTAAGCCCATATTTGCATGTCCTAGTCTCCTATGCCAAATCTAACTAATTTCATTCATAGTAGAGAAACATGTCACATGTTGAGAAGTTAAGTTATCAAAGTTGGTAGTATACACATTTTCATGATGCTTAACAATTAATAGAATTTTGTTATCAGTTTTATGTCCAACAATGCACTTATCATGTTCAAAATATACTTTATAACCTTTATCGCATAGTTGACTTATGCTTAATAAGTTATGTTTTAAACCATCAACTAATAAAACATCATCTATAAAAAGTGATGAATCGTTACCAACTTTACCAACACTTATAATCCTTCCTTTTGCATTATCCCTAAAAGTGACAAATCCTCCGTCCTTTGGTGTGATGGATGCGAATTTTGCTTTATTCCCAGTCATATGACATGAACATCCGCTGTCCATATTCCTTCTATCTTTTGAGGAGGATGATCTCAAGCATACCTGCAATAAACATTTAAGTAACTGTTTTTGTACCCATTTTTTCTTGGGTCCATGGGGGTTAGTGCTTGAATCTCCTTTAACTCTCCATACCTTTTTCATCTTAACATCTCTGTTCTTAAAAGGACAATCAAATTTTATATGACCCATCCTTTTACATTTAAAGCATGTGGTATATTTATAAGAGTCTTTTGATGGAGCATAAGTCTTTGATTCTCTTACAAAATAACCCATGTAAAGATGTTTTAGTTTCAAATTTTCCTTTCCATTAAAATCAAGTCCTTCTTTATCTAGGGAATTTCTTTGCGCCCCAAGAAGTCTTTCAAAGTTACTGTGGCCCTCAGTGAGTTTATTAATAATTTTAGAATTGCCTTTCAAATTTCTTTCTAATTCCTTGATTTCTAAATTCTTTTATTTTATCACAGATGCATGAGACTCATTCAATTTTTCAAAAAGCTTTGAGAGTTCTTTTACTTTACATTTCAAATCATAAATTTTTTTAGTTTTCCTCTCAAGTATTTTAAGAGTGTGCAAATATTCTTATTGCAATTCATTATAAGAAAGCATACTGTTTTCAGTTTCAGAATCACTGGAATAATAAGAAGATGCTGAGAAAGATGATTGTACCTTAAGATCATCATGTGCCATTAGATACAGATTGGCTATCAGGTCATCATTGGACTCGGTGTCTGAACTGCTTGTGTTGTGCATGTCCTAACAGACTTTTAGAGCCTTCTTCTTTTTCTTAGAGGCTTTCATTAGTTTAAGACATTTAGGCTTGATGCATCCAACCTTTCTACAATTGTAGTAAGTTGGCGGATCTTCCTTCTGTCCCCTCTTGCTAGACTCTCCTCTTTCTGATTTCAAGTTCCAGAATTTTCTGTTAAACTTTTTATTCTTCTTTAGGAATTTTTCGAACTTCCTTGTTAGCAAAGCCATGTCATCTTCTGATTCTGAGTCACTTCCTTCACTAGAGCTGCTAGAAGATGCCTTAAGAGCTGTAACTCTCTTTACTTTATTTTGCTCATTTTTCCTCTCATTTAATGCTAGCTCATCAGTGATGAGCGATCCGATCAATTCATCAATTGACATCTCTTTTAGATTCCTTCTTCGGGTATAGCAGTAGCTTTAGCTTCCCAAACTGGCGGTAGTCCCCTAAGGATTTTCCTCATCAACTCATAAGTAGGGTAAGATTTACCAAGAACATTTAATGAATTCGTGATGTGTGTGAATCTAGTGTACATGGATTGAATAAACTCATCAATAGTTATTTTAAATGCTTCATATTCACTAGTCAGCATATCTATCATACTATTTTTTACTTCCTTAGTGCCTTTATATGTTACTTCTAATTTTTTCCATATTTCTTTAGCAGTTTTACAGGCCATTACCCTTTTAAACTCATTAACATCTAGTGCACAGTATAGAAGATTTATAGCAGTAACATTTATTTGAATATATTTCCAATCATCATCAATATACTCATCTTCTGTCTTAGGTACATTTACTTTATCAACTACTTTCATAGGAACATGGTTTCCCTTAAAAACTATTCTCCACACTCTCCAATCAATATTTAAAAGACATATACTCATCCTTCGTTTTTAGTAGGTGTAATTTACATCACAGAAAATTGGTGGTCTAGTGGACAAGTGTTCCTCATCGAATGGGGTTACACCGGTGTGTGCCATTTTGATCTTTTACAAAAATAATGGTTAAGTCTATGTAAATCCGCTCTGATACCAAATGTGAATGACGGTGTTATCCCAAGAGGGCGAGGAGGGGGGGGGGTGAATTGGGTATTTTAAAAAATTAAGTCCTTTAAGTTCTAATTTTGAAAACTATCAATTACAACCTTGCAATCTACTTAATACCTAGCTTAATGTTTCACAATTAATCAATTTAATGTGTGTTCTTATCAAGCATACAATTTTACCCAATTACAAACAAACTTATCAAATGCTTAAGTCATACACAATAAACAGATAATTTAAATGCAGGTAGAAATTAAGAGAGTTAAGGGAAGAGAGAAGACAAATACGATTTTTACGAGGTTCGGCCTACCTAGCCTTCGTCCTCATCTTGAGCAACCCACCCAAGAATTCCACTAAAAAATCTGCTCCTTTAACTAGGACGAAGCTTCCTTCTTACAAGAGGCATAGCTTCCTTCTCAATCCTGGTTCACAACCTAAACCGTGTATACAAAATAAAGATTACAATTTTTGCAACAACTCAAAATGCTTCTAACCAAGCTAGTGAGTACAAGATAAATCCTAACACATAATCATATGATAAATACTTGAACCTCAGTATGTATGTAATAATATGATCTTAATAAGAAGAATGATATGCTATTCACAAATCTACCTTTTTATCAATATCTCCCAAAAATAATTTTTATAAATAAATGCTTTGGAGAACTTAGGGTTTGAGTTCAAATCACTTTATGCAAAAATACCAAATAAGATATTAAAAAAAAAAGTCTTGAATATTATGCAAATCTAAGTTCTTGCTATCAAATAACTCGTAAGATTAAATCCTTGAATAAAAATTTGACTTTGAATATTTCAAAGATTTAATACACTATTTTCCAAATACTTTTTGCACCAATAAGATAGATCTCTTTGGATACAAATATAACTTTGAATATCCCAAGGATTCAAAACTTTAGAATACTGTTCCCAAAATATTTTTCAAATAAATAGCTATGGGAAAATTAGTTTCTTGCCCCCAAAAAGATTTTTCAATAAACGAATAATGGAGAAGATGACCGATTAATAAAAAATTTAAAAGCTCAATAAAATATTTTTCCAAACCTCCAGATCATACCAGATTTAGCAGAAGTTGTGGGTGTATTTGCTCAAATCTTAAATATGCGAATGCCCAGACAATTGTGACTTCTTTGTAGTACAGGCAACGATTCATAGCAATATGTTCAAAGCTTCTCAAAGGTATGCCAAAGATTGATGCAATAAGCTCAAGGCTCTCAAGAGATAGGCAAAATGTGGTGCTCTAGGGTTTAGAAATTGTTTTTATAAGTGTTCTCGACCCTAGATTAAATCCTTGCTGTTGAATCATTTAAAAATAAGAGTTTTAGTCTGTGTCACTGCTGAAACGTGAATTAGCGTCCCGACCTTCGTCGACGATGGGGTAAGTTCATCGACGAGTGTATAACACTCATTCGTTGACGAGGCCATGAGTTCGTCAACGAGAGCACTGTCTGAACTTTTTGGGCTCTTGGTATTTGTTCGTCGACAAGACAACACTGTTCATCGCTGAGTGGCCTTCATACGTTCGTTGACGAGGCCATTGGGTTCATCTACGAGGCCTCTAAAATTTGCCTTGAAAAATTTCTTTCAACTTAGAACTAATGTAATTGTATTTTTTCATGAAATGCATAAGTCCTAAGGTCTTTCTAGGGTATATTTGAGTTTTGAGTTATATTATATAAAATATGTAAATACATTCAATTCTAAATACCCATTCCATTGAAGATCTTGAACTTGAAGCTTGCTTCATCATCCTTTCACCCCTCTAGTTCCATGGATTGCATTAAGCGATATGTACTTTAGGTTCCTTGTGGCTTCCATACAAGTTCACCGTTCGTGCATTCTAAATCATGATCTTGTTCACAATCAAATTCACAGGCCAAATACTAAGTGATTTGTCATTATCAAAATAGGATTGGACTTAGAGTCAACACACTTGACTTTGTATTCTCTTTCTTGAGTTCTGTCACATCATCACTTAACCAAATATGTTAAGTTCCTTTGATTTGTTAATCATAGATTGTTAGAAGTGAGCAGTTTGAAGGCAAATTTCATGAAAAGCAATTTTTGGACTTCTTTAAGATCTCTCAAGCCCATACCCCCTTCCGAAGCGGGTTTTCAAATTTTCGCCCAAGAGCGCCAATGAATCTTCCTTTTACCATTCACCTCTTCCCATAAGAAATTAGCAAGAAGAGGCAAGAGAATGTGACCTATGAAACATTAATAATCGACATCAAATGTATCGGCATGCTAGACAACACATATCTTAATAAAATCAACCTTTCACCTTGTGAGAGCATTTTAAATTTCCACCCTACAATTTTCTTCCTAATCTTCTCCACAAGAGGCTTCAAGATCCTAGAAGACAATTTTTTAAAAACCAAAGGCGCACCCAAGTATGTAACTGGAAATTTGCCTTTCATGAAACCCGTGATTCTTAATAACTCATGTTTCCGAGCAGGAGTAATGTATTTCGAAAGGAATAACGCAGACTTTGTCTTGCTGATTTTTTGACCTGACCACTTCTCATACATTTCCAGAGTGTGAACCAAATTCCTTATAGACCTTTTCCCACTATTTGCAAAAATAAGAATATCATCCGCATAAAACAAATGCAAAACCAAAGGGGCCCCAATCGGATGATTAAATTGTCCAATACGACATGTCTCATAGTTTTTCCTAAGTAATCTTGTCAAAATCTCCTCCATTATAATGAATAAATAAGGAGAAAGTGGATCCCATTGCCCCAAGCCTCTAGTTGATTGAAAAAACCCTTTAAAAGTTCCGTTCATCATAACGGAAAAGCACGGGGACTCCACACAATTTTTTATGAGCTTGCAAAACCTCCCAGAGAAGCCAAAAGCTTAAAGAACCTCCAGAAGGAAATTCCAATTCACTCTGTTATAAGCCTTAGCCATATCTAGTTTTACCATCACATTGCCGTTATCCATTTTTTTTTTTGTGCAAAGAATGAATCATTTCCTGTGCAAGCGTAATATTCTTAAAGCTTGTTACTCTCTCTCATACTTGCATTATTTGATATTGATTTTTGGAGAGTAAGATAAGGTTTTTCTCCTATTATATTTTACCGATAAATATTTTTTGGGAAAAGCTAATCTTTGCTTATGAATCTTACCATTCATATTGCAAGATTCAAAAGCTTGCATATTATTCGTTTGATAAAAACTTTTGCAAGTTTTCTCTCTATCTCTCTCTCTCTCTCTCTCTCACACACACACACACACACACACACACACTATTTGAGAATTGACATATAACTTGACAAGGCCTCACTTGAGCATAAATCTATATCATACTGTGAGTGCATTGGTTATATTGTTGTACATCCCTACTTATTGTAAGAAGTATTTATTTGTACACAAAGTTATTACTGTTGTTTTCCCGACGTGTGGTTAGAAAAGGATCGCATTGGCCTATAATGTGCACAGGATTTGCTCAGACCCAGTTAGAAGAGCACCAGATGGTTTAGACCCGGTTAGGAAAACCAGGTACACCTTTCTAAGGTGTGGTTGTAAAGGTTGGGGTTAGCCTTGTAATCTGACTTGGGGTATTCCTCGCCTAGTAAGGAGAGGAGGCTTGTAGTCGGTGACGCTCCACCCTTTAAGTGGGTATTAGTGGAATCTTCGGGCTGGTTAGCTAGAGGCGAGGACATAGACACATTTGTCGAAACTTGATAACATATCATGTGTCATTGTGCCTTTATTGTCTTTACATTCTGGTGCATGGTTGCTTATTCTTTATTTGATTGATTCATTGCACGGATTTTTAGATTCTTATTTGTGATTGTTTCAGTAATATTGGAACTACTTTATCTGCTTAACTTATCTGAACATCCTTGTGTTGGTTGAATTGGAACTATTTAGAAAAGACCCTAGGTTGAGTTTTATTGACTGTGAATATTGACCTAAAATTTTAAAATATCCAATTCACCCCCCCCTTTGGGATCACACCAATTACATCAAATGCCATTTGCATGACTGATATAAAACCTTGTGAATGCATGCTGGTAGTTGACTAAGTTATTGCATGTTGATATTGCATGATCATATATAGATATACATGCTATCTAGTGGACTAAAATCATAATGCTAGTTATACTGTTTTGTGAACAAATTTTCCATATTTCGTCTAAATAGTCATTAGAAAAAGCTTCTCAAGCTAAGGTTTCTTTAAATGCTTATATGTTTTTGACCTTAGCCCCTTCGTTGATGACAAAAGGGGGAGAAGTAACTAAGCAAAATTGGGTGAGAAAAGTGCAAAATTGAGAAAAAAATTGGGGGAGAAATATCTGAGTTATATCGCTTAATCTAAATGCATTTAGAAAAGTTTAATGTATTCTTTCCACATATGCTTGGATTATATTGTTAAATTTTAAATTATGCATATTCTTAGGGGGAGACTTTTCAGGCTGAACCCATTTTTGCTCTTGTATTTGTCATTATAAAAAAAGGGGACATTGTTGACTTTATAAGTCCTATCCCGTTTTGATAATGACAAATCCTAAGTATCTCACTTGTGCATTTAGTGTATGAACAAATTTATGTTTCAGAAGGCACAAAGAGTTAAGGTAGAATGGAAGCCATGAGACACTTAGAGGGCATAATGCATGACCTATGGCATGGAAGATTGAAGAGCAAAAAGTTGAAGACACATGTTTTATTTGAGTTGTAATGCATTTAGATTAATTTGTATGTGCATGTCTTACTTGATATGATGCAAAGTTCAATAATGACCTTAGACTACTGACCTTTGGAAATCAATTTTTCTTGAAAAACCTTTAGCTTAAAAAGATAAAACTTATACAAAAGGTTTGAGGTCAAAAGAAGGCTTTTTGAGAGTGAAAAACAAGGGTTTCATCGACTAATGCTATGCATTTGTTGACTAGTGCAACCCAAAAGCCTTAACCTGCCTAGGGCACTCATCGATGAAAGGCATGGAATCGTCAATGAAAGGGGCTGATTCGTTGATGAGTGCTTTTGAGTCGTTGACAAGAAAATCCAGTAGTTAAATATATTTTTTCTGCCCAGGTGACTCGTCGACGAAAGAAGGTGTCTTGTCGACGAATGTAGGCCACTCGTCGATGAATGACAGCGACTCGTCAACGAGTCTAATGGGCATAATTGATGCAACAGCTCCCCAACGACCATAAAATTCGAAGATATTATTTTTTCTTTTACTCCAACGGCTATAAAACGACTATATGCCAAAAATGCCTATAAATACCAAGCCTAAAAGTCATTAAATAACATTTTCTAATATACTTTTACTTTCAAACATATTTGGGCATTGTCATACTCATTCTCTCAAGATAAAAGAGCATTTCTACTATTTTCTTCTCATTCTTTTGAAAATATTTATTTGGAAGAGAGCATTTATTCTCATTCACTCCCTTCATTTGCAAAATCATTTATTGCTCTTGAGGGTTTTTGAAGAAGCATTTATTTGGGCATAAATTTTTCTCATCAAAGATCACCTTCTCTCCTACTCACTAGTTGAAAATTTTATTGAAAGCCAAAACCCTAGCTTCTCCTATACTATATTTTTCAAAACTATTTTTGGAGAAATCACTTCGGGGTTTTAGATCTTTGAAAGCATATATTGCATATTCCACTTTTGAATCAAAGATCACACATTTTTATAACCTCTCATTTATTTCAAAATATTTTTGAAAGAGAAAACCCTAAAACTCTATTAAGCGTTAAATCATATCTTGTGAGAGTGCATTGGTTTTTACTTTGTACATCTTAGCTTTTGAAGAAGCATATCTTTGTATGCACAAAATTTCATATCTTTTGTATCCTTGCAGTTTAGGTAGTGAGTTGTGGCCATGCGTGGGGTATCGCCTGAAGAGGAGGACTCCATCCTATAAGGAATGGTTGTAAAGGGGGGGCTCCACCTTGTAAAGAGTATTGTAAATAGTTTTGCTCTGCCCGGTTAAGGGAGCTGGTTTGTGGAATCCTCAAGCGGGTTGGCTTGAAGCGAGGACGTAGGTAGGGTTTACCGAACCTTGTAAAAATCCTTTCTTTTGCTTTCTCTTCCCTAAACTATTTATTTTCCGTACTCGTATATTTATATTTGACTAATTGTGAGTGTTGTGCATGTTTTAAATATTTGCATATTTTAATATTTGTGGTATTTGTGATTGATTAGAAAAACCTTATTGGGGTGAGACACTTATCAGTAAGGATGGAATAAATTATTATCAGTGTATGATAACATGAGTTTTAGTATATACAAAATATACTCGTTTATTAATTAACAAGTAAGGACACTTGTAACTATACCTACACACATTCAACATTAATCATACAACAGAATCTGCATACACATACACCACAACACATCCACTACATTTACCATCCATTCAATCCACATTTATGCACTCACACCCATAATTGAAAATGCACATTTACTTCACAACTCGTGGTTCTCAAGGCATCCCTCCCCATCGTTCCCCCCACGTTCTTACTTCACACACTTCCACAGTCACAACACACACAACCCTATTCATAGTAAAACAGTAAGACAACCTCCTCATGTGTGCTAACGCCTTATCCCATCTATATAAATGACAATATAACGACCTCCTCAAATCCTGCCAACGTTATATTGTGATTTTTAATAGGTACAATATAACGAACTCCTCACTCCTGCCAACGTTATATTGCAATTTACATGAATAACAACACAACACCATAACATATTAGTTAAATGCACCACAGCAATCACTACCACTTTATTAACAAAAAATATATTAATCTCATGCCACACGATTTAAATTACAATTTCAGAATACCGTAAACTAACCGGGAAAAAAAAAACATTTTTAACGAAAATTAGGTCTGATCGCCTTCACAATTTTATTTAAATCACAAATATATTTTTTAAAAACAATGAAGATCAACCTACACATTTTAGGTTTTTCCCAAATACATATAATAATCAAAAACACCCATTTTATATGCCTGAATCATACAGAAAATTATATATAACATATACGAGATCATATACTCAAATTTAATCGATTAATTTTTTTAAAAATAAAAGTCTGACATAATTTATTCTCCTTACCTCAGCCTTGGATTGGTGCCTAGGAAGCTCAAATCTAAAATCAGCTCCAACTAATTTGCTAAGGATCGAAACCGAGACCTCATGGTGCTATTCGTTTTTCGATTTGGCCGAGAGACCGCTGCCAAATTTAGAGAGAGAGAGGGGCGGAGGAGAGAGAGAGAGAGAGAGAGAGAGAGAGAGAGAGAGAGAGAGAGAGAGGAGACCGTGCGGGGGGTTCTCTGCAAATGGGAATTGGAATTGAATCAATTCCTTTATATATATATATATATATATATATATAACATCATAATATTATAATATTATATTAATATATTATATTATATTATTTAATTAATAATTATCATTAATTAATAATTATTTTATTTTTTATTTTTAGTTTTATTTATTTTATTACTTATTTTATCTTTTTTTTTACACTTCCATGCATATTATTTTATGGGGCGTTACAAAACCTCTATAGTCCACATACGATATCCTTCCTTTTGTTGAAATCAACGCCTATCGAAATCAACAATGACCAAATATCACAATTGATCAGCAAATAAACAACACACAATAGGGCAGCCACACACACACACACACACACACCCACATACACGCACAAAGAAGACACCAAAATTTACGTGGAAAACCCTTCAATGTGAAGGGAAAAACCACGGGACCAAAGTCCATATCCAATCTTCCACTATGTCAAAGTAGTACAGTTACAAAGTCTTCTCAAGTTGAAACTAGGGGCATTGACCAACTATTTTCATCACGAGCAAGAAAGTCTTTTACTTTTGCAATACTCTATTTTTTCGATCTTTGGCAGCTTGGACTTCAAAATAGCATCCATACCAAGTAGTACAATCTGCAGCAGACCATGGAAGCTGAGATCAGTGGCTCTTTTGACAGTAGTTATATCCTCTCCACTCTCCCAAACTTTGAGACTTGACTAAGCCATGAACAAAAGAACATACCAGCACTGGCATTGGCATTGACATTGGTGGGATGTTCCTCTTAAATGCTTTTTTGTGTTTCACAGCTTGACATCATGGAATTTCAGGTGCTAGTGGGTTGTCCTACAAAGTAATATAAGTATAAAATTATTTTTGTTCAGCAAAGAACATTCATAATTGAGATTATACTGCAAAAGAATTCTTATAATACCTCTACTAACATATCATGCATGAATAGATCTTTGCATCCTCTCACTTTGAGCTTTCTTCGGAGTCATAAGATGCGATAGGACCGACGGTTCTCGAAGATAAACAGGCAAGAATGTACCGTACCCTCCAAATCTGGGGCCTGTCAATATAAGTGTTCTACAATATCAATATCAATTCATAAGAATTAACTTAATTGGGATCTAAAAATCCATGGTTCCTTTAGCCATCACTCACCTAAATTCTCCAAAGAAATATCACCCTCAAAGTATTTTCTGTGATGTCCTAATGCTTGCTCAATCCTCTCATCCTATTGACCGATCAAGCTTAATTGAGTCAGTTGCTTACAATACATAATCAAAACAGTGATGATGGAAAGAATACAATATGACAAACAATGTGCAGTATTAAAAAATCGCAAGTGTTCCAAAAAAATGGTTGAGTAAATCATCTCATTCTACCTGTAATGCCTCTCATGAAATTCCCCCGATTGGGGTTTTAAACCCGAGCACTCCATCTACGAACGGGGTGATGAAGACTCAAGGTCGGGTTCGAATTCAAGATATCAAAGTATAATGTTTTAAATCCTTTTCAATATCAATTATCTCTTTCTAATGCAAATGTTTATGATCATGATTTCAAAAGAAAACGCAATTATAAAGAACTATACCAAAGGTATAGTTAAACGCCGGGTTCGAGTTCAAGAACTCAAAGTATAATGTTTTAATTAAGTCCTTTTCAATATTAATTCATCTCTTTTTTATGCAAATGTTATGACCATGATTTCAAAAGAAATCACAATTATAAAGAACTATACCAAAAATTAAAGGTACTAATTTGCACTTTGTGGCAAAATGTAGTTCGTACGATTGAAAATTGACTCAATGAATAATATTTTGAACTAATTGATACACTGCAATATCAAACACATGCACAAAATTGACCTTTAGTTTAAATGGTAACAATTTCAGAAATAGAACAGTAATATTTATGCAAGAACATATAAAATTATTTTAACAAGGCTTATATGCATAGAAATATTTGAAATCTTACGATGTGGGGAGCGATATCTACGTCCATGTTTTGACCATAATCACAAGTTCCCATTTTTGCACCTCGAACTCGTTTACGCTTTTTTCCTTTTTAATTTATTTTTCCCTTTCTCCTTCTTACAAATGGACGGAGAATCGCAGATGAGATGCTACCCTGAATCATAAAAAAACAACACAAAAAATATTTTAAAAAATTTGTAATTTATGCAAGAAAATGTCTTTTTATTGCAAAGTAAATATTAATAGCCAAAAAATTTTATGAACTATAAAAACAATTAAGAAAGAGCGTTTTAATAAAATAAAATAAAATAAAGTATTGAAAAAAATTAACTTAACAATATTGTGCCCTCACTGCATGAGAGCTTTGGTCTTTTTTCTTTTTATTTTTATTTATTTATTTTTGAGTTGGCATTCAAGAAAGATGTGCCCCGCCCAAAAGCAAAAAAATAAAAATAAAAATGAAAAAGAGGCGACAGTAATCATCAGCCAACGAAGTTCTGGTGTTCTGAATTTCCAAAATTGACCTCCATTGGAGTCTTTAAATTGAATCCACAGGAGGGCAGTAAAGTCAATTCAAGATTTTACTCAAGGCTGTCGCTGAGGGCGTGGAGTACAGTGCAATCAACAGTGTGTGATTTCCGGCGAAGGCCGTAGCCTTAGCTTCGCCATGATCGGCGTCGCAACTGCCGTAGCCACCGCCACGGCGACGAGCGTACTTGGCACGAGCCAAGGGCGATTGCACTCAACGCCGACCTCCCCTGATCGTAAACGCCACAATCCGACGTGGTTCCGATCGTGTACTCGCCCGGCGATAGCGATGGTGAAATTGCTTCACGATTTCAGTGACGCCGACGTAATCCTGACCGTACATGTCACGAAATTGGAAGTATTTCCGGTCAGGTAATCACCCGGTGAAGGCGATGTCCGTACTCTCCGACGGCTCCGCCACCTTCGAATACGCTTTCCGACTAACCTTATTACCAGAAAATCGTCTTCCCTCAACAAGAAAACATCAAGATTCATTAGTAAAATCTAAAAACTTAAATCCGCTCCCTCAAAATGTCAAAACACACTGATAATTACAAAAAGCATGGTTACGTACCTGTGAAAACAAAACCTGACGATCCACTCAAGTCACGAAATCTCGAACAAGAACAAAAAATATTTATGAGCTGAAGTTGGTGGGATCAAAATGATTTCTTGACATGGAAGTGCAAATGATCTTTGCGGCTATACGTGTTTAAATACTACGATTTGAACTGGATGCTATTTGAAAATTTTGATTTTTTTTTAATTTCAAAAATACCCCTACAATCAGTTACTTCTCCGTCTACTCTTATTCAGTCTTTTTTATTTTATTTTATTTTTATTGTTATTATAACATTATTATTAGCAAAAAAAAAAAAAAAAAAAAGAAGCTAAAAATGTAAAAATAAAATAGAGAAGGTAAAAAATCATATACGAAAGAGGATTTTTAGTTGTTATTAGCATTATTAATTTACTACTATGGTTAAAAACAAAAACAAAAAAAGCAAAAATAAAAATGGCCAAAAAGGAAAACCAAAATATTTAAAAACAAATCGGATTTGCGTAAAAGATTTATTGTTTTGATTATTATTATTATTATTATTATTATTATTATTATTATTATTATTACAACGGACAAAATAAAACAAATTTAAAAAAATATAAAATTTAAAAAATTAAGAAAAAGTGTCAATCAAGATTTGAAAAAGAAAAGAAAAGAAAAGCAAGAGGAGTTGAAATTTAATCTCAAGAAAAAAAAAAGCATTCGAAAGAAATCCCAAAAATCCAAAAAGCACATACAACAATTCTTAGAATTTCAAATTTGCATATCAATTCAAGAAACCAAAAAAAAGAAGAAGTAAACAATTAGTGAAAATAAAATTCAAGAACTAAGATTGAAGATTGAAAAAAAGGTTAAAATAGCACAAAAATCTAAAATTATATAATTAGGTTAGTTGGTGAAAGTGTTAGTTAATTGGTTAATCAGGTGAACTAATATTTAAATATTTGGCAGAAGTATTTAAATTTATAATTAGGTTCTTGCTTCATATAGTGTTATTGGAGGCTATGGTATCACATTTTATAAATATATGACAATCCTCATGCACAAAGTTGAAGAGAATGCATGAGATGTGTTGATTTAGAACTTTGATAGGTCATCAAGTTATCGAGCTCTAAGCCCACCTCTCTTCTTTTCCTTCATTTGAGTTGGTTGACTAGCACTGACACTACGATTGGGTTACTCAATTGACTTGATTCAATTTTCTTAAAATATATTTAATTTATAATCCTTAAATATCATAAAAATACAAAATTGATTTAAAAAAGAAAAAAATTGGAAAAAAATGTTTAGAAAACCATCAAAATAATAATAATAATAATAATAAAAGATAGGATGGGAAGAGATTACAAATTGTTAGATTACCACTTTATTTAAAAGCTTAAACTATTAGGTTGTGGGCCAACAATGTATATCAAGCTTTAACACTCCCCCGCACGTGTAGTCCGATAGCACGTGGAGAGATAAACAGTTGACAAATAATGTCACAGAATAAATACAGGCGACAAGATTAAATCCCAAGACCTCCTAGTAACCAGAACTCTGATACCATGTTAGATTACCACTTGACCTAAAAGCTTAAACTATTAGGTTGTGGGCCAACAATGCATATCAAGCTTTAACACAAATAGGTGAAAATCATAAAAAATTAAAAAGATTCAAAGATATAATAGTACGGAAAATCCAAGAAAATAAAAAATAGAAAAGTAAAAAAAAATTATTAGATGAAACAATTCTAAGGATCCATAATGTTGTGAAATGTCGTAGCAATCCACAATACAAAAAAACTGGTTTTTAGTGACGAAAGTATTAGTGACGAATTCTATTTCGTCACTAAAAGTTGGTATTAGTGACGGTTTTAGCAGCCGTCACTAATACAACACTATTAGTGCTGGTTTTAAAATCGTCACTAATACTTTCGTCACTAAAAACTGTGCGGTAAATAATTTTCGCGCAAAAAATTTTCTGGGAAAATATTAGCGACGATTCTAAGGTATTAGTGACAGATTATATTCGTCACTAAAAGTCACTTATTAGTGACGATTAATTAACCGTCACTACTAATATTTATGAATATATAAAAAAAATTTAGTTAAGGGTATTAGTGATGGATTGGGAGACCCGTCACTAATAATAGGTTATTAGTGACAGTTTTAAAACCATCACTAATAGTGTTTTTATTTAAAAAATAAAAAAAAAATTTAGATAAGGGTATTAGTGACGGATTGAGAGACCCGTCACTAATAATAGGGTATTAGTGACAGTTTTGAAACTATTACTAATAGTGTTTTTATTTAAAAAATATATAAAAAATTTAAATAAGGGTATTAGTAAAATTTATATGCTCTCATTTATTTCAAAATATTTTTGAAAGAAAAAACCCTAAAACGATATTAAGCGTTAAATCATCTTGTGAGAGTGCATTGGTTTTTACTTTGTACATCTTAGCTTTTGAAGAAGCATATCTTTGTATGCACAAAATTTCATATCTTTTGTATCCCTGTAGTTCGGGTAGTGAGTCGTGACCAGGTGTGGGGTATCATCCGAAGAGGAGGGCTCCATCCTATAAGGAATGGTTGTAAAGGGGGGGCTCCACCCTGTAAGGAGTATTATAAACAGTTTTGCTCTGCCCGATTAAGGGAGTTGGTTTGTGGAATCCTCAAGCGGGTTGGCTTGAAGCAAGGACGTAGGCAGGGTTTGCCGAACCTTGTAAAAATCCTTTCTTTTGCTTTCTTTTCCCTAAACTATTTATTTTCCGTACTTGTATATTTATATTTGACTTCTTGTGATTGTTGTGCATGATTTAAATATTTGCATATCTTAATATTTGTGGTATTTGTAATTGATTAGAAAAACACTATTGGGGTGAGACACTTTTCAGTATGGATGAAATAAATTATTATCAGTGTATGACAACATGAGTTTTAGTATATACAAAATATACTCGTTTATTAATTAACAAGTAAGGACACTTGTAACTATACCCACACACATTCAACATCAATCATACCATAGAATCTACATACACATACACCACAGCACATCCACTACATTTACCATATATTCAATCCACATTTATGCACTCACACCCATAATTGAAAATGCACATTTACTTCACAACCCGTGGTTCTTAGGGCATCCCTCCCTATCGTTCCCCCTACGTAATAAGACGACCTCCTCATGTCTGCCAACGTTTTACCCCATCTATATAAATGATAATATAACGACCTCCTCAAATCCTGCCAACGTTATATTGCGATTTATAACAGGTACAATATAACGAACTCCTCACTCCAACCAACGTTATATTGTAATTTACATGTATAACAACACAAAACTATAACATATCAGTTAAATGCACCACAACAATCATAACCAGTTTATTAAAAAAAAATTTAATCTCATGCCACATGATTTAAATTATAATTTCAGAATACTGTAAACTACCCGAGAAAAAATACATTTTTAACAAAAATCATCACAAATTTATTTAATCACAAATATATTTTTCAGAAACAATGAAAATCAACCTACACATTTTAGGTTTTTTCCGAATACATATAATAATCAAAAATACCCATTTCATATGCTTGAATCATACAGAAAATTATATATAATATATATGAGATCATATACTCAAATTTAATCGGTTAATTTTTTTAAAAATAAAAATTTGACATAATTTATTCTCCTTATCCTAGCCTTGGATTGGTGCCTAGGAAGCCCAAACCTAAAATTTGCTCAAATTAACTTGCTAAGGATTGAAACCGATACCTCATGGTGGTATTCCTTTTTCAATTTGGCCGAGAGACTGCCGCGAAATCTAGAGAGAGAGAGGGGCGGAGGAGAGAGAGGAGACTGTGGGGGGGGGGGGTTCTCTATAAATGGAATTTGGAATTGAATCTTCTTTCCAGGAAGATTCAATTCCTTTACATATATATATATATATATATATATATATATCATAATATTATAATATTATATTAATATATTATATTATATTATTTAATTAATAATTATCATTAATTAATTATTATTTTATTTTTTATTTTATTTATTTATTTATTTTTATTTTATTATTTTTTTATCTTTTTTTTTTTTTCACTTCAACGCTTATTGAAATCAACAATGACAAAATCTCACAATTGATTAGCAAATAAAAAACACAAAATAGGGCAGCCACACACACACACACACACAAAGAAGACACCAAAATTTACGTGGAAAACCCTTCAATGTGAAGGGAAAAACCACGGGACCGAAGTCCATATCGAATCTTCCACTATGTCAAAGTAGTACAGTTACAAAGTCTTCTCTAGTCGAAACTAGGGGCATTGACCAACTATTTTCATCACAAGCAAGAAAGTCTTTCACTTTTGCAATATTCTATTTTTTCGATCTTTGGCAGCTTGGACTTCAAAAGAGCATCCATACCAAATAGTACAATATGCAGCAGACCATGGAAGTTGAGATCAGTGGCTCTTTTGACAGTAGTTGTATCCTCTCCACTCTCCCGAGCTTTGAGACTTGACTAAGCCATGAACAAAAGAACACACCAGCACTGGCATTGGCATTGACATTGGTCGGATGTTCTTCTTGAATGCTTTTTTGTGCTTCACAGCCTGATGTAATGGAATTTCAAGTGCTAGTGGGTTGTCCTACAAAGGAATATAAGTATAAAATTATTTTTGTTCAACAAAGAACATTCAAAATTGAGATTACACCGCAAAAGAAATCTTATAATACCTCTAATAACATATCATGCATGAATAGATCTTTGCATCTTCCCACTTTGAGCTTTCTTGGGAGTCATAAGATGCGATAGGACCGACGGTCCTCGAAGATAAACAGGCAAGAATGTACCGTACTGTCCAAATCTGGGGCCTATCAAGATAAGTGTTCTACAATATCAATATCAATTTAGACGAATTAACTTAATTGAGATCTAAAAATCCTTGGTTCCTTTAGCCATCACTCACCTAAATTCTCCAAAGAAATATCACCCTCAAAGTATTTTCTGTGATGTTCTAATGCCTGCTCAATCCTCTCATCCTATTGACCGATCAAGCTTAATCGAGTTAGTTACTTACAATACATAATCAAAACAGAGAGGATGGGAAGAATACAATATGACAAACAAATGTGCAATACTAAAAAGATCAGAGGTGTTCCAAAAAACTGGTTGAGTAAATCATCTTATTCTACTTGTAATGCCTCTTGTGAAATCCCTCGATCGGGGTTTCAAACTCGAGCACTCCATATGCGAACAGGGCGATGAAGACTCAAGGTCGGGTTCGAGTTTAAGATATTAAATTATAATGTTTTAAGTCCTTTTCAATATCAATCCATCTCTTTCTAATGCAAATGTTTATGACCATGATTTCAAAAGAAAGCGCAATTATAAAGAACTATACCAAAGGTATAGTTAAAGGCCGGGTTCGAGTTCAAGATATCAAAGTAAAATGTTTTAATTAAGTCCTTTTCAATATTAATTCATCTCTTTCTTATGCAAATGTTTATGACCTTGATTTCAAAAGAAATCACAATTATAAAGAACTATACCAAAAATTAAAGGTACTAATAGCTCTTGCTAGTTTGCACTTTGTGGCAAAAGGTAGTTCGTACGATTGAAAATTGACTCAATGAATAATACTTTGAACTAATTGATACACTGCAATATCAAACACATGCAAAAAATTGACCTTTAGTTTAAATGGTAATAATTTTAGAAATAGAACAGTAATATTTATGCATGAACATATAAAATCATTTTAACAAAGCTTATATGCATAGAAATATTTGAAATCTTACGATGTGGGGAGCGATATCTACGTCCATATTTTGGCCATAATCACAAGTTCCCATTTTTGCACCTCGAACTCATTTACGCTTTTTTCCTTTTTATTTTTTTTTTTCTTTCTCCTTCTTACAAATGGATAGAGAATCGCAGATGTGATGCTACCCTAATCATAAAAAAAAACAAAAATTTTTTAAAAAATTTGTAATTCAGGCAAGAAAATGTCTTTTTACTGCAAAGTAAATATTAATAACCAAAAACTTTTATGAACTGTAAAAACAATTAAGAAAGAGCAAGATTATTAACTTAACAATATTGTGCCCTAAATCCACGAGAGCTGTCTCTTTTCTTTTTATTTTTATTTATTTATTTTTGAGTTGGCATTCAAGAAAGATGTGCCCCGCCCCAAAAGCAAAAAAATAAAAATAAAAATAAAAATGAAAAAGAGCCAACAGTAATCATCAGCCAACGAAGTTCTGGTGTTCTGAGTTTCCAAAATTGACTTCCATTGGAGTCTAAATTGAATACACAGGAGGGCAGTAAAGTCAATTCAAGATTTTACTCAAGGCTGTCGCTGAGGGCGTGGAGTACAGTGCAATCAACAGTGTGTGATTTCCGGCGAAGGCTGTAGCCTTAGCTCCGCCATGATCGGCGTCGCAACTGCCGTAGCCACCACCACGGACTTGGCACAAGCCAAGGGCGATTGCACTCAACGCCGACCTCCCCTGATCGTAAACGCCACCATCTGACGTGGTTCCGATCGCGTACTCGCCCGGCGATAGCGATTGTGAAATCGCTTCACGATTTCAGTGTCGCCGACGTAATCCTGACCGTACATGTCACGAAATTGGAAGTATCTCCGGTCAGGTAATCACCCGGTGAAGGCGAAGTCCGTACTCTCCGACGGCTCCGCCACCTTCGACTAACCTTATTACCTGAAAATCGTCTTCCCTCAACAAGAAAGCATCAAGATTCATTTGCAAAATCTGAAAACTAAATCCCGCTCCCTCAAAATGTCATAACACACTGATAATTAAAAAAGCATGGTTACGTACCTGTGAAAATAAAACCTGACGATCCACTTCAAGTCACGAAATCTCGAACAAGAACAAAAAATATTTATGAGCTGAAGTTGGTGGGATCAAAATGATTTCTTGACATGGAAGTGCAAATGATCGTTTGCGGCTATACGTGTTTAAATACTACGACTTTTTTTTAAATTTCAAAAATACCCCTACAATCAGTTACTTCTCCGTCTACTCTTTTTCAGTCTTTTATTTTTTATTTTTTATTGTTATTATAACATTATTATTATAAAAAAAAAAAAATCTAAAAATGTAAAAATAAAATAGAGAAGGTAAAAAATCATATGCGAAAGAGGATTTTTGTTGTTATTAGCATTATTAATTTACCAATATTGTTAAAAAAAAAAACAAGAAAAGCAAAAATAAAAATGGCCAAAAAGGAAAACCAAAAAATAAAAAAAAATCGGATTTTAGTAAAAGATTTATTGTTTTGATTATTATTATTATGGACAAAATAAAAACAAATTTTAAAAATATAAAATTTAAAAAATTAAGAAAAAGTGTCAATCAAGATTTGAAGAACAAAAAGCAAGAGGAGTTGAAATTTAATCTCAAGAAAAAATAAGCATTTAAAAGAAATCCTAAAAATCCAAAAAGCACATACAACAATTCTTAGAATTTCAAATTTGCATATCAATTCAAGAAAAAAAAAATAAGTAAACAATTAGGGAAAATAAAATTCAAGAACTAAGATCGAAGATTGAAAAAAAGGTTAAAATAGCGCAAAAATCTAAAATTATATAAAGATCAAGAAAAAATGTTAAAAAAAAAAAAAAATTAACAAATTGCTTTGAGCGTGGATTCCATCAATATAATTTCTATTTAAGTGACTCAATAATAAATCTAAGAGTGGAACCTCTCCTATAGCGTTGCAATGATAGTCCGGAGGATACTTTGAAAAAAAAAATTCTTTCTTATTTGGTGAAAGTGTTAGTTAGTTGGTTAATCAGGTGAGCTAATATTTAAATATTTGGTAGAAGTATTTAAATTTATAATTAGGTTCTTGCTTCATATAGTGTCATTGGAGGCTATGGTATCACATTTCATAAATATATGACAATCCTCATGCACAAAGTTGAAGAGAATGAGATGTGTTGATTTAGAACTTTGATAGGTCATCAAGTTATCGAGCTCTAAGCCCACCTCTCTTCTTTTCCTTCATTCGAGTTGGTTGACTAGCCCTGACACTACAATTGGGTTACTCAATTGATTTGATTCAGTTTAGTTGGGTTTAATTATTCATGAGCATGTTATAATTTTCCCTTTATTTTTATTTGTTTGGATCCTTTGCAACAATAAGTGTCAATAAAATTTTTCAAACTTTTTTCTTCTTTTTAAATCTTGATTGTATCATCATTGTGCAACTCTTTGGAATGTGATGGTGATTGTTCAGTTAAGATAGTCACCGTAAAAAAGACCTCACTTGGGGAGGTGAATCATGTGCCGGCAATTCAAGAAAGTGACTAAGTGGAGAATTGTTTAAAAGAGACATAAGTCAAATACCATAGGCAAGATACAAATCGCATATGGGGTAGAATCACTTATCACTTAGGCGATATAGAAAACGAAGTCACTAGACGATGATGGTTAATTCATTATGCAAAGATCGACCATCATTAAACGATAAGGAAGATATAAGCAATGGACAAACATGTCACTTATAATATGTACATTTAATATTATGAAACAATCCCAATTTATGATTGTTGATTTGATTATAAATGTTTTTATAAACTTCCTCTGTTATTAGGATTTATTATTTTGAATTTATGCTCGTAATCGTAGAATTGACATAAATTTGACCCCAAAATACATGTAATGGTTATTGTAAGGAATATTGAACTCAAATTAACAAACATCATGCAATATCTTAGCACCGAACAAATCCGAATGCATTTTATTCCTCTAATCTTTTTATCTCTTTCTCTCACTTTCTTCTTCCCATAATCTCTTCCCTTTCTATCTCTTCTAATCTAAATCTTTTCATTTCCCTCTTTTCTCCTTCAATTTATGATTTCTACAATTCTATAACTATCCTTACCCTTTTTGCAATTTCTTCTCTCCCTTCTCGAACACCCAAAAACCAAATTTGCTTTGAATTTCATTGATGTTTCCAATAATAATAATAAAAAAAAATCTACTTTCTGGAAATTGAATTTTGACACGACAACTTCCACCCATTCATTCACCTATAGTTGCATAAATTTTCAGGAGATGTTTACATTGCTTATTTAACACTGAGATTCAGTACCATTGTGAATGTCGGACTTGCAATTGTATAGGCTGCTTAGGAACCTCTTATTTAATTTTGCCTAGGTTAGAATTTGACTAATTGCTAAAAGATTGGCTATCCTGTTATCACATTGATGTGTTTTTACAAGTCTCTTACAAAAATACAAGGTAAGACTGCGTACTATAAACCTGCTGTGTTTTATTTTTTTAATATAAATTAAGTCATACAATATAATTCATGAATTATTACTAATAATGTTTAATTCTCCCAATCGTCCATTCTTACTCTTATCTAATTAATTTCTTTTGCTATAAAAGAACCTAATAATGTTTAATTCAATCCGGTCCAAAATCATCCAGTACAAATTCAAAATAGTTACGCCGATGGAAGAAGTGAGTTCTCCTATAGTTATATATGTTGCACTCTCGAGCTCCTCCACTTACAATTTGATTTTTGAATAATGCAGAAATATGCACAAAATTCATCTGCAAGTTTGACTTCCTCTCTGACCCTTGCATGAAAAATGAAAGATTCAATATCCATGGGATCCAGAGAGCAAATTAAATTCCATGCATGCCGCAGGGAAATCTACTCATGCCTAGCACCAGAATAGATAGCAAAAAATTAGCAGCTAACATAAAATCACGCAAAGTAAAAGCTAAATTAGAGAGGAGCGGAACTCTGGATTTGCATGAGTTGTTTTGCGACTTCGACCATGGTTGGCCTATCTTCTGCAGTTTCATTGATGCATCTGAAAGCAAGTGCTGCGAAGTCTTTAAGCTGCTGCTCCTTCTCAAGCCAACCACCCTCTCCCAAAACGGAGGGATCCACAGCCTCACTGAATTTATTGTTTTGGATGCAATACTCAACACGTTCCGATAAAAGGATATAACATTCACCGTGGGGCTCCTCCGTGAGAGTGCTTTTTTGTCCAGCCAAAAGCATAAACAGAAGCCAACCAAAAGCAAAAATGTCCACCTTCTCATTCACATAGCCCGTGCACACATACTCAGGTGCAATCATTCCCATTCTCGCCACCACAGAATCTTCCACATGTGATTCACCCTCAGGATGTTGGGAATAAATAGACCTGGAGCAACAATCACACACGAAGAAAAATTCAAACACACTCAATGGAACACCGGATTTACGTGGTTCGGTCCAAACTGACCTACGTCCACGGGAGCACACACCACTGCACTATAATCTGGGAGAAATAACACACGGAGGAGCCACTGCTCAACTCTCTCTCTCACCACAACTCTCTGCTCTCTGCACTTCTCTCTGCATTCTCAGTACACAGCACACCTCTACTCACGCAGCTCACTAAATTCACGTATCTCACAACTCACAGCACATATATATATATATATATATATATATATATATATATATATATATATATATATATATATATACATGAGAGGGAGTAAAAATCAAATATGGTGGCTAGCAAATTCAACAAAGCCTGCAGAGCAGGTGGCCATCCATCTCCAGTGTCAAAGATGGTGGCTGGTTGTTGCGGTTGTCTGCGGCTCCATACCTGCAGAATTCAACAATCTCCCACTTGGAGGCGGAGACAGCATCTCAACCAGTGTATATGCAAATGTTGTGCTCATGTATGTCTTCAATCATGAAAACCAACTGAAGTTGAGCATAACTTCAGTTTCTCTGTAGTTACCACCTTTGTCAACATGTCAGCTGGATTTCTGCTGCCTTGAATCTTTTCAAGTGCCAGTACTCCATCCTCTAATAGAGATCTGATGAAGTGATAACGCAATTCGATATGTTTGGTTCTGGAATGAAATGCTGAGTTCTTTGCCAGATGTATCGCACTCTGACTGTCGCTGTACAAAACATTCCTCTCTTGCTTCAACCCAAGTTCTGTCAACAAACCCTGAAGCCAAATCATCTCTTTGCTAGCTTCTGTCACTGCTACGTACTCAGCTTCTGTAGTGGATAGGGCAACAATATTTTGTATCTGCGACATCCAACTAACAGCTGTTGTGCCAACAGTGAATATGTATCCAGTGGTGCTCCTGCGGTGATCAATTTCACCAGCAAAATCGGCATCTACATATCCTTTGACTTTCAAGTCTCCTTTGCCGAAACATAAGCATTTATCAATAGTGCCTTTGAGGTACCTGAAGATCCATTTCACTGCTTCCCAATGAGTCTTCCCTGGATTAGACATGAATCTACTGACTGCTCCTACTGCTTGGCCAATGTTCGGTCTCTTACAAACCATAGCGTACATGAGACTTCCAATGGCTGAGGCATAAGGTACCTTAGCCATGAAGTCCTTCTCTTCATCAGTCTGGGGAACCTGATCCTTGGAGAGGCGAAAGTGTCCTACCAAAGGTGTATTTACTGCTTTGGCGTTACTCATGTTAAACCTCTGTAGAATACGGCCAATGTACTCCGACTAAGATAGCTGCAATGTTCCCTGTCGCTTATCTCTGGAGATTCGCATCCTAAGTATCTGCTTCGCTGAGCCTAAGTCTTTCATGTCAAATTCCATTGACAATTGCTGCTTCAATTTCCTGATCTCTTCTATATCTGGTCCTGCGATCAACATGTCATCCACATATAACAACAGAATGATATAGCTAGATTGATACCTCTTGAAGTAGCAGCAGTGGTCGGCGTTACACTTTGTAAAATCAATCTTGTGCATAAAGCCGTCAAATTTCCTGTACCATTGTCTGGGAGCTTGTTTGAGACCGTACAAGCTCTTCTTCAACCTGCACACCAAATTCTCTTTACCTTTCTCTGAGAATCCTTCTGGTTGATGCATGTAGATTTCCTCTTCAAGATCACCGTGAAGAAACGCCGTCTTCACATCTAACTGCTCAAGATGTAAGCCCTCCGAGGCAACAATACTCAGAAAAGATCTGATGGTTGTCAACTTCACAACTGGTGCAAAAATGTCGGTGTAGTCAATTCCTTCCTTCTGCTCGAAGCCTTTAACTACTAACCGAGCCTTGTATCTTCTGGAGCCATCATGCTCCTCTTTGATTCTGTACACCCACTTGTTGTGAAGGGCCTTCTTACCTTTGGGTAACTCAGCTAGTTCCCACGTTCTGTTGGAGGTGAGGGACTTCATCTCATCCTTCATTGCAAGCTCCCACTTGCTCGCATCTCCTGCCTGACATGCTTCATCATAGCATTCGGGCTCTCCTCCATCTGTAAGAAGTAAATAATCTATATACCTTCTGTTTGGTATATGAGGCCGAGTAGATCTCCTAAGCTCCGGAGCTGGAGTAGGAGGCGGTGGTGTGACGAATTGCTCCACTAGTTCCTCTGCCTAAGGATTCTCGGCATTCTGCTGTTGTGTTCCCACACATTCTGGGACATTATCCGTATCTACACAGGTTGGTTCTCTTTGAACTGGTTCGGTGGGTTCAGCTGTGTGCCTATCTTTGTACATCACTTTTTCATCAAAAATCACATCTCTACTTCTGATCACCTTTTTGTTTTCATCATCCCAAATGATACCAAATTCATCTCCACCATAACCGATGAAAGTGCATTTCCAGGATTTCTGATCCAGCTTATCCCTGACATGATCATTGATATGTACGTATGCAACACAACCAAAAACTTTCAAATGTGAAAGTCTTACCTCTTTGTTACTCCAAACTTCTTCTGGTAGGCAATAGTCCAATGGTACTGAAGGACTTCTATTAATCAAATAAGCTGCTATGTTGACTGTATGTGCCCAAAACATCTTTGGCAAGCCTGACTGCATACACATGCTTCTGGCTTTTTCTGTCAACGTTCTGTTCATCCGCTCGGCTACGCCGTTGTGTTGAGGCGTACCTGGCACAGTCCTTTCCATTCTGATGCCGTGCTCATAGCAGAATTTCTTGAACTCGGTGTCAACATACTCTCCACCGTTATCAGTTCTCAGCCTTTTGATTTTCAAACCAGTTTCGTTTTCTACCATCGCTTTCCAATTTTAAAAAGCATTGAAAATATCAGATTTATACTTCAGGAAATAAACCCATACCTTCCGTGAATGATCATCGATAAACGTGACGAAGTAATGCTTTCCTCCTGTAGACGAAATGGTTGTTGGTCCCCATACATCTGAATGGACTAGCTCAAGTTTCTCCTTCTTCGGGGTACTGATATTTGTCTGGAAACTAACTCTTTTCTGTTTCCCAAATATGCAGTCCTCACATGTGTCAATCTTCACCGACTGTAAATCACTCAACTTACCCTTTGAGTGCATCATCCTGAGTCCTTTCTCACTCAGGTGTCCAAGTCGTTGATGCTATAGGTTGCTATCATCATTTCCTGTAGCAACTGTAATAGACATACATGTATCAGGAGTTACATAAAGAGTGCCACTTTTCTTACCTTGAGCAATTGTCAATGCACCCTTCGAAATCTTCCATTCATCATCAATGAAAGATGTGTTATAACCTTCATCTGCCAATTGACCGACTGAGATCAAATTCTTCCTCAGGTCTGGAATATGTCTGACATCCTTCAGCTTCCATACTGACCCTTTCATTTTGATCTTCACTGTCCCCTTACCGGCAATGTCGCAAGGATGATCATTGCCCAGATATACTTTACCGAAATTACCTGATGTATACTCCTCCAGGCAATCTCTGCTGCAAGTGGCATGGAATGAAGCTCCAGAGTCTAAAACCCAAGACTCCTTTTTACTCTCCAAAGAGCAGATCAACAAATCATCGTTTCCAGAAGCAATATTTGCTTCTATCTTTGCCCTCGTATCTTTCTTCTGACTTCTGCACTGGTTCTTGTAATGACCAGTCTTTCCACAGTTCCAGCACTCAATAACTTTTCTGCTCTGAGAACCTGTGTCCTGAGTACCTCTGGAATCTCTAGATTTGGACCTCCTAGTCCTGGATCTGCCACGATTGTTAGATCGTCCATGCCCGCTTCCCTTTCCTCAGCTTTCCACATTCAAAGCTGAACTTGAAGTGGAGGCATTGTTCGATTGCATTCTGATCTCCTCTGTCAAAATCATGCTGA
This sequence comes from Malania oleifera, assembly GCF_029873635.1. NCBI lineage: Eukaryota > Viridiplantae > Streptophyta > Magnoliopsida > Santalales > Ximeniaceae > Malania > Malania oleifera. The sequence goes on from NC_080420.1 coordinate 115,772,550, forward strand.
TAACCTCGTCGTATTTCAGCTTCGATTTTCCTGCAGAGCTACTGATCGCAGTTACAATACCTTTCCAACTCTCAGGCAGCTGGCTGAGAATTAATAGAGCATGGATCTCACTGTCAAAGGTAATCCCGACCGAGGCGAGTTGATCCGACAACTCGTTGAAATTATTCAAGTGTCTGTTGAAACTCTCACCTACAGACATGCTCATTGTAAACAGTCGTTTCATGAGATGTACCTTGTTTGCGGCTGATGGCTGCTCATACATGTTCGATAGCGCATCCATAAGGGACTTGGTGGTTGTCAAGTGCTTGATGTTGAAGGCAACAGACTTTGCCAACGTCATCCTCACAACTCCGAGGGCTTTTCGGTCAAGCAACTCCCACTCGCTCTCCTTCATGGAATCTAGCTTCTCCATCAGTGGTAAGTGCAACTCCTTACCAAACAAGAAATCCTCGATCTGCATTTTCCAGAAACCGAAGTTCATGCCGTCAAACATCTCGATGTGAGAGCTCTTCTGGTTCGACATCTCGATTCGCTAATCTAGAGATGGAATTAGTTCAATTGGACAGCACGGTTGGATCCAGAACGGCCGAAAACCCTAGAAATGGATTAAGTTGCTAAAAAAACGGACCCGAAATGGCTTCAAAAAACCCGGTCAAACTTTTGATCAAATCTGGTCAACTCGGTCAACCCTGATGACGTGGCACGTGGGACCAACTGCTGACGTGGCACTGTGGGGCCCACTGCTGACGTGGCACTGGGGCCCACTGCTGACGTGGCGTGGGACGTGGCAGCTGACGTGGCGTTGACTGGCGCTGACGTGGCGCTGACGCAGCAGCGCTGACGTGGTGGGCCCTGGCTGACGCGGCGCTGACGTGGACGCTGATGTCAGCGTCTTCAACCTTCCGCTGGTCGCCGGACATTCTCCGGCGCGTGGGGGCGCGTGGGGGCGCGTGAGGACCACTCCCGGCGTGCTGCCGGCGCGTGGGGGGCGCGTGGGAACATCCTTTGGATGTTGGCGGCGCGTGTGGCCGCGTGCGGCTTCGTCTGAGTTCTGTTTGAGCTCCAGTTACTGCCGTTGGCTTCGTCTCGGCGAGAGGAGTTCGATGGTAGCCTCAAAATTAAATTTTGAGCTACTGGACAGAGGCTCAAAATCCAGAATTTTTCTCGATCTGGCGATTTTACTCCGACCAAAGCTCTGATACCAGTTATTGGGAATAAATAGACCTGGAGCAACAATCACACACGAAGAAAAATTCAAACACACTCAATGGAACACCGGATTTACGTGGTTCGGTCCAAACTGACCTACATCCACGGGAACACACACCACTGCACTATAATCTTGGAGAAATAACACACAGAGGAGCCACTGCTCAACTCTCTCTCTCACCACAACTCTCTGCTCTCTGCACTTCTCTCTGCACTCTCAGTACACAGCACACCTCTACTCACGCAGCTCACTAAATTCACATATCTCACAACTCACAGCACATATATATATATATACATGAGAGGGAGTAAAAATCAAATATGGTGGCTAGCAAATTCAACAAAGCCTGCAGAGCAGGTGGCCATCCATCTCCAGTGTCAAAGATGGTGGCTGGTTGTTGCGGCTGTCTGCGGCTCCATACCTGCAGAATTCAACACAGGAATGGCAATGCATAGTGAGAAATCAAAAATTTTGGCAACATCATGTTCATCCAAGAAAATCACGGCAGGTCTGATGTCCCTGTGTACTATGGGCCTGGAAAAAGCGGTGTGCAGATATGCGACTGCATGAGCTACATCCATCGCAATCCTTAACCTGCATTTCCAGGGTAAAGGCGAAGAACAAGAAGGATACAGACAATGTGCAAGAGTTCCATTCTCTGCAAATTCATACACTGGAATGGGAAGTTCGGACTCTAAGCAGCATCCTATGAGCTTCAGAACATTTTTGTGCACACTCATATGTGAAGCAATCACAATACTATTAACAATCGATTGGAGCGGCATGCCCATACTGTCAAACCTCTGAACAAAGATTGGGCGATCATGGAGAGAACCTTGGTAAAAAACATAATGACATGTAGCTTGCATGCAACAGCAACCAAAGTAATTTGTTGCCCTGTTGAGCTCTTTGACGGTGAAGCTACGAATAGGTATATAGTTTCTGCCGCCGAAGGCAATCAGCTCTTTTGCCAACACACTTCCATTTTTAATGAATAATTTATGTTCTTTTGCTTCTCTTTTCTTCATCATTCTCCAGCATGCATTCATGCTGTTCCTATCTGATGAAAAGAAGAAAACAGAAAAATATAAAGGACACAGTAATCTTTCATTCATGCTTTCAGTTCATGTTTGTCTTGTTGAGTGAATCTAAGATATATTTCCGTTGACAAAGCATGAGCCCAACAAAAGTACGATGACATTCAACATCCAAGAAGTAGAGTAAAGTCCCCAGATCCTTAATAGGAAAATCAGAGGTCAGAACAGATATGAAGTAAGAGATAACACTCAAACTGGAGCCTGTAATCACAATATCATCGACATAGACAAGGAAGTAAACTGTTACTGATTGATGCTGATAAATGAATAAAGAGGTATCTGATTTTGAAACAACAAATCCTAGTTCCAGCAGCCAAGAGCTGAGCCTAGCATACCAGGCTCGAGGAGCCTGTTTAAGGCCGTGGAGAGCACGATTGAGTTTGCAAACATAGTGAGGAAATTGTGGATGAATAAACCCAGGAGGTTGAGTCATGAAAATCTGCTCATCTAAATTGCCATGTAAAAAGGCATTCTGAACATCCACTTGATGAATTAGCCAGCAAGACGAGACTGCAATGGAGAGAACTAACCTGACTGTAGTAGGTTTGATCACAGGGCTAAAAGTTTCATTGTAATCCAAACCTTCAAGTTGACAACAACCTTTGGCAACCAATTGGGCTTTTCGTCTCTCAATGGAGCCAATAGACAAATGCTTTGTCTTAAAAATCCAGCGACAGCCAATGACATTTTGATTGGGGGCAGGAAGAACAAGAGACCATGTATTGGTGGACATCAGGGCATCAAACTTAACTTGCATCGCATGCCTCCATTCAGGAAATTTGGAGGCCCGAGTAACAAAAGTGGGCTCCTCTGGAACAAAAACGGTAGTGGTATGGACGCGAGGCGGAGGCCAAGGAATGGTGCCATCAGTTTGGATTTTAGGGCGAGATTTTTGTGCTCGGGCTCTTGTTTGCATGGGATGAAAGGACGTGGAAGGAATTGCGGAGGGAGGAGAAGAAGAAAGCGAAGGAGAGTGTGGCAATGATGATGAGTCGAGGAAAGCCCTAAATGCAGGAGTGGATTGTCGAGAGGAAGAAGCAGGATCAGGTGAGACTAGCGGCAGCTGGGTTTGGGAGCGAGGGATGGAAGAGTGGGTTGAAGGCCCAATACTACTGGGAGGAGATGATGGGCCAAGCCGAGTTGTGGAGGTAGTAGTGGGGGAAGATCCATTGGGCCGAATGAAAGGAGGTAGTGAAGTGTGAGACTGAGTGGGCTGAGTTAGACGATGCTGAAGGGAGCTGAAACTGGAAGCGAAAAATGGAAAAACATTTTCATCAAATAAAACATCCCGGGAGATGTACATACGGCCAGTAGGAACATGAAAGCACAAATAGCCATGATGAGAAGAACTATATCCAAGAAAAACACAAGGAAGGGATCTGAAGTCCATTTTGTGTTAATTATATGGCCTAAGATTAGGCCAACATTGACAACCAAAGGTTTTTAAAAAAATGTAGTCGGGTTTGCGATGAAATAAAACTTCAAATGGTGATTTGTTATTTAAGGAGGGGGAGGGTAGACGATTGATTTAGAAAGCGGCATTAACAAAGGCATCGAACTAGTAAGATTGAGGCAAAGAGGAATGAGCAAGAAGGGCAAGACCTGTTTCCATAATGTGCTTATGTTTTCTTTCAACCAAACCATTTTGGAAATGAGCATGGGGACAGGAAATGTGATGACAAATACCAAAGGACTTTAACACGTTATTAAGAGTTCGAAATTCACCACCCCAATCAGATTGTAATGAATAGATTTTTGTATTAAAGAGAGTTTCTACATGGTGTTTGAAAAACAAAAAAACAGAAGCTACATTAGATTTACATTTTAACGAAAAAATCCAAGTAAACCGACTGTAGTCATCAACAAAGGAAACATAATAGCGAAAACCACCACGAGAGATCAATGGTGGAGGGCCCCAAACATCCGAGAAAATGAGATAAAGTGGGGCAGATGAAAGATGAGGTGAGCAACCATATAGGAGCTGGTGAAGTTTAGCTTTGCAGCACGAAGAGTATAAACCCAAAGAGGAAGAGGATTTGGTGGGCAGAGACATCTGTGAGATGAGTTTATGTACTAATTGCATGGAAGGATGACCGAGACGAGTATGCCACTGAAAAGAGGAGACACGCTCACCAACATGAGCTTAAGGAGATGAAGGTGGAAACACGTACATGCCATCCTTAGTAGAACCACGAAGGAGAACCTGTTGGGTTTGTGAATGCTTCAAACAAAAAAAAGAAGAGTGAAACTAAAAAAATACAGAATTATCCTCACATAATTTTTGGACAAAAATTAAAATTTTAGAAATTGATGGAACATGATAGAGTTTGGAGAGGAGAATACTGCCATAGGAGGACGAGATGGTGGAGCTGCCAACATGATGTATTGGGAGAGAAGAGCCATCACCAACACGAACTTGTTCATCACCTTTGTATTCAGATGGGTTAAGAGAGAGATTAGAAAAATCATGGCTGAAGTGGTGGGTAGCAATAGAATCGGGGTACTAGTTGGGGTTTGCAGACGTGGAAGAGGGTTGCTGAAATTGTGGGCCTGAAGTAAGGTGTGCTGAGAGGGAAGGTGGAGGAGGAGATTGGTAGCTATAATCAAATCTGTGGTAAGAGGAGATGGCCGTATGGCCTCTTTTATGACAGACCTGACAGGTAGGTCGATTAGGTGAAAAGGGAACTGGGGAGGAGGAGGGATGATGACCACCATGCGTGCCATGACCACCAAGACCTCTAAAATTGCCCCTGACGTGTGAGGAGCCACAGCCGCGAGAGAAGCTGGAAGCAGATTTTGTTTGAGTGGAGTTAGCAGAAAATTCAGGAGATGCTGTTGTTTTTGCCGAGCGAGTGAGGAGGGATAGTAGAGCCATCAATGTATCCAAATAGGTTCTGACCTTTGAGATAAGGTATGAGTTGTGCCTTCCATAGTAAATAATTGTCATGAGTTAACTTCACTATAATTATATTGATGGGAGAAGGAAGTGAAATAGTAGGGGGTTGCGTGTATGAAGAGGATGCAGCAGGAGACTTAGCCATGCTGCAGACGAGAAATTGGATAAAATGGATGTGAGTCCTAAAAGAGCTCTGATGCCGCGATGAAAAGAAGAAAACTAAAAAAAATAAACAAAGGATAAAAGATGAAAATGAATTCTCGCTGAATGCTCCTTTTTTGTTTACAATGCGTAAACTCAACACAGTGCTGTATATATATACACAAGGAGGAGAAAACCAGAATATTCTCTGTAGCAAACTTAACAAAAAATATAATAAAAAGATGGAATATCAATAATAAAAAATATTCGTTTGAACTGAAAGTTATTCCTGAATTGAGGGTGGTTGTGTATTGCTGATGCTATCTAGAGATGGTACTTTATGCACCAATTGATATGTTATGCCAATGGCAAATCACTGATTGCAATTGATTTGAAAATGCAAACTATGAACAAATTCAAGGATTAAAAAGGGTTTTGAAAATGCAATCGTTCTTGATTCTTCGACAAACCACTGAAGTTGATCAATCGATTTCAAGCATATGGATGAAGTATGTTTTGGACAGAGTGAAAAGTTGAGAGAGATTATGTACCACTTTAACTAATTTGAAGATCAATATACGGAGATGATTCCCCGCCTTCACTGCTTGATTTCAGGCCTTGACTTCCCAGAAGACCTTTGTACACACTTAATTTAACAAATATTTTCAATGCAATTAACCCATCCTAATTCTGCAGCTGCCTCGTTTCATTGCCCCACAGGGTAGGATCTGGAAATGTAAAACATTGAATGGATTATGTAAAAAGATCTTAGACAGTGTGCAAATAAATACTAAAATGTATGTTAATATCATTGATTTTTCTGTGGTTGAATGGGTACACAAATTTGATTCTCTTTGGAGGACTAGTCTCAAGAAACACAATATAGAATTAAGCTTAATGGCTTTTAGTTAATTATTAACTATATATTTTTATTTACAGAACTATCTTTTATAATGTTTTACTTGTTAAAAAAAAAGTAATTTGTAATTTTATTAATATAAAATATAGAAGGAATCCACTGCAGCTGGCAGAAGTGTGTAGAAGCTGCCTGCATTAATGTAAGTGGGCAAAGAGCTCTATAAAAAGAACTCCTCCCACATTTCTTGTGTATGAAAAAAATATATAGAGTACCATTTATCTTCCACAAAATATATACTGCTCCTCTCCTTATATTCTCATATACTTCATAATTTTATATCCATTAGTTATATACAGTCTTCATTTCTTTTCATAAAACTCAACATTAATACACTACTTAAGCACATTAATTTCAAGTCTTAAATTTAAATTTATGTAAATATATATATAAAAAAATCAATACAATTTTAAACTATGTTTTCTTGAATTCACACGAATCTAAATTCAGAACTCCAAATTCATAACTGCAAATGAAGAGTAAGAGTTTTTAATTTAGGGGCCTTAGACGTAATTTATTTAATTTTTTAATTTTATAAATTGATTTTAGTTTAAGGACCCTGTTGTGGGGTTCTCTCTCTCTCTCTCTCTCTCTCTCTCTCCAATATGCATTTTTTGGTAATTATATTCCGGAAAAAAATCCTCATTATGCACACATAAACACTTAGGTGGAGTTTGCTTTTCCACCCTGGAAATGGGATGCGTGCCACGATGCCCATGTTTGCGATTAGTTCAACGTGAAAATCATGGTAGACACTCCAAAAATATTACCCTTTGACCTCAGTTGAGTCACATTCATCTCACAGAGAGAGAGAGAGCAGAAAACTCTTCTGCGATAAAACATTTCTTCTGCCCTCTTCCATATTCTCAACCTCCCACTCATCTTTCTCCTGTCATGGAACCATTAAACAACAGAAACTTCAAAAGATTCATGTGCACAGATGGTGAGCAAATGACAGTTTCCATAATCAGAAGCAACATGCTTCATGTTTGTTCATGAGATCGGATATTCATTGGACTAACGAATTTGGTTTGTATTGTTATGGATATGGGGAATTTAATTTGACAATCTCAAATAATTCAGGAAAAATGTACAAAATACTGTAGCAGTCAGAGATCTTTTGAAAAAGATACAAACAAGAATTTAACCGTATTTTATGAAGGAGCTCACAGCAAAGTCTGTATAATATGCATATAGATAGAGTTGAGCTGATCATATCAAGTAAACCCAGCAAAGGCTGAGAAATACCTAAATGATTTCAGTCGCTAGATACAGCAAAATAATTCCAAACAAGAGTTATTTGATGATAAAACATGTAAAATATATATGTATGAACATGAATCCAGTCAAGAGGTTGGGGGTTTAAAATTTTCAAGTTCATGGATTACCATAGCCCGGTCGTAAGTTGACTCATTTAACTCTAAACAGCACAGATAGAAGACTGGAGCAGATTGCATTCAAAACAAGTCGCAAATCATATCCACCAGTTGAAATATCAGATTCCTGCAGTTTCTGATTCAGCATCAGTTGAGTCGCATTCGTTTGAGAGAGAGAGAGAGAGAGAGAGAGGAAGAAGAAGAAGAAGAAACTTAGCGGAAGGTTCCTGCAGTCTTCCATGCAACCATCCTTCTACGCTCTCATTGACTTGCAAGAAGGTTTAAAGAAAAATGAAACACCAAGAAAAATGATATTTTTGTTCAAATAAGGTGAACACTAAGAAATTTAAAAAAGGTACAAGCAAGCCTATTCATACACTATTACATGATATATATAATAATATATCATAAATCTCATGATTTAAGATAAGATCTATTTTGTTGTTATATATTGTCTTTTTGAATCAATATGCTTTGATTTGATAGCATATATGATTTTTCGACAATTGATTTTAGATTTTTGACACTCCTTAACTTTTATTGTGAAAATTTTTCTCAGATTTTCATCATTTAAATTTGTAGTAGACAAATGTGACCGGCGACGATTTCATCAAACCGTTGACAATTTGGTGTAATTGCTGATTGTTTTTCTTCGGAATTGTTTTTTGTTTGAAACTGCTGATGTAACCAGTGACAGTATTACCCTCATTGAGCGTCGAGTTCTAATGCATTGTTAACAAGGTTCATGTGCCCCATCTTCTAATTAGTCAATATTAACAATTGACATCCTCTCCCACAGTAGCAACACCCATTTCACACTGCTAATTTAATTGTTCTTCATTTCTAACCACAATAAAATAAGTTTTTTAATAGTATTTGGTATAGAGAAAAAAGTACAATGACAAATAAGTCTATTTCTTATTTTTCTTTCCTTTTCCCAACCAAAATTATTGATCTAAAATTGACCCTAAAAGAAAATTGTTTGATATTCATTGGTTGATTGAAATGTGAATATAATCAAATCTAGTTTGAAAGTTGAAATTAAAATGAATTTTCGATTTGAGATTTGTAGCTTGATTAAAAATGTGAAATGTAAAAAAAAAATAAAGAAAAATATGTCAAAAAAAAAATATTCATTGCACAAGATTAATAGAATGGTGCACGAGAATATGAATGAATTGACCTATGTTTGGAGAGGCATGGATTTGAACTTTTATTGAATTTAGACAAGTTTTTGTTCTTCACAAACTTTCACCAACGACATCTCACCTCTCACTCTTTCATGTTCATTCTCAAGAGTACATATGTAAAATTTTCCAAAATTATTTTCGTTATGTTTAATTTAAAATTTCTCCTTCTCCAAGAGATCCACAATACAGTAAACCAACAAAACTTGAAATAGTCTGAATCTCTGCCAGAGATCCACAATACAGTAACCCAACAAAACTTGAAATAGTCTGAATCTCTGCCTTCTGTATTTATCTTGCGCACAAACAACAATAGATAGAACATAAAAAAATAAAAATCAGAACAACCACCATTGACGGCTTACCCAACCGCCTTATTTCAGGCCTCCTCGAACACCCAAAAACCAAATTCGCATTGAATTTCATTGATGTCTCCAATAAAAGAATCCGTTTCTGGGAAATTGAATTCTGGCGCCACAACCTCCACCCAATCAGTCAGTTGCAGAAATTTCCACAAACACTGATTGCTTAATTAACACTAAGATTCACCATTGTGAGCGTCGGACTTGAAATTGTATAGGCTGCTTAATTAGGAACGTTCTCTTATTTGATTTTGCCTGGTTGGAATTTGACCAACTGCTAGAGGATGGCTATCCTGTTATCTCTCTCTCTCTCTGAGATGAATGTGGCTTAACTGATGTCAAATCAGAAATTGCAGGAATCTGGTGGATGACTTACAACCTGTTACTAGCATGGTTCATATTAGCCTTCAAACTGGTACCTTATCTTCCTCCATCTCCAATATGTAGAAATCCGTTTTGTTATTAGCATGGTTCGGAATTTAATAGACTGGTGGCTCACTGGCAACCTGTGTTGAATGCAATCTTCTCATCGTCTGTCGGTGACTTTTTCCCTTTTCCATATTCACACAAATCCAAGGCTTGGAATTAATGCTCCCAAACGCTACATTAAAACATTATAAAAGACAGTTTTATAAATAAAAATATATACTTAATAATTAACTAAAACCCATTAAGCTTAATTTTTTTAACGAAAATTCCAACTTTATTGATAGCCCTCACTTATGGCGGATGAAAACCGTGGTTACAAATTTATCACAAGGGATTTACAAATAATTATCAAAACTAGCCCAGACATCAAAACCAAAACAAGTATATTAAAACTCGTATCATTAACCAACTAAAACAAACTAAACATGCCCAAATGAATTCAAAACAAATAAACACAAACAAAAACGAATTACCTGCAAATTGAAGACAAATACCTGCAAAACAAAAACCCGAGGAAAACATAGGAGAGCCAAAAGATGACAATTAAAGATGAAGGCTTAGAATACTCATCTTATCCATACGAAATAGACATCTCATTTTACTTAGCATCTCATTACCTACAAAATATCACCTTGTGTTGCCTCCCTCGCCTTGACGAGTCAAGTAATCTGCCACCTGATTACCTTCTCTAAATTTGTGCTTTATAGAGAACTGAAGGTCTTATAACTCCTCCTCTAATACTTCCCAAAAGTCTCATAAGTACCAGGAAGAGCAAATTCCAGATGTAATCCATCACACCACCAATTTCAAGTCGCTTTCAATACAAATATTCTGATATCCAACTCTTTACAGAACCGAGCACCACAAGTAAGAGTCTGCAACTCTACTCTATTATTAGTACCAGACTCAAATATTTCAGAAAAAACAACCTTAATATTACCTGATGAGTCGCAGATGATACCATCACCACCATAAGAACCCGAATTTCCTCTAGAAGAGCCATCTATATTTAGGTTCAACCAACTTACAAGAGGTTTTTCCCAAACTACTTTTCAAGGAGTTCTAACCTTCAGAGTTATTATTTTCACTTGAAACTCTTCCAATAAATTCTTATCAATAGTAGGTAGGGAACCCTTCATGCCTTCTGCAATTTTTGCTAGTCAAAACCTCACCGATAACCAAACTGCATTCCCTGACTCATACTCATCTTCCATGCAGGCTTTACAACGTCCGAGCCTTAGTCTCCAAGAAATTACAGTAGGTAACAAACCGATGATTGTACCTTTTTGGGTTGATTTTTTAGCACATCTGAACCATCTACTAAGCTTAATTCTATATTGTGTTTCTTGAGACTAGTCCTCCAAAGAGAATCAAATTTGTGTGCCCATTCAACCACTGAAAATCAATGATATTGACATACATTTTAGTATTTATTTGCACACTTTCTAAGATCTTGTGACCTAATCCATTCAATGCTTTACATTTCTAGATCCTATCTTGCGGGGCAATGAAACAAGGCAAATGTAGAATTAGGATGGGTTAATTGCATTGAAAATATTTATTAAAAACCTAGAAAATTAAGTGTGTACAAAGGTCTTTTGGGAATTCAAGGCCAGAAATGAACTTTTCAATTTCAATATATACATGTTTACATACATAATAATCTTCCAATTCACTATCACAAGTAGCAGTATTGGGCGAATCAAGCATTAAAGAGGGGGGGGGGGGGGAATCATCTCCATATATTGATCTTCGAATTAGTTAAAGTGGTACATAATCTCTCTCAACTTTTCACTCTTTGACTAACCATACTTTATCCATATGCTTGAAATCGATTGATTGACTTCAGTGGTTTGTCGAAGAATCAAGAACGATTGCATTTTCAAAACCCTCCTTGAATTTGTTCATAGTTTGCATTTTCAAATCAATTGCAGTTCAGTGATTTGCCATTGGAATAACATATCAATTGGTGCATAAAGTACCATCTCTAGACAGGAACAAAGGGAATGCATGCTGGAGAATTTCAATTTGAAGTGTATTGCAAGATACTCTTTCAAGTGTTGAATTTCAGTCTCATTATCTCCTCCTATCACCATGTCATCAGCATAAACAACCATGACAGTGAAAGAAGTGTTGTTCTTTTAAAGAACAGTGGATAGTCAGCTTTGGATTGTGCAAACCCAATTTTGGCGATGACCAAAGTTAACTTGTGATTCCATTGCCTTGAAGCCTGTTTCAAACCATAGAGGGACTTTTTCAGTTTGCATACATGATTCTCCCCCTCTCTGCTATATCCCGGTGGTAATGACATGTAAATCTCCTCTTCCAAATCACCATAAAGGAAAGCATTATTGACATCAAGATGGTAGAGGGACCAACCTTTAAAGGTAGCAGTGGCTAATAGGCAGCGGATGGTAGCCATTTTTGCAATTGGGGAAAAAGTCTTGAAGTAATCCTCCCCTTCCTTCTGTGAATATCCCTTTGCTACAAGGCATGCCTAGAGTCTTTCAATGGTACCATCTACTTTGTATTTTGTTTTAATCACCCATTAGCATCCCACGACCTTTTTGCCTTTGGGTAGTGCAGTCAACTGCCAAGTTATGTTGTCTTCAATGGCTAGTAGCTCCTTCTACATAGCCATTCGCCAATGAGGATGCTAGCTGGCTGCTGCAAAAGAGGTGGGCTCGGGTTACATGGTGATGGCTAAGTTGAAACTTCGGTAAGTTGGGGACATGTTATCATAATTGAGGATAGAGGAAAGGGAATGAGATTTACCTTCATCCATTTGCTGCACAATAGGGGAATCATTTGGCACTACTAGAGAGGTAACAAGTTAGCAATGATAATCCTAGAGATAGCTAGGTTTTTATCTCTATCCAGTGGATCTTATCAGCTCAGGATTAGTGTTTGCCAGTGCGGATAAGTGTAGCTCAGGCTGGGTGGAGTCACTAGGATGGGATTGTTAAATGGGTGGGTGAATTTCAATGGTAGTGTCATGGCTGGTTTGAGTAGGTGTTGTAGGTTCAGAATATTCTGTGATGGGGTTAGGTATTACAGGTAGGTCATCAAGTATGGGGAGAGGAGGTGTTTGTAAGAGTGAGGGTAGCTGATTTGTGTTTAGGAAGGGAAAGGTGTTTACATATAATATTACATCACGACTAATGAATATTTCTTGAGTCTTTAAGTCAAAGAGTTTGTAACTGTTAATGCCATTTGGATATCCTATGAACAAGCATTTACGTGCTCTTGGATCAAACTTGGATCTATGTGGATTGAGGTTTGATGCACAACATAGACATCCTAGAGTCTTTAAGTGAGAATAAGAAGGGACTTTTGAAAAAAAAAAATGATTTGATATAAGGATTAGTTTTGGAGGTTTGGAGAAGAAATTCAATTTATCAAATATGCTGCTATGACAACACATTCTCCCTAGAATTGTAAGGGTAAATTGGCTTGAAATGTAAGAGCTCTGGCTACATTCAACAAGTGTAGGTGTTTTTTTTCAACAATGGAGGTTTTTTTTTTTTTTTTTACCCGGGGGGGGGGGGGGTGTGGGGAGAGTATAGATGCAACTTTGTTGGTGAACTACCCCCTTTGAGGCAAACAATTCGGTCATTTGAAATTTTTTTCCTTGATTGGATCGTATTCCTTTAATCTTACATTGAAATTGATTTTCAACAAGATTGATAAAATTTTGTATGATACCTCTTGTTTGGCTTTTAGAACGCATGAGGTAAATCCATGTCATTCTATTGTGATCATCAACATTGTTAGAAAATAATGAGTATCATTAAGTGAACTAACAGAGAAGGGGCCCCAAATATCCTTGTGTATTAAATCAAAAGGTGCATTAACAAATTTTTTACTCTTGGGAAAAGACAAACGGGTTTGTTTTGCCATGTGACAAGTTTCACATTGATGTTTGTCAATAAAAGAAGGGATATTAGGCTCTATACCATGCAATAAATTGAGGTGTTGATCGGAGGGGTGTCCTAAACGCGAATGCCACAATTTTGTTTCAAAACAGATGAAGAGTTGGCCACAGGTTGGTGAGTTGGCAACTTGTTCCCGAGCTAATTCTTCTCCAAGAGATAGAGCCCTTGTTTTTCTTTAGCAATTCCAAATGTCCTCCAAGTTTCCAACTCCTAAATAAAACATTGTTTAGCCAAGAAAATGAAGCAAGCATTTAGGTCTCGGCTAATCTAACTTGTAGAAATGAGATTATAATGGAAATTAGGTATGTATATGACATTTTTCATAATGAGAGCAATGAGAGCAAATAAAATGATGACAGACCCTATATGTGAAATTGGTACTGTGGTGCCATTGGGTAGGTTGACTGAGACATTTTTTAAAGGTTTTTTTATGTGTGAGTAGATCAAGAGATCCTATGTTGTGATCAGTTGCCACACTATCGAGGATCCATGCACTTCTATTGGTGATGTTGTTTTTGCAGCTTAAAGAATGTCTCAAAGAATTAGGGGAAGTAGCAAGAAGCTCATTGCTATGTTTTGGTGAATTTTTACCTTGATTTTCTGAGTTGTTGCTAGATGGAGTGGAATTTTGGCATTGCAAAAGGGCTATGAGCTATTGTATCTGATTTGATGATATGTTCATATTTGTCATTCCCGAGCCTCCATCTGAGGATGAATTGTTGGCCACCTTATGCTGGTTCCCACCTCCAGTTCTTGGCTTATACAGTGTGTGGTTTGGAGGTTATCCATAGATTTCCCAACAAATTTCCATGGTATGATTTGTTCTCCCACATTTCGCGCATGATTGGTGAAGTTCAGCCATAATGAGGGTTGGTAAGAAAGAAATTTTTGAGGTAAAGATGGGATGTTAGGATTGGTAGAACAAAGAGTTTCAAAGCTCTTTCTATGATACCATATTAAAAGAAGGAAGAATATTTGATGTTGGCAACCAAAGCTCCTGAACACTCCTATCCTTTTGTTCAAGTGCTTGAATATCCATATCCAATTGATATAGAATAGTAAAGTTAGATTGAACATACAATCTTACCAAATGGTCCCAAACCTTAGCAATTTCATATTTCACCAATTAAATCCCAATGTGACTATCAATAGAATTGTTGATCCAAATAATAACTATAGAGTTATGAGTATCCCACGTATTCTATAAGTCCTCATATTTATCAACCCCCTCCACAAGTTTATGAGGAAGACTCAATACATAACTCCACATCATCTTATCCTTTAAGAAATTTCTCATCACATAATTCCAATAAGAATAACTTTTACCATCCAACTGCACACTAATATATTGTAGAGAATCATCCCGTTCACTAGCCATGACAAGCAACAACAAATACACCCAAGATATAAGAAACAAATTAATTTGAGAATGACAAGAACGAAACCAAACCGGCCAAAACCAAGTCAAGCGAGAAGCCAACAAATCACTAGTCAAACTTGAACCAAAAGCAAACCACGTCCAAATTCGCCAATAGCCAACTTACCATGAAGCCAATGGATGAGATGCATAATTCCATAGAGCAAAGCTCTCATACCATGATAGAATCAAAGAGGAGCAAAAGATTGGGAAAAGAAAAGACTTTCATTGAATCATTAGGACTCTACAAGAGATAAAGATGATTTATATAACATACAAGAATAAAAGGGAAAGAGACTATTCTACCCTTATATAATGCAAATAATTATTATCACTAACACTATAGACACTAGACATGCTTAATTTTCTGTTATGCCATTAAATCAAAATTTTTTGTTTGTTGGAGTAATAAATTTTAAATAAATGTTGAATGAGCACTAGAAATTTTCACAAATTGTATAAAATCCGATAATTCATTAGAATCTATTCAAAAGTCGATTAATTTTAACAAATCTTTCTTATTCGATGTTAACATCAACAAAAGTAGATAGAGGCAGATTCATGTAACTTTCCTACATAAAATAGTTATGTGGAAAGAGTATGGGAGATTTTGGTTTCAGTTGGTTGTGAATAAGATAAAAACATTGAAAATGTAACAAAATGTAATAAAAACAAAACAATTTAAAAAAGAAAAAAAAATTAACAATCGTTCATCCATTATGAGATTGAAAGGAAATAAACATTCTCTAGTTAAAATTTAAAATTCCTTCTCATAAAAAAAATTTATATTAAATTATTTGTTTTAAGATAATGTTTTGTATCGTATTCTTCTACTATAACATTATATTCTTATGAATAGACATTCAATGAATATATCTTGAAAAACCGTGCATGGTCAAGTATCAACAATATATATCTAATTTTTTGATTCTGAATAGAGTAAGAAATTGAACTTAAGAGTGTCCTTCTGCCGAAGTTGTTTTGCTAATATATATGTGTATCAGCAAAGCCAATTAGTGATTACAAGCATTATTGCAACAAAGGGCAGACCTCTCCATCTGCCGAAGTTGTTTTGCTACATCAGTCATTGTTGGCCTATCTTCTTCTGTTCTGTTGATGCATCTGAAGGCAAGTGCTATGAAGTCCTGCAATTGTTGAGCCTTCGCTGGGCATCTTGCCTCTTCCACTACACTATGATCCAAAATCTCAATCAGCCTACTTCTGTTTTCAGCATAGTAGTTCACAACATCAGATCTAATGGAATGTTCACTGTTCAAATGCCCATCGTAGCACATCAACTGATGTCCAGTCAAAAGCACAAACAGAAGCATACCCAAAGCATAAACATCGGCTTTCTCTGTCAAAGAACCAGTAGCTAGGTACTCTGGTGCAATGAATCCCCAAGTTCCCCAAGGAACTTCTTGCACGCGCGATTCGCCGTCAGGTATGGGTATGCAAAATGAGAAATCAGACAATTTTGCAACATTGTTTTCAGCCAATAGAACACTTGCAGGTTTAATATTCCTATGGATAATGGGCCTGGGAAATGCAGTGTGAAGATAGGCCACTGCACTGGCTATGTCTGCCGCGATCCTCAACCTGCATTTCCAGGATAATGGCTGCCGGCATGCTCCCTGGGAAACACAGAGACCATCCTTAAGAGTTCCGTTCTTGGGAAATTCATGCACTAGAGTTGGGGTTTCGGTCTCGAGACAGCATCCTATAAGCTTCAAAACATTCTTGTGAATGCTCATTTGGGATGCAATTACAACCTCATCAATGGCGGAATTGGTCCACAAAGATGAAGTGACAAACTTCTTAACGCAAATTGCCCTGCCCTGGAGAATGCCTCTGTATAATTTAAAATAACCATCACAATAAAAGACGTGACTTCTGCTATAGTTATCTGTTGCTCTCTTGAGCTCCTCCATAGAGAAGATACGAATGGGATTACATTTTCCATTACGAGAAGCAGCACACCCCTCTAGTAACATTCTACCATTTTTCATAAATGATGTCTCGCTTTTTGTTTCCCTTTTCTTCCATATTCTCAACCTCCCACTCATCTTTCTCCTGTTCATAGAACCATTAAACAACAGAAACAACAGAAGATTCATGTGCACAAAAAAACAAACAAATGGTGAGCAAATGCCAGCTACCATAATCAGAAGCAACATGCTTCATGTTTGTTCATGACATCAGATAATCATTGGACTAATGAATCTGGTTAGAATTGTTATGTATTACAGAAATATCTACACTTTCCGTTTTTCAATTATTGTATAATTATTATAAAGCAGATATTTAGGAGTAATTTAACATCTTATTTCTAGACTCGTATATATATGTTGAGTTTGCAGGTGTGGAGTCACTGACAGCCGCACCAGCCCAACCATCACCTTTGACATTGAAGAACGGCGGCCACCAACCTCTGCAGATTTTGTTGAAATTTGCAGCCACCTTCTTTGATTTTACTCCCCCCTTCTGTATATATATATGTGTGTGTGTATGTGAGAAGTGTGGCAGTGTGTGGGTTGTAGTGAGGGTTGCTGTAGCTGTGAGCTGTGCAGTGTGCAGAGAGAAGTGTGAGAGCTGTGAGTTGTGGTGAGAGCTGTGTGTGTGGGTTGTAGTGAGGGTTGCAGTAGCCGTGTGGAGTTGTGCAGTGTGCAGAGAGGTGTGAGTGTGTTGTGTGTAGTGAGAGTTGAGCAGTGACTCCTCCTTATATTTTTTCTTCAGTATAGTGTAGTGGTGTGTGCTCCCGTGGACGTAAGTCAGATTCGACCGAACCACGTAAATCCGGTGTTCCAGTGTGGATGTACTTTATTTTTTTTCGTGTGTGATTGTTGCTCCAAGTTTATTCCCCAACAATATATACACCCTTGTAATGTTGAATAATAATATAAAAAAATGTCTTTCCCCAAATTTAACATTATGGATATGAGGAATTTAATTTGACAATCTCAAATAATTCAGAAAAAAATGTACAAAATACTGCAGCAGTCAGAGATCTTTTTAAAAAGATACAAATAAGAATTTAACCATATCTTATGAAGGAGCTCACAGCAAAGTCTGTACAATATGCATATAGATAGAGTTGAGCTCACCATATCAGGTAAACCCAGCAAAGGCTGAGAAATACCTAAATGATTTCAGTTGCTAGATACCGCAAAATAATTCCAAACAAGTGTTATTTGATGATAAAGCATGTAAAATATATATGTATGAACATGAATCCAGTCAAGAGTCAGGGGGTTTAAAAATATCAAGTTCATGGATTACCATAGCCCGGTCGTAAGTTGACTCATTTAACTCTTAACAGCACAGATAGAAGACTCGAGCAGATTGCTTCCAAAACAAGTCGCAAGTCATATCCACTAGTTGAAATTTGAAAAGACGCTGAACCATGCTAGTAACAAAACCATTCAAATTTCTTCATATGAGAGATTAAAGAAGGAAGAGAAAGTCCCACTTTGAAGATCAATATACAGAAATATCAGATTCCTGCAGTTTCTGATTCAACATCAATTGAGTCACATTCATCTGAGAGAGAGAGAGAGAGAATAAGAAGAAGAAAATTATTTTGTCCTAAAACCATTCATTCTTCCTAACTTAGCGGAAGGTTCCTGCAGTCTTCCATGCAACCATCCTTCTACCCTCTCATTGACTTCCCGGAAGGTTCGTGTGCCTCGTCTTCTAATTAGTACATTGACTAATGAGATCCCTTCCTACAGTAGCAACTCCCATTTCACACTGCTTAGGCTGACCAGAGTGAGATTTAAAATTTTCTTTGAATCAGAATTTTCATTACTAGATTTACATAATCGCATCCTCCACATAAATAAGCTTGTTGCTTTAGACCGCTTATATTTTCTTTAAATTTTCTTAAAGTAATCAGAATTTTCACAACTAGATCTACATGATCATATCAACACTCACGTAGTTTTTTTACGCCCCTGTAAAATAATTTTTTCTTCCCAAAGACATGCTTCTAGCTCCATCATAATGTATGGTATTATTTCTCTTGTACCATCTTGTTTCAACACTATAATGTGTTAAAGTGAGATCAAAAGAAAACTGAATCCTAGGAAACCCGTAATATTTAGAAGATATATTTGGGGTTCCAATCTGTAGAGACCCGAATAATTATCATCATTTAATAACAGAAAGGGGAAAGAAAGGTAGCAGGGTCTCGTCGACGAACACAGAGGATTCGTTGATGAGAACACATGAGGGACTCGTTGACGGGGACGCGTCTTGTTGACAAGAAGATACCGAGGGGATATATCGCAGTTTTTAATTTCGTCGACGAGAAGTAAGCATTCGTTGATGAATTGCCTTCTTGACCTTGTCGACGAAGTGACGTAGCTCATCGACGAAGGCCAGTATATAAATAGGCCTAACCTTCATTTTTGGCCAAAAATCATGCGAGAACTTCTCTCTCTCTCTCCTCAATTCGTCCCTCCTTCCTTCTCTCTAAGATTTCGAGTCGGATTCTCGCCGGTTTGACGATCTGAAGCCACCACGACACTCCTGGGAAAATTCTCTACAAATCTACTGGAGTGGATCGACGGTGGAACTACTCTGGAATTCATCTCTAATTCAATGTAAGACTTTTTATTCGAAATTTGGTCTTTCCATAGTTATAGGAAATGTTGTACATGAAGAAATACTGAAGTTTAGTTTTAAGAAATGTTGATTTCAGGGTATTGAACAGGGAACCCTGCTGGTGCAGGACCAGAATATTTTAAGGGGTTTCTTTTCAGGAATCAAGTAAGGGAATAAACTAAAGTAGTGATTTTTTCATGAAAATTATTATGAAATTATTAGTAGATTTATATTCAGAAAGCATGTATTATATGTGAGTATTACTGAGAAAATGTATATTTGGGAAAATACTGTTATTACACTGGAATATATGTTTTTAGTATAAAATGCCAGAAAATATGATTTCAGTATAGAATGTATGGTTTTATTCAGCATTGTGTGACATGAATATTATTTTTACATAAATTATATGATGTTAAGGAAATTTTGCAAATAAAGTATATTTCAATGTTTTTCAGAGATTATGAAATAATACAGTACATTATGATTTCAAAATACATGATAAACAAATTATTTATTCAAATTGATATGTATGAAATGTTCAGCGCAAGGCCGTGATTGATAGCCAGCGCAAGGTTGTGTATGATGTATGATTTCGGCACAAGGCCGTATATATGTATGATTTTGGTGCAAGGCCGCAGATATGAAAGTAAACGACGCAAAACCGTATGTCTTTATATTATTACAAAAAATAATATCAATCTATTTACGTTAAACAGTATATTATCATGTATTATATGTTATTAGAACTTGGATGATAGTTTAGTTCAGTTGTTCGAGCATGGTACTGTAACTATACAGATCAGATTATACAGTTCAGACTTGTGTAACTGCCTCTATAAGTAGAGGGGGTGGGAGATGGATAGTCGATATGACTTTTAGTGTAGAATTGTAGATGTTCACCTGACAGTCTAGACCAGGGTGTTGTAGGCCCATCTTACTTACAGACATTTTTGACTCGGTAGTGGTCGGCCAGCCATTATCTGGTCCTGCCTTCGAGCCACACAACCCGTCGTGGGGGGGTAATACTTGACATCAGTTAACTATACATCATAGGTAAATTATAGTATTATCAATTATATAAGACATTTCATGAACAATATGATTTATTAGAATTATGAAATTATATGTTTACTCAACCATGTTATGTTCAGTATTCTCTAGTATGTGAATGTACTGCAAATCTACTATAGTATTAAATATTCATGTTGCCTCATAGCTGTATAGTTTATTTTTCCTTACTGAGAGGTGTCTCATCCTCAGCTTAAATAAATTTTCAGGAAACCCAGATAGATTGGCGGTTTGAGGTCGCTGTTGAAGCAATTGTTGTTACTTCACTAGGAGGGTAAGTTTTTGGATTAGGATCAGGAGATTTTTTTTATGTGATCCTAGATATATTTTTGATGTTTTTTGGGGCATTATATGTAAATATGGTGTCATGGTGGATTGTAGACAACTCTAGTATTATGCATTTTATGGATTGTTGGATATAATTTATATTTACTGCTGCTTAAGTTTCCGCTGTGTATATTAGGTGTGCGTCCCTGTTAGCCACGACTTCGGGTTGACTATATTATAGGTGTTTAATTATTTGATAAGTTCAGCAGGTCGTTACAATTTGGTATCAAAGACTAGGATGCTAGGTTCTGTAGACTTTAGAATTTAGTAGTAATAATACCAGAGTATAGGATAAAGGAATTTGAGGTCTAGTTTTATACCTGTTAGCCACGACTTCGGGTTGACTATATTATAGGTGTTTAATTATTTGATAAGTTCAGCAGGTCGTTACAATTTGGTATCAAAGACTAGGATGCTAGGTTCTGTAGACTTTAGAATTTAGTAGTAATAATACCAGAGTATAGGATAAAGGAATTTGAGGTCTAGTTTTATAGTCTAGGTGCAGGACTTCCGTGATGGTTTGTGTGATTTTTCTAGAGTGACGATTTCAAGAAAGTCTTGTTAAACTATCGTCAAGTTGGGTATCTAGGTTGCAGGATTGAACCTTAAATTGAGATCATGAGTGGTGAATTAGTTAAGGATATATTATACTAGTTAGATGATATGTTATGGAGATAGGGTCCTAAATTAAGTTTATTATCTTTTCAGGATGGACCCTGAAGGCAGTAGTGCCCATGCTAGTGGAAATGAGGGAGTTGGGCCCTCAGGCACTGCGGGCGGTGATTTAGATGTAGTTTTACGCAATATGGCAGAGTATGTTATGGGTGTAATTGCCAGGAATTCCATGGAGTTGGGCGGTTCGTCTCTAGGCCACGATAGCTCGATTAAGAAATTCATTAAGATGAATCCTACGACTTTCTCAGGAGGAACTGATCCTGTTATTGCTGAAAACTAGGTGCAGGAGATCAAGAAGGTGTTTGCAGTGTTACACTGTACTGAGGAGCAGAGGGTGCTGTTTGCCACATATAAACTGACTGGAGAGGCTGAGAGATGGTGGACGGTAGTGAAACTCCTAGAGCAGCAGAGGACAGTACCTATGGAGATGACATGGGAGTGATTTAAAGAGATATTCTTCGATAGGTATTTTCCAGCCTCGTCTAGGGAAGCTAAGATTAAAGAGTTCCTAAATCTGAAGTAGGGACAGCAAACAGTACAATAGTAAGCAGCGAGGTTCATTGAACTATCTCGTTTGGCCCCGTACATTATTCCAGATGAGGCAAAAAAGGTACGGCAGTTTGAAAGAGGTCTGAGGAGAGAAATATATAAGCAAGTGTCGATACTGAAATTACGAGATTTTGCTGAGCTGGTTGATAGGGCCATTATAGCAGAAGTTGGAGAGCGATTGGAGGCTGAGGAGTAAAGACAGAAGAAGAGATCCACGCCTTTTGGTTCCCACTAGGGAGTTGGTCGTGGTTCACGGAAGAGAGGTGGCTACTACAGAGATTGGACGTAGGATACAGGGAGCCACTTCTAGCCTGCCTGACTTGTAGGAAGAAACACCCGGATGAGTGCCATGCCAGGCGAGGTATCTGCTACCTATGTGGGGAGCTAGGGCATGTGATAAGAGATTGTCAGGATCAGATAGGTGTTGCTCCCACTCCTAGACCTGCTCGAGCAGGCTATTAGGCGCCACATGGAGGCCAACAGAGGAATATGGTTTCAGCCAGGGTTTTTTCTTTGACGTTGGGTGATGCTAAGGCAGCCGACAATGTGGTGACAGGTATGGTTAGTATGTTTTCATTTAAAGTCATTGCATTATTTGATTCATGTGCCACACACTCATTTGTGTCTTTGGGATGTATTAAACTATGTGGGGTAGACACACAATTATTAGATGTTGAACTGTTAGTGACTACACCGACTGGGTCAACAGTGAGGTGTAGTAGGGTGCTTTGTGGCTGTCCAGTTGATATCCAAGGAAGAATTTTATTTGTTGATTTGATAGTGCTGTACATGCATGGGTTTGATGTCATATTCAACATGGATTGGCTAGTAGCTAACTTTGCTAGTATAGATTGTCGTTCGAGTTTAGTGATATTCATACCTTCAGGAAGACCAGAATTTAGATTTATAGGGTCACGAGTGCAATCTCTACCTCAGTTGGTTTCAGCTATTCAGGCGAGGAGACTGCTCCTGAGTGGTTGTTAGGGATTAATGACCTTCGTGAAGGAAACAATAGGGAATGAAGTGAAGCTTCCTAGTACACCAGTAGTAAAGGAGTTTATAGATGTATTTCCAGATGAGTTCAGGCTTGCCACCTGATTATGAGGTAGATTTTCCCATTGATCTACTTCTAGGTACAGCGTCGATTTCTAAAGCACCTTATCGAATGGCGCCAGCAGAGTTGGTAGACTTAAAAGATCAATTGCAAGATTTACTTGATAAGAGTTTTATACGACCTAGTGTATCTCCGTGGGGAGCTCCAATATTATTTGTGAAAAAAAAGGATGGGTCTATGAGGCTGTGCATAGATTATAGGGAGATTAATAAAGTGACAATCAAGAACAAGTATTCTCTACCCTGTATAGATGATTTATTTGACTAGCTCCGGGATACACGAGTGTATTCAAAGATTGACCTCAAATCAGGTTATCATCAGGTGAAAGTGAGGAAAGAAGATGTATCGAAGATGGCCTTCAGGATTAGGTATGGACATTACGAGTTCCTTGTTATGCCATTTGGTCTGACGAATGCTCTTGCGATATTCGTGGATTTAATGAATAGGATCTTCCATCCATATTTAGACCAGTTTGTTGTTATTTTTATTGATGATGTACTGATTTATTTGAGGAGCTATAAGGAGCATGAGATGCATTTGAGGCAAGTTTTGCAGACACTCAGGGAAAAGAAGTTGTACGTTAAATTTAGTAAATGTGAAGTCTAACTCGAGAAGGTTGTGCTTTTGTGGCATGTTATCTTAGTGGATGGAATTCTTTTGGATCCTAGTAAGATTGATGCGATAGTGAATTAGGCTTGACCAAGGAACGTCCAGGAGATTAGGAGTTTCTTGGGGTTAACTTATTATTATTGTCGTTTTGTTGAGAGATTCTCAGCATTATCAGGGCATCTGACATGACTAAATAGTTGAATGGGATGACAGTTATGAGCAGAGTTTTCAAGAATTTAAATAGTGACTTGTCACGGCACCAGTGTTGATCATCCCATCAGGGGGTGAGGGTTATGTTATCTATACTGATGCATCCTTGAAGGGATTTGGTTGTGTACGAATGTAGCATGGTAGAGTGGTAGCGTATGCTTCTAGGTAGTTGAAAGAATATGAAAAGAACTACCCTACCCATGATCTTGAATTAGCTATAGTGGTACATGCATTGAAGCTTTGGAGGCATTATCTATACGGAGAGCAATGTGAAATTTTCTTCGACCATAAGAGTTTGAAGTATTTATTCACTCAGAAGGAATTGAATATGAGGCAGAGAAGGTAGTTGGAGCTTATTAAATATTTCAATTATACCATCAGTTACCACCAAAGAAAAGTAAATATGGTAGCTGATGCGTTGAGCAGGAACTCTGTGAGACCAATATTGGCAGCTATGGAGATCCAGTATCCAATCATGATGGATCTGGAGAGACTCAGGATGGAGTTGGTGGAGAGTGATCCTTTAGTATGTATTGTCAGTTTAGTGGTACAACCAACTTTGCAGGAAAAAATTAAATCTGCTCAGAAGAAAGACCCAGAATTAGCAGAGGTATTGGTCAGAGTGTAGAAAGATTAGGGGGAGGAATTCTGTTTGTCAAATGACGGAGCTTTGCAGTTCTGTTCCAAGTTATGTGTTCCTATCGATGCAGATATCAGGAAGACCATTTTAGAGGAGGCTCACAGATCTTTGTACACAGTTCATCCCAATAGTACGGAAATGTACAAGGATCTGCGAGAGTTTTACTGGTGGAGTGGTATGAAGAAGAAGATTGTCGAGTATGTAACGCAATGTCTGACGTGCCAGTAGGTAAAAGCTGAGCACCAAAGGCCAGCAGGTCGGTTGTAGCCACTATTTATCCTAGAGTGCAAGTAGATCATATATCTATGGACTTTGTTTCAGGGCTACCATCGGTGTTGCATGGTCAGAATGCTATTTGGTTGATTATAGATTGGTTGACTAAGACCGCCCATTTCCTTCCTATCAAGATCAACTACTCTCTTAACCGTTTGGCAGCGATTTACATTTTGAAGATAGTCCGTTCTCATGGAGTGCCAGTGTCTATAGTGTCATATCGAGACACATGTTCACGTCACGTTTCTAGAGAAGCTTGCAGGAAGCTTTAGGGTCTCAATTATCTTTTAGCACGACATTCCATCCTCAGCCAGATGGGCAAACTGAGAGGATGATACAAATATTAGAAGATCTGCTTCGAGCATGCGTGCTAAACTTTGGCGGTAGTTGGACTCAGTTCATGTTGTTGGTAAAGTTTTCATATAATAACAGTTATCAGGCAGAATTGGTATGATGCCGTTTGAGGCTCTATGTGGTAGGAGATGTTGTTCCCCATTATATTGGGACGAGATAGGTAAGCGGCGAGTTGTGGGACTTGATCTAGTGCAGCAAGCGTACGATAAGGTATGACTCATTATAGATAGAATTAGTGTAGCTCAGAGTCGACATAAGAGTTATGCCGATAATCGTCGCAGGAAATTGGAATTTGATATTGGTGATCATGCATTTTTGAAGATAGCTCCATTAAAAGGGGTTATGAGGATTGGAAGGAAGGGTAAACTTAGCCCTAGGTTTATTGGTCCATTTGATATTCTAGAAAAAGTGGGTCCAGTTACCTACATGTTAGCTTTACCACCTGTGTTATCCAGGATGCACGACGTATTCCATGTTTCTATATTGAGAAAATATGTCCCAGACCCTTCTCATTTGAATTAAAGCTTAGTGATTGACTAGTCTATGAGGAGGTACAAGTGCAGATTATGGATAGAAGAGAATAGGAATTACATAATAAGAAAATTCCTTTGGTAAATGTTCTCTAGAGGAATCATGCAATAGAAGAGACTTCTTGGGAGCTCAAGGAACAGATCAGACGGAAATACCCACAATTGTTCCAAGAAGTTCAGTCATAACCAAGGAAATGTAAGTAAATATATAGTATTTCTTTTGTAGGAATATGTAATAGTTTAGTCAATGAGTAGTCTTTTAGTTTTGATGGAATTTTATTATATATATGTAATCTCTCAGCGCTTGGAATGTAACCACGGTGTTCCTCCGCCATAAGTGAGGGTAAGTAATAAAATAAGTAGACCGTTTTTCTTTTAAGGGATGATGAGTTATATGGATAGTAAATTTTGAGGACAAAATTTCATAAGGAGGGGAGAATGTAGAGACACAAATAATTATTATCATTTAATAACAGAAGGGGGAAAGAAAGGTAACAGGGTCTCGTCAACAAACATAAAGGATTCATCGATGAGAACACATGAGGGACAGTTCGACGGGGACGCATCTCATCGACGAGAAGATACCGAGGGGATATATCACAGTTCTAAACTTCATCGTTGAGGAGTAAGCATTCGTCGACGAATTGCCTTCTTGACCTCGTCGACGAAATGGCGTGGCTTGGCGATGAAGTCCAGTGTATAAATAAGCCTAACCCTTATTTTTGGCCGAAAATCACGTGAGAACTTTTCTCTCTCTCCTTAATTAGACCCTCCTCCCTTCTCTCTAAGATTTCAGGTCGGATTCTTGCCGGTTCGACGATTTGAAGCCACCACGACACTCCAGGAAAAGTTCTCTACAAATCACTGGAGTGGATCGTTAGTGGAGTTAGTTTGGAATTCATCTCTAATTCAAGGTAAGACTTTTTATTCGAAATTTGATTTTTCCATAGGTATAGGAAATGTTGCACACGAAGAAATGCTGATACTTAGTTATAAGAAATGTTGATTTCAGGGTACTGAACGGGGAACCTTGCTGATGCAGGACCAGAATATTTTAGGGGGTTTCTTTTCAGGAATCAGGTAAGGGAATAAACTAAAGCAATGATTTTTCCATGAAAATTATTAAGAAATTATTAGTAGATTTATGTTCAAAAAGCATGTATTATATATGAGTATTACTGAGAAAATGTATATTTGGGAAAATATTGATGTTACATTGGAATATATGTTTTTAGTGTAAAATGCCAGAAAATATGATTTCAATATAGATTGTATGGTTTTATTTAGCATTGTGTGACATGAATATTATTTTTATGTAAATTATACGATGTCAAGGCAATTTTGCAAATAAAGTATATTTCAGTGATTTTCAGAGATTATGAAATAATACAGTACATTATGATTTCAAAATACATGATAAACAAATTATTTATTCAGATTGATATGTATGAAATGTTCGGCACAAGGCCATGATTGATAGCCAACGCAAGGTCGTGTATGATGTATGATTTCGGCACAAGGCCATATATATGTATGATTTCGGCGAAAGGCCGCAGATATGAAAGTAAACGGCACAAGGCCGTATGTATTTATGATATTATATAAAATGTTATTGATCTATAACATTAAACAATATATTATCATGTATTATATGTTATTAGAACCCGGATGATAGTTCAGTTCAGTTTCAGGAGCACGGTACCGTAACTATACATATCAGATTATACTGTTCAGACTTGTACTAATCGTCCCTGCAAGTAGAGGGGGTGGGAGATGGATAGTCAATGTGACTTTTAGTGTAGAGTTGTAGACATCCACCTGATAGTCTGAACCAGGGTGTGGCAGGCCCATCGTACTTACAGACATTTTTGACTTGGCAGTGGTCGACCAACCATTGTCAGGTCCCACCTTCGAGTCGCACAACTCGTCATGGGGGGTAATACATTACATTAGTTAGCTATACATCCTGGGTAAATTACAGTATTATCAGTTATATCAGACATTTCATGAATAATATGATTTATTAGAATTATGAAATTATATGTTTACTCAACCATGTTATGTTCAATATTCTCTAGTACGTGAAATGTACTGTATATCTACTACAGTATTAAATATTCATGTTGCCACATAATTGTATTTAGTTTATTTTCCTTTACTAAAAGGTGTCTCACCCCTATCTCAAATAAATTTTTACAAAACCTAGATAGACCGGTAGACCGAGGTCGCCATTGAAGTAGTTGTTGCTACCCCGCTAGGAGGGTAAGTTTTTGGATTAGGATCAGGATATTTTTGTTGTGTGATCCTAGATATATTTTTGATGTTTTTGGGTAATTATATGTAAATACGGTGTTATGGTGGATTGTAGACAACTCCGGTATTATGCATTTTCTGGATTGTTGGATGTAATTTGTATTTATTACTGCTTAGGTTTCCGCTCTGTATATTAGGTGTGCATCCCCGTTACCATGGGTTTGGGTTGACTATATTATTGGTGTTTAATTATTTGATAAGTTTAGTAGGTCGTTACACAATCGCAGCAAACACTCACCCAATCATATTTGGTTTGCAAATGGAATGGGAGCAGGAAATGGATGGAATGAAAATTTAAATAGGAAGCATGACAAAATTAAGTTATAAATTTGATTCCATTTCTACGTATCAAACATATAGGAAAAGAAAAAGGAAAACACTCCACCCTCAATGTTAAGTCTACAACAGGAAAGAGCATAATAGCTTCGTGAAAGCCACATGGCTTTGACTTCCTTAGGCATAACATGTCAATTGGTGCAAGTGCTGACTGGAAAACAAAAATAATATAATTAGGAGATTGATTCATACCTCATACCCAAATAAATTACATAAAATTAGCAGTTTAATAGTGCAGCAGATAAGACTTCTTGAACTATTGCGAAAAATAACATGTGGTCCAACAATGCGTAGCGGAATAAATATTGTAAAGGATCAAACAACACTAGTGGCACACCCCCAAAGTAATGGCTAGGTAGAAAACATGAACTGAATGATACTGTACAGCTTGAGGACGCGGCTCGAATCTATGCAAGGCAGGTGGATAGAGGAACTTCCCTCCATCATTTGGGCATACCACACTACGTAGCGAGAGACGACAGGGGAAACCCCATTTATGCTCGCTTTTGGTGTAGAAGCGGTCATCCCTGTAGAAGTAGGGATCCCCTCTTGGCGAAGGCAATACTTTAATGAACAAGACAACAATGAATAGCTCAGGGCAGAAATAGACTTGCTGGAAGAGAGACAGGATCAGCCCAACCTAAAAATCATGGCATACCAACAAAGGGTGACGAAATACTACAACACTCACGTAAGAGTGCGGAACTTCCAGCTCGGAGACTTAGTCCTCAAGAAGATGTGAAATAGCCCACAAGATTCAGGGTCGCATAAGCTAAAGCCGAACTAGGAGGGCCCATACCGAGTTATAGCAGAGATAAAACCAGAGACATACAAATTAGAAGAGGTAGAGGGAAAGGAGATAAAAAATACGTGGAACTCTGATATGTTAAAAAAAATATTACTCTTGATTTTGTTGTTTTAAAAAAGCATCAATAAGTTCCCAATACAACATTTGTACTACCAATAAACACCAAAATGCATTGCATCATTTGGAATAAAACTACAGATAACAGGTATTCAGCACATCAGCTAGCTTGGCTCCCCTCTCCGGCCTTCTTTTCCTCCCCCTCATCCTCCTCGTCCATCTCTTTCGCAGATTGGGGACTCTCATTGCCATAGCCGTGTGAACTCACACCGTCTAGGGGAAGGTTAGGGTGCATAGTCCTGACCTGTTCTCGACACCTGCTGAACCCTACTCGGTAAGTTTTGGCGATATCCATGACGAACCGCATAGAGTCCTTATACTCCCTTACTGCAGCTTGGGCGGCATCAGTAGCAGCAGCAACAGCCACAGTGGAAGGTACCTTGTAATGACTTGAAAAATAATAATATTTAAATAATGAGGAGAGAGGAAAACGGGAATAGGAAAAAGGTAGTAGCGGACTTCATCGATGAACGTGACATGGAAGTATAGGCTCGTTGATGAAGGTGTGCTTGGTTGACAAGAAGATACCGAGAGGATGTTTTGGGCGACTTTGAATTTCGTCAACGAAGGGGAGAGCTCGTCGACAAATTTCCTTTTGACCTTGTCGACGAGGTGACGTGGCTCGTCGACGAAACCTATAGTATAAATAGCCCAAACCTAGAATTTTTATGCAAAAATCATAAAAATCCTCACTCTCTCTCCTCTCTATGATTTCTCTCTCCTCTCTCTTTGATTTCGGCTCCGACGTTCGTCGGATCGACAATCTGAGGTCATCACGACGCTTTTGGGAAAGTTCTCTTCAAATCTACCAAAGCGGATCAATGGTGGAACCAAGTTGAAATTCATCCCAGAGTCGAGGCAAGGCTTTCAATTTAGAATTTGGTCTTCCCATAGTTATAGGAAATGTTGTACATGGAAAAATACTGAAGTTTAGTTCTGAGAGTTGTTATTTTCAGGGTGTTGAACAGGAAACCCTATAAGTGCAGGACCAGTGTATTTAGGGGGTTTTTTTCTAGTAATCAGGTAAGAGAATAAACTAAAGAAATTATTTTTCATTCAAATTATTATTATTTATGAGTAACTTAATTTTTAGGAAAGCATGTATTATAATTGTATATTATGGAGAAAATGCAAATTTGGGAAAATACTGCTCTTATGTTGAAATGTATATATTCATATGAAATGCCAAAAAAATATGATTGTAGAATAGAATGTATGGTTTTATTCAGCTTTGTGTGGCATGAATATCATTTGGCAAGGAAAGTATTGTGTAATGGTAGTTTTACGAGTAAAGTATGTTTTTTAGAGATTATGAAACAATGCAGTACACTATGGTTTCAAAATACATGATAAATGATTTACTTATTCAGAATGATATTTATGAAATGTTCGGCGCAAGGCCGTGTATGATGTATGATTTCGGCGCAAGGCTATATGTATATGTATGATTTTAGCGCAAAGCCACATATATGAAAACAATCGGCGCAAAGCCGTATATATTATGTTATTACAGAAAATGCTATCAATATATTTATATTAAACTGTATATTATCATGTATTATATATTATCAGAACCCGGATGATAGTTCAGTTTAGTTACAGGAGCACGGTACCGTAGCTATATAGATCAAATTATTATGTTCAGACTTGTGCTAATCGCCTCTGCTAGTAGAGGGGGTGGGAGATGGATAGTCAATGTGACTTTTAGTGTATAGTTGTAGACGTCCACCTGGCAGTCCGGACCAAGGTGTGGTAGGCCCATCGTACTTACAGATATTTTTGACTCCGCAGTGGTCGGCCAGCCATTGTTGGGTCCTGCCTTTGGGTTGCACAACCCGTTATGAGGGATAATACATGACATCAGCTAGCTATACATCCTGTGTAAATTTCAGTATTATCAGATATATCAGATACTTCATTATCAGTATGAATTATTAGAAATTATGAAAAGTTTATGATTATTCAGATATGTTATCAATGTTTTCTAGAATATGAAATGTACTATATATGTATTATAACATCAAATATTCATGTTGCCACGTAACTGTATTTAGTTTATTTCCCCTTACTGAGAAATGTCTCACCCCCAAACTTAAATAATTTTTAGGAAACCCAGAAAGATCAGTGGTTCAAGGCCGCCGTTGAGATAGTGTGTTACTACCTTGCTATGAGGGTAAGTTTTGATCTAGGAATAGAAGATTTACATTATGGGTTCCTAAATTTGTATGTATTTTTGTATTTTGGGAGATTGTTTATAAACACAGTGTTTTGGGTTATAATTGACTCTGGTATTATGTATTTTTTGGTTGTAAGAATGATGATTTATATTTATTGCCGCTTAGGTTTTCATCGTGTCAGATTTGTCCCCGTTACCCATGGGTTCGGGTCGACCTTAATATTAAATATATATTATTATATGATAAGTTAAGCAGGATGCTACATACCTCCTCCCTACAGATCCGTTCAATTTCTGCTTGAAGGGCACGCTCACAGATCTCGGCATCACGAAGTTCATTCTGAGCGACGACATATTTTTCCCGGGCATCCAAGGTCTGTCAATACATCTCAGCAACCTTCTCTTCTCTAGCCAAGGCCATCATTGCTAGCTGAGAAGAAACAAAGGGGAAAACAGATTAACCAAACTCCATCTAAGAAGAAGGAAAACACAATCAAAAAGCTTAAACTAAATCGATACCTAGTACGAGGTATGCCGAATTTTCACCGAAAGGACATCGGGTATAGAGCATTAGGCTTGTACATAATCCTCCACATGGACCGCCCTGCGTAGCGCGGAAGCAGAATGCGTAAACTCATGGAATATAGCCTCATTGAAAACCATTGGGATAGGGGGATGCGTGGCTGCAGCGTTCCCAAGGGGGGGAGCATCACTATTGCCTATAGCGGTCGCCTCTCTCTAAGACGATTCTCCTTCGAGCTCCCTTCTTTTCTTCCTACTCCTACTCACTTTTTGCTTCTTGGCCTCCCCCATGAGAGATTCGTATTTGTTAAAATTCATAGCTACAAAAGGAAAAGAGGAGGTAAGAACACCAAGAGTAGCGGAAATATTCGGATATATCTATATTGAGCTCAAAGGCAATTTAAGACTTGGGGAAACGAGGTTGATCCCCACTGCACAAGGACTTGCTCCTTGAGAA
Source organism: Malania oleifera (assembly GCF_029873635.1). Classification (NCBI taxonomy): domain Eukaryota; kingdom Viridiplantae; phylum Streptophyta; class Magnoliopsida; order Santalales; family Ximeniaceae; genus Malania; species Malania oleifera. The sequence continues at coordinate 115,805,202 of NC_080420.1, forward strand.
ACTCCTCATAAGGGACGATACCCTACTGACCAAGGGCTCAAAGCTCTTTCAAAATGGCCTGCTCGCTGGGAGAAAGTGTCGAAGAAATATGACACACCCGAGCTAAAAAAAAAAAAAGGAAAAATAGGTGAGAAACAAGTACCCTACGTGCAGCCTATGCATATGTAACAAATAAAAGAAAGGGAGAGAATGTCACCATCAAGAGGAGCAGACCATACATAAGAGCCATTATAATTCAACTCTCTAGATGCGAAAAAATATAGGACTTCCAATTGTGTATGGAAGAACTATCCGGAGTAAAAAGTTTGTAGTCGGGAAAAGAGTTGAAATATTATAGTTCCTTCTCCACAGAGTGCATCCTCATCTGGAAGCAACTCCAAAAGAGGGGAACCGTAGGCTGATAGCCCTATCTGAGCAGGAGAATGGCAAAGCAGGCTAGGGAGAGGTAGCAGTTCGGAACAAGCTAGGAGGGAGCTATGTGATAAAAATGCAATGCATCAGAAATACAAGAGGGAAAAGGGAGTCTAAGACCTAAGTCCAGGTAGTCCGTGTACAAATAGAGCTCACTAAGGCCGGGATCAAGGGCAAACTCTGAACTTCTAGGCAACCTAGCGTCAATGTTCATGGGGATAGCAAAAAAATACCGAATGTTTTGGAGGTCAAAGGAGGACAGATCACATTGAGCATTCCTTATTGTAATCGGAGCCCTGGCAGGATGCGCCGAGGACTCCATGACAAAATCAAAAGATGGAGCAAAAAGAGAAAACAATTTATGCAAACGGATCAAACAAGCGAGTTTCCCACAAAAACAACAAAGACACTGTGCCAAAAGCGATCAAATGGTCAAACTTCACATAAAAACAAGACATACACTATGTAAAAATAGATCAAAAAGACAAATTTTTAACAAGAATAGTGAAGAACATGAAGAACAAGACAAATATATACGAGAAAGCGGAGAAAAACAACAAGGAGAAGGCAGAAGCAGAGTGTACCTAGTGGAACAAGGGGACCCTTTGGGTAGAATGAGAAGCATATGAAGGAGCCCATGCCTTTATAGAGGAAAGTCTATATGGATCCCCGAGGAAGTTGACATCTCTAGGGGGCGAGGATGCAGATGCAGGGTGTGCGTCTCGAGGAAAAGATATGAAAAATCCTCGTACACACGCTAAAGTGGTGCTAATTCTAAGAGTTCGTGACTTCCCGAGGTTCGAAGATTTGACACGCATATTATGCACTTTTGTAGGACGGCATACATCACAAAAAGACTACAAGGGCACTTCAAAAACAGGCCAGTTGACAACATCATAAATGAGCACATCTCATTAGGCATACAAGGCCTAGCTGACAAGTATGGCTCATGAGGCCATCGAAACGCCCAAAAATGAGCACGCCTCGTTAGGCATACAAGGCCCAACTGACGAGCACTACTCGTGAGGCCACCAGCAGTCCAACAAATGAGCACGACTCATTAGGCAAGGTAGGCCCAATTGATGAGCATGACTTGTGAGGTCACCAGCAGCCCAACAAATGAGCATGACTCATAGGCAAAATAGGGCCAATTGACAAGCACGACTCATGAGGTCACTAACAACCCAATAAATGAGCATGACTCATTAGGCAGCTCGACAATAAAATGCCCAAGTAGCTGCTCGGTAAAATTGCTCCGCAAAGCAACTTGATAGAACCTGCTCGGCAAAAAATTGCTACAGAGAGCAACTTGGCAAAACGTGCTTGGCAAAATTGCTCTATAGAGCAGCTTGACAAAATTGCTCAAGAGAGCAGCTTGGAAGAAATTGCTCTAAAGAGCAGCTCAGAAAAAGTTGCTTCAGAGGGTAGTTCGAAAAAAGTTGTTCCAGAAAGCAGCTCGGTAAAAATTATCTTTGTAGAACCTGCTCAGCAAAAATTGCTCTAAAGAGAAGCTCGGTAGAACCTGCTCGGCAAAAGCTACCCCAGAGGGTCGCTCGACAAAATGCCTAGGAGCAATAGCTCGGAGAAAAGGGCTCCATAGAGCAACTCAATAGAAATCTTCTCAGAAAGAGCCTCGGAGCAATAGCTCGACAAAAATTGCTCCAGAGGGCAGCTTAGCAAAACCTGCTCGGTAAATTTACTCCATGTAGCAGCTCAGGTCAAAAAAATAGCTCGGCCAAATATATATATATATATATATATATATATATATTTGAAGATAAGGGAGAAAATGCGAGGACACTGTAACCTTTCAAAATTCCTTCCAGAAATTTGAAACTGAAGGGGGTGGGGGACAACTGATATATATATTTGAAGATAAGGGAGAAAATGCGAGGATACTGTAACCTTTCAAAATTCCTTCCAGAAATTTGAAACTGAAGGGGGAGGGGGACAACTGATATACCCAAAATATATCAGCCATTTAGAGGGGGTCAACACCTATCTCTCACCCTCCAAGTTAAACCTTCTGGTGAGAGTAATTAACTCCGAACCAATAAAGAGGAGGAGAGATCCACGCTGGCAACTTAAAATAATCAGAGTGATGCACACAAATACTTTATGACCTAGGAGAGATTCACGCCCCCGCGCCATAAAGACGAATCAACCCAAGGGTAAACTCCAACCCCTATAAGAAGGGACGCGGGGAAGAGGCCAAGGTAAGTCATATCACCCATTCTTACTGTTGCATTTAGCCTCTTCAAAGCATTTCCCTTACTTAGGCATTGGAGTAATCCCCCGAAGTACACCCCGAGTCCTCCAAGCCTTTCTTCTTTTCCCTTTTCAAGTCAACGGAAGTTGAAATAGCAGTCCCGCTGATTTTATCCTGCGACAGTCACTTCTCTTGCAATGGGCCCATCCTGATTTCCTCCTCTTCCTTTTTTTGTTTTTTTTTTTAAAAAAGTTTATTTTTTATTTTTCTACTTTAAAAATTTTTGTGAAATCACTCCATTAAGTTATACATGAGAAGGTTTGAAAACCACCACACTTTTGAAGTGGTGAGTGTTGTGCATTTATAATAAATTAAAGATTACATTGAATAATTACATATTAATTCCCTATTAATTAGAGGATAGATAAAAGGAAATTATATACATAATATAATCCTAAAATTAAGATAGAGAATCATCAATATCCTCAACACCCCCCCTGGCAAGCTGAGCGTCAGATTGGAACGAACGTGAAGCTTGGATTGGAAGAAGTCAAAGAGAGGTCTGGACACACTTTTGGTGAAGATATTGACAAATTGCAAATGAGAAGGCACATACTAGGTGCAAAGTTTGAAAGTGAGAACAAGTTCACAAAGAAAGTGATAGTCGATCTCAACATGCTTGGACCGCTTGTGAGAAATGGGAATGGAACTAAAAAAGATTGCACTCTTTTTGTCACAAAATAGAAGAGGCCACTGCGAAAGAGGGACTTTGAGATCACAAAGGAGATGCGTGAGCCAAAGGATTTCAGAAATAGTGGGAGTCAAGGCACGATACTCAAATTCACAACTAAAGTGAGAAACAGTAGGTTATTTCTTACACTCCAAGACACCAAATTGTCTCCAAGATAAATACAATAACAAAAGGTAGAGCGACGATTGTCAAGGCATTGCCCAGTCTACATCAGAGTAAGCAACTAAAGTACCAAGAGTAACAGAGGGATGAAAAGTGAGGCTAAAATGCAGTGTACCCTTAATATAGTGAAGAATGCGTTTGACAGCGAAGAAATGGTCTTCAGTCGAAGAATGTAGAAATTGACTGATAAAATTGACAGTAGGAGCAATATCTAGGCATGTGATAGTTAGGTATTGAAGAGCACCAATAAGAGATTTGTAGAGCATGGGATTTGAAAATGGAGGACCATCAATAGACAGGTGCTAGGAAACAACCATTAGGGTGTGAACTAGTTTGTTGTCAAGTAACTAAGCTTGCATGAGAATGTCCCGTGCATATTTCATCTAACTGATAAGAGGACTATCAATGGTGGATGTAGCTTCAAGACCAAGGAAGTAACTAAGAGAACCCAAGTCCTTAGTAGCAAACTTAGAATTGAACTCGTAAGTAAAACTGTTAAGAAGAAAGGAGTTGTTGCCTGTAATATTGATGTCATCAACATAAAGAAGTAAATAAATTATGTCAGTCTACTTATAGAAAGACAAAGAGTGATGTGTCTACACGACTGTAATAAAAACCAAGTTGAGTGAGAAAAAGCTCAAACGCTAAAACTAGAAACAAGGGGCTTGCTTTTGGCCATAGATAGCTTTCTTCAATTAACAAACATGGCTGGGGAAGTGAGGGTCAATATACCCAGGAGGTTGTTCCATATAAACATGTTCAGTGAGATGGCCATTGAGAAATGCATTTTTGAAATCAAGTAGGTGAAGAAGCAATTTGTTTGTCACAGCAAGAGAGAGAACAACATGGACAGTTGTAGCCTTGATGACAGGACTAAAGGTTTTAGTGTAGTCAATACCAAATACTTGTGTGTAGCCCTTCGCAACAAAATGGGCTTTAAGACACTCAGTAGATCCATCGAGTAATTATTTGGTCCAAAATACCCATTTGGAACCCATAATATTGGTGTTGGCGAGTCAAGGACCAAAATCCAAGTACAATTATGTTGCAAGGCTTTAACTTCTTCATCCATGGCAGCAAGCCAAGTAGGATTCTTAACAACGAATTTGAAGCCTTTTGGCTCAATGGATGCAAAAAGAGCATAAAGAAGTCTAGAGGATTTCATATGGCCGAGATGCGCTGGGTGATGAGTCTTAAAAATGCCGACTTTGACTTAGATAAGCATAGGATGGGAGCCCAATGGGGCAGTTGCAATAGGAGTGCTAGCAATGATAGGCAACGCAATATTGGGCTCAGGAGAAGCCAGTTAGAGGTTCGAGTGTGGTAGAGACAGACCTGCATGAGAATTAGTTGCCTGCAAAGACTTATCCACTGAATTAGGACAAATAATACACTGGGTGGATCCAGATTGAGGAATATGTCAAGAAGGTGGTGCAAGAGAAGGTAAGGGCATGTCTATATAGGGAAGACTCGGTTCCAAAAATTTGGAGATGTGAAGGGAGGATATGGGTTGAGCTTAGGAAGTATGTTGGAAAGGAAAGTGGTTCTCATCAAATTGGCCATGTCGGGTGATATAAAGTCTAGAGGTGGTGGGGTCAAGACAATGAAAACCTATGTAAGAGGAACTGTAACCCATGAAAATGCAAAGGATACTACGAGGGGAAAATTTGTTAGTCATGTAATCACGTAAGCAAGGATAAAAACAATAATCAAAGGGATGAAAGTTTTCATAATTAGGAGAGGAACCATACAGAAGCTTAAAAGGGGACTTACCTCCGAGAAGTGGTGTGGGCAAACGGTTGATGATGTAAGTAGTAGTTCTAAAAGCATTAACCCATAAGTGAGTAGGAGTGTGAAAATGAAAAAGGAGAGTCAAGCTTGTTTCAGTCACATGATGGTGTTTCCTTTTAGCATGACCATTTTGGGTGGGTGTATATGGGCAAGAGAGTTGATAATGAATGTCAGAGGTACGAAGGTGTGCTTTAAAGCTGTTGCTAGTGAATTTTGCACCACCATCACTTTGAAATATTTTTATACGGGCTTCCAAAAATTTTTGAAATTGAAGGTATTATAGAAGTCATATTTTTAATTTCAATGGGTAAAGTCAAGTGAAATAGGAAAAATCATCAACAAATAAGACATAGTGTGCAAACCCCAAGTTCGACTTTACAAGAGAAGGACCTAATACATCACAATGAAGAAGATCTAACACTTTGGATGATCGATGTTCATTACAATTATAAGGCAATCAGTGATTCTTCGCAATTTTACATGTAGTACATAATGAAGGAGATGGCAATAAAGAGATAAGATAAGGATGTCCTTTTTTATTTAGAACATAAATAACAAAATGATTCACATGTCCAAGGCGAGCATGTCATAAACCATACGAAGCATAAAAAGATTTATTTTGGAGGACAAAAACAAAAGAAAAATTTTTGCATTCTAGCACATATAAGCCGCCATCTCATTTATCGGTTGTCATTACCCTTCCTATTTGACGATTATGAATAGTAAAAAAAAAAATTAGTAAATGCAACTATTAATGGAAAAGCAAACGTTAGTTTACTAATAGACAAAATATTTTTAGTGAGGTGAGGGACAACCAAAACATCTAACATTTCAAAATCAAGGGAAGGGGAAATTTTACCAGTGTAGGTGATGGGTAGGGACGCACCATTTCTGAAAATAATGTTAGGACCCAGTGAGCAACCAAAAAAATTGGGACACCAGAAATTTATGTCGTTCAATCAAGATCGACCTACGTCCACAGAGCACACCACAATTCATTAAAAAACCGCTGAAAAAAATACAACTCTCTCAGCTTCTCTTTTCCTCACACTCTCTTCTTCCTCTCTTTTCTTCTCTGTATATTTCAACTCTCCACATCTCCTTTATTTATAGGTAGCTGATGATCAATTACAATTAATTACAATAAATCCAAATTGAGAAGTTTCATTTGTCAAGATAAATGGCACAGCTTGCAAAATGCGTATCCAGCTCCTCACGCGTCTCTAACTCCAGCACAACAATCTCTTACTTGGAGACAGAGACGCCTCCTCAACTAGTATCATGAATAAATGATGTGCTCAAAACATGTCTTTAGGCATGAAGACCAACTGAAGTTGAACACAACTTTGGCTTCTCTGTAGTCACCACCTTAGTTAACATATCTGCCGGATTTCTGCTACCTTGGATTTTTTCAAGTGTCAACACGTTGTCCTCTATCAAAGATCTGACGAAGTGATAACGCATTCCAATATGCTTAGTTCTGGAATGAAATGTGGAGTTCTTTGCCAGATGTATCGCACTCTGACTGTCACTATACAAAACATTCCTCTTCTGCTTTAATCCAAGATCCATTAACAAACCCTGAAGCCAAATCATCTCTTTACTGGCTTTTGTCACTGCTACATACTCAGCTTCTGTAGTGGATAGAACAACAATCTTCTGTGTCTGTAACATCCAACTAACAGCTATTGTGCCAATATATTCGGTGGTGCTTCTGTGATGATCAATTTCACCTGCAAAATTAGCATCTACAAATCCTTGGATTTTCAAATAGCTTTTGCCGAAACATAGGCACTTATCAGTAGTGCGACATAGATATCTCAAAGACCACTTAACTGCTTCCTAGTGTGTCTTCCTTGGATTTGACGTATACCTGCTGATAGCTCACACTGCTTGGCCAATATCTGGTTTGGTACCAACCATAGCACACATTAGACTTCCAACGGCTGAGGCGTATGATACCTTAGCCATGAAGTCTTTTTCTTCATCTTCCTGGGGAGACTGATCCTTAGAGAGACGGAAGTGACCTACCAATGGTGTATTTACAACTTTGGCACTGCTCATGTTAAACCTATGTAAAACACGGCTGATGTACTCTAACTGAGATAACCACAATGTTCCTTGTTGCTTATCTCTAGAGATTCACATCCCAAGAATCTACTTTGTAAGACCTAAGTCTTTTATATCAAATTCCTCTGACAACTGCTGCTTCAATTTTCTGATCTCTTTTATATCTGATCCTACAATTAGTATATCATCAACATATAATAGTAGGATAATATAGCTAGTATGATACCTCTTAAAGTAACAATAATGGTCGACATTACACTTCTGAAAATTGTTCCCCTACATACAACTATCAAATTTCTTGTACCATTGCCTAGGAGCTTGTTTGAGACCATACAAACTCTTCTTCAATTTGCATACAAGATTCTCTTTACCTTTAACTGAGAAACCTTTTGGCTGTTGCATATAAATTTCCTCATCAAGATCACCGTGAAGAAATGTCGTCTTCATGTCCAATTGCTCAAGATGTAAACCCTCTGAGGCAACAATACTCAAAACAGATCTGATGGTTGTCAGCTTGACAACTGGTGCAAAAATATCAGTGTAGTCAATTCCTTCCTTCTGTTCGAAACCTTTGACTACTAACCAAGGTTTGTACCTCTTGGATCCATCATGCTCTTCTTTAATCCTGTACACCCATTTGTTATGAAGAGCCTTCTTACCATTGGGCAAATTAGCTAGTTCCTATGTTTTATTGGAGTTAGGAGACTTCATCTAGTCTTTCATTGCAGCTCCCACTTGCTCGAATCTCTTGCCTGACATGCTTCAACATAGCATTTAGGTTCCCCTCCATCTATAATAAGTAAATGATTCACATACCTCCTGTTTGGTACATGCTGCCGAGAGGATCTCCTAAGCTCTGGTGCTGGAGTAGGAGGTGGTGGCGCAACAATCTGCTCCACATGTTCCTTTACCTGAAGATTCTCAGTATTCTGCTAAGGATTATCGGTGTTCTGCTGACGTGTCCTTACACCTTCTAAAACATCATCCACATCTACAAAGGTTGTTTCAAACTCTATAGATTTTGTTGTGTGCCTATCTTTGTACATCATCTTTTTATCAAAAATCACATCTCTACTTTTGATCACCTTTTTGTTTTCATCATCCTAAATGTGATACCCATATTCATCTCCACCATAACCGACAAAAGTGTATTTTCGGGATTTCAAATCTAGCTTATTCTTGACCTAATCATTGATATGTACATATGCAACACAACAAAAAACTTTCAAATGTGAAAACCTTACCTCTTTTTTACTCCATACTTCTTGTGGTAGATTATAGTCCAATGGTACTGATAGACTCCTGTTAATCAAATAAGTTGTTGTGTTGACTAGTTCTACCCAAAACATCTTTGGCAAGCCTAACTGCATACACATGCTTCTGGCTTTTTCTATCAACATTCTATTCATCTGCTTGGCTACGCCCTTGTGTTAAGGAGTACCTGACATATGCTCATAGAAGAATTTCCTGAACTCGGTATCAACATACTCACCACTGTTATTTGTTCTCAGCTTCTTGATTTTCAAACCAATTTTGTTTTCTATCATTGATTTCCAAATTTTAAAAGCATCAAAAACATCAGATTTATATTTCAGGAAGTAAACTCATACCTTCCGTGAATGATCATCGATAAATGTGACGAAGTAATGCTTCCCACCTATGGACGAAATGGTTGTTGGTCCCCATACATCTGAATGAACTAGCTCAAGTCTCTCCTTCTTTGGGGTACTGATGTTTTTCTGGAAACTAACTCTCTTCTGTTTCTCAAATATGCAATCCTCATATATGATAATCTTTACCGACTGTAAATCACTCAACTTACCCTTTGAGTGCATCACCCTGAGTCCCTTTTCGCTCAGGTATCTGTGTCATTGATGTCATAAGTTACTCTCATCATTCCCTGTAGCAACTGTAATAGACATGCATGCATTAGGAGTTACATAAAGAGTACCACTTTTCTTACTTCGTGCAATCATCAATGCACCCTTCAAAATCTTCCATTCATCACCAATGAAAGTTTTGTTATATCCTTCATCTTCCAGTTGACCAATTGAGATCAAATTCTTCCTTAAGTTTGGAATATATTTGACATTTCTCAGTTTCCATACTAACCCATTTATTTTAATCTTCATTGTCCCCTTGCCGGCAGTGTCGCAAGGTTGATTATTGCCAAAATTTACTTTACCAAAATTACCTGATGTGTACTCCTCTAGGCAATCTCTACTACAAGTGGCATGGAATGAAGCTCCAGAGTTTAACACCCAAGACTCATTTTTGCTCTCCAAAGATCATATCAACATATCATCATTTTCTGAAGCAACATTGGCTTCTGTCTTTGCCCTCGTCTCATATTCTTTCTTCAGACTTTTATACTGGTTCTTGTAATGACTAGTTTTTACACAGTTCTTGCACTTAATAATTTTTGTGCTCTAGGAACCTGTGTCCTGAGAACCTCTACGATTTCTGGATTTAGACTACCTGGGCCTAGATTAGCCGCGGTTGTTTGATCATCCATACATGTTTCCTCTGCCTCGAATTTCCATGTTCAAGGCTGAACTCGAAGTGGAGCCATTATTTGATTGCATTCTGATTTCTTCCATTAAAATTATGCTGACGACCTCATCATATACAAGCTTTGATTTCCCTGCAGAGCTACTAATTATAGTAACAACACCATTCCAACTTTTAGGCAATTGACTTAGAATCAGTAGGGCACGAATCTCACTATCAAATATTATCCCGACTGACGCGAGTTGATCCGAAAACTCATTGAAATTATTCAAATTCCTACTAAGACTTTCACTTGCAGACATGGTCATAGTAAATAATTTTTTCATAAGATGTACCTTGCTAGCGGTTGACGGCTGCTCATACATATTAGAAAGCATATCCATCAGAGACTTGGTGGATGATATACGCTTGATATTTAATGCCACAGACTTTGACAACATCACTCTGATGGCTCTAAAAGCTTTTCGATCAAGCAACTCCCCCTCGTCTTCGTTCATGGATGCTTGCTTACCCTTCAATGGTAAGTGAAACTCCTTTCCTAACAAATAATCTTCAATCTGCATCTTCTAAAAATCAAAATTGTTGCCGTTGAACATTTCGATCTTTAAGCTTTTTTCATTTGAAATCTTGATTTGCTGATCTAGAGATGGAAATAGCTTAAATGGATAGCCCAGTTGGATCTGGAATGGACGAAAACCTTAGAAATGGTTCAAGTTGTTTGAAAAACAGACCCAAAATGACTCCGAAAAGCCCGGTCAAAGATCAAGTAAAACATGGTCAAACATGGTCAACAATGCTGACGTGGTAGTGTGTTGACGTGGCAGGGTGCGGCACTTTGGGCCCACTGCTGATGTGACACTGTACGTGGTGCTGACATTTTATTATGGAGCCCACCTATTGATGTGGCGGATGTCGAGGAGTTGCTGTGGCGACTGACGCAGCAGCGCTGACGTGTCGCTGGCTCATTGACGTGGACGGGCGGGGTCGGATAGGGGGTTGTTGGGTGGATTGGGGGTTGTAGAGTCGAATCATAGGTTTTTAGGTTGGGTCAAGTTGGTTCGGGAGAGGAAGACACGTGGCACGCATGGGACGCATGGGCGGCAAGTCACCGGCGCGTGATCGCCGCGTGACGAGGCGAATTGCTCCGATGAAGTGCGTGTTGGTGCATGTACGACCATATGAACTCCTTTCGAGCTCTGGTTTGCATCGTTGGCTTTATCTTGGCAAGGTGAACATGATGGTGGCCTCAAAAAATAATTTCGAGCCACTAGATAGAGCTCTGAATTCAGTGAACAACTCCAATCTAGTCTTTCTGCTCCAACTGGGCTCTGATAGCACTTGTTAGGACTCTGTAAGCAACCAGAAAAATTGGGACACCAGAAATTTATGTGGTTCAGTCAATATCAACCTATGTTTACAGAGCACACCATAATTCACTAAAAAATTGCCGGAAAAAATACAACTCTCCCAGCTTCTCTCTTCCTCACACTCTCTTCTTCCTCTCTTTTCTTCTCTGTATATTTCAACTCTCCACAGCTCCTCTATTTATAGGTAGCTGATGATCAATTACAATTAATTACAATAAATCCAAATTGATAAGTTTCATTCATCAAGATAAATGGCACAGCTTGCAAAATGTGTCTCCAGCTCCTCACGCATCTCCAGCTCTAGCACAACAAATAACACAATCCTTGCCTATATAAGAACTAGACTGATTCAAGTTGGATTGAGCTGGAGTCATATGGGCTGAACCTCTTGTATCTAAATAAAAATTTGAGGCCTCATATCCAGAGATGGAAAATAAGGAGGTGAGAGCTTCGACAATCTGAGCTTCAGAGGCATGACCATGTCGATCATACCGTTTGCTGCATCGATCCGCATAGTGACCCTCCATGTGGCATATTTAGCAACGCGGGGAACATCATCTAGAGGAGAAGTGTCCCTATCCTTATCCATAGCCGCCAATTTGGTCTTTCTTAGGGCAGGAGAAATTGGACCTTGGGTTCGGCTTCGCAGGATGGCGATGGGTAGCAGTGAAGGCCGCAGTGGTCGAGCCAGCAAGTTCCAATGATTTTTGAAAGAGCTCAAAGCTTTTGGCTTTGGGCACCAAGTTAGAAAAATAGGGTAACGGAGTGAGAGCCATATATGCCATGGAAAAACTCAAGAAGTTCGAGCCAAGACCTCGGAGGAACCAATGTACCTTGTCTTTGTCATTAACAGGCCAACCGGTTGCATGAAGTTAAGCACAGAGAGCCTTGATGGCTTGGGTGTACTCTGAAGCAGACTTAGTGCTACATTTCATCAGTTGCAAATCATCTTTTAGATGAATTTCATGGGCCTTGGAGCGATTGCTGAAGGTGTTCTCCAAGGTAACCCAGACCTCACCTGAAGTGGAGAGACCTACGACTTCAGCGATGGCCTCCTCAGTGAGGGAGGACAAGAGAAGGCTAAGGAGATGCTTTTCTATATTTTTCCATGCCACATGTTTGATGTTTGGTGTCTAAGAATCCACAGGGTCAAAACGGGGTGGGGGATCAAGAGTGTCATCCACATGGCCGATCAGTTCTTGGCTCTCTAAGAAAGGAAGCAATTGACTTTTCCATAGGAGATAGTTGGATGAGAAGAGTTTGATTGTGACCATGTGGATAAGGGTATTGAAAGGAAGAAGAGTGGAGGAAATTACGGCAGCCATGGGTGGGGTAATGTGAGTGTAAATCAAGATTAGAAAGAAAGCGACTAGGGTTGGTTTAAATGCTCATAGAAGTGGGAATGGGTGAGAGAGAGTTGTGGTCGATGATAGCAGTGCTGCTTGGGAGTAAAGATAATGGTTAGGAAGAGTTCAGGTCAAAGATGGAAGTGCTAGTGTTTGCTATAGGCTAAGAAGTCACCATGGCTTCAAAAAGAACCATCAAGAGTTAGAGAGAAAGTGGTAGAGTTTGAAGGATGAGTGATGGTTCAGTGTCGTCGCTGCCAGGGATGGGAGTGAACAGAACTGATAGAGATTGGATGGTACTTCGCCATTGCAAGTGGGTGACTCTATATTGGACTCGGAAACAAGGTGTCCTGCTCGGTTTTGAGTCTGAGCTCAACTCCAGCAACGGTTCAGGGGGGCGCGAAGTCAGACAAGCGAGAGAGAGGGGTGTACAACTAAGATAACAAGGAACAGGGGGTTCGGCTGCTATGATTTGGACGATGTTGCGACGATAGGGCAGTGGTTCAAGGAAGGGGAAAAGGAAGGGTAGTATATCAAGTTCACGAATAGGGATTATAACGCGAAATAGAGGTTCGGGTTGCAGATCGAGGTATTGCACCGAGAAAGCGACGACACGCAGGGATTGCTGGAGAAGGAGACGCAGCTCACATTGCATGGCAAATTAGGGATTTGGTGGTTAGGGATTTACTTTGGGATTGCTTGCGAGAGAGAGAGAGAGAGAGAGAGAGAGAGAGAGAGAGAGAGAGAGAGAGAGAGAGAGAGAGAGAGAGAGAGAGAGAGAGAGAGAGAGAGATTCAGACAGATAGAGAGACAGAGAAGGACATGGATGATAGCTAGGCACGCGCATAGGATATTGGTGGAGGTTGTGTGCCGTTAGGAGTGTAGAGGAGAAAGAGATTAGGGTTAGGAGCCACGGTGCCTAAGAAATTAGGGTAGACTATTTAGGCTCTATGTAGAGACCTAGAAAATAAAAGGAAAATTCAAAAGAAATAAAAGCAGGGATTCATTGACGAACGCCTATATACAGTTCATCGACGAGTTTCAATGCCTCATCGATGAAGAGATATTGAGAGGGGGACATAAACGTCCTTTGGTTCATCGATGAACTCATTATCCTTGTCGACGAACTCCCTTCTTCGATTCGTCAACGAGTCCACATGTCTCGTCGACGAAGCCATGTGGCAGCAGTATATATATATACACAAAATTGGATTTTTGGGCATAAATTCAACTGGATTCTCTCTCTCTCTCTCTCTCTCTCTCTCACTAGATTTTCGACTTCTCTCACTTCTCTCTATATCATTTAAAATATAGTAATTCTGAGTTATTTGTTCAAACATACTTCTATCTATACTATATATTCACTGTATTCTGTGTATACTGTATATGTAATTCTAAAAGCTTCCCTAGATGGTTGTATGTCATGATTTAACCACTCATGACAGGGTTGTGCGGCCCGTAGGTGGGACTAGACACTGGTCGGCCTATCAGTGCTAGTCTAACTATATTTCTATATATGTCTATAGCAGGAAGGCCCACTCCACCTAGTCCGAATGCCAGTGAGCTCTCTACTCTACATGTGGCACAATTGGCATTCAACACCATACTCTATCTGAGACGTATGGTTGTACTGTCTATACGATATAGCTACGGTACCGTACTCTATAAACTGCTCTGTTCCATCAGGCTCTAATACTATATAATATTATTTCTATATAACCATGATTTTGTATCAACTGTGTTAACCATGACGCTATAATAATTATATATCTGTATCATCTGTAATTATGTATGTCATGGTTCTATACTCTGTATATCATAGTTTGGTAAAGCTCTGTATAATCATTGTTTTGTAAAGTTCTATATAATCATAGTTTTATAAAATACTGTATAATCATGGCTCTGTATAATTATAGTTCTGTAAAATACTGTATAATCATGGCTCTAAATAATTATAGTTATGTAAAACACTATTGTAACGCCTCGTACCCTTAAACCCGGGTCCGATGCGTTATACCTAATAAAATCATAATCCATAACATACGCAGCGGAAAACGTAAACATTATCTTCATATAACATATACCATAATACTGTAATACCAGAGTTTTCTATTTTCTATCTATAAATTCATAAAAACCATCCATCACCTGCATTTCCATAACTACTTACATCACCAAAACATTTTAGTATGTTCACAATCATTCATCCCTTAACATCCATAAAACATAAAGACATAAATATTTAAATCCAAACTGTCATTATCATATACCATGTTTCTTAATATTCCTCAAAAATTCTAAAATACCCTCGAACTCCTAAGCTCGATCTTGAGGACGTTCTGAAAAAGAAACATTCATATTCGGGTGAGACACATCTCCATAAGGGAAGAAACATACATATTAAAACAGCGTGTGGCTAACATGAGGTATATAAATATCATTTTAATTACAATTGCAAATCATTAACATAACTCTAAAATCATTTTCTGAACCTAATCAAACACATGCAAAAATTTAACCCATGAGATTATCCAAGGATAGGGGTGATTACCCGCCCATACAAGTAGCACCCCTCTGCTTTAATACTTAGGTAACCCTAAGGTCACAACTAAAGCATACCAGTGCACTCACCTTACTCAGTAAGCCCTCAAGTGATAGATTAATCTCGTACTCACACATTCAACAATAGTTTATTGGCAAAGGCCCTAAGGTTCTACCCGCCCATACAAGTAGGCTCCCTCTGCCCTAGTACGTTATGTAGCTACTGCCACATCTGAAGCTACTAGTGCACTTGCCTTTCTCAGCAAGCCTTCAGGCGAAGAGTTCGCCTTACCCAATCATAACATGTTTTATGTACATACATACTTCTAATATCATAATACATCATTCCTTTCTGTCATTATACGTTCATACACATTCATTCATGTTCATAACTTAACTTTACATTTCGTTTCACTTTAAGTGACTCTTTCCCATTTGTATCATTCGCGTTTCACATTTCATTTCATTACATTATCATTCCATTGTTATTTCATTGCATAAGATTTCATTTCATTACTTCGTACTACAACTGGTCTTTAGCCATCATTTGTTAGTTTCCACATAGAAATGCGCTAGAATCTGCTACAGTTAGTTTCTACATATAAATGCACTAGAATCTGCTAACATGGTTGTTTTTCAGCTGTCTTACATTTACATGGTTGCATTTAACATACACAAGCAACATTGTCCATATCATATTTTATTCATAAAGCTTTACTTACTTAACCTGCATCTCGTATATCTAACATATATTCACACAGAATCTCATGCCACACAGTTTTAGCAGTAAAATTCATATACATTACTTACAAAATAAGCCAACCCATAATTAATATTTATATGCTGAAAATATGTTTTCATTTCTTACTTAATTTCTCATAAAATACTTTTCACTTTCATTCATTTACTTTCATATATACATAGCCATATAAACATCCATAGGCTCAGAAAACATAAATTTCATGGCTGGCATTTTAAACCCACATATAAACATATATACATAAATAACACATAATTCATTTTAATTCATGAAAAACCTGATTTAATATATAAACTTCCCCTTTACCTGACTTTTAAACTACGCTGGTAGGATCCCCAAACTGATACCTGTAGCGTTCACCTGGGCCCTGAATCCAAAAAATCCTAACTCAATTAAAATAAATTCCAATTAACTTAAATCTTAAGAAAAATACTTACTTACTACTTCCTAGGCTCCAAATAACAACATTCCTTAAGACAATCCCAAAATAACTAACTTACCCTGATTTTGGGATGTTTCCCAAACCTTACAACCCAACGATCAGCTCCTACACCTTGAAGAGAATGATCCCACGAACCTCCTTGCAATTCCAGATCGTCAAACCGGGTCAAAATTGGCTCGAAATAGAATAGAGAAGGTTGGGGGATCATTTTAGAGAGAGAGAGAGAGAGAGAGAGAGAGGAGAGAGAGTTCATGAGATTTCACGTTGAAAATGAACAACAACCTATTTAGAGGCAGGGCTTCATCGACGAGACACGTCGATTCGTCGATGAGGCACTGTAGAGTCTTCGTTGATGAGAAGATACCTTCGTCGATGAAATTCAGGGTTTCCAAAATTCTCTCTCGGGATTTCTTCGTAGACAAGAAGCAGACTTTGTCAACGAGCCTAGAAGGACACTCGTCGATGAGGCCTGCTTTTCCTTCTAATTTCTTTCCTTTTTGCCTTCATTATCCATTAATCCATTTCATTTATCATATTTTCTAATTATTTAAATTTCGGGTCATTACAACTATATAATCATGGCTATGTAAATCACTGTATATTCATAATTCTATAAAAATACTATTTATTCATGGTTCTATAATCTGAACATCATAGTACTGTGCAAATTGTACATCATAATTCTGTATAAACGTATAAGCTATAATTCTGTAAAATACTATATAGCCATAACTTTGTGAATAACTCTGTGAATAACTCTGTAGCACGAAAGGCCCGCTTCACCCGGTTCAAAGTGTTATACCTGAATAATTCATCTTTCATGGTGCCCCGAACCTGCCTAGTGGGACCCGGGTACCACGTAATCCATTCATTTACTTGATACCTGACATTGTATTATCATTTACGCAGTGGAAAACATAAATATAATCCTCCAACAATATAATACCAGAGTTTTCTACATCTATCTACATTCCAAAATAAACCATTCATTCACCTGTATCCGTATATATATATACATATTAGCAACATCCAGTATTCACAACCATCCATAATTCAAAAAACTTAAAATATAAAACATAAAAACTTAATAAAGTTCAAAAATATCATCAAGCTCAAACCCTTTCTTTCTAACTCAAAAATACTATAACAGCCCCAAGATCTCTAAGCTCGATCATATGGAGGTATTAAAAAAGATAAATTTGTATTCGGGTGAGACACATATCAGTAAGGGAAGAAACAATATATTAAATCAGCGTGTGGCCAACATGAGATTATAATCAATATAATATTCAACATTTGCAGATCTTTAACTTAATTTCTGAAATCATTTCTGAACCTAATCAATCACATGCAAGCTATTTTACTCACGAGAAAAACCTAAAGATAGGGGTGATTACCTGCTTATACAGGTAGCACCTCTCTACTTTGATACTTTAGGCAACCTGAAGGTCAACATACCAAGGCACTCATCTTACTCAGTAAGCACTCCGATGAAGAAGTAATCTTGCACTCACACAGTTCATCCAAAGGTTTACCAACAAAGGCTCCTGAGAATAGGGAAATCTATCCACCCATACATGTAATTTCCCTCTGCCTTAGTACGTTATGCAGCCTACTGCTACACTCGATACTAACCAGGGCACTTGTCATTCTCAGCAAGCTCTTGGGCGAAGAGTTTGCCCCGCCCAAATGTAACATGTTCTACAAGCATAAATAGTGATACTACCGTAATACATTATTTTGTCTGTCATTAGTCTGCAATTCTCATCTGTTCATGTTCTCGGCTTTGACATTTCATAACATTTCACTTTATGTGCCTCTTTCCCATCGTTCACATTTCACATTTCATTTCAATTTCATTCTCATTTTAATTTCATTTCATAATATCTTTGAGCTGTTTTGTATTAGTCCACATAGAAATGCGCTAGTCTGCTACCTAACATCTTTCGGCTGTTTTTGTGTTAGTCCCAACCTCTTTTAGCTGTTTTTGTTTTAGTCCCAGCATCCTTCAGCTATTTTTGTTTCCATGGTTGCATTAACACTCACATACAGCATATTTCATATAACATTTTCTTTTCAGCGCATTTCTTATATAACATGCATCTCATACTTATAACATAATTCCACACAAAATTCTATTTAGTAATAAGATTCATACATTTCCTATAAAATAAGTCAACCTACATTTAACATTCATATACTGAAAATATACCTTTAATTTGTTACATAATTATCCTGAAAAGCTTTTCACTTTCATCAGTCCATTTTCATATATACATAACTAATAAAACAACCCTAAGCTCAGAAATCATAATTTAAATGGTTGGCATTTTAAACCCGTAAGAAAACATAAACATATACATCAATTATCCATTTTTTATCTATTTAATTCATAAAATTATGTTTTAATATATATTCCCCCTTACCTAATTTCTTGAATTACGCCAATAGGGACGCCAAAACGATACCTGCGGTGTTCACCCGAACCCTGAATTATAAATCCTAATTCCATTAAATCAACCCTACATAAAATACTATTTTAACATTTCCTATGCCTATAAATTCCCAATAAACATTTAAACTTCCAAATATAACCAATTTACATAATTCCCCAAATAACACTCTCACTTTGGAGTGGTGCCTAGGATACTCAAATTGAAAATTTACTCTGGTCAAAATGACAACGATCGAGACTAGGACTCCGTGGTGGTGCTTGATCGTCGACTTAGCTGAAGATCTAAGGAGAAATTGAGTAAAAAGTGAGGGTTTACCTTTCCCCAAGAGTGGTGCCTATGTTGCTCTCACGACAAATCCACTCTGGTAGAAATGTCGGTGACGGAGATAGGAATCCAACGATACCTTCCATTTTTCGATTGATTGGATATTCATCGAGAAATTTTAAAGAAAGAGAGGTGGCTGTGGAGAGAGAAAATGAAAATGGTGCAGGGGAGCGTGAGCTCTCCGAGAATCTAGTAGATAAGATTCAAAATTGAATTTTATAGTAATGGTTAGAGTAAGATAGTGGGCAAGATTGCATGTATCTTACTTTAACCATTATATACATAATATATCTACTTTAACCTATATATACAATATAATAAACTTACATATATATATATATATATATATATATATATATTATAATAATATTTTAAATGTCATTCATGCATTTATTGCATTTCACTTATATTTAATTATATTATATTAATATTATTACTTTACTATCTTACGTTAACCATTATAACATTATATTAATATTATACATACATATATATATAGGATAAAGTAATGTGGGTATTTATTTCGTCCTATTATTTATTTCATTAATTCAATTTAATAATAATAATTAATTAGTTAATAAGATTAATAAATTCTTTTTCCAGGTCTTTACATTCTCCTCTCCTTATGAAAATTTCGTCATCGAAATTTCTATTAACCATTCATTTCCACATTTTAGGAATTCATAACTCAATGCATCTACAATATCCCAATATCTATCAAATGAATTCCTACGTTTTCCACAATTAACTAACATCATCATAAACATTAAGATCATTATATAAACTACTCAATCATCCCTAATTAAATTAAACCATCATTATCTTAAATATATAATCTCGTACTTGCGCCTCTAGCAGTATCTACATCAGCCTGAAGCAACGAGTACACTCGTGCTGGACCCACCCTTCATAGTGGTACTTGCTGTTCTCTCGATACCATAACCTCTAAAATCAACTAACTAGCCTCATACCACACATTTCCATATACTCCAATTTAAATATCAAACACCCAACATGACCACAAACCATTAAATCACATCACCTAAATTATTCTCATTCAAATATTTTTTTTTTCTCGACAAATCAACCAACCTAACCTTCGAGTTCAAATCTCAAGTTCTAATTTCTCTGCTCGGAAACATCAGCATCGATGGATTTATCATGATTTTCTAAAGCTAGCCACTTCTTCAAAAAAACATAGAAGACCATCAAAGGATTTCTGCTCTCAAGCTTACAAAATACAACTCATAATTCCTAACGGTTTCTTAATCTACCCATCCCTATCCTTATCGCAACTCAATCCTATACTTTGCTATTAATCCATTTTAGAGTCTGCAGAACCCAAAACCTAATGCTCTGATACCAAAATGTAACATCCTGAACCCAAAAACCTACCCCGGTGCGTTATACCTAAATAATTTGTGCTTCGTGGCACCCCAAACACGCCTAGTGGGACCCCGGTGCCACGTAATCCATTCATTTACCTGATACCTAACATTCTATTATCATTTACGTAGTAAAAAACATAAATATAATCCTCCAATAATTTAATACCAGAGTTTTCTACATCTATCTACATTCCAAAATAAACCATTCATCCACCTGTATCCACATATATATATATATATATATATATATATATATATATATATATATATATATACATATCTCCAACATCCAGTATTCACAATCATCCATAACTCAGAAAACTTAAAACATAAAACATAAAAACTTAATACAGATAAAAAATATCATCAAGCTTATACCCTTTCTTTCTAACTCAAAAATACTATAACAGCCCTGAGCTCTCTAAACTAGATCATGTGGAGGTCCTAAAAAAGATAAATTTGTATTCGAGTGAGACACATCTCAATAAGGAAAGAAACAATATATTAAATCAATGTTTGGCAAACATGAGATTGTAATCAACATAATATTCAACATTTGTAGATCTTTAACATAATTTATGAAATCATTTTCAGAACCTAATCGATAATATGCAAGATATTTTACCCACGAGAAAAATCTAAGGATAGGGGTGATTACCCGCTCATACAAGTAGCACCTCTCTTTTTTGATACTTTAGGCAACTCGAAGGTCACAACTGAAGCATACTAGGGCACTCACCTTACTCAGTAAGACCTCAGGTGAAGAAGTAATCTCGTACTTACATAGTTCATCCAAAGGTTTACCAGCGAAGGCTCCTGAGAATAGGGAAATCTACCCACATATACAAGTAATTTCCCTCTACCCTATTACGTTATGCAGCCAACTGCTACACTTGATACTAACCAGGGTACTCGCCTTTCTCAGCAAGCCCTCAGGCGAAAAGTTTGTCCTGCCCAAGCGTTACATGTTCTACAAGCATAAATAATGATACTACCATAATACATTATTTTGTCTATCATGATTCTATAATTCTCATCTGTTAATGTTCTCAGCTTTGACATTTTATAACATTTCACTTTACGTGCCTCTTTCCCATTTCACATTGTTCACATTTCACAATTCATTTCTATTTCATTCATTTCCCTTTCATTCTCATTTTCATTTCATTTCATAACATACCCAGCATCTTTTAGCTGTTTTTGTGTTAGTCCCAGCATCTTTTAACGGTTTTTGTGTTAGTCTACATAGAAATGCACTAGTCTGCTACCCAGCATGTTTTCGTTGTTTTTGTGTTAGTCCTCAGCATCTTTAAGCTATTTTTATATTAGTCCCAGCATCTTTCAACTATTTTTGTTTCCATGGTTGCATTAATACTCACATGCAGCATATTTCATATAACATTTTCATTTCAGCAGATTTCCTGTATAGCATGCATCTCATACTTATTACATAATTCCACACAGAATTATATTTAGCAGTAAAATTCATACATTTCCTGTAAAATAAGCCAACCTACATTTAACATTCATATACTGAAAATATACCTTTAATTTCTTACATAATTATCCTGAAAAGTCTTTCACTTTCATCAGTACATTTTCACATATACATAACTAATAAAACAGCCCTAGGCTTAGAAATCATAATTTAAATGGTTAGCATTTTAAACCCATAAGAAAACATATACGTATACATAAATTATCCATTTTTTTTTTATCTATTTAACTCATAAAATTCTAGTTTAATATATATTTCCCCTTACTTGGTTTCTTGAATTACACCAACAGGGACCGCAAAACGATGTCTACGGTGCGTACCTGAACCCTGAATCACAAATCCTAGTTCCATTAAATCAAATCTAAATAAAATACTATTTTAACATTTCCTAAGCCCATAAATTCCTAATAAACATTTAAACTTTGAAATGTAACCAATTTACTTAATTCCCCAAACCACACTCTTGCTTTGGAGTGGTGCCTAGGATACCCAAATTGAAAATTTACTCAAGCCAAAATGATGATGATCGAGACTAGGACCCCGTGATGGTGCCTGATCGTCGATTTAGTTGAAGATCTAAGGAGAAATTAAGTAAAAAGAGAGGGTTTACCTTTCCCCAGGAGTGGTATCTATGTTGCTCCCACAACAAATCCACTTCGGTAGAAATGTCGGTGACGGAGATAGGAATCCAACGGTACCTTCTATTTTTCGATTGATCGAATATTCGCCAAGAAATTTTAGAGAGAGAGGGGTGGCTGTGGAGAGAGAAAATGAAAGTGGCGCAAGGGGGTGTGAGCTCTCTGAGAATCCAGAAGATAAGGGTCAAAATTGAATTTGACAGATTGCATGCAATCTTACCCACTAATACTATTATATTAATATATCTGAAATTAGGATAGCTTCCCAAGAGGGGGGGGGGTGTGAATTGGAATTTTTAATTTTATTTCAATTTTAATTTTTTGTTTAATATCAACAACCACAACAAGTAAATATAAAAACAATTTAACCACAACCAATCAAGATAATCAAAAACTCGATCTTTGTCTTAATAGCCCTGTAATGAATTGTAAAACACGCTGAATTTATGTAAGCCCTGTGTTTATTCCAAACTCACAAGTCTTCTTTATGTTTAACTTTTAAACAAACTTTCAGATTAATAAGTTTAGGTTGATCAACCAATGTAGTCCCTTTCAGTTTCCGCAATCAATGCTGATCAAACCAAAAACAAATTTACATCCGGTCTATTTAACAACTAAACACTCAGAATTAATCAATTTAAAAACATATACGCAGGTTATAAGTCTTTGCTGAAAAAGTAAAGAGTAAGGAAGAAGAGAAACACAAGATTTTTCGAGGTTTGGCTTATACCCAGCCTACGTCCTCGCCTTTGGCAAACCACCAAAGGATTCACTAGTTTAGTTACGTTTACGGGTGGAACAATACCGATTACAAACACTCCTTCCGTTAGGCTAGAGCCCGCCTCTCCAAACGATATTCGCTCGCTTAGTTCAACGATTCTATAGCTCTGAATCGTCTATGAATAAAAATCAAGATAAAGAGATTTTGTGTACAAGAAAATACTCTCACAACAGAGTAGGTTAGTACAACATTCAGCACAATAATACTTTAAAGTAATTCAAATATAAAAGAATTTGAACCTCAATACTTAATATGAATCACCAAATATCTTCCAAAATATGAAAGATTCTGACTTTGAAAGCTTTGCTTCGGAGTTTGAATCAGTAACAATTCAGTAGTTGAACACAAGAGAGTTTGGGAGCCTTTGAGAACTTTTATTGCTTGAAAATTGCTTGGGTGTCTCAAACCTTTGAAGATTGGAGCTATTTATAGATGTTTAAAAGCAATTCCTTACCCCCAAAGTTTCTTTGAAATAGTTTCCAAGTTTTTTAAAATAATAGTGTCCAAAAAACTTTATTTAAAAAATCTTCCTGTTGAGAGTTTTTAATCCAACGTTCGAGTGGCAGTCGCCTGCCACGACTTGGTAGTCGCCTGTCATAGAACAAACTCACAACACAGAACACTGGCAGTCGCCTGTCAGAACCAAGGCAATCGCTTAGCATGTTCACTCAGGCACCTGGCATGTTCAGGCAGTCGCCTATCTTGCTACTATCTCTTTAAAAAATCCCTTACTTAATTTGGCAGTCACCTGCCATATTATGACAGTCGCCTGACCCTTCTTTATTTCAAAAGTTTTTCTTTTTCAAAAACCCTTTCTTTTCATTGATTATCAAAATATTATTTAGAGTATAAAAATATATTTATGAATATTTTGAGAGCTTTAATTCAATTTATATTTGAAATTAACTTGAAGTACTTACATTTAGAACATCTTAAAAACATGATCCTTTGATCTTCAATCTTGTTCTTCCATCATCTTTGAGTATTCAATCTTCTCTTTAAGCTTTCACCAGATTATCTTTAATCCTCATGCTCTTTAAGATCTCTTTGTAACCCATAAGCTTTATTATGCTCTTCAAGATTTCTTTTTAATCCATAAGCTTTCTCATGCTCTTGAGCTTTGTCACTTCCTTTAAGCTTTGCCTTTTTCCTGAAAAACTTTCACTTGAACCACATTAAACACATCATGATTTGTTATCATCAAAATAAGAATTGTAAGTCTTATTAGGCCAACAATATCTATATAATATATTTACTTTAACCTATATATACAATATAATAAACTTACATATATATTATAATAATATTTCAAATGTCATTCATGCATTTATTGCATTCCACTTATATTTAATTATATTATTTTAATATTATTACTTTACTATCTTACTTTAACATTATAACATTATATTAATATCATACATACATACATACATATATATATATATATATATATATATATATGTATGTATGTATACTTATATATTCATCTTATTATTTATTTCATTAATTCAATTTAATAATAATACTTAATTAATTAGTAATATTAATAATTTTTTTCCTGGGTCTTTATATTCTCTCCTCCTTTAGAAAATTTCGTCCTTGAAATTTCTATTAACTATTCTTTTCCTCATTTCAGGAATTCTTAATTCGATGCATCTCACATATTCCAATATCTATCAAATTAATTCCTACATTTTCCACAATTAAATAACATCATCATAAACATTAAGATTATTATATAAACTGCTCAATCATCCCTAATTAAATTAAATCATCATTATCTTAAATATATAATCTCGTACCTGCGCCTCTAGCAGTATCTACATCAGCCTGAAGCAACAAGTACACTCGTGCTGGACCACCCCTTCCTACTGGGTACTTGTTGTTTCCCCCGATACCATAAGCTCTGAAATCAACTAACTAACCTCATACCACACATTTTCATATACTCCAATTTAAATATCAAACACCCAACATGACCACAAACCTTTAAATCACGTCACCTAAATTATTCTCATTCAAAGTTTTTTTTTCTCTCCACAAATCAACCAACCTAACCTTCAAGTTCAATTCTCAAGTTCTAATTTCTCTCCTAAAAAAAATTACTATCGATGGATTTACCATGACTTTTTGAAGCAAGCTACTTCTTTAGAAAAACACAGATGACCATCAAGGGATTTCTGCCCCCAAGCTTACAAAACATAGT
Organism: Malania oleifera; assembly: GCF_029873635.1. NCBI lineage: Eukaryota > Viridiplantae > Streptophyta > Magnoliopsida > Santalales > Ximeniaceae > Malania > Malania oleifera. Next base: position 115,830,854 of record NC_080420.1, read on the forward strand.
TCAAAATTCCTAACAGTATCTTAATCTACCAATCCTTATCCTTAACGCAACTCAATTAAATACTTTGGTATTAATCCATTTTAGAGTCTCTAGAACCCAAAAACTAATGCTTTGATACCAAATTGTAATGCCCAAAACTCGAAAACCCAATATGGTGCGTTATACTTAAATAATCTGTGCTTCGTGGCGCCCCAAACACGCCTGGTGGGACCTGGGTGCCACGTAATCCATTCATTTACCTGATACCTGACATTCTATTATCATTTACGGAGTGAAAAACATAAATATAATCCTCCTACAATGTAATACCAGAGTTTTCTACATCTATTTACATTCAAAAATAAACCATTCATCCACCTGTATATATATATACATATCTCCAACATCCAGTATTCACAATCATCCATACCTCAGAAAACTTAAAACATAAAACATAAAAACTTAATACAACTCAAAAATATCATCGAGCTTATACCCTTTCTTTCTAACTCAAAATACTATAACAGCCCCGAGCTCTCTAAGCTCGATCACGTGGAGACCCTGAAAAAGAAAAATTTTTATTCGAGTGAGACACATCTCAGTAAGGGAAGAAACAATATATTAAATCAACGTGTGGCCAATATGAGATTATAATCAACATAACCCAATTAATCACATGCAAGATATTTTACCCACGAGAAAAACCTAAGGATAGGGGTGATTGACCGCCCATACAAGTTGCACCCCTCTACTCTGATACTTTAGTAAATTCGAAGGTCACAACTGAAGCATACCGGGGCACTCACCTTACTCAGTAAGCCCTCAGGTGAAGAGTAATCTCGTACTCACACAGTTTATCCAAAAGTTTACCAGTGAAGGATCTTGAGAGTAGGGAAATCTACCTGCCCATACAAGGAGTTTCCCTCTGTTTTAGTATGTTATGCAGCCTACTACTACACTTGATACTAATCAGGACATTCGCCTTTCTCAGCAAGCCCTCGGACGAAGAGTTTTCCCCACCCAAACATAACATGTTCTTCAAGTATAAATAATGATACTACCATAGTACGTTATTTTGTTTGTCATTATTTTGCAATTCTCATATGTTTATGTTCTTAGCTTTGATATTTCATAACATTTCACATTATATGACTCTTTCCCATTTCACATCGTTCACATTTAACATTTCATTTCCATTTCATTCTTATTTTCATTTCATTTCATAATATTCCCAGCATCTTTCAGCTGTTTTTGTGTTAGTCCCAACATCTTTCAGTTTTTTTTGTATTAGTCCACATAAAAATGCGCTAGTCTACTACCCAGCATTTTTCAGCTATTTGTGTGTTAGTCCCAGCATCTTTCAGCTATTTTTGTATTAGTCCTAGCATCTTTTAGCTGTTTTTGCTTCCATGATTGTATTAACACTCATATGCAACATATTTCATATAACATTTTCATTTCAGCACATTTCCTGTATAACATGTATCTCATACTTATAACATAATTCCACACAAAATTCTATTTACTCATGCCACACTATTTAGCAGTAAAATTTATACGTTTCTTGTAAAATAAGCCAACCTACATTTAACATTCATATACTAAAAATATAGCTTTAATTTTTTACATAATTATCCTGAAAAAGCTTTTACTTTCATCAGTTCATTTTTACATATACATAACTAATAAAACAACTCTAGGCTCAAAAATCATAATTTAAACGGTTGACATTTTAAACTCATAAGAAAACATATACATATATATAAATTATCCATTTTTTTATCTGTTTAATTCATAAAATTCTTGTTTAATATATATTCCCTCTTACTTGGTTTCTTGAATTATACCAATAGGGACCCCAAAATGATGTCTGCGGCGCTCACCCGAACCCTAAATCACAAATCCTAGTTCCATTAAATCTACCCTAAATAAAATACTATTTTAACATTTCTTAGGCCCATTAATTCCCAATAAACATTTAAACCTCCAAATATAACCAATTTTCTTGATTCCCCAAATCACACTCTCACTTTGGAGTGGTGCCTAGAATACCCGAATTGAGGCCAAAATGACGATGATTGAGACTAGGACTCCGTGGTGGTGCTCGATCATCGATTTAGCTGAAGATCTAAGGAGAAATTGAGTAAAAAGTGAGGGTTTACCTTGCCCTAGGAGTGGTGTTTATGTTGCTCCCACGACAAATTCACTCCAGTAGAAATATCGGTGAAGAAAATAGGCATCCAACGGTACCTTCCGTTTTTCGATCGGCCGAATATTGCCAAGAAATTTTAGAGAGAGAGAGATGGCAGTGGAGAGAGAAAATAAAAGTGGCGCAGGGAGGCGTGAGCTCTCTGAGAACCTAGAAGATAAGATTCAAAATTGAATTTGATAGATTGCATGCAATCTTACCCACTACTACTATTATATTAATATATCTACATAATATATCTAGTTTAACCTATATATTTAATATAATAAACTTATATATATATATATATATATTATAATCATATTTCAAATGTCATGAATTCCACTTATATTTAATTACATTATATTAATATTATTACTTTACTATCTTACTTTAACCATTATAACATTATATTAATATTCTACATACATACATACATACATATATATATATATATATATGTATGTATACTTTTATATTCATCATATTATTTATTTCTTTAATTAAATTTAATAATATTAATTAATTAGTTAATAATATTAATATATATTTTTCGGGTCTTTGCAAAATTCCTGATTTTCTGAACGTTTACTGGTCTCACCCAACTCACCACTGCTTCTATTTTGCTCGAATCTACTAATACGCCGTCCTCGGAGATCACATGCCTGAGAAAGGTGACCTACCTCAACCAAAATTCACATTTCTTGAACTTAGCGAACATTTTCTTTTCCCTTAATACCTGTAATACCAAGCTCAGAAGATTCTCATGCTCCTTAAAACTCTTCTAGTATACCAGTATATCATCAATAAAGACCACAACAAACTGGTCTAAGTACGGATGGAACACCCGATTCATTAGGACTATAAATACTGCTGGTGCATTAGTCAATCCGAACGACATTACTAAGAACTCATAATGCCCATACCTGGTTCAGAAAATTGTTTTTGAAATGTCCTCCACTTTAGCTTTCACATGGTGATATCTCGACCGAAGATCAATCTTGGAGTAGACCTGGGTCCGCTGGAGCTAATTAGATAAATTTTCGATTCTGGGAAGAGGATATTTATTATTGACTATCACTTTATTTATTTCTCTATAATCAATACACATCCTCATAGTTTCATTTTTCTTCTTTACGAAAAGGACTGGTGCTCCCCAAGGTGACACACTAGACCTGATAAACCCTTTATCCAACAACTCCTGCAACCAGTCTTTCAATTCTTTCAGTTCAACTGGGGTCATCTTATAAGGTGCTTTAGATATCAGTGTCGATCCTGGGAGCAGAACCACGGTAAATTCAATCTCTCGATCTGGTGGTAAACTAGATAATTCTTCTGGAAAAACATTTGAAAATTCTCTAACTACTGGAATATCAACTTGTTTCAATTCTTCTTTTGACATCTCCTTTATATAAGCCACATACCCCTAGAAACCACCCAGAAGCAGTCTTCTCACCTGAATGGCCGACATTAACTGTAGCAAAGCGCGCACACGTGATCCCACTAATCTGAATTCCTATTCACCTGGGAGTCTGAAAATCACTTCTTTTTTATATCAATCAATGCTTGCATAATTAGCTGCCAGCCAGTCCATACCCAATATCACATCGAACCCCTACATATCTAATATCACGAGTTCGGCTGGCAAAACTTTCTCTTGAATGCCCACTGGATAGTTTTTAAGTACCCTCCTACACCTCATTGTAGATCCAGTCGGCGTGGCTACTGACAACTCAACATCTAATAGATGTGCCTCAACCCCAGATAATTTAACATATCCCGACGACACAAAAGAATGGGTGGCACCTATGTCAAACAAAAAAACCACTTTATATGGTAAAGTAGTAAGAATACCTGTCACGACGTCTCTAGCAGTCTCATGGTCTCCCAGCATCAATGCATAAACCCTCGTCAGGGCTATGTTCCTCTGCTAGTTGCCACCCTTGGGTGCCTGATTATGTCCCCAGATCTGTCTAAGGGCTGGTGCATTGTTCGATGGCCAATGACACTCCTGTGTTATGATCTGGGTCTACCACATCTGTAGGAAACATTGTTTCCCAAACGGCATGCTCCCATATGCCTCCTACCACATATAGGGAAAACAGGGTATATCTCCTCACCCTGGTACCAATGATCTCCCCTCTCCTATCTCTGAGTTCTACCATATTTATCTCCCCTCCAAGGGCCTCGACTAGACCCTACTTGAAATCCCAGAGGCATGGGTCTTTTTCTCTAACTCAGGGTCCCCGCATACCCGTGGCTACTCTCCTCTACCACTGTGGCCCTGTCCACCATTTGGAGAATTCCTACACTTTTAGAATTGTCACCTACTTGTAGATATCCTGCCTCAAGCCCCCTCTCAAACATCCTTGTTTTTTAAACCTCATCTAGGACGATGTAGGGGGCAAAGCGTGACAGATCAATGAACTTTGCCGCATACTACTGGACCATGAGATTTCCCTAAGTCAATTTTAGAAATTTTGCTACCTTATTCTCTCTGACGATGGTAGGAAAATAACGATCAAAGAATATTTCTTTAAATCGGCACTAGGCTATAACCACTGGTACACATCTCTACTCCTCCAATAATCTTGTAGTTGTCCACCATCTCTTGGCCTCACCTGTCAATTTATAGGTAGCATAAATGACCCTTTGTTCATCCGTACAGTGGAGCATCGTCAGTATTTTTTCAATCTCCTGCGTCCAATTTTTGGCCACTGTAAGATCGGCTCCTCCTGAGAATACCAGAGGATTCATTTTGGTGAACTTCTCAATCATACAACCTTGGTATCGATGGGCCTCCTTGCTCTCTAGAGTTTCGCGCAATCTCAGCCATAACTTGCTAAGCCACACTATGCAGAATTGCGTCTGAATCATCACCTCCCGTGTCAGAGGGGCCTACACCATCATCGCCACTGGCATGGGCATTGTTACCGCCAAGGTCCATCTTGAAAAGAACACAAACATAGTCTAAGAATCCTATCTGTATAACATGACTAACATATTTATCTAACTAAAATCTCATATCCTCAACTAACCTATCATCCTTATTCTCAACTACTGGCATGGGCATTGCTACCCCTAGGGTCCATCTTGAAAAGAAGACAAACATAGTCTGAAAACCCTGTCTATATAACATGACTAACATATTTATCTAACTAAAATATCATATCCTTAGCTAACCTATCATCCTTATTCTCAATTTAAGAGTCAGTCAAGTACTTGAGAAGCACAACCCCACAATAGTTTACTATGACTTTCCTCAAATTATCACACTAGGAAAGATACAGAAACCATTACGAAAATCTTGCATCCCGATCACGAAACAAAATCTAAATACTCATCTTACTCTCCCCAATATTGACGCACTAAATTCTTGATCTATTCCTATACTCTGGTATTGTTTCCGTTGCACACTATAGTCTACAGAACCAAGCAACCTAGGCTCTGATACCAAATTGTAATGACCCAAAATTTCTAATTTTTTTTTTAGAATTGTAATAACCCAATAAAATTTCTCATGGCTTCATCGACGAACACGGGGGATTCGTCGACAAGGTTACAAGAGGGTCTCGTCGACGAGGATATGTTTCATCGACGAAAAGATACTGAGAGGTTGCTTTCTAAGCTCTGAATTTCATTGACGAGAAGATGGCCTTCGTCGACGAACCTCCTTCTAGGCCTCGTCGACGAGATGACGTGGCTCGTCGACGAAGCCCACAGTATAAATAGTGCTAAACTCAGTTTTTACGCAGAAAAATCGACTAAAACCCTCTCTCTTCTCTCTCTACGGTCTCTCCCTTCTCTCTCTCTTCGATTTTGGCTCCGTTAGTTACTGAATCAATGATCTAAGGCTACCACGATGCTCCTAGGAAAGTTCTCCCTAAGTCTGTCAGAGCGGATCGTTGGTGGGACGAAGTTGGATTTCATCCCAGATTTAGGGTAAGGTCTTTTTGTCAAAATTTGGTTTCTCAGTAGTTGTAGGAAATGTAATATACAAGGAAATAATGATATTTTGTTCAGGGATTTATGGTTTTTAGGGTGTTGAGTGGAGAACCCTACGTGTGTAGAACCCAACATAGTAGGAAATTCTAGCAGGAATCAGGTAAGGGAAATATGCTATGTTAGGTAAATTTTAGAATGATTTTTAGTATAAAATATATATTTTACCAGATTATAGTTCACAACAGAATTTTATACAGTTTATCAGTATGTTTAAGATGTTTTAAATTACCATGTGGCATGAGAATATGGATACAATACAGAATCATGTTTTACAGTATTAATACAGAAGCATGTTTTACAGTATTTTCAGGATTATGTTTTACAGAATGTACATATAGGAAATATGCTTTACAGTATATCATGATTATACATTTTTACAGAACAATGACATATAGATTTACAGTTATTTCTAAAGTACAGGTGACATAGATACAGTTTATTTTAGCGTCATGGTTAATACAGTTATTACAGAATCAAGGTAAATAGATAGTTATATATAGAAACATATTATATAGTATCAGACCTTGATGGACCATTACAATTTACAGAGCACGGTACTGTAGCTATTTACAGTTTAGAGTGCAACCACGTATTTAGATAATACGTGGTAGATAAGTTGATCATGCCTAGTTGTGGACAGGCACCCCATCAGATATAGGTTGAGGAGGGCCAATCTGACTGACGGAGTATAGTGGTTTATACTGGTAGGCCAACCAGTGATAGATCTCGCCTACAGGCCGCACAACCCTGTCATGAGGGGTTAAATCATGACATACAACTATCCATCTAGGGAGGTGTTTCAATTATTATTATGTATATACATTTTTACAAAAACAGAGGATATACGTATGTACATTAGAAGTATTATGAGTAAAAACCTAAAATACAGATATGTTAAGCAACATGGGTATATGCAGTGGTTTTATTATTTGTACCATATTTTTTCAAATTCAGTTATACATGATTATATAAAATCAGACTTTTATAGAATTGTAACTCATTTGCCACACACTAGCAATAGCATATTTTGTCTTACTGAGCGTCATCCCATCCCATTATTTTAACATTTTTCAAGTGATCCAACTAGGCGAGCAGATCAGGCTCGCAGGGAGAGGGGCCTCAGTCCTACCCTATCAGTAGAGTGAGTATTTTTCGGAGTGATTTTTGTATAGCTCTAGTACAGATGAGGGTGTTTATGGGAAACAATTGTATATGTATATTTTGGGGAACATCTTAGCACTTTGGTATTGTGTATTTACGTGCTTATGGTTATATGGATACAACTTCCTATTGCATAGGTTGATAATTATATATATATATATATATATATATATATATATATATTAGAAGGTATCGGAGCTATGGAATTTCATAATATTTATTATTGGAAAGTCATAAAATATTCATTAAATATAGCTGGTCATTATAGTTTGGTATCAGAGCCTAGGTTGTTAGGTTTTGTAGACTTTAGAGTGCAGCGGAAGCAATACTAGAGTATAGGAAATGATTTGAGGTTGTTTTGTAGTCTAGGTACAGGATTTCCGTAGTGGTTTCTGTGTTTTTTCTAGAGTGACAATTTCAGGAAAACCACAGTAAATTATTGTCGGGTCGGGTGTCTAGGTTGCAGAACTGGATTTTGAATTAAGATTAGGGAAGGTAGTTAATTAAGAATTGGAATAGAATAGGGTTGCAGGAGAAATAAGGTTTTAAAGTGTGTTCTTTATTTTTCAGGATGGATCCAGGAAGCAATGGTGCGAATGCTAGGGGAGACAGGCCAGAACCTTTCAGCATGGGTGGTGGTGATACGAATGCATGATTACGCGTCAAAACTGTGTAATTGGGCACTTTAACCCGATCATTACGGCTTATATTTTTAATTAAATGTCCAAATTTGTCCAATATTTTAATAAAATCCCAAAATTATCATTCTTGAGTTTTATTGCACCATTTATGAATTTTTGATAATTTTTTATCACAGGAAAAGTCCTAGGAACCAAAACCGATACATGTTCATATTTCATGCATAACTTTTCTGTCTAGACTCCAATTGAGATGATTCAAATTTTTGGAGAAAGAAGAAAGGATTATCTACAACTTCCGTGTTTTAAGTTCTGCAAGAAAAAGGCTTCAGAAGGATCAAATTTGGCGATGAACAGAGAACAAAAAAAATGAAAAAATATATATGTAAGGATATATGATGTGACCTGGCCATGCAAGCCGGGTCAAATCCAATTGGGTTATCCGAGTCAGCCCTCTCCAGGCGCGGGTCATAGGGTTTTTTTTCTCCTCCTTTAAATCCTTCTTTCTTCTTCTTTTTTTTGGTTGTTGGGCGCTGCCCCCAGCCAACTCTCTTCTCTTTCTCCTTCTCTTCTTCTTCTTCTATTCATCTTGATTTATTCCCGTCCTCTCTTTCTCTGTTTCAGTTTATCTTTCTTCGTCCCTGTTCTCCCTCTCTGTATTCCTTTCCCCCTCTGTTCTTTCATTCTCTCCCTCTCTTAATCTTCCTATCCTCTTTAGCCTCAACCGAACCTGCTTCCCCAGCCTCCCAAGTTACAACCATAGCTCTTGGCCTTCTCCATACCAGACAGCAATGCCTCATCCTGAGCACCACCAGCAGGCCAGACCTTCACCAGGCCTCCATCCCCATACCAGATTGCCAAGCTGCTGTCTGCAGCAACCCGAGCCAAAAGATCTCTGCGACTCCATCAGCAAGACACCAGCAGATCCGTGGGCTTCCCCACGGCCACTCTCCAGCAGAAGACAGCTTCTCGGCCACCAATACATAGCTCCAGTGCCTTCGGGTTCCTCCAACCTACCAGCCATCTGAGCACAACAGAGCCACAAGCCATACGGCCAGCTGCAGTTTCTCTCTCTCTCTCTCTCTCTCTCTCTCTCTCTCTCTCTCTCTCTCTCTCTCTCTCTCTCTCTCTCTTCCTTCTTTTTTTATTTTCTTTTATTTTCTTTATTTTTCTTTCCTTTTTAAATTATAGTTGGATAATTTTTAGTTATTAAAGTTTATTGTGTAATTTAGGATTCGAATATTTGTTCACGTAATTTTAATTTTTTTTCCATTCTGAAAGTTAATTTTTATTTATTTGTCTCACTTTTAATTCATGTTAGTATTAGTTTTAAAGAGTTTAAATTAATTTCTTTTTATTTATTGCTCTCTTAATTTAAATTTTCGTTTTATTTCTTATATATATATATATATATATATATAAATATATAATAGAATAAAATACAAAAAAATAAAAAAATTGTTTCGTTTTGAAGTTTTCCAAGAGTTAATTTTCTTGTTGAGGCTCGGGTTAGTTAGGGTTAGTTTTGTCAAAGTTTGTGTTTTTACTACTTTTCATTATCGTTCAAGGCATTTGTGTTTGCAATCTGATTCAAGTTCATGTTAAAGGTTCGATTTTTATTGTCTGTGTATGTGTTTGAATGAGTTTTGTCATTGCATGTTCTCAATCCGTGTTTAAGGTTAATGTCTTTAATTAGCGCGTGTTCCGCTATTTTCTTAAGTAGACTAGGGTTTCCATTCTTGCTCTTTGATTTAGTGAATGCTAGCTTTAGGATTTCAATTTATGTGTTATTTAATTCGTTAAAAGTGAAATTGAACCATCTTGAAAATCTGAATCTGAACCGAGTTTAGTAACCTTTTTGTTTTCGATTGGAGAAACATAAAATTCTGAGATTAAATGCATTCCTTGAGGAGACGATCTAGCCCTTGGGTTTAATATTACACGACGTAACTCCTATATTTGGGATAGCTTTCGAGCTACTTATTTTTTGAGTGAGTCAATGCAGTACTACACAGCATCACTCAACAGGTGATGGTTGAGATGGCCAGGAGCTCTAGGGAGCATAGTTGCATGATAGAGCAGTTTACACGGATGAAGCCCCCATCCTTTGCTGGAGGAGATGACCCGATTGTAGCTGAGAATTGGCTCCAAGACATAGAAGAGATGTTAGCTATGCTTCCTTGTACGAATGAGCAGAAGGTGGTATTTGCAGCATTTAAACTGACAAGAGAGGCGAAGCACTAGTGGAGATCAGCGCGACTGATAGAGAAGCAGAGGCCAGTTCTGGTGCAAGTGACGTGGGACAGATTTAAGGAGCTGTTCTTTGAACGATATTTCTCTGCTATTGTTTAGAGCGAGAAAGCAATGAAGTTTATGCACTCGGTACAGGGGCAGATGACCGTATCTCAGTGCACGGCTTGGTTTATCAAGTTGTCGCGTTTTGCTTCACATCTAGCACCTGATGAAAAGAAAAAGGCAAGGAAGTTTGAAGAGGGTCTGAGGCAGAACTTATTTGAGCGGGTGATTGGTTTTAGGACTCAGACATTTACAGAGGTTGTAGATAGGGCTGCGATCATTAAGAGTGGTATACAGAGGGGTATAGTGGCTTAGAATCAGAGGAAGGGGCCTGCACCTCAAGGTTTTCAGGCTGGATATAGTAGGAGTTCATGGAGAGGAGATCGAGATAGGGGAGATCAGCGGCAAACCATAGGACTTCGCGAAAATCAGGGTATGCCAACTTTCCTATTATGTTAGACATGTGGGAGATGACATTTACGGGAGTGCTAGGTTGGGAGAAATGTTTGCTATCGTTGTAAGAGACCCGGCCACATGGCATGTGCATGCCTTGGACCACCAGATCAGGTTTCAGCTCTCAGGCCTTATCAAGGAGGATTTCAGGTGCCTTGTGGAGGCCAGCAGAGGAATGTAGCCCTAGTGAGGGTTTACGCATTAACGTCGGGTGATGCTGAGGCTGCTATGAATGTGGTGATAGGTACATTTATTGTTTTATCACATCCCGTTATTGTTTTATTTAATTTAGGTGCTACTCATTCCTTTGTCTCTGTATCCTATGTTAAATTATTTGGAAATAAGACTCAGTTATTAGATAGAGAACTGTTAGTAGCTACACTGTCTGGGTTAGTGATGAGGTGTAAAAAGGTAGTCAGAGGCTATCTTATAGGATTTCATGAGAGAGTGCTACCAGCTGACCTGATCGTGTTAGAGATGTGCGGGATTGATGTAATACTGGGTATGAATTGGCTAGCAATTAATTATGCCAATATTGATTGGCATTAGAAAGAAGTAGTTTTCAGATCCCCTATTCAGAAAGAATTTAGGTTTACTGGTTCACGTATACGTGCACCGTTGCAGTTGGTATCCACTGTGCAGGCGAGCAGATTGCTCCTACATGAAAGTCAAGGGTTTGTAGCTTTTATAAAAGAAGTGACAGAAAATGAATCAAAGTTTGGCAGTACACTAGTCATGCGAGAATTTCTCGATGTATTTCTAGAGGAGCTACTAGGGTTGCCTCCCGAGCGCCAGGTGGATTTTTCTATAGAATTGCTTCCAGGGACTGCGCTGATCTCTAAGGTTCCCTACCGTATGGCTCCAACTGAGAATTGAAGGATCAGTTGCAAGACTTGCTAGATAAGGGATTTCTATGACCTAGTGTATCGCTATGGGGAGCTGCAGTGTTGTTCGTAAAGAAGAAGGACAAATCTATGAGGATGTGTATTAATTACAGGGAGATAAACAAGGTTACTATTAAGAACAAGTATCCTCTACCCCGTATAGATGATCTGTTTGATCAGTTCCAGGGTACTCGAGTGTATTCGAAGATCGACCTAAGATCAGGTTATCATCAAGTGAGGGTAAAAGCAGAGGATGTTGCGAAGATAGCCTTCAGGATCAGGTATGGACATTATGAATTCCTTATTATGCCATTCGGTCTGACGAACACTCCAGTTGTGTTCATGGACTTGATGAATAGAGTCTTTCACTAGTATCTAGATCAGTTTGTAGAAGTATTTATTGATGATATACTGGTGTAATAGAGGAGTTTTGAGGATCATGAGGTGCATTTGAGACAAGTTCTGCAGACACTCGGGGAAGAAAAACTTTATGCCAAATTTAGCAAATGCGAATTCTAGCTTGAGAAAGTTGCATTTTTAGGCCATGTGATCTCAAGAGACAGTATTTCAGTGGATCCCAGTAAGATTGATGCGGTGGTGAATTGGGTCAGGCCGAAGAATGTGCAAGAAGTTAGAAGTTTCTTGGGACTAACAGGCTATTTCCATCGATTTTTTGAGAGGTTTTTAGCCTTATCACGACCTTTCATTCGTTTGACCAGGAAGAATGCCATATTTGTGTGGGATGAAGAATGCGAGCAGAGTTTTCAAGAATTAAAGTAGCGGCTCTTCACTGTACCAGTACTGACGATTCCATCAGGAGGTGATGGGTATGTGATTTACAGTGACACGTCTTTGAGAGGGCTTGGTTGTGTACTGATGCAGCATGGTAGGGTGGTAGCGTATGCGTCCAAGCAGTTGAAAGAATATGAAAAGAACTACCCTACTCATGATCTGGAATTGGCTACAGTGGTCCAAACACTAAAGATTTGGAGACATTACTTATATGGTGAGAGATATGAAATATTTTCGGATTACAAGAGTCTAAAGTATTTCTTTACACAAAAAGAATTGAATATATGGCAAAGGAGGTGGTTAGAACTCATCAAAGATTACGACTGCACCATCAGTTATCACCCGAGTAAAGCAAATGTGGTGGCTGATGCTTTGAGTCGTAAATCAGAAGATATAGCACAATTAGTAGCGGTAATTTAGCACCTGATATAGATGGACTTGGAAAGTCTCGGTGTGGAATTAGTGGAAAATGACCCTTAGGTATTTATTGTCAGTTAGTTGTACAGCCTACACTTTATTGAAGAATTAAAGTTGCTCAGGGGGATGATCCAGAATTAGCAGAGGTGATAGCCAGAATACAAGATGGTTAGGGAGAGGAATTCAGCATTTCTGATGATGGAGCTTTGAGATTTCACAACAGATTGTGTGTGCCTGTGGATAACAGCATCAAGAGGATGATTCTTGAAAAAGCACATAGATCCTTGTACATTGTTCATCCTGGCAGTACGAAAATGTATAGGGATCTACAGGAGTATTTCTGGTGGAGTGGCATGAAGAGGGAAATAGCAGAATTTGTGCAGCAGTGCTTGACATGACAGCAGGTTAAGGCCGAGCACTGGAGGCCGGCCGGTCAGTTGCAGCCACTTTTCATTCTTGAGTGGAAGTGGGACCACGTATCCATGGATTTTGTTACTAAGTTACCGCCGGCACCGCATGGTCAAAATGTCATCTGGGTAATTGTTGATAGGCTAACAAAGACAGCTCATTTCTTACCCATTAGAGTTAGCTACCTTGTGAACAGGTTAGTTGAGATTTACATACAGGAGATTGTTCGACCCTATGGAGTGCCGGTAGCCATAGTCTCGAATCGTGATCCACGTTTTATATTATGGTTCTGGAGGAGCCTACAGGGGGCATTGGGGACTCAGCTAGCATTCAGCACCGCTTTCCATCCTCAGAAACACAGTCAGACAAAAAGAACGATTCAGGTAATTGAGGTTATGCTGCGAGCGTGTGTATTGAATTTTGGGGGTAGCTGGACTCAATATATGCCATTGGTGGAATTTGCCTAAAACAATAGTTACCAAGCTAGCATTGACATGGCTCCTTATGAAGCACTTTATAGTAGGAGGTGTCATTCCCCTTTATACTAGAGTGAGCTTGGTGACAGGCGAGTTTTGGGGCCAAAAATAGTACAGTAGGCGTACGATAAAGTTCGACTCATTTGAGATAGAATCAGTACAGCACAAAGTTGGTAGAAAAGCTATGCGGATACTCGCCACCAGGAACTAGAATTTTAAGTGGGTGATCATGTATTCCCAAAAATAGCACCACTGAAGGGAATTATGAGGTTTGGGAAGAAGGGTAAGTTGAGTCCAAGGTTTATTGGTCCATTTGAGATACTCGAGAAGATTAGGTCAGCTGCCTACCGGCTAGCTTTACCACCATCTCTATTTAGGATTCATGGCATATTTCATGTATCTATGTTAAGGAAATACGTCCCAGATCCTTCCCATATTATCAGCTACATCGAATTGGAACTCAGTGATGCTCTATCATATGAAGAAGCTCTAGTTCAAATTTTGGGTAGAAAAGAACAGGAACTGCACAGTAAGAAGATACCATTAGTAAAAGTTTTGTGGAGGAATCACATGATAAGAAAAGCTTCTTGGGAGCTTGAAGAAAAGATTAGACAAAAATACCCCCACCTGTTTAGTGGGTTATGACAGTGATGTGTAAGTTAAAGTAGTGATAAATTTGTTTTGTACGATGTAATTGTAATGTAGAGTATAGGATAGGTAGTATTTTGGTTCTGGGGGAATTTTATTTTATAGTTGTAATCTCCCAGAACTACCTATGTAACCACGGTATTCCTCCACCATAAGTAAGGGTAAGTAATAAAATAAGTAGACCATTTGCCTTTATGGAAGGATAAATGATACAGATAGTAAATTTCGACGACGAAATTTTATAAGGAGGGGAGAATGTAATAACCCAAGAAAATTTCTCATAGCTTTGTTGATGAACATAGGGGATTCGTCGACAAGGTTACAAAAGGGTCTCATCGACGAGGATATGTTTCATCGACGAAAAGATACTGAGAGGTTGCTTTCTAAGATCTAAATTTCATCGATGAGAAGATGGTATTCATCGACGAACCTCCTTCTAGGCCTCATCGACGAGATGACGTGGCTTATCGACGAAGCCCACAGTATAAATAGTGCTAAAGTCAGTTTTTACGCAGAAAAATCGACTGAAACCCTCTCTCTTCTTTCTCCTCTCCCCCTTCTCTCTCTTCTATTTTGGCCCCATTAGTTGCTGGATCAACGATCTAAGGCTACCATGACGCTCCTGGGAAAGTTCTCCTTAAGTCTGCCAGAGTGGATCGTCGGTGGGACGAAGTTGGTTTTCATCCTAGATTCAAGGTAAGGTCTTTTTTTCAATGTTTGGTTTCTCACCAGTTGTAGGAAATGTAATATACAAGGAAATAATGATATTTTGTTCTGAAATTTATGGTTTTTAGGGTGTTAAGTGGAGAACCCTGCGTGTGTAGAACCCGTCACAGTAGGGGATTCTAGCAGGAATCAGGTAAGGGAAATATGCTATGTTAGGTAAATTTTAGAATGATTTTCAGTATAAAATATATATTTTACCAGATTATAGTTCACATTAGAATTTTATACAGTTTATCAGTATGTTTAAGATGTTTTAAATTACCATGTGACATGAGAATATGAATATAGTACATAATCATGTTTTACAGTATTAATACAGAAGCATGTTATTAGTATTTTCAGGATTTTACAAAATGTACAAACAAAAAAGATGCTTTATAGTATACCATGATTATATAGTTTTATAGAACCATGACATATAGATTTACAGTTATTTTAGAAGTACAGTTGACATAGATACAGTTTATTTCAGTATCATGGTTAATACAGTTATAACAGAATCATGGTTAAACAGATAGTTATATACAGAAACATATTATATAGTATCAAACCCTGATAGACCATTACAATTTACAGAGCACAGTACTATAGCTATATACAGTTCAGAGTGCAACCATGTATTCAGATAATACGTGGTAGATAAGTTGATCGGACCTAGTTGTGGACAAGCTCCCCATCAGATATGGGTTGAGGAGGGCCGATCTGACTGACGGAGTATAGTGGTTTATATTGGTAGGTCAGCCAGTGATAGATCCCATCTACGGGCTACACAACCCTATCATGAGGGGTTAAATCATGACATACAGCTATCCATCCAGGGAAGTTTTTTAGTTATTATTATCTATACAGTTTTATAGAAACAGAGGATATACGTATGTACATTAGAAGTATTATGAGTAAAAACCTAAAATACAAATACGTTAAGCAACATGGATATAGGTTGTGGTTTTAGTATTTGTACCATATTTTTTTAGATTCGCTTTTACATGATTATATAGATTTAGACTTTTATAGAATTGTGACTCATTTGCTATACACTAGCAATAGCATATTTCATCTTACTGAGCGTCGTCTCATCCCATTATTTTAACATTTTTTAGGTCATCCAGTTAGGCGAGCAGATTAGGCTCGTAGGTAGAGGGGCCTCAGTCCTACCCTATCAATAGAGTGAGTATTTTTGGGAGTGATTTTTGTATAGCTCTAGTACAGATGAGGGTGTTTATGAGGAACAGTTGTATATGTATATTTTGGGGAATATCTTAGCACTCTGGTGTTGTGTATTTACGTGCTTATGGTTATATGGATACAGCTTCGTGCTGCATAGGTTGATAATTATACATATATATATATATATATATATATATCAGAAGGTATCAGAGATATGGAGTTTTATAATATTTATTATTGGAAAGTCATAAAATATTAATTAAATATAGCAGGTCGTTACAATAATAATGTTGGTAAGCTACATAACACCACTTTGATACCATGTATATTAATATCTGTCATCATCACAGCCCGAAGTGGGTGCCTTGATAACCTGTGCATTCCCTGTATAACACTTATGTAGCAGCAAAACGTAATATCCAAAACATATCTTAGAATACATAATACCAGAGTACTACAGTCCCACCTCTATATATATACACACATGTACATCATTTTCCAAAAATCCCAAAATGCTGAGGGCTCTGCTACTTAGCCCAAAACTCACCCCAAAACTATGCTGACTCAATCACCTCCTCTATCTTTGAGCCGACCCTGCATGTCTCTCTGAGTTACCTGAAATGTTCATAATGTTGGGGTAAGACACCTCTCAGTAAGGAGAAACACGTTATTACCAGTGTGTGGCGAATGAGTTTACATGTAAAACATAATCTTTAATTTAAACTATAAATAAGTTATCAAGTGAAAATATTTGTACTATAACCCATATCTATGTCATTTAAAATACAGTAATTCTAAGTTATCTATTCAATCATTCTTCTAGCTATAATAAGTAATCTTTGTTCTCTATGTATACTATATATGTACATAATTCTGCAAACTCCCCTAGATGGTTGTACGTCATGATTTAACCCCTAATGTGCGGCCTATAGATGAGACTAAACACTGGTTGGCCTACCAGTGCTAGACTAACTATATTATTGTATATGTCTGTAGCACGAAAGGCTAGCTCCATCGAGTCCGGACGTCAAGGAGCCTCTACTCTACCTATGGCATAATCGGCATTCAACAACATACTCTATCTGAGACGTATGGTTGCATTATCTATATTGTATATCTATGGTACCATGCTCTGTAAACTGCTATGTTTCATCAGGGTCTGATACTATATAATACTATTTCTATATAATGTCTATCTGTTTTACCATGATTTTGTATCAACTGTATTAACCATGATTTTGTAATTCTCTATATCAACCATGATGCGGTAATAACTGTAAATTTATATAATCTGTATTTCTATATGTCATGATTTTATGCATTGTATATCATGGTTCAGTAAAACCATGTATAATCATGATTCTGTAAAATACTGTATATTCATGATTCTATGAAATACTGTATATCCATGATTCTATAATCTAAATTTCATGGTACTATGCAAATTGTATGTCATAATTTTGTATAAACTTGTAAACTATAATTTTGTAAAATACTCTATAGTCGTAGCTCTGTAAATAAATTGTATAATCTATATATCATAATTATGTAAAAACTATATAATCATAATTTTGTAAATCTGTATAAAATTCTGTAGTATTCCAATATTTATCATGCCAGACAATTAAATAAAACTCATTAAATATAATCTGAAAAACTTTATAATTTCCATGCTCTTATTTATTCAAAAACAATACCCTGTAACTCATAATCAAATACTATACTTTACTGGTAAAATTTCTAATTTAACTGGCATAACATATTTCCCTTACCTGACTTTCTGAGGGCTGTTTATTACTTTCCTGATTCACACTTGCGGTGTTCGTAATTTCAACGCCCTGAAATTATACACATGTATTTTCCCTAATCAATTAACTGAATTTCCTAGAACTATCATATTCACAAATTTTCGAACCCACATATTCCTAATTTATTTAATGAATATCAACCAAAAAAATATTATTATTTTTACCTTATTTCCTGGGAAAATATCTATCAAAACTCAAACTCATGCTTGTAGCTTTTACGCCATAACCTTGTATTTTTCAAAATTCCAATTCCTTAGTTCAACTCCAAAACTATATTTATATTCACATTTCTAAGTATATACATCCAACAATCTAGATAAACAACCCATAGACACTCAAATAACACTCTTACCTCAGTTTTGGGTCGGTGCCCCGGAACCCCAAACTGAAATTTCACTCCGCCTACGTTGTAGAGAATCTTCCCAAGAATCCTATAGTGGTTCCTAACTGTTGAAACGAGGCTTAACAGAGTCATAATCGAAGGAATTTGAAAAAGGGTTCGTAGGGTTTGGGAGGAGAGAGAGAGAGAGTGAGAGAGAGAGAGAGAGAGAGAGAGAGAGAGAGTGTGTGTGTGTGTGTGTTTAATTTTATGTTTTTTTCCAATGACTCTCGGGTTCCTTTATAATTTCAGCACTACAACCAAAAACTTTCGACGGTTTTCTCTTATTCTCAGAAAACCATCACCGATTTTCTATTAATTGACCCGAAATTTACTATTTACCATTCACCGTCCCCTGGTTAAAACCCAAAACCGTCGCCAGTTTTCTCCTTCTCCGACCAAAATTCCACTTTCCTTATTTTCTTTTATTTATTATATTTTCGGGTCTCTACATTATTTTGTAAGACCCCAACTTTGGTCTACCAGGAAGCACTGCGTCTCTCCTCCTCCACCTGACACAGACAATAGGGGCGGGCCTTATCGGACTAATGATTGGCCCCACATACCAACACATGTCTTTTTCAGTATGTTTTGTCCTCACTCACACACTTCTTAAGAAAACTTCCTAGAAGGTCACCTATCCCAAGATTACTCCAAGTCAAGCACACTTAACCATGGAGTTCTTATGGGAAGTGTGATGACCCAAAAATATATATACAATTAAAGCATAATAATAATAATAATAATAATAATAATAATAATAATGGTCATTAAGTTAATATCAATATAGAAGTGCTTTCTGTAAGATCCTTGATTTCATGTTTGATGCTTAAGAAATATCTTTTCTTAGCGAGTGCTCAAAGACCATTGTGGCTTAGTCACTTCCTGGAGGTTGACCTGTTCAAAATGAAATTTCATAAGATAAATAGGATAGACACTGTTTGTACATGTAAATAAGTATATATACATAAAATAGTATTTCGACAGACATAATTTGTAGAAATATATAATAATAATAATAATAATAATAATAATATAAGTATCATATGTGCGGCTCACAAGACTGTATGGGGCCCATATGAGTTCCGAAGTTACGTAGGGCTCATAAAACCGTGTGAGAACTATTGAAGTTATGTATGACCCACTTGGGTCTCGAAGTTGTATAGGGCCCACAAGATTAGGTGGGGCCTATAAGAGTTTTCGAAATTTGAATTTAATTTTTTTAAAAAATAATATTAAAACATGGCATAATAATAATAATAATAATAATAATAATAATAATAATAATAATATTTAAAAAATTAATTAATTAATTAATTAAAAATTAAATAAAAGAGAGTGGTGGCAAGCACTCTCGCATGACCTCCATCCCTATCACATACCTAACTCTTGTCTAACTCATTCCATGCTCATTCCTTAATTTAAAAAAAATTATAATTTCACATCTCTCCTTACACTTTTACAAATTCTATTTTCTTCTCCATAATTTTCCTATAAATAAGAAGCTCTCAACCTTCATTTTTCATAAAAAATTTCAAAGGAAGAGAATTATTAGTGAGTGAAAGAATTAGTGGTGAAGAGAGAATTTTTGAGTAAGTTCTCACTCACTCACTCATTTCTTAGATATAGTCATTGCGTTTGTAGCATAAGATCAAAGAAAAGGTAAATAAATTTGATTATGTTAGATTTTTTTTTTTTTAAATTCATACCCGAGTTTATTTGTAAGTAAATTTCGATTGTGTTAGTTGGTTTCATAAAATTCTCTTGAGTTTATTTTAATGCATATTTAATTATACTAGTTTTATCTTCAATATTCTTGCATTTATTTTTGAGTTAAGAAATATTTTAAATCCCCATGGGTATTTTACATCATTAATTTTTCTACTTAAGAAAATATTTTTAACACGAAAATTATGTGGCATGAGTTTATTTATATGTTGCATATTTCACGAAAATATGCGTAAAGATTACATGAGTTGATTGTTTTTTACGTTGCGTATTTCACGAAAATATGAGAAAAAATGAGATTTTCATCATATTATTTTAATTGCACAAATTATATAATAAAAATATTTTAAAAACCCTTTATGGCAAGGAAAATTCAAAGTTACAGATGCTCGGCACCACAACTTAAAGTTTAAATGGATCAGAGTGCACACACACTGTTTACAGAATGGTTTTATATGGTAGTGAATTTCTCCTGAGTGCACACTTGGGTCAGGCCATGGTTTAATAGGGAAAATCTCACTTAATGATGATGTATGTTGATTTAAATTGGCCGACCAGTCAACTAAATCCAGTTTTTAGACCGCATAATCCAGTCATGGGGGTAAACATAACTTACGACTAATAGGCCTAAGGGTGGTTTTTACAGTACATGTATGTACATATTTAATTACGTATATAGAATTACTGATGAATTGAAGAAAAAGTGTATGTTTATGTAAACGGGGGCACTTTTGTGCATAGATAATGATTTAGTAAGAAAAAGTATATATACATGATTTAGTATTATAGTTATAGTTTTAGAAGTTAAAAAGTTCAGTTTAACAACTATAGTATATGATTATATAATTTTACTGATAGTAAAAGTTTGTACATAAATTTTTAAATTTACATTTATTTTTAAAGCAGTTTTAAAATTATAGTATTAAATATTATTTTACGAAATTAAAATATTTTGAAAGTTCATTTTGGCGATACACTAATAATAATCTTATTTACTTACTGAGCGTCGTCTCACTCTAATCATTATTTTACATTTCAGATCATTTTGAAGAATGTACCAGAAATATGGCATAACAAGTGCATGGGCGGGAATAGAAAGAGTAGAGTAGAATAAAAATTTAATATAATATAATTTAGAATATGTTTGTGTATTTTTGAATTTTAGAAATTTACATTTTAATAGTTGAGACATATATTTGTAATAAAGCTAATTAGTGCTCTGGTAATAAAAATGATTTAGATTTATTTGCATCCATTGAAAAATTTATATGTAGGAATGGGTTCAGGTCCTTACAATTGGTATCAGAGAATAGGATATAGGTTCTGCATACTCTAGCATATAGATTTTATCAGAGCTTAGGCATAAAACATGATTTGGGTAAGATTGAGTAGTTTAGGATATTTCTTTTAGTTTATTATGTTATTATACGTTAATAATATATTTATGATTTTAAAATAACATTTGATCATTGTTTAAAAATGGATCATAAAGATAGTAACATTGGAAGAAATGAGATTAACGTGAAGACTCCTAAGGACAGGTAACAATCTTATATTCTCTAAGAAAAATTGTAGTATTATTGAAGACGCGTTAATTAATTTAAATATATTATTTATGTTTGTAAAAACACGTACCTATGTTGATGATTCATAATTAATTGTTAAATGCATTAATAATTTAAAATTTTCATATAATAATAATAATAATAATAATAATAATATCTTAGATTTATTTATTTTTGGTGTTATCATTTTCACTAAAAATATAAAAAATAACACATTAGACACTACTGAGTTTGGAGGTGCAACACATACAAATAGATATGAACAAACGGTCTATTCTAAAATCTAGATTTGCCCAAAATTTCTTTGTATTTTTACATTGCATATTTAGTTCTCATCAAAACATTCAAACTTAATTTATGAATATATATATATATACATATATATATTGACAAAATCTTTAATTTTAATTTTGTATTAGTTTATAAGGAAT
This sequence comes from Malania oleifera, assembly GCF_029873635.1. NCBI lineage: Eukaryota > Viridiplantae > Streptophyta > Magnoliopsida > Santalales > Ximeniaceae > Malania > Malania oleifera. Next base: position 115,853,002 of record NC_080420.1, read on the forward strand.
TAAATATAATTTAAATGTTACTATATTATATTTAAATTCAAAAAAAAATCCCTTAGCATGTGCAAGTTAAATATGAATGAGTATTCTTTTTCATTGCATATTCAATTCCCATCAAATATCCAAGTTTGATTTAGGAGTACAAATTTTGAAGGGATCTTTAATTTTTATTTTGTATAAATTTATAAAAGTAAATACAACTTAAATTTTACTATATTATATAAAAAATTTTCATTTATGAAAGCAGTATAAAAATTAATTAATCTTCTTCAAATAACTAACCAATGTCAAATCATCGATCAGTCAAACATACTCAATATATATTTGATCGAATATAATCATAATAATAATAATATTGGAATATATATATATATATATATATATATATATATATATATATATATAATGGGTACTCTCGCAGTAAAAAAAAAATAGTCTCATGAGTAGAAACCATCGGCTATAGCTCACTTACTCCCATAGTAAGATCGGGGCATGAGACCACTTGAGCATAGTGGGAACATGAACCCGCAATCAAATGGATGCACGGCCAGTTCCTTACCACTAGGCCACCAACCCAAGTGGTGACCTAAGGATGAGATTAATTATAGTTAAAGTATCAGTAAAGATGTAGAAACATAAACAGAACCTTGAATCCGCAAATTTTACAATATGCGGCGCTCGCTCGATTTTCGTAGCACGGATCACTCTCTCGATTTCCACAATACATGTTGCTCTCCCTCAATTTTTTTAAAAATGCATCACTCGAGGCACGCATCGATTTCTCTTGATTTTTGCTACACACATTGTTCTCAATTTTTGCAAAACGCATTGCTCGATATCCGTTATACATGTCGCTCTCTCTCGATTCTCAAGGCACACGTCGCTCTCCCTCGATTTGTGCAAAACGCGTACTCGATATCCATGACACGCATCGCTCTCCCTCAATTTGTGCAAAACGCGTGCTTGATATCCGTGACATGCGTTGCTCTCTCTCGATTCTCAGGGCACACGTCGCTCTCCCTTGATTTGTACAAAATGGGTCGCTCGATATCCGTGACACACGTCGCTCTCTCTCGATTCTCGCAACACACGTCGTTCTCTCTTGATTTCCACAACACGCAGCCATTCCCCTATAAAAAGGGTCTTCCCTTCTTGAACTCTAAGCATCACAACTTTCTATCATCTTGAACAATCACATTTTGGTTTGCAGAGATTAGCTCTTCCCAACTTGTCTCTTAGTTGTCTCAATACTCGAAAATGTTGTCAAATCACCCAACTCCCCAAGTTGCTGAGAGCAGCACTAGATCGTCGATCCAAAGATGGAAACCCAATAAGGCGTAGTTGGAGATTTTAGAGGAGGCCTTCCACAACAATCAAGGGGAACTCCCTTTTGTGGAGCGGGTTATCTTACTTGCAGCACAACTTTGACGGTATGGTCCAATCGAGCTGAGAAATATTTGCTTTTGATTTGAGAACCGTAGGCGTAGACGAGAATCAGTTGAAGAAGTCACTATCTCAACTACTACCTCGCCAATTATCCATCTTACCTCCTCTGCCACTACCGCCTCGAGCAGTGCCCCTGCCATTTTTCCAACCATTTGTACCCTCATCCCTATCGATAATATTCCGTCAATGAAACTTATAACTAACATCACACCAATGAGCCATATCCCTTACAACGACAATATCGCAGTCACCACATTAAGGGTTTCGGATAATGTTGGCCTACTCCACCATTGCAAAGAGATTCAATACGCGTTGAGACTCATGTATGGGCCACCGATGACTCGTTATGATCATCCCTACCAAAGGCCACAAAGGGAAGAGGGTAGCTCTTCCTCCCTTGCCAAACAAACGGGCATTCTCTCCTTTTTTCTGACCCAAGCCAGTGACATTACAAGAGGTCAACTCTGCCAAGAAATAACTCAGGCAGTTAGCAGTGACACCATTAGCATTTCAATAGATGTTGACGCTGAACTAAGGCTCTAAATGTCAGATTTCGTTTTATTTTGTTTTATATATATATATATATATATATATATATATTTTAAATTTATAGGACATGTATAACATTTATATACATATATATATATATATATACATATGTATGTATATATATATATAAAATTATCCTTTTTCCACATCTTCTGAAATTCTTTACCATTTCAACCCTATTAGACCGACGATTCACACTTCAGTTCCCAAAATAAATTATTTCGCCAAATTGACCATCGATCATCTATTTTAAGACTTAGTCAAATCGTTCATCAATTTGCTCTTTCAAAATAGCACAACCAATTATGCAGTACTCATTTTAAATTAGTAAATTTCGAGGAAAAAATTTTTATTAGAGGGGAGAACGTGATGACCCAAAAATATATATATGATTAAAGTATAATAATAATAATAATAATAATAATAATAATAATAATAATAATAATGGTCATTAAGTTAATATCAATACAAAAGTGTTTTCTGTAGGATCCTTGATTCTATGTTTGATACCTAAAAAAGACCTTATCTTAGCGAGTGCTCAGAGATCATTGCTACTCAGTCACTCCCTGGAGATCGGCCTGATCAAAATGGAATTTTATAAGATAAATAGGATAGACACTATTTGTACACGTAAATAAGTACATATACATAAAATAATGTTTTGACAGACATAATTTGTAGAAATACATGGTAAAATAATAATAATAATAATAATAATAATAATAATAATAATATAGGTATCCTATGTGGAGCCCACAAGACTGTGTGGGGCCCACATGAGTCCCGAAGTCGTATGGGGTCCACATGAGTCCCAAAACTATGTATGGCTCATAAAACCGTGTGAAAACTATTGGAGTTACGTACGACCCACTTGGATCTCGAAGTTGTGTGGGGCCCACAAGACTAGGTGGGGCTCATAAGAGTTTTCAAAATTTGAATTTAATTCTTTAAAAAATAATACTAAAACATGGCTTAATAATAATAATAATAATAATAATAATAATAATAATAATTTTTAAAAAATTAAAAATAAATAAATAATTAATTAATTAAAAGTTAATTAAACGAGAGCGGTGGCAAGTACTCCTATATGGCCTCCATCCCTATCACATACCTAACTCATGCCTAACACATCCCATGCCCATTCTTTAATTTAAAAAATTTATAATTTCACATCTCTCCTTACATTTTTACAAATTCTATTTTCTTCCCCAAAATTTTCTTATAAACAGAAAGCTCTCGGCCTTCATTTTTCATAAAAATTTTCAAAGGAAGAGAATAATTAGTGAGTGAAAGAATTAGTGGTGAAGAGAGAATTTTTGAGTAAGTTCTCACTCACCCACTCTTTCCGATCTCATTTCTTAGATATAGTCATTGTGTTCGTAACATAAGGTAAAAGTAGAGGTAAGTAAAATTGATTATGTTAGATTTTTTTTTTAAATTCATACCCCAGTTTATTTGTAAGTAAATTTTGATTATGTTATTTAGTTTCATAAAATTCTCTTGAGTTTATTTTTATGCATATTTAATTATTCTAGTTTTATCTTCAATATTCTTGTATTTATTTTTGAGTTAAGAAATGTTCTAAACCTCTCAGGTATTTTACATCATTAATTTCTATTTAAGAAAATATTTTTAACACGAAAATTGCGTGGCATGAGTTTATTTATATATTGCATATTTCACGAAAATATGAGTAAAAATTACATGAGTTGATTTTTTTTTACATTGCGTATTTTATGAAAATATGAGTAAAAATGATATTTTTATTATATTATTTTAATTGTACAAATTATATAATAAAAATATTTTAAAAACCCTTTATGGCAAGGAAAGTTCAAAGTTACAGATGCTCGGTACCACAGCTTAAAGTTTAAACGGATCAGAGTGCACTCACACTGTTTACAAATTGGTTTTATATGGTAGTAGATTTCTCCTGAGTGCACATATGGGTTGAACTAGGGTTTAATAGGGAAAATCTCACTTAATGATGATGTACGTTGATTTAGATTGGTCGACCAGCCAGCTAAGTCCAGTCTTCGGACTGCACAACTCAGTTATGGGGGTAAACATGACTTACGATTAACAGGCTTAAGGGTGGTTTTTACAGTACGCGTATATACATATTTAATTACGTATATAGAGCTATTGATGAATTGAAGGAAAAGTGTATGTTTATGTAAATGGGGGCATTTTTGTGCCTAGATAATGATTTAGTAAGGAAAAGTATATTTATATATATACATGATTTAGTATTATAGTTATAGTTTTAAAAGTTAAAAAGTTCAGCTTAACAGCTATCGTATATGATTATATAATTTTACTGATAGTAAAAGTTTTTTACAGAAATTTTTAAATTTACATTTATTTTAAAAGCAGTTTTAAAGTTATAGTATTAAATATTATTTTACGAAATTAAAATATTTTGAAAGCTCATTTTGGCCATACACTAATAATAATCTTATTTACTTACGGAGGGTCGTCTTACCCCAATCATTATTTTACATTTCAGATCATTTTGAAGAGTACTAGAAATCTGGCGTAACAAATCCATGGGCGGGAATAGAAATAGCATAGTAGAATAAAAATTTAATATAATATAATTTAGAATATGTTTGTATATTTTAGAATTTTAGAAGTTTGCATTTTAATAGTTGAGAAATATATTTGTAATAAAGTTAATTAGTGCTCTGGTAATAAAAATGATTTAAATTTATTTGCATCCGCTGAAAAATTTATATGTAGGAACCTATTCGGGTTCGGGTCCTTACAATTGGTATCAGAGAATAAGATATAGGTTCTGCATACTCTAACATATAGATTTTACCAGAGTTTAGGCATAAAACATGATTTGGGTAGGATTGAATAGTTTAGGATATTTCTTTTAGTTTATTATGTTATTATATGTTAATAATATATTTATGATTTTAAAATAACATTTGATCATTGTTTAAAAATGGATCATAAAGATAGTAACATTGGAGGAAATGGGATTAACGTGAAGACTCCCAAGGACAGGTAACAATCTTATATTCTCTAAGAAAAATTGTAGTATTATTGAAGACACGTTAATTAATTTAAATATGTTATTTATGTTTGTAAAAATACGTATCCATATTGATGATTCATAATTAATTGTTAGATGCATTAATAATTTAAAATTTTCATATATATAAATATAATAATATAATAATATCCAAGATTTATTTATTTTCATTGTCATTCTTTTCACTGAAAATATAAAAAATAGCACATTAGACACTGCTAAGTTTGGAGGTGCTACGCATACAAATAGATATGAACAAACGATTTATTCTAAAATCTGGATTTACCCAAAATTCCTTTGTATGTACAAGTTGGATATGAATATGTATTTTTACATTGCATATTCAATTCTCATCAAAACATTCAAGCTTAATTTAGGAATATATATATTGACAAAATATTTAATTTTAATTTTGTATTAGTTTATAATGAATTAAATATAATTTAAATGTTACTATATTATATTTAAATTCAAAAAAAAATCCCTTAGCATGTGCAAGTTAACTATGAATGTGTATTTTTTTTCATTGCATATTCAATTCACATTTAGGAGTTCAAATTTTGACAGGATCTTTAATTTTTATTTTGTATAAATTTATAAAAGTAAATACAACTTAAATTTTACTATATTATACAAAAAAAAATTTTTCATTAATGAAAACAGTATAAAAATTAATTAATCTTTTTCAAATAACTAACCAATGTCAAATCATCGATCGGTCAAACATACCCAATATATATTTGATCTAATAATAATAATAATAATAATAATAATAATGGAATATATATATATATATATATATATATATATATATAATGGGTACTCTTGTAGTAAAAAAAAAAATAGCCTCATGATTAGAAATCATTGGCAATAGCTCACTTACCCCCGAAGCAAGGTCAGGGCATGAGACCACTTGGGCATAGTGGGGACTTGAACCCGCGATCAGATGGATGCATGACCAATTTCTTACCACTAGGCTGCCCACCAAAGTGGTGACCTAAGGATGAAATTAATTATAGTTAAAGTATTAGTAAAGATGTAGAAACATAAACAGAACCTTGAGTTCGCAAATTTTACAATACGCGTCACTCGCTCGATTTCTGTAGCACACATCACTCTCTTGATTTTCGCAACACATATCACTCTTCCTCCATTTTTAAAAAATGCGTCACTCGAGGCACGCGTCGCTCTCTCATAATTTTTGTGACACACATCGTTCTCTCACGATTTTTGCAAAATACATTACTCGATATCCGTGATACGTGTCGTTCTCTCTCTCTCGATTCTCATGGCACACGTTGCTCTCCCTCAATTTGTATAAAATACGTGCCCGATATCCATGACACACGTCGCTCTCCCTCAATTTATACAAAATGCGTGCTCGATATCTATGACACGTGTTGCTCTCTCTCAATTCTCACGGCACACATCGCTCTCCCTTGATTTGTGCAAAACGCGTTACTCGATATCCGTGACACGTGTCGCTCTCTCTCGATACTCACAGCACACGTCGCTCTCTCTTGATTTCCACAACACGCAGCCATTCCCCTATAAAAAGGGTCTGCCCTCCTTGAACTCTAAGCATCACAACTTTCTATCATCTTGAACAATCACATTTTGGTTTGCAGAAATTAGCTCTTCCCAACTTGTCTCTTAGTTGTCTCATTACTCGAAAATGTTGTCAAATCACCCAACTCCCCCAGTTGCTGAGAGCAGCACTAGATCGTCGATCCAAAGATGGAAGCCCAGTAAGGCACAGATGGAGATTTTATAGGAGGCTTTCCACACCAGTCAAGGGAAATTCCCTTCTATGGAGCGGGCTATCTCGCTTGCAGCACAACTTCGACGGTATGGTCTAGTCGAGCCGAGAAATGTACGCTTTTGGTTTGAGAACCATACGAGTAGGCAGGGATCAGTTGAAGAAGCCACTATCTCAACTACTGCCCCACCAATTATCCATCTTACCTCCTCCGCCACTACCCCCCCGAGTAGTGCCCCTGCTATTTTTCCAACCACTTGTACCCTCATCCTTATCGATAATATTTTGTCTATGAAACTTACAACTAACATCACCCCAATGAGTCATACCCCTTGCAACAACAGTATCGCAGTCACCACATTAAGGGTTTCGAATAATGCTGGCCTACTCCACCATTGTAAAGAGATCCAATACACGTTGAGACTCATGTACGGGCCACCGATGACTTGTTATGATCATCCCCACCAAAGGACACAAGGGGAAGAGGGCAGCTCTTCCTCCCTTGCTGAACAAATGGGCGTTCTCTTCCTTTTCTCGACCCAAGCCAGTGACATTACAAGAGGTCAACTCTGCCAAGAAATAACCCAGGCAGTTAGTAGTGACACTGTTAACACTTCGATAGATGTTGATGTTGAGCTAAGGCTCTAAAGGCCAAACACTGTTTGTACACGTAAATAAGTACATATACATAAAATAGTGTTTTGACAGACATAATTTGTAGAAATACATGATAAAATAATAATAATAATAATAATAATAATAATAATAATAATAATATAGGTATCCTATGTGGGGCCCACATGAGTCCCGAAGTCATGTATCCACATGAGTTCCGAAGCTATGTAGGGCTCATAAAACCGTGTGAGGACTATTGGAGTTACGTATGACCTACTTGGGTCAAAGTTGTGTGGTGCCCACAAGACCAGGTGGGGCCTATATGCTTTTTCGAATTTTGAATTTAATTCTTTAAAAAAAATAATACTAAAACATGGCTTAAAAATAATAATAATAATAATAATAATAATAATAATAATAATAATGATTTTTAAAAAATTAAAAAACTAAAATAAATTAACTAATTAATTAATTAAAAGTTAATTAAAGGGGAGTGGTGGCAAGCACTCCCACATGGCTTCCATCCCTATCCCATACCTAACTCATATCTAACCCATCCCATGCACATTCTTTAATTTTAAAAAATTATAATTTCACTTCTCTCTTTACACTTTTACAAATTTTATTTTCTTCCCCAAAATTTTCCTATAAATAGGAAGTTCTCAACCTTCATTTTTCATAAAAAAATTTCAAAGGAAGAGAAAGATTAGCGAGTGAAAGAATTAGTAGTGAAGAGAGAATTTTTGAATAAGTTCTCACTCACTCACTCTTTCCGATCTCATTTCTTAGAAATAGTCATTGTGTTCGTAGCACAAGGTAAAAGAAGAAGTAAGTAAATTTGATTATGTTAGATTTTTTTTTTTTTTAAATTCATACCCGAGTTTATTTGTGAGTAAATTTCAATTATGTTAGTTAGTTTTATAAAATTCTCTTAAGTTTATTTTTATGCATATTTAATTGTACTAGTTTTATCTTCAATATTCTTGCATTTATTTTTGAGTTAAGAAATGTTTTAAACCTCTCGGGTATTTTACATCATTAATTTCTATTCAAAAAAATATTTTTAACATGAAAATTGTGTGGCATGAGTTTATTTATACGTTGCATGTTTCACAAAAATATGAGTAAAGATTACATAAGTTAATTTTTTTTTTACGTTACGTATTTCACGAAAATATGAGTAAAAATGATATTTTCATTATATTATTTTAATTGTACAAATTATATAACAAAAATATTTTTAAAACCATTTATGGCAATTAAAGTTCAAAGTTATAAATGCTTGGTACCGCAGTTTAAAGTTTAAACGGATCAGAGTGCCCCTACACTGTTTACAAAATGGTTTTATATGATAGTGGATTTCTCCTGAGTACACACTTGGATCGGACCACGGTTTAATAGGGAAAATCTTTACTTAATAATGATGTACGTTGATTTAGATTGGCTGATCAGCTAGTTAAGTCCAGTTTTTGGACTGCACAACGTAGTCATGGGGGTAAACACGACTTACGATTAACTAGCCTAAGGGTGATTTTTACAGTACGTATATATACATATTTAATTACGTATATAGAGCTATTGATGAATTGAAGGAAAAGTGTATGTTTATGTAAATGGAGGCATTTTTATGCCTAGATAATGATTTAGTAAGGAAAAGTATATTTATATATATACTTGATTTAGTATTATAGTTATAGTTTTAAAAGTTAAAAAGCTCAGTTTAACAGTTATAGTATATAATTATATAATTTTACTGATAGTAAAAGTTTTATACAAAAATTTTTAAATTTACATTTATTTTTAAAGCAGTTTTAAAGTTATAGTATTAAATATTTTACGAAATTAAAATATTTTGTAAGCTCATTTTAATAACACACTAATAATAATTTATTTACTTACTAAGCGTCGTCTCACCCCAATCATTATTTTACATTTCAGATCATTTGGAAGAGTGTACCAGAAATCTGGCGTAGCAAGTGCATGGGGGCGAATAGAAAGAGCAAAGTAGAATAAAAATATAATATAATATAATTTAAGATATGTTTTTGTATTTTAGAATCTTAGAAGTTTGCATTTAAATAGTTGAGATATATATTTGTAATAAAGCTAATTAGTGCTCTAGTAATAAAAATGATTTAAATTTATTTGCATCTGCTGAAAAATTTATATGTAGGAACCCATTCGGGTTTGGGTCCTTACAGGAAGACTCCCGAAAAGAAAGGTGCACCTTATTGATATGGATAATAACATCTAATCCTTTTAAATCTTTCTTCCACGGGGTATCACAGAGAGACTCCTCTTTTTTATCCATGTAGTAGTTGCAACATAAGGCCATATCAAATCCCAGTTTCCACACTCTCTCATCTACAGAAAGACATTGGAACATGGTTTTCCATATACACAGCGGTACTTTTTTAGGAAGTAATTTATGTCAGACCCACTCCATCCATGGGCACTGCTCCCCTTTAATTCTTATCACCTCCCAAGATGAAGGCGGTTGAAAATTTTCCATTTATGGAAGGCTTCCAAATAAACACATTAGACCCCACTTTATGCTTTATAGACGACAACAAAATCTCATCCATCTTGGGGACCCCTACGAAATCTTTTAGCATATCGATATCCTAATTCTCAAACTATAGTAACTGGGAAAAATAAAATTTAAAAAAAATAATAATAAAATAATAATAAAATAATAATAAAATAAAATAAAATAAAATAATTAAATTAACAAGTAAAATGAATAGTATGATAAGGAAAAAATATAGATATATATAATAGTGCAAGCTTCTCCAAGAAGCTTTGTTTCAAATTCATCAAATCCAATTTGAATTGGATTTCGTTTCCTGCGCCAGTGCACTCCCTCTCTCTCTCTCTCTCTCTCTCTCTCTCTCTCTCTCTCTCTCTCTCTCTCTCTCTCTCTCTCTCTCTCTCTCTTCGATTCTAGGCCAGTTTTACGCCGAATCGACTAACCGAAGCCACCACAACGCTCTTAGCGAAGTTCTCTGCAAATCTGTCATAACAGATCGTTGGAGAAAGCAATTTGAAAATCATCCCTAAGTTGAGGTAAGGCTTTTTAAACCAAATTTGAAGTTGTGACAGTTGAGAAAAGTGTTATACACGTTGAAATATTGAAGTTTAATATCGGGAGTTTTCGTTTTCAGGAGTATTGATTGGGAACGTTGGAAATCATCCCTAAGTTGAGGTAAGACTTTTTAAGCCAAATTTGACTTTGTGGCTATTATAAAAAATGTTGTACGTACGAAAATACTGAAGTTTAATACTGAGAATTTTTGATTTCAGGGCATTGGTCAAGAAATCTTACGGGGGTTAGACAAGATTGTTTTGGGGGCTTTCTCAGTTGTCAGGTAAGGGGATAAATTAAGCTAGTTTTGTTTTGAGAAAATACTTGTATATATATATTTAGCATCTGATTTATGGAAAAAATATATATTTATATATATGTGTGTTATATTGCAAAATACTGTGAAAATGATTGTATGATTAAATATGTGAAAATCCATTTGTGTGACATGAGTAAAAATGTTGTGAAATACTATTTTCTAGGAATGTGGATGATATGAATTTTTTTTTTGATGAAAAATCGGCGTACGGGCCGAGATTTTTATATGATTTGCCAACGTACAGGCCGTGCTATGTGACTGTGATTTGCCGGTGTATGGGCCGTGCTATGTGGATGTGATTTGCCAGCGTACGAGCTGTGCTATGATTTGCCGGCGTACGGGCCGAGCTATAATAAAATGTGTAATTCTGGCGTACGGGCCGATAATTTTCATGAAATATGTATATGTGAAAAATGATATGATTGATTTGATAATTATTGATATGAGATATCCATGTGTCACGATTTTAGTATATGAATATTGTCGTGACGTCCCGGGAGCGCGTGTGCCCCGGGCGGCGAAATAAAAAATGTGTTTTAATTTTCAAGGAAAAATATTGGAATGTCGGAGTTGCCACTAACCTTTTATTGTGGTTAGAACATATGATTACTATCCCGTTAGGGGTAGAATGGGTCTACGTTACCAGAGTTAGGCTTGGGAGTTCGCTTACGCGAGGGGAAGGTACAAGCACCCCGTACGCACCCGTTCTTACGAGCGGTACCTAATTAATTTGAAATTATCCCTAAGCTAATCTAATAAATCTTTAAATTACTCCTTTTATGAATTTATAAATACACATGGAAAATAAATAAATAACTAAATAAATATAATATATACATATATATTTTCCCTCAGAGCTTAAAGTACGTGATGTCTGAAGGCTCATACCCCCGTAATAAAATCATAGGGATATACACACATGAAAATAATATAATATTATAAAATAATAAATACAATAATACATAATACAAAATATAAATATACCATAGAAACAAAAATCCTAAGAATATCTACTATGGATATTAATAGGGAATGATAACAATGGTAACAATAATAGAGACATACTACTATAATAATAACCCTATACTAATAATATTACATTAATAATTCAACCGGATACTATACTAGTAATATCACAACACTACTACATAAATAATAATATTACAATAATTATGTAACAAGCACTAACAACACATAATCACAATAACACTGCCCTGATGGTAATCTCATATTAACAATAATAACACATCAATAATATAATAGTAATGATACCATAATGATTCAGCACATAATAATAATAATAATAATAATAATAATAATAATAATAATAATAATAATAATAGCAATAAGATATGCACAAGAGACACATATGTAAACACTTATTTAAGGAAACCAACCGAACTTAGGATTAAAATATGTAAACTAATGAAAAGGGCAAGAAATGATTGAATTTATGGAAACGAGTTATCTCTAAAATTAATGCGTACCTATTCAATATGACTACCAAAATTAACACACAACCTTAACTATACAAATATTAAATATAAAGTGAGTACAATAATGACCAAAAACCCTAAGTACATAATTTAGATGGAAGCAATTTCAACTCTAAAAGTACACAAAGATACTATGAAGTGATCAAAACCCTAATAAATATGAACATGACATAATCCAAACTCTAAAAAAAAAAAAAATACCTAAACTGTGATAATGTGAAATACTTAAAATCCTATTAAATATAAACATTAAATAATCAAGACCCTAACGATACTACTACATGATAATGATCCATAGTATATACAACACAAAATAATAAATCATAATATTATATAGATATGTACAATGATGAACCATAATAGATATGAATATGTATATATGATAATAAAACAATATGAAACAATGAGCCTTAATATGGAAACTAATAAAAATCTTAAAATATGCTTAAATAATAACATAACATAATTACAACCTTATATATTAATATGCCTAATATGAAATAAACATTAAATATGTCCAATAATAATAACACTACACATGAACATTAAGTATGACGTACAATAACAAAAACCCTAAGTATGTAAATATCAAACAACAATGCCTTTAATTAAATAAATACAAAGATGAAGACTACCCTAAATGCACAAACATTTAAACATTCAATAATAACAAAAATAATCCTAAATATGAAAATCGAACAATTAAGATAGCCATAACAATAATAAAAACTCACCATATGAATATAATAATAAAAACCTTAATCATGAATTCTTGTATATACAACAACAATGACTGTTTTAAATATGCACACATACATGTTTACATGCAACACCAATAAATACAAAAACTCAAAGTAATTAAACTTGAGCACACATTAATAATGAAAACTCTACAAAAAGATATGAGCCTAAATATTAACAAATATTATACAAAGATATTCCCAAACAATATTATATGTCAAAAAAAAAATTAAACTTTAATTATTGAGACAAGTTAATAAGACTTCTACAAATAATAACAAAATAAAGTAAAAACATTAAAAATAAAATACGATAAAAATAAGAAAGGTCCTGCACACACATGATCAACAATCATTAAATACTATAACTAAAATAATAATAATAATAATAATAATAATAATAATAATAATAATAATAATAATAATAGTATTCAGTATTTAAAATGTATAGCGAACACAATAAAAATCCAAACTTGAATGAACCTATCTACCTATATATATATATATATATATATATATATATATATATATATATATATATATATACATACATGTATGCCTGCAAAAATAAACAACAATTTTAGTGTCTCAAATATACCAAAACAAACAAAGATGTAAAATAAATAAATGAATAAATAAGTAAATAAAAATAAAATAAAATGCATGTGTGTGACAGTGTGAGTACGTGTGTGCTCTGTCCATGTACAGTGTGTGTGTGTGTGCAGATATAGGGAGGCAGGGGACTCACCGTGGGATGGTTCTGAGGATGGTGGCTGTGTAGGTGTCGCTGGGACTGGAGAAGTTGGTTGGAGAGTTAGGGTGCTCTGGCGGTTCTGCTGTTGTTGGAGAGCTCGCGGAAAGGCAGCGGAGCAGTGGTGGCTCGGGAGCTGGAGGTTCCTGGAAGTGAGATACAGAGAAAGGGAGGTCGCGGTGGTGATGCAGCCGCTCGGGGCGCCGAAATCTGCAGAGCTGTCAGGCGTGCCGGCGATGACAAGGGCAGAGGAGGCCGGAGAAGAGGGCTCGAGTCTGGCTGTGGAGGATGGAGAGGCTGCTGTGTGAGGGATGGCCGTGATCTGTCCGTGCTGGCGTGAGGGTGGTTGCAGGGGCTGGGTGGTAGCTGTTGGTTATGGCAGCGACTGTGGAGGCTTGAGATAGAGATGGGACAAAGAGGGTTAGGTTTTTTTTTTCTTTTTCTTTGGTCCTCCGGCTGTTGTGTGCTCGCCCCTTTGCCCTACTGCGCTCCCATGCTTATATAAAAAAAATTTGGAAACCCTTAAACCCTTCTTTGATTTTATTTCCTTTTTCTCTTTTTTTTTTTAAATACTTTTTATACTTCTTATGGTAATAATAGATCTAGTAATAATGACAATAATAATAATAAGAGTAATAATAATAATAATAATAATAATAATAATAATAATAATAATAATAATAATAATAATAATAATAATAATAGTAATAATAATAAAGTATGAATAATAATATAGGGAAACAATAATAATAATAAAAATAATAATAAATAAATAAATAAATAACAATAATAATAATAATAATAATAATAAAAAATAATAATAGATATACCCAAAATAATAATAGTAAAGTAACACTAATTATAATACTTGTAATGAATAATAATAAAAAATACAAATAATTATAAGAGAATAATAAAATAAGAATAATAAAAATAAGGTAATAAAAATAATAATAGTAATAAGAATCCGAAATAATTATAATAAATTAATAATAATAATAAATAATAAAAATAATTATAACGATAACAAAAATACTAATAATAATAGAAAAAATAATAATAAAATAATAAAAGGGAACCCCTTGTTCTATTTGGCTAGGGCAAAAATAGGGTGTCTACAAATATGATATCAGAACTTGGTTGACTTGGTCTAGGCTAGCACTTGCATGGTACCGTTGCTATGTGCCCATGGTCTTTGTGATCATGATATCTATGTTAACGCCGCTGTACGGAGTAGTGTGAGATTGGATGGTCGATGTGGTTATTTTCAAGAAGTGTGCTATTATCGCCCCTGGTGTACGAACCAGTCTGGGTAGACCCATCAGACCTACAGACTAGACTATTGACTTGGTAGTGGTCGGCCAACCATTGTCAGGTCCCGCCTTTGGGTCACACAAGCCAGTCATGTGGGGGTAATACATGACAACAACCATCTAACCTACTAGAAATGTTTTATGTTATTATTATTATATGAGATGAAATATGATTATGAAAAATGCAGTATGTTCTGCCATGTTTTGATGGTATATGTATGTTTTCTCAGATTTGATAAACAGTGCTGAACATGTTATGTATGATATATGTTGAACACAGAAACCCCAGATAAGAGAGTGGGAAAAGCCTCGCTGAACTAGTGTTGTGTATCTGCCCTTCTGAAGGGTAAGTTTTGTAGGGACAGTTAGATTTTTGGGAAAATGTCCCTAGGTCTTATTTCTAAGATGTATATATGGAAATACGGTGGTTGTAGTGGCTCTAGTATTTGTCGTAAAATGATAGATGTTTTGTATTTACAATATTGTGAATATATATATTTCTTGTTGCTTAGGCTTCTGATTGTGTTCTGATGTATCCCTAGTACCCACGGTTCCAGGTGGATTATAATTGGCTGAGTTGGGCTTTGAGATATATGATATTGATTTTATTTTTAAAAAAAAAATTGTAGAAATTGAGCAGGTCATGACAACTTGGTATCAGAGCTTAGGTTGCTAGGTTCTGTAGACTTTAGAGTGCAGCAGGAACAATACCAGAGTTTAGGAAAGGATTTGAGGTTTTGTTCTACAGTCTTGAGGCAGGACTTCCGTGGTAGTTTCTGTGTTTATCATGGGATGACGATTTCAGGAAAATCATAATAAGCTATTGTTGGGTTGTGTTCCTAGAATGTAGGACTGGGAATTAGAAATGAGTTAGAAATGTTGAGATAAGTGGTGAGGATAGGTGGGTAAATTATGAGGATAGGATTACTGAATTACAACTGCTATTTTCTAGGATGGATCCAGAAGGAAATAGTGCCCATGCGAGTGGCAATGATGGAGCAGGACCATCAGGTGCAGCTGGGGCCGACTCTGATGCGGTATTATGTAGCGTGGCTCAGCAGGTTATGGCTGAGATCGCTAGGAGTTCGAGGGAGCAGAGTGGTCCATCTACAGGCCAGGGATGCACCATAGAGAAGTTCACGAAGATGAATCCTCCAGCGTTCTCAGGCGGAGTTGATCCTGTAGCCGCTGAGAACTGGATGCAAGAGACTAAGAAAATCTTGACTGTACTGCAGTGTACTGAGGAATGGAGGGTCCTCTTTGCCACTTATGGATTGACAGGAGAGGCTGAGAGGTGGTGGACTGCGATGAGACTATTGGAGTAGCCAAGGGTGACTCTGATAGCTATGACATGGGATCGGTTTAAAGATCTGTTCTTTGATAGTTATTTTCCAGCTACTGTAAGGGAGGCTAAAGTGGAAGAGTTCCTGAGTCTGAAGCAGAGATAGCTATCCATCCAGTAGTACGCAGTACGTTTCATCGAGCTCTCTCACTTTGCTTCATACATTGTTCCTGATGAAGTGAAGAAGGCAAGGCAGTTTAAGAGAGGCTTGAGGTGGAGTATATTTAGGCAAGTAGTGGTGCTGTGGATCCAGGACTTTGCTGAGTTGGTTGATAGGGCAGCCTTGGCAGAGATTGGTGAGCGCCTTGATGCAGAGGAGCAGGGACAGAGGAAGAGACTTGCATCTACCGGCTACCAACAGGGTCATAGACCGGGCCAGTGGAGGAGAGGTAATCATGGCAGAGGGCGGAGACAGGAGACAGGAGGACGTGAGGGGCAGACAGGGCAGGGTCCTCCTGTTTGTCAGACTTGTGGTAGGAGGCACTGGGGAGAGTGTCGAGCTAGTGGTGTAGTGTGCTATCGCTGCGGTAGATCGGGGCATATAGTGTGAGATTGTCCTACCCCACCAGATGTAGTTCTAGCTCCTAGACCATATCGGGGAGGTTATCAAGCGGCACGTGGGGGCCAGCAGAGGAATACGGCTCCAGCTAGGGTGTTTACTCTGACGCAGAGTGAGGCTGAGACTGCGGGTGACGTGGTGACAGGTATGGTTGTTATGTTTTCTTTTAAAGTTATTACATTATTTGATTCAAGAGCTACACACTTGTTTGTATCCTCGGGGTGTATTAAATTATGTGGGGCTGAAACACAACTGTTAGATGTTGAATTGTTGGTATCTACACCGACTGGATCAGTAGTGAGGTGTAGTAGGGTACTCCGCGACTATCCAGTAGATATTCAGGGGAAAATATTATCTGTGGATCTAATAGTGCTAGACATGCATGGGTTTGACGTTATATTTGGCATGGATTGGCTAGCGGCCAATTTTTCCAGCATAAATTGCCGAGCACGAGGGGTGATATTCAGATCTCCGAGGGAAGCAGAATTCAAGTTTGTAGGGTCGCGAGTGCAATCCCCGCCTTAGCTAGTTTCAGCTATTCAGACCAGGAGATTATTTCTGAGTGGTTGTCAGGGATTTGTGGCGGTTGTAAAGGAGATGTCAAAGGGTGAATTGAAACTTGCTAGCACGCCTGTAGTAAAGGAGTTTACAGATGTTTTCCCAGATGAGTTACCAGGCTTGCCACTTGACCGTGAGGTAGATTTCTCTATTGATCTACCTTCCTGTACAGCGCTGATTTCTAAAGTACCTTATCGGATGGCACCAGTAGAATTGGCAGAATTGAAGAATCAGTTGCAAGATTTGCTTGATAAGGGCTTCATACGACCCAGTGTATCTCCGTGGGGAGCTCCTATTGTATTTGTGAAGAAGAAAGACAGGTCTATGAGGATGTGTATAGACTACAGAGAAATTAATAAAGTGACCATCAAAAACAAGTATCCTCTACCCCGTATCGACAATTTGTTTGACCAGCTCTAGGGTACATGGGTGTATTCAAAGATTGACCTCAGATCTGGCTACCATCAGGTGAAAGTGAAAGAAGAAGATGTCTCGAAGACGACCTTTAGGACCAGGTACGGGCATTACGAGTTTCTTGTTATGCTGTTTGGTTTGACGAATGATCCTACGGTATTTATGGATTTGATGAACAAAGTCTTCCACCGATACCTAGACCAGTTTATTGTTGTTTTTATTGATGATGTACTAGTCTATTCGAGGAGCTGTGAGGAGCATGAGACTCACTTGAGGCAGGTTTTGCAGACACGTTGGGAAAAGAAGTTGTACACCAAGTTCAGTAAATGTGAATTTTGGCTGGAGAAGGTCGTGTTCTTGGGGCATGTTATATCTGGAGACGGTATTTCTGTGGATCCTAGCAAGATTGAGGCAGTAGTGAATTGGGCTAGACCGAGAAATGTCCAAGAGATCAGGAGTTTCTTGGGGCTAGCTGGATATTACTGTCGTTTCGTTGAGGGATTCTCAACTTTGTCAGGACCCTTGACACGAATGATGAGGAAGAATGTCAGATTTGAGTGGGATGACTACTGTGAGCAGAGTTTTCAAGAGCTGAAGTAGAGGTTAGTCACAGTACCAATTTTGGTTATCCCATCTGGGGGTGAGGGGTATGTCATTTATAGTGATGCGTCCTTGAAAGGACTTGGCTGTTTATTGATGCAACATGGCAAGGTAGTTGCGTATGCATCCAGGCAGTTGAAAGAATATGAGAAGAACTACCCTACCCACGATCTTGAATTGGCTGTAGTAGTACACGCGTTGAAAATTTGGAGGCATTACCTGTATGGCGAGCAGTGTGAGATTTTCTCCGACCACAAGAGCTTAAAGTATTTTTTCATGCAAAAGGAACTGAATATGAGGCAGAGAAGGTGGTTGGAGTTGATTAAGGATTTGGATTGTACCATCAGTTATCACCCGGGGAAGGCGAACGTGGTAGCTGATGTGTTGAGCAGGAAATCCAAGGAGCCAGTGTTGGCAGCTATAGGGATTCAGCATCTGATCATGATGGATCTGGAGAGACTCGGCATAGAGTTGGTAGATAGTGATCTTCCAGTGTATATTGCCAGCCTAGTGGTACAGCCTACTCTACAGGAAAGAATTAAAGCTGCCCAGAAGGAAGATCCAGAGTTAGCAGAGGTGATAGACAGAGTACAGAGTGGGTAAGGGGAGGAGTTCAGTATCACAGATGACGGAGCTTTGTGGTTTCGTTTCAAATTATGTGTTCCTGTCGATACTGAGATCAGGAAGACTATTCTAGAGGAGGCTCACAGATCTTTGTATACAGTTTATCCCAGTAGTACGAAGATGTACAGAGATCTGCGTGAGTTGTATTGGTGGAGTGGCATGAAGTGAGAAATTGCCGAGTATGTAGCCCATTGTTTGACGTGCCAGCAGGAAAAAACTGAGCACTAAAGGCCAGCAGGGTAGTTGCAGCCGTTATTCATCCCAAAGTGGAAATGGGATCATATATCGATGGACTTTGTGTCAGGACTGCCGATGGCATTACATGGCCAGAATGTCATTTGGGTGATTATTGACCGTTTGACTAAGACCGCCCACATTATACCTATCAAGATCAGCTACTCCCTCAGCCGTTTAGCAGAGATTTACATTCAGGAGATAGTACGTTCTCATGAGGTGACAGTATCGATTGTTTCGGATAAAGACCTACGATTTACATCACGATTTTGGAAGAGTTTGTAGGAGGCTCTGGGGTCTCAGTTATCGTTTAGTACGACATTCCATCCTCAGTCAGACGGGCAGACTAAGAGGACGATACAGATACTAGAGGATATGCTCAGAGCGTGTGTACTAGACTTTGGGGGTAGTTGGACTCAGTTCATGTCGTTGGTAGAGTTCGCGTATAATAATAGTTATCAGTCTAGCATTGGCATGACACCATTTGAGGCTCTGTACGGTAGGAGATGTTGTTCTCCTTTGTTTTGGGATGAAGTGGGTGAGCGACGAGTAGTGGGGCCAGAACTTGTGCAGCAAGTGCGTGATAAGGTTCGGCTTATCAGAGACAGGATTAGTGCAACTCAGAGCCGATAGAAAAGTTACGCTAACCATCGCCGCAGGAATTTAGAGTTTGATGTGGGTGATCACGTATTTTTGAAGATAGTTCCGATGAAAGGGGTTATGCGCTTTGGGAAGAAGGGTAAACTTAGTCTTAGGTTTATCGGTCTATTTGAGATTCTAGATAAAGTGGGACCGGTAGCTTATAGGCTAGCTTTACCTCTAGTGTTGTCCAGGATCCATGACGTATTCCATGTGGCTATGTTGAGGAAATACGTTCCAGATCCTTCTCATATCATCAGTTATGATGAGTTGGAGTTTAGTGATTCACTGGGATATAAGGAGGTACCAGTACAGATTTTGGATAAGAAAGTACAGGAGCTACTTAATAAGAAAATTCTCATGACACAAACTCCATGTAGTCTTGAATCTTTAACTCAGGATGCTAGACCGTCTAAGAACACTCGGCAAGGGGACCATTGTTCAACCACTTATCAAACCAAAAAGAAGTTTTTCCTTCTTTAACCTTCACATAAACATTATCATATACTTGTATAAAAGCCTTTAAGATTGCCTTCCAAAACCGAGAACCCATAGGAGTAGAATTGGTTGAAACCATGTGACCTGATTTAACATATTTAGCCTTAAATAGATGGATCCAAAGATTATCTAACGTTATAAGTCTCCAAACGAACTTCATGTGAAAAGATCTTTGAACGTCATTAAGATCCCTAATGCCAACACCCCCTTCATCTAAGGGTTTACAAACCTTTGACCAAGCACGTCATTTCATTTTTGCCCTACCATTACTCCCCACTCCCCCCCCCCTCCCCAAAAAAAAACAAGAGAAAAGAAGAGAGAATTGAATTAATATTTCTTATCACCACCAAAAGAACTAAGAGAACCGCTAGCATATGAATCATCATGCATGATAAAACATATCGAATAAGAATAAGACGTACTCCCAGAGACAGCAACCTCATTTTCCAACTCACTACCTTCTTTCGAATTTTTAAGACCAACAGTTCAAGCATTCTAGTAGTAAAGCATTCAGAAATCAAAGGTGCCCCAAGGTACATCATTGGAAATTTTCCTTCCGAAAAACCCATGAATTGAAATAGCCCCTTTCTTTTGGAAATGTTGATCTTGTTGGACATAAAGAGAGCTGATTTCTTTTTGTTGATTAATTAGCCAGAGCAACTTTCATAAAATCCAACGTCTTCAATAGCATCTTTAAAGATATCATTTCTCCGTTAGCAAAAACAAGCAAGTCATCCGCATATAATAAATGAGAGATTAAAGGAGCTCCCCTCGGAAGATAAAAACTTCCAATCCTGCCTTCCATAAAATTCTTTTTTAATAATCTAGAAAGAATATCTTCCATCAAAATAAATAAATAAGGAGATAGTGGGTCACCTTGCCGAAGGCATCATTGGGACTTGAAAAACCCCTATACGTACCATTCATCATGATTGAAAACCATGGGGTCTTAACACAGTCTGCTATTAAGTTACAAACTTGACTAGAAAAGTCAAAACCCTCCAAGACCCAAATCACTATGGATAGTTAGAGTTGTATTTCAATTTTATCTTTAATTTGAAGAAATAATTGGGGAAGAGTAAATAGAAGCTAAAGGGTATTTTTAATTAGATTAGAGTAGCTATAGGAGTGTTCTAGGTTTTTAAAAAACCACTTCAAACAGTTCCACATAAGGCATCCAACAAAATATTTTTCAGGAGAAAATGAAGAGAAAACAAGACAGAAGACTCGCAAGAAAGCAGTCCAAACCCACTTAAGATTACGAATACTATATTTCTGAATTGAAGTAAAAGATAAGTAAATAAACTAAAATAAATCCAAATGTCCAACACCAAAGTTATCAAAAGTTACAAACTTGGATGGAGCCAAGTGAAGCAATTTACTGGGCTGGAGTAGACTGTTCAATCTGCATAAGTTGTTTTGCTGCATCAATCATTGTTGGCCTATCTTCTACTGTTAAATTGATGCACCTCAGGACAACTGTTGCAAAATCCTTCAACTGCTGCTCCATCCCAGGCCTTCCAGCTACCTCTTTCAATACTACAGGATCCACAATCTCACTCAACCTGTTGTTCTCAACAAAATACTTTGTGGCGTTGGATAATTCAACAAGATCAGCTTCATTCAGATCAAATTGGCGCCAGAAGTACCTTTGTCCAGTCAAAAGCACCAGCAGAAGCATACCAAAAGAATAAACATCAGCTTTCTCGGTCAAACAATAGGTAGTAATGTTCTCTGGTGCAAGGAATCCAAACGTTCCAGAGACATCACCAACTGCTACTTGTGTTTCGCCTTCAGGAATGGGTATGCAAAGAGAGAAATCATACAATTTGGCAAAATTACTTTGATCCAGAAAAATGTTCTCAGGCTTAATGTCCCTGTGGATGATGGGTGTGGGAAGGGCAGTGTGCAGGTATGCAACTGCATTTGCTACCTCCACTGCAACCTTTAACCTGCATTTCCATGGTAGAGGCTGCCACTCTGGTTTGTAGGAACCATAAAGACTACGGCCCAAAGTTCCCTTAATTTTTGCAAAATCGAACACTAGAATGGGGATTTCTGTCTCCAAGCAGCATCCTAAGAGCTTCAGAACATTCTTATGATTGCTCATCCAGGATGCAATCACAATCTCTTTAATAGCTGAACTAGCTGGTAAATATTTCCTAATGCAAATTGGTCTACCCTAAAGAGGGCCCTTGCAGAGTGTATTAAAGTCATCATCTACATCATGGATGTTTATTGCGTTTTTCAGCTCTTCGATAGAGAAGCACCGGATAGGACAACATTTTCCATAAGAAGAAGCAATCACCTCTTTGAGTAACATTGCACCATTTTGCATCAATGCTGTCTCAGCTATCGCTTCTTTTCTCCTATTTCTTTTCAAGCATGCAGTAAACATGTTTCAAAGATATACAATTAAAGTAATTACTTACAATTGGCTTCATTTTTGTATGAAAATCTACTATTTTTTTTTTATGAAATGTTGAATTTTGGATTGAGAGTTTGAGACCGTGAGCTGGAGTTGAATCCATTGGATCTTGCACCCCTTGTAATGGAAGCAATGGAAGCTAAGCTCCACCCTTCGTTAAGCCAACCCCATAAGTTAAAATAAGACCAAATGGAAGATTTGGGTTGGAAAATGGGATGGCCGGACGCGGCATTAGGTGGGCCACGTGGTTAAGTTGACCCAATGAGTTCATGGATTGCGCCAACCAAGGAGCCACGTAGGAAAACCGGAGGCTCTCGTGGCTATAAATTGGATGAGGTGGACGTCCACTTCACCATTCCTCTTGTGCTCGCCACACTCCGACCTGCTCTCCCTCTCCTCTTCTCTGCCTAAATTGCCAAAGGTAAGCTCCATGGTCTATCTCCTCCTTTTGCTTCTTCCATTCTTAGTTACTAACTGTGGAGTGCATGCATAAAAATAAATGGGTAGTTGAAATTTTGGTTACAATATAAAAATCAAAATTATTTTCTTAATTACTTGCATATTGTCTTGTAAATTTTGTAACTAAATAATCATAACTTGTGAAGGTGAGAGCATTATAAAAATAATGAAAAAAAGAAAATACTAATTAAAAAAAACAAATTCTTCACTTTTTTATTAATAGTTCACGATTGAGCGCAGATGAGAAGGAACAACATAATAAGGGCAATATCAATACTCCTATTTTTGAGGTTATCATATGCACAACCTCCGCCAGTATCGGAAGCAACTCTTCACAAGGTGGCGGCTTCTCTAAAAATGTACGTTGATGAACTCCCTCAAATGCCTAAGCTTTACGGTTATACCGCGACTTCTCCTCCTCATGCCTCAATCAATCCTACAAATCTCACCATTGGCATGTATCAAAGTAAATGGGTATGTACTATCGTTGCCGTTAGACTTAAGAGTTAAGTTTTAAAATCTATAAACTCCTTCAATGTGGCGATCGATGTCAACGCATCTCCCCTTATCATATCACTATCTTTCTAGTAATGAGGGACAATGTGATTTGGTTATGGTTTTGTGAGAGAAGTTCGTTCAGACACGTGTGCGGACCACCATATTGGGTGATTTCAAATAATTGGTGTTTCATCTGATACATTGCAAGCAATCTCCATCCGCAATCATGCTCCTTACACCTAGCAACCCATAACTCTAGGGTAGATCGCACAACGTGGAAGTCATGGTGGGTTTAAGCGTGATATATTTGCACTACCATGATCAACTGATCCTTCGACCCAAAGAGCATCCCCCTACTCACCTCAGAGGATTCATCCCAACAAGTCACTCGCATAGGAAGCTCATCTGCCGCAGTTAAATCTGTAGCATCAACGTCAATATTACTATGCATCGGAGGCTTGTCCATGAACTGGGTAGTGTACGTGGCATCATCCATTTCACCGAGGGGGTGGGTTCACATCATCGAGGAACTCATTTAACCTTTCACCCATTTCCTGCTCGTACGTGTCTTTATCTTGAAGATTAACATTATTCGTAATGTTCAATCCCTTGTCCAATACGTCGTTCGCAATGGCGAACAACGATCCTAGACCCTCTGTCGAGACTTCTTCGCAACCTCCCCGCATATACGTGTCAGGAATAGGTGTTTCGTATGTCAGCGACTCGAATGACAATCTTGGATATTCATTAAAATCCACAGTAGGCATACCACCAACCTCCGCACTCATATAAATATGATGTGTTTGTTGGGTGTCTTCCTCCACCTCATCCAAATGCTCGGCAGGCGCCTCTGGCTGCCTAGCTGTGGTTACACCCATTTGAGGAATGGTTTCGATATATAATTGCATAGTTAAATATGCTAGACCTACGCAGTGTGCATCCAATACAATGCACAGACCATAATCATCAGATATGGGAACAGCCTCGTAAAGGACTGTATTATTGAATCCTCGCAAAGGGTATCTTACAATCACCCGCAATGCATATTGATCTGGATCAATATGAAAATATTTGTTTATCTACATATACAATTTATTTAATTTACACCTATGGCCAATTCGAATTGGTCGAACGGGGTTACCTACAACGTTGCATAGGTAGAATGTCATATGGGTTGTAGTTGATCCACTAACAAAGATTGCACATTTCATTCCAATTAGAGTTAGCTATGCTCTGACTCGGTTGGCTTAGTTGTATGTGCAGAAGATTGAACGACTCCATGGTGTCCCCATTTCTGTTGTTTCGGATCGAGATCCACGTTTTACATCTCATTTCTTAAAGAGTCTACAGGATGCCTTGGGATCACAACTGACGATCAGTACATTTTTTTACCCACAGATGGATGGACAGTCTAAGAGGACTATTTAGACGTTAGAGCATATGTTGCGGGCTTGTGTACTGAAATTTGGTGATAGTTGGATATGGTATCTACCGCTTGTTGAGTTTGCGTATAACAGCAGTTACTAGGCTAGCATAGAGATGGCACCTTACCAAGCCTTGTATGGTCATCGATGTCGATCTTCGTTGTACCCGGATCAAGTAGGTGAGTGGCAGATACAAGGTCTGGAACTTATTTGGCAGACCTCTACAAGGGTCAAGTTGATCAGGAAGAAAATTAAGGCAACTCAAAGTCGGCAGAAGAGTTATGCTGATACTCACCGACGAGAGCAAGAGTTCGAGGTAGGAAATATGGTATTCTTGAAGATCGCTCCGATGAAAGGGGTGATGAGGTTTAGGAAGAAGGGGAAGCTAAGTCCTCCGTATATTGGGCCTTTTGAGATCCTGGAAAGGATAGGTTCGGTTGCTTATCGAGTGGCTTTGCCCCCAGCACTATCCAGAGTCCATGACGTGTTCCACGTGTCAGTGCTGAGGAAGTACGTGTCAAATCCATCACACATGCTGAGTTACGAGCCTCTAGAGATCAGTGATTTATCATATGAGGAGGTACCAGTACAGGTATTAGATCGGAAAGTTCAGCAGTTACGAACTAAGGAAATATTGCTAGTGAAGGTAGGATAGAGTAACCATGCAGTGGAGGAAGCTTCATGGGAACTAGAGTTAGAGATACGCCTGAAGTACCTGCAGTTATTTTATGGTACGTAAGTATGTATAGTAGTATAGGTGGTTTAGATTAAATAGTACGGTTTTCGGGAGAGTTTTGTATGTGTATGTAATATCTGAAACATCATGTTGTAATCACGGTATTCCTCCGCCATAAGTGAGGGTATGTAATAAACTTGGGCCGGAGCTACTGTGTGGGTGGCTGTTGACTCTTCTGTAGGACTGAGTTGTAAGTGTAGAATATGCGTAGTATCGATTAGCAAATTTCGAGGACGAAATTTTTATAAGGAATGGAGATTGTAGAGACCCGAACCCTTAAATAAAAATAAATAAGAAAAGGGAGTTTCAGTAGCGTTTGTCGACGAAGCCAGTATACTCTTGATGAAGTCCCTTTAGTTCTTCGTTGCCAAAATTCAGGGCATCGTCAATGAAGAAATACCAAGCGAACCAAGAAAATATTCGGATAGAGTTCGTCGACGAAGAAAGAGCTTCGTCCGCGAATAGTCCAGGTGGTTTGTCAATGAAGGGGCCACTTCGTCAACGAATTTGACTCGATCAAAGGCTCTATAAATATCATTTTTTGGTCGCTTAAGGTGTAAGAAAATCCAAAAGCTCTCTCTCTCTCTCTCTCTCTCTCTCTCTCTCTCTCTCTCTCTCTCTCTCTTTCTCTCTCTACGATCCTTCACCGTTTGTCGTCTATTTCCACGATCAAAAGTTTCTGCGTGGATTAGGGAAGGAAACTCTACAGTTATAGCAGATAAGATTGTCATTTTAAGGATTTTTGGAATTTTTCCTAAAGTCGAGGTAAGGGTCTGAATTCGTTTTCAATTTGGTATATATGTAGTAGTTGAGATTATAATGAAGTATTGTTCTTCGATTTTTAGGTTTTGAGGTTTCTGTGTTGTTGTTTTGGATCAATAAGCTCGTGTTTCAGTTTTCGGGATTAAGGTAATAGGATTTGTTTACATCAGTATTTTTTTTTTTAAATAAACCATATGATATGTAGCTTATATTTATATGTACTTATTGACTGCTTATTTGTAAAATTTTACCAGGTATAAATGCCGATTCTTACAGTTTTCACGATTTTACTATTTTGGCAAAAATGGGGGTTTTGGCATATGATCTCCAAATTTATTAAACTACTTTATTTGCACTAAAACTAAAAGTAGGAGATGCTTGAAACTCTTAATAGCAGCAAAAATGATATTTTACGAACCAGCTTATATGAAATGTATATTTGACCAAATAAGTGTGACGTATGATATGAATTGATTCTATACTGATTTGAGATGCATGTATATGAACTATAGGGACTAAGGTTCCAAGTAGTTATCAGAAATTGTAGAAAACAGGTGTCGGTTAGATACCGTGCCAATTATGGAAAAAGGGTAAAATCGAGAGGTTATGAGCCGATTTTTACCACAATATGAATGAAAGTATGCATGAATGAGATTGTGAAAATATTGGGATTGCACAGGTTATTATGTTTTAATGTAAATTATATATATGATATTGGGACCGCAGTTTGTCTCAATAGTATATGAAGCCTCAAAAAAGCTTATATTATGTAGGCTCGGTATTGTTGCCAAAAACAGAGGTACAGTGCAACCACACGCAATTATTTTTCAGTGTGGGTATCTAGTAGTAGGCTTGGTAAGAAGGGTTACTAGTCAAAAAGGATCAGGGTGGTGATGGCCAAGTCGGATTGCAGTATGTTATGATGCTTGACAATGCCTGCACGAACAAGGCCCGATCAGTGTTTTCTTATCGCACAACCATTGCCACGAGAAGTAACTGGCATAGTTATGATAGTTGCAAGCTAGACGGTGTTTTAAATATGCATATACATGGTTTAAAAGCTTTAAGGGCAAAGTCACAGGTTTGAGTACCGGGCGGAGGGATTGTATAGTGTATGAGCCTGTACCCTACCCTAACCTCGGGAACTCTCACTTATAATGATGCTGGGTTATACATTATCAAGAATTTATATATGTACTATATATATATATATATATATATATATATATATATATATTACAGTATTGAAAATGTGCAACCTGTGTAACTGTTTTCAAACAAGAATATAAATGTACAGTTACACACTAATGTAATATCTTCCTTCTTACTGAGAAGTGTCTCACCCCAATCTTACAACCTTACTTCAAGAGTTACAGGAAATCGGTCCTAGTCATCTAGAGAGGCTAGGGGCGTAAGGTTCTGTTAGTTAACGTAAGTTTCTGTATGAGTACTGGGTTGTTAGCCTGATTGGCTTTTTGGGAATGTAATACAATTTATGTTTTACGTATGAATGAATGTATGTAAGGACTAGTTACATACACGGGTATGTCTATTAGAATCCATATTAATGTTTATGTTTTCCGCGATATATGTGAGTACATATCATTATTAAATACTCATATGTCTCTGTTTAGGGCAGGTAGTTGTGTATGTTATCAGGATTTGTACAAGATATGTATGTATAGTAGCACTCTGGGACTGTATTAAGGTCGGGGCGTAACAATGTATCTATGATGGTTATTGAAAAGTCTCCCAATCAAGATATATTGAAATAATGAGATGCATTTAATTATTGTACATTCACCTTGGAGGAAGGGAAAAATCATATGTATATTTATGACTCTTTGATGAATTGGGTCACTTATGGATTTCTATATAAAGGGTTCTTACTTCATTTTACCACTCAATAATCAAGTTTGGTAGAATTTCCATCACTAAGTCAAACATAAGAGTGAGTGAGGGAAGAAAAGATTAAGTAGTTTTCCACGTGATAAAGACTTGACCAACATAAATAGAAGGGAAAAAGAGCTAAATGCATCTAAGTTCGATTATCTCGGTGAAAATATCGTAAGGTATATTTTGAATTTCTTTCCTTATCTTTATTTCACCATTGTTCATAAAACAAGTTGAAGATCCTTCGTGTGGAAATTTTCTAACATATCTATTTTCTAATATTAAATATTAGAGATCACTATTCCAGCAAATTCAGGTGCATTAGGTCCATAATTGAATTCCAACAAAATATTTTTTTTCACAAGAAAATGAAGAGAAAACAAAAGAGAAGGCTCACAAGAAAGCAGTCCAAACCCACTTAAGATTACAAATACTATTTTTTCCGAATCCAAGTAAAAGACAAATAAATAAACTAAAATATACCCAAACGTCCAACACCAAAGTCATCAAAAGTTACAAATTTGGATGGAGCCTTCAATCTGCTTGAGTTGTTTTGCTGCACGAATCATTCTTGGCCTATCTTCAACTGTTAAATTGATGCACCTCAGGGCAACTGTTGCAAAATCCTGCAACTGCTGCTCCACCTCGGCCCTTCCAGCTGCTTCTTCCTATATACTACAGGATCCACAGTCTCACTCAACCTGTTGTTTTCAACATAATACTTCATCGGAGTGGGTACGTCATTAAGATTATCTTCATATAGATTAACTCGCCACCAAAAGTCCCTTTGTCCGGTCAAAAGCAGTAGCAGAAGCAATAAACATCAGCTTTCTGAGCCAAACAATGGGCATTAAAGTCCTCTGATGCAAGAAATCCATAAGTTCCACATACATGATCAATTTCTGCGTGCAGCTCGCCTTCAGGAATGGATATGCAAAGAAAGAAATCAGACAATTTGGCAACATAACATTGATCCAGTAAAATTTTCTCAGGCATAAGGCCCCTGTGGATGATGGGTCGGGAAAGGGCAGTGTGTAGATATGCAACTGCATTTGCTATGTCCCTGCATTTCCATGGTAGAGGCTGCCACTCTGCTCCATAAAGACTATGACCCAGAGTTCCCTTAATCTCTGTAAACTCAAATACTTGAATAGGGATTTTGGTCTCCAAGCAGCATCCTAAGAGCTTCAGAACCTTCTTATGAATGCTCATTTGGGATGCAATCGCAGTGTCATTAATAACTGAACTAATATTCACATCTGGCAAAAATTTCTTAACGCAAATCGGTCTACCCTGGAGAGAGCCCTTGTACAGTTTATAATAGTCATCGTCTTTAAAAAAGTTTCGTCAGTCACAGAAGTTTACTACTTCTTCGAGCTCTTTGAGAGGGAAGCACCGGTTAGGACAACATTTTCCATAAGAAACAATCATTCCTTCCCTCAACATTGCACCATTTTGCATCAATGATGTTTATAAGCTGCCAAAGTATACAACTATTGAAAACTCCACTTGAGTTTGTCCCACATTTGAAAAATATAATAGAGGATAGGTGTTTCTGTATATGATTGGGCCCAAGAAATAATGGCTTAACTACATCTAATAACTTAAGTTATTAAGTAAAGTGGTAATCTAATATGGTACCAAAGTAGTTACCAGGAATTATTGTATTTCCTCCAATGGATATTATTTATTGTGTGGTGTTGGGCTGCACATGCGAGAGTGTTAAAGCTTCATATACATTGTTGGTTCAATAAAAATCTACTACTCATTGAGAAAATTCATTTTTTCAATTTTGGTGGCAATGGTGTCTTGATGAAAACAAGGGCAGCAGCTGCCTGCCTTCAAATTGATAGACCAAAATTTTGATCTCCATTAGAACTTTTTTTATCTTTTCGTGGTGATATTTTTTTGGTTAATTGAAAATTTTGAGCTTTCCTCTGTGAAAAATTAAATGAAAAAGCCTAATTTTGGGACCAATGAGTTATTTTTTCATGTTCATCCAACAATTTCAAGAAAGGAAAAAATGAAAGAGGAAATAAATTACAACCAAACATAAACCACAGAACTATACCAGATGAAGACTTGGGATATCAAATATTTGGGATGAAAAATAGCGTAAGAACCAGACTTCCTATGGTAAAACCAAAACAAAACATAAATATGAACAAGACAAAGGTTCAAGAATTCATGGATAAACACACCTAGATTCAAACTTCCATTCAAATCTCTTTCAATTTCAAGTTGTAAAGAATTCTTTTAAAGCCCTTGCAGATGAAGAAGATGTTAGGAAATTGAATGGGTAGGAACAGTATCACACAGCTAAAATAAGAAATTAGAAAAGAAAAATTGACACCAAGATTTACGTGGAAAACCCCCAAACAAATTGAGGGAAAAACCACGAGTAAGAATAGAAGGAATCCACTATGAAAAATAATGATACAACTTCTCTCAAATTAGGAGAAACTAGAAACACAGGCTACAACAGAGATATTTTGTAGGAAAGTATTTGATCTCTCTCTAAAGGTGGAGTTGGAGATGCTTGGGATGGATACAACTTCCTTCACCACCACTTCCCTATTTATAGGGGTTTTGTAAGCCTCTTTTTCAAAGCCGTCAAATGAATAGTGTAGCCACCTTTGTAAACTTGTGCAGCCACTAAATGAATAGTGCAACCACCAAATGTATAGTGTAGCCACCTTTGTAGACTTGTGCAGCCACCAAATGAATAGTATAGCCACCATATAAATAGTACAACCACCATATGAATAGTACAGCCCCTATATTAGACTTTGAATGCTTGAAAAAGACTTTACAATTTAATAGAAGAAATCAAATTACGCGTCAGAAAAATCATCCATAAGTGAAATAAAGTCTTAAGGATAAACTATCTATGATAGGGAGAGTGAAAGAGATGCAGCCTTTCACTTACAAGCCGCAACCAATTCTGTCAATCATTCGTCAGCGAATTAAAATTTGATAGAGAAGGTGAAAGATATGTTCGTACCTCTTTCACTCACTACCTGATTGACCCACCAGGCTTCATTGAGGAAAAGAGCTGCAGAAAATTTTTTCTTCTTCATCTTCTTGGAAACTCCATGCCCTCCTTTGTGATAGTTCCTTCATGGTCACTTCTCTTGCAATGGGCCCATCCTGATTTCCTCCTTCCTCCTCTTCCTTTTTTTGTTTTTCCTTTTAAAAAAGTTTATTTTTTATTTTTCCACTTCAAAAACTGTTGTGAAATCACTCCATTGAGTTATACATGAAAAGTTTTGAAAACCACCACACTTTTGAAGTGGAGAGCGTTGTGTATTTATAATAAATTAAAGATGACATTGAATAATTACATATTAATTCCCTATTAATTAGAGGATAGATAAAAGGAAAGTATATACATAATATCATTCTAAAACAAAGATAGAGAATCATCAATATCCTCAACACCCCCCCCCCTGGCAAGCTGAGCATCAGATTGGAACAAACTTGAAGCTTGGATTGCAAGAAGTCAAAGAGAGGTCTGGACACACTTTTGGCGAAGATGTCGACAACTTGCAAATGAGAAGACACATATTGGGTGCAAAGTTTGAAAGTGAGAACAAGTTTACAAGGAAAGTGATAGTCGATCTCAACATGCTTGGACCGCTTGTGAGAAATAGGAATGGAACTCAAGAAGATTGCACTCTTTTAGTCACAAAATAGAAAAGGCCGCTGTAGAAGAGGGACTTTGAGACCACAAAGGAGATGTGTGAGCCAAAGGATTTTGGTAGTAGTGAGAGTCAAGGCACGATACTCAAATTCACAACTGAAGTGAGAAATAGTAGGTTATTTCTGTAACGACCCTAAGAATAATGGTATTTAAATAATAATAAAAAAAGAAATGGAAGCTAGAAACAGAAGGAGGTCGTCGACTTCATCGACGAACGCGCATTTTGGAAAGGAAAATCCAGAGAAATTTTTAGCTCCTCGTCGACAAATACAGGGGACTTGTCGACGAGGATATAACAGGAGCTCGTCGGCGAGGATAGGTTTTGTCAATGAAAAACTACTAAGAGAAAAATTTTGGCTACTCTGAATTTCATCGACGAAGGGTAAGGCTCGTTGACGAAATTACTTAAGAACTCGTTGACAAGATGGTGTGGCTTGTCGATGAATCTTGTAGTATAAATAGCCCTAAACTGATTTTAATCACAAAAAATCGGCCGCAACCCTCTTCTCTCTCTCTCTCTCTCTCTCCTACGACTCTTCTCCCTTCTCTCTTCAATTTTGGCCTCGTCAGTCGCTGGATCGACGATCTGAAGCCACCACGACGCTTCTGGGAAAGTTCTTTGCAAGTCTACTAGAGCGGATCGTCGGTGGGACTGAGGTGGAGACTATCCCAAATCCAGGATAAGACTTTCTATTAAGTATTTGGTTAATTGATAGTTGTAGGAAGTGATATACGCATTGAAATACTAAACTTTAGTTTTGGGGAATGCTGTTTCCAGGGTGTTGAATGGGGAACCCTACGGGTGCGAGACAGATTTTCTTAGGGGCTTTTCAGGAATCAGGTAAGGAGATAAACTAAGTTTTTTTTTTTTTTTTAAGAAAATGTATCTATATATAGCATTTGATTTAGGAAAATAAATATATTTAAATATGATTTATATTTGGGAAAATACTGTTAAAAATGATGGTATGTTGAATATGTGAAAAACGTGTTAGTGTGGCATAAGTAGAAATTGTTATGAAATACTGTTTTTTGGGAATGTGTTAATGATACAGATTTTTATATAGAAAAACCGGCGTACGGGCCGAGATTTTTATATGTTTTTTCGGCGTACGGGTCGTGCTATGTGTATGATTTTCCAATGTACGGGCTGAGCTATGTATATGATTTGTCGGTGTACGGACCGAGCTATGGATGTGATTCGCTAACGTAAGGGTTGTGCTATGATTTGTCGGCGAGCCAAGCAATGATAAAATGTGAAATACCGGTGTACGGGCCGATGATTTTTCATGATATACGTATATATGTAAAATGATATGATTGATTTGATAATTAATGATATGAGATATTCATGTATCACAGTTTCAGTATATGTTATATGATATCAAAACCTAGTTTGCTTGGTCTAGGCTAACACTTGCACAATATCGTTGCTATGTGTCCATGGTCTTCGTGATCATGATATTTGTGTTAACATCGCTGTACGAAGTTGTGTGAAATTGGATGGTCGATGTGGTTTTTAAGAAATGTGTGATCACCCCTGGTGTATAGACCAGGTTTGTCAGACCCATCAGACTTACAGACTGTACTTTTGACTTGGCAGTGGTCGGCCAACCATTGTCAGGTCCCTCCTTCAGGCTACACAACCCAGTCATATGGGGGTAATACATGACAACAACCAGCTAACCTGCTAGCAATGTTTTTGTATTATTATTATTATTATATGAGATGAAATATGTCTATGAAAATGTAGTATGTTCTGCCATGTTTTCGATGATATATATGTTTCCCAAATTTGACATAACAATTACTGAATATGTTTTGTATGGTATATGTATAACACAGAATACTCATGTTGTCACACACTGGTATTAGTTTATTTTCCTTACTGAGAGGTGTCTCACCCCAAAATTTTATAAACTTTTCAGGAGCCCCAAATAGGAGATCGGGAAAAGCCCCGCTGATCTAGTGCTATTTGTCTGCCCTCTTTGAAGGGTAAGTTTTAGTAGAGATAGTTGAATTTTATGGAAAATATCCCTAGATCTTGTCTTTGGGATGTACATACTGAAATATAATGGACATAGTGACTCTGGTATTTATGGTATTGCGATTGATGTTTTTGTATTTATGATAATGTGATTGTATGTTTTCTGTTGCTTAGGCTTCCGTTATGTGTTTTGATATATCCCTGGTACCTACGGGGTCCAGGTGGATTATGATCTGCTGAGATTTGTGATATTGAATTTATTTTATTATAAAAAAAATGTGAAAATTAAGCAGATCGTCACAATTTCTTTACACTCCAAGACACCTAATAGTCTCCAAGATAAATACAATAACCAGAGGTAGAGCGACGAGTGTCAAGGCATCCTGCCCAATCTACATCGGAGTAAGCAACTAAAGCACCAAGAGCAACAGAGGGATGAAAAGTGAGGTTAAAATGCAGTGTGCCATTAATATAGCGAAGAATGCGTTTGATAGCAAAGAAATGGCCTTTAGTCGGAGAATGTAGAAATTGACTGATAAAGTTGATACCATGAGCAATATCAGGGCATGTGATAGTCAGGTATTAAAGAGCACCAACGAGAGATCTATAGAGCGTGGGATTCAAAAATAGAGGACCATCAATAGACAGGTTCTAGGAAACAACCATTGGGGTGTGAACTGGTTTGCTATCAAGTAACTGAGCTCGCGTGAGAATGTCTCGTGCATATTTCATCTAACTGATAAGAAGATGATTAGTGGTGGATGTAGCTTCAAGACCAAGGAAATAACTGAGAGAACCCAAGTCCTTAGTAGCAAACTCATAATTGAGCTCGCAAGTACAGTTGTCAAGAAGAAAGGAGTTGTTGCCTGTAATATTGACGTCATGAACATATAGAAGTAAATAAATCATGTCAATCTACTTATTAAAAAACAAAGAGTGATATGTCTGCACGACTGCAATAAAAACCAAGTAGAGTGGGAAAAAAGCTCAAACGCTGAAACCAGACACAAAGGGCTTGCTTTAGGCCATAGAGAGCTTTCTTCAATTAACAAACATGGCTAGGGAAGTGAGGGTCAATATACCCAGGACGTTGTTCCATATAAACATGTTCAGTGAGATGGTCATTGAGAAACGCATTTTTGACATCAAGTTGGCGAAGAGGCCATTTGTTTGTCATAGCAAGAGAGAGAACAACATGGACAGTTGTAGCCTTGATGACAGGACTAAAGGTTTCAGTGTAGTCAAGACCAAATACATGTGTGTAGCCCTTGGCAACAAGATGGGCTTTAAGACACTCAATATATCCATCAAGTAATTATTTGGTCCATAAATACCCATTTGGAACCCATAATATTGGTGTTGGCGAGTCAAGGAACCAAAATCCAAGTACGATTATGTTGCGAGGCTTGAACTTCTTTGTCCATGGCAGCAAGCCAAGCAGGATTCTTAATAGCGAATTTGAAACCTTTTGGAACAGTGGATACAAGAAGATCATAAGGAAGACTAGAGGATTTCACATGGCCCAGATGCACCGGGTGACGAGTCATAAAAATGTCAGCTTTGGCTTGGATGAGCATAGGATAGGAGCCCAATGGGATAGCTACAATAGGAGTGCTGGCAATGATAGGCAACGCAGTGTTGGGCTCAAGAGAAGCCGGTCGGAGGTCCGAGTGTGGCAGAGACGGACCTATATAAGAATTAGCTATCTATAAAGACTGATCCATTGAATCAGGACAAATAATGCACCGGGTGGATCCGGATGGAGGAATATGTCAGGAAACTGGTGCAGGAGAAGGTAGGGGCATGTCTATATAGGGAAGACTCGGTTCCAAAAATTTGGAGATATGAAGGGAGGATATGGGTTGAGCTTAGGAAGTATGTTTGAAAGGAAAGTGGTTCTCATCAAATTGGGCATGTTGGGTGATATAAAGTCTAGAGGTGGTGGGGTCAAGACAACGAAAACCTATGTAAGAGGAACTATAACCCATAAAAATGCAAGGGATACAATGAGGGGAAAATTTGTTAGTCATGTAACCACGTAAGCAAGGATAAACACAATAATCAAAGGGATGAAAGTTTTCATAATTAAGAGAGGAACCATATAGAAGCTCAAAAGGGGACTTACCTTCGAGAAGCGGTGTGGGAAAACGGTTGATGATGTAAGTAGCAGTTCTAAAAGCGTCAACCTGAAGGTAAGTAGGAGTGTGAGAATGAAAAAGGAGAGTCAGGCCTGTCTCAGTCACATGATGGTGTTTCCTTTTAGCGCGACCGTTTTGGGCGGGTGTATATGGGCAAGAGAGTTTATGATGAATGTTAAAGGTACGAAGGTGTGCTTTAAAGTTGTTGCTAGTGAATTTTGCACCACCATCACTTTGAAATATTTTGATACGGGCTTTGAAAAATTTTTGAAATTGAAGAAAGGTATTATAGAAGTCATATTTTAATTTCAATGGGTAAAGTCAAATGAAATGGGAAAAATCATCAACAAATAAGACATAGTATGCAAACCCCAAGTTCGACTTTACAGGAGAAGGACCCAATACATCACAATGAAGAAGATTTAACATTTTGGATGATCGATGTTCATTGCGATTATAAGACAATTGGTGATTATTCGCAATTTTACATGTAGTACATAATAAATGAGATGGCAATAAAGAGATAAGATAAGGATGTCCTTTTTTATTCAAAAGAGAAATAACAGAATGATTCACATGTCCAAGGCGAGCATGCCATAAATCATATGAAGTGTAAAGAGTTTATTTTGGAGGACAAATCTAGCACATATAAGCTGCCATCTCATTTACCAGTTGCCACTACCCTTCTTGTTTGGTGATTCTGAACAGTAAATATATATATATATATATATATATATTAGTAAATGCAGCGATTAATGGAAAATCAATCGTTAATTTACTAATGGGCAACATATTTTTAGTGAGGTGAGGGACAACCAAAACATCTAACAGATCAAAATAAAGGGAAGGGGGAATTTTACCAGTGTGGGTGATGGGTAGCGATGCACCATTTCTGACAATAACACAATTCTTACCCGTATAAGCAGAGATGGAAAATGAGGAGGTGAGGGCTTCGGAAAGCTAAGCTTCAGAGGCATGACCATGTCGATCATACCATTTGTTGTATCGATCCGCATAGTGACCCTCCATGCGGCATATTTGGCAACGCGGGGAACATCGTCCAGAGGAGAAGCGTCCATGTCCTTATCCATAGCAGCCAATTCGGTCTTTCTAAGGGCGGGAGGAATTGGACCTTGGGTTCGGCTTTGCAAGGTAGTGATGGGTAGCAATGAAGGCTGCAGTTGGCGAGCCAGCAAGTTCCAATGATTTCCGAAAGAGCTCAAAGCTCTTGGCTTTGGGCACCAAGTCAGCAAAACAGGGTAATGGGGTGAGAGCCATTTGTTTCGTGGAAAAACTTAAGAAGTTTGAGCCAAGACCTCAGAGGAACTAATGTACCTTGTCTTTGTCATTAACAGGCCAACCGATTGCATGAAGTTGAGCACAGAGAGCCTTGAAGGCTTGGGTGTACTCTGAAACAGACTTAGTGCTACATTTCATTAGTTGCAAATCATCTTTGAGATGGATTTCATACGCCTTGGAGCGATTGCTGAAGGTGTTCTCCAAGGTAACCTAGACCTCACGTGAAGTGGAGAGACCCATGACTTCGACCATGGCCTCCTCATTGAGGGAGGACAAGAGAAGGCTAAGGAGACGTTTGTCTATATTTTTCCATGCCACATGTTTGATGTTTGGTGTCTAAGAATCCATAGGTTCAAAACGGGGTGGGGGCTCAAGAGTGTCATCCACATGGCCGATCAGTTCTTGGCTCTCTAAGAGAGGAAACAATTGACTTTTCCATAGGAGAGAGTTGGATGAGGAGAGTTTGATTGTGACCATGTGGATAAGGGTATTGAAAGGAAGAAGAGTGGAGGAAATTACAGCAGCCATGGGCAGGGTAATGTGAGTGTAAATCAAGATGAGAAAGAAAGCGACTGGTGGTTGGTTTAAATGCTCTTAGAAGTGGGAATGGGTGAGAGAGAGTTTTGGTCGAAGATAGCAATGTTGCTCGAGAGTAGAGAGAATGGTTAGGAAGAGTTCAGGTCGAATATGGAAGTGCTAGTGTTTGTTATGGGCCAAGAAGTCACCATGGCTATAGAAAGAACCATTGAGAGTGAGAGAGAAAGTGGTAGAGTTTGAAGGATGAGCGACGATTCAGTGTCGTCACTGCCAGGGATGGGAGCAAACAGAAACGGCGGAGATTGGATGGTACTTCACCGTTGCGAGTGGGCAACTCTATATTGCACTCGGAAACAAGGTGTCCTGCTCGGTTTCGAGTCTGAGCTTGAGTTCGACAATGGTTCAGGGGTGCGTGAAGTTAGACAAGCGAGAGAGAGGAGCGTACAACTAAGATAACAAGGAACTAGGGGTCAAGCTGCTAGGATTTGGGCGACATTGCAACGATAGGTCGGTGGTTCAGGGAAGGGGAAAAGGAAGGGCAACGACTCACGTTTGCGAATAGGGATAGTAACGCTAAATAGAGGTTCAGGTTGCAGACCGGGGTATTGCATTGGGAAAGCAACGACACGTAGGGATTGCTGGAGAAGGAGATGCGGCTCACATTGCATGGCAAATTAGGGATTTTGTGGTTAAGGATTTACTTCGGGATTGCCTGTGAGGAAGAGAGAGACAGAGACAGAGACAGAGACAAAGAAGGACATGGATGGCAGCTAGGCACGGGCACGGGATATTGGTGGAGGTCGTGCGGCGTTGGGAGTGTAGAGGAGAAAGAGATTAGGGTTGGGAGCTGCGGCGCTTAAGAAATTAGGGTAGACTTTTTAGGCTTTGTGAAGAGACCCAGAAAATAAAAGGAAAATTCAAAAGGGATTCGTTGACGAACGCCCATATACGGTTCGTGGACGAGTTTTAGTGCCTCGTCGAGGAAGAGATACCGAGAGGGGGATATGCAAGCCCTTTGGTTCGTCAATGAACTCCCTTCTTCGGTTTGTCAACGATTCCACATGTCTCATCGACGAAGCCACATGACAGCAGTCTATATATATATATATATATATATATATATATATATATATGCAAAATCATATTTTTGGGCAAAAATTCAACTGGATTCTCTCTCTTTCACTAGATTTTTGGTTCCTCTCAATTCTCTTTATATCATTTAAAATACAGTAATTTTGAGTTATTTATTAAAACATACTTCTATCTATACTATATATTCACTCTATTCTGTGTATACTGTATATATAATTTTGAAAACTTCCCTGGATGGTAGTATGTCATGATTTAACCATTCATTACAAGGTTGTGCGGCCCGTAGGCGGGACTAAACACTAGTTGGCCTACCAGTGCTAGTCTTACTGTATTTCTATATGTATTTGTAGTACAAAAGGCCCGCTCCACCTGGTCCGGACGCCAGGGAGCCCTCTACTCTACCTATGGCACAATCGGCATTCAACACCATACTCTATCTGGACGTATCGTTGCACTATATATACGGTATAGCTACAGTACCGTACTCTATAAACTGCTTTGTTCCATCAAGGTCTGATACTATATAATATTATTTCTATATAATATCGATATGTTTTACCGTGATTCTATATCAATTGTACTAACCATGATTCTGTATCAACTGTGTTAACCATGACGTTATAATAATTGTATATCTATATCATCTGTAATTCTGTATGTCATGGTTCTATGCTCTGTATATCATGGTTCTGTAAAACTCTATATAATCATGGTTCTGAAAAGCTCGGTATAATCATAGTTCTGCAAAACAGTATATAATCATGGCTTTGTATAATTATAGTTTCGTAAAACACAGTATAATCATGGCTCTATATAATTATAGTTCTATAAAACATTGTATAATCATGGCTCTGTAAATCACGGTATATTCATAATTTTGTAAACATACTATTTATTCATGGTTTTATAATCTGGACATCATAGTACTGTGCAAACTGTATGTCATAATTCTGTATAAACGTATAAGCTATAATTCTATAAAATACTGTCTAGCCATAACTTTGTGAATAACATTGTATAATATGTGTATCACAATTCTGTAAAAACTATATAATCATAACTCTGTAGCACGAAAGGCCTGCTCCACTTGGTCCAATGTGTTATACCTAAATAATCCGTGCTTCGTAGTGCCCCAAACCCGCTTGGTGGGACCCGGGTGCCACGTAATCCTTTCATTTATCTGATACCTAACATTCTATTATCATTTACGCAATGAAAAACATAAATATAATCCTCCAACAATATAATACCGAAGTTTTCTACATCTATCTATATTTCAAAATAAACCATTCATCTACCTGTATCCACATATATATACACATCTCCAACATCCAGTATTCACAA
Organism: Malania oleifera; assembly: GCF_029873635.1. NCBI lineage: Eukaryota > Viridiplantae > Streptophyta > Magnoliopsida > Santalales > Ximeniaceae > Malania > Malania oleifera. Next base: position 115,893,886 of record NC_080420.1, read on the forward strand.
CCATCAATAACTCAGAAAACTTAAAATATAAAATATAAAAACTTAATACAGCTCAAAAATATCATCAAGCTTATACCCTTTCTTTCTAACTCAAAAATACTATAACAGCTTGAGCACTATAAGCTCGATCACGTGGAGGTCTTGAAAAAGATAAATTTCTATTCGGGTGAGACACATCTCAGTAAGGGAAGAAACAATATATTAAATCAGCGTGTGGCCAACGTGAGATTATAATCAACATAATATTCAACATTTGCAGATCTTTAACATAATTTCTAAAATCATTTTCTGAATCTAATCAATCACATGCAAGATATTTTACCCATGAGAAAAACCTAAGGATAGGGGTGATTACCCGCCCATACAAGTAGTACCCCTCTGTTCTGACACTTTAGACAACCTAAAGGTCACAACTGAAGCATACTAGGGCACTCACCTTACTCGGTAAGCCCTCGGGTGAAGAAGAAATATCGTACTTACACAATTCATCCAAAGGTTTACTAACAAAGGCTCCCGAGAATAGAGAAATCTACACGCCCATACAAGTAGTTTCCCTCTACCCTAATACGTTATGTACCCTAATGATACTACCATAATACATTATTTTATCTGTCGTTATTCTGTAATTCTCATCTGCTCATGTCCTCAGCTTTGACATTTCATAACATTTCACTTTACATGGCTCTTTCCCATTTCACATCGTTCACATTTCATATTTCATTTCCATTTCATTCTCATTTTCATTTCATTTCATAATATACCCAGCATCTTTCAGTTATTTTTGTCTTAGTCCCAGCATCTTTTAATTGTTTTTGTGTTTGTCCACATAGAAATGCGCTAGCATGCTACCCAGCATCTTTCAGCTATTTTTGTGTTAATCTCAGCATCTTTCAGCTGTTTTTGTATTCCATGGTTGCATTAACACTCACATGCAGCATATTTCATATAACATTTTCATTTTAGCGCACTTCCTATATAACAAGCATCTCATACTTATAACATAATTCCACAAAGAATTCTATTTAGCAATAAAATTCATACATCTCCTGTAAAATAATTCAACCTACATTTAATATTCATATACTGAAAATATACCTTTAATTTCTTACATAATTGTCCAAAAAAATCTTTCACTTTCTTCAGTCCATTTTCATGTATGCATAACTAATAAAACAACCTTAGGCTCAAAAATCATAATTTAAACGGTTGGCATTTTAAACTCATAAGAAAACATATACGTATACATAAATTATCCTTTTTCTTATCTGTTTAATTCATAAAATTCGAGTTTAATATGTATTCCCTCTTATCAGGTTTCTTGAACTACGCCAATAGGGACCCCAAAACGATGTCTGCGGCACTCACCCAAATTATTCTCATCCAAAGATTTTTTTTTTCTCCACAAATCAACCAATCTAACCTTCGAGTTCAAATCTCAAATTCTAATTTCTTTGCTCAGAAACATCACTATTGATGGATTTACCATGATTTTCTAAAGTTAGCTACTTTTTCAGAAAAACACAGATCACCATCAAGGAATTTCTACCCCCAAGTTTACAAAACACAACTCAGAATTCCTAACGGTGTCTTAATCTACCCATCTCTATCCTTATCGCAACTCAATCCTTTACTCTAGTATTAATCCATTTTAGAGTCTGCAGAACCCAAAACCTAATGCTTTGATACCAAAATGTAATGCCCTGAACCCGAAAACCCGGTCCAGTGTGTTATACCTAAATAATCTGTGCTTCGTGGAGCCCCGAACCCACCTGGTGGGACTCAGGTGCCACATAATCCATTCATTTACTTGATACCTGACATTCTATTATCATTTACGCAGCGGAAAACATAAATATAATCCTCCAACAATATAATACCAAAGTTTTCTACATCTATCTACATTTCAAAATAAACCATTCATCCACTTGTATCCACATATATATACATATCTCCAACATCCAGTATTCGCAATCATCCATAACTTAGAAAACTTAAAATGTAAAACATCAAAACTTAATACAGTTCAAAAATATCATCAAGCTTATACCCTTTCTTTCTAATTCAAAAATACTATAACAGTCTCGAGCTCTCTAAGTTCGATCACGTGGAGGCCCTGAAAAAGATAAATTTGTATTCGAGTGAGACACATCTCAATAAGGGAAGAACTAATATATTAAATCAGAGTGTGACCAACATGAGATTATAATCAACATAATATTCAACATTTGCAGATCTTTAACATAATTTCTGAAATCATTTTCTAAACCTAATCAATCACATGCAAGATATTTTACCTACGATAAAAACCTAAGGATAGGGGTGATTACCCACCCATAGAAGTAGCACCCCTCTGCTCTGATACTTTAGGTAACCCGAAGGTCACAACTAAAGCATACTAGGGTACTCACCTTACTCAATAAGCCCTCAGATGAAGAAGTAATCTCGTATTCACACAGTTCATCCAAAGGTTTACTAGCATAGGCTCCTGAGAATAGGGAAATCTACCCGCTCATAAAAGTAGTTTCCCTCTGCCCTAATACATTATGCAGCCTACTACTACACCAGATACTAACAAGGGCGCTCGCCTTTCTCAACAAGCCCTCGGGTGAAGAGTTTGCCCCATCCAAACGTAACATGTTTTACAAGTATAAATAATGATACTACCATAATAAATTTTTTTGTCTGTCATTATTCTATAATTCTCATATGTTCATGTTCTCAACTTTGACATTTCATAACATTTCACTTTACGTGGCGCTTTCCCATTTTATATCGTTCACATTTAACATTTCATTTCCATTTCATTCATTTCTATTTCATTCTCATTTTCATTTCATTTCATAATATTCCCAGCATCTTTCAGATATTTTTGTGTTAGTCCCAGCATCTTTCAGTTGTTTTTGTGTTAGTCCACATAGAAATGCGCTAGTCTGCTATCTAGCATCTTTCAGTTATTTTTGTGTTAGTTCCAGCATCTTTTAGCTGTTTTTGTATTAGTCCTAGCATCTTTCAACTGTTTTTTTTTTTTTTTTTCCATGGTTGCATTAACACTCACATGTAGTATATTTCATATAACATTTCCATTTCAGCGCACTTCTTGTATAATGTGCATCTCATATTTATAACATATTTAATTCCACACAGAATTCTATTTACCCATGTCACACTATTTAGCAGTAAAGTTCATACATTTCCTATAAAATAAGTCAACCTACATTTAACATTCATATACTGAAAATATACCTTTAATTTCTTATATAATTATCCTGAAAAATCTTTCACTTTCATTAATCCATTTTAACATATACATAACTAATAAAACAACTCTAGGCTCAGAAATCATAATTTAAACAGTTGACATTTTAAACCCATAATAAAACATATACATATACATAAATTATCCTTTTTCTTATCTGTTTAATTCATAAAATTCGAGTTTAATATATATTCCCTCTTATCAGGTTTCTTGAACTACGCCAATAGGGACCCCAAAACGATATCTGCGGCGCTCACCCAAACCTTGAATCACAAATCCTAGTTCCATTAAATCAACCCTAAATAAAATACTATTTTAACATTTCTTAGGCCCACAAATTCCCAATAAACATTTAAACCTCCAAATATAACCAATTTACTTAATTCTTCAAATCACACTCTCGTTTTGGACTGGTGCCTAGGATATCAAAATTGAAAATTTATTCCGCCAAAATGATGACAATTGAGACCAGGACCCTATGGTGGTGCTCGATCGTCAATTTAGCTGAAGATCTAAGGAAAATTGAGTAAAAAGTGAGGGTTTATCTTTCCCCGGGAATGGTGCCTATGTTGCTCCCACGACAAATCCACTCCAGTAAAAATTTTGGTGACGGAGATAGGAATCTAACGGTACCTTCGATTTTTTGATCAGCCGAATATTCACCGAGAAATTTTAGAGAGAGAGAGAGAGGTGGTTGTGGAGAGAGAAAATGAAAGTGGCGCAGGGGGGGTGCAAGCTCTCTGAGAATCCAGAAAATAAGATTCAAAGTTGAATTTGATAGATTGCATGCAATCTTACCTACTAATACTATTATATTAATATACATATATATATATATATATATATATATATATATATATATATATATATTTAAAGAAGGGCAGGACCTCCATTTATTTATTGATAAATCCTCACTTTTGGCGAAGGAATACCGTGGTTCCAAGATATTTAAAGGGAGGGACAAAAGACAAACCTTTAAAGGCCTCCCAAAAACAACATCAACGTCCAGTAAAAAAAAAGATTACAAAACAAAAACAAAACAAGGACCTACATGTCAAATATCACGCATCAAACAAACAAAAGATAGATAACATAAAGCAAAGACCAAAACCAATAGGAAATCAGCTAAACATACCTCAAATAAGCCGTACCCATCTTCTCCAATTTATATAACCCATTGATAACTTTAGCGAGATGACTACTATTTGTAAACAACCTATTCCTCCCCCTAGCACCTTGATGAGCCAAGGCATCTGCCACTTTATTTCCTTCTCTTTACCAATGTTTAATCGAAAATTCTACTCCCTCAAATAAACCAATCAGCTGCACCCAAAAATCTCATAAATACCACAAGGAGCACCTCCTTGTTCTTATCCATTTACAACAAGCTTCGAATCACATTCAATATCAATACTAGTATGGCCCAAATGTTTGCAAATCTTTATTACCTCTAATACAGCTCTCAATTCAGCTTCATTATTTGAACAAGAACCAAAATATTTTGAAAAACCAAACACAAAAGTACCTGTATGGTCTCTAAGGATTCCACCACCACCCGCCGGCCCTGGGTTCCCTAAACTGCTTCCGTCCAAATTCGGTTTCAACCTCCCTTGCCCCGGTTTTAGCCATCTCACACAAAGCATAGTTTTACTTCTTTTATTCACAGTTTGCACTTTCAGATTCTGCAATATCTGAAAATTAGCATCCTTTAACTGAGTCAATCTTGTCATGTTCCTGCTCAAAACCCCCACCCAATATTTAATGGACAGCCACACATATGAACTATTCTCCAACTTCCCCTTTATTCTAGCTAAACATATCCTTCTTCACAACCTCCAAACTACTAAACAAGGAATCAAACCCATCAATGATCCCAATTGAGAAAATCTGGAAGCCCTATTAAACCACATTTGGACTCTTTCTTTCCAACTTTGTTGTCTAAGGAAAGGAACACCAACCTCCACCGAAACCTTCCTCCAAACCTCAGTAGCAAAGTCTCCCCTATTTAACACATGCTCTATATCTTCTAGTTGCCTCATCTCATAACAATTACACGCTGAAGCCATCGAAACCCCCACCTTTCTCACCATTTCATCAACACTTAAACACCCAAAAGCGGCCTTCCACATGCAAATAGCAATTTTTTTCGGTAACCATTTATTCCAAACCCATTTTGCACACTCAAACTTTGGAGCTCTAACTCTAATAACATCCCAAGCGAACTTTGTATTAAAACAACCATCCATTTCCGGGAGCCAAAGCAGTATGTCCGAAGAATTTCCAGCCCTCAACTCTCTTACTTATTTTTTGAATTAAAGGGTCAAAATGATAGCCCTTCAATTTACCATCCACAATTGGCACACCCAAATACGTAAAAGGAAATTTACCCTCACTAAAACCAGTTTTTTGAAGAGACCAGTTAAAAAGTTGAAATTGGCACCCTGCCACCCATCTTCCTTCTCGTGCCAATGCATAAATGTAATCCTTTTCGTTTACCAAATTCAACAGAATATGAAAGTTGTCCAAAAAGCTCATCATTGGGACTTCAAAGAGACCCCATGATTGGATAATATGCCTTCGAAGGACATCAATAGACGGCCTTGCAGAAAGAAATTTAAGAACCAACGCAAACTTCAGATCCTTAGCAGCCTTTTCCTTCTCCTCATCCGAGAAAACAAAACCTAATTCTCCATTAATTAATTCTGGTTTCCTCAACAGTATTTTGAATTTTGAAGATGGGATTGGCCTCTTCAAAGCTTCCGCAAACGATTTTCCCCCAGCGAAACCTTCCCCTCTTTCAACCTTATTATCCCCCAAACCACTCCCCTCAGCCCGTAAACTAACGTCAACATCACCCCTCAACCCTTCGGTAACAGCTACCGTAGACGGCACGGTCATGTTTAATAGTTATTCCATAATGAATACCAAAAAAAAAATAAACAATAAAAAAAAAACCAAACCTGTGGTAGACCTATGTCTTCCATCACCGTATGTCACCGATGCAAGTTCACCATCACCACTTTGTTGTTGTCGCCATCTCAGACCCAGCCCAGAAGCCTCTGCTGCTCTCCGTCGAGTATCGCTGCCACTGCAACTTTTGCGGCGGAGTGCTGAGGTGAAGCGACAGAGATGGTGGCACTGGCGAGCACTCCTCTGGCCGTCAACAACACCGAAAAACTCCCCACGCCGTCAGGGGCGATGGAGACTCGCCGAAGTCCAGGTAGAGCTCCTCAAGGGCAGTTAGAGAGGACACCCAAATACCATCTGGGACAGCTCCAACACGTGCAGCCGGAGACGACGAAACTCTCCATCCTCGTTCGCAATGGCGGCAAGAACCTGACGGCTCATCGTCTTCCTCGTCCATCGTCGTTCTCGATGTCGGGAAGAGACAGCACCTCACAGTGACAGTGAGGCCGGAGAAGGACCCAATGCCGTCATCATGGGACAGTTCCAAGTCGTCTTTGTCTTCCTTGTCACAACGACGGCTCGCAGCTCGTCTTCCTCATCACAAAACTCCCAACTCTGTGAACGTTCATGATCGTAGCAGTGATGCCGGAGAAAGGACACCCACGCTGTCTTCACGGACCAGCACCAAGCCGTCGTCATCTTCCTTTGTAGCGAGGACGGCTAGGGTTTCACCAAAGCAGAAAGTCTTGCTTTTATTATTCTAAACCATATTTAAGTTGTGTATTCTAATATTTTTCGTCTATTGTTTTTGAAGATTTGGCATATTTTTTAATAATACTATTATATTAATATATCTACTTTAACCTATATATATAATATAATAAACTTACATATATATATATATATATATATATATTATAATAATATTTCAAATTTTATTCATGCATTTATTGCATTCCACTTATATTTAATTATATTATATTAATATTATTACTTTAGTATCTTACTTTAACCATTATAATATTATATTAATACTATACATACATATATACATACGCACACACACACACACACACACACACACACACACACACACACACATATATATATATATGTATACGTATACTTATATATTCATCCTATTATTTATTTTATTAATTCAATTTAATAATAATTAATTAGTTAATAATATTAATAAAAAAAATTTCGGGTCTTTACAAAACTCCTGATTTCCTAAACATTCACCGGTCTCACCCAACTCACCATTGCTTCTATTTTGCTCGGATCTACTGGTACGCAATCCCCGGAGATCGCATGCCTGAGAAAGGTGACCTACCTCAGCCAAAATTCACATTTCTTGAACTTAGCGAACAGTTTCTTTTCCTTCAATACTTGCAATACTAGCCTCAGATGATTCTCGTGCTCCTCAAAACTCTTCTAGTAGACCAGTATATCATCAATAAATACCATAATAAACTGGTCCAACTACTGATGGAACACCTGATTCATTAGGTCCATAAACATTGTTGGTGCATTAGTCAATCCGAACGATATTACTAAGAACTCACAATGCCTATTCCTGGTTCGAAAATTTGTTTTTGAAACGTCCTTCGCTTTAACTTTCACCTGGTGATATCCCGACCAAAGGTCAGTCTTGGAGTAGACCTTGGTCCGCTAGAGCTAATCAAATAAATTGTCGATTCTAGAAAGAGGATATATACTCTTGACTGTCACTATACTTATTTCTCCATAATCAATACACATCCTCGTAGTCTCAGCTTTCTTCTTTACGAACAGGACTGGTGTTCCCCAAGGTGACACACTAGACCTGATAAACCCTTTATCCAACAACTCTTGCAACTGGTCTTTCAATTCTTTCAGTTCATCTGGAATCATCCTATAAGGTGCTTTAGATATCAGTGTTGATCCTGGGAGAATATCCATGGCAAATTCAATCTCTTGATCTGATGGTAAATCAGGTAAATCTTCTGGAAAAACATCTGGAAATTCACTGACTACTGGAATATCAACTTGTTTCAATTCTTATTTTTACATCTCCTTTATATAAGCCACATACCTCTGACAACCACCCTGAAGCAGCCTTCTCACCTGAATGGCCACTAATTGTGGCGAGGCGCGCACATGTTATCCTATGAATTTGAATTCCTATTCACCTGGGGGTCTAAAGATCACTTCTTTTTTATAACAATCAATGCTGACATAATTAGCTGCTAGTCAATCCATACCCAATATCACATCGAACCCTTATGTGTCTAATGTCATAAGTTCGACTAACAAAACTTTCTTTTGAATGCCCACCGGATAGTTTTTAAGTACCCTCTTCCACCTCACTTTCGATCCAGTCGGCATGGCTACTGACAACTCAACATCTAACATTTGTGCCTCAACCTTAGATAGTTTAGCATATCCTGACGACACAAAAGAATATGTGGCACCTGTGTCAAATAAAACAACAACTTTATATGGTAAAGTAGTAAGAATACCTTTCACGACGTCTCTGGAAGTCTCAGGGTCTCCCTGCGTCAATGCATAAACTCTTATCAAGACCGTGCTCCTCTGCTGGCTGCCACCCCTGGGTGCCTGATTATGTCTCTAGATCTATATAAGGGCTGGTGCATTGTTCGGTGGCCAATGACACTCCTGTGCTATGTGTCCAAGTCTACCACATCTATAGCAAACATTGTTTCCCAACCGATATGCTCCCATATACCTCCTACCACATATAGGGAAAACAGGGTATATCTCCTCACCCTGGTACCCATGATCCACCCCCCTCCTGTCTTTGAGTTCTACCGTATTTATCTCCCCTCCAAGGGCCTAAACTGGACCCTACCTGAAATCCTAAAGGCGTTGGTCTTTTTCTCTGACTCAGGGTCCCCGCATCCCCTTAGCTACTCTCCTCTACCACTGTGGCCCTATCCACCAATTGGGAGAATTCTTGCACTTTTAGAACTGCCACCTACTTGTAGATATCCTGCCTCAAACCCCTCTCAAACATCTTCATCTTTTTAACCTCATTTGGGATGATGTAAGGGGAAAAGCGTGATAGCTCAATGAACTTTACAACATACTACTAGACCATGAGATTTCCCTGAGTCAATTTCAGAAATTTTGCTACCTTAACCTCTCTGACGGTGGTAGGAAAATAATGATCAAAGAAGATTTCTTTAAATCAGCACCAGGTCATAAACACTAGTACACATCTCTACTCCTCCAATAATCTCATAGCTGCTCGCCATCTCTCGGCCTCACCTGTCAATTTATAGGTAGCATAGAGAACCCTATGTTCATCCGTACAGTGGAGCATTGTCAGTATTTTCTTGATCTCCTACATCCATTTTTAGGCCACGGCAAGTTCAGCTCCTCTTAAGAACGCTGAAGGATTCATTTTGGTGAACTTCTAGATCGTACAACCCTAGTCTGTCAATGGGCCTCCTTGCTCTCTAGAGCTTCGCGCAATCTTAGTCATAACATGCTGAGTCAAACTACGCAGAACTGTGTCTGAATCATCACCACCCGCGTCAGGGGGGCCTACACCATCATCACCACTGGCATGGGCACTACTACCTCCAAGGTCCATCCTTAAAAGAAGAAAAACATAGTCTGAGAACGCTGTATGTATAACATGACTAACATATTTATCTAACTAAAATCTCACATCCTCGGCTAACCTATCGTCCCCATTCTCAATTTATGATTCAGTCCAGTAGTAAAGAAGCACAACCTGACAATAGTTTACTATAACTTTCCTAAAATCGTCATCCTAAGAAAGATACAGAAACCACAACTAAAATCTTGCTTCCTAATCACGGGACAAAACCCTAAATACTCATCTTAATTTCCCCAACATTGACACACTAAATTCCTGATTTATTCCTACACTTTGGTATTGTTTCTGCTGCACACTATAGTTTACAGAACCTAGCAACCTACGCTTTTATACCAAATTGTAACGATCCAAAATTTATATATATATATTTTATAATAATTCTATTAAGCTATATAACACCGCTCTGATACCCTGTATATTAATATCTGTCATCATCACAGCCCGAAGTGGCCGCCATGATAACCTATGCATTCCCTGTATAACACCTATGCAGTAGAAAAACATAATATCCAAAACGTATCCTAGAATACATAATACCAAAGTACTACAATCCTACCTATATATACACACACACACATGTACATCATTTTTTAAAAATCCCAAAATGCTGAGGGCTCTGCTACTTAACCCAAAACTCACCCCAAAACTATGCCGACTCAGCCGCCTCATCTATCTTTCAACTGGCCCTGCACGTCTTTTTGGGTTACCTGAAATGTTCATAATGCTGGGGTGAGACACCTCTCGGTAAGGAGAAACATTTATTACTAGTGTGTGACGTATGAGTTTACATGTAAAATATAATCTTTAATTAAAACTATAAATAAGTTATCAAGTAAAAATATATGTACTATAACCCACATCTATGTCATTTAAAATATAGTAATTCTAAGTTATCTATTCAATCATACTTCTAGCTATAATAAGTCATCTCTGTTCTTTGTGTATACTATATATGTACATAATTCTGAAAACTCCCCTAGATGACTGTATGTCATGATTTAAGCCCTCATGACAGGGTTGTGCGGCCTGTAGGCGGGACTAAACACTGGTTAGCCTACTAGTGCTAGCCTAACTATATTATTGTATATGTCTGTGGCACGAAAGGCCAGCTCCACCTGGTCTGGACATCAGGGAGCCTCTACTCTACCTGTGGCATAATCAACATTCAACAACATACTCTATCTGAGACATATGGTTGCATTATCTATATTGTATAGCTATGGTATTGTACTCTGTAAACTACTATGTTCCATCAGGGTTTGATACTATATAATAATTATTTCTATATAATGTCTATCTGTTTTACCATGATTCTGTATCAACTCTATTAACCATGATTCTGTAATTCTCTGTATTAATCATGACGTTGTAATAACTATAAATTTGTATAATCTGTATTTCTATATGTCATGGTTCTATGCATTGTATATCATGGTTCAGTAAAACCATGTATAATCATGATTCTGTAAAATAATGTATATTCATGATTTTATGAAATACTGTATATCCATGATTCTATAATCTGAATTTCATGGTGCTGTGCAAAGTGTATGTCATAATTCTGTATAAACATGTAAACTATAATTCTGTAAAATATTGCATAGTCGTAACTCTGTAAAAAAATTGTATAATTTGTATATCATAATTCTGTAAAAACTATATAATCATAATTATGTGAATTTGTATAAAATTTTGTAGTATTCCAATATTTATCATGCCACACAATTAAATAAAACTCATTAAATATAATCTGTAAAACTTTATAATTTCCATGCTCTTATTTATTAAAAAACAATACCTTGTAACTCATAAACAAATATTATACTTTACTGGTAAAATTTCTAATTTAACTGGAATAACTTATTTCCCTTACTTGACTTTCTGAGGACTGTTTATTACTTTCTTGATTCACACTTGCGGCGTTTGTAATTTCAACGCCCTAAAACTATACACATGTATTTTCCCCAGTCAATTAACTGAATTTCCTAGAATTATCATATTCACAATTTTCCGAACCCGCATATTCCTAATTTATTTACTGAATATCAACTAGACAAATATTATTATTTTTACCTTATTTCTTGGGAAAATATCTGCCAAAACTCAAACTCATACCTGCAGCTTTTACACCATAACTCTGTATTTCACAAAATTCCAATTCCTTAGTTCAACTCCAAAACTATATTCATATTTACATTTCTAAGCCTATACATCCAACAATCCAGATAAACAACCCATAGACACTCAAATAACACCCTTACCTCAGTTTTGGGTTGGTGCTTCAGAACCCCAAACTGAAATTCCACTCCGCCTACGTTGTAGAAAATCTTCCCACGAACCCCGTGGTGGTTCCTAATAGTTGAAACGAGGCTTAACGGAGCCGGAATCAAAGCAATTTGAAAAAGGGTTCATAGGGTTTGGGAGGAGAGAGTGTGTGTGTTTAATTTTATGTTTTTTTCCAATGACTCTCGGGTTCCTTTATAATTTCAGCACTACAACCAAAAACTGTCTACGGTTTTCTCTTATTCTCAGAAAATCGTCGCCAATTTTCTATTAACTGGCCCAAAATTTACCGTTTACCATTCACCATCCTGCAGTTAAAACCCAAAATTGTCGCTGGTTTTCTTCCCCCTTTAGAAAAACCGTTGCCGATTTTCTTCCCCCTTCAAAAAAATCGTCGTCGATTTTCTCCTTCTCCAGCCAAAATTCCACTTTTCCTATTTTCTTTTATTTATTATATTTTTGGGTGTCTACATTATTTTATAATGCCCCAAACTGGGTCTACCATGGAGCATTACGTCTCTCCTCCTCCTTCTGGACCAAACAATAAAGGGCGAACCTTATCGAACTAATGATTGGCCCCACAGACCAACATGTGTCATTTTCAGTGTGTTTTTTCCTCACTCACACACTTCCTGAGAAAATTTCCTAGAAGGTCACTCATCCCAAGATTACTCTAAGTCAAGCATGCTTAACTATGGATTTTTATGGGAAGACTTCCGAAAAAAAAGGTGCACCTTGTTGATATGGATAGTAACATCTAATCCTTTTAATCCTTTCTTCCACGGGGTATCATAGAGCGACTCCTCTTTTTATCCACGCAGCATTTGCAACATGAGACCATATCAAATCCCAATTTCCTCACTCTCATCTACAGAAAGACATTGGAACATGACTTTCCACATACACAGCTGCACATTTTTAAGAAGTAGTTTATGTCAGACCCACTCCATCCATGGGCACTGCTCCCTTTTAATTCTTATCACCTCCCAAGATGAAGGCAGTTGAAAATTTTCCATTTATGGAAAGCTTCCAAATAAACACATCAGACCCCGCTTTGTGCTTTATAGACGACAACAAAATCTCATCCATTTTGGTAACTCCTACCAAATCTTTCAGCATATCGATATCCTAATTCTCAGACTCCCAGTAGTCTTGAATCTTTAGCTTATGATGCTAGACCGTGTAAGAACACTCATCAAGGGGACCACTGCTCAACCACTTATCAAACCAAAAAGAAGTTTTTCCTTCTTTAACCTTCACATAAACATATCATATACCTCTGGAAAAACCTTTAAGATTGTCTTCCAAAAGCAAGAGCCCGTAGGAGTAGAATTGGCTGAAACTATGTGACCTAGTTTAACATATTTAGCCTTAAATAAATGTGTCCAAAGATTATCTAATGCCATAAGTCTCCAAACAAACTTCATGTGAAAAGATCTTTGAACGTCATTAAGATCCCTAATGCCAACACCGCCTTCATCTAAGGGTTTACAAACCTTTGACCAAAAACGTCATTTCATTTTTGCCTTACCATTACTCCCACTCCCCCCCCCCCCCCCCAAAACAAAGATAAAAGAAGAGAGAATTGACTTAATAATTTATATCACCACCAAAGGAACTGAGCGAACCGCTAGCGTATGAATCGTCATGCATGATAAAACATGTCGAATAAGGATGAGACGACCTCCCTTGAGACAGCAACCTCATTTTCCAACTCACCACCTTATTTTGAATTTTAAAAACCAACAGTTCAAACATTCTAGCAGTAAGGCGTTCGGAAATCAAAGGTGCCCTAAGGTACATCATTGGAAATTTTCCTTCCGAAAAACCCGTCAATCGAAATAGCCCCCTTCTTTTGGAAATGTTGATCTTGTTGGACATAAAGAGAGCTGATTTCTCCTTGTTGATTAATTGGCCAAACCAACTTTCATAAAATCCAACGTCTTCAATAGCATCTTTAAAGATATCCTTTCTCCGTTAGCAAAAACCAGCAAGTCATCCGCATATAATAAATGAGAGATTAAAGAAGCTCCCCTCGGAAGATGAAAACTTCCAATCCTGCCTCCCTTATAATTCTTTTTTAATAATCTAGAAATAATATCTTCCATCAAAATAACTAAATATGGAGATAGCGGATCACCTTGCCGAAGGCCCTGTTAGGACTTGAAAAAACCCCTATACGTACCATTCATCATGATTGAAAACCATGGGGTCTTAACACAGTTTGCTATTAAGTTACAAACTTGACTCGAAAAGTCAAAACCCTCCAAGACCCAAATCACTATAAATAGTTAGAGTTGTATTTCAATTTTATCTTTAATTTGAAGAAATAATTGGGGAAGAGAAAATAGAAGCTAAAGGGTATTTTTAATTAGATTAGAGTAGCTATAGGAGTGTTCTAGGTTTTTAAAAAACCACTTCAAACAGTTCCACATAAGGTATCCAACAAAATATTTTTCCGGAGAAAATGAAGAGAAAACAAGACAGAAGACTCACAAGAAAGCAGTCCAAACCCACTTAAGATTACGAATACTATATTTTCTGAATTGAAGTAAAAGATAAGTAAATAAACTAAAATAAATCCAAATGTCCAATACCAAAGTTATCAAAAGTTACAAACTTGGATGGAGCCAAGTGAAGCAATTTACTGGGCTAGAGTAGACTGTTCAATCTGCAAGAGTTGTTTTGCTGCATCAATCATTGTTGGCCTATCTTCTACTGTTAAATTGATGCACCTCAGGGCAACTGTTGCAAAATCCTGCAACTGCTGCTCCATCCCAGGCCTTCCAGCTGCCTCTTTCAATACTACAGGATCCACAATCTCACTCAACCTGTTGTTCTCAACAAAAGCCTTTGCGGGGTTGGATACTTCATCAAGATCATCTATACCACATTCAAATTTGTGCCAGAAGTACCTTTGTCCCGTCAAAAGCACCAGCAGAAGCATACCAAACGAATAAACATCAGCTTTCTCGGTCAAACAACAGGTCGTAATGTGCTCTGGTGCCATGAATCCAAACGTTCCAGGGACAACATCAACTTTCACTTGTGTTTTGCCTTCAGGAATGGATATGCAAAAAGAGAAATCAGACAATTTGGCAAAATTACTTTGATCCAGAAAAATGTTCTCAGGCTTAATGTCCCTGTGGATGATGGGTGTGGGAAGGGCAGTGTGTAGGTATGCAACTGCATTTGCTACGTCCACTGCAACCCTTAACCTGCATTTCCATGGTAGAGGCTGCCACTCTGGTTCGCAGGAACCATAAAGACTACGGCCCAAAGTTCCCATAATTTCTGCAAAATCGAACACTAGAATGGGGATTTCGGTCTCCAAACAGCATCCTAAGAGCTTCAGAACATTCTTATGATTGCTCATCCAGGATGCAATCACAATCTCTTTAATAACTGAACTAATATTCGTAGCTGGTGAATATTTCTTAATGCAAATTGGTCTACCCTGAAGAGAGGCCTTGTATAGTGTATTAAAGTCATCATCTATATCATGGATGTTTATTGCGTTTTTCAGCTCTTCGACAGAGAAGCACCGGATAGGACAACATTTTCCATAAGAAGAAGCAATCACCTCTTTGAGTAACATTGCACCATTCTTTTCAACATTTTGCATCAATGCTGTCTCAGCTGTCGCTTCTTTTCTCCTATTTCTTTTCAAGCATGCAGTCAACATGTTTCTATTTGCATGCCATCAAACAACCAAGAAGTTTTGGCCTTAAAAATCAGATAAGGTGCAAAGATATACAATTAAAGTAATTAGCTGCCTGCCTTCAAATTGATAGACCAACGAGCTATTTTTCTTGTTCTTCCAACAATTTCAAAAAAGAAAAAGAAAATAAAGAAATTACAGCCAAACATAAACCACAAATATACCAGATAAAGAGTAGTGACATCAAACATATGAAATGAAAACTAGCATATGAACCAGACTTCACCTATGGTAAAATTAAAACAAAACATAAATAGAAACAAGATAAAGGTTCGAGAATCCATGAATAAACACAGCCAAATTCAAACTTCCATTCAATTCTCTTTCAATTTCCAGGGGTAAAGAATTCTTTCAAAGCCGTTACAGATGGAAGAAGAAATCAAATTACGCATAAGAAAAAATCATCCATAAGTGAAATAAATTCCTAAGCACAAACGATCTTTGATAGAGAGAGTGAAAAGAGATGCACCTTTTTAATTTGAAGGTCAGAAATATAGATATGATCCAATGCCTGATGTGCCCACTGTCCTTGCTGGTGAAAGAAAGAGAGGAAAATAAAGAGAACTAGCAGGAAAATTATGCTCTTTAATATTTTAGCCCATTTGACCAAGGATTCTTCCTTTTAATTTCTTGGAAAGTTCATGTGCTCTTCTATGCAACCACTTGTTCCTTCTTGCTGACTGAAGAAGACTTGGAGTTTTTTCCCTGTTTATTTCTTTTTTTTAAAAAATATATTGAATAATACCCTAAAAAAATATATATTAAATAATACCCTATTCTGAAAAATATTTTTCAGAATAAATCTAACATAATCTCGCTACTTGGTCCAAGAAGATTTAAACAAATCTCGCTGAACCAAGTAGCGAGATTTGCCACATGTCACGCTCAAGATAAACATAAGCAAATCTCGCTACTTGGTCTAATGAGATTTGCTTGGTTTAGAGCAAATTGAGCTGCTATTTAAATTTCACTACTTGGTGCAGTAAAATTTGTTTAAATCTCATTGCACCAAGTAGCGAGATTTGCTGTGCATATGGAATTTTTTGTGTTCTCCTTATTTATTTATTTAGTATAATAATGATTAATTAAATTATTTGAGGAAAGAATCATTTATTAATTTAAATTTTCACATAGAATAAATTACATTTTGTAATTTAGTTAAAAATATTATTTTTATCATAAATTAATATAACAGTTATACATTACAAATATACACTAATAGCAAGATTATATTTAATTAAATAGGGAAATCTTCTATTATTTTATTGAGTAGAAAATATTTAAATATTAATTAAAAATAATTATTATTGAAATTGTTAACTAAGAATCTTCATAATTCTAATTTTTTTTCTTTTTTTATTTCTTTTGGCTTCCTTCCCTTCCACAAAATCTTGGATGCAAATAGAGCCTAACAATTTTGTTCGTTCTACAAATCTACAAAATTATACAAGAAATGACCCTGATTTGAGAATTTTTTGAAGACTTTAGTTTTAGATCCTAGTGCCTATTTATTTGCATGGTTAAGAGGAACTTATCGTCGTCTCCTTTCATTATAACACCTTGCACCATGCAAAACAACCCCCCACTAGGCAAAACAAACTAGCAAACAACATCGATGCTACCTTACTCTATCTTAAGAATACGATTCCAAATATCACTTGGAAATCATCCATCAGCACTATGAAATTTGCATGTCCCACCCACTGTCCAAGCTTCATAGTCACTTTCTTGGCCACTTCTAGAATACGCTGAGCCGCAGAACTGACCACTTCTATACATCCTAAGTCCTCCAAGTTCAGGTTGTGTCTCTATGCTTCTGGTTTTGAGACAAAGTTATGTGTTACCCTAGTTTCCACCATTGTAGAGGTCCTCTTCCCATTGATTCGCAGACGCAGAAACACAAAGACATACACTTGGGTAACTTTTGGTCCTTTTTCCTACCTATCCAACACTTAACTGCACTGCGCACATCCTCGGGGTTATCCTCATCATCTCCGTCTGCCCCCTCTACAATGGAAGCTTGAAAGACATTGAGCGATGACTTGTGATGTCAATCAACAACTTTGTGAGGGCCTCAACATAGTTAGTCAAGGCCCAATCTCATCCAGTGGCGGTAAACTAGGCGAAGGCTCAATCTCATCCAGTACTACACGCAAAAACTCCTTGGACATTTTCCCATTTTGATCATTTGGTATCGTTTTCAAAGCTGCCTACAATGACTGCATTGAAAAGATTGAAAAACATATTTCAAACAACTACAACTAGAAAAGATTGGCTATTTGCATCCAAGCACATCGCAATTAGGAGTTTGCCCTTGTACTTACCGTATAAGTGTGTCCTATCCACACATATGACGGGAGGGCAGTGATGAAAATCCTGAATAGATGCTGCAAATGACCAAAATATGGATAGAAAGGTTGGAGTGTTCTCGCTACCTGAAACAGGACTCTACCTCCACTTGACTATACTCCTAGGATTGTATGTGCACATTGCTTCCATCCACTTCAGCAACGTTTGATAGGACTTCTCCCAATCGTCGAATACTTGGGCAATTGCCTTCTGTTTGCCCAATCAAACCTTCTTATATGAGATCGAATAGCCAAAGCGACAATCTATGAACTCCTTTAATGTGGTGATCGATGTCGACACATCTCCCCTTATCATATCACTATCTTTCTAGTAATGAGGGACAATGTGATTTGATTATGGTTTTGTGAGAGAATTTCATTCAGACACATGTGCGGACCACCATATTGGGTGATTTCAAATAATCGGTGTTTCATCTGATACATTGCAAGCAATCTCCATCCGCAATCATGCTCCTTACACCTAGCAACCCATAACTCTAGGGTAGATCGCACAACGTGGAAGTCATGGTGGGTTTAAGCGTGATACATTCGTACTACCATGATAAATTGATCCTTCGACTCGAAGAGCATCCCCCTACTCAACTCAGAGGATTCATCCCAACAAGTCACTCGCATAGGAAGCTCATCTGCTGCAGTTAAATCTGTAGCATCTACGTCAATATTACTATGCATCGGAGGCTCGTCCATCAACTGGGCAGTGTACGTGGCATCATCTATTTCACCAGGGGGGTGGGTTCACATCATCGGGGAACTCATTTAACCTTTCACCCGTTTCCTGCTCGTACGTGTCTTTATCTTGAAGATTAACATCATTCGTAATGTTCAATCCCTCGTCCAATACGTCATTTGCAATGGCGAACAACAATCCTGGACCCTCTTTTGAGACTTCTTCGCAACCTCCCCGCATATACGTGTCAGGAACAGGTGTTTCGTATGTCAGCGACTCAAACTACAATCTTGGATATTCATTAAAATCCACAGTAGGCATACCACCAACCTACGCACTCATATAAATATGACATGTTTGTTGGGTGTCTTCCTCCACTTCATCCAAATGCTCGATAGGCGCCTCTGGTTGCCTAGCTGTGGTTACACCCATTTGAGGAATGGTTTCGATATATAATTGCATAGTTAAATATGTCAAACCTACGCAGTGTGCATCCAATACAATGCACAGACCATAATCATCAGATATGAGAACAGCCTCGTAAAGGACTGTATTATTGAATCCTCGCAAAGGGTATCTTACAATCATCCGCAATGCATATTGATCTGGATCAATATGAAAATATTTGTATATCTTCATATACAATTTATTTAATTTACACCTATGGTCAATTCGAATTGGTCGAACAGGGTTACCTACAGTGTTGCATAGGCAGAATGTCATATAGGTTGTAGTTGATCCACTAACAAAGACTACACATTTCATTCTAATCAGAGTTAGCTATGCTCTGAATCGGTTAGCTTAGTTGTATGTGTAGGAGATTGAACGACTCCATGGTGTCCCCATTTCTGTTGTTTCCGATCGTGATCCACGTTTTACATCTCATTTCTTAAAGAGTCTATAGGATGCCTTGGGATCACAACTAACGATCAGTACATTTTTTTACCCACAGACGGATGGACAGTCTGAGAGGACTATTCAGACGTTAGACCATATATTGCGGGCTTGTGTACTGAACTTTGGTGATAGTTGGATATGGTATCTACCGCTTGTTGAGTTTGCGTATAACAGCAGTTACCAGGCTAGTATAGAGATGGCACCTTACCAAGCATTGTATGGTCGTCGATGTCGATCTTCGTTGTACCCGGATCAAGTAGGTGAGTGGCAGATACAAGGTCTGGAACTGATTCGGCAGACCTCTGCAAGGCTCGAGTTGATCAGGAAGAGAATTAAGGCAACTCAAAGTCGGCAGAAGAGTTATGCTGATACTCGCCGACGAGAGCAAGAGTTCGAGGTAGGAAATATGGTATTCTTGAAGATCGCTCCGATGAAGGGGAAGCTAAATCCTCAGTATATTGGGCCTTTTGAGATCCTAGAAAGGATAGGTTCGGTTACTTATCGAGTGGCTTTACCCCCAGCACTATCCAAAGTCCATGACGTGTTCCACATGTCAGTGCTGAGGAAGTACGTGTCAAATCCATCACACATGCTGAGTTACGAGCCTCTAGAGATCAGTGATTTTTTATCATATAAGGAGGTACCAGTACAGGTATTAGATCGGAAAGTTCAGCAGTTACGGACTAAGGAAATATTGCTAGTGAAGGTAGGATGGCGTAACCATGCAGTGGAGGAAGCTTCATAGGAACTAGAGTTAGAGATACGCCTGAAGTACCTGCAGTTATTTTATGGTACGTAAGTATGTATAGTAGTATAGGTGGTTTAGATTAAATAGTACGGTTTTCGAGAGAGTTTTGTATGTGCATGTAATATTTGAAACATCATGTTGTAATCACGGTATTCCTCCGCCATAAGTGAGGGTATGTAATAAACTTGGGTCGGAGCTACTATATAGGCGGTTGTTGACTCTTCGGTAGGACTGAGCTGTAAGTGTAGAATATGCGTAGTATCAATTAGCAAATTTCGAGGACGAAATTTTTATAAGAAATGGAGATTGTAGAGACCCGAACCCTTAAATAAAAATAAATAAGAAAAGGGAGTTTCAGTAGGGTTTGTCGACGAAGCCAGTATACTCTTGATGAAGTCCCTTCAGTTCTTGGTTGCCAAAATTCAGGGCGTCGTCGACGAAGAAATACCAAGCGAACCAAGAAAATATTCGAATGGAGTTCGTCGACGAAGAAAGAGCTTCGTCCACAAATAGTCCAGGTGGTTTGTCAATGAAGGGGCCACTTTGTCAATGAATTTGACTCGATCAAAGGCTCTATAAATATCATTTTTTGGTTGCGCTTAAGGGGTAAGAAAATCCAAAAGCTCTCTCTCTCTCTCTCTCTCTCTCTCTCTCTCTCTCTCTACGATCCTTCACCGTTTGTCGTCTATTTCTACAATCAAAAGTTTCTGCGTGGATTAGGGAAGGAAACTCTACAGTTATAGCGGATTAGATCGTCATTTTAAGGATTTTCAGAATTTTCCCTAAAATCGAGGTAAGGATCTGAATTTGTTTTCGATTCGGTATATAAGTAGTAGTTGAGATTATAGTGAAGTATTGTTCTTCGATTTTTAGGTTTTGAGGTTTCTGTGTCATTGTTTTGGATCAATAAGCTCGTGTTTCTTTTTTTGGGATTAAGATAAGGGGATTTGTTTGCATCAGTATTTTTTTTTTAAAATAAAAAAAAAAAACCACATGATATGTAGCTTATGTTTATATGTACTTATTGACTGCTTATTTGCAAAGTTTTACTAGGTATAAATGCCGATTCTTACAGTTTTCATGATTTTACTATTTTGGCAAAAATTGGGGTTTTGGCATATGATCTCCAAATTTCTTAAACTACTTTATTTGCACTAAAACTAAAGTAAGAGATGCTTGAAACTCTTAATAGCAGCAAAAATGATATTTTACAAACCAGCTTTTATGAAATGTACATTTGACCAAATAAGTGTGATGTAAGATATGAATTGATTCTATACTGATTTGAGATGCATGTATATGAACTATGGGGACTAAGGTTCCAAGTAGTTATCAGAAATTGCAGAAAACAGGTGTCGGTTAGATACCGTGCCAATTATGGAAAAAGGGTAAAATCAAGAGGTTATGAGCCGGCTTTTACCACACTATGAATGAAAGTATGCATGAATGAGATTATGAAAACATTGGGATTGCACAGGTTATTATGTTTTAATGTAAATTATATATATGATATTGGGACCGCAGTTTGTCTCAATAGTATATGAAGTCTTAAAAAAGCTTATATTATGTAGGCTCGGTATTGTTGCCAAAACAGAGGTACAGTGCAACCACACGCAATTATTTTTCAATGTGGGTATCTAGTAGTAGGCTTGGTAAGAAGGGTTACTAGTCAAAAGGGATCAGAGTGGTGATGGCCAAGTCGGATTGCAGTATGTTATGATGCTTGACAATGCCTGCACGAACAAGGCCCGATCAGTGTTTTCTTATCGCAAAACCCTTGCCACGGGGAGTAACTGGCATAGTTATGATAGTTGCAAGCTAGACGGTGTTCTAAATATGCATATACATGATTTAAAAGCTTTAAGGGCAAAGTCACAAGTTTGAGTACCGGGCGGAGGGATTGTATAGTGTATGGGCCTGTACCCTACCCTAACCTTGGGAACTCTCACTTATAATGATACTGGGTTATACATTATCAAGAATTTATATATGTACTATATATATATATATTATAGTATTGAAAATGTGCAACCTATGTAACTGTTTTCAAACAAGAATATAAATGTACAGTTACACACTGATGTATTATCTTCCTCCTTACTGAGAAGTGTCTCACCCCAATCTTACAACCTTACTTCAGAAGTTACAGGAAATCAGTCATAGTCGTCTAGAGAGGCTGGGGGCGAAGGGTTCTATCAGTTAACGTAAGTTTCTGTATGAGTACTGGGTTGTTAGCCTGATTGGCTTTTTGGGAATGTAATACAATTTATGTTTTACATACGAATGAATGTATGTAAGGACTAGTTACATACACTGGTATGTCTATTAGAATCCATATTAATGTTTATGTTTTCCGCGATATATGTGAGTACATATCATTATTAAATACTCATATGTGCCTGTTTAGGGCGGGTAGTTATGTATGTTATCAGGATTTGTACAAGATATGTATGTATAGTGGCACTCTGGGACTGTATTAAGGTGGGGGCGTAACAATGTATCTATGATGGTTATTGAAAAGTCTCCCAATCAAGATATATTGAAATAATGAGATGCATTTAATTATTGTACATTCACCTTGGAGGAACGGAAAAGTCATATGTATATTTATGACTCTTTGATGAATTGGGTCTCTTATGGATTTCTATATAAAGGGTTCTTAGTTCATCTTACCACTCAATAATCAAGTTTGGTAAAATTTCCAGCACTAAGTCAGACATAAGAGTGAGTGAGGGAAGAAAAGATTAAGTAGTTTTCCACGTGATAGAGACTTGACCAACATGAATAGAAGGAAAAAGAGCTAAATGCATCTAAGTTCGATTATCTCGCTAAAAATATCGTAAGGTATATTTTGAATTTCTTTCCTTATCTTTATTTCACCATTGTTCATAAAACAAGTTCAAGATCCTTCTTGTGGAAATTTTCTAACATATCTATTTTCTAATATTAAATATTAGAGATCACTATTCCAGCAATTCAGGTGCATTAGGTTCATAATTGAATACCAACAAAATATTTTTTTTTTTCACAAGAAAATGAAGAGAAAACAAAAGAGAAGACTCACAATAAAGCAGTCCTAACCCACTTAAGATTACAAATACTATTTTTTCGGAGTCCAAGTAAAAGACAAATAAATAAACTAAAATATACCCAAATGTCCAACACCAAAGTTATCAAAAATTACAAATTTGGATGGAGCCTTCAATCTGCTTGAGTTGTTTTCCTGCATGAATCATTGTTGGCCTATCTTCAACTGTTAAATTGATACACCTCAGGGTAACTGTTGCAAAATCCTGCAACCTCTGCTCCATCCTAGGCCTTCCAGCTGCCTCTTTCAATACTACAGGATCCACAATCTCACTCAACCTGTTGTTCTCAACAAAATACTTTGCGGGGTTGGATACTTCATCAAGATCATCTATATCCCTCTCAATTTGGCGCCTGAAGTACCTTTGTCTAGTCAAAAGCACCAGCAGAAGCATACCAAAAGAATAAACATCAGCTTTCTCGGTCAAACAATGGGTAGTAAAGTTCTCTGGTGCAATGAATCCCATCGTTCCGTAAGGATCAACTTTTACTTGTGTTTCACCTTCAGGAATGGATATGCAAAGAGAGAAATCAGACAATTTGGCAAAATTACTTTGATCCAGAATAAAGTTCTCAGGGTTAATGTCCCTGTGGATGTGTGTAGGTATGCAACTGCAGTTGCTACATCCACTGCGACCCTTAACCTGCATCTCCATGGTAGAGGTTGCCACTCTGCTCCGTAGGACCCAAAAAGACTACGGCTCAAACTTCCCTTAATCTCTGCAAGCTCGAACACTAGAATAGGGATTTTGGTCTCTAAGCAGCATCCTAAGAGCTTCAGAACATTCTTATTAATGCTCATCCAGGATCCAATCACAATCTCATTAATAACTGAACTAATATTCGCAGCTGGTGAATATTCCTTAATGCAAATTGGTCTACCCTGAAGAGAGCCCTTGTAGAGTGCATGAAAGCCATCTTTTTTAAAAGCATGGCCTCGGTCACAGATTTTTTTTTCTTTTTTCAGTTCTTCAACAGAGAAGCACCGGATAGGACAACATTTTCCATAAGAAGAAGCAATCACCTCTTTGAGTAACATTGCACCATTTTGCATCAATGCTGTCTCAGCTGTCGCTTCTTTTCTCCTATTTCTTTTCAAGCATGCAGTCAATGTTAAATTGTAAAGTCTTTTTCAAGCATTCAAAGTCTAACATAGGGGCTGTACTATTCATATGGTGGTTGTACTATATATATGGTGGCTACACTATTCATTTGGTGGCTGCACAAGTCTACAAAGGTGGCTACACTATTTATTTGACGGCTTTGAAAAAGAAGCTTACAAAACCCCTATAAATAGGGAAGTGGTGGTAAAGGAAGTTGTATCCCATCCCAAGCATCTCCAACTCCACCTTTAGAGAGAGATCAAGTACTCTCCTACAAAGTATCTCTGTTGTAGCCCGTGTTTCTAGTTTCTCCTAATTTGAGAGAAGTTGTATCATTATTTTTCATAGTGGAATCCTTTTACTCTTGCCCGTGGTTTTTCCTTCAATTTGTTTGGGAGTTTTCCACGTAAATCTTGGTGTCAATTCCTCTTTTCTAATTTCTTATTTTAGCTGTGTAATACTGTTCCTACTCATTCAATTTCCTAACAGTGGTATCAGAGCCTTGGGTTACGGCCTTTGGGTTGGGGTTACTATTCACGGTTACCATTCACACGTGTCACCGGATACTTTTACAGTATTGTGAACGTATACGAGATTTGTTCAAGTATACAGTTCCATTCATTTACGATACTGTTCACGTATACGATATTGATCACGGTGAAAAAGTGGGAGCCGGTTTAGTGGAGAAGCAGATCTTATCTACTACAATGGCAGCAAAGTACGAAATTGAGAAGTTCAATGGGGGTAATTTCTCCCTTTGGAAATTGAAGATGAAAGCGGTCCTGAGAAAGGACAATTGCTTAGCGGCAATTGGAGACAGACCAACAGGGATAACTAATGAAAAATTGAGCAAGATGGATGACAATGCTGTGGCTAATCTTCATCTAGCATTAGCAGATTCGGTGTTATCAAGCATTGCAGAGAAGAAGTCAGCAAAAGACATTTGGGATGCACTGACAAAGCTCTATGAGGTAAAGTCACTTCACAATAAGATCTTCTTAAAGACGCGACTCTACTCTCTTCGAATGAGTGAGTCCACATCGGTTACGGATCACATCAACAATGTTAATAAGTTGTTCTCCCAACTAACAACGTTAGGCCATAATATTGAGCCAACCGAACGAGCGGAGCTTCTACTCCAAAGTCTGCCAGATTCGTATGATCAACTCATCATCAACATTACAAATAATATTTAGTCAGATAATCTAGTCTTCGATGATGTTGCGGAAGCTGTTCTGAAGAGGAATCTAGACGCAAAAACAAGGAAGACAGTTCGTCCAGTTCTCAACAAGTTGAGGCACTACCGATGATGAGAGGAAGATCAACAGAACGTGGCCCTAGTGGGAGTCACAATCATGGTAGATCAAAGTCAAGGAGTAAGAAGAATTTTAAATGCTACAACTGTGGCAAAAGGGGGCACATCTCGAAGGATTGTTGGCATAAGAAGAAGAATGCAGGGAAAGCTCATGAGGAGAACGCTTCTCAAGGATGCGCTGCGAGTACTTCCAGTGATGGCGAAATCCTGTATAGCGAAGCGGAAATGATCTCTAATGGTGGTAAGAAACTTACTGATGTATGGATCATGGATTCAGGAGCAACTTGGCACATGACCTCTCGCCGAGATTGGTTCCACTCTTATGAACCTGTTTCAGGCGGATCTGTATTCATGGGTAATGATCATGCCTTAGAGATCACCGGAGTTGGTAATATTAAACTGAAGATGTACGACGGTACAATTCGCACTATTCAAGGGGTACGACATGTGAAGGGCTTGAAGAAAAATTTACTGTCTCTTGGACAGTTAGATGACCTCAGTTGTAAGACCCTTATTGAAAATGGGATCTTGAAGGTTGTCAAAGGCGCGCTTGTATTGATGAAAGCAGAAAAGATCGTGGCAAATCTATACACACTGCTGGAAAATACTATACAACAGGGAGACGCATCAGTTGCATCAACCCAGGAAGAATCAACGATAATGTGGCATCGTAAACTTAGCCACATGTCTGAACGTGGTCTGAAGATTCTTTTAGAACGTAATCTTCTTCCCGGACTCAAATCAGTAAGTCTACCTTCCTGTGAGCATTGTGTTACAAGTAAGCAACATAGAATAAAATTTGAAAGATCTACTGCCAGAAGCAAACACATTCTAGACTTGATTCATTCTGACGTATGGGAATCACCAGTTCCATCCCTAGGAGGAGCGCATTATTTTGTATCATTTATTGATGACTACTCCAGGAGATTATGGGTGTATCCAATCAAGAGGAAGTCAGATGTGTTTCTAGTGTTCAAAGAATTCAAAGCGCAGGTGGAACTTGAATCTGGAAAAAGAATCAAGTGCTTAAGGACAGATAATGGAGGAGCATATAAAGATGGCAATTTTATTTCATTTTGCAAGCAAAAGAGGGTATTCAAAGGCAGTTCACTGTTGTGCATACACCTCAACAAAATGGCGTAGCAGAGCGGATGAATAGAACCATATTGGAAAGGACCAGAGCCATGTTGAAGACTGCAGATCTAGCCAAGTCATTCTGGGCTGAAGCAGTCAAAACCGCTTGTTATGTGATAAATCAATCACCGTCAACAGCAATTGGTTTGAAGACACCAATGGAGATGTGGATTGGTAAGCCAGCCCAATATTCTTCTCTTCATATTTTTGGATGTCCTGTATATATAATGTATAATGCCTAGGAAAGAACTAAACTGGACCCAAAGTTTAGGAAATGCATATTCTTGGGTTATGCTGACGGAGTCAAGGGGTATCGCCTGTGGGATCCCACTGCCCGCAAGGTCGTAGTCAGCAGAGATGTGATATTTGTAGAAAAAGAAATGCAAAATAAAGAAAACAACAGCACTTCGGAAACGACTACTGTTCAGATAGAAGAAAATAAAGATTCTTCTGAAACCGCACCAGAGCATTAGGAACAAGAATCAAATGAGGCCAATGATACAGAAGTTCGACGTTCAGTACGTGAAACAAGGAAACCATCATGGCACTCAGATTATGTCATGGCAAGCAATACTGCATATTGTCTTCTAACAGAAGATGGAGAGCCATCAACTTTCCATGAGGCTATTAGTAGCACTGATGTTTCTTTGTGGATAACAGCAATGCAGGAAGAAATTGAAGCCTTGTACAGAAATAATACATGGGAGCTTGTTCCATTACCACATGGACGTAAAGCCATTGGAAATAAATGGGTCTACAAGATCAAACGAGATGGTAACGATCAGGTGGAACGATATCGTGCAAGACTGGTAGTGAAAGGGTATGCTCAGAAAGAAGGTATTGACTTTAATGAGATATTTTCTCCAGTTGTTAGACTTACTACTATCAAAACTGCATTGGCTATGTGTGCTGTGTTTGATTTATATTTAGAGCAGTTGGATGTGAAAACTGCTTTTCTTCACGGAGAACTTGAAGAAGAAATTTACATGCTCCAACCCGAAGGTTTTGAAGAAAAAGGAAAAGAAAACTTGGTTTGCAGGTTAACCAAATCTCTGTATGGTTTAAAGCAGGCGCCAAGATGTTGGTACAAGAGATTTGATTCCTTCATAATTAGCCTCAGATACAACAGACTCAGTGCAGACCATTGTACGTACTACAAGAGGTTTGGTAATAATGATTTCATTATTTTATTGTTGTATGTGGATGATATGTTGGTTGTAGGCTCCAACAAAGAAAGAGTCCAAGAATTGAAGGCACAATTGGCTAGGGAGTTTGGTATGAAGGATTTGGGACCAGCAAACAAGATTTTAGGGATGCAAATTAACCGAGATAGAAAAGACAAGAAGATTTAGCTTTCTCAAAAGAATTATTTGAAGAAAGTCTTGCGACGCTTCAACATGCAAGATTGTAAGCCAATTTCTACCCCAATTCCTGTCAATTATAAATTATCCTCAAGTATGTGTCCTAGCAATGAAGCAGAGAGGATGGAATTGTCTCGAGTGCCGTATGCATCAGCAGTGGGAAGCCTAATGTATGCTATGATTTGTACAAGACCAGATATTGCTCAAGCAGTTGGTACGGTCAGTCAGTTCATGGCAAATCCTGGTAGAGAGCATTGGAATGCTGTGAAGAGGGTCCTAAGATATATTAAAGGGACCTCAGATGCTGCATTATGTTACAAAGGATCAGAATTTATTGTCAGGGGATATGTTGATTCAGATTTTGCAGGTGATCTTGACAAAAGAAAATCCACTACAGGTTATGTGTTTACTCTTGCAGGAGGAGCAGTAAGCTGGGTATCAAAGTTGCAGACTGTTGTGGCCTTGTCTACGACTGAAGCTGAATATATGGCAGCTACGCAGGCTTGTAAGGAGGCAATATGGATTAAAAGACTATTGGAAGAACTCGGGCACAGTCAAGAGAAAATTTCTCTATATTGTGACAGTCAGAGTGCCTTGCATATTGCAAGGAATCCAGCTTTTCATTCCATGACAAAACACATCGGAGTACAGTATCACTTCGTTCGAGAAGTTGTGGAAGAAGGAAGTGTGGACATGCAAAAGATCCACACCAAAGACAACCTAGCAGATGTTATGACAAAACCAATCAACACTGACAAGTTCATATGGAGTAGATCCTCTTATGGCTTAACAGAAACGTAAGTGGCATGAAACTGGCAAGACTAGAAAGGGTGAAAAAAAAAAGGAAAATTTGAAAATGACTTTAAGTGGGAGAATGTTAAATTGTAAAGTCTTTTTCAAGCATTCAAAGTCTAACATAGGGGCTGTACTATTCATATGGTGGTTGTACTATATATATGGTGGCTACACTATTCATTTGGTGGCTGCACAAGTCTACAAAGGTGGCTACACTATTTATTTGACCGCTTTGAAAAAGAGGCTTACAAAACCCCTATAAATAGGGAAGTGGTGGTGAAGGAAGTTGTATCCCATCCCAAGCATCTCCAACTCCACCTTTAGAGAGAGATCAAGTACTCTCCTACAAAGTATCTCTGTTGTAGCCCGTGTTTCTAGTTTCTCCTAATTTGAGAGAAGTTGTATCATTATTTTTCATAGTGGAATCCTTTTACTCTTGCCCGTGGTTTTTCCTTCAATTTATTTGGGGGTTTTCCACGTAAATCTTGGTGTCAATTCCTCTTTTCTAATTTCTTATTTTAGCTGTGTGATACTGTTCCTACCCATTCAATTTACTAACAGTCAACATGTTTCTATTTGCAAGCCATCAAACAACCAAGAAGTTTTGGCCTTAAAAATCAGATAAGGTGCAAAGATATACAATTTAAGTAATTACATACAATTGGCTTCATTTTTGTATGAAAATCTACTATTCATTGAGAAAATTCAATTTTTTTTTTTAAAAAAAAAAAAAAACGGATTTGTGGAGGCAAAATTGTTTTGGTGAAAAAAAGGGCATCAGCTGCCTGCCTTCAAATTGATAGACCAACGAGTTATTTTTCTTGTTCTTCCAACAATTTCAAAAAAGAAAAAGAAAATAAAGAAATTACAGCCAAACATAAACCACAAATATACCAGATAAAGAGTAGGGACATCAAACATATGAAATGAAAACTAGCATATGAACCAGACTTCACCTATGGTAAAATTAAAACAAAACATAAATAGAAACAAGATAAAGGTTCGAGAATTCATGAATAAACACAGCCAAATTCAAACTTCCATTCAATTCTCTTTCAATTTCCAGTTGTAAGGAATTCTTTCAAAGCCGTTATAGACGAAAGAAGAAATCAAATTACGCATAAGAAAAAATCATCCATAAGTGAAATAAATTCCTAAGGATAAACGATCTTTGATAGAGAGAGCGAAAAGAGATGCACCTTTTTAATTTGAAGGTCAAAAATATAGATATGATCCCACTGTCCTTGCTGGTGAAAGAAAGAGAGGGAAATACAGAGAACTAGCAGGAAAATTATGCTCTTTAATATTTTAGCCCATTTGACCAAGGATTCTTCCTTTCAATTTCTTGGAAAGTTCATGTGCTCTTCTAGGCAGCCACTTGTTCCTTCTAGCTGACCGAAGAAGACCTGGAGTTTTTTCCCTGTTTATCTTTTTTTTTTTTTTTAAATATATTAAATAATACCCTATTCTAGGAAGCAAATCTCGCTACTTGCTCCCACGAGATTTAAACAAATCTCGCTAAACCAAGTAGCGAAATTTGTCACATGTCATACCGAAGATAAACATAGGCAAATCTCACTACTTAATCTAACGAGATTTGCTTGTCACGTGTCTAGACCAAATTGGGCTGCCATTTAAATTTCGCTACTTGGTGCAGCAAAATTTGTTTAAATCTCACTATACCAAGTAACGAGATTTGCTGTGCATATGAAATTTTTTGTGTTTTCCTTATTTATTTATTTATTATAATAATGATTAATTAAATTATTGAAGGGAAGAATCATTTACTAATTTAAATTTTCACATAGAATAAATTACATTTTGTAATTTAGTTAAAAATATTTTTTTTATCATAAATTAATATAACAGTTATACATTATAAATATACACTAATAGCAAGATTATATTTAATTAAATAGGGAAATCTTCTATTATTTTATTGAGTAGAAAATATTTAAATATTAATTAAAAATAATTATTATTGAAATTGTTAACTAAGAATCTTCATAATTCTTTTTTTTTTCTTTTTTATTTCTTCTAGCTTCGTCCCCTTCCACAAAATCTTGGATGCAAATAGAGCCTAACAGTTTTGTTCGTTCTACAAATCTATAAAATTATACAAGAAATGAGCCTCATTTGAGAATTTTTTGAAGACTCTAGTTTTAGATCCCAGTGCTTATTTATTTGCACGGTTAAGAGGGACTTATCGTCGTCTCCTTTCTTTGTAACACCTTGTACCATGCAAAACAACCCCCCACTAGGCAAAAGAAACTAGCAAACAACATCGATACTACCTTACTCTATCTTAAGAATACCATTCCGAATATCACTTGGAAATCATCCATCGGCACTATGAAATTTGCATGTCCCACCCACTGTCCAAGTTTTATAGTCACTTGCTTGGCTACTTCTAGAATACGCTGAGCTGCGGAACTGACCACTTCTATACATCCTAAGTCCTCCAAGTTCAAGCTGTGTCTCTATGCTTCAGGCTTTGAGACAAAGTTATGTGTAGCCCTAGTTTCCACCATTGTAGAGGTCCTCTTCCCATTGATTCGCAGATCCAGAAACATAAAGTCATACACTTGGGTAACTTTTGGTCCTTTTTCCTATCTTGCCAACACATTGAGTAATTGCACTGCACACATCCTCGGGGTCATCCTCATCATCTCCGTCTGCCCCCTCTACAATGGAAGCTTGCAAGACATTGAGCAATGACTTGTGATGGCAATCAACAACTTTGTGAGGGCCTCAACATAGTTAGTCAAGGCCCCATCTCATCCAGTACTACACGCAAAAACTCCTTGGACATTTTCCCATTTTGATCATTTGGCACCGTTTTCAAAGCTGCCTACAATAACTGCATTGAAAAGATTGAAAAACATATTTCAAACAACTACAACTAGAAAAGAATGGCTATTTGCATCAGGGCACGTCGCAATTGGGAATTTGCCCTTGTACTTACAGTACAAGTGTGTCCCGTCCACACATATGACGAGAGGGTAGTGACGAAAATCCTGAATAGATGCTGCAAATGACCAAAATACGGATACAAAGGTTGGAGTGTTCTCGCTACCAGAAACAGGACTCTACCTCCACATGACTATAGTCCTAGGATTGTATGTGCACATCGCTTCCATCCACTTCGGCAACGTTTGATAGGACTTCTCCCAATCGCCGAATACTTGGGCAATTGCCTTCTGTTTGCCCAATCAAACCTTCTTATACGAGATCGAATAGCCAAAGCGACAATCTATGAACTCCTTCAATGTGACGATCGACATCAACGCATCTCCCCATATCATATTCACTATCTTTCTAGTAATAAGGGACAATGTGATTTGGTTATGGTTTTGTTAGAGAAGTTGGTTCAGACACATGTGCGGACCACCGTATTGGGTGATTTCAAATAATCGGTGTTTCATCTGATACATTGCAAGCAATCTCCATCCGCAATCGTGCTCTTTACACCTAGCAACCCATAACTCTAGGGTAGATGGCACAACGTGGAAGTCATGGGGGGTTTAAGCGTGATACATTTGCACTACCATGATCAACTGATTCTTCGACCCGAAGAGCAGCCCCCTACTCAGCTCAGAGGATTCATCCTAACAAGTCATTCGCATAGGAAGCTCATCTTCCGCAGTTAAATTTGTAGCATCGACGTCAATATTACCGTGCATCGGTGGCTCGTCCATGAACTGGGCATCGTACGTGGCATCATCCGTTTCACTGGGGGGGTGGGTTTACATCATCGGGGAACTCATTTAACCTTTCACCCATTTCCTGTTCGTATGTGTCTTCATCTTGAAGATCAACATCATTCGTAATGTTCATTCCCTCGTCCAATGCATCGTTCGCAATGGCGAACAACGATCTTGGACCCTCTGTCGAGACTTCTTCGCAACCTCCCCGTAGATACGTGTTAGGAACAGGTATTTTGTATGTCAGCGACTCGAACGACAATCTCGGATATTCATTAAAATCCACGGTAGGCATACCACCAACCTCCGCACTCATATAAATATGACGTGTTTGTTAGGTGTCTTTCTCTACTTCATCTAAATGCTCGGCAGGGGCCTCTAGCTACCTAGCTGTGGTTACACCCATTTGAGGAATGATTTCGATATATAATTGCATAGTTAAATATATCGGACCTACGTAGTGTGCATCCAATACAATGCGCAGACCATAATCATCAGATATGGGAACAACCTCGTAAAGGACTGTATTATTGAACCCTCACAAAGGGTACCTTACAATCACCCACAATGCATAATGATCTGGATCAATATGAAAATATTTGTATATATTCATATATAATTTATTTAATTTACACCTATGGCCAATTCGAATTAGTCAAACGGGGTTACCTGCAGCGTTGCATAGGTAGAATGACATATGGGTTGTAGTTGATCCACTAACAAAGACTGCACATTTCATTCCAATCAGAGTTAGCTATGCTCTGAATTAGTTGGCTGAGTTGTATGTGCAGGAGATTGAATGACTCCATGATGTCCCCATTTCGGTTGTTTCGGATTGAGATCCATGTTTTACGTCTCATTTCTTGAAGAGTCTATAGGATGCCTTGGGATCACAACTGACATTCAGTACATCTTTTTACCCACAGACGGATGGACAGTCTGAGAGGACTATTCAGACGTTAGAGCATATGTTGCAGGCATGTGTACTGGACTTTGGTGATAGTTGGATATGGTATCTACCACTTGTTGAGTTTGTGTATAACAGTAGTTACCAGGCTGCCATAGAGATGGCACCTTACTAGGCATTGCATGGTCGTCGTTGTCAATCTTCGTTGTACCGAGATCAAGTAGGTGAGTGGCAGATACAAGGTCTAGAACTGATTCGGCAGACCTCTGCAAGGGTCGAGTTGATGAGGAAGAGAATTAAGGCAACTCAAAGTCGGCAAAAGAGTTATGCTGATACTCGCCGACGAGTGCTAGAGTTCGAGGTAGGAAATATGGTCTTCTTGAAGATCAAAGGGGTGATGAGGTTTAGAAAGAAAGGGAAGCTAAGTCCTCAGTATATTGGGCCTTTCTAGATCCTAGAAAGGATAGGTTCGGTTACTTATCGAGTGGCTTTACCCCCAGCACTATCCAGAGTCCATGACGTGTTCCACGTGTCAGTACTAAGGAAATACATGTCAGATCCATCACACATGTTGAGTTACGAGCCTCTAGAGATCAGTGATGCTTTATCATATGAGGAGGTACCAGTACAGGTATTAGATCTAAAAGTTCAGTTGTTGCGGACTAAGGAAATACTGCTAGTGAAGGTATGATGGCATAACCATGCAGTGGAGGAAGCTTCATGGGAACTAGAGTCAGAGATACACCTGAAGTACCTGCAGTTATTTTATGGTACGTATGTATAGTAGTATAGGTGGTTTAGATTAAATAGTACAGTCTTCAGGAGAATTTTGTATGTGTATGTAATTTCTGAAACATCATGTTGTAATCACAGTACTCCTCCGCCATAAGTGGGGGTATGTAATAAACTTGGGCCGGAGCTATTGGGTGGGTAGCTGTTGACTCTTTGGTAGGACTGAGCTATAAGTGTAGAATATGCATAGTTTCGATTAGCAAATTTTGAGGAAGAAATTTTTATAAGGAATGGAGATTGTAGAGACCCGAACCCTTAAATAAGGAAAATAAATAAGAAAAGGGAGTTTCAGTAGGGTTTGTCGACAAAGCTAGTATATTCTTGATGAAGTCCCTTCAGTTCTTCGTCGCCAAAATTCAGAGAGTCGTCGACAAAGAAATACCGAGCGAACCAAGAAAATATTCGGATGGAGTTGGTCGACGAAGAAAGAGCTTCGCCCGCAAACAGTCCAGGTGGTTCATCAATGAAGGGACCACTTCGTCAACGAATTTGACTTGGTCAAAGGCTCTATAAATATCATTTTTTGGTTTCTTAAGGGGTAAGAAAATCCAAAAGCTCTCTTTCTCTCTCTCTCTCTCTCTCTCTCTCTCTCTCTCTCTCTCTCTCTCTACGATCCTTCATTGTTCATTGTCTATTTCTACGATCAAAAGTTCTTGCATGGATCAAGGAAGGAAACTCTACAATTATAGTGGATCAGATCGTCATTTTAAGGATTTTTGGGATTTTCCCTAAAATCGAGGTAAGG
Organism: Malania oleifera; assembly: GCF_029873635.1. Taxonomy (NCBI): domain Eukaryota; kingdom Viridiplantae; phylum Streptophyta; class Magnoliopsida; order Santalales; family Ximeniaceae; genus Malania; species Malania oleifera. The sequence goes on from NC_080420.1 coordinate 115,929,308, forward strand.
ATCTGAATTCATTTTCGATTCGGTATATATGTAGTAGTTGAGATTATAGTGAAGTATTGTTCTTCGATTTTTAGGTTTTGAGGTTTCTGTGTCATTATTTTGGATCAATAAGCTCGTGTTTTAGTTTTTGGGATTAAGGTAATGGGATTTGTTTACATCAATATTTAAAAAAAAAAAAAAAGAAACCACATGATATGTAGCTTATGTTTATATGTACTTATTGGCTGCTTATTTGCAATTTTTTACAGGGTATAAATGTCAATTCTTACAATTTCACGATTTTACTATTTTGGCAAAAATCGGGTTTTTGGCATATGATCTCCAAATTTCTTAAACTACTTTATTTGCACTAAAACTAAAGTAGGAGATGCTTGAAACTCTGAATAGCAACAAAAATAATATTTTACTAACCAGTTTATATGAAATGTATATTTAACCAAATAAGTGTGACGTTTGATATGAATTGATTGTATAATGATTAAAGATGCATGTATATGCACTATGGGGACTAAGGTTCCAAGTAATTATCAGAAATTTCAGAAAATAGGTATCGGTTAGATATCGTGCCAATTATAGAAAAAGGGTAAAACCAAGAGGTTATGAGCCGGTTTTTACCACAGTATGAATGAAAGTATGCATGAATGAGATTGTGAAAATATTGGGATTGCACAGGTTATTATGTTTTAATGTAAATTATATATATGATATTGGGACCGCAATTTGTCTCAATAGTATATGAAGCCTTAAAAAAGCTTATATTATGTAGGCTCGGTATTGTTGCCAAAACAAAGGTATAGTGCAACCACACACAATTATTTTTCAATGTGGGTACCTAGTAATAGGCTTGGTAATAAGGGGCACTAGTCAAAAGGGATCAGGGTGGTGATGGCCAAGTCGGACTACAGTATGTTATGATGCTTGACAATGCCTGCACGAACAAGGCTCGATCAATGTTTTCTTATCGCATAACCCTTGCCACGGGGAGTTACTGGCATAGTTATGATAGTTTCAAGATAGACGGTGTTATAAATATGCATATACATGATTTAAAAGCTTTAATGGGCAAAGTCACAGGTTTGAGTACTGGGCGGAGGGATTGTACAGTGTTCGGGCCTATATCCAACCCTAACCTCAGGAACTCTCACTTGTAATGATGCTGGGTTATATATTATCAGGAATTTATATATGTACTATATATATTACAGCATTGAGAATGTGCAGCCTGTGTCATTGTTTTAAAACAAGAATATAACTGTACAGTCACACACTAATGTAATATCTTCCTCCTTACTGAGAAGTGTCTCACCTCCAATCTTACAACCACACTTCAGGAGTTACAGGAAATTGGTCCTAGTCGTCTAAAGAGACTATGGAGTGTAGGGTTCTGTTAGTTAATGTAAGTTTCTGTATGAGTACTAGGTTGTTAGCCTGATTGGCTTTTTGGGAATGTAATACAATTTATGTTTTATGTACGAATGAATGTATGTAAGGACTAGTTAGATACTTTGATATATCTATTAGAATCCATATGAACGTTTATGTTTTCCGCGATATATGTGAGTACAAATCATTATTAAAAACTCGTATCTCCCTGTTTAGGGCGGGTAGTTATGTACGTTATCAAGATTTGTACAGGATATGTATGTATAGCAGCACTCTGGGACCGTATTAAGGGTCAGGGCGTTACAGTGTATCTATGATGGTTATTGAAAAGTCTCCCAATCAAGATATATTGAAATAATGAGATGCATTTAATTATTGCACACTCAACTTGGAGGAAGGAAAAAGTCATATGTATATTTATGACTCTTTAATGAATCGGGTCTCTTATGGATTTATATATAAAGGACTCTTAGTTCATCTTACCACTCAATAATCAAGTTTGGTAGAATCTCCATCACTAAGTCAAACATAAGAGTGAGTGAGGGAAGAAAAGATTAAGTAGTTTTCCAACATAAATAGAAGAGAAAAAGAGCTAAATGCATCTAAATTCGATTATCTCGTTGAAAATATCATAAGGTATATTTTGAATTTCTTTCCTTATCTTTATTACACCATTGTTCATAAAACAAGTTGAAGATCTTTCTTGTGGAAATTTTCTAACATATCTATTTTCTAATATTAAATATTAGAGATCACTATTCCAACAAATTCAGGTGCATTAGTTCCATAATTGAATTCCAACAAAATATTTTTTTTTTCACAAGAATATGAAGAGAAAACAAAAGAGAAGACTCACAAGAAAGCAGTCCAAACCCACTTAAGATTACAAATACTATTTTTTCGGAATCCAAGTTAAAGACAAATAAATAAACTAAAATATACCCAAACGTCCAACACCAAAGTTATCAAAAATTACAAATTTGGATGGAGCCTTCAATCTGCTTGAGTTGTTTTGCTGCATGAATCATTGTTGGCCTATCTTCAACTGTTAAATTGATGCACCTCAGGGCAACTATTGCAAAATCCTGCAACTGCTGCTCCACCTCGGCCCTTCCAGCTGCTTCTTCCAATACTAGATGATCCACAATATCACTCAACCTGTTGTTTTCAACATAATACTTCATCGGAGTGGGTACGTCATTAAGATTATTTTCATATAGATTAACTCGCCACCAAAAGTCCCTTTGTTCAGTCAAAAGCAGCAGCAGAAGCATATCAAAAGAATAAACATCAGCTTTTGTTAGAGATAGAGCCAGAAACACAGCTGGAGACACATTGAGATGAGTCAGAAAACGTGTGAATTTATTATCCATTTATCTCTTGATTATAAACTTCCAATCTGTGATTAATTTGTATTGATTCACATTCAATTACAATATAAAATCCAAGCCTATATAAAGAGGCTGTGGAAAGTGATAATACAATAGCTCAGAATAGCACAACAGTGTAGAGAGAGCACAGAAAGAGCTGAGAGGAAGAAGGGAGGAAGAGAGAGAGAGAGAGAATTGTAACATTTTCTGGCGAGTTATTGAATAGTTGGTGCGTGCTCCGTGGATGTAGGTCGTTCTTGACCGAACCACGTAAAATCCTTAGTGTCACTTTCATCTGGATGCTCACAGGGTCCTAACAAGTGGTATCAGAGCCCGGTTGGAGTGGAAAATCCAGATCGGAAGTGATCCAGAAATTCAGAGCTCTGTCCAATAGATCAAAACTATGTTTTAAGGCCACCATCGTATTCTTCTCGCCGAGACGAAGAGAAGAGTGCCCGCCGGAGCTCGAACGGAGTTCAGACAAGCCCGCACACGCCCCCACGCACCTAGCCGAAGCAAGACGCCTCTTCACGCACTGCACACACTGCACGCGTCATCTTTGCCTGTTCCGCCTTGACCCGACCCAAAGAAAACCCGACCCGACCCTGCAGGTGACTCACATCTAGGTGAACCCGAGATTCGATTCCTGACCCAGGTCTATCCTCAGCGCCACGTCAGCGCACATACCGCGCACGCGCCAGCAGGGCCACGTCAGCAGCAGTGCCATGTGGTAGAGGCGCCACGTCAGTAGGCCACTGCCACGTCATCAAGTGGGTCCCACAACCACATCAGCGCCATGCAGCAGGTGGACCCCACTCCCATGTCAGTAAGTAGACCCACCGCCACATCAGCAGGTGGACCCCACTGCCACGTCAGTAGCCCATCACAGTGCCACGTCGGCAGATGCCACGTCATCAGTTTGACCAGGTTTGACTAAAAACTTTGGCTAAGCTTTTCGAGGTCGTTTTGGGTCAGTTTTTCGAGTGACTCGAACCATTTCTAGGGTTTTCAATCATTCTGGATCCATCCGTGCTATCCATTTGAGCTAATTCCATCTCTAGATTAGAAAATCGAGATGTCAAATAAAAAGAGCTCAAAAATCGAAATGTTCAACAGGAACAATTTCGGCTTCTGGAAGATGCGGATAGAAGACTATTTGTTTGGGAAGGAATTGCCCTTACCGTTAAAGGGTAAGCCAACATCCATGAACGAGGACGAGTGGGAGTTGCTTGATCGAAAAGCCCTCGGAGCCATCAGAATGACGTTGTCGAAATCTGTGGCATTCAATATCAAGCATATAACATCCACCAAGTCTCTGATGGATGCGCTCTCAAATATGTACGAGCAACCTTCAGCCGCAAACAAGGTACATCTCATGAAAAGACTATTTACCATGAATATGTCTGCAGGTGAGAGTTTCAGCAGGCATCTGAATAACTTCAATGAGTTGTCTGATCAACTCACCTCAGTTGGGATAATGTTTGATGATGAGGTTCGGGCTCTACTGCTTCTCAGTCAGTTGCCTGAATTTTGGAATGGTGTCGTCACTACCATCAGTAGCTCCATAGGAAAATCAAAGCTTGTATACGATGAGGTCGTCAGCATGATTTTGACGGAGGATAAGAATGCAGCCGAACCATAGCTCCAATTCGAGTTCAGCCTTGAACATGGAGAATCAAGGCAGAGGAAATAGGCATGGACGATCAAACAACCGCGGCAGATCTAGGCCGAGAAATCCCAGAGGTACTCAGGACACAGGTTCTTAGAGCACTAAAGCTATTGAGTGCTGGAACTGTGGAAAGACTGGTCATTACAGGAACTAGTGTAGGATTCAGAAGAAAGAATTTGAGACGAGGGCAAAGACAGAAGCAAATATTGCTTCCAAGAATGATGAGATGTTAATCTGCTCTTTGGAGAGCAAGCAGGAGTTTTGGGTCATAGACTCCGGAGCCTCATTTCATGCCACATGCTGCAAAGATTGCCTAGAGGAGTATACACCAGGTAATTTTGGTAAGATGTACCTTGGCAAAGATCAACCTTGTGACGTAATCAGCAAGGGAGTTGTGAAGATCAATATAAATGGGTCAGTATGGAAACTGAAGGATGTCAGGTATATTCCAGACCTAAGAAAAAATTTGATCTCAGTTGGTCAGCTAGCAGATGAGGGATACACGACGAAATTCATTGGCGATGAATGGAAAGTCTCAAAGGGTGTACTAATGATTGTGTGAGGTAAGAAAAGCGAAACACTTTTTCTAACCTCCATTTCCTCCATGTCTATTTTAGTTGCTACAGGAAATGGCGACAGCAACATCTGGCACCAACGATTTGGTCATATGAGCGAGAAGGGACTCAAGAAGAAGCACTCAAAGGAAAAATTGAGTGGTCTACAGTCAGTGCAGGTTGACATATGTGAGGATTGTATAGTCAGGAAACAGAAGAGGGTTAGTTTCCAGATAAACACCCATGAATGTGCTAGGACACATCAGTAGAATACCGAGGTGGAGGAACCAGTGGAGCAGATTGTCGAACCACCATCTCCCACTCCAGCTCTGGAGCTTAGGAGATCTACTCGGTCTCATATACCATACAGAAGGTATATTGATTATTTACTTCCTACAGATGGAGGAGTGACCGAATGCAATGATAAAGCATGTCAGGTGACAGATACGAGCAAGTGGGAGCTTGCCATGAAGGATGAGATGAAGTCCCTCACCTCCAACAGAATGTGGAAGTTGCCCAAAGGCCTTTATAACAAGTGGGTGTACAGAATCGAAGAGGAGCATGACGGCTCCAGAAGGTACAAGCCTCAGTTGGTAGTCAAAGGCTTTGAGCAGAAGAAAGGGATTGACTACATCGACTTTTTTACACCAGTTGTGAAGATGACAGCCATCAGATTAGTCCGCAAAAATCGAGCAGACAAGAAGGTGGCGACTACAGAGAAGCTGAAGTTGTGCTCAACTTCAGTTGGTCTTCATGTCTGAAGACACATGTTATGAGCACATCATTTATTCATGATACTCTGGTTGAGGAGGTGTCTCTGTCTCCAAGTGGGAGATTGTTAGAGATGGAGCCAGAAACATAGTTGGAGACACGTTGAGATGAGTCAGAAAACGTGTGAATTTATTCTCCATTTATCTCTTGATTATAAACTTCCAATCTGTGATTAATTTGTATTGATTCGCATTCAATTAAAATGTAAAATCCAAGCCTATATAAAGAGGTTGTGGAAAGTGATAATACAATAGCTTAGAATAGCACAGCAGTGTAGAGAGAGCACAGAGAGAGCTGAGATGAAGAAGGGAGGAAGAGAGAGAGAGAGAGAGAGAGAGAGAGAGAGAGAGAGAGAGAGAGAGAGAGAGAGAGAGAGAGAGAATTGTAACATTTTCCGGCGAGTTATTGAATAGTTGGTGTGTGCTCCGTGGACATAGGTCATTTTTGACCGAACCACATAAAATTCTTGGTGTCACTTTCATCTGGATGCTTACAGGGTCGTAACAGCTTTCTCAGCCAAACAATGGGTATTAAAGTACTCTAATGCAAGTAATCCCTAAGTTCCACATACATCATCAATTTTTGCATGCAAATCGCCTTCAGGAATGGATATGCAAAGAAAGAAATCAGACAATTTGGCAACATAACATTGATCCAGTAAAATTTTCTCAGGCATAAGGCCCCTGTGGATGATGGGTCTGGAGAGGGCAGTGTGTAGATATGCAACTGCATTTGCTATGTCCATTGCAATCCTTAACCTGCATTTCCATGGTAGAGGCTGCCACTCTGCTCCATAAAGACTATGACCCAGAGTTCCCTTAATCTCTTTAAACTCAAATACTTGAATAGGTTTGGTCTCCAAGCAGCATCCTAAAAGCTTCAGAACATTCTTATGAATACTCCTCTGGGATGCAATCACAATGTCATTAATAACTTAACTAATATTCACATCTGGAAAAAATTTCTTAACGTGAATCGGTGTACCCTGGAGTGAGCCCTTGTACAGTTTATAATAGTCATCGTCTTTAAAAAAGTTTCGTCAATCAGAGAAGTTTACTGCTTCTTCGAGCTCTTTGAGAGGGAAGCACCGGTTAGGACAACATTTTCCATAAGAAACAATCATTCCTTCCCTCAACATTGCACCATTTTGCATCAATGATGTTTATCAGCTGCCAAAGTATACAACTATTGAAAACTCCACTTGAGTTTGTCCCACATTAGAAAAATATAATAGAGGATAGGTGTTTCTGTATATGATTGGGCCCAAGAAATAATGGCTTAACTACATCTAATAACTTAAGTTATTAAGTAAAGTGGTAATCTAATATGGTACCAAAGTAGTTACCAGGAATTATTGTATTTCCTCCAATGGGTATTATTTATTGTGTGGTGTTGGGCTGCACATGCAAAAGTGTTAAAGCTTCATATACATTGTTGGTTCAATAAAAATCTACTACTCATTGAGAAAATTCATTTTTTCAATTTTGGTGGCAATGGTGTCTTGATGAAAACAAGGGCAGCAGCTGCCTGCCTTCAAATTGATAGACCAAAATTTTGATCTCCGTTAGAACTTTTTTTATCTTTTCGTGGTGATATTTTTTTGGTTAATTGAAAATTTTGAGCTTTCCTCTGTGAAAAATTAAATGAAAAAGCCTAATTTTGGGACCAATGAGTTATTTTTTCTTGTTCATCCAACAATTTCAAGAAAGGAAAAAAAGAAAAAGGAAATAAATTACAACCAAACATAAACCACAGAACTATACTAGATGAAGACTTGGGATATCAAATATTTGGGATGAAAAATAGCGTGAGAACCAAACTTCACCCATGGTAAAACCAAAACAAAACATAAATATGAACATGACAAAGGTTCAAGAATTCATGGATAAACACACCCAGATTCAAACTTCCATTCAAATCTCTTTCAATTTCAAGTTGTAAAGAATTCTTTTAAAGCCCTTGCAGACGAAGAAGAAATCAAATTACGCGTCAGAAAAATCATCCATAAGTGAAATAAAGTCTTAAGGATAAACTATCTTTGATAGGGAGAGTGAAAGAGATGCAGCCTTTCACTTACAAGCCGGGACCAATTCTGTCAATCATTCATCAGCGAATTAAAATTTGATAGAGAAGGTGAAAGATATGTTCGTACCACTTTCACTCACTGCCTGATTGGCCCACCTGGCTTCATTGAGGAAAAGAGCTGCAGAAAATTTTTTCTTCATCATCTTCTTGGAAACTTCATGCCCTCCTTTGTGATCGTTCCTTCATGGTCACTTCTCTTGCAATGGGCCCATCCTGATTTCCTCCTTCCTCCTCTTCCTTTTTTTGTTTTTCCTTTTAAAAAAGTTTATATTTTATTTTTCCACTTCAAAAACTGTTGTGAAATCACTCCATTGAGTTATACACGAGAAGGTTTGAAAACCACCACACTTCTGAAGTAGTGAGCGTTGTGTATTTATAATAAATTAAAGATGACATTGAATAATTACATATTAATTCCCTATTCATTAGAGGACAGATAAAAGGAAAGTATATACAATATCATTCTAAAACTAAGACAGAGAATCATCAATATCCTCAACACCCCCCCTGGCAAGCTGAGCATCAGATTGGAACAAACGTGAAGCTTGGATTGCAAGAAGTCAAAGAGAGGTCTGGACACACTTTTGGCGAAGATGTCAACAACTTGCAAATAAGAAGACACATATTGGGTGCAAAGTTTGAAAGTGAGAACAAGTTCACAAAGAAAGTGATAGTTGATCTCAACATGCTTAGACCGCTTGTGAGAAACAGGAATGGAACTCAAGAAGATTGCACTCTTTTTGTCACAAAATAGAAAAGGCCCCTGCAGAAGAGGTACTTTGAGATCACAAAGGACATGCGTGAGCCAAAGGATTTTGGTACTAGTGAGAGTCAAGGCATGATACTCAAATTCACAACTGAAGCGAGAAACAGTAGGTTATTTCTGTAACGACCTTAAGAATAATGGTATTTAAATAATAATAAAAAAGGAAATGGATGCCGGAAACAGAAGGAGATCATCGACTTCGTCGACGAACGCTCATTTTGGAAAGGAAAATCCTAAGAAATTTTCAGCTCCTCATCGACGAGGATATAACAGGAGCTCGTCGACGAGGATAGGTTTCGTCGACGAAAAAATACCGAGAGAAAAATTTGGGCTACTCTGAATTTCGTCGACGAAGGGTAAGGCTCGTCGACGAAATTGCTTAAGAACTTGTCGACAAGATGACGTGGCTCGTCGACAAATCCTGTAGTATAAATAGCCCTAAACTGATTTTAATCGCAGAAAATCGGCTGCAACCCTCTTCTCTCTCTCTCTCTCTCTCTCTCTCTCTCTCTCTCTCTCTCTCTCTCTCTCTCTCATACGGCTCTTCTCCCTTCTCTCTTCAATTTCGGCCTCATTAGTCGCTAAATCGATGATCTGAAGCCACCACAACGCTTCTGGGAAAGTTCTTTGCAAGTCTACCAGAGCGGATCGTCGGTGGGACTAAGGTGGAAACCATCCCAAATCCAGGGTAAGGCTTTCTATTAAGTATTTGGTTAATTGATAGTTGTAGGAAGTGATATACGCATTGAAATACTAAACTTTAGTTTTGGGGAATGCTGTTTCCAAGTTGTTGAATGGGGAACCCTGCGGGTACAGATTTTCTTAGGGGCTTTTCAGGAATCAGGTAAGGAGATAAATTAAGTTAGTTTTTTTTTTTTTTTTAAGAAAATGTATGTATATATAGCATTTTGATTTAGGAAAATAAATATAATTACATATGATTTATATTTGGGAAAATACTATTAAAAATGATGGTATGTTGAATATGTGAAAAACATGTTAGTGTGGCATGAGTAGAAATTGTTATGAAATACTATTTTTTGGGAATGTGTTAATGATACGGATTTTTATATAGGAAAACCGAAGTACGGACCGAGATTTTTATATGTTTTGCTGGCGTACGGGTCGTGCTATGTGTATGATTTTTCAGTGTACGGGCTGAGCTATGTATACGATTTGTTGGCGTACGGACCGAGCTATGGATGTGATTTGCCAACGTACGGGTTGTGTTATGATTTGCCGGTGTACAAGCCGAGCAATGGTAAAATGTGAAATACCGGTGTACGGGCCGATGATTTTTCATGATATATGTATATATGTAAAATGATATGATTGATCTGATAATTAATGATATGAGATATCCATGTATCACAGTTTCAGTATATGTTATATGATATTAGAACCTAGTTGGCTTGGTCTAGGCTAGCACTTGCACAGTACCGTTGCTATGTGTCCATGGTCTTCGTGATCATGATATTTGTGTTAACATTGCTGTACGAAGTTGTGTGAGATTGGATGGTCGATATGGATTTTAAGAAGTGTGTGATCACCCCTGGTGTATAAACCAGGTTTGGCAGACCCATCAGACTTACAGACTATACTTTTGACTTGGCAGTGATCGGCCAACCATTGTCAGGTCCCACCTTTAAGCCACACAATCCAGTCATGTGGGGGTAATACAAGACAACAGCCAGCTAACCTACCAGGAATGTTTTTGTATTATTATTATTATATGAGATGAAATATGTTTATGAAAATATAGTGTGTTCTTCCATGTTTTCGATGATATATATGTTTCCCAGATTTGACATAAAAGTTACTGAATATGTTCTGTATGGTATATGTATAACACGGAATACTCATGTTGTCACACACTGGTATTAGTTTATTTCCCTTACTGAGAGGTGTCTCACCCCAAAATTTTATAAACTTTTCAGGAGCCCCAGATAGGAGAGCGGGAAAAGCCCCGCTGATCTAGTGCTATTTGTCTTCCCTCTTTGAAGGGTAAGTTTTAGTAGGGATAGTTGGATTTTGTGGGAAATGTCCCTAGATCTTGTTTTTGGGATGTACATACTGAAATACAGTGGACATAGTGACTCTGGTATTTATGGTATTGCAATTGATGTTTTCGTATTTATGATAATGTGATTGTATCTTTCCTGCTGCTTAGGCTTCCGTTATGTGTTCTGATATATCCTTGGTACCCACGGGTAAAGGTGGATTATGATCTGCTGAGATTTGTGATATTGAATTTATTATATTATAAAAAAAAATGTGGAAATTAAGCAGATCGTCACAATTTCTTTACACTCCAAGACACCAAATTGTCTCCAAGATAAATACAATAACGAGAGGTAGAGCGACGAGTGTCAAGGCATCCTACCCAATCTACATCGGAGTAAGCAACTAAAGCACCAAGAGCAGCAGAGGGATGAAAAGTGAGGTTAAAATGCAGTGTGCTATTAATATAGCGAAGAATGCATTTGACAGCAAAGAAATGGCCTTCAGTCAGAGAATGTAGAAATTGACTGATAAAGTTGACAACATGAGCAATATCAGGGCATATGATAGTCAGGTATTGAAGAGCACCAACGAGAGATCTATAGAGCGTGGGATTCAAAAATAGAGGACCATCAATAGACAGGTTCTAGGAAACAACCATTGGGGTGTGAACTGGTTTGCTATCAAGTAACTGAGCTCGCGTGAGAATGTCTCGTGCATATTTCATCTAACTGATAAGAGGACCATCAGTGGTGGATGTAGCTTTAAGACCAAGGAAATAATTGAGAGAACCCAAGTCCTTAGTAGCAAACTCATAATTGAGCTCGCAAGTACAGCTGTCAAGAAGAAAGGAGTTGTTGCCTGTAATATTGATGTCATCAACATATAGAAGTAAATAAATCATGTCAGTCTACTTATAAAAAAACAAAGAGTGATGTGTCTGCACGATTGCAACAAAAACCAAGTAGAGTGAGAAAAAAGCTTAAACGCTGAAACCAGACACGAGGGGCTTGCTTTTGGCCATAGAGAGCTTTCTTCAATTAACAAACATGGCTGGGTAAGTGAGGGTCAATATACCCAGGAGGTTGTTCCATATAAACATGTTCAGTGAGATGGTCATTGAGAAACGCATTTTTGACATCAAGTTGGTGAAGAGGCCATTTGTTTGTCATAGCAAGAGAGAGAACAACATGGACAGTTGTAGCCTTGATGACAGGACTAAAGGTTTCAGTGTAGTCAAGACCAAATACATGTGTGTAGCCCTTGGCAACAAGACAGGCTTTAAGACACTCAATATATCCATCAAGTAATTATTTGGTCCATAAATACCCATTTGGAACCCATAATATTGGTGTTGGCGAGTCAAAGAACCAAAATCCAAGTACGATTATGTTGCAAGGCTTGAACTTCTTCGTCCATGGCAGCAAGCCAAGCAGGATTCTTAATAGTGAATTTGAAACCTTTTGGCACAGTGGATGCAAGAAGATCATTAGGAAGACTAGAGGATTTCACATGGCCTAGATGCACCGGGTGACGAGTCATAAAAATGTCAGCTTTGGCTTGGATGAGCATAGGATAGGAGCCCAATGGGACAGCTACAATAGGAGTGTTGGCAATGATAGGCAACGCAGTGTTGGGCTCAAGAGAAGCCGGTCGGAGGTCCGAGTGTGGCAGAGACGGACCTACATGAGACTTAGCTATCTATAAAGACTAATCCACTGAATCAGGACAAATAATACACCGGGTGGATCCAGATGGAGGAATATGTCAGGAAGGTGGTGTAGGAGAAGGTAGGGGCATGTCTATATAGGGAAGACTCGGTTCCAAAAATTTGGAGATGTGAAGGGAGGATATGGGTTGAGCTTAGGAAGTATGTTTGAAAGGAAAGTGGTTTTCATCAAATTGGGCATGTCGGGTGATATAAAGTCTAGAGGTGGTGGGGTCAAGACAATGAAAACCTATATAAGAGGAACTATAACCCATAAAAATGCAAGGGATACTATGAGGGGAAAATTTGTTAGTCATGTAATCACGTAAGCAAGGATAAACACAATAATCAAAGGGATGAAAGTTTCCATAATTAAGAGAGGAACCATATAGAAGCTCAAAAGGGGACTTATCTTCAAGAAGCGGTGTGGGCAAACGGTTGATGATGTAAGTAGCAGTTCTAAAAGTGTCAACCTGAAAGTAAGTAAGAGTGTGAGAATGAAAAAGGAGAGTCAGGCTTGTCTTAGTCACATGATGGTGTTTCCTTTTAGCGTGACTGTTTTGGGCGGGTGTATATGGGCAAGAGAGTTGATGATGAATGTTAAAGGTACGAAGGTGTGCTTTAAAGTTGTTGCTAGTGAATTTTGCACCACCATCACTTTGAAATACTTTGATACGGGTTTCCAAAATTTTTTGAAATTGAAGAAAGGTATTATAGAAGTCATATTTTAATTTCAATGGGTAAAGTCAAGTGAAATGGGAAAAATCATCAACAAATAAGACATAGTATGCAAACCCCAAGTTCGACTTTACAAGAGAAGGACCCAATACATCACAATGAAGAAGATTTAACATTTTGGATGATCGATGTTCAATGCGATTATAAGACAATTGGTGATTCTTCGCAATTTTACATGTAGTACATAATAAATGCGATGGCAATAAAGAGATAAGATAAGGATGTCTTTTTTTATTCAAAAGAGAAATAACAGAATGATTCACATGTCCAAGACGAGCATGCCATAAATCATATGAAGTGTAAAGAGATTTATTTTGGAGGACAAAAACAAAAGCAAAATTTTCGCATTCTAGCACATATAAGCTGCCATCTCGTTTACCAGTTGCCACTACACTTCCCGTTTGGCGATTCAGAACAGTAAATATATATATATTTGTAAATGCAACGATTAATGGAAAATCAGTCGTTAATTTACTAATGGGCAACATATTTTTAGTGAGGTGAGGGACAACCAAAACATCTAACAAGTCAAAATAAAGGGAAGGGGAAATTTTACCAGTGTGGGTGATGGGTAGCGATGCACCATTTTTGACAATAACACAATTTTTACCCGTATAAGAAGTGGACTGATTCAAGTTGGATTGAGCTGGAGTCATATGGGTCGAACCTCCTATATCTAAATAACAATATGAGGCCTCATATCCAGAGATGGAAAATGAGGAGGTGAGGGCTTCGGCAAGCTAAGCTTCAGAGGCATGACCATGTCGATCATACCATTTGCTGCATCGATCCACATAGTGACCCTCCATGCGGCATATTTGGCAACGCGGGGAACATCGTCCAGAGGAGAAGCGTCCCTGTCCTTATCTATAGCAGCCAATTCGGTCTTGCTAAGGGCGGGAGAAATTGGACCTTGGGTTCGGCTTTGCAGGGTAGTGATGGGTAGCAGTGAAGGCTGCAGTGGGCGCGCCAGCAAGTTCCAATGATAAGCTCTTGGCTTTGGGCACCAAGTCGTCAAAACAGGGTAATGGAGTGAGAGCCATTTGTGTCATGGAAAAACTTAAGAAGTTCAAGCCAAGACCTCAAAGGAACCAATGTACCTTGTCTTTGTCATTAACAGGCCAACCGATTGCATGAAGTTGAGCACAGAGAGCCTTGAAGGCTTGGGTGTACTCTGAAACAGACTTAGTGCTGCATTTCATCAGTTGCAAATCACCTTTGAGAATGATTTCATAGGCCTTGGAGCGATTGCTGAAGGTGTTCTCCAAGGTAACCCACACCTCACGTGAAGTGGAGAGACCCATGACTTCAACCATGGCCTCCTCAGTGAGGAAGGACAAGAGAAGGCTAGGGAGATGTTTGTCTATATTTTTCCATGCCACATGTTTGATGTTTGGTGTCTAAGAATCCACAGGGTCAAAACGGGGTGGGGGCTCAAGAGTGTCATCCACATGGCAGATCAGTTCTTGGCTCTCTAAGAGAGGAAGCAATTGACATTTCCATAGGAGATAGTTGGATGAGGAGAGTTTGATTGTGACCATGTGGATAAGGGTATTGAAAGGAAGAAGAGTGGAGGAAATTACAGCAGCCATGGGTAGGGTAATGTGAGTGTAAATCAAGATGAGAAAGAAAGCAACTGGTGGTTGGTTTAAATGTTATTAGAAGTGGGAATGGGTGAGAGAGAGTTTTGGTCGATGATAGCAATGTTGCTCAGGAGTAGAGAGAATGGTTAGGAAGAGTTCAGGTCGAATATGGAAGTGCTAGTGTTTGTTATGGGCCAAGAAGTCACCATGGCTACAGAAAGAACCATCGAGAATGAGAGGGAAAGTGGTAGAGTTTGAAGGATGAGCGAGGATTTAGTGTCGTTGTTGCCAGGAATGGGAGCGAATAGAAACGGCGGAGATTGGATGGTACTTCACCATTGCGAGTGGGCAACTCTATATTGCACTCGGAAACAAGGTGTCCTGCTCGGTTTCGAGTCTGAGCTCAACTTCGACAACGGTTCAAGGGTTCGTGAAGTCAGATAAGCGAGAGAGAGGGGCGTACAACTAAGATAACAAGGAACAGGGGGTCAAGCTATTGGGATTTGGGCGACGTTGCAACAATAGGGCGGTGGTTCAAGGAAGGGGAAAAGGAAGGGTAACGGCTCACGTTCGCGAATAGGGATAGTAACGCGAAATAGAGGTTCGGGTTGCAGACCAGGGTATTGCATTGGAAAAGCGACGACACGTAGGGATTGCTGGAGAAGGAGACGCAGCTCACATTGCATGGCAAATTAGGGATTTTGTGGTTAGGGATTTACTTTGGGATTGCCTGCGAGAGAGCGAGAGAGAGACAGAGAGAGACAGAGACAGAGACAAAGAAGGACATGGATGGCAGCTAGGCACGGGCACTGGATATTGGTGGAGGTCGTGCGGCGTTGGGAGTGTAGAAAAGAAAGAGATTAGGGTTGGAAGCCGTGGCGCCTAAGAAATTAGGGTAGACTTTTTAGGCTTTGTGTAGAGACCCAAAAAATAAAAGGAAAATTCAAAAGAGATTCGTTGACGAACGCCCATATACGGTTCGTGGACGAGTTTTAGTGCCTCGTCGACGAAAAGATACCAAGAGGGGGACATGCAAGCCCTTTGGTTCGTCAATGAACTCCCTTCTTCAGTTTGTCAATGATTCCACATGTCTCATCGACGAAGCCACATGATAGTAGTCTATACATATATATGCAAAATCATATTTTTGGGTGAAAATTCAGCTGGATTCTCTCTCTTTCACTAGATTTTCGGTTCCTCTCAATTCTCTTTATATCATTTAAAATACAGTAATTTTGAGTTATTTATTAAAACATACTTCTATCTATACTATATATTCACTGTATTCTGTGTATACTGTATATATAATTCTGAAAACTTCCCTGGATGGTTGTATGTCATGATTTAACCATTCATGACAGGGTTGTGCGGCCTATAGGTGGGACTAAACACTGTGTATACTATATATATAATTCTGAAAACTTCCCTGGATGGTTGTATGTCATGATTTAACCATTCATTACAAGGTTGTGCGGCCCGTAGGCGGGACTAAACACTAGTTGGCCTACCAGTGCTAGTCTTACTGTATTTCTATATGTATTTGTAGTACAAAAGGCCCGCTCCACCTGGTCCGGACGCCAGGGAGCCCTCTACTCTACCTATGGCACAATCGGCATTCAACACCATACTCTATCTGGACGTATCGTTGCACTATATATACGGTATAGCTACAGTACCGTACTCTATAAACTGCTTTGTTCCATCAAGGTCTGATACTATATAATATTATTTCTATATAATATCGATATGTTTTACCGTGATTCTATATCAATTGTACTAACCATGATTCTGTATCAATTGTGTTAACCATGATGCTATAATAATTGTATATCTATATCATCTGTAATTCTGTATGTCATGGTTCTATGCTTTGTATATCATGGTTCTGTAAAGCTCTATATAATCATGGTTCTGTAAAGCTCAGTATAATCATAGTTCTGCAAAACACTATATAATCATGGCTCTGTATAATTATAGTTTCATAAAACAATGTATAATCATGGCTCTATATAATTATAGTTCTGTAAAACATTGTATAATCATGGCTCTGTAAATCACGGTATATTCATAATTTTTGTAAAAATACTATTTATTCATGATTTTATAATCTGGACATCATAGTACTGTGCAAACTATATGTCATAATTCTGTATAAACGTATAAGCTACAATTCTATAAAATACTATATAGCCATAACTTTGTGAATAACATTGTATAATATGTGTATCACAATTCTGTAAAAACTATATAATCATAACTCTGTAGCACGAAAGGCCTGCTCCACTCGGTCTGATGTGTTATACCTGAATAATCCGTGCTTCGTAGTGCCACAAACCCGCCTGGTGGGACCCGGGTGCCACATAATCCTTTCATTTATCTGATACCTGACATTCTTTTATCCTTTACGCAACGAAAAACATAAATATGATCCTCCAACAATATAATACCGAAGTTTTCTACATCTATCTATATTCCAAAATAAACCATTCATCTACCTGTATTCACATATATATATATATATATATATATATATATATATATATATATATATATATATATATCTCCAACATCCAGTATTCACAACCATCAATAACTCAGAAAACTTAAAATATAAAACATAAAAACTTAATACAGCTCAAAAATATCATCAAGCTTATACCCTTTCTTTCTAACTCAAAAATACTATAACAGCCCGAGCACTATAAGCTCGATCACGTGAAGGTCTTGAAAAAGATAAATTTGTATTCGAGTGAGACACATCTCAGTAAGGGAAGAAACAATATATTAAATCAGTGTGTGGCCAACATGAGATTATAATCAACATAATATTCACTATTTGCAGATCTTTAACATAATTTCTAAAATCATTTTCTGAATCTAATCAATCACATGCAAGATATTTTACCCATGAGAAAAACTTAAGGATAGGGGTGATTACCCCCCCATACAAGTAGCACCCCTCTGTTCTGATACTTTAGACAACCTGAAGGTCACAACTGAAGCATACCAGGGCACTCACCTTACTCAGTAAGCCCTCATGTGAAGAAGTAATCTCGTACTCACACAATTCATCCAAAGGCTTACTAACAAAGGCTTCCGAGAATAGAGAAATCTACACGTCCATACAAGTAGTTTCCCTCTGCCCTAATACGTTATGTAGCCTACTGCTACACCTGAAACTAACCAGGGAACTTGCCTTTCTCAGCAAGCCCTCGGGCGAAGAGTTTGCCCTGCCCAAACATTACATGTTCTACAAGCATAAATAATGATACTACCATAATACATTATTTTATCTGTCATTATTTTGTAATTCTCATCTGCTCATGTCCTCAGCTTTGACATTTCCTAACATTTCACTTTACATGGCTCTTTCCCATTTCACATCGTTCACATTTCATATTTCATTTCCATTTCATTCATTTCCATATCATTCTCATTTTCATTTCATTTTATAATATACCCAGCATCTTTCAGTTATTTTTGTGTTAGTCCCAGCATCTTTTAATTGTTTTTGTGTTTGTCCACATAGAAATGCGCTAGTATACTACCCAGCATCTTTCAGCTATTTTTGTGTTAATCTCGGCACCTTTCAGCTGTTTTTGTATTCCATGGTTGCATTAACACTCACATGCAACATATTTCATATAACATTTTCATTTTAGCGCATTTCCTATATAACAAGCATCTCATACTTATAACATAATTCTACATAGAATTCTATTTAGCAGTAAAATTCATACATCTCCTGTAAAATAATTCAACCTACATTTAATATTCATATACTGAAAATATACCTTTAATTTCTTACATAATTATTCGAAAAAATCTTTCACTTTCATTAGTCCATTTTCACATATACATAACTAGTAAAACAACCTTAGGCTCAAAAATCATAATTTAAACGGTTGGCATTTTAAACTCATAAGAAAACATAAACGTATACATAAATTATCCATTTTTTTATCTGTTTAATTCATAAAATTCTGGTTTAATATATATTCCCCCTTACCTGGTTTCTTAAATTATGCCAACAGGGACTGCAAAACGATGCCTGTGGCGTTCACCCGAATCCTGAATCATAAATGCTAATTCCATTAAATCAACCCTAAATAAAATACTATTTTAACATTTCCTAGACCCATAAATTTCCAAAAAATATTTAAACTTCCAAATTTAACCAATTTACTTTATTCCCTAAATCACACTCTCGTTTTGGAGTGGTGCCTAGAATACTTAAATTGAAAATTTACTCCGACCAAAATGATGACAATTGAGACTAAGACCTCGTGGTGGTGCCCGATCGTCGATTTAGTTGAAGATCTAAGGAGAATTTAAGTAAAAAGTGAGGGTTTACCTTTCCCTAAGAGTGGTGCCTATGTAATTTCCTACAAAAAATCCACTTCGGTAGAAATGTCGGTGACGGAGATAGGAATCCAACGGTACCTTCTGTTTTTTGATCGGCCAGATATTCGTCGAGAAATTTTAAAGAGAGAGAGGTGGCTGTGGAGAGAGAAAATGAAAGTGGCGCAGGGGGCGCATGAGCTCTCTGAGAATCCAGAAGATAAGATTCAAAATTGAATTTGATAGATTGCATGCAATCTTACCCACTAATACAATTATATTAATATATCTACATAATATATCTACTTTAACCTATACATACAATATAATAAACTTACATATATATTATAATAATATTTCAAATGTCATTCATGCATTTATTGCATTCCACTTATATTTAATTATATTATATTAATATTATTACTTTAGTATCTTACTTTAACCATTATAACATTATATTAATATTATACATATATATATATATGTATACTTATATATTCATCCTATTATTTATTTCATTAATAATTAATTAGTTAGTAATATTAATAATTTTTTCCAGGGTCTTTACATTCTCTCCTCCTTTAGAAAATTTCGTCCATGAAATTTCTATTAACCGTTCATTTCCTCATTTTAGGAATTTATAACTCAATACATCTCATATATTTCAATATCTATCAAATGAATTCCTACATTTTCCACAATTAAATAACATCATCATAAACATTAAGATCATTATATAAACTACTCAATCATCCCTAATTAAATTAAATCATCATTATCTTAAATATATAATCTCACACCTGTGCCCCTAGCAGTATCTACATCAGCCTGAAGCAATAAGTACACTCGTGCTGGGCCACCCCTTCCTAGTGGTACTTGTTGTTTCCCCCGATACCATAACCTCTGAAATCAACTAACCAACCTCATACCACACATTTCCATATAATCTAATTTAAATATCAAACACTCAACATGACCACAAACCATTAAATGACATCACCTAAATTATTCTCATTCAAAGATTTTTTTTTTTTCTCCACAAATCAACTAATCTAACCTTCGAGTTCAAATCTCAAATTCTAATTTCTCTGCTCAGAAACATCACTATTGATGGATTTACCATGATTTTCTAAAGTTAGCTACTTTTTCAGAAAAACACAGAAGACCATCAAGGAATTTTTGCCCCCAAGTTTACAAAACACAACTCAAAATTCCTAACGGTGTCTTAATCTACCCATCTCTATCCTTATCGCAACTCAATCCTTTACTCTAGTATTAATCCATTTTAGAGTCTGCAGAACCCAAAACCTAATGCTTTGATACCAAAATGTAATGCCCTGAACTCGAAAACCTGGTCCGGTGTGTTATATCTGAATAATCTGTGCTTCATGGAGCCCCGAACCCACCTGGTGGGACTCGGGTGCCACATAATCCATTCATTTACTTGATACCTAACATTCTATTATCATTTACACAGTGGAAAATATAAATATAATCCTCCAACAATATAATACCAAGGTTTTCTACATCTATCTACATTCCAAAATAAACTAGTCATCCACTAGTATCCACATATATATACATATCTCCAACATCCAGTATTCGCAATCATCCATAACTTAGAAAACTTAAAATGTAAAACATAAAAACTTAATACAGTTCAAAAATATCATCAAGCTTATACCCTTTCTTTCTAACTCAAAAATACTATAACAACCTCGAGCTCTCTAAGCTCGATCACATGGAGGCCCTGAAAAAGATAAATTTGTATTCGAGTGAGACACGTCTCAATAAGGGAAGAACTAATATATTAAATCAGTGTGTGACCAACATGAGATTATAATCAACATAATATTCAATATTTGCAGATCTTTAACATAATTTCTGAAATCATTTTCTGAATCTATGCAAGATATTTTACCTACGATAAAAACCTAAGGATAGGGGTGATTACTCGCCCATACAAGTAACACCCCTCTGTTCTGATACTTTAGGTAACCCGAAGGTCACAACTGAAGCATACTAGGGTACTCACCTTACTCAATAAGGCCTCAGATGAAGAAGTAATCTCGTATTCACACAGGTCATCCAAAGGTTTACCAGCACAGGCTCCCGAGAATAGGAAAATCTACCCGCTCATAAAAGTAGTTTCCCTCTGCCCTAATACATTATGCAGCCTACTACTACACCAAATACTAACAAGGGCGCTCGCCTTTCTCAACAAGCCCTCGGGTGAAGAGTTTGCCCCATCCAAACGTAACATGTTCTACAAGTATAAATAATGATACTACCATAATAAATTATTTTGTCTGTCATTATTCTATAATTCTCATCTGTTCATGTTCTCAACTTTAACATTTCATAACATTTCACTTTACGTGGCTCTTTCCCATTTAATATCGTTCACATTTAACATTTCATTTCCATTTCATTCATTTCTATTTCATTCTCATTTTCATTTCATTTGATAATATTCCCAACATCTTTCAGTTATTTTTGTGTTAGTCCACATAGAAATGCGCTAGTCTGCTACCCAGCATCTTTCAGTTATTTTTGTGTTAGTTCCAACATCTTTCAGCTGTTTTTGTATTAGTCCCAGCATCTTTTAGTTGTTTTTTTTTCCATGGTTGCATTAACACTCACATGCAGTATATTTCATATAACATTTCCATTTCAGCGCATTTCTTGTATAATATGCATCTCATATTTATAACATATATAATTCCACACAAAATTCTATTCACTCATGTCACACTATTTAGCAGTAAAATTCATACATTTCCTATAAAATAAGCCAACCTACATTTAACATTCATATATTGAAAATATACCTTTAATTTCTTACATAATTATCCTGAAAAATCTTTCACTTTCATTAATCCATTTTAACGTATACATAACTAATAAAACAACCCTAGGCTCAGAAATCATAATTTAAACGGTTGGCATTTTAAACCCATAAGAAAACGTATACATATACATAAATTATCCTTTTTCTTATCTGTTTAATTCATAAAATTCGAGTTTAATATATATTCCCTCTTATCAGGTTTCTTGAACTACGCCAATAGGGACCCCAAAACGATGTCTGCGGCGCTCACCCAAATCCTGAATCACAAATCTTAGTTCCATTAAATTAAGCCTAAATAAAATACTATTTTAACATTTCTTAGGCCCATAAATTCCCAATAAACATTTAAACCTCCAAATATAACCAATTTACTTAATTCTTCAAATCATACCCTCGTTTTGGACTGGTGCCTAGGATATCAAAATTGAAAATTTATTCAGCTAAAATGACGACGATTGAGACCAGGACCCCATGGTGGTGCTCGATCATCGATTTAGCTGAAGATCTAAGGAAAATTTGAGTAAAAAGTGAGGGTTTACCTTTCCCTGGGAATGGTGCCTATGTTGCTCCCACGACAAATCCACTCCAGTAGAAATTTCGATGACAGAGATAGGAATCTAACGGTACCTTCCATTTTTCGATCAGCCGAATATTCACCGAGAAATTTTAGAGAGAGAGAGGTGGTTGTGAAGAGAGAAAATGAAAGTGGCGCAGGGGGGGCGTAAGCTCTCTGAGAATCCAAAAAATAAGATTCAAAGTTGAATTTGATAGATTGCATGCAATCTTACCCACTAATACTATTATATCAATATATATATATATATATATATATATTTAAAGAAGGGCGGGACCTCCATTTATTTATTGATAAACCCTCACTTTTGGAGGAGGAATACCGTGGTTACAAGATATTTAAAGGGAGGGACAAAAGACAAACCTTTAAAGGCCTCCCAAAAACAACATCAACATCCAGTCAAAAAAAAGATTACAAAACAAAAACAAAACAAGGACCTACAAGCCAAATATCACGCAACAAACAAACAAAAGATAAATAACATAAAGCATAGACCAAAACCAATAGGAAAGCAGCTAAACATACCTCAAATAAGTCATACCCATCTTCTCCAATTTATATAACCCATTGATAACTCTAGGGAGATGACTACTATTTGTAAACAACCTATTCCTCCCCCTAGCACCTTGACGAGCCAAGGCATCTGCCACTTTATTTCCTTCTCTATACCAATGTTTAATCGAAAAGTCTACTCCCTCAAATAAACCAATCAGCTGCTCCTAAAAATCCCATAAATACCACAAGGAGCACCTCCTTGTTTTTATCCAATTTACAACAATCTTCGAATCACATTCAATATCAATACTAGTATGACCCAAATGTTTGCAAATCTTTATTCCCTCTAATACAGCTCTCAATTCAGTTTCATTATTTGAACAAGAACCAAAATATTTTGAAAAACCAAACACAAAAGTATCTGTATGGTCTCTAAGGATTCCACCACCACCCGCCGGCCCTGGGTTCCCTAAACTGCTTCCATCCAAATTTAGTTTCAACCTCCCTTGCCCCGGTTTTAGCCATCTCACACAAAGCATAGTTTTACTTCTTTTATTCACAGTTTGCACTTTCAGATTCTACAATATCCGAAAATCAGCATCCTTTAACTGAGTTAATTTTGTCATGTTCCCGCTCAAAACCCCCACCCAATACTTAATGGACAGCCACACATCTGAACTATTCTCCAACTTCCCCTCTATTCTAGCTAAACATCTCCTTCTCCACAGCCTCCAAACTACTAAACAAGGAATCAAACCCATCAATGATCCCAATTGAGAAAATCTGGAAGCCCTATTAAACCACATTTGGACTCTTTCTTTCCAACTTTGTTGTCTAAGGAAAGGAACACCAACCTCCACCGAAACCTTCGTCCAAACCTCAGTAGCAAATTCTCCCCTATTTAACACATGCTCTATATCTTCTGGCTGCCTCATCTCACAACAATTACACGCCGAAGCCATCGAAACCCCCACCCTTCTCACCTTTTCATCAACACTTAAACACCCAAAAGCAGCCTTCCACATGCAAATAGCAATTTTCTTCGGTAACCATTTATTCCAAACTCATTTTGCCCACTCAAACTTTGGAGCTCTAACTTTAATAACATCCCAAGCGGACTTTGTATTAAAACAATCATCTTTGTCTGGGAGCCAAAGCTGTATGTCCAAAGAATTTCTAAGATTTCCCACCTTTTCCATCACTTCTTTCGCTTTATCAAACCCCAGAATTCTTTGCAAATTTTCCACATCCCATGCATTATTGATAACCAAGTCTTTTAATTTGATATGAGAATGTGCACCATTTGGACACTCTGCAACTAAAGGTCCCGAATTTAGAAACTTATCATACCACAAATTTATATCTCCTTCTCTAACCTTCCACTTAGATTTACTTAAAAGTTCAGGCATACCCTGCAGAACTTTCTTCCAAAAGGAAGAATCTGATCCATGAGGTCTACAAAGAGCAATGTGTCCTCCCTTCACATATTTAGCTCTAAAAAATCTAGCCCATAAAGAATTTTTAGTTAATAAATGCCAACCAAACTTCATGAACAAAGACCGTTGCATTTCCGAAATGTCCCTAACTCCTATACCCCCCCCCCCTCCTCTACAGGAACACACAATTTCTCCCAAGCCCTCCATTTCATTTTTTTCTTTTCCATCCTTAAAACCCCAGAAAAAATAAGCAAACATACCTTGTATCTTTTTTAACACCAGTTTTGGGACATTTAACACAGCTAACAAATGCAAAGACATACTCGACAACACGTGTCTCAACAAAACAAGACGACCTCCTTGAGACAACAGTCGACTTTTCCAACCCTAAACTCTTTTACTTATTTTTTGAATTAAAGGGTCAAAATGACAGCCCTTCAATTTACCATCCACTATTGGCACACCCAAATACGTAAAAGGAAATTTACCCTCACTAAAACCAATTTCTTGAAGAATTTCTCCTTTCCTCAGAACACGCAACTTATTTGAGAAAAAAATTGCTGATTTATCTTTATTCACTCTTTGGCCAGTCCAACTTCCATACTCCTTGATCACCTCCATTATCTGTTTAACAAATTTTTTTCCAGCATTAGCAAATATAACAACATCATCCGCGTACATTAGATGTGATATAATAGGTGCACCACACGGATGTGCAAACGGAAAAATCCTATTCTTAGACATCCTTTTTTTAACTAATTTAGAAAAAACTTCTTCCATGATGATGAAAATATACGGCGACAACGAATCCCCTTGCCTCAAGCCCCTTTTTGACTTGAAGAAACCTCTATACGTGGCATGCATCATAACTGTAAACCAAGGAGTAGAAATACAATTCTGAATCAACTTACAAAACCAATCTGGAAAACCAAGATCATGGAAAATCTGGTCTACCACCTGCCACTCCACTCGATCATACGCTTTGCTCATATCAAGTTTTAGCATTATATTACCACCTCTCACCCGCCTATGTAATAATTTTGTCATCTCTTGAGCAAGCGTTATATTTTCAAAAATACTCCTCCCTTTCACAAAAGCACCTTGTTCTAAAGATATTAAATCACCCATCGCCAACGAAAGCTTACCAACAAGGATTTTGGAGAAAATTTTATAGATTACATTACAAAGGCTTATCGGGCGAAATTTGTCAAACGATTGAGGATCCTTAACTTTAGGAATAAGCACTATGTAAGAGGAACAAAAAAACTGAGGCTACATATCACCTCTGAAGAATTCTCTTACCGCATCCATCACATCATTTTTAATAATCCTCCAATAGGTACTATAGAAAGAAGACCCAAACCCGTCCGGTCCCGGGCTACTATTCACGAAAATAAAAGAAATAACTTTATAAACCTCCTCCTTAGTCGGTCCTTCCCTCAACCGACCTATAGCCTCCTCAGAACCACCGGATGGATAAGACCGTCTAGATTTGACCTTTGCACAAAACTATTTTGCCTCAAGAATTGCTCAAAATAATTTACAGCTTCATCATGGACCATCTGCATATTTTCCAACCTCGAACCATCAGGGAGCACCATTGAACTAACACAAGAGTTACGCCTTTTTTGCGTAATCACAGTACGAAAAAACTTTGAATTCTGATCACCATCAATCAACCATTTCAATTTTGCTTGCTGAGCCAACCTAGCCTCTTCCCTTTTATACCAAACCTCCAATTCAACCTTAGAAATAAGGAATTCTTCTTCAACTGATTCCGAGTACTCTGTCTGTAGTAAATTCTCATATTTTTCTACCCTTTCCTCGAACTCTTGAATAAAACTACCAACACGCCCAAATGTCTGTTTATTCCACACCCTAAGTCTTTGTTTTAACCTTTTCAATTTACACAAGCCTGATTTTGCCACAATGTGCTCTTTCCAAGATGATTCAGCCATTTCCAAAAAATCCCCATGCAACGTCCACATGTTTTGGAACCTAAAAGGCGTTGGCCCATACCTCTCCATATTCGCACACAGCTGTAAAATGATAGGAGAATGATCTGAAGTATTTCTTTTCAACAAAGATGTCTTAGCTTCACCATATTTTATAGAAAAAATATTATTAATTAGCACCCTGTCCAGTTTTGCCCAGCTTCTCATCAAACCTTGTTGGCCGTTACACCATGAAAATTGACTTCCTTCGAATTTGAGGTCCAATAAACCACATCTATTAATACAACCATTGAATTCAGCCATAGACGAACCCAAGCGAGGTCTACCTCCAACCCTTTCCTCATTTGACCGAATTACATTAAAATCCCCCATAACAACCCAAGCCACATCAAAACTCGAAAGCCCCTGAAGCTGATCCCATAACTCTCTTCTCTCAATATGATAACATTTGGCATATACAAAAGTAAGAAGCAAGGGGCATCTATCCTTTGTTAGCAAAACTTTCACACATTGATTAGAGGCATCCACCCAATCCACTTGAGCATCCTCTTTCCAAAATAACCAAATCTTCCCACCTTTCTCTATATTAGAGCAAAATTTAGTAAATTACAAATACATCGCCCACCTTCTTATCTGTTCTATATCTTGAAAAGGTTCCAAAACTGCCAAAATTGAAACTTTCTAATCTTTCATGATTTATTTCAATTTACTCTTCGACGTGCCCAACCCTCTAACATTCCAAAACATCATTTTTTCCATCATAAGTTCAACTTTTGAAGCACTACCTTAACCCTCTTAGACTTTCTCACTTGACCATCATCTTTACATCTTCCTTCCGACTCACCCATTGTCGCATTACCTAGATCAGAATGATATTCTTTTTGAGTATCGATGCAAACCTTCATATCTCCCTCACATCATAATTCTCCCTACACCCTACACCCTCCACATCACTCTCTCTCTCTCTCTCATCCACCTCCTCCACCAAAATCACCTCCTCATCCTTGTCCTTTTCAGCTTTTCCCTCTCTCCTTCATCAACAACTCCGATTTCCTGGGCAGACCTAAAGCAACCTCGCAGTTCTACCTGCACCCCTACTACCTCTGACTTCTGGTCTTGACAAAGATTGAATTTCTCTCCACTCTTTTTCTCTACCGAAATAAATTCATCCACTTTTTCAGTGCCCACATTATTAACCTTAGTCACAATTTCTTTATTTTTCTCAATCTCCTTCGACAGCCCACTCACGTTTCCATCCTTCTTCTCCTCCATCCTCTGAACCTGAGTTTTCAAAACAGAGCCTTCCTCTTCAACTATCATATTCTCTTTTCTACCCACTTCTTTTCAAACTCTCTCATCTCCCTCCTTCCTTATACCTACCTTTCTTTATCCTTAGGCTTAACTCCAAATCGGCATACTACTTCAGTGTGACCTTGTCTACAACATTTCTTACAATAGAAACCTCTTTTCTCATATATTACCCTTTGCCAATTCTGCTTTTGTCCTACCACCAACGGAAAACCCTCCACAGGATCTTTCTGCAAATCCACTTCAACACATAATCTAACACCAGTGGCTCGTGTTCTATATAATGTGGAATTATCTGTCCCCAAGAATCTACTAAACCTAGTGGCCAAACTTTGCAAATAGTTCATTCTATATAAATGTAAAGGCAAACCTGGTAGGAAAATCCATTGAGGTGCAATCGATGGCCCCTTGTTTACATCAAAATTCACAAACCAGTTAAAAATTCGAAATTGGCACCCTGCCACCCATCTTCCTTCTCATGTCCATGCATGAATGTAATCCTTTTCATTTACCAAATTCAACAGAACATGAAAGTTGTCTATAAAACTTATCATTGGGACTTCAGAGAGACCCTATGATTGGATAATATGCCTCCGAAAGACATTAATAGACGGCCTTGCAGAAAGAAATTTAAGAACCAACGCAAACTTCATATCCTCAGCAGCCTTTTCCATCTCCACATCCGAGAAAACAAAACTTGATTCTCCATTAATTAATTCTGGTTTCCTCAACGGTATTTTGAATTTTGAAGATGGGATTGGCCTCTTCAAAACTTCCACAAACGATTTTCCCCCAGCGAAACCTTCCCCCTTTTCAACCTTATTATCCCCCGAACCACTCCCCTCAACCCGTAAACTAAAGTCAACATCACCCCTCAACCCTCAGGTAATAGCTACCGTAGATGGCGCGGTCATGTCTAATAGTTATTCCATAATGAATACCAAAAAACAAAATAACAAATAAACGATAATAAAAAACCAAACCTGTGGTAGACCTACGTCTTCCGTCACTATATGTCGCCGACGCAGGTTCACCGTCACCACTTTGTTGTTGTCGCCGTCTCAGACTTAGCCCAGAAGCCTCTGCTGCTCTCCGTCGAGTATCGCTGCCACTGCAACTTTTGTGGCGGAGTGCTGAGGTGAAGCGACAGAGATGGTGGCGCTGGCGAGCACTCCTCTGGCCGTCAACAACACCGACAAACTCCCCACTCCGTCAGGGGTGACAGAGCCTCGCCGAAGTCCAGGCAGAGCTCCTCACGGGCAGTCGGAGAGGACCCCCAAATGCCGTCTGGGATAGCTCCAACTTGTGCAGCCGGAGACAACGAAACTCTCCATCCTCATTCACAACAGCGGCAAGAACTTGATGGCTCGTCGTCTTCCTCGTCTGTTGTCGTTCTCAATGTTGGCAAGAGACAGCACCTCGCAGCGATAGTGAGGCCGGAGAAGGACCCAATGCTGTCGTCATCGGATAGTTCCAGGCCATCTTTGTCATCCTCGTCACAATGGCGGCTCGCAGCTTGTCTTCCTCGTCGCGAAACTCCCAACTCCGTGAACGTTCACGATCGTAGCAGTGACGCTGGAGAAAGGAAACCCACGCCGTCATCACGAACCAGCACCAGGCCGTCGTCATCTTCCTTCGTAGCGACGATGGCTAGGGTTTCACCAGAGCAGAAAGTCTTGCTTTTATTATTCTAAACCATATTTAAGTTGTGTATTCTAATATTTTTCGTCTATTGTTTTTGAAGATTTGGTATATTTTTTAATAATACTATTATATTAATATATCTACATAATATATCTACTTTAACCTATATATATAATATAATAAACTTACATATATATACATATATATATATATATTATAATGATATTTCAAATTTTATTCATGCATTTATTGCATTCCACTTATATTTAATTATATTATATTAATATTATTACTTTAGTATCTTACTTTAACCATTATAATTTATATTAATACTATACATACATACATACATATATATATATATATGTATATGTATACTTATACATTCATCCTATTATTTATTTCATTAATTCAATTTAATAATAATAATGAATTAGTTAATAATATTAATAAAAAAAATTTTCGGGTCTTTACAAAACTCCTGATTTCCTGAACATTCACCGGTCTCACCCAACTCACCATTGCTTCTATTTTGCTCGGATCTACTGATACGCAGTCCCCGGAGATCGCATGCCTGAGAAAGGTGACCTGCCTTAGCCAAAATTCACATTTCTTGAACTTAGCGAACAGTTTCTTTTCCTTCAATACCTGCAATACCAGCCTCAGATGATTCTCATACTCCTCAAAACTCTTCTAGTAGACCAGTATATCATCAATAAATACCATAACAAACTGGTCCAAGTACTGATGGAACACCCGATTCATTAGGTCCAGAAACATTGTTGGTGCATTAGTCAATCCGAACGACATTACTAAGAACTCACAATGCCCATGCCTGGTTCGGAAAGTTGTTTTTGAAACGTCCTCCGCTTTAACTTTCACCTAGTGATATCTCGACCAAAGGTCAATCTTGGAGTAGACCTTGATCCGCTGGAGCTAATCAAATAAATTGTTGATTCTGGAAAGAGGATATTTACTCTTGACTGTCACTATACTTATTTCTCCATAATCAATACACATCCTCGTAGTCTCAGCTTTGTTCTTTACGAACAGGACTGGTGCTCCCCAAGGTGACACACTAGACCTGATAAACCCTTTATCCAACAACTCTTGCAACTGGTCTTTCAATTCTTTTAGTTCATCTAGAATCATCCTATAAGGTGCTTTAGATATCGGTGTCGATCTTGGGAGAATATCCATGGCAAATTCAATCTCTCAATCTGATGGTAAATCACGTAAATCTTCTGGAAAAACATTTGGAAATTCTCTGACTAGTGGAATATCAACTTGTTTCAATTCTTATTTTTACATCTCCTTTATATAAGTCACATACCTCTGATAACCACCCTGAAGTAGCCTTCTCACCTGAATGGCCGACACTAATTGTGGTGAGGCGGGCACACGTGATCCCACGAATCTGAATTCCTGTTCACCTGGGGGTCTAAAGATCACTTCTTTTTTATAACAATCAATGCTAACATAATTAGCCGCCAGCCAATCCATACCCAATATCACATCGAACCCTTATGTGTCTAATATCATAAGTTTGGCTAACAAAACTTTCTTTTGAATGCCCACCGGATAGTTTTTAAGTACCCTTTTACCCTCACTGTAGATCCAGTTGGCATGGCTACTGACAACTCAACATCTAACATTTGTGCCTCAACCTTAGATAGTTTAGCATATCCTAACGACACAAAAGAATGGGTGGCACCTGTGTCAAATAAAACAACAACTTTATATGGTAAAGTAGTAAGAATACCTTTCACGACGTCTCTGGAAGTCTCAGGGTCTCCCTATGTCAATGCATAAACCCTCATTGAGACTGTGTTCCTCTGCTGGCTGCCACCCCTAGGTGCCTGATTATGTCTCCTGATCTATATAAGGGCTGGTGCATTGTTCGGTGGCCAATGACACTCCTGTGCTATGTGTCTGAGTCTACCACATCTATAGCAAACATTGTTTCCCAACTGATATGCTCCCATATGCCTCCTACCACATATAGGGAAAATAGGGTATATCTCCTCACCCTGGTGCCCATGATCCCCCCTCTCCTGTCTCTGAGTTATGTCGTATTTATCTCCCCTCCAAGGGCCTCAACTAGACCCTACCTGAAATCCTGAAGGCGTGGGTCTTTTTCTCTGACTCGGGGTCCCCGCATCCCCTTAGCTACTCTCCTCTGCCACTGTGGCCCTATCCACCAATTTGGAGAATTCTTGCACTTTTAGAACTGCCACCTACTTGTAGATATCCTGCCTCAAGCCCCTCTCAAACATCCTCATCTTTTTAACCTCATCTGGGATGACGTAGGGGGGAAAGCGTGACAGCTCAATGAACTTTACAACACACTACTAGACCGTGAGATTTCCCTGAGTCAATTTCAGAAATTTTGCTACCTTAACCTCTCTGACGGTGGCAGGAAAATAATGATCAAAGAAGATTTCTTTAAATCAGCACCAGGTCATAACCACTAGTACACATCTCTACTCCTCCAATAATCTCGTAGCTGCTCACCATCTCTCGGCCTCACCTGCCAATTTATAGGTAGCATAGAGAACCCTATGTTCATCCATACAGTGGAGCATTGTCAGTATTTTCTTGATCTCCTACATCCATTTTTAGGCCACTACAAGATCAGCTCCTCCTGAGAACGCTGGAGGATTCATTTTGGTGAACTTCTCAATCGTACAACCCTGGTCTGTCAATGGGCCTCCTTGCTCTCTAGAGCTTCGCGCAATCTTAGTCATAACATGCTGAGTCAAACCACGTAGAACTGTGTCTGAATCATCACCACCTGCGTCAGAGGGGCCTACACCATCATCACCACTGGCATGGGCACTACTACCTCCAGGGTCCATCCTGAAAAGAAGAAAAACATAGTCTGAGAACGTTGTATGTATAACATGACTAACATATTTATCTAACTAAAATCTCACATCCTCGGCTAACCTGTCGTCCTTATTCTCAATTTATGATTCAGTCCAGTAGTAAAGAAGCACAACCTGACAATCGTTTACTATAACTTTCCTGAAATCGTCACCCTAAGAAAGATAAAGAAACCACTACTAAAATCCTACTTCCTAATCACGGACAAAACCCTAAATACTCATCTTAATTTCCCCAACATTGACACACTAAATTCCTGATTTATTCCTACACTTTGGTATTGTTTCTGCTGCACACTATAGTCTACAGAACCTAGCAACCTAGGCTCTGATACCAAATTGTAACGATCCAAAATTTATATATATATATTTTTTATAATAATGCTATTAAGCTATATAACACCGCTCTGATACCCTGTATATTAATATCTGTCATCATCACAGCCCGAAGTGGGTGCCATGATAACCTATGCATTCCCTGTATAACACCTATGCAGCAAAAAAACATAATATCCAAAACATATCCTAGAATACATAATACCAAAGTACTACAATCCCGCCTATATATATACACACACACATGTACATCATTTTTAAAAAATCCCAAAATGCTGAGGGCTTTGCTACTTAGCCCAAAACTCACCCCAAAACTATGCCGACTCAGCCGCCTTATCTATCTTTTAGCTGGCCCGACACGTCTTTTTGGATTACCAGAAATGTTCATAATGCTGGGGTGAGACACCTCTCGGTAAGGAGAAACGTGTTATTACCAGTGTGTGACGTATGAGTTTACATGTAAAACATAATCTTTAATTAAAACTATAAATAAGTTATCAAGTAAAAATATATGTACTATAACCCACATCTATGTCATTTAAAATATAGTAATTCTAAGTTATCTATTCAATCATACTTCTAGCTATAATAAGTAATCTCTATTCTTTGTGTATACTGTATATGTACATAATTCTGAAAACTCCCCTAGATGACTATATGTCATGATTTAAGCCCTCATGACAGGGTTGTGAGGCCTGTAGGCAGGACTAAACACTAGTTAGCCTACTAGTGCTAGCCTAACTATATTATTGTATATGTCTGTGGCACGAAAGGCCAGCTCCACCTGGTCCGGACATCAGGGAGCCTCTACTCTACCTGTGGCATAATCGGCATTCAACAACATACTCTATCTGAGACGTATGGTTGCATTATCTATATTGTATAGCTATGGTATCGTACTCTGTAAACTACTATGTTCCATTAGGGTCTAATACTATATAATATTATTTCTATATAATGTCTATCTGTTTTACCATGATTCTGTATCAACTGTATTAACCATGATTCTGTAATTCTCTGTATTAATCATGACGCTGTAATAAATGTAAATTTGTATAATCTATATTTCTATATGTCATGGTTCTATGCATTGTATATCATGGTTCAGTAAAACCATGTATAATCATGATTCTGTAAAATAATGTATATTCATGATTCTATGAAATACTGTATATCCATGATTCTATAATCTGAATTTCATGGTGCTGTGCAAAGTGTATGTCATAATTTTGTATAAACATGTAAACTATAATTCTGAAAAATATTTCATAGTCATAACTCTGTAAATAAATTGTATAATTTGTATATCATAATTCTGTAAAAACTATATAATCATAATTATGTAAATTGGTATAAAATTTTGTAGTATTCCAATATTTATCATGCCGCACAATTAAATAAAACTCATTAAATATAAATTGTAAAACTTTATAATTTCCATGCTCTTATTTATTAAAAAACAATACCCTGTAACTCATAATCACATATTATACTTTACTGGTAAAATTTTTAATTTAACTGGCATAACTTATTTCCCTTACTTGACTTTCTGAGGACTGTTTATTACTTTCTTGATTCACACTTGCGGCGTTTGTAATTTCAACGCCCTAAAACTATACACATGTATTTTCCCAAGTCAATCAACTGAATTTCCTAGAATTATCATATTCACAAATTTCCGAACCCGCATATTCCTAATTTATTTACTGAATGTCAACCAGACAAATATTATTATTTTTACCTTATTTCCTGGGAAAATATCTGCCAAAACTCAAACTCATACCTGCAGCTTTTACACCATAACTCTGTATTTCACAAAATTCCAATTCCTTAGTTCAACTCCAAAACTATATTCATATTTACATTTCTAAGCCTATACATCCAACAATCCAGATAAATAACCCATAGACACTCAAATAACACCTTTACCTCAGTTTTGGAATAGTCTACAGGATGCCTTGGGATCACAACTGACGTTCAGTATATCTTTTTACCCACAGATGGATGGACAGTCAGAGAGGACTATTTAGACGTTAGAGCATATGTTGCGGGCTTTTGTACTAAACTTTGGTGATAGTTGGATATGGTATCTACCGCTTGTTGAGTTTGTGTATAACAGCAATTACCAGGCTAGCATAGAGATGGCACCTTACGAGGCATTGTATGGTTGTTGGTGTCGATCTCCATTGTACCGGAATCAAGTAGGTGAGCGGCAAATACAAGGTCCAGAACTGATTCAGCAGACCTCTGCAAGGGTCGAGTTGATCAGGAAGAGAATTAAGGCAACTTAGAGTCGGCAAAAGAGTTATGCTGATACTCGCCGACGAGAGCTAGAGTTCAAGGTAGGAAATATGGTATTCCTGAAGATCACTCCGATGAAATGGGTGATGAGGTTCAGGAAGAAGGGGAAGCTAAGTTCTCGGTATATTGGGCCTTTCGAGATCCTGGAAAGGATAGGTTTGATTACTTATCGAGTGGCTTTACCCCCAACACTATCCAGAGTCCATGACGTGTTCCACGTGTCAATGCTGAGGAAGTACGTGTCAGATCCATCACACATGCTGAGTTACGAACCTCTAGAGATCAGTGATGCTTTATCATATGAGGAGGTACCAGTACAGGTATTAGATCGGAAAGTTCAGCAGTTACGGACTAAGGAAATACTGCTAGTGAAGGTATGACGGTGTAACCATGCAGTGGAGGAAGCTTCATGAGAACTAGAGTCAGAGATACACCTGAAGTACCCGCAGTTGTTTTATGGTACGTATGTATGTATAGTAGTATAGGTGGTTTATATTAAATAGTACGGTCTTCAGGAGAGTTTTGTATGCGTATGTAATTTCTAAAACATCATGTTGTAATCACGGTATTCCCCCGCCATAAGTGAGGGTATGTAATAAACTTGAGTCAGAGCTACTGTGTCACGACCTGCCCATTTTCCACACATTTTTTTTTATATAATAATATTATCATAAAATCAATACCACACATCTCACATTCCAGCTTAGCAGGTCACAATCCACCTAGACTCGGGGGTACCAGGGATACATTAGAACATACAGCAGAAGCCTACGCAGCAAAAAATGTACAATCATATTCATACCATCATATCATATATCACAATATACCTGAGTTACTACAATCACTGTACTTCCATATATATACATCCCAAAAATGCAATCTAGGGACATTTCCCTCAAAACCATACTATCCCTACCAAAAACTTACCCTTCAAAAAGGACAGATAAACCACACTATGTCAGCGGGGCTTTTCCCGCTCTCCTATCTGGAACTCCTGAAAAATTTGTAAAATTTAGGGGTGAGACACCTCTTAGTAAGGGAAATAAACTAATACCAGTGTGTGGCAACATGAGTATACCATGTTCTACATATACCGTACATAACATACTCAATATTGTTTATCAAATCTGGGAAAACATATGTATATCAAAACATGACAAAACATACTGCATTTTCATAAACATTTCTCATCTCATATCATAATAATAATAACATAAAACATCCCTAGTAGGTTAGCTGGTTGTTGTCATGTATTACCCCCACATAATTGGGTTGTGTGACCCGAAGGCAGGACCTGACAATGGTTGGCCAACCACTGCCAAGTCAATAGTCTAGTCTGTAGGTCCGATGGGTCTACCCAGACTGGTCCATACACCAGAGGCGATAACAGCACACTTCTTGAAAATAACCACATCGACCATCCAATCTCACACTACTCCGTATAATGGCGTTAACACAGATACCATGATCACGAAGACCATGGACATATAGCAACGGTACCGTAAACGTGCTAGTCTAAACCAAGCCAACCAGGTTCTGATATCATATACATATACTAAAATTGTGATACATAAATATCTTATATCATTCATTTTCACATCAATCATATCATTTGCATATATACGTGTATCATGAAAATCATCGGCCCGTACGCCAGTATTACACATGTTATCATAGCACGGCCTGTACGCTAGCAAACCACATAGCATAGCCCGTACGCTGGCAATTCACATAGCTCGGCCCGTACGCCGGCAAATCTCATAGCACCGCCCGTACGCTGGCAAATCTCATCCACATAGCACGGCCCGTACGCCAACAAATTACATATATATATATATATAAACATCTCGGCCCGTTCACCGATTTTCCATCATAAAAATTCATATCATAATCACATTCCCAGAAAACAACATTTCACAACATTTTTACTCATGCCACACAATAGATTTTCACATATTAAATCATACGATCATTTTCACAGTATTTTGCAAATATAGAACATATATATAAACATATACATTTTCCGTAAATCAAATGCTAAGTATATATATATAAGTATTTTATCAAAAATAGGACTAGCTTATTTTATCCCCTTACCTGATTCCTGAACAGCTCCTAAGAAACTCTTCCCTGCACCCGCAGGGTTTCCGACTCAATACCCTGAAAATAAAATTCTCCAAAACTAAAGTTCAATATTTTCGTACGTACGAAATTTTCTATAACTATCACTAAGTCAAATTAGGCTTAAAAGTCTCACCTCAACTCAGGGATGATTCCCAACGTTCCCAATCAACACCCTTGGAAACGAACCTTCCAGTATTAAACTTTAGTATTTTTACGCGTATATCACTTTCTTCAACTGTCAAAAATCCAAATATTGAGTATAAAACCTTACCTTGGATTTGGGATAGTTTCCTCATTGCCTTCACTGATGATCCGCTCCAGCAAATTTGGAAAGAACTCCTCCAGAAGCGTCGTGGTGACTTTGGATCGTCGATCCAGCGTAAAAATAGCCCAAAAATGAAGAGAGAGAGAGAGAGAAAACCGAAGAGGAGAGAGAGAGAGAGAGAGAGAGAGAGAGGAAACTTAGCTTCTTTAAGAAGCTTAAAAATCTAGATTTCCATATTTATAGAACAGCAAAATTCGTCGACGAGCCCGACCTTCGTCGATGAATTCTCAATAATTTCGTCGACGAAAATCAGTCTTCGTTGACGAAATTCAGTCGGCTCAAACCCCCCTCTCGGTATTTCTTCGTTGAAGAAATTCAGTCTTCGTCGACGAAATTTCTTAAGCCTTTGTCGACGAATCCCCTGTATTCATCGACAAAGCCCTGCTGATCCCCTTTTCCGTTATTCTTTCCAAAGTTCAATGTCGTTGACGAAGTCGACTGCTTCCTTCTGTTTCCAGTTTCCATTTCCCTTTCTTTATTATTTAAATATCATTTTAAATTCGAGTCGTTACATACTGTGTGGGTGGCAGCCGACTCTTTGGTAGGACTGAGTTGTAAGTGTAGAATATGCGTAGTATCGATTAGCAAATTTTGAGGACGAAATTTTATAAGGAAGGGAGATTGTAGAGACTCGAACCCGTAAATAAGGAAAATAAATAAGAAAAGGGAGTTTCAGTAGGGTTTGTCGATGAAGCTAGTATATTTATCAATGAAGTCCCTTCAGTTCTTCGTCGCCAAAATTCATAGCGTCGTCGAAGAAGAAATACCGAGCGAACCAAGAAAATATCCGGATGGAGTTCGTCGATGAAGAAAGAGCTTCATCCGCGAACAATCCAAGTTGTTCGTCGACGAAGGGGCCGCTTCGTCGATGAATTTGACTCGGTCAAAGGCTCTGTAAATATCATTTTTTGGTTTCTTAAGGGGTAAGAAAATCCAAAAGCTCTCTATCTCCCTCTCCCTCTCTCTCTCTCTCTCTCTCTCTCTCTCTCTCTCTCTCTCTCTCTCTCTCTCTATGATCCTTCGCCATTCATCATCTATTTCTACGATCGAAAGTTTCTGGGTGGATTAGGGGAGGAAACTCTACAGTTATAAAGGATCAGATCTTCATTTTAAGGATTTTCAGGATTTTCCCTAAAATCGAGGTAAGGATCTGAATTCGTTTTTGATTCAGTATATATGTAGTAGTTGAGATTATAGTGAAGTATTGTTCTTCAATTTTTAGGTTTTGAGGTTTCTGTGTCATTGTTTTGGATTAATAAGCTCGTGTTTCTATTTTCGGGATTAAGGTAAGGGGATTTGTTTGCATCAGTATTTAAAAAAAAAAAAAAAACCACATGATATGTAGCTTATGTTTATATGTAATTATTGACTGCTTATTTCCAAAATTTTACCGGGTATAAATGTCAATTCTTATAGTTTTCACGATTTACGATTTTGGCAAAAATGGGGTTTTTGGCATATGATGTCCAAATTTCTCAAACTACTTTATTTGTACTAAAACTAACATAGGAGATGCTTGAAACTCTTAATAGCAGCAAAAATGATATTTTACGAACCAATTTATATGAAATGTATATTTGACCAAATAAGTGTGATGTATGATATGAATTGATTCTATATGGATTTGAGATGCATGTATATGAACTATGGGGACTAAGGTTCCAAGTAGTTATCAGAAATTGCAGAAAATAGGTGTCGGTTAGATACCGTGCCAATTATGGAAAAAAGGGGAAAAACGA
The DNA here is from genome assembly GCF_029873635.1 of Malania oleifera. Taxonomy (NCBI): domain Eukaryota; kingdom Viridiplantae; phylum Streptophyta; class Magnoliopsida; order Santalales; family Ximeniaceae; genus Malania; species Malania oleifera. The sequence continues at coordinate 115,968,250 of NC_080420.1, forward strand.
GAGGTTATGAGCCAGTTTTTACCATAGTATAAATGAAAGTATGCATGAATGAGATTGTGAAAATATTGGGATTGCACAGGTTATTATGTTTTAGTGTAAATTATATATATGATATTGGGACCGCAATTTGTCTCAATAGTATATGAAGTCTTAAAAAAGCTTATATTATGTAGGCTCGGTACTATTGCCAAAATAGAGGTACAGTGCAACCACGCGCAGTTATTTTTCAATGTGGGTACCTAGTAGTAGGCTTGGTAAGAAGGGTCACTAGTCAAAAGGGATCAGGGTGGTGATGGCCAAGTCGGACTGCAGTATGTTATGATGCTTGACAATGCCTCCACGAACAAGGCTCGATCAGTGTTTTCTTATCGCACAACCCTTGCCACGGGGAGTTACTGGCATAGTTATGATAGTTTCAAGTTAGACGGTGTTCTAAATATGCATATACATGATTTAAAAGCTTTAATGGGTAAAGTCACAGGTTTGAGTACCGGGCGGAGGGATTGTACAATGTATGGGCCTGTATCCTACCCTAACCTCGGGAACACTCACTTGTAATAATGTTGGGTTATACATTATCAGGAATTTATATATGTACTATATATATATATATACATTACAGTATTGAGAATGTGCAACCTATGTAACTGTTTTCAAACAAGAATATGACTATACAGTCACACACTGATCTAATATCTTCCTCCTGACTGAGAAGTGTCTCACCTCAATCTTACAATCTTACTTCAGAAGTTATAGAAAATCGGTCCTAGTCGTCTAGAGAGGCTGTGGGCGTAGGGTTCTGTTAGTTAATAAAAGTTTATGTATGAGTATTATGTTGTTAGCCTAATTGGCTTTTTAGGAATGTAATACAATTTATGTTTTACGTACGGATGAATGTATGTAAGGACTAGTTAGATACTCTGGTATGTGTATTAGAATCCATATGAATGTTTATGTTTTCCGTGATATATGTGAGTATAAATCATTATTAAATACTCGTATGTCCCTGTTTAGGGCGGGTAGTTATGTATGTTATCAGGATTTGTACAGTATATGTATGTATAGTAGCACTCTGGGACCGTATTAAGGGTCAGGGCATTACAATGTATCTATGATGGTTATTGAAAAGTCTCCCAATGAAGATATATTGAAATAATGAGATGCATTTAATTATTGTACACTCACCTTGGAGGAAGGAAAAAGTCATATGTATATTTATGACTCTTTGATGAATTGGGTCTCTTATGGATTTCCATATAAAGGGCTCTTAGTTCATCTTATCACTCAATAATCAAGTTTGTATGTATGTATAGTAGCACTCTGGGACCGTATTAAGGGTCAGGGCATTACAATGTATCTATGATGGTTATTGAAAAGTCTCCCAATGAAGATATATTGAAATAATGAGATGCATTTAATTATTGTACACTCACCTTGGAGGAAGGAAAAAGTCATATGTATATTTATGACTCTTTGATGAATTGAGTCTCTTATGGATTTCTATATAAAGGGCTCTTAGTTCATCTTATCACTCAATAATCAAGTTTGGTAAAATCTTCATCACTAAGTCAAACATAAGAGTGAGTAAGGGAAGAAAAGATTATGTAGTTTTCCACGTAATAGAGACTTTTTTTTTTATAAAAGAGGGCGGCCCCTCCTAACTTTATTAGAAAACCTCTCACGTGATAGAGACTTGACCAACATAAATTGAAGGGAAAAAGAGCTAAATGCATCTAAGTTCGATTATCTCAGTGAAAATATCGTAAGGTATATTTTGAATTTCTTTCCTTATCTTTATTTCACCATTGTTCATAAAACAAGTTGAAGATCCTTCTTGTGGAAATTTTCTAACATGTCTATTTTCTAATATTAAATATTAGAGATCACTATTCCAGTAAATTCAGGTGCATTAGGTTCATAATTGAATACCAACAAAATATTTTTTTTTTTTCACAAGAAAATGAAGAGAAAACAAAAGAGAAGACTCACAATAAAGCAGTCCTAACCCACTTAAGATTACAAATACTATTTTTTCGGAGTCCAAGTAAAAGACAAATAAATAAACTAAAATATACCCAAATGTCCAACACCAAAGTTATCAAAAATTACAAATTTGGATGGAGCCTTCAATCTGCTTGAGTTGTTTTCCTGCATGAATCATTGTTGGCCTATCTTCAACTGTTAAATTGATGCACCTCAGGGCAACTGTTGCAAAATCCTGCAACTGCTGCTCCACCTCGGCCCTTCCAGCTGCTTCTTCCAATACTACGGGATCCACAATCTCACTCAACCTGTTGTTTTCAACATAATACGTCATCGGAGTGGGCACGTCATTAAGATTATTTTCACATAGATTAACTCGCCACCAAAAGTCCCTTTGTCCTGTCAAAAGCAGCAGCAGAAGCATATCAAAAGAATAAACATCAGCTTTCTCAGCCAAACAATGGGTATTAAAGTCCTCTGATGCAAGAAATCCGTAAGTTTCACATACATCATCAATTTCTGCGTGCAGCTCGCCTTCAGGAATGGATATGCAAAGAAAGAAATCAGACAATTTGGCAACCTTACATTGATCCAGTAAAATGTTCTCAGGCATAAGGCCCCTGTGGATGATGGGTCTGGAGAGGGCAGTGTGTAGATATGCAACTGCATTTGCTATGTCCATTGCAATCCTTAACCTGCATTCCCATGGTAGAGGCTGCCACTCTGCTAAATAAAGACTATGACCCAGAGTTCCCTTAATCTCTGTAAACTCAAATACTTGAATAGGGATTTTGGTCTCCAAGCAGCATCCTAAGAGCTTGTGAACATTCTTATGAATGCTCATCTAGGATGCAATCACAGTGTCATTAATAACTGAACTAATATTCACATCTGGCAAAAATTTCTTAATGCAAATCGTGTTGGGCTTTTGTGGAGCCTAGTTACATTAAATTTGGATGATGACCTGACCTTTCTTTAATGAGAGATTTCTATCCTAAGGCTTCGTCCATCGAGCGAAGGCTTGGGCGGTTTTTTGGGTCCATTTGGAACGGAACCCAATGCACAACATATAAAAGGATTGTTTTTAGGTGATTAGGGTTTGGTGTGGTCGTACTTGCGAGAGAGCGAAAGAGAGAGCATTGTATCGTTGCACTCTGTGTTTTTCTTCTTGATAATACTGAAATCCCTACAATTTTGTGGACGTAGGCAAAATTGCCGAACCACGTAAATATTGTCTTTTGCGTGTGATTGATTTTTCTTTGGCATGTATCGTTTCTCTATTTTGTTTCTCACAGATTTCGAGAATTTGTTCTTAATTCCCAACAAATCAGTCTACCTTGAAGAGAGCCCTTGTACATTTTAGAATAGTCATCGTCTTTAAAAAGGTTTCGTCAGTCAGAGAAGTTTACTACTTCTTCGAGCTCTTTGAGAGGGAAGCACCGGTTAGGACAACATTTTCCATAAGAAGCAATTATTCCTTCCCTCAACATTTGCACCATCTTGCATTAACGATGTCTATAAGCTGCCAAAGTATACAACTATTGAAAATTTCACTTGAGTTTGTCTCCCATTAGAAAAATATAATAGAGGATAGATATATGATTGGGCCCAAGAAATAATGGATTAACTAGATTTAATAGCTTAAATTATTAAGTAAAGTGGTAATCTAACATAGTACCAAAGTAGTTAGTAGGAATTATTGTATTTCCTGGGTATTGTTTATTGTGTGGTGTTGGGCTGCACGTGAGAGTGTCAAAAGCTTCTTATACATTGTTGGTTCAATGAAAATCTACTACTCATTGAGAAAATTCATTTTCCAATTTTGGAGGCAATGATGTTTTGATGAAAACAAGGGCAGCAGCTGCCGCAACCAATTCTTCCCAAGTCAATCATTCGTAAGCGAATTAAAATTTGAAAGAGAGGGTGAAAGATATGTTCGTATCTCTTTAATTTGAAGAACAGAAATATAGAGACGATTCCATCTCACTGCCTGATTGGCCCACCCGGCTTCATTGTGAAAGAGAGGGAGAGGAAAAGATTGTTGGGGTTTTACAGATCAAGTAATTAATAGATAAAAATAAATAAAGCACACACATACCAAAATTGACACCAGAGTTACGTGGTTCGGCCAAATTCCGGCCTACGTCCACGGGAGCGAGAGATTACTATATACTGGGAAAAATACAGAGGAGGAGGAGGATACAATCACTCAACTCTCACTCAACTCTCTTTATGCAAGCTGCAACACACCACACTCACTTCACTCTTAGCTTATTGCATATACAACTCCACACACACACACACACACACATATATACATATATATATATATATATATATATATATATATATATATATACACACACAAGGGGGAGCAAAAATTCAACGGACGGTGGCTAAATGTCAACATGTCCGGCAGAGTAGGTGGAGCAGCAAAGGGTGACGGAGGAGCAGCCGGTGCCGTAGATGTTGAAGGGGCAGCAGCCGTCTGCTTTGACTGGGTATGGATCCATCAATTCTCCCCCTCCATACCCATAGGAGGAGAATAATATGTTAATCTTCAATTGACGTCCATCCCAGCTATATCCCTGCATAGTTGGAGCTTCTCATAAGTTACCCCCTTTGTTAACATGTCTGCCGGATTCTATTTAGTATGAATTTTGACTAACTTCAACAGTTGTTGTTCCATCACTTCGCGTATTCAATGATAGCGAATGTCAATATGTTTTGTTCGGGAATGGTACATTGAATTCTTGCTCAAGTCCAGTGCACTCTGACTATCACAATGTACCTTGTATTCTTCCTGTTTGACTCCTAACTCTTGAAGAAACCGTTTTACCCACAACATCTCCTTCCCAACTTCCGCTGCGGCAATATATTCTGCTTCTGTTGTGGATAGGGCAACACACTTTTGCAATTTTGACTGCCATGATACAGCTCCCCCTGCAAAGGTGAACAAAAAACCTGATGTGGACTTTCTTCCATCAAGATCACCAGCCATGTCTGCATCAGTGTAACCCTCCAAGATTGGTTCAGCTTCCCCGAAACATAAGCATAATCCCGATGTACCTTTCAAGTACTTGAGAATCCATTTCACAGCTTCCCAATGGTCTTTTCCTGGATTGGAAAGAAACCTGCTCACAACGCCTACAGCGTGGGCAATGTCTGGTCTCGTACACACCATTGCGTACATCAAGCTTCCAACTGCTGATGAGTATGGGACTATTGACATTTCTTCCCTTGATGAGTGAGACAACTTCTTGCTTAACTTGAAATGATTAGCCAGTGGAGTACTTACTGGCTTGGCACTTTCCATGTTGAATTTTTTGATTACCCATTCAATATACTTCTCCTGTGATAACCATAACTTTCTGGCTTTCCTGTCGCGACTGATCCTTATGCCTAGGATCTGCTGAGCTGGGCCTAAGTCCTTCATTTCAAAAGACTTAGACAACTCCATCTTTAACTTGTTGATCTTGCTTGCATCCTAACCAATGATCAACATGTCATCAACATAGAGTAGTAGTATGACAAGACTACTATCAGGGAATATCTGAACATATGCACACTGATCTGCTGCAGTTCTCTTGTATCCGTGACTCACCATGAAAGAGTCAAATTTTATATACCATTGTCTCGGTGCTTGCTTAAGGCCGTAGAGACTTTTCTTCAACCTGCAGACTAGGTGTTCCTTCCCTGGAACTTCAAATCCTTCTGGTTGCTCCATGTAGATGTCTTCTTCCAAGTCTCCATGTAGGAAGGCTGTCTTCACATCCATTTGTTCAAGCTCTAGATTTAACTTGGCTACTAATCCGAGTATGACTCGAATTGTTGTCATTTTCACTACTGGCGAAAATATCTCGTCAAAGTCAACTCCTTTCTTCTGTTCGAAACCTTTGACGACCAATCTGGCTTTATGCGTCACAATTTGTCCACTACCATCTTTCTTAAGCTTGAACACCGATTTGTTCCTTAGTGCTCTCTTCCCTTTGGGAAGTCTTACCAGCTCATACGTTTGATTCTTGTGTAAAGAATTCACCTCTGCTTTCATAGCTTCTATCCATTTAGCTTTGTCGGTATGAGACTGGACCTCTTGGAAACTTTCTGGCTCCCCCTCATCAGTGAGTAAAAGATATTCTGATTCTGGATATCTTCTCGACGGAATCAGAACACGACCTCTTCCAGATCTTCTGAGCTCAACTTCTTCTGGAGGAGGATATACTTCATCATCTGACTGATGTGATGATTCTGCAATTTCTGGTGGAGGGGGTTGTTGCTCCCCCTGCTCAACACCGTCTACATCTGTTTCCAAAGGATCATCCTGCAATTCTCTATGGTTTGTGGGAGAATATGATGGTGTAGGATCCGTTACAATGACTGGAGCACTGGAACTAGGCTGGTTAGACTTTGTTTGTGGTTTAAAATCCTCAAACACCTGGTTTTCATGGAAAACCACATCTCTCGATCTGATGACCTACTTCCTCTCTGGATCCCATAATCTGTAGCCGAATTCATCATCTCTATAGCCAATAAAGATACATGGAATGGACTTTACGTCGAGCTTTTGCCTATGCTCATTAGATATATATGCAAAAGCTTTGCACCCAAACACTCTTAGATGAGTGTAAGAAACTTTTCTTCTGGTCCATTCTTTCTCTGGAATTCCAAAATTAAGTGGTGCTGATGGTGATCTGTTAATAAGGTAACATGCGACACGAATAGCTTCCATCCAGAATGGCTTAGGTAATTTAGCCATACTGAGCATGCTTCTAACTCTCTCCATAATGGTCCGATTCATTCTCTCAGCTACACCATTATGTTGTGGGGTACGTGGGACCGTCTTTTCATGCCTAATACCACGTTCAGTACAGTATGTTCTGAACTCGTTGGAAGTATACTCGCCTCCATTGTCTGTCCGGAGGCACTTCAATTTCTTCCCTGTTTGCCTCTCCACCATAGCATGAAATTCCTTGAAATATTTAAAAACCTGGTCCTTTGTTTTCAAAAAATATACCCACACCTTCCTTGAAGAGTCGTCAATAAAGGTAACAAAATACCTGTTGCCGCCGATTGATTCTACTTCAATGGGTCCGCATACATCAGAATGTACCAAACTCAATGGCTTTGACCTTCTCTTCATAGAGGAACTAAATGAAACTCTATGTTGTTTCCCAAATAAGCAATGATCACATGGGTTTAAGGCAATACCTTTTGTGATTTTGATAAATGCCTTCTTCGCCAGTGTAAGGAGCCCTTTTTCTCCCACGTGTCCGAGTCTCTTATGCCATAGGTTTGGTGATGCTTCATCTTCCACTGCATTGATGGCATCAGTACAAATCTTCACCTGCATTTTGTACAATGTGCAACAAATGCGTCCTCGTGCTATTGTCAAATTACCTTTTGACAATTTCCAAGCACCTTTCCCAAAGTAGCTTTCATAGCCCTTTTTATCAAGGGCTGCACCAGAAATAAGGTTTAGCCGAAGGTCTGGGACATGTCGCACATCCTTTAGTGTTATGGTGCAACCAATATTAGTCACAATCTGCACGTCTCCGATTCCCACAATCTGAGAAGAACTAGTGTTCCCCATCTTTACTGTACCAAAATCTCCAGATTTATACATTGTGAAGAATTCTTTGTGGGGAGTGGCATGGTAGGAGGCTGCTGTGTCTACCACCCATTTAGTGTCGTGGTTCCCAATATGACAACATGCATCTTCATCAATTGAGAAAACTGATATATCTTGAGTTAAAGTGACCGAGTTCTCACCTTCCTCCTTCTTTTGTTGCTGGCGGCTTTGACCATGATCCCGTCAAAATTTTCGACAATCTTTCTTCATGTGGCCTTCAATGCCACAATAGTAACAAGAGATTTTCCCTCTCTGCCAATTTTTACCATCACTGAATCCGCCGCGATCCTGGGATCTTCCTCCAGATTTGCTTCTACCTCTGCCTCTGGTACTGGTACTTTCTTGAGGTCGGCCCCTGGTTTCAGTAACAAAGGCTTGTGACTGATCTGCACCTGTTTCTTTTCTCCTGGCCTCTTTGTTGAATAAGGCATCTTTTACCATCGCCATGGTAAGTTTGCCGTCAGGAGCTGAATTACTGAGAGTGATGACCAATGTCTCCCAGCTGTCTGGTAAGGAGCTAAGAAGCAACAATGCTTCTGCTTCATCACCAAGATCCATCTTTACTGATGAAAGCTGATTTACTAGATTTTGGAACTCACTAGTATGTTCAGCTATAGAGGTCCCGCTTCTTAACTTCAGATTAACAAGCCGTCTCATTAACATGGCTTTGTTGCGAGCAGTCTTGGTCTGGTACATGTTTTCCAGCTTCTCCCAAAGACTATAAGCATCAGTCTCTTGTGCGACGTGATGATATACCTTGTGGTCAATCCATTGTCTGATTTGACCAGTGGTCTTCCTATTCATTCTTCTCCAATCATCATCTTTAACGGAATCTGGTTTCATACCTTTATAATCCAAAGGATCTTCCAGATCCTTACAATTAAGGAGATCCTCCATCTGAGACCTCCACAGAGTGTAATTGGAGGCTGTGAGCTTGATCATAGTACCCGAGTCCGACTCCTCCATTGATTTTAAGCACTATCTTGCTTGTACAGAAAAATTGGGGCAGAATCTCAAGAAACCGAATGTACGGTTGCATCCGGAACGGTCGAAAACCCTGGAAATGGCTTAAGTTGTTCGAAAAACGGACCTAAAATGGCTTTAAAAAACCTGGTCAAACTTTGGTCAAAATATGTCAACTCTTGGTCAACTTATGCTGACGTGGCAGTTTGCTGACGTGGCGTTTGGGCCCACTGTGGGGTCCACTGATGATGTGGCGTGGGACCCGAGCTGACGTGGCAGGTGACTCAGCTACTGACGTGGGGCTGACTGGGTTGTTGACTAGGCGCCACGTGTCGCTGACTGGCGCGGGACCCGGATGACGTAGCCGCTGACGTGGTCGGCGACGTGGCACTGACAAGTCAGGCTGACTGGACGCTGACGCGGCGCGGGTCCCGGCGACGTGGCGCTGACGTGGCGTCGTCTTCCTCCTGCGAATGTGCGCCGGACGTTCGCCGGCGGGTGAAAGCGCGTGACGCTACTTCCAGAAGAGTAGCCGGCGCGTGTGGGGGTGTGGAAACGTCCCCTGGACGTTGGTGGCGCGTGTAGGCGCGTGCGACGTCCTCTGATGCTGTTTGGAGCTCCGGTTGACACTGTTAGCTTCGTCTGGATGAGAGGAGTTCGGTGGTAGCCTCAAAATTAAATTTTGAGCTACTGGACAGAGGCTCAAAATCTGGGAATTTTCTCCAATCTGAAATTCTACTCCAACAATACGCTCTGATACCACTTTGTTGGGATTTTACAGATCAAGTAATTAATAGATAAAAATAAATAAAGCACACACATACCAAAATTGACACCAGAGTTACGTGGTTCGGCCAAATTCAGGCTTACGTCCACGAGAGCGAGAGATTACTATATACTGGGAAAAATACAGAGGAGGAGGAGGATACAATCACTCAACTCTCACTCAACTCTCACTCAACTCTCTTTATGCAAGCTGCAACAACGATCTGAAGAAAATTTTTTCTTCATCATCTTCTCGGAAACTTCATGCCCTCCTTTGTGATAGTTCCTTCATGGCTTCATGCTCACTTCTCTCTGCAATGGGTCCATCCTGATTTCCTCCTTCCTCTTCTTCCTTTTTTATTTTTCTTTTTAAAAAAATTATTTTTTATTTTTCTACTTCTAAAATTGTTGTGAAATCACTCCATTAAGTTATACACACAAAAAACAAAGATAAAAAAATAGAGAAAATCAAAAAGGAAGAAGAATAATGAATTACTTGATTTGACAATATGCCTTCATCCACAAATTTGATGCACAATTACTATTATCATCAAAAGAAAACTGTCTTTGAGCTTCACTAATATAAAGTCCTGAATGAAAATTTCAACATATTTTCGTATCAAAATACAATTACATTACGCCCTTATTCAAATGTGTTATATACCATACCGCTTCCATTGCACTCCCACTGGACTTGGTTTAAGTTGACAAGGAGGTTTCGTGCATAGACTCCTAAGCCCTCCCATTTATAACAAAATTAAAATGAAAACAAAATAAAGAAAGACATAAGAAATCAAAATTACTTGGCATAAGTGAAAAACCCAAAATTTTTAAAGGAATCACAAAATTTGCTGCCAGCCTTTGTTGTTAGGTTTTTTAAGTGTTGTTAAGTGAGTTGCAGTTCATTGTTCGCCCTTAAGGTAAATTATTTTAAGTGTGCTTTAGATTCATACTTCAATTGAAATGTCTAATTTACAATGAAATTTCATAAAAGATGAGTTTAAACATACAATTTTCGATAAATTTCTCATTTCTTCCTTAAAATCTAATGAGCTAATGTTCAATTTTATAACTATTATACTATATATAAAACCCGTTATAATTTTCTCTTCTAACATCCCCCAACATGGGCACCACAAAGGGGAAAGAGAATTCCAAAATCCAAATCGTAATTTTTTTCATGTGGGTATTTATTGTCCAATAATAAGAAGGGTGGAGAGAGTTTCTCTCACTTACATATTCTTTAAAATGAGTTAGTTGTGGACACATTGCAACCACTATGTGCATGCTCCACTACTCTATAAATTTTTTTTTATTTGAAGGATTAATTAATATAAAAAATGGATAGAAGTTGAAGGGAATTTTAATTTGATTAAGAGAACTAGTATGGATAGTTACGGGTGTATTTCAATTTTATTTTTAATTTGACGAAATAATTGTGGGAGAGAAAATAGAAGCTAAAGGGTATTTTTAATTAGATTGGAGGAGTAGCTATAGGAGTGTTCTAGGTTTTTAAAAAACCACTTCAAACAGTTCCAACAAAATATTTTTCAGGAGAAAATGAAGAGAAAACAAGACAGAAGACTCACAAGAAAGCAGTCCAAACCCACTTAAGATTACGAATACTATATTTTCGGAATTGAAGTAAAAGGTAAGTAAATAAAGTAAAATAAATCCAAATGTCAAAAATCCTGGAACATCGTCCAAGTGAAATAACTTGGATGGAGCCAAGTGAAGCAATTTACTGGGCGAGAGTAGACTGTTCAATCTGCATGAGTTGTTTTGCTGCATCAATCATTGTTGGCCTATCTTCTACTGTTAAATTGATGCACCTCAGGGCAACTGTTGCAAAATCCTGCAACATCTGCTCCATCCCAGACCTTCCAGCTGCCTCTTTCAATACTACAGGATCCACAATCTCACTCAACCTGTTGTTCTCAACAAAATACTTTGCGGGGTTGGATACTTCATCAAGATCATCTATATCCCTCTCAATTTGGCGCCAGAAGTACCTTTGTCTAGTCAAAAGCACCAGCAGAAGCATACCAAAAGAATAAACATCAGCTTTCTCGGTCAAACAACGGGTAGTAAAGTTCTCTGGTGCAATGAATCCCATCGTTCCGTAAGGATCAACTTCTACTTGTGTTTCACCTTCAGGAATGGATATGCAAAGAGAGAAATCAGACAATTTGGCAAAATTACTTTGATCCAGAATAATGTTCTCAGGCTTAATGTCCCTGTGGATGATGGGTGTGGGAAGGGCAGTGTGTAGGTATGCAACTGCAGTTGCTACGTCCACTGCGACCCTTAACCTGCATCTCCATGGTAGAGGTTGCCACTCTGCTCCGTAGGACCCAAAAAGACGACGGCTCAAAGTTCCCTTAATCTCTGCAAGCTCGAACACTAGAATAGGGATTTCGGTCTCCAAGCAGCATCCTAAGAGCTTCAAAACATTCTTATTAATGCTCATCCAGGATCCAATCACAATCTCATTAATAACTGAACTAATATTCGCATCTGGTGAATATTCCTTAATGCAAAGTGGTCTACCCTGAAGAGAGCCCTTGTAGAGTGCATGAAAGCCATCTTTTTTAAAAGCATGGCCTCGGTCACAGATGTTTTTTGCTTTTTTCAGTTCTTCCACAGAGAAGCACCGGATAGGACAACATTTTCCATAAGAAGAAGCAATCACCTCTTTGAGTAACATTGCACCATTCTTTTCAACATTTTGCATCAATGCTGTCTCAGCTGTCGCTTCTTTTCTCCTATTTCTTTTCAAGCATGCAGTCAACATGTTTCAATTTGCAAGCCATCAAATTGACCAAGGATTCTTCCTTTTAATTTCATGGAAAGTTCATGTGCTCTTTTAAGCTTTTTAAAAGACTTCACCTATGGTATTTTTAAGCCAATGAGTTATTTTTCTTGTTCTTCCAACAATTTCAAAAAAGAAAAAGAAAATAAAGAAATTACAGCCAAACATAAACCACAAATATACCAGATAAAGAGTAGGGACATCAAATATATGAAATGAAAACTAGCATATGAACCAGACTTCACCTATGGTAAAATTAAAAAAAAAACATAAATAGAAACAAGATAAAGGTTCGAGAATTCATGAATAAACACAGCCAAATTCAAACTTCCATTCATTTCCAGTTGTAAAGAATTCTTTCAAAGTCGTTACAGACGAAAGAAGAAATCAAATTGTGCATAAGAAAAAATCATCCATAAGCGAAATAAATTCCTAAGGATAAACGATCTTTGATAGAGTGAGTGAAAGGAGATGCACCTTTTTAATTTGAAGGTCTGAAATATAGACATGATCCAATGCCTGATGTGCCCACTGTCCTTACTGGTGAAAGAAAGAGAAGGAGATAAAGAGAACTAGCAGAAAGATTAAGCTTTTTAATATTTTAGTCCATTTTACCAAGGATTCTTCCTTTTAATTTCTTGAAAAGTTCATGAGCTCTTCTGCGCAACCACTTGACACCTTCCGAACAAAACAAAGGGAAAAAAAAAAAACCAAAACAAAAACAAAACAACAATAACAACAAAATCAAGCCTTAGTCCCACTAAGTGTAAAAACAAAAACAAAACACAAAACAAAAAACAAACAAAGCAAAACAAACACAAAAGTCAAAAATTCCCCCACCCACAAAACTAAAAGTCTGGTGGTGCATTTGGATCAAGGAGCTTGTTTGAGAAAGGAAAGGAAAGAAAAATGGAAAGGAAATTCATTTTCCACTGTATTTTCTTAAAGAAAATGGATTCCTTCGTATTTTCCTTTCCTTCACCTAATATTTTCCAAGTTTCAAACGGGCCGAAGACTGCCTCCAGCATGAAAACAAAGATTCGAAAAGCAAAGCAAAAAGATGTTTTTATAATTAAATATGTGATGTAGACCTGAAAAAACAAATGTGCTATATGAACAATAAAATAGAAGTGCGATTTACAAACAGTAAAATCATAGTGGAACATATGTTCAAACAACGGGCAGAGAATTGAATAGGCAGAAGCTTGTGCATCAACATACCCAAGCCCTAAAATTGATCTAAAAAATCTATTTAAATTTGGAAATAGTGCTTTGAAAGCCAATCAAAGCACATCAGGAGAGCCCAACAAAATAAAAGTACACCAGATCAGCAATGATGTGCAACTGTAATAAATCCAAATAAGAGGCAGCGAACTTTAAATTTTCTTTAATTCATGCATAAACACAGCCAAGTTCTAAAAATCTGCTCAAATGATTCATAAGTGAATTGTCTTTGACAGAGAAATAAAGAGATGTACGTCTTTTGTTTGAGGATCAGAAATGGAGAGATAATTTTCTGTCAACGTCTGACTTGCCCGCTGAACTTTGTTATGAAAGAGATGGGAAGGAAGAGAGAGAGCAGAAAAATATATGCTTTATTATCCAAGTCCATTAGTCCAACCATTCTTCTTGTTTTTCTGAACTTCTAGGAAAGTTCATGCACTTTTCTATGCAACCCCCTGGTTAAGCTCCTTCCTAGTTACTTCCTTCTAGCTGACTTCCAAGAAGACACATGATATTGATTTTCTATGCAATGGGTCCATCTTCTTTTCCTCCTGTCCTTGCATTGTAATTTTCAAAGCAACTGCTATTATCTTGTCAATTTGAAATATACATCCATGTTATTTTATTGTATTTACTTTTCTTTAGAAAATGTATGTATGGAATGCTATTCTGTAACACATTTTTCTTCTCAAAAAACATACTTTGTTAACCAATACATTACAATATTTTAAGGTTAAACAACTTGAACCATGTTGCTTCAGCAACATATATCATCTAATAAAAAGAATATGGGAGTAATATAAGCCAAAGAATCCAATCCATAATTATCCAAGTTACAGAAAATTGATCACCAAAGCTTGGCCCTTTAATTTTCTCAAACTATCTGCATACTATCTTCTTTATTTTAATGACCCTTCCAACTTTCTACTAGAATCTAAAATCGTAACATGATGGATTTAATTCCCCAGGGATATTCAATTACAAATGAATGGATTGTTCACTTTAGGTGCCTAGATGGTGACACATGGATTCGAATTCTCTAGTTAAGTATAAATTATGGAAATTAAAAACAACATACATAGTAAAATATTCAGATAAAACTATTGCTACTTTATACTTGAATGAGTTTGATAAAATTTAGTAAAAACAGCACAGCAGATAAATTAAAATTTTGGGCATTCTACTGAAAAGAAAAAGAAGGGAAACAAAATACACAAAAAAAAAAAAAGGAAAATATTTTTAAAAAGATGGTCCAAGGCACTAGCCAAACCTCAAGTCCAAACTCCAAATAAAATAAAATAAAAATCTGAAAAGCTAGTTACAAAGAGCAGACTGCTCAATCTGTAAAGATGTTTTGGTATATCAGTCATTTTTGTCATGTCATCTACTGTTACTTCATGCATCCAATGGCAATCGCGAACACTGCTCCTTCCTGGACCATCAAACTGCATCTTTCAGTATGATTGAATCCATAATTTTCACCCTAATATTTCATCCAACTGGATAGTCATCATGGTCATCCTTGTTCCTGTTCTCATCATCATGCCAAAGGGGGAAAAAATCAGGTTTCTCAGTCACAGAACCAGTAGATGCATGGTTAGTTGCAATTAATCCCCAAGTTCTGCACACAAAGTCCCTCCATGAGATTCATAATCAGAAATAGATATGCACCATGCGAAATCAGACAGTTTGAAAACATTGTCTTGACATAATAGTAGAGTCTTGGATTTAATATTCCCATGGATGATGGGCCTGGAAAATGCAGGGTGTGCAAAACAGAAAAACTGTGAAGCTATTTGTCTCATCTGTCATGAAAATCTGCTAATTGTAAACTAAATGAGTATTTTACATTAATCTATAAGTTAAGTTGTCTCTGGACTAACAATTTATCACCCACAATTACTGCAAAGTTTTTATAATCAAATGGTCTGGAAGAAATGCTTATAATTTCTATGAAAAATTTTACCATCAAACAGTCTTGCTCACCTGCAAGATCCAGCTCAAGCATGATAAACAGAAAAATATTTACTTCATCACCATTGAATCAAAACAACAGGCTTTTTTGCTAATATAGTATGCATTAGATGCATCAAAGATACAATATTCCGTACCAGTAAGGCTATACAAATTTTGGTCCAAACCAATATAACCAATCCACAAACCAGTTCAGTCCCATCAGTTTGGTTCCGAAATTGGTTCGGCTTAGTTTAGTTCAAAATCTTACCACCGAAAAAATTTGGTTCGGCTTTTGGTTATGCTCAGCAAGTTTCAGTATCGATTGAAAACCAAAATATTTTATTACTGTTTTTCTAAAAATAAACTTTTTAACATCTATTTATATTATTCAATTCATAGTGAATACCCTTTTTTAAGTGGTCATGAAGTACAGAAGAATAATTCAAAACTTGGAGAAGTTTTCAGGAAGTTGAGTTGGTTCAATGGCTTCCTAGCAAAGTTAGAGAAAATTAGGAGATGCTATGAGGTGAGGTGGTTCTCAGGATTTCTAAACCAAACCAAATTGGTTCAGTTTTCAGTTCCAAGAGTGATTCAGTTCGGTTCCTCCTCCCACAAAAATGAAAAATCTTAGTTTCATAATTTTTTGCGGTGTTCAAACCCAACACAGCACCAAAACAAGGCCACGGAAAATTATGCACAAAAGAGGTAGCCAGCCATATAAGGTAAAGGAAGACTGATTTTTGTGAGAGAGAGGGAGAGAGGAAGAGAGAGAATTATACATTTCAAACAGCAATATAAAGCTGATTTCTGAACAATCTCTGATTTGACTTCTGGTAATTAAGACGGAGAAAGGGAGACGAGAGAATTCATGTACTATCTTACTATTCCTCATCTCTTTTGACTTTGCCGAAAGTTCTTGGACTATTCTATCCAACCACTCTCCTTCATTCATGCCGACTTCTAAAAGGATTTGCATGCATTTTTTTGACTTTGCATTTCCTATTTATGTTGTAGCCAATCCCATCTTGTGAGACTCGTGGCATGGCTGTCATTGTTGTTGCCTCAATAGAGTAACGTTTTACAAGGATACACATTCATGATTCCTACCTGAATGTATTGCACAGAAATAACATTTTCTGTGTGTTTGGGAACTTGGAGTTCAGGTTTGAATTTACGTGGATTTGGACAAAGTGGATTGAATTTATCCAAATCCACACAAATCTACAAGGACACTTCCAAATACCATCTTAGATTAGATATTCAGTGAGAGAGGGTCGATCTTCTATTTTTTTGGATAAGGTTTTTTTTTTTTTTGTTATTAAAATTTAAAAAAAAAAAAATGAAGTGAGTAGGAAGTTGTTACTCATTTTTGTGGAGAACTCATGCATACTTCAATATCCCTCTGAGTTTGAGCTTCATATCAATTGCTGCAACTGCAAAATAGTAGGATAATCTCACAACTACTTGAACAGAACTTTGTAAATGTAAAGAGGGAAAACATATTACAATTAAAAAAATATATATATGTAAAATAATATCAAATGTTACAATAAATTCCTCATTACAACACTGAAATAAAAAATATAACCTCATCTAACGAAGAACAGACCTCTCAATTTGCCTAAGTTGTTTTGCAACGTCGGTCATTGTTGGCCTATTTTCCTCTTTTTTACTGGTGCACCTAAATGCAAGTTCAGCAAGATCTTGCAACTGCTGTTCTTTCCCAGGCCAACTTTCCTCTTCCAATATTGAGGGATCCACAACCTCACTAAGCAGATTGTTTTCAAGATCACAATCCTCGAGATTGGATAGAACAAACGAATCAACATTCAGAAGCTGTCCAGTCAGAAGCACAAACAGAAGCATCCCGAAAGCAAAAACATCCACTTTCTCGTTCACAAAACCAGTATTTAAGTATTCAGGTGCAATGTACCCCATTCTTCCCCGCACAACATCTTGTACGTGCGATTCCCCATCAGGAATAGAAATGCAAAGTGAGAAATCAGACAATTTGGCCACATTATGTTTATCCAATAGAATCAACGAGGCTCTAATACCCCTGTGGATTACGGGCCTGGAAAATGCAGTGTGAAGATATGCAACTACACTAGCTACATCAATTGCGATCCTCAGCCTACATTTCCAAGGTAAAGGCTGCCCATGTGTTCCTTGGGAACCACGGAGACGACCTTCAAGACTTCCATTCTCTGCAAATTCATGCACTAGAATTGGAATTTTGGCCTCTAAGCAGCATCCTATAAGCCTCAAAACATTCTTGTGGACACTCATCCTTGATCCAATCACAATGCTATTAACAACAAATTGATGCACCACAAATTCACCTTCAAACTTCTTAACAAAAACTGGCCTGTCTTGAAGAAAACCCTTGTATAATCTACAATCCCGTGCAGAACATAGAGAAAGTGTGTCATAATTATTTGTCACTCTCTCAATCTCTTTGATAGTGAAGTTACGAATAGGATTACATTTTCCATCACAAAAGGAAATCAGCTCCTTCATCAACATACTTCCATTTTTTATGAATGAAACCACCTCTCTTGCTTTTCTTTTCTTTTTCCGCCTCAGGCACACACTCATCTTGCTCCAATGACTTGTCTGGAAAAGTCACTGAACAATAAAAATTAGAAACAAGTCTGCATATATACAAATGCATCCACTATTACTTCAACTATGAAAAAATAAAACAAACTAAGTCACAAGCATTATGCTCCTTCCCTTTTTTTTTTTGTTTGGGGGGGTGGGGGGAGATTAGAAAAGCGAAAGAAGTGCATTAAGAGAATAAGCATGCTCCAAACAAATGCAAAACTGGGAAAAAAATAAAATTAATAATACAATAAAAGCTTCCCAGCACTCATATATATCAGCCGAAGAATTTCCTCTGTAATCTACAAAAGTTGAAGAACATACGCAAGCCAACAAAACCATCTTGTCCAAAATTGAGTGCCCATGCTGACATTGACCCTTAAAAATTCTAGCATTTCTCTCCATCCAAATACCGCAAATCGTTGCTATCTAAGCACATCTTCAAAAAATCTTACCTGTCTTCTCCCTCCCAAAACCCCTGAAATGGCTCCCTAACATAGTAGAAAAGGCTTCTGGATGAACTCGTTGTTATCCAAACATAACAAAAAGACTAAGATTACAGGAACTAGACTAATACAAAAGAAATTACCAGAGATCCATTATTATGGTACCATATAATGCGAACATCAAGCATGCTTCAGCTTTGTGAACGAGAATAGGCTAATCACTAAACATTATGGATGTCTCAAAAGCACTCGTCTTGTAGATAAAACTGTCTACACTGTAGTGATATGCTATGGATCCTATAACACCTCCCAGATCAAAGTTAAAGGTGTTTGAAGTTGACCACTTCTTGCAAAAAAAAGGCTTCTTACAATAATGATAGTCCATTAACATTACTGTCACCAAAAACTGTTCTACATTGAATTTTTTGTATATTTTCATTTTTTTCAGAATATATTATCTTGTGTATTTATTTTGATAAGTTGCCTGGGTTTTAATTAGTAACCGAAAATTGAGCTCATATAAGTTACAACTTTAATCAAGTTGATTTGTGAATTGTGATGGCCTTACAAATTGGCAGTATGTGATGAAACGATCATTAACTTTGATCAGTAAAACTTGTTCCTTTTCACAGGTTGTAGGATTTCTATATTCCAGATTCAAAAATTTGGGGAAAAAAAAAACAGAAAGAATAAACTAAAAACACAAAAAAAAAAAAAAAAAAAAACAAATGTATACTTTGAAATATGAAAGCAAAAAATTTTTCCAATCTTGCTGAACTTTTGAAAAAGCTCGCTCCCTTAAAGAATCTAGAGCCAATGCACCACAAAGAAGCCAAATAATGAATCTTCTCCCAAACCGGCTGCCTGTTGAATTTTATCCCTAAAAAAATCAGTGCATTGCGCCCCAACCATAAACCCCACAGCACTGCAAATATTCCACTATTCAACAGAGCAGCCCTATCCTTTCTTCTTTCGAAGCCCTCAAAAGAGACAGCCAACATTCCATCCACTGTCGCTAGGCAAGCCGAAGCTTCTACTAATGCGCCAAATAAATTATTATAAATGCTCCAAGCAAAAACATAGTGTAAGAACAAATGAGGAGCCAACTCAAAATTCAAATAACAAAGCACACAAACATCTAGAGATAAGGCCTTCAAAGGTCTCCTAGTTTGCAACTGATTATTAGTATCAATTCTCTTAAGCACAATCACCCAAATGAAAGCCTTAATCTTTGGGAGAGCCTTGGCCTTCCAAATACATGAAAATAAGGAAAACAAGAGTTGGAATGGGTCAAAAACTCAAAAAAAGATTTACAAGAATATAAGCTTGAATGATCCAAAGCCCAAGACCAAGTATCCCTAGCTAAAGAAATACAAATATTCAATAACAACAAGAAGGAGAAAAGTTCCATCATCTCTCTATCTTTTAGAGATCTTTTGAATGAAAGTTCCAAGAAACCAAAAGGCTACCCAAATCAGTCACAAAAGAAGCAATCATACTATCTTTCCCTGAGCTCCATTGAAAGAGGTCAGGATAAGATGTGGATAGGACATCATTCCCCAACCACATATCTTTCCAAGAACGAATTTGAGAACCCCTCCCGCAACAAAATTAATGTAAGGAGTGAATAAGGGATAAATCTGAGAAATAGATCTCCATAGACTTTAAAGAACATTGCAAATAGTGGTACCCCACCCATTCACACACAACCCATGCTTACTACTAATCAATTTATGTCAAACGGAATGATCTTCTAAGGGGAAACGCCATGACTATTTAGCTAGGAGAGCGATGTTTTTAGACACCAAATTTCCAAGACCTAGCTTCGCTCCTTTTTAGACCTATAGACCTCCTCCGACCTAACTAAATGATCTTGAAAACCCCCAACTCATGACCATAAGAAATCTCTCATTATTTTCTCAATCTTATCAACAATCCCCTCTAGAATTTTAAAAATTGACAAATAATATAACGCAATGCTAGATAAACCAGCCTTAAAAAGGGTGATTCTGCCCCCAAGGGAAAAGAGTGCTCCCTAAAGGGACCCCTAAGTAAATCAAAGGCCACCCTAAAAGACCACAGCCAACCTCTAAAGCCCGCTCCCTGTCATGCTCAAGCGGTACATTAATATTTGGTAGACCACTTTTACCCAAATTTATTTTCAGCCCCAACAGCCTCTCAAATACATGGAGGATACCCAAAATACATCTAAAAGGCCTATGATCATCTAGAAAGAAAGTAGTAGCATCCACAAACAGAAGATGTGAAACCACCACACCCTCTCTCCCCACTTTCAAACCTTTCACCAATCCTCAATCCGCAACCGTATCCACCATTCTACTCAACATATCAATTACTAGGACAAATAGAAAAGGAGAGAGTGGGTCCCATGGCTTTAAATAACGGCCGCAACCATTACATAACGCTGTTATGCAACAGTTTTTTGGGTCACCGATACCGTTACACACTGCGAAATCAGTGGCAAGAAAAATCATGGCTGTAGTGGCCGTTACGGACCGCGACAATTACGTAAAGGCCACTATGGCCGTTATGTAACCGCTACAAGATTGTTACACCAAAAAAATTATTTTGTTTTCTACTTTTTCTTCTCACTTTTTCCCTCTCTTTCATAAATCATTCTCAATATACCATGTAACGGGAGGGGAAAAAGATTATAATGAGGATGACAATGATACAAAATTTACTATTCCTTTAAATACACGCAAGAGATGCATTAATTAACAGTTTGAAAATACTAACTTGTTAGGAAAATATTTTATTTTGATAATATTAGTAATGTGATATTTATGTTCTATATTTTACAACTTTTCTTTTCTAGCAATTTTATATTTGTGTTATTCGTATGTCTTATGTGTCTAATAGATTAATGGAGTGTATAATGTGTTTTGTTTTATTAAATAATTTAGCACACATAAGAATTTATCACAGACAAGAACAATGAGAAGTATAAATATGCACACACGTAATTTTTCTATCAATGGTGGTTTAAAACAAATGTAAACTTGTTGCCCTTACCAAATAACTTAGTTACTCGAACTAAAGAATCCAAAATACACTAAAACTCTTTCTAAAAAGGGCTAAAAGCTTAAAAAATGCAAGTACGCTAATATGCACAAGGTTGTGCATGCTTCAAAAAAATTCATAGTCGTTACACCCGCTTTCCGTTATGTAACATCCACTACTCCCACTTCCCATTACACTCGTTACCATTACGTTACCTTACCAGCTATCACAATTTAAAACCATGGTGGGTCCCCTTGCCTAATGCCTCTAGAAGCCCTAAACCAAAACTTAAGTAGTTAAGTTCAATGTGTATAACAACAGAAAACCATATATTGGACAAAACAACCCTTAACCACTAATGCCACATCTCACCAAAACCCTTCTTGCAAAAATATTGTCCAAACAACTCCAACTAACTCTATCATAAGCCTTCTCAAAATCCAGTTCGAATATGAATCCACTCTTCTTCCTCCTACAAATATCCTCGACCACCTCATTGGCTACCAAAATGGCATCCATTATCTATCTATCCCCCAAAAAAGCATTCTGATTTATCGAAATAGTCTTATCAAGCATTGCGCCTACTAGCTAGAACTTTGGTGATAATTTTATAAACACTAGAGACTAGGCTAATAGACCTAAGTCATTTATCTTAATAGAGCTTGATTTCTTAAGCACTAGGGTAATAGAAGAAAAGTTACTGCTCTTACTCAGAATCTCATTCCCATAAAATTCATAAAAGACTTTAAGCAAATCATCCTTAATAGTACCCCGTAGTCTTAGAAAAAAGCTGGATTAAAACCATTCGGACCTAGAGCCTTATCCCTATCCATCCCAAAAACTACCCCTCTCACCTCCTCCTTCTCAAAAGTTCTCTATAACCAAAGCCTTTGATCTTAGGAGATGAGGTCCCACTCTAAACCAACAACCATCGGTCTACAACCCTCTTCTTCAGAATAAAGATTATCCAAAAAATTAGATATCTCAAGAGGCAATTCTATCAGGATCATTAATAATTCCCCCTCTTCGAACCTCCAACTCTCTAATCATATTTCTTCTTATCTTAACTTCAGCTAACCTATAAAAAAAGTCAATATTACAATCTCCTTCTTTTGATCCATTTAGTTTGGTTTTTTGTCTCTAACTCCTCATTTCCTTGAAGATCACCTCTTCCAATTCATTTTTTAAAGAGACTCTTTTGGCCTCCTCACTCTTTGAAAGGTTAGTATCCTCTTCATTTATATCCAAAGAATCCAACTCACCTAAGATGCTGCTTTTTCTAATCCTAAGTATTAGATTACCACTTTACATAAAAAAGCTTAAGTCATTAGGTTGTGCGCCAACAATCGATATCAAACTTTAACACTCTTCTCCATGTGTAGCCTGACAGCACTTGGAGATATATAAACACGATTGATAACACACATTACAAGGAAAAAAGTAGTTTTTTAAACACCATAAAATAAATGCAGGCAACAAGACTAAAACCTAGGACCTCCTAGTAACCAGCTCTGATACCATGTTAAATTACCACTTTAATTAAAAGCTTAAGTCATTAGATTGTGAGCTAGCAACGTATATCAAGCTTTAACACTAACATCCCCAAACATCTCATTTTTCCAAATTTTCGGATTCTCCTTCAATCATTTCAATTTTCTCATAAAGCTAAACCCTTGCCAGCCCCTCCCACGCCCGCCCTCTTCCCATGAGCTCCTCACTAGGGGCTTAAAAGAAGCATGGTCCAGCCACATATTTCCTCTTTGTAAATTATTCTTTCTAATGAGATCTCTCCTTTTGCTATCAAAAATATTCCAGAGTGAAGGACTTCCTTGTAGACCATAGGGTTTCCAATTTCTACTATGGCATTCTCTTTTCTCTCCTTGAGCTCCCCACCAAGGCATTGGTTTTTTTTTTTTTTTTTTGGGCAAAGCATGGCACTGAGGTAAAGAAAATGCTATTTTGATAAGACTGTCTTTGTGAACAAGAAAATAGAAACAAATGAACCAGTATTTTGGCAGTAAAACAATGAGGCACAGAAGAAAAATTCAAACCAAAAGCAAAGGGCTGGACACCCATTTAAATCCACTCTCAATTGCGACGGAATTGTTGTCAAAGATTATCATAACACTTCTACATTATGCTCAAGATCGTTTCCAAATCCTCCACACGCGAATTAAAATCTTTTCCGTGCTCTGTTTGTTTGTGGGTGTGTCTGAGAGAGAGAGAGAGAGAGTACCTTTTTGAGAACAGACCATGTATGGCAAATCCAATAACGCTTCTTCTTCATAACTCTGCAGGAGTACCTCTGCAGGGAAGAATTGAATATCGATGTACATTTCAATGCAACCAAGTCCAAACCCCACCTACCCCACTCACCCCGCTCCCCACCCTTCTTCTTCCAGCTGACTTCCAAGAAGATTCATGGGTTGACTTCCTCTTCAACCCAGACGGCGAAGGGATTTGGTTAAACGAGTTAACCCGACCCAACAAAAACACAATTTCCTATAGACAGAATTATGGTTTAGGGTTTAACTTCTTCCCCTCTTATTTTTTTTTTTTTTTTTTATATCCCGAGTTTCTCAACTTACACACTAATCTCACACCTACGCTAACTATGCCCTCACCCAACATAGGAGGTAAATCGCAAATGTGCGCTACAAGCGATATAATCAAATATGAGCTTCCAATAGATTTTAAGAAAAACTATTCGAGAGTTATTATTGCACAAATTCATCCTTTAAATAAAAACGTCCAATCCCAACTTTCCCATGAACTCTTTCACAATTTCATGTTTTAACTTGAAGAGCCTTTCACAAAATTGAGGTTATGGAAAAATGAAATTACAAAATATGGGTGCCGTGAGATTTATTAAAAATATTAGATTTTTGTGTGTATCTATATATATATATATATATCTATATATATATATATATATATATATATATATATATGTCGTGCGCATGTCTATTAACGCATAATATGCACATATAAAATGTTGGAAATATAAAAAAATTTAAAAAACAGAAATTCAAATGCATAGATACAAAATCTAGATCTAGTTAGCAATTTTTGAATTTATTTAAAAATTAAAAATTATGGTTTGAAAAATTATGATTTTTATAAATTATGCTTTTACAATGAAAATCTTATGTAGTAATTATGATTTTCAATTTATAATTTTACTACTATATAAATATTATTACAGTATTTTTGAAACTCAAATTTTAAGATTTTGCTTATACTATGAATTGTGATCTTTATTTTATTATGTTTATTATTCAAATCTTGGGATCTTTATTTTACCAATATATGTTATTATTAACAAAATAAATCAATATAAATTAGAAATTATATCATTTCTACTTTATATGATATATCTCCAAAATCAAAACACTATTATTAATAACTAACACAGAATTAATAGTTTTGTAATAGATATTTTTATTTAATTTTAAAAAATTAAGAATCACAATCTTAGAGTCTATTTGATATCGTTACTGTTTTCTATTTCTGCTTCTCTAAAGTGAAGAAATAGATTATAAAAAAGTATTTATCTATATTGTCAGTTTTCTATTTCTATTGTTGGTTTTCAAATGTTTGTCAAAAAACTGAAAACCAAATATTATGTACTTGTTTTGGCAACCTATTGCTAGAAATTTTAATATCTAGAAATATTTTTTTGGATTAAATTATTATTTTACACACTTTTAAATTAAAATCAAAATTAAATGATCATATGAATTTAAATATATATAAAATAAAAATATACATAATAATAATAATAATAATAATAAAGCTAATTAAAAAATAGTTTCACTATTTTTCAATTGTCATGTTCAATAAAAATTTTTTATTATAAAGTAAATTTTGAAAGTAGAACAATCAAGTAAAAATAATTATAATAATTTTTTTTTATTTTAATCATATTTTTATAATATTATTTTATTCAAAGATGAAAATAAGTATTTTTTTTAATTAATTTCATATTATAAATGTTAATCAAACCTAGTTTTTAGTTTTTAGTTTCTGCTTCTGATTTTTATTTTCGTTTCTCTAATTTTTGACAATAATACCAAACGACCCCTTAATTTTTTAATTTATTTTTAAAAGATTTCAATGATAAAAGTTTATTAAAATTATTTTATAAATACTTAGAAGGTTTGTAAATGAATATATGTACATAGCATATCATTAGTATTTATATATTATACATTCTATAAGCATATCTATATATTCTAGTTCTTATAAAATATATTATGTTAAATATATAATACATCTTATATGTATATAATTATACAGGTTTACTAGTTCTCTTTTGCATAGGCTTACAACTTTTAAAATATTAATTTAATGCTTTAACATCAACTCCCATCCTCCTCCCCACAACTCCCTTCTTTAATGTTCGAGAATTGAACATTTCTTTGTGTTCTCTCTTGTCTATTTCTCCAACTTTTGTATTATGTTTTGTAGATAGTCTAATTCTGTATTTTTATTTGTTTCATAACCCCAATTTAATGGAAAAAAAATTCTAACTTAATCATTGTCAAATAAAATTAATTAAGTTTTACAGTTTTTATTAATTTTTGTATAATTTTATTAATTCTAAGCCTCTAATATTTTATATATTGTTGTATTATTGTGATTTAGGGTCATTATTTCAATTAGTAGCTGTTACAATATGTAATTATGAATTGTTTTAACCTTTCGACTATAAATTTGCCAAAAATGATTGTCGTAAATCAAACCACAGTATTGAATGTTCTCATGTTTCTAATAAATAATTTTAAATAATATGCATATATATATATATATATATATATATATTATTTAAGACGAAAGACATTGACCTCCCTCCGAGTTTGACAGATGTACAATAACCTTCATGAGGTTTCAAAAAAAACCAAGGATCATTCCTAAGATTTCAAGAATTTCACAAATCTCCCCTTAGATTTGTCAAAAAGATATAACCTCCCTTTATAATAATAATAATAATAATAATAATAATAATAATAATATTGAGGGTATAAGTATCCCAAAAATCAAATGTCAGGGGAGTCTATGGGAGTTTTGACATCTCATGAGAGATGCTTAGAGTTTTAAAGTCTCATGAAAGACCAATATCCTTTTTTTAAAATCTCAAGGAAGGTCAGTGTCTTACCCTTATTACTTGTTGTATATAAGAGTTGATAATTATATTACAAATCCAATGCATTTTTTTTTTTTAAGGAAGGGCGGTACCTCAATTTATTTATTGATAAACCCTCACTTTTGGCGGAGGAATACCGTGGGATACTCCAATGCTTGTTTTGTTGCAAAACACTGCTTAATTTGCTTCTGTAGCACCTATTTCATAAATAATTTTTAACAATAAAATACATCCACATTTTGAAAGTTTAAATTATCTTTATTTTAAATAAAAAAGCTTGACTCGTGATTAGTTATGATTTGTGAATTATAAGTTCGATTGATGTTTGACCATCACTTTTAGGATAAAAGGCATTAGTCTTTCCTAAAATTTAACAAAAAAAACAAAGATCTTTTCAAAAATCTCAGACCTCCTTTGAAATTTTAAAAGCTACACGAACCTCCCTTGAGATTTGTCAAAAAGAGACTACTCTCTTTTGTATTTGACAAAAAAGACAAATTTAATTTTTTTAAAGGATATAAGTGTTCTTATTTTTTTTGACAAACTTCATGAGAAATTGTAATCTTTTTACTAAATCTCGAGGAGGTGAGTGTTTTTTGCTCGACGATATTCCACTTTAAAACCTTTACTTTGTGTTCTATAATTTTATCCACAAGCTAATTTTATATTTTGAGTCTTACACCAATTAATTTTTTATTGGATCATAGTTGTACTAAGGGTTGTACAATTAAAGAATACACCAAAGAATCCATGATAAAAATAAAAATAATGATCATTTTGTTGGGTGCATCTTTGTGGTACGAATTCTCATTTAAAGAAAGAAAAAACTTTCATCATAACGATCACTTAGAAATAGTTTCTACAAAAAAACATATACACTCCTATGGTTTAGAATCCTATGTTAATGTTAAACGTAGTTAGAAATACGGCAAAACTTGATTACTCTCATTGGATTGATGATATTTTTACATTATTTACAAGTTCTTCCTTTGCAATTACTAAAGTAAATCAAACAAAACCTAAATCATTTGTACATGAATCTCATTATTTTGTATAGAATGATTGATGCAACTCAATATCATGTAAAAATACATGTATATGTAATGAAGCTTAATATTATGTAAAAACATATAGTCACTCCTAAAAAATGCCGAAGGGTCTCTTTCCCACAACTTTGCTCCTTCCAAATTCTCGGGTTTGCCATTCTGAAAACTCCAACAAGACCCACCAGAATTTCCCCATATCTGATTGAGTGCGGCTCCTTTTTTCACCACCTCTGCATAACTAGGCTCATTACATTAAGACTATTTACTTCTCATTGCTCCATGTCTAGCCCAAGCTTTCTGATTTCTCTGTTGTCTTTTACCTTCATCTGCTAACAACGAAATTGCAAAATATCCACCAGCTTGATGATTCCTTGCCCTCTAGAATTCTCAAAGAAAATCTGCCCCTAGAATAGAACAATTTATAAACATTTGAACTTTGTGGCATTGGAATCTTTTTAATAATCCTCTGGACCTCTTAAAAGAGCAGAATAATCTCTTGCCTCTTCCGAGGCATATTTTGTCTGCTTATGAAGCCCTTTACCAAATCCAAATTCATACAAATCTAAATCCAAAGACTCAAATCCCATACTTCAAAAGACAACCTTAAGAGTAGATATCTAGAGAGAGAGAGAGAGAGAGAGAGAGAGGAGGGGGGGGCGTAGATCCCTTGTTTTTCCGAGAAAAATATTTATTTCTAAAAAATGTTCTTAGGAAGTGGCTTATTTGCAGATACTCCTCTGAGTTTGAGCTTCATATCAATTGGTGCAACTACAAAACAGTAGAATAATTGGACAATTTCTTGCTTCTTAGTACTTGGAATACAGCAAATAAAATTTGTGAATAGAACTATATAAATGTAAAAGGAAAACATACTAAAAAAAAAAAACTGAAATGATAGTCCAGGACCAATAACATGTTACAATAATTTCCCAATTACAACCCTGAGAAAACAAACAGAACCTAATCTAACCAAGAGCAGACCTGTCAATTTGCCTAAGCTGTTTTGCCACCTCCATCATCATTGGCCTATCTTCCGCTTTTTTATTGGTGCATTTAAACGCAAGTGCTGCAAGATCTTGCAACTGCTGCTCTTTCCCAGGCCAACCTTCCTCTTCCAATATTGAAGGATCCACAACCTCACTAGGCAGACTGTTTTCAAGATCAAGTCCCTCGAGATTGGATAGAACAAAAGAATCAACATTCGCATGCTCGTCCTCACAAAACCAGCGTTGTCCAATCAGAAGCACAAATAGAAGCATACCGAAAGCAAAAACATCCACTTTCTCGTTCACAAACCCAGTATTTAAATATTCAGGTGCAATGTACCCTATTCTTCCCCTCACAACATCTTTTACGTGTGATTCCCCGTCAGGAATGGAAATGCAGAGTGAGAAATCAGACAATTTGGCCAGATTATGTTTATCCAATAGAATCGACGCAGCTCTAATATCCCTGTGGATTACGGGCCTAGAAAATGCAGTGTGGAGGTATGCAACTACATTAGCTATATCCATTGCGATCCTCAGCCTACATTCCAAGCTAAAGGCTGTCGATGTGTTCCACGGGAACTGCGGAGACTACTTTCAAGACTTCCATTCTCTGCAAATTCATGCACTAGAATTGGAGTTTGGGCCCCTAAGCAGCATCCTATAAGCCTCAGAACATTCTTGTGGACACTCATCCTTGATCCAATCACGATGCTATTAACAACAAATTGATGCACCACAAATTCACCGCCAAACTTCCTAACAAAAACTGGTCTGTCTTGAAGAAAACCCTTGTATAATCTACAATCTCGTGCCAAACATAAAGAAAGTGTGTCATAATTATTTGTTACTCTCTCTTTTTCTAAAAAAAAAAGAAGGACGGGACCTTCATTTATTTATTAATAAACCCTCACTTTTGACGGAGGAATAAAGTGATTACAAGATATTTAGAGGGAGGGACAAAAGACAAACTTTTAAAGATCTCCCAAATAACAACATCAACATCCGAATTACAAAACCAAACAAATCAAAATAAAAACAAGGACCTACAAACCAAATATCACGCAACAAAACAAACAAAAGATAAATAACATAAAACATACACCAAAACCAACAGGAAATCAGTTAAATATACCTCAAATAAGTTGTACTCATCTTCTCCAATTTATATAACCCATTGATAACTCTAGGGAGTTGACTACTATTTATAAACAACATATTCCTCCCCGTAGCACCTTGACGACCCAAGGCATCTGCCACTTTATTTCCTTCTCTATACCGATGTTTTATCGAAAAGTCTACTACCTCCAATAAACCAATCAACTGCGCCCAAAAATCCTATAAATACCACAAGGAACACCTCCTTGTTCTTATCCAATTTACAACAATCTTCGAATCGCATTCAATATCAATTCTAGTATGACCCAAATATTTGCAAATCTTTATTCCCTCTAACACAGCTCTCAATTCAGCTTCATTATTTGAACAAGAATCAAAATATTTTGAAAAACCAAACACAAAAGTACCTGTATGGTCTCTAAGGATGCCACCACCACCCGCCGGCCCTGGGTTCTCCAAATTGCTTCCGTCCAAATTTAGTTTCAACCTCCCTTGCCCCGGTTTTAGCCATCTCACACATTGCATAGTTTTACTTCTTATATTCACAGTTTGCACTTCCAGAACACCCTCCTTTAACTGAGTCAATCCTATCATGTTCCTACTCAAAACCTCCACCCAATACTTAATGGACAGCCACACATCTGAACTATTCTCCAATTTCCCCTCTATTCTACCTAAACATCTCCTTCTCCACAGCCTCCAAACTACTAAACAAGGAATCAAACCCATCAATGATTCCAATTGAGAAAATATGGAAGTCCTATTAAACCACATTTGGACTTTTTCTTTCCAACTTTATTGTCTAAGGAAAGGAACACCAACCTCCACCAAAACCTTCCTCCAAACCTCAGTAGCAAAGTCTCCCCTATTTAACACATGCTCTATATCTTCTAGCTGCCTCATCTCACAACAATTACACGCCGAAGCCAGCGAAACCCCCACCCTTCTCACCTTTTCATCAACACTTAAACACCCAAAAGCGGTCTTCCACATGCAGATAACAATTTTCTTCGGAAACCATTTATTCCAAATCCATTTTGCCTACTCAAACTTTGGAGCTCTAACTCTGATAACATCCCAAGCGGACTTTGTATTTAAACAACCATCCTTTTCCGAGAGCCAAAGCAGTATGTCCCAATAGTTTCTAAGATTTCCCACCTTTTCCATCACTTCTTCCGCTTTATTAAACCCCAGAATTCTCTGCAAATTTTTCACATCCCACGCATTATTGATAACCAGGTCTTTTAATTTGATATGAGAATGTGCACCATCTGGACACTCTGCAACCAAAGGTCCCAAGTCTAGAAACTTATCATACCACAAATTTATATCTCCTTCTCTAACCTTCCACTTAGATTTACTTAAAAGTTCAAACATACCCTGCAGAACTTTCCTCCAAAAGGAAAAATCCGATCCATGAGATCTGCAAAGAGCAATGTGTCCTCCCTTCACATATTTAGCTCTAAAAAATCTAGCCCATAAAAAATTTTGAGTTAATAAATGTCAACCAAACTTCATGAACAAAGACCGTTACATTTTCGAAATGTCTCTAACTCCTATACCCCCCCTCCCTCCTCTACAGGAACACACAATTTCTTCCAAGCCCTCCATTTCATTTTTTCTTTTCCATCCTTAAAACCCCCAAAAAAGAAGCAAACATACCTTGTATCTTTTTTAACCAGTTTTGGGACATTAAGAACAGCTAACAAATGCAATGACATACTCGACAACACATGTCTCAATAACACAAGACGACTTCCTTGCGACAATAGTCTACTTTTTCAGCCCTCAACTCTCTTACTTATTTTTTGAATTAAAGGGTCAAAATGACAGCCCTTCAATTTACCATCCACTATTGGCACACCCAAATACGTAAAAGGAAATTTACCCTCATTAAAACCAGTTTCTTGAAGAATTTCTCCTTTCCTCAGACCACCCAACTTATTTGAGAAAAAGATAGTTGATTTATCTTTATGCACCATTTGGCTAGTCCAACTTTCATACTCCTTGATCACCTCCATTATCTGTCTAACAGATTTTTTTCCAGCATTAGCAAATATAACAACATCATCTACGTACATTAAATGTGATATAATAGGTGCACCACATAGATGTGCAAACGGTAAAATCCACTTCTCAGACATCATTTTTTGAACTAATTTAAAAAAAACTTCTTCCATGATGATGAAAATATACGGCGACAACGGATCCCCTTGCCTCAAGCCCCTTTTTTACTTAAAGAAACCTCTATACGTGTCATGCATCATGATAGAAAACCAAGGAGTAGAAATACAATTCTACATCAACTTACAAAACTAGTTTGGAAAACCAAGAGTATGGAAAATCTGATCTACCACCTGCCACTCCACTCAATCATACGCTTTGCTCATATCAAGCTTTAGTATTATATTACATCCTCTCACCCGCCTATGTAATAATTTTGTTATCTCTTGAGCAAGCGTTATATTTTCAAAAATACTCCTCCCTTCCACAAAAGCATCTTGTTCTAAAGATATTAAATCACCCATCACCAACGAAAGCTTACTAACAAGGATTTTGGAGAAAATTTTATAGATTACATTACAAAGGTTTATCGAGCGAAATTTATCAAACGATTGAGGATCCTTTACTTTAGGAATAAGCACTATGTAAGACGAACAAAAAAATCGAGGCAACATATCACCTTTGAAGAATTCTTTTACCGCATCCATCACATCATTTTTAATAATTCTCCAACAGGTACTATAGAAAGAAGACCCAAACCCATCCGGTCCCGGGCTACTATTCACGAAAAAAGAAGAAATAGCTTCATAAACCTCCTCTTCACTCGGTCCTTCCCTCAACCGACCTATAGCCTCCTTAGAAACCACCGTATGGATAATACTGTCTAGATTTGACCTTTGCACAAAACTATTTTGCCTCAAGAATTGCTCAAAATAATTTACAGCTTTATCGTGGACCATCTGCATATTTTCCAACATCGAACCATCAAGGGGCACCATAGAATTAACACAAGAGTTACGCCTTTTTTGCATAATCACAGCATGAAAAAACTTTGAATTCTGATCACCATCAATCAACCATTTCAATTTTGCTTGTTGAGCCAACCTAGCCTCTTCCCTTTTATACCAAACCTCCAATTCAGCCTTAGAAATAAGGAACTTTTCTTCAACTGATTCCGAGTACTCTGTCTGTTGTAAATTCTTATATTTTTCCACCCTTTCCTCCAACTCTTGAATAAAACCACCAACATGCCCAAAAGTCTGTTTATTCCACACCCTAAGTCTTTGTTTTAACCTTTTCAATTTACCCGCCAATTTTTCACAAACCTGAATCTACCACAATGTATTTTTTCCAAGATGACTCAACCATTTCCAAAAAATGCCCATGCAACGTCCACATTTTTTGGAACCTAAAAGGCGTTGGCCCATACCTCTCCATATTCGCACATAGCCGTAAAATGATAGGAGAATGATCTGAAGTATTACTTTTCAACAAAGATGTCTTAGCTTCACCATATTTTATAGAAAAAACATTATTAATCAGCATCCTGTCCAGTTTCGCCCAACTTCTCATCAAACCTTGTTGGTCGTTACACCATGAAAATTGACTTCCCTTAAATTTGAGGTCTAATAAACCACATCTATTAATACAACCATTAAATTCAGCCATAGATGAACCCAAGCGAGGTCTACCTCCAACCCTTTCCTCATCTGACCGAATTACATTAAAATCCCCCGTAACAACCCAAGGCACATCAAAACTCGACAGCCCCTAAAGTTGATCCCATAACTCTCTTCTCTCAATATGATAACATTTGACATATACAAAAGTAAGAAGCAAGGGGCCTCTATCCTCTGTTAACAAAACTGTCACACATTGATTAGAGGCACCCACCCAATCCACTTGAACATCCTCTTTCCAGAACAGCCAAATCTTCCCACCTTCCTCTACATTAGAGCAAAATTTAGTAAATTGCAAATACACTGCCCACCTTCTTATCTTTTCTATATCTTGAAAGGGTTCCGAAACTGTTAAAATCGAAACTTTCTGATCTTTTACAATTTGTTTCAATCTTCTCTTTGACGTGCCCAACCCTCTTAAATTCCAAAACATAATTTTTTCCATCATAAGTTCAACTTTTGAGGCACTACCTTAGCCCTCTTAGACTTTCTCACTTGACCATCATCTTTATCTCTTCCTTCCGACTCACCCATTGTCACATTACCTGGATCAGAATGATATTCTTTTTGAGTATCAATGCAAACCTCCATATCTCCCTCTGACAACACATCATAATTCTCCCTACACCCTACACCCTCCACATTACTCTTTCTCTTATCCACCTTCTCCACCAAAATCACCTCCCCATCCTTGTCCTTTTCAACTTTTCCCCTCTCTCCTTCATCAGCAACTTCGATTTTCTAGGCAGACCTAGAGCAACCTCCCAGTTCTACCTGCACCCCTACTACCTCTGACTTCTGGTCTTGACAATGATTGACTTTCTCTCCACTCTTTTTCTCTACCTGTAAAAGCCCCAAAAAAAGAGATATAAAAGATTGGAGGACTGATTTCCAAAAAAAAAAAAAAAAGAAATCAGATTAGTGGATTGATTTCAAAATAAATAAATTATTATTATTATTAATTAATTAATTAATTAATCGAAGTTAAAAGAAAAAGGAAACAAAAATTTAATTAATTAAAATTTATTTTTATTTTTTTAATAAAATATATTATTAATATTAATTAAATATATTATTATTATATTAATATATATATATATATATATATATATATATATATATATATATATATATATATATATATATCTCAAACCACCTGAAGCTAAGCTTCAGGTGGATTCTATTTTAAATTCAACCCCCCTCCCCCCCTTATCATTTATCTTCTTCTTCTTCTTCTTCTTCTCCATTCTTTTCTTTTCTTTTCTTTCTCTGTAACTCTCTGAGCTCTCTCTCTCTCCTCACGTTCTCTCTCCCTCTCTCCTCGATTTCGCGACGGATTTTCGCCCGATCGAAAATCCGAAGATACCACTAGACTCCATTCGCTGCTGCCGTCATTTCTACTGGAGCGGATCGATGGTAGGAGCGACATAGGCATATTCCCTGGGGTAAGCCATTTCCCCCTTTTTCTTTAATTTCTTGCAAAATATAAGCCCAATTGACGAACGGACACCACCACGAGAATCTAGGGATGATTCTCTACAAGTCTAGTGGGACGGAATTCTCATGGGGGTGTCGGGCCAAAACTCTAAATTTGGGGTGCGGCGATTATTAAGGGGCTTATTTTTAATTAATTAGCATTAATTTAGAAATGCTAAAATATTAAGCATCTGCGACTGAAATAGGATTTCTGAAATTTAGGGCTCGGGTGAGAGCCGCGGGTGTAATTTTGGGACCCGCAGGCAAAATTTGAAAAATTAAGTAGGGATATTAAATAATAGTTTAAATATTAATTTGAGGTATATGGAGCCTAAGGAAGGCTAGATGAGTATTATTTTGGAGAAATAGATTAATTAATCTGGGGAAAAATGTAAATTGCAGGAATTAAATTTCGGGCGCCAAGGGCATGAAATTTTGGGTCCTAAGGAATTTCTTAATAGTCAAGTAAGGGAATAAACTAAAGCAGTAATTTTTCATACAAATTATTATTGATTATGAGTAAATTTATTTTCAGAAAAACATAGGTTATATTGTGTATTACGCATGAAATGTACGATTGGGAAAATACTGCTATGATGATTAAAATGTATATGTATGTATGAGATATAAATAATTCACGTTTTTAGAATATGAAGTATGACTTTTAACAGCATATGTGTGGCATGAATATTATTTTATGTGAAATGTATTATGATGTGAAAGATTTTACGAACCAAGCATGATTTCAGGCATTTATGAAAATATGAGTGATGTTGTGATGGTTTTGACGATTGTGTGATAAATGAGGTATTTTCAGTATATATATACCTGAAACAATTTTGGCGCGAGGCCATATATTTATGTTATCGGCACGAGGCCGTATTTATGTTTTTGGCGCGAGGCCATATATTTATGTTATCGGCACGAGGCCGTATTTATGTTATTGGCACGAGGCCGTATTTATGTTATTGGCGCGAGGCCACGTATTTATATTTTCGGCACGAGGCCGTATCTATGTTTTCGGCACGAGGCCGTAATGATGTTACGTATGATCATGTATTATATGTTTTCACAACCAGGATGTTGGTTTAGTTCAGACCAGGAGCTCGGTACCGTAGCTATGGGTTCATTTTGGCACGAGGCCTTATTAGTGCTACCGTCCCACGAGGGGATGGGAGATGGATAGTCGATGTGGCTTTCAGTAGAGTGTGGACGTCCACCTGGCAGTCCGGACCAGGGTGTGGCGGGCTCATCGTACTTACAGACATATTTGATTCGACAGTGGTCGGCCAGCCATTGTCGGGTCCCGCCTTCGGGCTGCACAACCCGTCATGGGGGGTAATACATGACACCAGCTAGCTAGTCATCCTGGGTTTATTTTTAGTACTACAGTTATAACAAATGATTTTTATGGATGATATGAATTATTAACAGATGTGAAAATATATGTTTACCCAGTACGATATGATGATGTTTATGGAATTATGAAATGTACTATATACGTATAAATGCATTAAATATTCATGTTGCCACACAGCTGTATTTAGTTTATTTTCCCTTACTGAGAAGTGTCTCACCCCCAATATTATTACATTTTTCAGGAGTCCCTGAGAGACCGGTGGGTCAAGGCCGCCGTTGAGATTAGTGAGATTACCCCGTGAGGAGGGTAAGATTTTGTACTAGGGTTAGAATTATTTTGTGTTTGACCCTAGAGATATTTTGATGTATGTGAGGATGTATAGAATGCTCTGGTATTATATTTTATGACGGGATGTTTGAGATTTTATGTGTACTGCTGCTAGGTTTTCCGCTGTGTATGACAGGTGTCCCCGTTACCCACGGGTTCGGGTTGACCATTTTATTTAGTATGTGATATTTTATGTTAACAAATTGAGGGACGTTACACTACCAAATTAACTTCATCCACTTTTTGAGTGCCCACATTATTAACCTCATTCACAATTTTTTTATTTTTCTCAATCTCCTTCGACAGCCCACTCACGTTTCCATCCTTCTTCTCCTCCATCCTCTGAACCTGAATCTTCAAAATAGAACCTTCCTCTTCAACTAACATATTCTCTTTTCTACCCACTTCTTTCCAAACCCTCTCATCTCCCTCCTTCCTCATACCTACCTTTCTTTTATCCTTAGGCTTAACTCCAAATCGGCATACTACTTTAGTGTGACCTTATCTACAACATTTATTACAATAGAAACTTCTTTTCTCATATATTACCTTTTGCCAATTCTGCTTTTGTCCTACCACCAACGAAAAACCCTCCATAGGATCTTTCTGCAAGTCCACTTCAACACATAATCTCGCACTAGTGGCTCGTGTTCTATATAATGTGGCATTATCTGTCTCCAAGAATCTACCAAACCTAGTGGCCAAACTTTGCAAACAGTCTATTCTATATAAATGTAAAGGCAAACTTGGTAGGAAAATCCATTGAGGTGCGATCGATGGCTCCTTGTTTACGTCAAAATTCACAGACCGGTTAAAAATCTGAAATTGGCACCCTGTCACCCATCTTCCTTCTCGTGCCCATGCATGAATGTAATCCTTTTCGTTTACCAAATTCAACAGAACATGGTAGTTGTCCATAAAATTTATCATTGAGACTTCAGAGAGACCCTATGATTGGATAATATGCCTCCGAAGGACGTCAATAGATGACCTTGCAGAAAGAAATTTAAGAACCAATGCAAACTTCAGATCCTCAGCAGCCTTTTCCATCTCCACATTCGAGAAAACAAAACCTAATTCTCCATTAATTAATTTCGGTTTCCTCAAGGGGATTTTGAATTTTGAAGATGGGATTGGCCTCTTCAAGGCTTCCGCAAATGATTTTTCCCCAGCGAAACATTCCCCCTTTTCTACCTTATTATGCCCCCAACCACTCCCCTCAACCCATAAGCTAGCGTCGACACCTCCCCTCAACCCTTCGGTAATAGCAAAACGAGAGTCGAAGAGAACCCCAAATGCCGTTTGGGCGACAGCTCCAACGCATGCAGCCAGAGACGACGAAACTCTCCGTCTTCATTCGCAACGAGGGCAAGAAACAGCTCGCGGCTCGTTGTCTTCCTCGTCGCGTAAACTCCCAACTCCGTCATCGTTTCGACATCGGCTAGAGACAACACCTCGCGGCGACAGAGACGCCAGAGAAGGACCTAACACCGTCGTCACGGAACGCGCTCCAGGCCGTCGTCGTCTTCCTTGTTGCGTCAGCGGCTCGCGGCTCCTCGTCGTGAAACTCCCAACTCGGTCAACGTTCTCAATCGGCTAGCAATGACACCGGAGAAAGGACACCCAACCAACGCCGTTGTCACAGAACAGAAGGCCGTCGTTGTCTTCCTTCACGACGGCGGCTAGGGTTTCACCAGAGCAGCTTTTTTCTCACAGTCAAAAAGTTATTCTTCAACGATGCCAGTTGTACTCATAAACTTAGAAAATAGACTAAGTTTATACATCAAAATTAACATCATTTGGTGCCCATTATTTGTTACTCTCTCGATCTCTTTGATAGTGAAGTTACGAATAGGATTACATTTTCCATTACAAAAGGATATCAGCTCCTCCATCAACACACTTCCATTTTTTATAAATTGATGCCTCATCTCTCGCTTCTCTTCTTCTTCATTCTCAAGCACACACTCATCTTGCTCCACTGACTTGTCCAGAAAAGTCATTGAACAAAAAAAATGCAAATGTATCCACAATTACTTCAAATATGAACAAATAAAAAACAAACTAAAAGTCCTCACAAGCATCATGCTTCTTATTTTTTATTTCTTTTATTTCTTTTCTTTTCTTTTGGATTAAAGAAAGAGAGTTTGCTAAGAGAAAACAGAAAGAAGTGCAATAAGAGAATAAGTATCCTCCAAAAACTAAAATGCAGTACTGGAAAAAAAAAAATTAAACAAAACAATAAAGCTTCCCAGCACTTGTAAATATCAGCCAAAGAATTTCCTCTGTAATCTACAATACTCGAAGATCACAAGCAAGCCAAGAAAACCATCTTGTCCAAAATTAAGTGCACATGCTACACTGACCCTTGAAAAGTCTAGCATCTCTCGCCATCCAAATACAGCAAACCATTGCCATCTAATCACATCTTCAAAAAATCTTAACAGTCTTCTCCGTCCCAAAACCCTTGGAATGGGTCAATAACATAGTTGATTCCAGACGTACTCGTTGTTATCCAAACATAACAAAAAGACAAGGACTACAGGACCTAGACTAATACAAAAGAAATTGCTAGTGGTCTCATTATTATGGTACCGTATAACACGAACAACAAACATGCTTCAGCTTTGTGAACGAGAATAGGCTAATCACTAAACATTATAGATGTCTCGAAAGCACTCTCTTCTTGTAGATAAAACTAACTACACTTGTGATTTTATGGGGCATTCTGTTCATATTTGTTCAGATTGATAAGCCCGGTCAAATATAAAGCATGTGTGTGGAGAAACCAATAAAGGGCAAGTTACTAAAGTAATTCAACAAGGAATAGAGCATAGTGGTACTGTAGAGGCAAAGACTGTGAGAATTAATCAAGCAGCAGAAACAATTAAAATTGATCGACTAATGGAAACTATAGAAGCAACGCCTTATAACGAATTATTCATACATAGTTATGAAGAGTTATTGCCATGTGGCCTGGAGAGATAGGACTGTGATAGAAGATAGCAACAGATGTTGGTGATGTTAGTTGTATTTTGTAGTCATTTCTGTTTTTAGGAAGTTAGTTATCAGTCAGTTAAGCAGTTTCTGTATATAAGTAGATTAAATGATTGTATTTAAACTGAGTTGCTTGTAAGTTTCATTTGATTCAAGAAATAAAACTCAGAGTTTATTTAGACTCTGTCCCTCCGTGAAACCTTTTATATGGTATTAGAGCTTGAGGGTACATCCATGGCGTCCCCAGATTCAAGCAACCAATCCGATCCATCCTCACAACCGAATATTAACACCCACACTGAATTGAATTCCTCTTCTAATCTCTCAAATCCATTTTTCCTCAATTCAAATGAAAATCTAGGTAGCATCTTGGTTACACAACCACTACTTGGCATGAAAAACTATCACTCTTGGTCAAGAGCCATGATTCTAGCTCTCACCGCCAAGAAGAAGATAGATTTTATTAATGGAAAAATTGCTATACCTAATCGAAAATCTCCTCTCTATGAAGATTGGCTAAGCTGCAACACGATGGTAATTTCTTGGTTTATCAATTCAATGCACTTAAATATGTATGGCAGTGTGATGTATTGTCAAACTGCTAGAGAGATGTGGTTGGAATTGCAAAATGTCTTCTCTCAAGGTAATGGTCCCAAAATCTACAATCTTCAAAAGGGACTTTGTTATATTACTCAAAATCAGATGTCAGTAACTGAGTATTTTAGGAAATTCAAAAGGATATGGGATCAATTGCTAAATCTAGAACCATTACCAGAGTGTACATGTGATGCAAATAAAACCCTAAGTACTAATCATGACAAAGCCTATGTCATGAGGTTCCTTATGGGATTGAATGAAAATTTTGAAACTATTAGGACTCAAATTCTGATGTATGAGCCTCTCCCTTATGCATTAGTCCTTCAAGAAGAGTCTCACAAGAATGCTGGACATGGAGGATCCTATACTGCTAAACCTGATACTGTGGCAACGTATGCAAACTCAAAGGGTTTCGGATAATGCTGGCCTACTCCACCATTGCAAAGAGATCAAATACGCGTTGAGACTCACATGCGGGCCACCGGTGACTCGTTATGATCATTCCCACCAAAGGCCACAAAGGGAGGAAGGCAGCTCTTCCTCTCTTGCCGAACAAACGGGCATTCTCTCCCTTTTTTCGACTCAAGCCGGTGACATTACAAGAGGTCAACTCTGCCAAGAAATAACTCAGGCAGTTAGTAGTGACACCGTTAGCACTTCGATAGATGTTGACGTTGAGCTAAGCCTCTAAAGGCCAGATTTCGTTTCATTTCGTTTTATATATATATTTTAAATTTATAGGACATGTATAATATATATATATATATATATAATTATCCTTTTCCACATCTTTTGAAATTCTTTTCCATTTCAACCCCTATTAAACCGACGATTCACACTCCAGTTCTCAAAATAAAATATTTCGCCAAATTGACCATCGATCTATTCTAAGATTTAGTCAAATCGTTCATCAATTTGCTTTTTCAAAATAGTGTAACCAATTATACAGTACTCATTTTAAATTAGCAAATTTCAAGGACAGACTTTTTATAAGGAGGGGAGAATGTAATGACCCAAAAATATATACGATTAAAGCATAATAATAATAATAATAATAATAATAATAATAATAATAATAGTCATTAAGTTAATATCAATACAGAAATATTTTCTGTATGATCTTTGATTCCATGTTTGATGCCTAAGAAAGACCTTGTCTTAGCGAATGCTCAGAGACCATTGTGGTTCAGTCGCTTCCTGGAGGTCGGCTTGGTCAAAATGGAATTTCATAAGATAAATAAGATAGACACTGTTTGTACACATAAATAAGTACATATACATAAAATAGTATTTTGACAGACATAATTTGTAAAAATACATGGTAAAATAATAATAATAATAATAATAATAATAATAATAATAATATAGGTATCCTATGTGGAGCCCACAAAACTGTGTAGGGTTCACATGAGTCCCGAAGTCGTATGGGGTCCACATGAGTCCCAAAACTATGTAGGGCTCATAAAACCGTGTGAGGACTATTGGAGTTACGTATGACCCACTTGGGTCTTGAAGTTGTGTGGGGCCCACAAGACCAAGTGAGGCCCACATGAGTTTTTGAAATTTAAATTTAATTCTTTAAAAAAAATAATACTAAAACATAGCTTAAAAATAATAACAATGATAATAATAATAATGATGATTTCAAAAAATTAAAAAAATTAAAAAAATAAATAAATCAATTAATTAATTAATTAAAAGTTAATTAAAAGGGAGTGATGGCAAGCACTCCCACATGGTCTCCATCCCTATCACATACCTAATTCATTCCTAACCCATCTCATGGCCATTCTTTAATTTTAAAAAATTATAATTTCACACCTCTCCGTACACTTTTACAAATTTTATTTTCTTCCCCAAAATTTTCCTATAAATAAGAAGCTCTCAACCTTCATTTTTCATAAAAAATTTCAGAGGAAGAGAATGATTAGTGAGTAAAAGAATTAGTGGTGGAAAGAGAATTTTTGAGTAAGTTCTTACTCACCCACTCTTTCCGATCTCATTTCTTAGAAATAATCATTGTGTTCGTAGCATAAGGTAAAAGAAGAGGTAAGTAAATTTAATTATGTTAGATTTTTTTTTTAAATTCATACCCGAGTTTATTTGCAAGTAAATTTCGATTATGTTAATTAGTTTCATAAAATTCTCTTGAGTTTATTTTTACGCATATTTAATTATACTAGTTTTATCTTCAATATTATTGCAGTTATTTTTGAGTTAAGAAATGTTCTAAACCCCTCGGGTATTTTACATCATTAATTTCTATTTAAAAAAATATTTTTAATACGAAAATTGTGTGGCATAAGTTTATTCATACGTTGCATATTTCATGAAAATACGAGTAAAGATTATATGAGTTGATTTTTTTTTTACGACGCGTATTTCACGAAAATATAAGTAAAAATGAGATTTTCATTATATTATTTTAATTGTACAAATTATATAATAAAAACATTTTTAAAACCCCTTTATGGCAAGGAAAGTTCAAAGTTACAAATGCTCGCTACCGCAGTTTAAAGTTTAAACGGATCAAAGTGCACCCACACTGTTTACAGAGTAGTTTAATATGGTAGTGGATTTCTCCTGAATGCACACCTGGGTCGGACCAAGGTTTAATAGGGAAAATCTCACTTAATGATGATATACGTTGATTTAGATTGGCCGACCAGTCAGCTAAGTCCAGTCTTCAGACCACACAACCCATTCATGGGGATAAACATGACTTACGATTAATAGGCTTAAGGATGGTTTTTACAGTACGTGTATATACATATTTAATTACGTATATAGAGCTATTGATAAATTGAAGGAAAAGTGTATGTTTACGTAAACAGAGACATTTTTGTGCCTAGATAATAATTTAGTAAGGAAAAGTATATTTATATATATACATGATTTAGTATTATAGTTATAGTTTTAAAAGTTAAAAAGTTTAGTTTAACAGCTATAATATATGATTATATAATTTTACTGATAGTAAAAGTTTTATACAGAAATTTTTAAATTTACATTTATTTTTAAAGCAGTTTTAAAGTTATAGTATTAAATATTATTTTACGAAATTAAAATATTTTGAAAGCTCATTTTGGCCACACACTAATAATAATCTTATTTACTTACTGAGCATCGTCTCATCCCAATCATTATTTTACATTTCAGATCATTTTGAAGAGTGTACTAGAAATTTGGTGTAGCAAGTACATAGGCGGAAATAAAAAGAGCAGAGTAGAATAAAAATTTAATATAATATAATTTAAAATATGTTTGTGTATTTTAGAATTTTAGAAGTTTGCATTTTAATAGTTGAAACATATATTTGTAATAAAGCTAATTAGTGCTCTGGTAATAAAAATGATTTAGATTTATTTGCATCCGCTGAAAAATTTATATGTAGGAACTCATTCGGATTCGGGTCCTTACAGGAAGGCTCCTGAAAAGAAAGGTGCACTTTTTTAATATGGATAGTAACATCTAATCCTTTTAAGTCTTTCTTCCACAGGGTATCATAAAGAGACTCCTCTTTTTTATCCACGCAGCAGTTGCAACATGAGACCATATCAAATCTCAGTTTCCGCACTCTCTCATCTACAGAAAGACATTGGAACATGGCTTTCCACATACACAGCGGTACTTTTTTAGGAAGTAGTTTATGTCAGACCCACTCCATCCATGGGCATTGCTCCCCTTGAATTCTTATCACCTCCCAAGATGAAGGCGGTTGAAAA
This sequence comes from Malania oleifera, assembly GCF_029873635.1. NCBI lineage: Eukaryota > Viridiplantae > Streptophyta > Magnoliopsida > Santalales > Ximeniaceae > Malania > Malania oleifera. The sequence goes on from NC_080420.1 coordinate 116,012,118, forward strand.
TTTTCCATTTATGGAAGGCTTCCAAATAAACACATCAGACCCCGCTTTGTGTTTTATAGATGACAACAAAATCTCATCCATCTTGGGGACCCTTACCAAATCTTTTAGCATATTGATATCCTAATTCTCAAACTCCCGGTAGTCTTGAATCTTTAACTCAAAATGCTAGACTGTGTAAGAACACTCGGCAAGGGGACCACTACTCAACCACTTATCAAACCAAAAAGAAGTTTTTTCTTCTTTAACCTTAACATAAACATTATCATATACCTCTAGAAAAACTTTTAAGATTGTCTTCCAAAACCAAGAGCCCATAGGAGTAGAATTTGTTGAAACCATGTGACCTGATTTAACATATTTAGCCTTAAATAAATGGATCCAAAGATTATCTAACATCATAAGTCTCCAAACAAACTTCATATGAAAAGATCTTTGAACGTCATTAAGATCCCTAATGCCAACACCCCCTTCATCTAAGGGTTTACAAACCTTTGACCAAGCACGTCATTTCATTTTTGCCCTACCATTACTCCCCACTCCCCCCCCCCCCAAGAGAAAAGAAGAGAGAATTGAATTAATATTTCTTATCACCACCAAAGGAACTGAGAGAACCGCTAGCATATAAATCGTCATGCATGATAAAACATGTCGAATAAGGATGAGACAACTTCCCTGAGACAGCAACCTCATTTTCCAACTCACTACCTTATTTCGAATTTTTAAGACCAACAGTTCAAGCATTCTAGTAGTAAGGCGTTCGGAAATCAAATGTGCCCCAAGGTACATCATTGGAAATTTTCCTTCCGAAAAACCTGTCAATTGAAATAGCCCCTTTCTTTTGGAAATGTTGATCTTGTTGGACATAGAGAGAGCTGATTTCTCCTTGTTAATAAATTGGCCAGACCAAATTTTACAAAATCCAACGTCTTTAATAGAATCTTTAAAGATATCCTTTCTCCATTAGCAAAAACAAGCAAGTTGTAACGCCTCGAACCCTTAAACCCGTATCCGGTGCGTTATACCTAATAAAAACCTGATAATCCATAAATCCATAATATACATACACAGCGGAAAACATAAACATAATCTCCGTATAACATATATCATAATACCATAATACCAGAGTTTACTATTTTCTACCTATAATCCATAAAATTCATCCATCACCTGCAATTCCAAAAATACATACATCCCCAGAACATTTCAGTATTTTCACAATCATCCTCACTCAACAGCCATAAAACATAAACATTTACATCCCCAAAATATGATCAACATATACCCTTTCTTATATAGTCCTCAAAAATGCTAAAATACCCTCGAGCTCCTAAGCCCGACCTCGAGGATGTCCTGAAAAAGAAACATTCATATTCGGGTGAGACACATCTCAGTAAGGGAAGAAACATACATATTAAAACAGCGTGTGACCAACATGAGGTAAGTAAATATCATTTTAATAATATTTGAAAAAACATTATCATAAACACTGAAATCATTTTCTGAACCTAAACAATCACATGCAAATATTTAACCCACAAGATTACTTAAAGATAGGGGTGATTACCCGTCTATACAAGTAGCACCCCTCTGCTCTGATGCTTAGGTAACTCTAAGGTCACAACTAAAGTATACCAGGGCACTCACCTTACTCAGTAAGCTCTCAAGTGTTAACTTGGTCTCGTACTCATGCATTCAACAATAGTTTACCAGCAAAGGCCCTAAGGATAGGGAATTCTACCCGCCCATACAAGTAGGTTCCCTCTGCCCTAGTACATTATGCAGTTATTGTCACATTTGAAGCTACTAGTGCACTCACCTTTCTCAGCAAGCCCTCAAGCAGAGAGTTCGCCTCGCCTAATCGTAATATGTTCTATATACATAATTACTTCCAATATCGTAGGACATTCTTCCTTTCTGTCATTATTCATTCATACACATCTGTTCATGTAACGGCCACCTTAATTTAAATGGGATTTTTTTTTATAAAAAAAAATATTGTAATAATTAACATACTCTGATACCACATCAATAACCTAAGCAGCGAGAAGCAGAATCATATAAACATAACCGTAACCATTATATATAATATAAAACCAATACCAGAGTACTACCATGTTTCCCAAAATATCCTCAACTGGTGAGGGTTGTACAAAAACGCTCCCAAAAATGATACTCACTTTCTGACAGGGCACTACTGAAGCCCCTCTATCTGCGAGTCTGGTTTGTTCGCCTACCTGGATTACCTGAAAAATGATTCAACTTTAGGGTGAGTCAAAGTTCAGTAAGACGAAATATGCTATCACTAGTGTGTGGCAATTGAGCTATAATACTATGCAAATCTGTTTTCATATAATCATGAATCAATGAATCTGTAAAGCGCAATGCTAAAGATATAGTCTTCATCTTTTCCTGTTGCTTAACATTTCTGTACTTTAGGTTTCTATGCAAAATACTACTAATACATGTATATATTTTCTGTTTCTGTAAAACTGTATAAACATAATAGTAACTGTAAATTCCCCCTGTGGATAGCTGTGTGTCATGATTTAACCACTTGTGACTGGGTTGTTCGGCCCGTAGGCGGGATTTACCCTCGTTGGCCAACCAGGAATAAATCACTATACTCCATGGTCTGATCAGCCCTCCTCTACCCATATCTGATAAGGAGCATGTCCACTCGTGGGCTCTATGCCATTGACCTTTATACCACATATTATCTAAATAGGTGGTTGCACTCTATAAACTGTATGTAACTACGGTACCGTGCTCTGTAAACTGTATGGTCCAACAAGGTATGATACTATATAATACACTTTTATATACAATCTATCTGTTTTACCATGATTCTGTATAACTATATTAACCATGACGCTGTAATAAATTATATTTCTGTATCAATTGTATTTCTGTATAAACTGTATTTCTATATGTCATGATTCTGTAAAACTATATAATCATGGTACTATGAAAACTGTAAATACATTTCTCTATCAGTATGTACTGTAAATATGATCCTGAAAATACTATAAAACATCATTCTGTTTAAATGCTGTAAAACATAATTCTGTAAGAAGCTGTATAAAATTATGTGCTATATCAGTACTCTCATGCCACACAATTAAAATTCATTAAACATAATTCTATAAGCTGTATAAATTCCTGCTCTGAAAACCCATGAACATATACTATATTTTATTAGTAAAAATCCCTACTATAACTAGCATAGCATATTTCCCTTACCTTAACTTTGAAAAGTCCCTATGATAAATTGGCTTAACCCTTGCAGGGCCTCCTACACAACACCCTGAAACCAACATATGTTAGAACATAATATCAGTATTTTTCCGCCTACATTATTTCCTATAACTGCTATAAGGCCAAAAAGGGACTAAAAGGTCTTACCCTGAATTTGGGATAAAATCCAACTCTATTTTCCCGACAATCTGCTCTGGCAGATTCGCAGAGAACTCCACCACGAGCGTCGTGGTGGCTTTGGATCGTCAATCCGGTGATTGGTGGGGCCGAAATCGAAGAGAGAAGGGAGAGAGTGGCGTAAAGAGAGAGAGCTCGGTGAAAAATGATAAAATATCCCGATTTCCCTCCATTTATACTGCCAGATTCGCCGACGAGACACGTCACCTCGTCGACGAGTCTTTCAGTAAATTCGTCGACGAGTCCCTATATTCGTTGACAAAATTCAGAGCAGCTCGGATCCGTCTCTCAGTATTTTCTCGTCGACGAAGCCCTGTATTCGTCGATGAACCCTGGAAAATTTCCTTAAAATTATTTTATTCTCCAAAATGCAATGTCGTCGACGAACGGTCCGTCTACGGCCTCCTTCTGTTTTTGTATCTATTTTCTCTCCCTCTTATTATTATTATAATGCTATTATTCTTCAGGTCACTACAGTTCATGTTCATAGCTTAACATTACATTGCATTTCACTTTACATAATCTTCAACATTTCATCGTTCACATTTGTCATTTCATTCCATTGTCGTTTCATTATCATTTCATTACGTTTTCATCTCATTCCTTCGTACTACAGCTGGTCTTTAGGCATCATCAGTTAGTCTACAGCTCCTTTTAGCTGTCATCAGTTAGTTTACACAGAAGTGTGCTAAAATCTGCTAACATGGTTGTCTTTCAGCTGTCTTACATTTACATAGCTGCATTTAGCATACACAAGCAACATAATCCATAACATATTTTATTCTCAATACTTTACTTATTTAACTTGCATTTCATACATTTAACATATATATTTGCACAGAATCTCATGCCACACAATTTATCAGTAATTCATATATATTTCCCGTAAAATAAGTCAATCCACATTTAATATTTATATGCTGAAAATACATTTCGTTTCTTACATAATTCCTCAGAAATTATTTTTCACTTTCATCCGTTTACTTTCACATATACATATCTTTATAAGTATACCTAGGCTCAGAAAACACAGTTTTACATGGCTGGCATTTTATACCCAAATGGAAACATATATATTTGAATAAACATAATCCATTTTAAGTCCTAAAGAACCTTATTTAATATGTAATTTCCCCTTACCTGAACTACGCTGGCAAGATCCCCGAACTGATACCCGCAACATTCACTTGGACCCTGGATCAAAAATCCTATTTTAATTAAAATAAATTCCAACTAACTCAAATCTTAAGAAAAAAAAATTAAGATTTGAAGGATTAATTATATAAAAAAAAAATAGATAGAAGTCGAAGGGAATTTTAATTTGATTAAGAGAAAAATAAATAGAAGGGAATATTTTTAACAGTATGGATAGTTAGAGTTGTATTTCAATTTTATTTTTAATTTTAAGAAATAATTGGGGAAGAGTAAGTAGAAGCTAAAGGGTGTTTTTAATTAGATTAGAGTAGCTATAGGAGTGTTCTAGGTTTTTAAAAAACCACTTCAAACAGTTCCACATAAGGTATCCAACAAAATATTTTTCAGGAGAAAATGAAGAGAAAACAAGACAGAAGACTCACAAGAAAGCAGTCCAAACCCACTTAAGATTACGAATACTATATTTTCTGAATTAAAGTAAAAGATAAGTAAATAAACTAAAATATATCCAAATGTCCAACACCAAAGTTATCAAAAGTTACAAACTTGGATGGAGCCAAGTGAAGCAATTTACTGGGCTAGAGTAGACTGTTCAATCTGCATGAGTTGTTTTGCTGCATCAATCATTGTTGGCCTATCTTCTACTGTTAAATTGATGCACCTCAGGGCAACTGTTGCAAAATCCTGCAACTGCTGCTCCATCCCAGGCCTTCCAGCTGCCTCTCTCAATACTACAGGATCCACACTCTCACTCAACCTGTTGTTCTCAACAAAATACTTTGCGGGGTTGGATACTTCATCAAGATCATCTATATTCCAATCAATTTTGCGCCAGACGTCCTTTTGTCCAGTCAAAAGCACCAGCAGAAGCATACCAAAAGAATAAACATCAGCTTTCTCGGTCAAAAAACAGGTAGTAATGTGCTCTGGTGCCATGAATCCATACGTTCGAGAGACAACATCAACTTTTACTTGTGTTTCGCCTTCAGGAATGGATACGGAAAGAGAGAAGTTATACAATTTGGCAGAATTACTTTGATCCAGAATAATGTTCTCAAGGTTAATGTCCCTGTGGATGATGGGTGTGGGAAGGGCAGTGTGTAGGTATGCAACTGCAGTTGCTACGTCCACTGCAACCCTCAACCTGCATTTCCATGGTAGAGGCTGCCACTCTGGTTCGTGGGAACCATAAAGACAAAGGCCCAAAGTTCCCTTAATTTCTGCAAAATCGAACACTAGAATAGGGATTTCGGTCTCCAAGCAGCATCCTAAGAGCTTCAGAACATTCTTATTAATGCTCATCCAGGATCCAATCACAATATCATTAATAACTGAACTAATATTCGCATCTGGTGAATATTCCTTAATGCAAATTGGTCTACCCTGAAGAGAGCCCTTGAAGAGTGCATGAAAGCCATCTTTTTTAAAAGCATGGCCTCGGTCACAGATGTCTTTTGCTTTTTTCAGTTCTTCGACAAAGAAGCACCGGATAGGACAACATTTTCCATAAGAAGAAGCAATCACCTCTTTGAGTAACATTGCACCATTCTTTTCAACATTTTGCATCAATGCTGTCTCAGCTGTCGCTTCTTTTCTCCTATTTCTTTTCAAGCATGCAGTAAACATGTTTCTATTTGCAAGCCATCAAACGACCAAGAAGTTTTGGCTTTAAAATAGGCTTCATTTTTGTATGAAAATCTACTATTCATTGAGAAAATTCAATTTTTTTAATATATATATATAAGATTTGTGGAGGCAAAAGTGTTTTGGTGAAAAAAAGGGCATCAGCTGCCTGCCTTCAAATTGATAGACCAAAATTTTGATCTCTATTAGAACTTTTTTTTTTTTTTTTTTTTTTGCGGGTGATATTTTTTGGTTAATTGAATAAATTGAGATTTCCTTTGTGAAAAATTGAATGAGAAAGCTAGGTCTGGGACCAATGAGTTATTTTTCTTGTTCTTCCAACAATTTCAAAAAAGAAAAAGAAAATAAAGAAATTACAGCCAAACATAAACCACAAATATACCAGATAAAGAGTAGGGACATCAAACATATGAAATGAAAACTAGCATATGAACCAGACTTCACCTATGATAAAATTAAAACAAAACATAAATAGAAACAAGATAAAGGTTCGAGAATCCATGAATAAACACAGCCAAATTCAAACTTCCATTCAATTCTCTTTCAATTTCCAGTGGTAAAGAATTCTTTCAAAGCCGTTACAGACGAAAGAAGAAATCAAATTACGCATAAGAAAAAATCATCCATAAGTGAAATAAATTCCTAAGCACAAACGATCTTTGATAGAGAGAGTGAAAAGAGATGCACCTTTTTAATTTGAAGGTCAGAAATATAGATATGATCCAATGCCTGATGTGCCCACTGTCCTTGCTGGTGAAAGAAAGAGAGGAAAATAAAGAGAACTAGCACGAAAATTATGCTCTTTAATATTTTAGCCCATTTGACCAAGGATTCTTCCTTTTAATTTCTTGGAAAGTTCATGTGCTCTTCTATGCAACCACTTGTTCCTTCTTGCTGACCGAAGAAGACTTGGAGTTTTTTCCCTGTTTATATCTTTTTTTTTTAAAATATATTGAATAATACCCTAAAAAAATATATATTAAATAATACCCTATTCTGATAAATATTTTTCAGAATAAATCTAACATAATCTCGCTACTTGGTTCAAGAAGATTTAAACAAATCTCGCTGAACCAAGTAGCGAGATTTGCCACATGTCACGCTCAAGATAAACATAAGCAAATCTCGCTACTTGGTCTAATGAGATTTGCTTGGTTTAGAGCAAATTGAGCTGCTATTTAAATTTCGCTACTTAGTGCAGTTAAATTTGTTTAAATCTCATTGCACCAAGTAGCGAGATTTGCTGTGCATATGATATTTTTTGTGTTCTACTTATTTATTTATTTAGTATAATAATGATTAATTAAATTATTTGAGGAAAGAATCATTTATTAATTTAAATTTTCACATAGAATAAATTACATTTTGTAATTTAGTTAAAAATATTATTTTTATCATAAATTAATATAATAGTTATACATTACAAATATACACTAATAGCAAGATTATATTTAATTAAACAGGGAAATCTTCTATTATTTTATTGAGTAGAAAATATTTAAATATTAATTAAAAATAATTATTATTGAAATTGTTAACTACGAATCTTCATAATTCTAATTTTTTTTCTTTTTTTATTTCTTCTGGCTTCCTTCCCTTCCACAAAATCTTGGATGCAAATAGAGCCTAACAATTTTGTTCGTTTTACAAATCTACAAAATCATACAAGAAATGACCCTCATTTGAGAATTTTTGAAGACTTTAGTTTTAGATCCCAGTGCCTATTTATTTGCACGGTTAAGAGGAACTTATTGTTGTCTCCTTTCTTAGTAACACCTTGCACCATGCAAAACAACCCCCCACAAGGCAAAAGAAACTAGCAAACAACATCGATGCTACCTTACTCTATCTAAGAATACCATTCCAAATATCACTTGGAAATCATCCATCAGCACTATGAAATTTGTATGTCCCACCCACTGTTCAAGCTTCATAGTCACTTGCTTGGCTACTTCTATAATACACTGAGCCGTGGAACTAACCACTTCTATACATCCTAAGTCCTCCAAGTTCAAGTTGTGTCTCTATGCTTCTGGCTTTGAGACAAAGTTATGTGTAGCCCTAGTTTCCACCATTGTAGAGGTCCTCTTCCCATTGTTTCGGAGATCCAGAAACATAAAGACATACACTTGGGTAACTTTTGGTCCTTTTTCCTACCTCTCCAACACGTTGAGTAACTGCACTACACACATCCTCGGGGTCATCCTCATCATCTCCAGCTGCCCCTCTACAATGGAAGCTTGCAAGACATTGAGTGATGACTTGTGATGGCAATCAACAACTTTGTGAGGGCCTCAACATAGTTAGTCAAGGCCCAATCTCATCCAATGGCGATAAACTAGGCGAAGGCCCAATCTCATCTAGTACTACACACAGAAACTCCTTGGACATTTTCCCATCTTGATCATTTGGTACTGTTTTCAAAGCTGCCTACAATGACTGCATTGAAAAGATTGAAAAACATATTTCAAACAACTACAACTAGAAAAGATTGGATATTTGCATCTAGGCACGTCGCAATTAGGAGTTTGCCCTTGTACTTACCGTACAAGTGTGTCCCATCCACACATATGACGGGAGGGCAGTGATCAAAATCCTGAAAAGATGCTGCAAATGATCAAAATACGGATACCAAGGTTGGAGTGTTCCCGCTACCTGAAACAGGACTCTACCTCCATCTGACTATAGTCCCAGGATTGCATGTGCACATCGCTTCCATCCACTTAGGCAACGTTTGATAGGACTTCTCCCAATCGTCGAATACTTGGGCAATTGCCTTCTTTTTGCACAATCAAACCTTCTTATACAAGATCGAATATCCAAAGCGAAAATCTATAAAGTCCTTCAATGTGGCGATCGATGTCAACGCATCTCCCCTTATCATATCACTATCTTTCTAGTAATGAGGGATAATGTGATTTGGTTATGGTTTTGTGAGAGAAGTTCGTTCAAACACGTGTGCGGACCGGCATATTGGGTGATTTCGAATAATCGATGTTTCATCTTATACATTACAAGCAATCTCCATCCGCAATCATGCTCCTTACACCTAGCAACCCATAACTCTAGGGTAGATCGCACAATGTGGAAGTCATGGTGGGTTTAAGCGTGATGCATTCGCACTACCATGATCAACTGATCCTTCGACTCAAAGAGCATCCCCCTACTCAGCTCAGAGGATTCATCCCAACAAGTCACTCGCATAGGAAGCTCATCTGCCGCAGTTAAATCTATAGCATCTACGTCAATATTACTGTGCATCGGAGGCTCGTCCATGAACTGGGCAGTGTACGTGGCATCATCAATTTCACCAGGGGGGTGGGTTCACATCATTGGGGAACTCATTTAACCTTTCACCAATTTCCTGCTCGTACGTGTCTTTATCTTGAAGATTAACATTGTTCGTAATGTTCATTCCCTCGTCCAATGCGTCATTCGCAATGGCGAACAACGATCCTAGACCCTCTGTCGAGACTTCCTCGCAACCTCCCCGTAGATACGTGTCAGGAACAGGTGTTTTGTACGTCAACGACTCAAACGACAATCTCGGATATTCATTAAAATCCACAGTAGGCATACCACCAACCTCCGCACTCATATAAATATGACATGTTTGTTGGGTGTCTTCCTCTACTTCATCCAAATGCTCGGCAGGCGCCTTTGGCTACCTAGCTGCAGTTACACCCATTTGAAGAATGGTTTCGATATATAATTGCATAGTTAAATATGTCAGACCTACGCAGTGTGCATCCAATACAATGCACAGATCATAATCATGAGATATGGGAACAGCCTCGTAAAGGACTGTACTCGCAAAGGGTATCTTACAATCACCCGCAATGCATATTGATCTGGATCAATATGAAAATATTTGTATATTTTCGTATATAATTTATTTAATTTACACCTATGGCCAATTCGAATTGGTCGAACGGGGTTACCTACAGCGTTGCATAGGCAGAATGTCATATGGGTTGTAGTCGATCCACTACCAAAGACTACACATTTCATTCCAATCAGAGTTAGCTATGCTCTTAATCGGTTGGCTGAGTTGTATGTGCGGGAGATTGAACAACTCCATGGTGTCACCATTCCTATTGTTTCCGATCGAGATCCACGTTTTACATCTCATTTCTTAAAGAGTCTACAGGATACCTTGGGATCACAATTGATGATTAGTACATCTTTTTACCTACATACGGATGGACAGTTTGAGAGGACTATTCAGACGTTAGAGCATATGTTGCGAGCTTGTGTACTGGACTTTGGTGATAGTTGGATACGGTATCTACCGCTTGTTGAGTTTGCGTATAACAGTAGTTACCAGGCTAGCATAGAGATGACACCTTACCAAGCATTGTATGGTCGTCGATGTCGATCTTCGTTGTACCAGAATCAAGTAGGTGAGTGGCAGATACAAGGTCTGGAACTGATTCGGCAGACCTCTGCAAGGCTCGAGTTGATTAGGAGGAATAAGGCAACTCAAAGTCGGACAGAAGAGTTATGCTGACTCGCCGACGACGAAAGCTAGAGTCGAAGGTAGGCAATATGGTATTCTTGAAGATCGTCTCGATGAAAGGGGTATTTTTGCGGTGAGGAAGAAGGGAAGTAAGTCCTTGGTAGATTGGGCCTTTTGAGATCCTGGAAAGGCTAGGTTCGGTGCCTACTCGAGTGGCATTGGCCCCCAGCACTATCCAGAGTCCCGACGTGTGCAGTGTCAGTGCTGAGGAAGTACGTGTCAAATCCATCAACAACATGAGAGGTTACGAGCCTCTAGAGATCAGTGATTTAATCATATGAGGAGTACCAGTACGGTATTAGATCGGAAAGTTCCCGCAGTTACGAACTAAGGGAAATATTGCTAGTGACGGGTGGATGGCGTAACCATGCCGTGGAGGAAGCTTACAGGGACTAGAGGTGAGCGATCCGCCCCTAAAGTACCTTGCAGATGATGTGTATGCTACGTAAGTAATGTATAGTATATAGTGGTTAGATATTAAATAATACGGTTTTCAGGAGGAGTGTTGAAGTGTATGTAATATCTGAAACATCATGTTGTAATCACGGTCTTCTCCACCTAAGTGAGGGGTATTAGTAAATAGAAACTTGGGCCGGAAGCTACTGGTGGGTGGACTGTTTGACTCTCTGTAAGACTGAGCTGTAAGTGTTAGGAATAGCGTAGTATCGTATTGCAAAATTTCGAGGACGAAATTTTTATAAGGAATGGAGATTGTAGAGACCCGAACCCTTAAATAAAAATAAATAAGAAAAGGGAGTTTCAGTAGGGTTTCTCGACGAAGCCAGTATACTCTCGATGAAGTCCCTTTAGTTCTTCGTCGCCAAAATTCAAGGCCTCTTCGACGAAGAAATACTGAGCAAACCAAGAAAATATTCGGATGGAGTTTGTCAACGAAGAAAAAGCTTCGTTCGCGAACAGTACAGGTGGTTTGTCGATGAAGGGGCCACTTCATCAACGAATTTTACTCAATCAAAGGCTCTATAAATATCATTTTTTGGTTGCTTAAAGGGTAAGAAAATCGAAAAGCTCTCTCTCTCTCTATGATCCTTCACCGTTTGTCGTCTATTTCTACGATCAAAAGTTTCTGCGTGGATTAGGGAAGGAAACTCTACAATTATAAGATCAGATTGTCATTTTAAGGATTTTCAGAATTTTCCCTAAAATCGAGGTAAGGATCGGAAGTGTTAGTTCGGTATATATAAGTAGTAGTTGAGATTATAGTGAAGTATTGTTCTTCGATTTTTAGGATTTTAGGTTTTTGTGTAGTTGTTTTGGATCAATAAGCTCGTGTTTCTGTTTTCGAGATTAAGGTAATGGGATTTGTTTACATCAGTATTTTGAAAAAAAAAAAAAAAAAACCCACTGATATGTGCTATATTATTTATTATATGTTACTTATTGAATGCTTATTGTAAAATTTTACCAGGTAAAAATATCATTCTTACAGTTTCACGATTTTCACTATTGGCAAAAATGGGTTTTGGCATATGATTCCAAATTTATTACACCTACTTTATTAGCACTAAAACTAACGTACGAGATGCTTGAAACTCTTAATAGCAGCAAAAAATGATATTTACGAAACCGCTTATATGAAATGTATATTTGACCAAATAAAGTGTGAGTATGTATATGAAGTGATTATAACTGCTTTGAGATGCATGTATATGAACTATAGGGACTAAGGTTCCAAGTAGTTATCAGAAAATGGCAGAAAACAGGTGTCGGTTAGATCCGGCCAATTAATGGAAAAAGGGTAAAATTCAAGAGGTTTGAGCCGGTTTTACCATAGTATGACTGGAATGTATGCATGAATGAGATTATGGAAAACATGGGATTGCACAGGTTATTATGTTTTAATGTAAATTATATATATGATATTGGGACCGCAGTTTGTCTCAATAGTATATGAAGCCTTAAAAAAGCTTATATATGTAGGCTCGGTATTGTTGCCAAAACAGAGGTACAGTGCAACCACACGCAGTTATTTTTTAGTGTGGGTACCTAGTAGTAGGCTTCGTAAGATGGGTTACTAGTCAAAAGGGATCAGGGTGGTGATGGCCAAGTCGGACTGCAATATGTTATGATGCTTGACAATGCCTACACGAACAAGGCTCGATCAATGTTTTCTTATCTCACAACCCTTGCCACGGGGAGTTACTGGTATAGTTATGATAGTTTCAAGTTAGACGGTGTTCTAAATATGCATATACATTATTTAAAAGCTTTAATGGGCAAAGTCATAGGTTTGAGTACCGGGTGGAAGGATTGTACAGTATATGCGCCTGTACCCTACCCTAACCTCAGGAACTCTCACTTGTAATGATGCTGGGTTATACATTATCAGGAATTTATATATGTACTATATATATTACAGTATTGAGAATGTGCAACCTGTGTAACTGTTTTCAAATAAGAATATAACTGTACAGTTACACACTAATGTAATATCTTCCTCCTTACTGAGAAGTGTCTCACCCCAATCTTACAACCTCACTTTAGCAGTTTCAGGAAATAGGTCCTAGTCGTCTAGAGAGGCTGGGGGCGTAGGGTTCTGTTAGTTAACGTAAGTTTCTATATAAGTACTGGGTTGTTAGCGTGATTGACTTTTTGGGAATGTAATACAATTTATGTTTTACGTATGGATGAATGTATGTAAGGACTAGTTACATACACTGGTATGTCTATTAGAATCCATATTAATGTTTATGTTTTCCACAATATATGTGAGTACAGATCATTATTAAATACTCATATGTCACTGTTTAGGGCGGGTAGTTATGTATGTTATCAGGATTTGTACAAGATATGTATGTATAGTAGAACTCTAGGACTGTATTAAGGGTCGGGGCATAACAATGTATCTATAATGGTTATTGAAAAGTCTCCCAATCAAGATATATTGAAATAATGAGATCCATTTAATTATTGTACATTCACCTTGGAGGAAGGGAAAAGTCATATGTATATTTATGACTCTTTGATGAATTGGGTCTCTTATGGATTTCTATATAAAGGGCTCCTAGTTCATCTTACCACTCAATAATCAAGTTTGGTAGAATCTCCATCACTAAGTCAAACATAAGAGTGAGTGAGAGAAGAAAAGATTAAGTAGTTTTCCACGTGATAGAGACTTGACCAACAAAAATAGAACGGAAAAAGAGCTAAATGCATCTAAGTTCGATTATCTCGGTGAAAATATCGTAAGGTATATTTTGAATTTCTTTCCTTATCTTTATTTCACCATTGTTCATAAAACAAGTTGAAGATCCTTCTTGTGGAAATTTTCTAACATATCTATTTTCTAATATTAAATATTAGAGATCACTATTCCAGCAAATTCAGGTGCATTAGGTCCATAATTGAATTCCAACAAAATATTTTTTTTCACAAGAAAATGAAGAGAAAACAAAAGAGAAGACTCACAATAAAGCGGTCCAAACCCAGTTAAGATTACAAATACTATTTTTTCGGAATCCAAGTAAAAGATAAATAAATAAACTAAAATATACCCAAATGTCCAACACCAAAGTTATCAAAAATTACAAATTTGGATGGAGCCTTCAATCTGCTTGAGTTGTTTTGCTGCATGAATCATTGTTGGCCTATCTTCAACTGTTAAATGGCAACTGTTGCAAAATCCTGCAACTGCTGCTCCACCTCGGCCCTTCCAGCTGCTTCTTCCAATACTACGGGATCCACAATCTCACTCAACCTGTTGTTTTCAACAAAATACTTTGCGGGGTTGGATACTTCATCAAGATCATCTATATCCCTAGCAATTAGGCTCCAGAAGTACCTTTGTCCAGTCAAAAGCACCAGCAGAAGCATACCAAAAGAATAAACATCAGCTTTCTCAGTCAAACAACTGGTAGTTATGTACTCTGGTGCAATGAATCCATACGTTCCAGTGACAACATCAACTTTTACTTGTGTTTCGCCTTCAGGAATGGATACGCAAAAAGAGAAATCAGACAATTTGGTAAAATTACTTTGATCCAGAATAATGTTCTCAGGCTTAATGTTCCTGTGGATGATGGGTCTGGGAAGGGCAGTGTGTAGGTATGCAACTGCATTTGCTACGTCCACTGCGACCCTTAACCTGCATTTCCATGGTAGAGGCTGCCACTCTGCTCCGGAGGACCCAAAAAGACTATAGCTCAAAGTTCCCTTAATCTCTGCAAACTCGAACACTGGAATAGGGATTTCGGTCTCCAAGCAGCATCCTAAGAGCTTCAGAACATTCTTTTGAATGCTCATACAGGATGCAATCACAATCTCTTTAATAACTGAACTAATATTCATAGATGGTGAATATTCCTTAATGCAAATTGGTCTACCCTGAAGAGAGCCCTTATAGAGTGTATAATGGCCATCTATTGTTAAAACATGGCGTTGGTCACAGATGTTTATTGCTTTTTTCAGCTCTTCGACAGAGAAGCACCGGATAGGACAACATTTTCCATAAGAAGAAGCAATCACCTCTTTGAGTAACATTGCACCATTTTGCTTCAATGCTGTCTCAGCAGTCGCTTCTTTTCTCCTATTTCTTTTCAAGCATGCAGTCAACATGTTTCTATTTGCAAGCCATCAAACAACCAAGAAGTTTTGGCCTTAAAAATCAGATAAGGTGCAAAGATATACAATTAAAGTAATTACATACAATTGGCTTCATTTTTGTATGAAAATCTACTATTCA
Source organism: Malania oleifera (assembly GCF_029873635.1). Taxonomy (NCBI): domain Eukaryota; kingdom Viridiplantae; phylum Streptophyta; class Magnoliopsida; order Santalales; family Ximeniaceae; genus Malania; species Malania oleifera. Next base: position 116,027,567 of record NC_080420.1, read on the forward strand.
TTGAGAAAATTCAATTTTTTTAAATATATATAAAAGATTTGTGGAGGCAAAAGTGTTTTGGTGAAGAAAAGGGCATCAGCTGCCTGCCTTCAAATTGATAGACCAAAATTTTGATCTCTATTAGAACCTTTTCTTTTTTTTTTTTGCAGGTGATATTTTTTGGTTAATTGAATAAATTGAGATTTCCTTTGTGAAAAATTAAATGAGAAAGCTAGGTTTGGGACCAATGAGTTATTTTTCTTGTTCTTCCAACAATTTCAAAAAAGAAAAAGAAAATAAAGAAATTACAGCCAAACATAAACCACAAATATACCAAATAAAGAGTAGGGACATCAAATATATGAAATGAAAACTAGCATATGAACCAGACTTCACCTATGGTAAAATAAAAACAAAACATAAATAGAAACAAGATAAAGGTTTGAGAATTCATGAATAAACACAGCCAAATTCAAACTTCCATTCATTTCCAGTTGTAAAGAATTCTTTCAAAGTCGTTACAGATGAAAGAAGAAATCAAATTGGGCATAAGAAAAAATCATCCATAAGCGAAATAAATTCCTAAGGATAAACGATCTTTGATAGAGAGAGTGAAAGGAGATGCACCTTTTTAATTTGAAGGTCTGAAATATAGACATGATCCAATGCCTGATGTGCCCACTGTCCTTACTGGTGAAAGAAAGAGAAGGAGATAAAGAGAACTAGCAGAAAGATTATGCTTTTTAATATTTTAGTCCATTTGACCAAGGATTCTTCCTTTTAATTTCTTGAAGAGTTCATGAGCTCTTCTGTGCAACCACTTCACACCTTCCGAACAAAACAAAGGTAAAAAAAAAAAAAAAAAACCAAAACAAAACAAAAACAAAAACAAAACAACAACAACAACAAAACCAAACCTTAGTCCCACTAAGTGGGGTCGACTATATGAATCATTTTTTGCCAATTTATGCGATCATGAACCATTTCTAAAAACAAAAACAAAAACAAAACAAAAAACAAACAAAGCAAAACAAACACAAAAGTCAAAAATTCCCCCACCCACAAAACTAAAAGTCTGGTGGTGCATTTGGATCAAGGAGCTTGTTTGAGAAAGGAAAGGAAAGAAAAATGGAAAGGAAATTCATTTTCCACTGTATTTTCTTAAAGAAAATGGATTCCTTCGTATTTTCCTTTCCTTCACCTAATATTTTCCAAGTTTCAAACGGGGCCGAAGACTGCCTCCAGCATGAAAACAAAGATTCGAAAAGCAAAGTAAAAAGATGTTTTTATAATAAAATATGTGATGTAGACCTGAAAAAACAAATGTGCTATATGAACAATAAAATAGAAGTGTGATTTACAAACAGTAAAATCATAGTGGAACATATGTTCAAACAACGGGCAGAGAATTGAATAGGCAGAAGCTTGTGCATCAACATACCCAAGCCCTAAAATTGATCTAAAAAATCTATTTAAATTTGGAAATAGTGCTTTGAAAGCCAATCAAAGCACATCAAGGGAGCCCAACAAAATAAAAGTACACCAGATCAGCAATGATGTGCAACTGTAATAAATCCAAATAAGAGGCAGGACCTTCAAGGAACGAGTAGAGTACAAAAATGAAAGATCCAAGTAACCTTCCGAGCTAGGGGTATTTAATAAAGGCCGTAGCAAGGAGACTTTAACAGACCAGTTAGAGTAAAGCCTAAACTTTCATAGATCAGTAGGATAAAACAGCAATCCCAAGACTAGCTTTCCCGTTCTTCGATCCGGAATTCCCAGCAAATCCTTGACTCCTCGAATACAATGGGATTTCACACCTGACGAATCTTTCACTCTACCTCCTCTTATTAACACTATAGAATGTTCCTGCGAATTATGACCTTTGCCCGATCCAATATTCTGTCTTTCCCCGACGCTTTCCATCCAAAGCTTTATACTAACTTTTCCTTACCACTAGGCTGGCATGATTGGAGGAGATGCCCCGCCCGCTTTTTGCCAGCAAACTTTAAATTTTCTTTAATTCATGCATAAACACAGCCAAGTTCTAAAAATCTGCTCGAATCATTCATAAGCGAATTGTCTTTGACAGAGAAATAAAGAGATGTACGTCTTTTGTTTGAGGATCAGAAATGGAGAGATGATTTTCTGTCAACGTCTGACTTGCCCGCTGAACTTTGTTATGAAAGAGATGGGAGGAAGAGAGATAGCAGAAAAATATATGCTTTATTATCCAACTCCATTAGTCCAACCATTCTTCTTGTTTTTCTGAACTTCTAGGAAAGTTCATGCACTTTTCTATGCAACTGGTTAAGCTCCTTCCTAGTTACTTCCTTCTAGCTGACTTCCAAGAAGACACATGATATTGATTTTCTATGCAATGGGTCCATCTTCATTTCCTCCTGTCCTTGCATTGCAAATTTCAAAGCAACTGCTATTATCTGGTCAATTTGAAAAATACATCCATGTTATTTTATTGTATTTACTTTTCTTTAGAAAATGTATGTATGGAATGCTATTCTGTAAGACATTTTTCTTCTCAAAAAACATACTTTGTTAACCAATACATTACAATATTTTAAGGTTAAACAACTTGAACCATGTTGCTTCAGCTACAAATATCATCTAATAAAAAGAACATGGGAGTAAGTATAAGCCAAAGCATCCAATCTATAATTATCCAAGTTACAGAAAATTGATCACCAAAGCTTGGCCCTTTAATTTTCTCAAACTATCTGCATACTATCTTCTTTATTTTAATGACCCTTCCAACTTTCTACAAGAATCTAAAATCGTAACATGATGAATTTAATTCCCCAGGGATATTCAATTACAAATGAATGGATTGTTCACTTTAGGTGCCTAGATGGTGACACATGGATTTGAATTCTCTAGTTAAGTATAAATTATGGAAATTAAAAACAACATACATAGTAAAATATTCAGATTAAACTATTGCTACTTTATACTTGAACGAGTTTGATAAAATTTTGTAAAAACAGCACAGCAGATAAATTAAAATTTTGGGCATTCTACTGAAAAGAAAAAGAAGGGAAACAAAATACACACACACAAAAAAAAGGAAAAAAAAGTTAAAAAGATAGTCCAAGGCACTAGCCAAAGCTCAAGTCCAAACTCCAAATAAAATAAAAATCTGAAAAGCTAGTTACAAAGAGCAGACTGCTCAATCAGTCAAAGATGTTTTGGTATATCGGTCATTTTTGTCATGTCATCTACTGTTACTTTATGCATCTAATGGCAATCGCAAACACTGCTCCTTCCCGGCCCATCAAACTGCATCTTTCAGTATGATTGAATCCATAATTTTCACCCTAATATTTCATCCAACTGGATAGTCATCATGGTCATCCTTGTTCCTGTTCTCATCATCATGCCAAAGGGGAAAAAAATCAGGTTTCTCAGTCACAGAACAAGTAGATGCATGGTTAGTTGCAATTAATCCCCAAGTTCTGCACACAAAGTCCCTCCATGAGATTCATAATCAGAAATAGATATGCACCATGCGAAATCAGACAGTTTGAAAACATTGTGTTGACATAATAGTAGAGTCTTGGATTTAATATTCCCATGGATGATGGGCCTGGAAAATGCAGGGTGTGCAAAACAGAAAAACTGTGAAGCTATTTGTCTCATCTGTCATGAAAATCTGCTAATTGTAAACTAAATGAGTATTTTACATTAATCTATAAGTTAAGTTGTCTCTGGACTAACAATTTATCACCCACAATTACTGCAAAGTTTTTATAATCAAATGGTCTGGAAGAAATGCTTATAATTTCTATGAAAAATTTTACCATCAAACAGTCTTGCTCACCTGCAAGATCCAGCTCAAGCATGATAAACAAAAAAATATTTACTTCATCACCATTGAATCAAAACAACAGGCTTTTTTGCTAATATAGTATGCATTAGATGCATCAAAGATACAATATTCCGTACCAGTAAGGCTATACAAATTTTGCTCCAAACCAATATAACAATCCACAAACCAGTTCAGCCCATCAGTTTGGTTCCGAAACTGGTTCGGCTTAGTTCAGTTCAAAATCTTGCCACCGAAAAAATTTGGTTCGGCTTTTGGTTATGCTCAGCAAGTTTCAGTATCGACTGAAAACCAAAATATTTTATTACTGTTTTTCTAAAAATAAACTTTTTAACATCTATTTATATTATTCAATTCATAGTGAATACCCTTTTTTAAGTGGTCATGAAGTACAGAAGAATAATTTAAAACTTGGAGAAGTTTTCAGAAGTTGAGTTGGTTCAATGGCTTCCTTGCAAAGTTGGAGAAAATTAGGAAATGCTGTGAGGTGAGTGGTTCTCAGGATTTCTAAACCAAACCAAATTGGTTCAGTTTTTGGTTCCAAGAGTGATTCAGTTCGGTTCCTCCTCCCAAAAAAATGAAAAATTTTAGTTTCTTAATTTTTTGCAGTGTTCAAACCCAACACAGCACCAAAACAAGGCCACAGCAAATTATGCACAAAACAGGTAGCCAGCCATATAAGGTAAAGGAAGACTGATTTCTGTGAGAGAGAGGGAGAGAGGAATAGAGAGAATTATACATTTCAAACAGCAATATAAAGCTGATTTCTGAACAATCTCTGATTTGACTTCTGGTAATTAAGACGGAGAAAGGGAGACGAGAGAATTCATGTACTATCTTACTATTCCTCATCTCTTTTGACTTTGCCTAAAGTTCTTGGACTATTCTATCCAACCACTCTTCTTCATTCATGCCGACTTCTAAAAGGATTTGCGTGCATTTTTTTGACTTCGCATTTCCTATTTATGTTGCAGCCAATCCCATCTTGTGAGACTCATGGCATGACTGTCATTGTTGTTGCCTCAATAGAGTAACGTTTTACACGGATAACACATTCATGATTCCTACCTGAATGTATTGCACAGAATTAACATTTTCTGTGTGTTTGGGAGCTTGGAGTTCAGGTTTGAATTTATGTGGATTTGAACAAAGTGGATTGAATTTATCCAAATCCACACAAATCTACAAGGACACTTCCAAATACCATCTTAGATTAGATATTCAGTGAGAGAGGGTCGATCTTCTATTTTTTTGGATAAGGTTTTTTTTTTTTTTGTTATTAAAATTTAAAAAAAAAAAAAATGAAGTGAGTAGGAAGTTGTTACTCATTTTTGTGGAGAACTCATGCATACTTCAATATCCCTCTGAGTTTGAGCTTCATATCAATTGCTGCAACTGCAAAATAGTAGGAGAATCTCACAACTACTTGAACAGAACTTTATAAATGTAAAGAGGGAAAACATATTACAAAAAAAAAAAATGATATGTAAAATAATATCAAATGTTACAATAAATTCCTCATTACAACACTGAAATAAAAAATATAACCTCATCTAACGAAGAACAGACCTCTCAATTTGCCTAAGTTGTTTTGCAACGTCGGTCATTGTTGGCCTATTTTCCTCTTTTTTACTGGTGCACCTAAATGCAAGTTCAGCAAGATCTTACAACTGCTGCTCTTTCCCGGGCCAACTTTCCTCTTCCAATATTGAGGGATCCACAACCTCACTAAGCAGATTGTTTTCAAGATCACGAACCTCAAGATTGGATAGAACAAACGAATCAACATTCAGAAGCTGTCCAGTCAGAAGCACAAACAGAAGCATACCGAAAGCAAAAACATGCACTTTCTCGTTCACAAAACCAGTATTTAAGTATTCAGGTGCAACGTACCCCATTCTTCCCTGCACAACATCTTGTATGTGTGATTCCCCATCAGGAATAGAAATGCAAAGTGAGAAATCAGACAATTTGGCCACATTATGTTGATCCAATAGAATCAACGAGGCTCTAATACCCCTGTGAATTACGGGCCTGGAAAATGCAGTGTGAAGATATGCAACTACACTAGCTACATCAATTGCGATCCTCAGCCTACATTTCCAAGGTAAAGGCTGCCGATGTGTTCCTTGGGAACCACGAAGACGACCTTCAAGACTTCCATTCTCTGCAAATTCATGCACTAGAATTGGAGTTTTGGTCTCTAAGCAGCATCCTATAAGCCTCAGAACATTCTTGTGGACACTCATCCTTGATCCAATCACAATGCTATTAACAACAAATTGATGCACCACAAATTCACCTTCAAACTTCTTAACAAAAACTGGCCTGTCTTGAAGAAAACCCTTGTATAATCTACAATCCCGTGCAGAACATAGAGAAAGTGTGTCATAATTATTTGTCACTCTCTCAATCTCTTTGATAGTGAAGTTACGAATAGGATTACATTTTCCATCACAAAAGGAAATCAGCTCCTTCATCAACATACTTCCATTTTTTAATGAATGAAACCACCTCTCTTGCTTCTCTTTTCTTTTTCCGCCTCAGGCACACACTCATCTTGCTCCAATGACTTGTCTGGAAAAGTCACTGAACAATAAAAATTAGGAACAAGTCTGCATATATACAAATCCATCCACTATTACTTCAACTATGAAAAAATAAAACAAACTAAAGTCACAAGCATTATGCTTCTTCCCTTTTATTTTTTGTTTTGGGGGGTGGGGGGGGAGGGGAGAGATTAGAAAAGAGAAAGAAGTGCATTAAGAGAATAAGCATCCTCCAAACAAATGCAAAACTGGGAAAAAAATAAAATTAATAATACAATAAAAGCTTCCCAGCACTCATAAAAATCAGCCGAAGAATTTCCTCTGTAATCTACAAAAGTTGAAGAACATACGCAAGCCAACAAAACCATCTTGTCCAAAATTGAGTGCCCATGCTGACATTGACCCTTGAAAATTCTAGCATTTCTCTCCATCCAAATACCGCAAACCGTTGCGATCAAAGCACATCTTCAAAAAATCTTACCTGTCTTCTCCCTCCCAAAACCCCTGAAATGGCTCCATAACATAGTTGAAAAGGCTTCTGGATGAACTTCTTGTTATCCAAACATAACAAAAAGACTAAGATTACAGGAACTAGACTAATATAAAAGAAATTACCAGTGATCTCATTATTATGGTACCAAATAATGGGAACATCAAGCATGCTTCAGCTTTGTGAACGAGAATAGGCTAATCACTAAACATTATGGATGTCTCAAAAGCACTCGTCTTGCAGATAAAACTGTCTACACTGTAGTGATTTTATGGGGCATTCCGTTCATTATGCTATGGATCCTATAACACCTCCCAGATCAAAAGTTAAAAGTGTTTGAAGTTGACCACTTCTTGCAAAAAAAAAAGGCTTCTTACGATAATGATAGTCCATTAACATTATTGTCACCCAAAACTGTTCTACATTTTCGTATATTTTCATTTTTTTCAGAATATATTATCAGGCGTATTTATTTTGATAAGTTGCCTACGTTTTAATTAGTAACCGAAAATTGAGCTCATATAAGTAACAACTTTAATCAAGTTGATTTGTGAATTGTGATGGCCTTACAAATTGGCAGTATGTGATGAAACAATCATTAACTTTGATCAGTAAAACTTGTTCCTTTTCACAGGTTGTAGGATTTCTATATTCCAGATCAGTAAAACTTGAATACAACTTCAACTTCTCTGTAGTCACCACCTTAGTTAACATATCTGCCGAATTTTTGCTACCTTAGATTTTTTCAAGTGTCAACACGTCGTCCTCTATCAGAGATCTAACGAAGTGATAACGCAATCCAATATGCTTAGTTTTGAAATGAAATGCGGAGTTCTTTTCCAGATGTATCGCACTCTGATTGTCACTGTACAAAACATTCCTCTCCTCCTTTAATCCAAACTCCGTTAACAAACCCTGAAGCGAAATCGTCTCTTTACTGGCTTTTGTCACTGCTACATACTCAGCTTCTGTAGTGGATAAAACAACAATCTTCTGTATCTGTGACATCCAACTAACAATTGTTGTGCCAACAGTGAATATATACCCGGTGTGTTTCTGCGATGATCAATTTCACCTGCAAAATCAGCATCTGCAAATCCTTGGATTTTCAAATCGCTTTTGGCGAAACATAGACACTTATCAATAGTGCCACATAGATATCTCAAAATCCGCTTCACTACTTCCCAGTGTGTCTTCCCTGGATTTGACATATACTTGCTGACTGCTCCCACTACTTAGCCAATATCTGATCTGGTACCAACCATAGCATACATTAGACTTCCAACAGCTAAGGCATACGGTACCTTAGCCATGAAGTCTTTTTTTTTTCATCTTTATTGGGAGATTAATCCTTAGAGAGACGGAAGTGACCTGCCAATGGTGTATTTACAGCCTTGGCGCTGCTCATGTTGAACCTTTGTAAAACACGGCTAATGTACTCTGACTAAGATAACTGCAACATTCCTTGTTGCTTCTCTCTATAGATCCGCATCCCAAGAATCTGCTTTGTAGGACCCAAGTCTTTTATATCAAATTCCTCCGACAATTGTTGCTTCAATTTTATAATCTCTTCTATATCTGATCCTGCGAGTAGCATATCATCAACATAAAACAATAGAATAATATAGCTAGCACGATACCTTTTGAAGTAGCAATAGTGGTCGGCATTGCACTTCTGAAAATTGTTCTTCTGCATACAGCTGTCAAATTTCTTGTACCACTGCCTAAGAGCTTGTTTGAGACGATACAAACTCTTCTTCAATTTGCATACAAGATTCTCTTTACCTTTTACTGAGAAACCTTCTGGTTGTTGCATATAAATTTCCTCATCAAGATCACCGTGAAGAAATGTCGTCTTCACGTCCAACTGCTCAAGATGTAAACCCTCTGAGGCAACAATACTCAAAATAGATCTGATGGTTGTCAGCTTGACAACCGGTGCAAAAATATCAGTGTAGTCAATTCCTTCCTTCTGTTCGAAACCTTTGACTACTAACCAAGTTTTATACCTCTTGGATCCATCATGTTCTTCTTTGATCTTGTACACCCATTTGTTGTGAAGAGCCTTATTACCATTGGGCAACTTAACTAGTTCCCATGTTTTGTTGGAGTTAAGAGACTTCATCTCGTATTTCATTGCAAGCTCCCACTTGCTTGAATCTCCTACTTGACATGCTTCAACATAGCATTTAGGTTCTCCTCCATCTGTAAGAAGTAAATGGTTCACATGCCTCCTGTTTGGTACATGCAGCCGAGAAGATCTCCTAAGCTCTGGTGCTGGAGTAGGAGGTGGTGGTGCAACAATCTACTCCACATGTTCCTCTACCTGAGGATTCTCAGTATTCTGTTGAGGATTCTCGGTATTCTGCTAACGTGTCCTTACACCTTCTAAAACATCATCCACATCTACAAGAGTTGTTTCAGACTCTGTAGATTATGTTGTGCGTCTATCTTTGTACATCATCTTTTCATCAAAAATCACATCTCTACTTCTGATCACCTTTTTGTTTTCATCATCTCAAATGCAATACTCATATTCATCTCCATCATAACCGATGAAAGTGCATTTCTGGGGTTTCGAATCCAGCTTATTCTTGACATGATCATTGATATGTACATATGCAATACAACCAAAAACTTTCTAATGTGAAAGTCTTACCTCTTTATTACTCCATACTTCTTATGGTAGATTATAGTCCAATGGTATTGATGGACTCCTGTTAATCAAATAAGTTGTTGTGTTGACTGCTTCTGCCCAAAACATCTTTGGTAAGCCCGACTGCATACGCATGCTTATGGCTTTTTTTGTCAACGTTTTGTTCATTTGCTCGGCTATGCCGTTGTGTTGAGAAGTACCTGGCACAGTTCTTTCCATTCTGATACCATGCTCATAGCAGAATTTATTGAACTCGGTGTCAATATACTCACCACCGTTATCTGTTCTCAGTTTCTTGATTTTCAAACCAGTTTCGTTTTCTGCCATGGCTTTCCAAATTTTAAAAACATCAAAAACATCAGATTTATATTTCAGGAAGTAAACTCATACTTTCTGTGAATGATCATCGATAAATGTGATGAAATAATGCTTCCCACCTGTGGACGAAATGGTTGTTGGTCCCCATACATCTGAATGGACTAGCTCAAGTCTCTCCTTCTTTGGCATACTGATGTTTGTCTGGAAACTGACTCTCTTCTGTTTCCCAAATATGCAATCCTCACATGTGTCAATCTTCACCAACTATAAATCACTCAACTTACCCTTTGAGTACATCACCCTGAGTCCTTTCTCACTCAGGTGTCTGAGTCGTTGATACCATAAGTTGCTATCATCATTTCCTGTAGCAACTGTAATAAACATGCATGCATTAGGAGTTACATAAAGAGTACCACTTTTCTTACCTCGTGCAATCGTCATTGCACCCTTCGAAATTTTCCATTCATCACCAATGAAGGTTGTGTTATATCCTTCATCTGCCAGTTGACCGACTGAGATCAAATTCTTCCTCGAGTCTGGAATATATCTGACATCTCTCAGTTTCCATACTGACCCATTCATATTGATCTTCACCGTCCCCTTGCCGGCAATGTCGTAAAGTTGATCATTGCCAAGATATACTTTACCGAAATTACCTAATGTATACTCCTCTAGGCAATCTCTGCTGCAAGTGGCATGGAATGAAGCTCCAAAGTCTAACACCTATGACTCTTTTTTGTCCTCCAAAGGGCAGATCAACAAATTTTCTTTTTCTGAAGCAACATTGGCTTTTATCTTTGCCCTCGTCTCGTATTCTTTATTCAGACTTCTGCATTGGTTCTTGTAATGATCAGTTTTTCCATAATTCCAGCACTCAATAATTTTTGTGCTCTGGGAACCTGTGTCCTGAGAACCTTTGGGATTTCTGGATTTAGACCGCCTAGGCCTAGATCTACCACTGTTGTTTGATCGTCCATGCCTGTTTCCTCTGCCTCGACTTTCCATGTTCAAGGCTGAACTCGAAATGGAGTCATGGTTTGAATGCATTCTGATTTCTTCCGTTAAAATCATGCTAACGACATCATCGTACACAAGCTTTGATTTCCCTACGGAGCTACTAATTGCAGTAACACCATTCCAACTTTCGAGCAACTGACTGAAAATCAGTAGGGCACGAATCTCACTATCAAATGTAATCCCGACTGAGGTGAATTGATCTGACAACTCGTTGAAATTATTCAAATGTCTGCTAAAACTTTCACCTACAGACATGATCATAGTAAATAATCTTTTCATAAGATGTACCTTATTAGCGACTGAAGGCTACTCGTACATATTAAAGAGCGCATCCATCAGAGACTTGGTGGATGATATATGCTTGATATTAAATGCCACAGACTTTGACAACGTCATTCTGATGGCTCCAAGAGCTTTTCGATCAAGCAACTCTCACTCGTCCTCATTCATAAATGCTGGGTTACCCTTCAATGGTAAGTGCAACTCTTTCCCAAACAAATAATCTTCATTATGCATCTTCCAAAAATCAAAATTGTTGCCATTGAACATTTCGATTTTTGAGCTCTTTTCATTCGACATCTCGATTCGCTGATCTAGAGATGGAATTAGCTCAAATGGACAGTACAGTTGGATCCGAAACGGTAGAAAACCTTAGAAATTGTTCAAGTCATTCGAAAAACGGATCCAAAACGATTTCGAAAAGTTCAGTCAAAGATCAGGGCAAACTGGTCAAACCTGGTCAATGCTGACATGGCGAGTGCTGACGTGACACTGTGGGGCCCACTGCTGACGTGGCACTGTGGGACCTACTTGCTGGCGTGGCAGATAATGTGGAGCTAACGTGGCGCTAACAGGACGCCGCTAACGTGGCCAAGTCTGGAGTGGGCCGGGTCGGATACTCGGGTTTGTCCAGTTTGAGTGAGTCGCCGGGTCGAGTCGGGTGTTTCCGGGTCAAGTTTAGGCAGTCCGGGCGAGGAAGACGGGTGGCGCAAGTGGGGCGCATGAGCGGCAAGTCACCGGCGCGTGACCGGCGCATGGCAAGGCGTTCTTCTCTAGGAAGGCGCGTGGGGGTGTGTGTACGGCCGTCTGAACTCCTTTCGAGCTCCGTCTTGCACGGTTGGCTTCGTCTCGGCAAGGTGAACGTGATGGTGGCCTCAAAATTCAATTTCAAGCCACTAGACAGAGCTCTGATTTCGGTGTACAACTCCAATTTGGTCTTTCTACTCCAACCAGGCTCTGATACCACTTGTTAGGACCCTGTAAGCAACCAGAAAAATTTGGGACGCCTGAAATTTACGTGGTTCGGTCAAGATCGACCTACGTCCACGGAGCACAACACAATTCACTAAAAATTCGCCGAAACGGAAAGAAATATAACCCTCTCCTAAAACTCTCTTCTTCCTCTCCTTTCTACTCTGTTTCTTCTCTCTATGCATCTTTCAACTCTCCACAACTCCTCTATTTATAGGGTTGATAATCAATTACAATTTATTACAATAAATCAAAAAATTGAGAGGTTACAATCATGGAGATAAATGACACAACTTGCACATCTTGCAAACTGCGTTTCCAGCTCAGCATCTCCAACTCCTAGCTCCAGTTATGTCTCCTGGCGCCAGCTACAACACATGACAATTTGAAACTTTTTATGTGTCCATAATAAAGAACGGACAAGGAATGAATATTCTTAAATTTTACCATGAAATGTCAATTCTTTTCTTATTACATGTTAAATGAAATAATAAAAAACATACAAGCTTACAAGAAATGACTGTACCTATGTTACGTTCGTTCATAAAGCAGTTATTCCTTAGAATTAGATGGAATATAATACAAAAGTGGGTAATAGAAAGAATAATTATTCCTTGAATATTACAAATTGTTTCATTCATTATGTAATAAGAAAGGAATAAACAATCTCATGATGACATTTGGGAATCTTCTAACCCTTTCCTAGTGTCAGATGACATTAGAGAAATCTTTCCTTCTATATGTTGCCTTCCATGGAAAGGAATCTTACTCCTTAATATTTTTCTCTCCTTAAGTTTCTTCAATTTCCATTGAAAATTGGGAGCCAATTTTCAAATGGGAACAATCAACTTTCTGTTGTGTCAATTTTCCATTCCTTTCTTCCAACGCTGTCTTTGGCTATCCCAAACTGATTGAAGGATTGCACCTATCCCTTGTCACTAGATCTCCCTACCTCTTAGAGCACTACATCTTCACTTCCCCATTCTCGTTAGCCAGTGCCTTCGTTGAGTCAAATCCCCTGTTCAATTCTCCGTGTCTGCATGAAATGAAATTCTCCTTTTTCACCCAAGCTAGGCTCGCTACTCCAGCCTATTCAGAACTAGGGCCAGTCGGAAAAGCAAGCCTCAAAATGAGGCCCTCAAGCCCAAATCGAGCAACATATAGTTTCTTGTCCAATTCCACTATCGTTGGCCTAGTAGTAGGCAGGACTTTCTGAAGTTTAAGTGAGGGAGGATCACTCCTAAAAAATGCCAAAGGGTCTCTTTCCCACAACTTTGTTCCTTCCAAATTCATGGATTTGCCATTCTGAAAACTCCAACAAGACCCACCGGAATTTCCCCACATCTGATTGAGTGCAGCTCCTTTTTTCACCACCTCTGCATAACTAGGCTCATTATGCAGCCCATCATACATTAAGACTATTTACTTCTCATTGCTCCATGTCCATGGCACCACACTTTTTATACACCTAGCCCAAGCTTTCTAATTTTACCTTCATCTCCTAACAACGAAATTGCAAAATATCCACCAGCTTGATGATTCCTTGCCCTCTAGAATTCTCAAAGAAAATCAGCCCCTAGAATAGAACAATTTATAAACATTTGAACTTTGTCGCATTGGAATCTTTTTAATAATCCTCTAGACCTCTTAAAAGAGCTGAATAATCTCTTCCCTCTTCCGAGGCATATTTTGTCTGTTTATGAAGCCCTTTACTAAATCCAAATTCATACAAATCTAAATCCAAAGACTCAAATCTCATACTTCAAAAGACAACCTTAAGAGTAGATATCTAGAGAGAGAGAGGGGGGGGGGGGGAATCACTTTTTTTTTTTTCGAGAAAAATATTTATTTCTAAAAAATGTTCGTAGGAAGTGGCTTATTTGCAGATACTCGTGCATACTTCAATATTCCTCTGAGTTTGAGCGTCATATCTATTGTTGCACCACAAAATAGTAGAATAATTGGACAATTTCTTGCTTCTTAGTACTTGGAATACAGCAAATAAAATTTGTGAATAGAACTATATAAATGTAAAAGGAAAACATACTAAAAAAAAAAAAAAACTGAAATGATAGTCCAGGACCAATAAAATGTTACAATTATTTCCCAATTACAACCCTGAGAAAACAAACAGAACCTAATCTAACTAAGAGCAGACCTGTCAATTTGCCTAAGCTGTTTTGCCACCTCCATCATCATTGGCCTATCTTCCGCTTTTTTATTGGTGCATTTAAACGCAAGTGCTGCAAGATCTTGCAACTGCTGCTCTTTCCCAGGCCAACCTTCCTCTTCCAATATTGAAGGATCCACAACCTCACTAAGCAGACTGTTTTCAAGATCAAGTCCCTCGAGATTGGATAGAACAAAAGAATCAACATTCGCATGCTCATCCTCACAAAACCAGCGTTGTCCAATCAGAAGCACAAATAGAAGCATACCGAAAGCAAAAACATCCACTTTCTCGTTCACAAAACCAGTATTTAAATATTCAGGTGCAATGTACCCTATTCTTCCCCTCACAACATCTTTTACGTGTGATTCCCCGTCAGGAATGGAAATGCACAGTGAGAAATCAGACAATTTGGCCACATTATGTTTATCCAATAGAATCGATGCAGCTCTAATATCCCTGTGGATTATGGGCCTAGAAAATGCAGTGTGGAGGTACGCAACTACATTAGCTATATCCATTGCGATCCTCAGCCTACATTTCCAAGCTAAAGGCTGTCGATGTGTTCCACGGGAACTGCAGAGACTACTTTCAAGACTTCCATTCTCTGCAAATTCATGCACTAGAATTGGAGTTTGGGCCTCTAAGCAGCATCCTATAAGCCTCAGAACATTCTTGTGGACACTCATCCTTGATCCAATCACAATGCTATTAACAACAAATTGATGCACCACAAATTCACCGCCAAACTTCTTAACAAAAACTGGTCTGTCTTGAAGAAAACCCTTGTATAATCTACAATCTCGTGCCAAACATAAAGAAAGTGTGTCATAATTATTTGTTACTCTCTCGATCTCTTTGGTAGTGAAGTTACGAATAGGATTACATTTTCCATTACAAAAGGAAATCAGCTCCTGCATCAACATACTTCCATTTTTTATAAATGATGCCTCATCTCTCGCTTCTCTCTTCTTCTTCATTCTCAAGCACACACTCATCTTGCTCCCCTGACCTGTCCAGAAAAGTCATTGAACAAAAAAATTAGAAACAGGTCTGCTTATATGCAAATGTATCCACTATTAATTCAAATATGAACAAATAAAACAAACTAAAGTCCTCACAAGCATCATGCTTTTTAATTTTTATTTCTTTTCTTTTTTTTGGATTAAAGAAGAGAGTTTGCTAAGAGAAAACAGAAAGACGTGCAATAAGAGAATAAGTATCCTCCAAAACTAAAATGCAGTACTGGAAAAAAAAAATTAAACAAAACAATAAAGCTTCCCAGCACTTGTAAATATCAGCCAAAGAATTTCCTCTGTAATCTACAAAACTTCAAGATCACAAGCAAGCCAAGAAAACCATCTTGTCCAAAATTAAGCGCACATGCTACACTGACCCTTGAAGAGTCTAGCATCTCTCGCCATCCAAATACAGCAAACCATTGCCATCTAATCACATCTTCAAAAAATCTTCACAGTCTTCTCCGTCCCAAAACCCCTGGAATGGGTCAATAACATAGTTGATTCCAGATGTACTCGTTGTTATCCAAACATAACAAAAAGACAAAGACTACAGGACCTAGACTAATACAAAAGAAATTGCTAGTGGTCTCATTATTATGGTACCGTATAACACGAACAACAAACATGCTTCAGCTTTGTGAATGAGAATAGGCTAATCACTAAACATTATAGATGTTTCGAAAGCACTCTCTTCTTGTAGATAAAACTAACTACACTAGTGATTTTATGGGGCATTCTGTTCATATTTGCTCAGATTGATAAGCCCTATGAGGATATAAAGCAGGTGTCTGGAGAAACCAATAAAGGGCAAGTTACTAAAGTAATTCAACAAGGAACAGAGCATAGTGGTACTGCAGAGGCAAAGATTGTGAGAATTAATCAAGCAGCAGAAACAATTAAAATTGATCAACTAATGGAAACTATAGAAGCAATGCCTTATAGCGAATTATTCATACACAGCTACGAAGAGTTATTGCCACATGGCTTGGAGAGATAGGACTGTGATAGAAGATAGCAACAGATGTTGGTGATGTTAGTTGTATTTTGTAGTCGTTCCTTTTCTTTAGGAAGTTAGTTATCAGTCAGTTAAGCAGTTTCTGTATATAAGTAGATTAAATGATTGTATTTAAACTGAGTTGCTTGTAAGTTTCATTTGATTCAAGAAATAAAACTCAAAGTTTATTTAGACTCTCTCCCTCCGTGAAACCTTTTATATGGTATCAGAGCTTGAAGGTACATCCATGGCGTCCCCAGATTCAAGCAACCAATCCGATCCATCCTCACAACCGAATATTAACACCCACACTGAATTGAATTCCTCTTCTAATCTCTCAAATCCATTTTTCCTCAATTCAAATGAAAATCTAGGTAGCATCTTGGTTACACAACCACTGCTTGGCATGAAAAACTATCACTCTTGGTCAAGAGCCATGATTCTAGCTCTCACTGCCAAGAAGAAGATAGGTTTTATCAATGGAAAAATTGTTATACCTGATCCAGAATCTCCTCTCTATGAAGATTGGCTAAGCTGCAACACGATGGTAATTTCTTGGTTGATCAATTAAATGCGCGCAGATGTGTATGGCAGTGTGATGTATTGTCAAACTGCTAGAGAGATGTGGTTAGAATTGCAAAATGTTTTCTCTCAAGGTAATGGTCCCAAAATCTACAATCTTCAAAAGGAACTTTGTTATATTACTCAAAATCAGATGTCAGTAACTGAGTATTTTAGGAAATTCAAAAGGATATGGGATCAATTGCTAAATCTAGAACCATAATCAGAGTGTACATGTGATGCAAATAAAACCCTAAGTACTAATCATGACAAAGCCTATGTCATGAGGTTCCTTATGGGATTGAATGAAAATTTTGAAACCATTAGGACTCAAATTCTTATGTATGAGCCTCTCCCTTATGCATTAGTCCTTCAAGAAGAGTCTCACAAGAATGCTGGACATGGAGGATCCTATACTGCTAAACCTGATACTGTGGCAATGTATGCAAACTCAAAGGGAAACAGCTCTAGTAATTCAAAATGGAACAAAGGAAACAACAAGAAAGAGAGACCTACGTGCACTCATTGTAATATGCTTGGGCATACTATTGATAAGTGCTTCAAGTTACACGGATACCCACCTGGTTACAAGCCAAAAGGGAGATTAAGTGCAAATCAAGTTTCTTGCACTCAAGGAACTATGATTGAGAATTCTTCCCAAAGTCAGATTCAATGTCCTATCACAAAGGCTCAATGTGAGCAATTGTTGGCTTTTCTTAATACAGGATCAACTCCTAATGACAATCATCATGTTGCTAATGTAAGTGTTGGTAATGGTTTGTCTGGATTGATCTCTGGATCTGCTAGTGTTCATGGCGCCGCTGCTGTGACAGTCAATTCTTCCCAGCCTCAAGCACATAATAACTACCTTGAAACCATGTCAGGTTTTATGTCTAATCCTTTCTTTACTCCCAATTTGACACACTCTATTTTCTCAGCCAAATTGGTTAATAGAACTTGTTTTGGATCCACTGATTGGCTCATAGACACGGGGGCTACTGACCACATAGTACATTCAATTACTTGTTTCACACATATCACAGTCACTTTGAATACTCATGTGAATCTACCCAATGGTGAAATTGCTTTGGTCAAACACATTGGGACTGTCCAAATCACTAAAACCCTTATCTTGTACGATGTTCTTTGTGTTCTTTCTTTCAGCTTTAACCTCATATCTGTCAATCAACTTGCTAAATCACTTCTTTGTTGCCTTATTTTCTTTGGAAATTTATGTTATATCTAGGACCTTACTCATTGGAGCACGATTGGTCTGGGTAAAGAGTGCAATGGGCTCTACTTGCTGGAAGAAAGCAAGTATGTTTCTTCTTCTTCAGCTTTTTCAGCCAATAAGCCACAGTCACATGTATGGCATTTCAGGTTGGGACACTTATCAAATGCCAAATTGGCTTTGATTAAGTCCAATGATGTACCTCCTTTTGATTCAAATAAAGACTTTCTTTGTGATATTTGTCCTATTGCAAAACAAAAGAGGTTAACTTTTAATAAAAGTTCTCATATTTCTAAAAATTGCTTTGATTTGATACATTGTCACTTGTGGGGTCCTTTTTCTGTTTCTACCATTGATTCATGCAAATATTTCTTGACCATTGTGGATGATTGATCTAGATCTACATGGGTTTACTTGCTAAAACACGAGTCTCAAACACAATCTGTTTTGGAACAATTTTGTAATATGGTTGAGACTCAATTTTCAAGAAAAGTGAGGTTATAAGGACTGATAATAGAACATAGTTTATTATGAGCAATTTTTTTACCCAAAAGGGAATTTTACATCAATTAAGCTGTGTTGAAACTTCTCAACAGAATGCAATAGTAGAGAGGAAGCATCAACATGTCTTATTGCAAGATTCCTTTTGTTCCATTCTCACTTGACTTTATACCTTTGGGGACATTGTGTCTTAACAGCAGTATATTTGATTAATAGAATCCCAACTTCAGTTTTGTCTCATAAAACCCCTTATGAAGTGCTTTATGGTCATGCTCCTTCTTATGATCACCTAAGGGTTTTTGGATGTCTTTGTTTTGCATCTACTTTAGCTCATAATAGGTCTAAGTTTACTGCTAGAGCTAGGAAGTGTGTGTTTCTAGGATATCCTTTTGGTGTGAAAGGTTACAAAGTCCTAGATATATCTACACATACTATTTTCATTTCTAGAGATGTGGTGTTTCGTGAAGAAATTTTCCCTTTTGTTGATGAAAATGAATCGGTTTTAGTTCCTTTTAGTTCTGAAGTTGATGGCCTTGCCACTTCCAGTTCAAGTAATGACTCATTTGTTACTCCCATTTGCATTCCTGAAAATCATATTCCTTGTTCAACTCCAATTAATGATTCTGTTTCAATTGAGGTTCCATCTTCTAATTCTAATCCTTCTTCTTCTTCTATCATTCCTATTGTTACTTCCCCTGATATTCATGATTCTACTGATTCTTTGGTTCCCTCTTTACCCGAACATACAGTTCCTAGTATTGTCCCAACAACACCAGTTTCTACAACAACAGCAGAACCACCATCTGCACTTCTCAGAAAATCAACTAGACACACCACACAACCTACTTACTTATAGGATTATTCTTGTATTGTTACTCACATTCCAGATGCACCTTATGATGTAGCTCAATGCCTTACTTACTCGCATTTGGAACCAAGTTATCAGTCCTACCTGATGTCAATTCTTCTCCTCAAGAACCTCAGTTTTTCTTTCAAGCAGTTAAAGATCCTCTTTGGAGAGAGGCAATGGACAAGGAGATTCAGGCACTTAAGAAAACTCACACTTGGTAGCTCTCAACTTTGCCACCTGGTAAATCACTCATTGGACGTAAGTGGGTATATAGGATTAAGCTGAATTATGATGGTTCAATTGAAAGATACAAGGCTAGACTGGTTGCAAAGGGTTACACTCAAAGAGAAGGTCTAGATTTTCTTGAAACCTTCTCTCCAACAGCCAAAACAGTCACTGTTAGAGTCTTGATTGCATTAGCAGCTGCCAAAGCTTGGCCTCTTCATCAATTGGACATCAACAATGCTTTTCTGCATGGGGATTTAGATGAGGAAGTATATATGTCCCTACCTCCTGGTTATCATAGTAAGGGGGGGAGTTCCTCAACACCTACTTCCTCTTCTCCTGTTGTTTGTAAGTTACTCAAATCTCTTTATGGTTTAAGGCAAGCCTCTAGACAATGGTACACTAAACTTTCCACCAATATTCAACAACTTGGTTTCATTCAATCTACTGTTGATCACTCCTTGTTTGTGCATGTGAAAGGTTCTTTGTTTACAGCTTTGTTAGTATATGTGGATGACATGGTCATCACAGGAAATGATCCAGACTGTGTTGCTAGTTTGAAGTCAGTTTTAGATGTCAAATTTGGAGTTAAGGATCTTGGTTCACTTAAACACTTCTTGGGGCTTGAGATTGCTAGAAGTGAGAAGGGTATTAGCTTGAATCAAAGGAAGTTTGCTCCTAATATATTGAAAGAAACAGGCATGATGGGATGCAAGCCTATTAACTCTCCCATGGAGCAGCAATTGAAGTTGTCCAAGGATTGTGGAGACTTGTTGTCAGACTCGAGCAAGTACAGAAGACTCATAGGCAAACTGATGTACTTAACCTTGAGCAGACCTGATTTGACATATGCAGTAAATATATTAAGTCAATTTTTGGCTAAATCAAGGCTTCCACACATGCAAGCAGCTACTAGAATATTGCAATATATCAAGGGAACATCAGGGCAAGGGATTTTCTTCCCTAGTGATTCAGATTTACAATTGAAAGTCTACTGTGATGCTGACTGGGCAGGATGTACAGACACTAGAAAATCATTAATTGGTTATTGTGTTTTCCTTGGGAATGCCTTAATTTCATGGAGATCAAAGAAGCAGTCAAGGTCTTCGACTAAAGCTGAATATAGGTCAATGGCAAGTACTACCTGTGAAATAACTTGGTTATTGTATCTATTGAGAGAACTTCAAGTGAAGCATGATAAGTCAGTTCTAATGTACTGTGACAACTAGACAGCTTTGCATATTGCTGCAAATCCCATGTTTCATGAGAGATCAAAACATACAGAGACAGATTGTCATATTGTGAGAAATAGAGTTCTTGATGGTACTATCAAAACATTTCATGTTGCTTCCAAGAATCAATTGGCAGATGTCTTTACTAAGGGACTTGGTGTGGATAATCATATCATATTAGTCAAGAAGTTGGGGATGATCAACATATTTGCCCCTAAGATTGAATATCCAGATTATGTGAAGGAAGATCAGAATGCAAGAGCTTTGCTCTTGAGGGGGGGTGTTAAGATTGATAAGCCTTGTGAGGATATAAAGCAGGTGTGTGGAGAAACCAATAAAGGGCAAGTTACTAAAGTAATTCAACAAGGAACAGAGCATAGTGGTACTGCAGAGGCAAAGATTGTGAGAATTAATCAAGCAGAAAAAACAATTAAAATTGATCAACTAATGGAAACTATAGAAGCAGTGCCTCATAGCGAATTATTCATACATAGCTATGTAGAGTTATTGCCACGTGGCTTGGAGAGATAGGACTGTGATAGAAGATAGCTACAGATGTTGATGATGTTAGTTGTATTTTGTAGTCGTTCCTTTTCTTTAGGAAGTTAGTTATTAGTCAGTTAAGTAGTTTCCGTATATAAGTAGATTAAATGATTGTATTTAAACTGAGTTGCTTGTAAGTTTCATTTGATTCAAGAAATAAAACTCAGAGTTTATTTAGACTCTCTCTCTCCGTGAAACCTTTTATAATATGCTATGGATCCTATAACACCTCCCAGATCAAAGGTGTTTGCAGTTGACCACTTCTTGCAATCATGATAATCCATTAACATTACCGCCATCCAAAATTATTCTACATTTTATTCTTTCTTAATTTTCATTTTTTTCAGAATATGTTATCTTGCATATTTACTTCGATAAGTAGCCTGGGTTTTAATTAATAGCCAAAGATTGAGTTCATATTACTCCACTGAAGTCGATTTGTAAATTGTCATGGCCCTATAAATTGGCAGTATGTGGTGTAACAAAATGAAGCTATTATTAACCTGGATTGGTAATATTTGTTCCTTTTAACAGGTGTTAGGGTTTCTATATTCCAGATTCAAGGACCTCCTTCTGGACCATAGGGTTTTCAAGGTCTTAAATGGCATTCTCTTCTCTCTCCTTGAGCTTCCCACCAAGGCATTTTCTCTTCTTTCTTTTTTTCAAAGCATGGGGTTAAGGTAAAGAAAATGCCATTTTGATAAGTTTGTACGTGAATCTAGGTTTGAGATGTCAAATACACCATATGAACCATAAAATAGAAACACATGAACCAGTATTTTTGGCAGTAAAACAATGAGCACATAACAAAAATCCAAAACAAAAGCAAAGGGCTTAACACCCATTTAAATCCATTCTCAATTGCAAGGGGATTGTTGTCAGAGATGATCATATATTCTCAAGATTGGTTCCAAATCGTCCCCGAGTGAATTAAAATCTTTTCCTTGCTCTGTGTATAGCTCTGTGTGTGTATATGTGTGTGAGGAAGAGAGAAAGAAGGTACCTTTTTGAGAACAGACCATGTATGGAAAATCCAACAATGCTTCTTCTTCTTCTTCCTAACTCTGCAGAAGTACCTCTGCAGGGAACAATTGAATATTGATGCACATCACAATGCAACCAAGTCCAAACGCCACCCACCCCAGTCAGCCACCTCCTTTCCTTCTTCCAGCTTTCTTCCAAGAAGATTCATGGGTTGACTTCCTCTTCAACCCAAATAGCAAAGGGGTTTGGTTAAAGGGGTTAACCCGACCCAACAAATAGAGAAAATTTTCCATGGTCGGGACTCAGAACTAACTTCTTCTTCTTCTTCCGAAGAGTGAAAACCCAAATGGCCTTTCAAGCGTAAGCGCCCAATCCCAACTTTCCCATGAACTCTTTCACAGTTTCACCCATCTGCGTAGAATTCCAATTTCCAACTCACAGAGTTCAGTCTTCTGCCGTAGCTCCTCTTACAACTTGACCGTCTAGCAGCAAGTTCATATCACGCACAAAATCATCTCGAGGTAAAATAAATTAAATTTTTGCAGTTTTTATTTTATTTTTGCAAAATTTTAAAAAAATTTCAAGCCTCTAGCATTTTTAATATTGCTTTATTGCCATATACAGACGCTATTCCAATTCATTGCATATTGTGTTAGATATGATAAATGTTTTACTAAACTAACTTTTCATAAACAAATTAATGGAATTATTAAATTTTTAGATATCTATAGAATTATTCAATTATAAGATTATTTTAAATATATTTTAAAAAAAATTGGCCTAATCATAAAATTTTATAAAATATAGATGAATAATAATGGTATACTTCTCATACAAAAGAAATATAGTTTATTCTAAAATAGTAATAATACATTTTGTTAAATAAAATAATAAATATTTTATATTTTAAATATAAAATTGCATGGACAAAAAGAATAATAGAAAAAATATCAATTTACAAAGAAATTTAACTATGTTTTTTTTTTGTAATTTTTAACTAAAAATTAACTTGGATATCTTTATAATTCGTTTTGGGAAGAAATTTTAAGGGATGGTTTTTTTTTCCTACTTTTTATGGGAAAAAAATTAATCATAGATTTTTTTATTTTTTTTTAAATGTTAATTATGTTTTGCTCATGTGATTTATCGTATAAGTTGTCATTACTTTATTGGGTTAGTCTATAAATGATGTAGTAGACTTAGTCTGCCGAATAATTTCTCGACCATTTATAATCTAATCACCCACCTACACAATTATTTATATTTTCATTTTATATAATTTAGGCAGCCTAATTGATCCCATATTTTAGCATTGATTATTTAAAATGAATAAACTGGTTATTTGGTCATAATAACTATTTTAACTATTTTTAAAAATAAAAAAAAAATTATTTGAGAGTACAAGTTCAAACACATTCAAATAACCTCCTACATCAAAATTCTTTGATGTGTCTTTTAAAATGCTGTTAAGAATTAAAAAGTTTCCTATCCAATTCCTAACATTTTCAAAATGGATTTCATTCTTTTCTAGTATGTTTAGAGATTTAGGAGTCATTTGTAATCTAATCACCCACCTATACCATTACTTATATTTTTGTTTTATACAAGGGCAGCGTAATCTTATATGTTTGCATTGATTTATTTATTTATTGCATAAAATATATAGACTTATTTTTTAAATCAGTGAATTGATTATTTGCTTGTAATTGCTATTTAATTTTTTTTTTAATTATATTACGTTTGGAAATACAAATTTCATGATTTGGGTTTGAATTTTATGTGGGTTTGGACAAAAAGTAGTATAAAATTTTATTGAGTTTCTTTCAAATCAGACAAATTCAAATTCAAGTCTTCGAAATTCATGTCTTCGAAATTCATACTTTCAAACACTATGTTAAAAAGTTTCAAACTATTCCGATATTTATTTAATAGCTAACACAATTTCACAGTGGATATAGCACTAATATGAAGTGTAAAGACATTGAAGAAAAAAGTAGACTTTTTTAGGTACATTTTGTATTTCATTTTATTAGACACTACAATCAACACATTATATATAGTGTAGAAATTTGTACGATCCCAAAAGGGGGTGAATTGGGTTTTAAAAACTTTTTGACTAAGTTAAACTTTTATATCGATTCATCACATATCATATCCCATTATCATAATACAAACGTGTATATAAAATAATTAAACTATGAGTATAAGCATACACGTGTACAGTATATCTTATTTAATTTAAATGTGTACATGCGAATAATTATAACTGTAAATAAGTAAGCATACATATAACAACACCAAAAATAATATGCATGGAAATGTTATAATTAATTAATTAATTATTATTAATTATTAATTAAATAAATAATATAATATAATATATTAATATAATATTATTATATTATATAATATGTATATAACTTTACCTAAAGGATCTTAGGAAGGAAAATTAAGAGCAGAGAAGCTCTCTGAAGCAACTCTCTCTCTCTCTCTATGACTCTCAACTTTCTCTCTCTATCCTCTACTCGTCTCCCTCTCTCTTCAATTTTTTCTCCGATACTCAGCCGATCGAAAAACTGAAAATACTATTAGATTCCTATCTCGCCCACCAACACTTTAATCAAAATGAATTCGTGATTCGGGCGTTGTAGGCACCACTCATATGGTAAGGTAAACTCTCACTCTTTCCTTAATTTTTTCTTAAATCTTTAGTCAAATCGACAATTGGACACCACCATGGAATCCTAGCTCCGATCCTCGTCATTTTAATCAGAGCAGATTTTTTGTAGAGACCCGCAAAATTATGGTAATTAAATAATAAAGAAATGAGGAAGAAAAGGAAAATTTTAAGAAGGTCAGCAGGGTCTCGTCGACAAATGCGGATCGTCGACGAGAAGTTACTAAGAGGACGTTTTCAAGACCCGAATTTTGTCGACGAGGAGTAAGGGTTTGTCAACAAAACTCCTCTTGGACTCGTTAACGAGGTGACGTGGCTCGTCGACGAGGCCACGTGCCAAGACATCTATAAATATACAGGAAACGGGTTTTTCAGCGTAGGAATTTCTCTCTCTCTCATTTTCTCTCTTTAAAAATGGGTTTCTCTCACTTCTCTCTAAGTTTCTAACTCCGTCTCTTCCCGATTTGACGATCAAAAGCTACCACGGTGATCCTGAGGAGATTCTCTACAACATAGCCAGAGCGAAATGTTGATTTAAGGAGTTTGGGAATCTTCCCAAAACTAGGGCAAGTGGATTATTTGAGTATTTCCAGTATTATCAAGTTCATTTAAGGTCAGATTCTATATTATATGCAAATATACTAGAATTTTGTGAAGTAAAATTAGTGTATTATATTTTCAGGAATATGGTATTTTGGGACCCTACAGGCAAGGATGAGAACCCCAGTGGATGGTATTTCAGGAATCCAAGTAAAATGATACATGGATTATAGTTTAGGAATTGTGCATATGTGGATTTGGAGAAGTATGTATGCGATAATCTTTAGGAGAATTCAGTTGTTTGATTGGGGAATTATATGTGTATATCTCAGGATGTTGAAATTATAAATGTCGCACGTGTGAGACTATAAATAGCAACTAGTGTTCAGATAGTCAAGTAAGGGAAATATGTTATGCTAGGAATTTTAGTATAATTATCAGTAGAAATTACATGTTTTACCAGATTATTATTATTCAGATTATAAATATTTGTATAGCAGAAAATACAGATTTTAGAGTGAAAATTAGGAATAGCTTCCGAAGTGGGGAGTGAATTGGGTTTTTAAAACTTTCTCTTTAGTTCTTTTAAAATCCTTAACTTCTTTTATAATTTAACCAATTCTTTGACTTGTTTATTTATTTTGTCAATCAATCAAGAACAATCAATCAACAACACAATTAAACACAATTAAACATTCAATCTTCAACCACACTTTGAAAGTAAAAACAATCAAACAATTAATCACAATTTCCAAACCAATACAACCAATTTGATCGCCAAATATAAATTCACTTCAGCTCTATAAGATTGATGGAAGCATTCAAGATTAGTATATGCAACTTTCAGCTTTTATGTTGTGTTCAGCCCTATAGTAAATATGAGTTTGAACAAAGCCCTGTATACATGAAATTTCTTCTTCAATATAAAAACCAATTACTCTTTCCAAACATCAAAATTCAAAAAACTCTTAAGATAATTTATCTTTGGGATGTTTAGCCAAGTAACGTACTCCCGTATGGTTTCCACAAAGAATGGTTCAATCAACGTACTCCCTTTCGGTTTCTGTAGCCCAAATCAAAATCAAACTTTAAGGTTTGCTTGATTTCCAAATATACGTAGTTTATATGATTTTAAATTTAAACCATCCACACAATTTAAATAAGTACTAAAAATAAAGAATAGGGAAAGAGAGAGTGAGACTGGGATTTTTATAAGGTTTGGCTTTAACATAGCCTATGTCCTCGCCTTTGGCAAACCACCAAATGATTCGCTAAACCTGTTCTATTGACGGGTGGAACAAAACTTTTACAAGCGATACCCCACGCTCAAACACTCTTTCACTAGGCTAGAGCCCGCCTCTCCAAATGATGTCCTCTCGTTCGGTCACTCCTTTAGGCTAGAGCCCGCTTCTCTAAGCAATATCCCATTGCTTAGCCAACAATCCAAACAATCCTTGGAACGTCAAAGAATTACAAGAAACAAGATATAATATACATTCAAATATACTCTCACAAATAGCAAGTTAGTATAAGTCCAGCACTATATACTTCAATGTAAAATATCAATATGAAATAGAATGAAGCTTAAGTGTAGAATTTACCAATATCTTTCTTAGATGAGGATTAGCAGTAGGTATTCAGAGAAGGAAGGATTAGCACTTCAGAATATCTCAGCAAAAGAGATTTGCAATGAGTGAACAAGAGAGCTTTGGAAGAACAAGAGTGCTTTCAGCTTCTAAAACAGATTTTTCAATTCATGTTCTGTTTTGATTTGCAAAACCATGTATTTATAGGCTTTCAAACTTGTTTCCTTGTTGCTAAAGTTTCCTTAGATAATTTCCCAAGTTTTTATAAAGTTCGGAGCCCAAGCAATATAAGTTTGAATTTAAAAACTTTTGAAAAATATGCTCGTTAACAGTGTTCAGATGACTGAAGAGTCGAGTTCAGTCATCTGAAGTTCCTGAGACCCTTTAAAAAATGAACTAGACACAGGGTCAGATGACCGAAGATAGGGTTCAAACGACCAAAGAGTCGAGTTCAGATGACCGAAGTCCAGGTTCAGTCATCTGAAGAGCTACTGCCTGTTTCTGTTTCTTCCCAGAAAATCTTTAGACGTCTGAGCTTATTTTTCAGACATCTGAACATGAAGTTTAGTCATTTGAAGTTACAATTTCAGTCATCTGAACAGAGAGTTCAGTCATCTGAACAGAAAAAAAGCTACTAAAAACATTTTCCATAAAAAAATGATTTGCTCTCTTAATCAAAACTTGTTTAAATTATCCTAAATAGGTTTTTAAGTCCTCATAAACTCCTGGAAAAGCTTCAAAACATATTTTAATCGATATTTAACTTTGAAATACTTACAATGGATTTCCTAAAAACTTTATATGTCATGCTTGAAATCATTCTCATTCTTTTTGCTTTTGAAGTTTGACAGCATTTGGAAAAACTCTTTTTAGTACTTTTCATTCCAAAAATGATTCTAACCTTTTTAAAATAATTTTTGACCTTATAAAAATATTTTCCAAGTATTTTAAAAGGTATCTAGGTCCAAGAAGTTAACTTAAGAGCTTCATAATATTTCAAACGATATTTAAACATTAAAGTACTTACATAAATACTTCTAAGACTTGACATTATAAACACTCAAGTCTTCATGCTTGTTTTGACTCTTTCTTGGTCTTCAAGCTTTAATATTTTTGAGCTTTCTCACTTTACTTTTCTTTGGCTCTTTTGACTTTAACATTCCTTGGCTTTCAACAAATCATTCATTACTCATATTCTTCAAGTTTTAATATATCATCTTTAAATCCATGTTTTGACTCTTTTAAGTTTCATTTGATCCTTGTGAGCACTTTGACCTTGCTTTCGTCATATACGAGCCCTGAAATAACATTACTCACACAAATACGTTAAATTCCACTTGTCTGTTAGCATCAAAATAAGATAACAAAAGTTTAAGCCTTGTAAGGCCAACATAAATCATGTGAATTTATTTATTTACACCGTGTGACATGAGCTTATAGCAAATTAGCACAGTATTTATGCAGCTACAAATAATATGTTTTACAGTATATTAGCAAAAAATATCATGGGATATATATATTTTATAGAATGATGGATTTTCAGTACATATACAGATAGAAATCTTACGGTATATTTAGAAACATGATTTACGATATATGTACAAAAACATATATTTTCAGCAATTTTAAAACACCATGATTTCAGAACCATAACACCTAGATTATCAGATATACAGACAGATATTCAGTTATACAAATATTAAATATATTCAGTCAACTATTCATATTTTCAGACTTATTCATATCAGTTTTACAAGTGTTATGGTTATTTCAAAATCATGGTAAAATAATAATATAGAAATATCAATTATATACATATAGTATCAGACCCTGATGGACCAGATTCAGTCAGCAAAGCACGGTACCGTAGCTATTTTCAGTTCAGAGTGCAACCACATAACTTAGATAGTATGTGGATTTTCAGCAGTCGATCGTGCCTATGTTGTGGACAGGCTTCCCGTCAGTTAGGGTTAAGGAGGCCGATCTAACTTTTGGAGTTTAGTTGACTTATCTTGGTCGGCCAGCCAGGATAGGTCCTGCCTTTGGGCTGCACAACCTTGTCATGAGGGGTTAAATCATGACTTTCAGTTATCCATCCAAGGAAATTTTCTCAGTTATTATATATATATTCAGATTTATAGAAACCGTAGATGTACCTATAAGTACTAGAAGTATTATAAATAGAATATTCAAAAAATCAGTTTATGTTAAGCAACATAGGTATGAGCTATATTCTAATATTTATACGTGTTTTTTCTCAGACTCAATTATTTACAGTATCTTTAAATCATATTTTAAAAATATGCAAACTCACCTACCACACACTAGTAATAGCATATTTCGTCTTACTGAGCGTTGTCTCATCCTAGTGACTTAACATTTTTCAGGTGATCCAGTTAGGCGAGCAAATCAAGCTCGCAGATAGAAGGGACTACAGTACTACCCTGTCTGTAAGGTGAATTGTAACGACTGGCTTATTAAATGGGTTTTTTTTTTTAGCATATAACATACTCTGATACCCTAGTATTAACCTAAGCAGCAGGAAGTAGAATCATACAAACATAACCAATATATACAATACAAAACCAATACCAGAGTACCACTATGTTTCCCAAAATATACACATATAACTGTTTTTCAAAAATTCCCTCAACAATACTGGGATGCACAAAAACGCTCCCAAAAATGATACTCACTCTCTGACAGGGCACTACAAACGCCCCTCTATTTGCGAGCCTGATCTGCTCGCCTACCTGGATCACCTGAAAAATATTTTAACACTGGGATGAGCCAACACTCAGTAAGAAGAAATATGCTATTACTAGGGTGTGCCAAATGAGCTACTGTATATATATCATGAAATTTGTTTCATATACACATGAATAACTGAGTACAAAAGTACAACACAAATAATAAAGTACACCACCCCTTTTCCCTATTACTTGACATATCAGTATTATGGTTATAACTCAAAATACTTCTAATGTATATAAGTAGGATCCCCGTTACTGTAAATCAATACGTAAGTAATAGTAACTGAAACTGTTCCCTGTGGCTATCTGTGTCATGACATGCCCCTCATGACGAGGTTGTGCGGCCCAAAGGCTAGATTTACCCTGACTGGCTAACCAGGAATAAATCACTGAACTCCGTCAGTCGACCTGCCCACCTCAACCCATATCTGGATGGGCAGCCTAACCTCTTCAAGGGCCTAGGTGGTCGACCGTACCACATATTATCTGAATAGGCGGTTGCACTCATAAAGTAACATAGTATCTGTAGCAACGGTACCGTGCTCTGTAGCTGCAAGTCCAACAGGGTCTGATATCATATAATATATTTCTATACATATCTATCTATTTTACCATGATTCTGAAGTAATCATAATAACCATGATACTGTATAACGTACTGAGATCTGAATAATCATAACATGGAACTGCATATTCTTAATACTGGAATTTGTATAATCATGGTACTGAAGTTCACATAATCATAGTACTTTAATCCGTGAAATCATGGTACTGAAATTCGTAAAAATCATGAAACGACAATTCGTAAAATATATCCTCGTACTACATACATATTCACAGGTCACACCATACTTTAATACATAATTTTTGTAAATAAATACACTGTATAATATTTAGAATTTTCCTAACATAGCATATTTCCCTTACCTTAACTTTGAAAAGCCCCTAAGGAATACAAGCCAAACACCCGCAGGGCCTTCTACAAAACACCCTGAAACCAACATATGCCAAAACATAACATCAGTATTTTTCCACCTATATCATTTCTTATAACCACCAGGAAGTCAAACACTGGATAAAAGACCTTACCCTGAATTTGGGATGAATTCCAACTTTATTTTCACAACGATCCGCTTTGGCAGATTCGCAGAGAACTCCGTCAAGAGCGTCGTGGTAGCTTCGGATTGTCGATCTGGCGACTGGTGGGGCCGGAATCGAAGAGAGAAGGGAGAGGGAGTCATAGGAGAGAGAGAGAGAAAGAGAGAGAAAGAGAGGAGAGAGAGAGAGAGCGGCGAGAAAAATGAGAAATATCCCGGGTTTCCATTATTTATAGGGCCAAATTCGTCGACGAGACCCTATGTTCATCGAAGAGCACTTCACAAAATTCGTCGACGAGGCCCTGTGTTCGTCAACGAAATTCAGAGCAGTCCGAACCGTCTCTCAGTATTTTCTCATCAATGAAGCCCTGTGTTCGTCGACGAAATTCTGAACACCTTCGTCGATGAAACCCTGTGTTCGTCGATGAAATCTACGGCCTCCTTCTGTTTCTGGTTCTATTTCTCTCCCTCTTATTATTACTTAAATGTTATAATTCTTCAGGTCACTACATGAATATTTTGGGAAGTTATTTTTGAGTAGTCCCTAGGTCCAGATAAGGGTATTTAGGAAATGGTTGTGTATGTATATTTTGAGAAATATTATGACACTCTAGTATTGTATTTATATGGTTATAATTGTATGTATTCTTCTTTTCGCTGCTTAGGTAGTTTATTGTGTCTCAGATTCCACGAGTCATACCTGGACCGCGATGATGGTTTGATTGTATAGTTAGGATATCAGAGCAGTGAAATTTTACAGTTCATATATGTAAACAAAAAAATGGTATGGTAAATTAGGTCGTTACATTTTTAATTTGGATTTCCTAAGCACCACTCCAAGGCTAGGGTAAGGATAGTGGAATTATATCCATTAATTATTTTTAAAGTTTAATTAGTATTGGGAGTGGGGGCCTAGGAAATGTTAAAATAATTGTAATTCTAGAATTAAGTTAATTGAATTGGGAAAAACGTAATTTTAGGGTTTTGAGTTCCGAACGCTGAGGGCATGGATTTAGGGATTTTAGCAGGCCTCTCAGTAAGCAGGTAAGGGAAATAAATTATAACAGTTATTTTTTGAAATTACTAGTTGAATAAATATGTGAAAAGGATAATATGATATTTTGTTTGAGATTATTATGATACGAATATCAAATTAAATTGTGTGGCATATGAGTTATACTAGAAATGTGTTTGAAACTAAGTTATGTGATTTGCACTGAGAATAAAGAGACTATGATATATATATTGAAATGTTTTATGCAGAAATGAAGATAATTGAAACCAATTATGTTTTATATATTGAATGGTGATGATATGAGATTTGAAATATGGGAAATGATGAAAAGTGGAATACATAATTATTTTATTGAGAACGATGAATTGTGATATACCAATGTGTATTTTACTAGAAAATGATGGAATAGTATATATGCACAAATATTTTTTATGATAAATGAGGAAATAATAAATATCCATATTTTTATTGAGAAATGTTGAAATACGTGAAATGAGATATATATTATTATGAGATGTGTTTGCCTAACAAGACTTACAATTCTTATTTTGATGATAACAAATCAAGATAAATTTGATATGGTTTCAAGTTGAACTATTGCAGGTAGTAGATAAAAGAAAACTCAAGTGTTTCAAAGCTAAACTCTAGGAATGATAAAGCTCAAGATGGACATATTCTATAAAAGCTTAAAGAATGAAAGATTATTGAAAGCTCAAAGTATGCTTAATGATCAAGGAAAGAACTCAAAGTAAGGAGTTGCATAAAGACCTAAGAAGTTGAAGAATTTAGAGTCATAATGACATCTTTATGTAATTACTTCATGTAAAGCTCAATATAAACTAAATTAAAGCTCTTCAAAAAGAAACTAAGAAAACCAACTTTGAAAGCCTTAAAATATGTTTTTTTAAATTAAAATTGTTAGTTTCGGTGTATTCCCAAGAGGGGGGTGAATTGGAATTTTAAAATTTATTCCTAAGTTTAGCTAATCCAACAGCAGTATATTCGCAACCTAGGGTTTATCTATACAGCTCCAAATGCGTAGATAAATATAACGTTCGGAAATTAAATAATGCGTGACATTCACAATATAACATACATGTGCGATAAGTAAATTACGAAAAAATAAAATGCACGCATGATATGTTATCAGGATTCGGCCAACTGTGCCTACGTCCCCACCTCTAGTTCGCAAGCCCGTGGATTCCACTAAAGGCTCATTTAACGAGTGGAGTGGCACTGGTTACAATTAGGTCAATTAGTAGGGCTGACCTCAACCAACACGTCATACTAGGATGACGCACCTAACTTTCCTAACCGGGTCTAAGCCAGTCCGAGACTATTCAACAGGGCTAGTCTCCCTTTTCAGGCCCGTGCCTGGAATACAACAAATGTGTAATACAATTTTTGAGTACACGGAAATATGCTTCTCACACTAAGCAGATATGTACTACAATATGTGCAACTAATAATCAATCCACACCAAACATGTAAGAACTGTAAGCTCAGTCGTGTATATGTGCAATCTACACTTAATATAATGATTATACTCAGTCAAACGCAAGAGTGTTCAAGCAAGCTAATCTTTGAAAACATAATATATGAAATCTCAATATCAGATTAATGTTTCAAAGATGCTAGCAATATTGTTTAAACGAACTCAAAAATATTTTCTCAAATTGTATCAAGCACATAAGTTGTTTGAAAACAAGCTTTATAAAATGTTTTGCACACAAAAATAATTACTTTAGAAATCTTGCAATGACAAAGCAAAGATCCTCAAGTTAAAGAGTTTTCCTAACACAAGATTTATCAAGTTAAATCCGTGGGAAGAACTTTAGCCAAACTCTCAACAAAAATCAAACAATACAAATATCAATGAGAGTATAGAGCTATTTAGAATGAAGCACTAATATTCTAAACACTCTCTCTAGGCTTGGATGATCAAAGATAATGAGGTAGAGGAGTATTTGGGATAGTATTTGACAAAATAGGCTTTTTAAATTTGAGAGGATTTTTCGTTAATGATCTTGCTAATCTCTTACTAATTTGCACAAATGAGCCCCTATATATAGAAGTTGGGCAAATTATGACCATTTAGGACATGTAGGGTATTATTATTATTGTTTTAAAACATTTTAACACATTTAACCCTATTTTATTATTTTGACCACGGTAAAAATATTAGGCTAACCCGCAAGCACCAGTTGACCAAAGCAAGGTTCGATTGACCAAGTTGTGCACGTTCGGTCAACCGGACATGATTTGAACTAACAGTTTGGTTGACTAGACATGGCATCCCAAAGGCGATTTTTCTTTTCTTTGTGGTTCAATCGACCGGAAGCTTTTGAACTGAGTAGTTCGGTCAATCGGAGTAAGGTTCCTAAAGGCGATTTGTCATTTTCGCGCAATTCAATCGACCGGGAGCTTTTGAATTGAGTAGTTTGGTCGACCAGAGCGTTGAGTTCTCACACGTGGGAACTCGGTCAACCATGGCATTGGCTTACTTTTTGGGCTCGGTTGACCGTAAGGTAAAACGGTTGACTCTAAGGAAGTTCGATCGACGGGGAGGTTTTGAACTAGTCGTGGCTCGGTCGATCGGGAAGTGGACCAATTGTTGACCCAGTCCCGGTTTGGTCGACCGAAAGATATTGTACTTTCAAGTACGGTTGACCGAACATGTATTTTTCATACATTTCGGTTCAATTTGATTATGTGATCACCTTTTTCATATGACCATGTATATATGTGCATGTATGAGTGCCCAAGGATCATTCTAGGTCTTCTTTAGGACACCGAAAAAATTCGGCATCGGTCAACCGAAGGGTGATCCCTAAGGTCTTTCTAAGATCATTTGATTTTCAAGTGATGTGTAAGGACCTAGAGTCGTTCTATGGTCTTTGAGCTTTGTACTTCTACATGCATGATGTGCACCAATTATTACAGACCATTCCTAATTAAATATTACAGACCTGAATTAAAATTAATATAAATTACAACAATAAATATTCAACTAGGGTCTTCATTTTCCTCCGGGTCTCTGAGTGCCATCATATGATATTGTCAAGACAAACTTGCACATCAACTCGGCAGACATTAAATACCTGAGTATTTGTCATAATCAAAACAGGGTATGACCCATAGGGTCAACAAAAATGATAAAAGTCTCAAATGAGGAGAAATTTTCTAAATTAAATATAGTTTTCTGACAGCCAGGCGCCTGCCCAATTCAAGTAGGAGACTGCTCATTTTAAGGTGTTTAAAATATGGCAGACAGTAGGGTTCTAGGCGACTGCCTATGACCTGCTAGGCTTCTGCGTGGTCAAGACAGGCACCTAGCTGTGTTTTGACAGGCGC
The DNA here is from genome assembly GCF_029873635.1 of Malania oleifera. Taxonomy (NCBI): domain Eukaryota; kingdom Viridiplantae; phylum Streptophyta; class Magnoliopsida; order Santalales; family Ximeniaceae; genus Malania; species Malania oleifera. The sequence continues at coordinate 116,063,002 of NC_080420.1, forward strand.
CTGCCTACTTTTTGTGCTCCAAGATTAAGCTATGGCAGACGACTGCCAAATCGCGGCAGGCAACTGCCACTTGAACGGTGTGTTTAAAAATACCAGTGGGTAAATTTTTAAATATGGTTTCTTGGGCTCTACTCTTTTTGTAAACTTGATCAATACTCCAAGCAAACTTGGGGGACAAGAAATTAACTTTTAAACATCTATAAATAGCCCACAAGACAAGGATTTTTTTCAACCAAGAAAATCTTTCAGCAATCAAGAATTCTCAAAGTGCTCTAAATTTCTTTTGTTCACATTTTGCTTTCACTACTGTGTTGCTGTTGATCCTAGCTTGAATTTGTGTCTTCAAAGTCTGAATCTTTCAATCCAAGGAAGAAAAATTTGGTGATTTAATTCAATTGAGCTTCAATTTCTTTATATTGAATTACATTGATGTATATAGTGCTGAATTTGTACTAATCTAGTCCGTTTGAGAGTGTTCTTGTACGCAGCTATTATTTTGTATTCTTGTAGTGTTTTTGATGATTGTAGGTTGTTGGATCATTGGCTAAGCATGAGGTACACTTAGAGAGGTGCTGTTCTAGCCTATTAAAGGAGTGACTGAGTGTGGGGTCTCACTTAGAGAGGCGGGCTCTAGCCTACTGAAGGAGTGTGTAACGGTGTTGTTCCACCTGGCAAAGGAACTAATTTCGTGGAATCCTTTGGTGGTTTTCCAAAGGCGAGGACGTAGGTTGGGGATAAGACGAACCTCGTAAAAACCCAATTTCCCTCTATCTTTCCCTTTACTCTCTTTAATTTCCAGCATACATATAAATTGCGTGGATGTTTTAAATTCTTAATCATAAATACAACGTAGTTTGGAAATTAAGTAAACTGAAGTGTAAATTGTTTTTGGGCTTGCGGAAACCAAAAGGGAGTACGTTGATTGATCAATACTTTGTGGAAACCACAAGGGAGTACGTTGTTTGGTCAACACCCCCAAAGACTCTTTAACTGAAAGTTTATTTGAAGTCTAAGCTTTTTGAAAGAGTGTTGGATTTAATATTGTACATCATATTGAAGAAGCAAAACCATGAATACAGGGCTTTATATAAGCAAGCATATATTATCATTCTCTACAAGGCTTAGTTCAAATTCATATCCACAAGGCTTATATAAACAAACAACCATCTTAAGTTGTTACATTACTAAAGTGTTGTATACTTTAATCTTGGTTTGGTTGTTTGCTTTCAAATTGTGGTTGATTGGTTTGATTTGTGGATTAAATAAAGAAATAATTTTTTTACTAAAAGTTTGAAGAATTAACAAGAAGTTAAGAATTCCTAAAAAGATTTAAAAGAAAATTAAAAACCCAATTCACCCCTTTTGGGACTACACCCTGGTTTTTGTTTATATAAGCCTTGTGGATATGAATTTGAACCAAGCCCTGTAAAGAATGATAATATATACTTGCTAATATAAATCCCTATATTAATGGTTTTGCTTCTTCAATATGATGTACAATATTAAATCCAGCACACAAAATATACTCACAATGCTAAGACGTATCAAGGGAATGAATATATGAGAGTATTTGGAGTGGAATAGGCAAAATTATGTTTTTGAGATTGAGAGGATTTTCACTAATTGTATTGTTAATCTCACCTTAATTTTGCAAATGAACCCCTATATATAAAGAATGACAAAATTATAACCGTTGGGGACACCAAGGGTATTATTAAATTTATTTTGAAAATTATTAAAAAAATTAACCATGTTTACTTAATTTTAACCGCGGTAAAAAATAATTTAACTCGAGAGATTCGGGTGCCCGGTCTGAGGTTTGGGTGCCCGAATAGACTTAGTCAGAAATTCAATTTTTAAAGGTTCAGGTGCCCGATGTCAGGGTTGGTTGGCTGAACCAAAGACAGAAACTTTCTGTCCGCGGTTCGGGTGCCCAAAACTGAGTTTGGTTAACAGAACCAGCAAGTTTGGTCGCCCAAGGCCTTTTTGAAAGCAGAGGTTCGGGTGCCTGGGTTGGTGAAAAGTGTTTTGACATGGGTTCGGTCGCTTGAGGGCGATACGTTTATTACATGTTTGGTTGCCCGAAACTTGATCAATCCGCTGACTTCTCAGTGGTTCAGGCACCCAAGGTGTTTTGAACACCTGGGGTTAGGTCGCCCGACCTCTCACATATTTTCAATTAGTCCAAATTTTGCTTTAATTAATTTCCCTTATATTATAAGTGATATTGGGGACTTTGTACACTAGGTGTTGGGACCTAGGGTATTTCTAAGGTCTTTTTAAGTACGCCAAAAAACTTGGCGTCGGTCGACCCTAAGGTATTCTTTAAGGTCTTGAACTTATAAGTTCCTACATGCATGCAATGAAGATTATTACAGACCTTTGCCCTATATCACTATTACAGACCCAAATAATATAAATTACAACAAGAAAATAGTCTTCAGGGTCTTCAACCTTCAAGTCTTCACGTGCCATCAAATGATCTTATTATTATGAACCTGCACACAAACTTGACAGACATTAAATACCAAAGTATTTGTCATTATCAAAACTAGGAATGACACATAGGGTCAACAGGTCGGGATTTGGTTTTTGAGCATTTCAGTTTCTATTTCGAAATTAGGTAAGGGGATTATGTTTAATGCAGTGTTTTAATGTTTTTTATCCGATGGAAATAGTTATGGAATGGAGTTTTTATGTTTTCAGTTATTCTTTTGAAAACCAATCGTTCGAAATGCTTGTTTTCGAACCTAGGATATACGATATGATATTTTGTATAAAAATGAACACTGGAAAGTTTGGTTTGATCCTATAAAGCATTTATTCATTGTTTTCTGTGGTTGCCTACGAGCTATGTTTTAAATATGGAAAAATGTGTGGCATGTGATTATGATTTTTAGAGTGATGGATATATCAGGATGGGTATGTTTGTGTAATGCTGAATTGTTTGCGAAAATACTAGAACTGTTTTGGGAATTGTAGGAACTTTATGAGAGGACCGAGGTCGAGTTTGTATTAAATGGCCAAGCCTAGGTTTTATGAAATGTGTTTTAAAGTATAGTTTTAATAACCTAAATTGCACAAAATGCTTTAGGAAACCCGAGAACTTAGTGTTGTGAGCATGGTACCGTTGCTAGAGATAGTTGCACCATTTGACCGTGTGTGCCCACATTTACAAAAGTGGTGTTGGGTGGTCCGAACCGAATTGCCCTTGTTAGAGGTAGTACCCTTCTAGGAAGTGGTGGGGCAAATGGACCCGCAAGTGATTGCGGAAGCCTGCCGTCGGCAAATACAGGGAGTTGAGTTGACTTGGCTTGGGTTGATCCCCCAAGTTTTATCCAGCCTTTGTGTAGTGACCCAAAGGATAATATTATTTTAATAATAAAGAAGGAGGAAAATGGAAACAGGAACAAAAGGAGGCCGTAGACTTCGTTGACGACATCGCACTTTGGAGATAATAATAATTATAATAATTTCAAAAAATTGCCAAGCTTCGTCGATGAATACAAAAGATTTGTCAACAAGAAAATACCAAGAGATGGAATCGGGCTCCTCTGAATTTCATCGACGAATACAGGGTTTCGTCGACTTACTGAATGATTCGTCGACGAAGTGACTTGTCTCGTCGACGAATCTGCCCCTATAAATAGTGGAAAATCGAATTTTTAATCCATTTCACGCCACTCATCTCTCCGTCACTCTCCTCTCTCCTCTCTCATTATGCTCCCTCCATTTCGTCTCTCTCGCCGTCCTTACTCCTCTCTCTCTACCTCTTCTCTCCGCACTATTTTTTTCTCTCTTCGTTTTCGGGCCTATTCCTTGCCGGATCGAAGATCTGAAGCTACCACAACGCTCTTAGCAAAGTTCTCTACAAGTCTGCCAGAGCGGATCGTTAGTGAAACGAAGTTGGATTTCATCCCAAATCCAGGGTAAGGTCTTTTAGTCTATTTTTGGCCTTACGACAATTATATGAAATAATGTAGACGAAGAAATACTAATATTTTGTTTTGAAAAATGTTGTTTTCAGGGTGTTGTATAGGAGGCCCTGCGGGTGTTAAGCTAAAATACCATAGGGGCTTACCAGTAGTTAGGTAAGGGAAACATGCTATGCTAGGGAACTCTTTTATGATTCCAGCATGAATTATATATTTTATCAAATTACTATTCAGGTTATATATATACATTATAGTTTCCAGGACTTGATAATATTAGTAGGTAATTGTGTGGCTTGAGTCGATAACAGAAACAATATTATATTTATAGAATTTGCAAGTACTATGTTTATAGTCATTAACAGAAATACCATGATATTTACACAATATAGAATGATGAATTTTTCAGTGAATAGTATACACAGAAATACGCATTTTTAGTAATTTTAGAATAACATGTTTATCAGTACCATAATGCCCCAATACACTGTTATTTAGATAGTAGTTCAGTTATATAGAAAACAGATTTTCAGTCAGCTTATGTAGAAGTTTTAGTTAAATTTTATGGGGTTATGGTTGTTTTAAAAACCACAGCAAAAAAAATAGTATATTATAGGTATTAGATATCTATATATTATTAGACCCTGATAAATCAGACAACAGAGCACAGTATCGTAGCTACAGATATTCAGTTCAATAGTGCAACCACTTTACTTAGAAAGTAAGTAGTATGAGGTCGATCGTGCCCACGTCGGGACAAACTCTCCATCAGATATGGATTGAGGGGGGCTGACCAGACCGTCGGAGTTCAGTTGACTTACCCTGGTCGGCCAGCCAGGATAGGTCCCGCCTTTGGGCTTCACAACCCTGTCATGAGGAGTTAAATTATGACATACAGCTATCCAAGGGAATTTCTCAAATATTATAAGTATAAGTAGATTTTCAAAAATAGTAGTATTAGTATGAAAAGTAGTTTCATACAGATTGACATGTTAAATAACATAGTTGATGGTGTTATTATAAGTTATGCAATATCAGCATTTCCAAATTCAATTATTCGTATTATTTTTAATTCAGGTTATTTTTACTGACTATAGCTCAGTGGTCACACACTAGTAATAACATGTTTCGTCTTACTGAGTGTTGGCTTATTCCAGTGTTGAATTGTTTTCAGGTGAACCAGTTAGGCGAGTGGAGCAGGCTTGCAGGTAGAGGGGTTGTTGTACTGCCTTGTCAGTATAGAGTGAGTATATTTTTGGAAGCGTTTTTGTATACCCCAGCATAGTTGAGGGTATAGTGGGGAACAGATATATGTGTATATGTTAGGAAACATGTTAGTACTCTGGTATTGTGTGGTATTATATATAATTATGTATGAATATGTTTATTTGATTTCTGCTTCTCGCTGCTTAGGTTGATGATTGGGTTTACCTCATATGGTATCAGAGCATGTAGATTATTATAGTATAAAAAAAAAAAAAAGAACCCCAGTTTATTAAGCAGGACGTTACACTTCAGGCCGCACAACCCTGACCACGTGGGTTTATACATGGCGAGTAGTTCCAGGATGTATCTTTTATGCATATCTGTATATTTATGTAATGATATTATTATTTCCAGAATTGTTTTATATTATGATAAATGAGTATTTATATACTATGTTCAATAATAGAGACATGTATGGTGATTTTGAAATACAGTAAGACGCATGCTAACCCTACACACTGTCATTAACTTATTCTTCCATACTGAGAGGTGTAATGACCCAGAGAAATTGTGGCATTTTTTTAAAAATAATGATAAAGAGGGATAAAATAGGAGTTGGAAGGAAAAGAATGGGGCAGTGCGTTCGTCGAAGAATTTACAATTGGGCTTGTCGACGAGGAGAGAGTTCATCGACGAGCCTTCTTCTTGGCCTCGTCAACGAGATGACGTGGCTCGTCGACGAAACCCAGTGTATAAATAGGGCCAACTTTCATTTTTGGCTGAAATCTCGCGCAAACATTTCCCTCTCTCTCTCTCTCCTCTACGCCCCTCCTACCTTCTCTCTACGATCTCGGGCCGGATTCTCGACGGTTCGACGACCTGAAGCCACCACGACTCTCCTGGCCAAGTTCTCTCCAAGTTTACCGAGGCGGATCGTCGGTGGGGCTGAGTTGGAAACCATCCCAAATCTAAGGTAAGGTTTTCTACTCAGTATTTGGTTTCTTGATAGTTGTAGAAAGCGTAGTACGCGTAGAAATATTGAACTTTAATTTTGAGAGATGTGATTTTCAGGTTGTTGAGTGGGGGAATCCTGCGAGTGCAGGACTGAGTATCTTAGGGGCTTTTCAAGAATCAGTTAAGGGGATAAACTAAGTTAATTTTTTATGAAATATAAATATATGATATTACAGCATTGGATTTTAGAAAAATAAATATATTTATATATACACTATTTTGGGAAAAACTGCTGTGAATGATGATATGTTCAAATTATACAAGAAACCTACTTTGTGTGGCATGAGTAAAATTTATGGTAAAATACTGTTTTCTAGGAAATGTGAAATGTTATGGAATATGTTATGGATATGTTTGCCGACGTACGAGCTGTGCTATTGATATGTTTGCCGGGGTATAGGCTGTGCTATTGATATGTTTGCCAGTGTACGGGCCGAGTTATGGAAAAATATGAAATACCGACGTACGGGCCGATGATTTTCATGATGATATATATATTCATGCAAAACAATATGATGATATTGATTTGATAATAAATGGTATGAAATATCCATGTATCACAGTTTCAATATATGTTATATGTTATCAGAACCTAGTTGGCTTAGTTTAGGGTAGCACTTGCACAGTATCGCTACTATGTGTCCATGGTCATCATGATCATGATATTGTGTTAACGCTGTTATACGGAGTAGCGTGAGGTTGGATGGACGATGTGGTTTTAAGGAGTGTGAACACCCCTGGTGTACGGATTAGGTCTGGTAGATCCATTGGACTTACAGACTGTACTTTTGACTTGGCAGTGGTCGGCCAGCCATTGTCAGGTCCCACCTTCGGGTCACACAACCTAATCATGTGGGGGTAATATATGACAACAACCAACTAACCTACCAGGATTGTTTTCATATTATTATTATTATTATATGAGATCAAATATGTTTATGAAAATGCAGTATGTTCTGCCATGCTACGGTGATATATATGTTTTCCCAGATATGACATAACAATTTACTAAATATGTTTCTATATGGTATATGTATAACACGGAATACTCATGTTGCCACACACTAGTATTAGTTTATTTCCCTTACTGAAAGGTGTCTCACCCCAAAATTTCATGAACTTTTCAGTAGTCCTGGATAGGAGCGTAAAGCTCTGCTGAGGTAGATACAGTTAACCTGCCCTTTCTGAAGGGTAAGTCGTTTGCGAGGGCTCAATGGTGGGTTTTTGGGTATAGACCCTAGGGTTGGTCTTTGGTTTACTTTGGGACATGTATTATGAATATAGCAAACTCTGGTATTGTGCTAAATGATATAAAGGTATGTACATGGTTTTATGATTTCCTGCTGCACAGTCTTCCGTTTTATGTGTCTGATGTATCCTTGGTACCCACAGGTACAGGTGAATTATAATCTACTTGGTTTATTATATTGGTTTTATTATCATAGGAAAAAAATATATATAGAAATTAAGCAGGTCGTTATAAGAGGTGTCTCACCCAGTTATACAATGTATCTTTTCAGGGAATCACAAAGATCGAGTTTAGCTGATTCCAGGGGGTGGAGAATAGAATAGTTTTGTGTGAGTGTCTTCAAGAACTTGGATGTGAGTAGTTATTGTAGTATGCCTTAGAGCTTGTATCATTGGTCATGTGGACCGAGTATGTGAACTCGTGTTTTTGAATGTAATATGTGTATGGACAGAACCTTGATATATATATATATATATATATATATATATATATATATATATATATATATATATATATATATGTTGATTTAGACTCTAGTAATAGAATGTTGAGAATGTTTCATTTACTCCACTGCATATCGTATGTGATAGGATGGTATCAGGTACTCAGACATCACTAAAGTAGCACTCCGGGCCCACATGTCGGGTTGGAGCGTTACAATTTTTTGAATCGAACTAATCCAAAATTGCTTAAAAACCAAACTGAACCGAACCAACTATTCTCAGTTTGGTTTGGTTTTGTTGGTCGATTTGGACCTCTTGGTGGCGTTTTATTGGGCCTTTATTATGCTTGTTAAAATTAAAAACCAACCTTCTTAAAACTATGTCAATTCAAAAACTTTGCCCAACGAAAATTTTATTATATGCCTCTTAAATAATGAAATTTTTAATTGAATTTTTAGGAGAATGCTTTTAAAAAAATTTTCTATCAAACAATTGATATGCATGATTCTAGTCATTTGCAATTTGAATTTATAATTATTTAGAAATATTGAATTAATGAATATTTCATACTTGAATTAATGAATCTACTAATCTAGCATAACAAATCAATATCCACTTTTTTTGAAAAAAAATTTAAGCGCAAATAAGTTAAATAAATAACTATATATATGGTTTGGATCAATTCGATTTTTCTACGAATTTAAACACTCAAATTGAAAGTTTTGGTTCTTCCATTCACTAAACCAAACCGAACCAATTCACCTTCAAAACCAACTAATTTTGGTTCAGTTCAATTTGGTGCGGTCAATTTTCATTGGTTTTTATCGGTTTTGTTACACTCCTCCTTTCCAACATACTTAATTCGAAAATAAAGTATATATAAAGTAGGGTTATAAATATCAAATGTAATTTTTAATCTTAAAATTTTTTTAAAAATTATTTGGTAAATTTAACCACAATCCTTACCTTTCAATTTGCAAAATATCAAATATCAAATATACCCTCCATTTGCTATCACAATATGTAAATTAGATGCATCAAAAGATAAAAAATATTGTATTGTGTATCAGTAAAACTATGTAAAATTTGGTTGAACTAAAATAACTTATTCATTGAAGTAGTTTAATTAATTCGTAACCAGGCCACCAAAAAAATTTAATTTATTTTTCAATTTATGCTTAGAAAGTTTATATGCTAACTACCAACTGAAAAATAAAATACTTGATTAATGTTCTTTTATTTTTCACACTATTCATAGTTAATACTTTCTTTTGAATGGCTAGGAAGTAGTAAAAAATAGTTCAAAATTTGGAGAAAATTTTAGGAGGTTTGATTGGCTTTGTTGGGTTGCTTGTAAAATTCGATTGTCGGGATTAAGGTAAAGAACATGCTATATTTTATAAGATTGAACATGAATCTAGGTTCGAGTGGTCAAATATATTGTATGAACAATAAAATTAAAATACATAAATTAGTATTTTTGGTAATAAAACTTTGAGCACATAACAAAATTCTGAACCAAAATCAAAGGGCTTAATGTTTAGACCTAAAATAATTTGAAATGAAATAGTGAATAAAAATTTTAATTACCCTAAATTTATATAAAAAAATTTTATAATTGCATAAATTAACAAAAATTAATTCATTTAGCCAACTCCACCTATTGAGACTTGAGACTATTGTATGGTTAAAACTCATTAATCATATATTAAAACTAAATGTAAAGTTAAATCAATTAAACTATAATAATGATAATGAAGACAAAAAAAAAAAAAATACATAAAATAAAAAATATTGTAATAAGAAAATAATTTGTAATGACTATTTTACTTAATAATTATATTTGAATTTCAGCTTTTACTACTCCAAGAACAACCTTGCCTATGGTGGTAAAAAAATGGTAATCTATTTTTTTTATATGATTTCCTTATTTTTTAAAAAAATTTAAAATATTTGGGAGTGTTTTAATCTAAATTTAATTCAAATTCACACAAATTTTATTTACATCTTTATTTAAAAAAAGACTTACAGAATGATTTACTTTACGAATGTAAATTTTAGAATTACTATGGAAAAATAAATTAAAACCATTAAAATCTAAACAAAAGAAAGCGTATTTAGAATAGACAATTTCAGATTCGTAAAAGTTGTTTCGAAAACGAATTTTGTGAATTTAAACAGCGTAATAAGCAAAGGCTCAATCTTCTTGCAAGAAAATGGAATTTTATTACCGCCAGCAATAGAAAAAGCGAACATGGCGTGCTTCGTCCCGGTGTGCTTCTCTCTACCTGTCGGCGCTTCAGAAACCCTAACCGAGGTATACTAAAACCCTTATTTTTCTTCTCCAAATCTTCCCCAAAAACCTCGAGGCCCTGTTTGGTAACTGTGAAAACGGAGGAAAACAAGAAATGTAGTAACTTTTTGACTGTTCGACTTCTCTGTTGCACTGACCAAAGCACACCTACTTGTTCAATTTGATTGAGTTTTGCGCTGTTTATAAGTAGAAAGGGCAATAGTAGAAAATAGACTTGAAATTTTCCTGTCTTTTCTCTGATTTCTCGGCAACCAAACAGGGAGTTTTCTTTTGCTTTGAAGTTACAAGCTGTAATTATTTCCCACATTGGAAAAACCCAATTGTTGATGTGTTCTCTTAAATGGCTACTGATTCTTTATTATCCATTTTATGTTACCTGTCTTGCGCATTATCTGATGATTTATAGCTGCTGAACTCAAGGTCCCAGTTTTAACCTTTTTCCCCCTTCTTCCAGCTGCTCCATAGAAAAAAAATTGTCAAGTTATCTCTTTGGATAATTAAGATTCGCATGGGGTTTACGTTATGCCATCTTTGAGATTAAAGAAAGAAAAAAGAAAAAAGAAAAAAGAAAAAGGTGTCCCTGAGGCACAAGACTCCCCACTTTTGCAAGTGTTTGGGGAGGTCACCCTAGTGTACGCAGCCCTACCCTTGCTTTTATTTAGATAGGCTATTTCTTTAGACTAACCAACTAGTTACAAAGGAGCAACCTTACTATTGACCCAAGGCTCACTCTCAACCTTGAGATTAAACGAAGACTAATTACATATCAGAATTTTGTCCACTTGAGGGCTTGTTAAGTATAATGAAATTTATGTGAAAAGTAAGTTGTATTCCCAAGAGGGGGGGTGAATTGGGTTTTAAAATTTATTTAATTCTCTTCAAGAATCCTTAACCTCTTGTAAGTCTTTTTTAAATGAATTCTTGTTTTCTTGTTATTTTATCAAATACACAATAAATATTTAAAACAAAATTCAATCCACAACCACAATACAAGTACTTAACCAATTAAGTAACCAATCGACCTTTCAACCAACCACACTATCCAAATCAATCAATTATAAAACATTCAATCAAGATATACGTTGCAACTTAATGGAAATTCTCAACTTTTTCAACTTGTGTGCAACCTTGTTGTTAATGCAATCCCTTTGATAATGAGTTAGCTTCAAAGTAATTTTCAACAAAACATTCACACTCTTCTCAAAATTCAGAATTCAAATAAATTTTTAGTTAATTTATCTTTGGGTGTTAACCAAGTAACGTACTCCCGTATGGTTTTCGCAAAGTATGGTTTAACCAACGTACTCCCTTTTGGTTTTCGCAACCCAAATCAAAATTAGACTTTAAGTTTACTTGATTTCCAAATATACGTAGTATATATAATTAAGAAATTAAATTATCCACGCAATTTATATGTGCTGAAAATAAAGAGTAAGGGAAAGAGAGAGTGAAATCGGGATTTTTACGAGATTTGGCTTATACCCAGTCTACGTCCTCGCCTTTGGTAAACCACCAAAGGATTCCACTAAATTAGTTCCTTTGCTGGGCGGAACAACACCGTTTACACATTCTTTCAGTAGGCTAGAGTCCGCCTCTTCAAACGATATACCCTCGTTCGGTCACTCATTCAATTAGGTTAGAGCCCACCTCTCTAAGTGATATCCCCACGCTTAGCCAACGATCCAAATAACTTTGAACCGCCAATATCTACAAGATACAAATCAAATAGATGTGTACAAAGAATGCTCACACAAAGAGCTGATTAGTACAAGTTAAATCTATATACTTCAATCAAATTCACAATATGGAAATATGAAGCTCAAGAAGATATCACCGTAAGCTTTCTTTCTAGGTTGAAAGAATTAAGAGTAGACTCAGAATTTTCTTGATAAATTCACAGCAAATCTTAGTAGTGAAACTCATAAATTTATTGCACAAGAGAGCTTTGAGAGAATTGGAAGATTTGAGAGCAAGAAGGCTTGTTTGCTGTATTTTCTTGGTTTAATTAATCCTTAGCCTTGGGGGGTTATTTATAGATGATAAATCAAGTCTATTTCGTGTTCCCCAAGTGGCTTGGAGTGTTTCCTAAGTTTATAGAAAGTTTGGAGTACAAGAAATATAAGTTTGAATTTAAAAACTTTTAAAAAATATGACTGTTAACAGTGTTCAAGCGCCTGAAGTCTTGGAGTCAGTCGCCTGAAGTTTCAGAAAACTGTAATTTTCGAAGTTAGTACAGGTTCAGGCGCCTGAACTCACAGGGTTAGTCGCCTGAGGTTGTTTTGTCTACTGTTCAGTCTTCTGAAGTTTAGCTGTGAACAGTGTTCAGTTTGCTGACAGCTTCGACCCCACTTCAGTATTTTGGTCATAACTTTTTTCATACAACTCCAAATTAGGTGTTCTTGGTGTCAAAAGAAAGCTAAGAGAAAATCCTACAACTTTCATGTTGAATACTTTTTAAAATAAGGAGTTTTTGATAGAGAAAAATGCACCTCAATGCGGATGTAGAAAAAATGACAGCATTTGGAAAAACCTCTTTTTAGTGTTTTTCATTTCAAAAATAATTTTAACCTTTTTGAAATATTTTTTCACCTTATAAAAATATTTTTCAAGTATTTATAAGGTATTTAAGTCCAAAAAATTAACCTAAGAGTTTCATGTATGCATATTGAAATTATTTGAAGTACTTACATAAAACTTCCTTAAAATTCCTTCAACTCTTGAAGTCTTCATGTATGTCCTTGCTTTGAGTCCATCTTTTCTTCAAGCTTTCAATGTACTTTAGGCTTTTAGCAAGTTCACTTTAATATGCATGCTCTCATAATCTTCAAGCTTTATTTAAATCCTCTTTAAATCCATGTTTTGACTCTTTTAAGTTTCATTTGATCCTTGTGAGCACTTTGACCATGCTTTCACAAATGTGATCCTTATGAGTTCTGAAATATCACCACTCAACCAAAAATGTTAAGTTCCATTTGTTTGTTAGCATCAAAACAAGATTTCAAGTCTTGTAAGGCCAACATTATGAACTTGGAATTTAGGATCATGAGGACAAAATGCAACACAAGGTGTATTATAGTTTAATACTTTAATTTTAGAGGGTAATTTTTCAGGATGATTTTGTGAGTGCATTGTTTAAGTGCTTGAGAAGTCATTAGTCTGTACTGTAGTGAAATGGAATGCTTTGTATAATCATACTGAATTTCTCAATAAATTGATCAACTTTACTCTTTTTTTGTATTAAACAAAACTAATGGAGTGAACAAGTTCCTTTTTCTATTTCCAAAACAGTTCATGTAATTGCTTAATAGTCAATGGGCAGACAAAATTTGTGTAGTATTAATAAAATCTGGTAACAAATTTTAGAGGAACTTTTTTTGAGACTTATTAAGAATTCTGATTAATGGGGATTCCTCGCCAAAAAAATTTGGAAAAAAATCGTGGAAATGGCTTGCATGTTTGTGTGAAGTTGTGAAATTGAGGTAGTTATTGGTAATTTTCAAGGATGGTGGAGAATTGCTTATTAGATAGATTTTATTATGATGGATTTGTGATCAATATTTGCTGCTTTTTGATTGTGGGGATTGACAAGAGATAATAATGTGGATTCTGCATGGCTAATAGTTTGTTTGGTTCAAATTCTAGAAAAGTAGGAGGGTGGAAAATATTTTGATCCAACAGTTGAACTGCATAACCTCTGCCCTTCTTGTGCAGCCTAGCATCCTTTCCCTAGAACAACTTCTTTGTTACTCAACTCTATGGTTGTTCCATCTGCTTACATGTCTTAACTTTCAAACATGTTGTTCCAAATGATGGAAACAAAAATAAAAGAACAAGAAAGGGGATAAAATTAAATCTGCATGGTTTCTTATATGCGTTTTCCCTATGTCTTGAAACTCCTTTTAATAGAGAAAGGGGATAAAATTAAATCTGCTTGGTTTCTTTATATGTGTTTTCACTATGTCTTGAAACTCCTTTTAATAGAGAAAGGGGATAAAATTAAATCTGCATGGTTTCTTATACGTGTTTTCATTATGTCTTGAAACTCCTTTTAATACCTAAAAATTTCTCTTGTTGTACCGTATGATTAGACATTTTGACATTTAAATGTTGAGAACTAGATTCCTAATATAAATTTTTTCCACATTTACGCTTTACATGAGCTTGTAGGAATATATATAAAAGGAATAAAACTGCTGTTCTCTAAAGCTCAAGCTTTTGGAATAACTATTTTTTCCACAAAACTAATTTAAAACTTTGCAGATATCAATGGTTAGCTATGTTGCATCACTAGGAGTTCAGGTTTAGGTGCAAGGAGTGATATTCAAGAAGAATTGCAGGGGACCACCCTTTGCAATGGAGGTGGAGATGTGGGGAAAATGCCAATATAACACACACACACACACACACAAATCTTTGGGCTCAAGGGAAGCAAAGCAACTGCCTTTTGGTATTCGATTTTTACTTTGACTCACGGACTTGCCTAGTTTGCGTTTACCCAAAATTATTCAAAAAATATTATAGGTTTGGCCTTGCATGACCAGTTTTGAATCTTTTGATGTGCCATACCTGTGCAATTCTTAGTGCTTTCCCACAACTTTTATAAATAGGAGTATAAGACTGCTGTTCATGTTTTATGTATGTAAATTAGGCTTAATATTTGATGTACCTTTCCTGCAGGAAATGCATGTGAGAAGATCTCATCTGGAAATGTTTTCAAGCCAGGCAACCGCTGGAACAGGTTTTTTTTATTAAACCTCTGCACGTGTGTGTGCACTACATGCAAAGTCTTCCTTCTCGCACATATGTACCATGAGCACATGCTTAAAGTTCACTTCTACTGCAACAATAATAACAAGAAGCCTTAAATCCCACTTGGCGGGGTCGACCGCATGAATCCTTTTCTGCCAAATCACTTGATTGAGAGCATTTTCAAATAAAGTTCACTTATACTTAAAGTTCAATTCATTCATGTATTTTAATGGAAGTTAATCAAAGTTTAAAATGAGAACATCATGTGAACTCTCGAAAATTTTCAAACTTCAACTTCATTTTAGAACCTTGCTTCCTTGCAAAGGGATAAATTTTGTGGAATAAATATTTCTAGAAATCTACACAAGTGTCAAACTTGAAGAACCTTTCCTGAATGTAAAGTTTCTCTTGACATGAGTTTAAATTTTTAAATAATATTTTTTTTCTTGGTGTAATGCAAAAATAACATCCAAAATGATCAAAATTAGCTTTTGGAAAGCTATGAACATTACTATCATGTTGCCCTAGTTTGTTTTATTTTTTTTGGATTTATGGCCTTTAAAGTTATAATAAGTTGGGATTTTGAACAAAAGTGGATTTTAATTGAGTCTGAGTTTTAGACTTTGAGATATTTAGATATCTAAATGGAGCACAATGGAATATCTATTGAACCACATTGAAATAAAATGATTATACTTCATGTAAATCGCATAAAGTTCATTGTTTAGCATAATGTTTGAAGTAAGTTGGCATCATTGTGAAAAAAATAATCATCATAAATTGTAGTTTGCAAGAAAAGTAATAAATATTTGAATGTTATTTCTTCTTTTTAAAAGGTCAATGTAGATTCATCAAAGTAGACTTGTTTCAGATGCAAATATAAACTTGACGTAGTTGACTCATTATACACCAGACATCAAATCCCCTCTTCTTGTCCGCACAGGTGCCTGGCAGCTCCTCTCTCCTCGCTCCCTGACAGTTCGAATCGCATCTGCAGCAATCAAACTTAACCCCAGCAGCTTGAGTAGGAGCACATTTTCTGCAAATTGGAGCTGTTGTCACCATTCTATGGCACCCTCAAGACATCTCTATGGACTTGTTTCTTGTTGTTTTAATGTAAGTAATGGTACTAACATTGTAATATATGGTTATTGGGTTGGTCCAGATTTCGAAGATGGTTGGGGTTTTGTAGAAGCTTTTGTAAATCAAATTCTTTGATTCTTGAAGGTTCTTAGTAAGGTTTGCATGCTTTATGTTTCCTAACTTGGATCTCAGAGTGTAACTGCCAGCACGGATGCATAGGTCAGTGCAAAATATACAACTGATACTAAATTATTCATCATCCTTTTTTGTGGTGAGGGAAACCGGGTTTTTGGTAACCAGAACTAGCATGATACGTAAATTTCTGACACCAAATGTCTTCTGACAGCATGTTTTACACCGAAGGTTCATGAAATGATTAGCAGGTAGTATTATTATATCTTTAGGTCCCCATGCAGCTGTCCTCATCACTTTCTTTGCTCATATTTCCTATATTTTCTCCCATGTTGTCCCCTGGTTCCATATCATGAATTTGTGAGTGGTCCTGAAGGGGACACCTTAATTGGGAACTCCTCCTTCAAGATCCTAGTTCAAATGAGGTGGGGTGTGGAGGGGTTTATGGAACAGGGTTTATTCCTCGTTGTGTGTAGTCAATGACCTAGATGAACCAAGTACAGAATGGCAGTATGTCACGTGTTCTAAAATGTGGAATGTTAGGGGGAATACTTATGTGGTGGAAAATGTGTAATGGGAGTTGCTCAGGGTTTGAATCAAAGTAGTAGCGGTTTTATAGCTACTTTCATTCTAAAGGAAAGCTAAGAACCAACCCTTAGTCAAAAGGGACCTATTCCCTCTTTACTATCCCATCACTTCAATTTTAGGCACAAACCCATTTCTTAGACATGGAGCCAAGCACACTTTGGCACTTTTGGAGGGTGAGATGCTTGATACTTGATAATGACTTCTTTTGTTTGGTAGGGCGAAAATTTCTTAATCATCAAGCTGAGCACACCTTTGGTGTTTTTGGAGGGTGAGTTGTTTGATACTGACTCTTTGCTTTAGTAGTGCCAAAAAAGGGTACCCGGGTTCCCTACTTTGACAAAAAAAAAAAAAAAATGTAATGTGAACAATATTGAATTAAAATTTGGATTGTTTGATTTAGTGTCTTGGAATGAAAGTGGACCCTATCTTGAGACATCTGTACCAATTCGTAGTTCACTAGTGTGTTAACGTTTTCTATTAACTACGACCAAACCTATAAAAATTGGGAATCGACTGGAGGAACTTCAAGTATTGGATGAGCAGTCAATCCCGCTTGAACATGGAAGTGTAATACGGTAATACCTATTTCATTTCAATGCTTTTGTCCATTAAGTGGATTTGCGTGACCAGTAAGTTTAAGAAATAAGGCCTACGTAATAATTTCACCAATTAACTGCTAAAAAAAAAAAAAATCAGTCAACTGGTGCCTCACATGATGACTCACATTCCTTGAACCTAAGCCTGTTTCGAAATGGGATCAATGTGGGTAAGCAGGTTGGTTCACCTTGTACTTCAGGTGGTATCGATCTTGAGAATGTATAAAATATGAGTGCTGATTGTTTTTTATGTTGAACTCCGATACACTTTAAAGCTGTCAAGAATAAATCAGCATATCTATGTACAATTATTGTCACTTCCTACAGATACAAATTCATCTGTGTGCACCAGTTTATCTATAAAATATTTTCTCAACTCCGTCGTGCTTTCTTGTGCTGCAACAGCTAGCAAAGCCCTCCAATAAGCAGGGGGAATAGGATCATTTGCTGGCCATGGGGAATGGTTGGAGTTTATGTTTGGTGTAATGTTGGTGGGCCGAGTTGCCCCATCTGTAGCCTTATGCTGGGCAATCTTTCTTTCCTTTAGTAAACAGAACTTTTTGTTTTTTTGTCACAGCAAGAAGAATGTAGCCAACCTAAACATTTCCTGCTGTCTGAAAAAACACCTTCTGCACCGTACTAGTGTTAAATTAATATATACAAATTAAATACTATAAAAAATAATAAAAATGCATCTAAAGAAGTATTAAAATCAGCAAATTTGTTTATTGATATATTTAAATTAAAAAATAGTAATGTGTGATTGAAGACCATTCATTGATCCAGCTGTTATAAGTCAACCTGAATTAATAAATCCAGCAAATACTGTCATGCCATAGTTCTTAATGTGCGGAAGCATGGTGGAACCCTGGATGTGTGGGCACTTTGGCTTCTTTGTAGCCTATTTTTCTTTTTATTTTTTGTATTTTGTTTTGGGAAGGAGAGGGGGGATCAAGTGCTACTTTGCTGTATCACATTGTTAGGATATGACGGTACAAGAGTTATAGATGAACTCAAGAGAGCCTATTACCAAATAAATTAGCTTAACATTGTGGGTTAATTGGCTAGCTTGGATGGTCTTGCCCTAATCAGTTTATGGGTTGTTATTCATGTTTTTCGTTTTATGCTTTCTTTGGAATATGGTAAAAAAACAAATTAGGATAACTCATTTGTTTATGTTGCTACCTTTTTGTAATCATACTTTCCAATCATTATTTGATTCAAGAACAAAAATGAATATATGTTCAATTTGGTTTTTAATTTGTTTAGTTTGGCAAACAAGTTTCCAGTTTTTAATTTTTGTTTCTAGTTTTTAATCTTTTTTTCGTTTCCATCTTTTTTGATAGTGATACTACACTGCCCCTTTGCTTGGGGAGTTGCTCATCTCTCATACAAAATACCAAATAACCATAAATAAGGTCAAGTTAGGAACTGCTCATGTCAAATGTAACTTATTGTTTTATATAGTTCATTCATTTATTTATTATTATTTAGCAAACAAAAACACTACAAGTATTTGGTAGAGAGTGTTCTACTTGGGAAAAAAAAAAAAAAATAGCACTTGGTACAGATTGTTCTACATTTTTTTGGTTTGAATAAAAGCATTTCTAAACATCTTGCCTACCTGTTTAATAAATTTAAATATTAGAAAGTTCAAAACTCTGTTTCTGCAGATTTTGTTGAACAAAACAGAAAGCAAAGCGGTTCCAAATGTGTATATAACTTGAGAGTTTAATTTGGTGCTGCAGTTAAATTATACAGCTCATATTTGAAATTCAGTGGTGGCAACGCATTGGTAATATCTCTAAGCTAATTATAATTTTGATATATGTAATCTAATTGTAATTTAGATATGCTGGAATCACAAGAAACTTGATGATCCTTTGGTAGGCAGCAGAAAGTAAAAGAGAATTTGGACATCTTCACAACTTTTTTCTTCTTTATCAGTTGAACAGATGAAGTAGAGGAGGGAAAACAGAAAAGTTCCCTGTAGTTTCTATGGTGAATGAATGATCAATAAAAATCTGAACTTATCTTCTTATCTTACTCTTGGATTAAATGTTATCATATCTTTTTATTTACATTACCCTGAACACTTAAGATTTAGATAGCTTGAAAATTTATGCATGTTTTTAATATTAAGTGAAATTCATAATAATTTGTGGTGGTGATAAGTGACTTTTTTTCTTAATGAGATTCAAACTAAGCCAGTGCCAAAGTATAGTTGCCTTGTAAGAGAAAACTTTGGGCCATTTTACTGCATTTTTTCTTCTTCCAAGTGCTGTGAAAATATGCCATGTTGTGCCTTGTGTCATGGACCCCCAAAATGGGACTCAAGTAAGGGCCGTGTGGCACTCGTTGAGAGCTCTCCCTCGACAAGTCAGCCAACTCTCACACGTTCAAGCCTGCAAGCACGAGCACCAGGTGAGTCTCAATACTCAAGGAAAACAAGGAACAATAGGATTTCACATGAGCAATATATTCTTATACACCGAATAAGACTATAACAATCAAAGACATCATAATCCAAGGCAACAGAACACCACAATGAAAAGAACTACTTGTATTATTCATCTACAAGAGAATCACCATACAAGCGATAACACAGATATTCATATATTCATTCTAAATCCCTGAAGAATACAATTATAGCAGTATCTCACTCCCCCATTTTCCCCATTACATTGTCACACCCTAACATCCTCCCCCACTCAATTTATCGACGTCTTCGTCGATGTGTTGTAGACGGCCTTCTCACTCTTCTAATGTCGATGTAGATGTCGTTGACTACGAATTTCTGAAATCTTCAATCTTCTGTATGGCATGCTGAAGGTTGTTTGCTGTTTCCCAACTATTCTCTTCTTCCCCCAGTCCTAACCACTGAACCAGAAATTGTTGTTGTTGACGACCGTCTAGATTGACGACTCTGTCTGCAATGATCTCCTGGACTTCTTTGGTGACAGGATGCCTTCTGGAAATTGTTGATCTCCTTAATTTTTGTCGGTGCGGATCTGCTTCATCTGTGTGGAATGGCTTTAAATTGCTTACATGAAACACGGGATGAACTAGACGTCTGTGGCTTTTCATCCACTCGGGTTGCTCAAGCCGATAAGATGCATGTCCCACCTTTTCGATTACTCTGATTGGACCTTCGTAACGACGTAACAGCCTTTTATCCTTGCCACGAAGAAAGCGAAATGTCTCCGGCGGCACTTTTACAAGAACCAGATCTCCAGCTTCAAATTGTTGTG
Organism: Malania oleifera; assembly: GCF_029873635.1. Classification (NCBI taxonomy): domain Eukaryota; kingdom Viridiplantae; phylum Streptophyta; class Magnoliopsida; order Santalales; family Ximeniaceae; genus Malania; species Malania oleifera. The sequence continues at coordinate 116,083,559 of NC_080420.1, forward strand.
GTCGTCTCCCTTTGTCAGCCCATTTCTTCATGCGCTTGGATGCTTTTTCTAACTGAGCTCGGGTGACTTCGATGTTTTGCAACCAATTTTTCGTGAATTGGTAGGCTTTTGGGCAATTTCCTTTGTATGGACCATCCAGAGTGTGTGGAAGAGTAGGTTGTTGACCTGTCACAATCTCAAAAGGGCTTTTATTAGTTGCAGAAGATTTCATAGAGTTAAAACAGAATTGTGCCGTGTCTAGTAAAGTAACCCAATTCTTCTGATTGGAGTGAACAAAATGTCGCAAGTATTCTTCCAGCATCCCATTAAAACGTTCAGTTTGACCATCTGTCTGTGGGTGATAGCTCGTGGAAAGATTAAGGTTTGAACCCATCAAGCGAAAGAGTTCACCCCAAAATCCCCCCGTGAATCTAACATCCCTATCACTAATTAAGCTTTCTGAAACACCCCAATATTTCACCACATGCTTGAAGAATAACTGAGCTGTCTTCTCTGCTGAACACGGCTTCGAGACTGGTACGAAAGTTGCATACTTTGAGAACCGGTCAATCACCACCAAAATTGTGTCAAACTCCTCTACTTTTGGCAACGAGGAAATGAAATCCAAAGAGACACTCTCCCATGGCCTAGCAGGAACTAGCAATGGCTCCAATAAACCTGAGGTCTTCTTTCTTTCTACCTTGTCTTGTTGACAGATCAAGCACGTTTTAGTATAACTCATCACATCATCTTGCATATTTGGCCAATAGTACCCCTGTGTAATCAAAGCATGAGTTCTTCGCCATCCCGGATGACCAGCCCACAACGTATCATGACACTCTTTTAGTAAGGTTTTCCTCAAGTTTCCAGCTTTAGGCACATAGACTCTCCTGCCTTTAGTCATTATCAGTCCATCTTCTACCCAGAATTGTCGTGTCTTCCCTTCGTTTATTAGTTTGCTTAGTGACTGCGCCTGCTGGTCTGTACTTAAATGTTCCTTGATAAGATTCTTCAAAGATAGCGCCACCCTACTAGTTGATAGATGACTGATGATTTTCAATGCTGCCAATTCAGTTTTTCTACTTAAAGCGTCGGCCACTTCATTCGTCTTCCCCACTTTATATTCAAAAGCAAAATCAAATTCAGCTAGCTTCTCCTGCCAACGGGCTTGTTTTGACGTCAGTCCAGGTTGTGACAAAAAATGAGTAACTGCTACATTATCGGTTTTTACCACAAATTTGGACCCCAAGAGATAGTGCCTCCACACCCGAAGACAGTGTACCACTGCGAGAAGCTCCTTTTCTTGTGCTGTATAGTTCCGTTCGGCACCCAACAATTTTCTACTTTCAAAAGCAACTGGATGCCCATCCTGCAAGAGAACTCCCCCTAATGCAAAGTCTGAGGCATCTACTTGCACTTCAAACGGTTTTGTCACATTAGGAAAGATTAGCACAGGATCTCCTACAATCTTTTCCTTTAATTCAACAAATGCTGATTGGCACTCTTCTGACCACCCCCATGGTACCCCCTTCCTCAATAAATTCGTTAACAATACAACTCTTCTAGAGTACCCCTCTATAAACTTTCGGTAGTAGTTGGCTAGACCCAAGAAAGATCGCAGTTCTCTAACGGATGTAGGTGCTCGCCACTCCTTGATAGTTTTTACTTTAGCTGAATCCATCCGAATCTGGCCCTCCTCAATGATATGCCCCAAGAATTTAATACGCTTTTGAGCGAAAGCACACTTCTCCCCTTTTACATATAACTGATTTTCTTTGAGTTTTTGAAAAAACCTTTCGAAGATGATCTTTATGTTCTTCTAAGGATGCGCTGAAAACCAGTATGTCATCAAGGTAAACAACCACAAACTGATCAAGGTAGTCCCGAAAAACCTGATTCATTAGAGAACAAAAGGTAGCGGGTGCATTTGTTAGCCCAAAAGGCATGACAAGGAATTCAAATGCTCCATACCGTGTGACACAAGTGGTCTTCGGTTCATCTCCCTCAACAATGCGCACTTGATGATATCCCGACCTCAAGTCCAGTTTCGTGAAATATCTAGCTGTACTTAACTGGTCAAAAATATCAGCAATCAGTGGAATAGGATACTTGTTGCGCACGGTCACCTTATTAAGAGCCCGATAATCTATACACAAGCGCAAACTACCATCTTGTTTCTTCTAAAATAACACTGGGGCCCCAAAAGGTGCTTTTGAAGGCCGGATGAACCCTGCTGCAATAAGATCATTCAGTTGCCTTCTAAGTTCAGCTAACTCAGGCGGCGCCATTCGATAAGGGGCACGTGCTGGCGGCTTTACTCCCGGCAAAAGTTCAATTTCGTGGTCAATCTGTCGTCGAGGTGGTAAAACCCTGGGTAGCTGTTCCGGGATCACCTCCTTGAACTCTTCTAAAACTTCCTTAATCTCAAGTGGATATTTCCCTACTTCTGCATCTTCTGAGACTATTGGTAAAACCACGAAAGAAGATTCTCCCCTTTTTACTCCCTTTTTGAATTGGAGGGCTGAAAGCAATTTCCTCTCATCGAAATTGTTGTAGGCTGCGGGGACCGCACAAGGTGCACTTCCCATTATCACAAGACAATCCGCAGCTGGGATCAGCATTGAGCGTGTCACTTTAAGAAAATCCATCCCCAATACCACATCAAAGTCGTCAATGGGTGCCACGGTGAAATCAACTGTTCCAGACCATGATCTCATTTGGCATGCCACTTTAGGTACCACCCCCACCGTAGTTAACGCTGGAGAATTCACTGCTTTTATCTTACCCACATCTTTATCTACTTGCAATTCTAACCGTTGAGCTTCAGAATCAGCAATGAAATTATGGGTGGCCCCTGTATCAATCATGGTCCTGATTTTCTTTCCATTCAAAAGTAGATCCACATACATTAGTCCCTTCTCCTGAGACTTGTTGTTAATTACTTGACGCTCTAATGCCCCCAAAAACCTCAAGGCTCCCACCATATTCGGTTGTTCTTTTGGAATTGCTGTCGAGGTTTCGGTTTCCCCTCGAAGGGCCTTCATAGCATTCAAAGCCTTACGATCGGGGCACTCCGCCACTCGATGTGGTCCACTGCAAAGAAAACAAGAGATCGGTCGACGCTCTCCACCCCCTGTTCTTCCGCCCCTCCACTCCCTATTCATGGGCGCTCTTTTATCTTTCCAAGAACTATTTGTCTCCTTATCCCTTCCCCCATTTGTGGGCTTATACACTTTGTTGGGACGGGAATCATTATTGGCGGATGTAGGGAAATTTCGCTTCCCAGAAGTATCTGAAAAATCATCCAACCGTTCAGCAGCAGCGAGGGCAGAAGAGAGATCACCAGCACCTTGCCGACGTATTTCATTTCTTGGCCATGTCTTCAAACCCCGAAGAAAATGAATCAGTTTATCCGATTCAGTCATGTCTACAATGTCCAACATCAAGGCTTGGTATTCCCTTACATAACTCCTTAACGAGCCCGTCTGTTGCAATTCCATTACTTTGCACTTCGCTATATACTCCACATTTTCTGGATAGAATTGGGCCTTTAACGCCTGTTTCAACCCCTCCCATGTGTTAATGACACATCTATTGTGCTGAATATCATTCCATTTAGTTCTCCACCACAATTTTACATCACCAACCAGGTATACTGTTGCCATATTGACCCGGTCCACTTCTAAATCCACTCGGGAGCACGTGAAGTAGTGTTCCATATCAAAGAAGAAATTGTCTAGCTCCTTTGCATCTCGTGTACCCCCAAAACTTTTAGGTTCCGGTACCTTCCATCGAGAACTCTCATTTGGATGTGCAACTGGCCATCGGGCTAACTGTGCCACTGCATTCACTTTCGCAGTGATCTCTTGCAAATCCCTCTGGACTTGGACCACTGCACTTTGGACATTGCCCATCTCCTTCAAATCTTCCTTCAAAGCAGTAATGGACACTTTAACATCTTCTATAAGGAAATCAAGATTATCTGTTAGCTCCCGTAAGGAGGCCTCAAGCTCTATTGGCTCTCCCCGTTGGGATGAAAGAGATGGTAATATGCCCTCAATATGTTGTAGCCTACTCTCAAAGGCTTCCAACTGCTCGATACTCTTCTGGAAGGCCTCAAGCTCTCTTGGCCGTTTCTCCAGGGATTTCACACTTGGAATGAATTTTTCAAGTTCCTCAAGTCTCTCTACGACTTTTGATACCCCATAGAGATTTTCTCTAGGGTTTTCTTCAGCGGCCTCAAGCTCTGTTGACCCGCCTTTCTCTTTTATCAATGTTGCCACCAACCCTTGGAGGTCACCGCACGTTGTCTCCAGGGTTGCGAGTTTTGTCTCAAGCGCCTCAATGCGCTTCACTCTTCCTGACTTATTTCTCCTAATCCCACGCATGGTGCTCGCACACACTGTGCTTTGATACCAACTGTCACGGACCCCCAAAATGGGACTCAAGTAAGGGCCGTGTGGCACTCGTTGAGAGCTCTCCCTCGACAAGTCAGCCAACTCTCACACGTTCAAGCCTGCAAGCACGAGCACCAGGTGAGTCTCAATACTCAAGGAAAACAAGGAACAATAGGATTTCACATGAGCAATATATTCTTATACACCGAATAAAACTATAACAATCAGAGACATCATAATCCAAGGCAACAGAACACCACAATGAAAAGAACTACTTGTATTATTCATCTACAAAAGAATCACCATACAAGCGATAACACAGATATTCATATATTCATTCTAAATCCCTGAAGAATACAATTATAGCAGTATCTCACTCCCCCATTTTCCCCATTACATTGTCACACCCTAACACCTTGCATAATAGTTCTTAATCACATGGACTTGGGGCAGAAGTTATGCATGATGACAGCAAATTCTATTTTAGTTTCGATGTCTCCTAGGCAAATTGCAACAAGGTGGACTTTGTGCTATGTGAGATCCTGCAGTCACATGGAGAGTTGATGAGTGTGTAGCTGTCTGTCAGGAAAAATGGGTGCACTCAATGCCGTGCACAGCTGGTTCGCTTTTAATTAATGGTGTTCACTGTTGCTGAAGCAACAGTTGGCACTTTCTGATAAGATGTGTGGAAAGGTCGGTCCACGTGTTGATGTACACAATGATTAATTTCAAGGTAGGTCTGAGCTAATGGGAAGTGGCCTCTCAGCTGTTGCAAATTATTCTTCCTAGACAATCCCCCCATAATACTGCATTGGTATGTCAAACAAATAGTCCAATATATTTTGAGATTTTCAGCTTTTGTCTCTTACAGGCTGCCCCATTATCTGGATATGCTGCTCTTATCTCCTTTTCTCTCTCTAGATCTCTCCATGAACCAAGCAAGCTCTATGGCCAGTTAGGCATTAGGCCTGGTGGTATAATTCTTGCTTTGGGTTTGAGGTCCCTACTTCTATTCTTGGAACGCTCCTCATTTTAATCAGTAATTTACTTCCTTCTGTAGCTTTTAGTTTTCTATATTTATCTATTTGCCCTAGTGATGAACGTGCTAGGAGTAGCCAAAATGAGGTTCCATGGTGTATGTTTGCAGATAATATTTTCTTGATTGATGAAAGTAGAGGTAGAGTAGAATTTAAGTTAGAAGTATGAGGAGAAGCTTTAGGATCTAAAGGTTTTAGGATAAGTAGAAGTAAGACTAAAGATATAAAAAGTAATTTTAGTCATAGATGGAGGAATATTGGAGAAAAGATAAAAAATGATGGTAAGGAAATCAATAGACTAGTAGATTTCGATACCTTGGACGTCACCTATTATGCAAGCTGAAGGAGAAATTGAAAATGTAATACATGGATTAAAAGTGAAAAAGAAGTGCTTTGGGTAAAATGGAGAAGTGCTTTGGGTGTGCTGTGTGATCGTAGAATACCCTTAAAATGAAAAAGGAAGTTCTATAGGACGACTATAAGACTAGGTGTGCTATATGGATTAGAATATTGGGCTAACTAAGAAACATATCATATCAAAAAAGTAAAAATTACTGAGATGAGAAGGCTAAGGTGGATTAGTGATATAACGTTAAATGATAAATTAAGGAATGAACATACGAGCGTTTAGTTATGCATAACTCTTGTAGAGGATAAGATGAGGGAGGGGTGGCTTAGATGGTTTAGGCATGTGCAATTTAGGACAAATAGTACATCAGTGAGGAGTAGTGAGCTAGTTACTGTGAGGGACAATAGAAGGGGTAGGAGTAGACTTAAAATAACTTGAAATAAATAGTGAATAAAGATTTAATAGCCTTAAATTTGTTGGAGGAAATTGTCCATGGTCTTGTAAATTGGTGGAAAATGATTTATGTACCCGCCAACCCCATCTAGTGGGACTTAAGGCTTGGTTTGTTGTTGTTGTTGCTGTAATGAGGGCTTCTTTCAGCACTTGCATTAAGTGTGTCTCTAGCATCTTTGGTAGAGAGAGAGAGAGAGAGAGATTTGAGGTCTTCAATATGAAGTTTGGGACAGCAACTCTTCCCAAAAAAAAAAATAGAAAGAAAGGAAAAGAAAAACAGGGGTAGATTGGATGATATTTGAGGAGGTGGTCCTAAGAGCCTACAAGAAGCCTAGGTTGCATGCTGAGACAGAACTCTGACAGAAACTTTTAATAAGCTAAGGATTTTAGCCACCTTCTTTTATTGGAAGCCTATCCATTTTCATGTAGTAAAATATAAGCATGCCTAAGATTTTTATGGGATTTCCCCAAGAAACCATGCTATATAAAGTATAATGGTCCTGGGTCCTAGGTAGCTAGGATTATAAAAATCCCAAACCTATAGTGGATGTGGAACTTTTGGTCAACTCTGAATATTTTTGTTGAAAATGCATAATTGGCCTAACAAGTCAGTTGTTTTAGGCTTTTAGCTAAAAAATAAAACTTACTCCATGAATGGTACTCTGAAATTTCACAAGCAATGTACATGTGCACGCGTATGAGAGAGAGAGAGAGAGAGAGAGGAATGTTTTTACTGCACTAGAGGAAATCAACCTGAAGAATTATCATCTGAAATTGTCAGTTCCTTTTGGAGTTCTGATAAATATTGCAGTAGTTAGAAACTCAAAGTTTATATGCATTGATGTTGAAATAGAATATATGGCAAAACTTCTTGTATCTAGCTTTTTTCTTGGAATGATTATGAAGATCTCTAAGTAGAAATCAGGGGAAGTGGTCAATGAAACTACATAACTTGTCCAAAAAAAGGACCGTCAGATCAGAGTCACTTCTAGTTGTTATTAATAGAAATGACAAATGAAGCAAGCAAGCTAACTTTTAGTCTGAAATTAGTTTCTCATATGAATGCAAGGTAGTTCCCCCCCCCAAAATTAAGTATGATAGTTTCAATTGAATTGACACCACATCAAGATCAAGATCAAGATCAGCTCAATACTCTTTGCATGTCTATTTCATAAATATACAGTTATACACGAGTAGAATCCAAAATGACCATCATTCATCTTATTTTTTGAAACTTCCTCGTCCCTTCCCATTTTCTTTTTATAGGAAAGCACAAGAAGAAACTACAAGCAGAAGAGAATTGAAGACACGAAGTTAGCTCAAAACTTATGAATCCTGATCACTTTATACAATCAAATGAAGGCATTCAGAACTTTATTAATTCAAGACATTCGTATGGGTTATTGCTCTCCCGCCCGTGTCATGTTCATCATCATCATCATCATCATCATCATTGTCCAGGCTTGATGAACCTGAATTCCAAAGGAGTGGTAGTACTAGTACCACGAATTTGCTTCCCAAGTTGATCACTGCCATACTCTGATGCTGCTTCTCCTCTTTCTTCAGAACTACTAGCCTTGTTGTGGTTGAGTACTCTCTCTCTTTCAAACTCCCTATACTTGTGTAAATACTTTAATATAGCCTCAGCATAGTTATCAAAACCTAGTGTGCTCAGTGCCCAGCAGATGTCATCTCCATTAATTGTCTTGCGGTTCTCCTTGTGACACTTGTCAGATGCTTCCCCAGTAACAAAGCATATGAACTCCGATGCACATTCTTGCACTGTTTCCTTTGCTTCCTTGGAAATCTTGGCACTTGGTGGCAGGATTTGCTTCATGATCCTGCCCACGTTGGCAATTGGTAGCAACTGGTCATGCTCATCGACCATTTTTGTAGCTAGCTGGGTAGTAGCTAATGAGCTTGATTAATTGATCTTCTTAATTAAACACAAACACATTTCTCATTAATTTGCAAGCTTGCTTCTTTATATACAGATGCAAGTATGCATGTGTATATATGCATGTGCATGCGTGCAATGCAGATGCAACATATGGATATGCCACTGCCGGGGTTCGCGCCTATTGGTTGTTTGCGATACTCGAGGTTGAACCATTGGTGTTAATGCTAACGGTTAGATCCCATTTTGCTTCAATTTAAAGAGCCAAGATTTAGAAGGTAATAAAAATAAAAATAAAAATCAAGGAGAAAATATTAGTTTAGGCTGCCAAACCAGGGCACATTTTACAGAATGAAGTGGTGATTATCTGATAAACTGTCTCATAGCTATCCAAAATCCATAATCTTAGCTGTTTAAAATATAATATGAATTAGACAGCATAATCAATTTTCAAAACCAAGACATCTCTACACACCTAGAATCTAGCTAGGCCTGTTAAATTGGCTGCTAGAACAATTTTAACTCATAAATTGAGATTAAGTAGCGTAAGAATATTCCGCAAAAGCAAAAACATTCAGAAAACAAGCAAAATTGAAATCAAACACCACAAGAAAAATAGAAAAAATAAAATAAAACAAAATCTCAGTTCTATAGTTCAATATGGCTGTAGGCTAATATTCTCAAGCAGTTTATCTAGAATTAACAAACCAACTGTGAGTTAAAGTGGCCAAGTAAGGTGCGTGTGTGTTTGTATTATGTTGTATTTCTATTCTCTCTTGGCAAACTGCATACCTACTTTTACAGTTGGGGCTTATTATTTGCGAACATAAAGGTGAGTTTTGAGAAAGAAATGTTGATATACTGAAACCCTAAAAAGACTTGTTCCATTCGCAGTGCAAACACTGGTCCCCCCATCCTCCTCTTTCCCCGGGGAACCCACCACTCATTTAGTCTTTTAACCTTTAATGCTCCCCTGTTTTCTAGTTTTAGTTTAAAATATTGCTCATGCCATCCAAACGATGGGAGTACATTCATTCACGTTTGCATGTTTTGGGGTAGATATCCAGCCAAAGATTATGTGCCTAGAAAGAAATATTAAGAAACCTGAGCTGCTACCTTTTGATTACCACATACTTAGGTTAATCTACTCAAGGGTTTGTCACTCTACTAGGCAGCGAAGCAAACTAAATTTAATTTAGGTTATGTTATGGGGTTTTCGGAGAGTCGTTAACTTTAAGATGGTCAGATGCTTATAAGGCCTAAATTTGCCTTTCAATTTCAAGCCAACCTATGTACTATCAGAATGTAGAGAACTGTTCCAGTGCACTCCTTATTTCTTCTATTGTGCAGAAGGGCAGAACCCTTTGTTAAAAGCTCAGAATTAAGCAAAAACGTACTCAAAAAATGCATTTCTAGCTTCCTTGCATGAAGTAATGCTTACACTTAAAAACTAGTAAGTGGGATATAGTCGGCCTTCCAAAAATTCAAGTGCCTGTGAATGAACAAAACACAAGGTGACATTGAAGTAGTGGCAAAACAGAAACATTATACTTAGGGGTTAGGAGTCCAATCATTTTAGCCCAACCATATACTAGAAATTGTGAAAATTTAGCAAATTCAGTCACATATTTGGGTGGAGAAGCATTCTCATGGGGTCTAAGAGCATTATCTTGAAATTAGAATCCACTAGGGTTTAATATATTTATTTATTGAGGGTGGCGCCTTATTCTTTGTTCCCTGTTTTAGAAAGTAGACTAGAAAAAAAAAATGTAAAGCTGTACAAAGGTTCTCATATTGGCATATCTGGGATTTACAACTTTGTTAGGGTTCCCCCACAATTAGGGCATTAAAAAAAAAAAAAAAAACCACTGAACAAAAGCTTATGGGCAGTAAATCCATGAGGAACCCCTAAAAACAGTAGATGTATCCTTCAGAGTTTTATAATTTCAGGGTACATGGAAATTTATTACTTTGTAATCTTCTATGTTTACTTCTCCCTTTCCTTTTCCCATTTTATAAGCCAAAAACCAACTTTTCTAGGATTCCTTTCCCCTCATTTCTTTACTCATCTGGGCATCTGACTAGGTCCAGTATAAGTTTTGAAAGTGCCTAGCATAGAAAAAAGAAAAGAAAAAAAAGAACAGTGCTTCAGCACACTTTATTTACTTCACTTTTCTTTGTAGGACTTCCTTAGCCTTGTGATATTATTATATACGTAATGGAAGCTCTCAATCTGCTCTGGAGAATTATTCTTGGTGATGTCTGCTCTGGAGAGCATTTTTCCTGTGTCCCAACTGGAACAGATTCATTAGAAGGGAAATTTTAAGGTTTGATACTGCTGGTTGTGCAACTTTTTTTTATTTTATTTTCAAGCGAGTCCATGGATGGGGAGAGGAGGGAGGGAAAGCTGCATGGGAGGATGAGGACTTGAACCTACGCCAAATGCCCGCTAGGGGGACATCGGTTGTTGGCTTACAGCTTGCCCGATTAATAAGTTATGATTTAGCAGAAACTAGTTCTAAGGGAACTGACAAAAAATGCCACTTACCTTGAGAGTTCATTCACCTCCTTTAGCTGACAATGGGTTAGAGCAAATATCCTCTTAAGTTAGAATGAAGCCATTAGTATGTTTGTGAAGATTGATTCCCCGTAAACCTTGCACAGAATTACCAAGATTACTTCTGCAATGGACAAAGTTTATTTCTTCTTTCGCTCAGGACAATCCTCACTGCCTCCTCCTTTGAACATTAAAACTAAACTCTCATTTTGAAGAAACTTCAACACCAATTTGGGTGCATTCGATTTGATCTAATCTAATGTTTTAACCGGTTGGATTGAGGATCTGGGCAAACCAACACAGCCACTGCCCAACCTTTCAAAAATTTATTGGAGGCTCATACATGAGGTGTTATTTCTTATATTTACTATTATCTAAAACCTTAACTATTGGGACGTCTATTAGGAGAAAGCATTGACTCAACATTAGCGCGTACTTATTTTGTTACGTCATGAATAATTCCTGCAGAATATTAAAAAAATGTAAGATCTTTTCTTTAGGTTTTTTTTTTGGGGGGTGGGGGATTGGTTGTTGGGAGAGCCTTCATTGGAATTCTTCAATCCATTGCTCCCGAGTTCCCCTTCCCCATTTTCCTTAATGGGTACTTTGAATTAAGGCCTCCTGCATAATGATTTTTAGTTAGCATAATCAGCAATCAAGGTGAAAACTTTAGGGCCTGCTTAGTTTTAAAAAACAGTTTTTATTTTCTATTTTAATTGTTTTAATGATTACAAAAATATAGGTAATTCTTCATTTTTAAAACATTTATATGAAATAAATGAAAAATCGATAGTTTGATACTATTTGATTGTGGAAACAATTATGGTTTTGATTTTTAATTTTTCGAATAATTACAACATGTCACCTTGTTTTCAATTTTCATTTTTTTTTTTTTTAGAAAAGTTACAAAACATCTTTTCATTATACTTATAGATTTCTAACCTATTTGGTATCATTATTGTTTTTTGCTTCTATTTGTGCATAGTGAAGAAGCAAATTATTAAAATGTACTTTTTTATGTTACCGGTTTTTTTTGTTTTAGTTGTTTCCAAAAAATTGAAAATCATATTTTGTGATTTTCAATTTTTTTTGACAACCTATTGTTAGAAATGTTAATGTCTAGAAATATTTTTTTTGATTAAATAATTCATTTTATACATATTTTTAATTGAAATTTAAATAAAATGATCATATGAATTTAAATTCAAACTCCGCCTGTGATGCACTTAATGTTCTAATTTTTCCACACACAACCGGTCCCAAGCCCGGGTTAAGGAGGAGGGTTGCGTTAGGTAGCTGACAATCAGCGTAAAATTTGTTAAATCACTATGATATGAATCCTTACCGAATATTTGCTGGGGCGTCCCCTACGAGTGATGCATTGCACTTGAACCACCCGGGTGTAGCGAAAAGTGGGTGAGGGTGGGCTAGGTCATCGCCCCGAAGCGACGCGCTGTGTCGGCGCCCAAGTATAGTGTCAAATAAGCGAGGGTTCCTACATCATTCTGGACGTGGGCAAGTAAAGACGTTAGTTCAGGAAATTAGGATTAGATTAGCAACTTGGAATATAGGGACACTTACGAGTAAAAACATGAAAATTGTGGATACAATGATTAGAAGAAGAATTAATATAATTTGCCTTCAAGAAACTAAGTGGGTGGGGAAGAAAGTTAGAGAAATTGATAAATTAGAATTTAAACTTTCGTACATTGGAAAAGAAAAATATAAGAATGGAGTAAGCATTATTATAGACAAAAACTTAAAAGATAGTGTTGTGGATGTAACTGGAGTAAGGGATAGAATTATAAAAATCAAGATGGTATTAGGACAAGAGATAATAAATATCATTAGTGCTTATGCTCCTCAAGTTGGCTAAGCAAAAAATCTTAAGAGACAATTTTGGGAAAATATGGATAATATTATACAATGCATACCAGGGATGGAGAAAATATTTATAGGAGGAGATCTGAATGGACACGTTGGAAAAGATAATAAAAATTATGAGAGGATACATAGAGGATATGGACATGGAGACAAAAATGAGTCTGGGGAGATGATCTTAGACTTTGCTATGTCATATGATTTTAGTATAATGAATACTTGCTTTAAGAAGAGAGAAGAACACTTAATAACCTTTAAAAGTGGACAAAATAGAAGTCAAATAGATTTTTTTTTAACTGGGAGGGTAGATAGTTTATCATGCAAGGATTGTAAAGTTATTCCGAGTGAAAGCCTAACCACACAACACAGAGTCTTAGTGTTAGATATATGTATTAAAAAATGGAAGGGAAAAGATAAAATAAACCAGTGTAGGGGAACTAGATGGTGGAACCTAAAAGAAGAAAATATAATAAAATTTAAAGATAAAATGATCAAAGATGGGGATTGGACCTTAGAGGATGGGATAGATACAAATACTCTTTGGAATAGATTAGCTAGCTCTATTAAAAAGATAGTAAAAGAGATTTTAGGTGAATCAAGGGGAAGATTCTCGAATAGCAAAGAAAGTTGGTGTTGGGATAAAGATGTACAAAAAATCATAAAGACAAAAAGAATTTGGTATAAAACGTGACAAAAATGTAGAAATAGAGATAACTTTGAAAAATATAAGGAGGCAAGAAAAGATGCAAAAAGGGTCATTAGTGAAGCTAAATATAGATCATTTAATAGTTTGTATGATAAATTAGGTACAAAAGAAGGGGAAAGAAATATACTTAAACTTGCTAAAGCTAGAGAAAGGAAGAGCAAGGACTAAGGAAATGTAAAATGTATAAAAAGCGAGGATGATATTGTCTTGGTTAAGGATGAAGATATTAAAGAAAGATGACGAAGTTACTTTAGTAAGTTATTTAACGAAAACCAAATAGAAGACTTAAACTTAGAATTGTCAAATGAGGAAAAGACTAAAAATATAAGATTTATGTGCAAAATCAGAGTTAACGAAGTTAAGTTTACACTAAAAAAGATGAAAAATGGGAAAACTATGGAACCAGATAACATCTCGATTGAAGTTTGGAAATGCTTGGGTGATAACGGAATTATATGGTTAACTAATTTATTTAATACAATTGGAAAAATTAAGAAAATGTCAGATGAATGGAGGAAAAGCACTTTAATACCTATATACAAAAATAAAGGAGATATTCAAAATTGTAATAACTATCGTGGAATTAAACTTATGAGTCATACGATGAAATTATGGGAAAGAGTAGTCGAACAAAGATTAAGGTTAGAAAAGATCTCAGAAAATCAATTTGGTTTTATGCTTGGGAGATCTACCACAGAAGCTATTTATCTTTTAAGAAGATTAATGGAAAAGTTTAGGGAAAAGAAAAGGGATTTGCATATGATATTTATTAACCTTGAGAAAGCATATGATAGGATACCTAAGGAAGTTCTATGGTGAGTTTTAGAAAAAAAAGGTATATATTGTAGGTATACCGATGTCATTAAGGATATGTACGATGGAGTAATGACTAGTGTAAAGACTATAGATGGAGAAACTAGAGAATTTCCGATTACCATAGGTGTACATCAATGATCTACTTTGAGTCCTTATCTTTTTGCTTTAGTGATGGACCAATTGACTAAGAGTATTCAAAAGGAGGTTTCATGGTGTATGTTGTTTGCAGATGATATTGTATTAATTGACAAAACCAGGGATGGAGTAGAAGCTAAGTTAAAATTATGGAGAGAAGCTTTGGAATCTAAAGGCTTTAGGATAAGTAGAAATAAAACAGAATATATGAAATGTAATTTTAGTAATAATAAGAGGAATATTGGAGACAAAGTTAAACTTGATGATGAAGAAATAAATAGCACTTGTAGATTTCGATATCTTGGTTCTATTATGCAAGCTGAAGGAGAAATTGAAGATGATGTAATGCATAGAGTTAAAGCAGGTTGGGTAAAATGGAGAAGTGCTTCAAGTGTTCTATGTGATCGTAGAATACCCTTAAAATTGAAAGGGAAGTTTTATAGGACAGCTATAAGACCAGCTATACTATATGGATTGAAATGTTGGGCAACGAAGAAACATAATATCCAAAAAGTAAAAGTTGCCGAGATGAGGATGCTTAGATGGATGAGTGGTATAACATTGAAAGATAAATTAAGGAATGAACATATTCGTGGTAAGTTAGGTGTAGCTCCTATAGAAGATAAGATAAGGGAGGGACGATTTAGATGGTGTGGACACTTGCAACGTAGGCCTTATAGCGCACCTGTGAGGAAGAGTGACTTAGTTATTGTAGGGGGCAGTAGAAGGGGTAGGAGTAGACCTAAAATAACTTGAGAGGAAATAGTGAGTAAAGATTTAATATCCTTGAATCTATCAAAAGAAATGGTCCATGATCGTATAAATTGGCGGAAAATGATTCATATAGCCGACCCCACTTAGTGGGACTAAGGCTTGGTTTGGTTGTTCTTGTTGTATATGAATTTAAATTCAATTAAAATAAATAAATATACATATATATTTCAAAAAAAAAATTAAAATAGTGCAATTGAATTATAAATATTATTACTAATTTTCAATTGTTATGTACAATAAAATTGTAACGATCTGCTATTTATTTTCTAGTTCTTTTTTTTTTATTACTGTAAAATTTATGATACTCTAATACCTACTAGATTAAACCAAACCATCAAACTAAATAGCGGGAAACGGAATTCATATAAATACAATCAAGAAAATATACAATACCAGAGTGCTAAAATATTTTCCAAAATATACATATATGACTGTTTCCCAAAATACCCTCAACCAGGCTAGGGCTATACATAAATACTTCCAAAAACACTCACTCTACTGGTAGGGCAGTACTAAAGCCCCTCTATCTGTAAGTCTGATCTGCACGCCTACCTGAATCATCTGAAAAATATTAAAGTAATTGGATGAGACGACGCTTAGTAAGACAAAATATGCTATTACTAGTGTGAGGCAAATGAGTTACAATACTATGAAGATCTGTTTCTATATAATCATGTATAACTAAATCTGTAAATATAGTACAAATAATATAATCACCACCTTTCCCATGTTGCTTAACATGTCTATATTTTAGGTTTCTATACATAATACTTTTAATATATATATATATATATATATATATATATATATATATATATATATATATACATATTTTCCCTATTTCTGTGAAACTGTACATATAGAATAATAATTGAAAACTTCTTTGGATGGATAGCTGTATGTCATGATTTAACCCCTCATGACAGAGTTGTGTGGCCCGTAGGCGGGATCTAACATGGCTGATCGACTAAGGTAAACCACTATACTCCATCAGTCTGATTAGCCCTCCTCAACTCATATCTAATGGGGAGTCTGTCTACATGTGGGCATGTGATCAACCTACTTACCTTGTATTATCTAAATAGGTGGTTGCACTCTATTCTGTATATAGCAACAGTACCGTACTCTGTAAACTATATCTGTAATGTCCATCAGTGTTCGATACTATATAATACATTTTTATATACAACTATTTGTTTTACCATGATTCTATAATAACTGTATTAATCGTGACGCTGTGATAAATTGTATCTGTATCAACTATATTTCTGAAATGAACTGTAAAACTATATGTTATGGTACTGTAAACTGTATAATCACGGTATTCAGTAATTACTATAAAACATATCCATTGTCGGTATATTCTGTAAAACATAACTCTGGAAAATACTGTAAAGCATGTTTCTGTACTATAACTATATTCTCAAGCCACACAGTAATTTAAAACATATTATTCATAAATGATAAATTGTATAAAGTTCTGCTGTAAATAATAGTTTGGTAAAAATATACATTTCATGCTGAAAATCATTCTAAAACTGCCTAACATAACATATTTCCCTTACTAAATTCCTGCTAAAAATCCTCTATTATAATGGGTCCTACACCCGCAGGGTTCTCCACTTAACACCTTAAAAATCATATATCCTAGAACAAAATATCACTATTTTTATGTTTACAGCATTTCCTACAACTGCTGGAAAGTCAAATTTCAATAAAAATACCTTACCTTGAATCTGAGACGAAATCCAACTTCGTCCCACCGACAATCCGCTTCGGCAGACTTGGAGAGAACTTCCCCAGGAGCGTCGTGGTGGTCTTAGATCGTCGATCCGGCGAATGATGGGGCTAACATCGAAGAGAGAAGGGGGAATGACCATAAAGGAGAGAGAAGAGAGGGTTTTAGCGAATTTTCTGCATAAAAATCTTCGTTTAAGACTATTTATACTGCGAGATTCGTCGACGAGCCACGTCATCTCGTCGATGAGGCCAAGAAGGAGGTTCGTCGACGAACATCATTTTCTTGTCGACAAAATTCAGAGCTTAGGAATAACCTCTCGGTATTTTCTCGTCGACGAAACATGTCCTCATCGACAAGACCCCCTTGTATCATCGTCAACGAATGCCCTGTATTCATCGACGAGAGCCTTATTTTTTCTTGAGTTATTATACCCCAAAGTGCAACGTCGTTGACTAGTGCGAAGCGTTCATCGACGAAGTCGACTGCCTCATTCTATTATTGTTTCTATTTCCCTCCCTCTTTATTATTTAAATATTATTATTCTTCGAGTCAATACAAAAATTGTTATAATAAAGTAAAATTTAAAAATATAATAATTATGCAAAAAAATTATAATAATTTTGTTTTTTTATTATAGTATTTTATTTTTTTTATTAATTTAAATTTTACTTTTTAATCATGGTTTTTATAGTGTTATTTGATTTAAAGATAGAAATGAGCATTTCTTAATTAAAATTTTAATTTATTTTAAATTTACAAATATTAACCAAATAGGTCGCTCATTTCTGATTTTTAGTTTTTGTTTCTGATTTTTTATTTTTATTTATGATTTTTGTTTTTAAAAATTTTTTACTATGGAATCAAATGACCCCTTAGTTTGAATATGGGAGCATAAAATTCGGATCTTGAATATATCTCAAGTCCCTAAATCTATGATTTCAAATAATGCCTAATATAAATTTTGAAAAATTGGAAAACAAGTTGTCTTTTTTGTGATTATTTTGAAATCTAAAAGTAAAATAAAAAATTATTTTACAAATTTAAACAAACTCTTTATTTGATAATTGAAGGTTCTTGAGAGTGCGATACTATGAATCTAAAAAAATTGTGGGGATACCTAAATCTCCAAAGCATGTATTATTATTACGAAAGCTCATCAAAGGAGGTAACTAGGGTAAATCATATGTGCAAATCTTTGGTGCAACCTAGTGCGAATCGGGTTGGCTTGAAAGATTTGTGCCGTAAGATCGGCTTCAAGCAATTGGCTCATTTACATTAGCATTTTTTTTTCTCGAAACTTTAGTTTAGTAGGAATTGGTTGCTAATTTTGAAAAAAATCTTGTTGTTTATATTTTCGCCTTTCGAAAGCATATCGATAAGACACAAATTGAATGCGAAGTCTATGCTGAATGTAGGGTTTGCATTCAACCCTCTACTTTACTTAAACATCTCCGAAATACAATCTCTGCAAAGCTAGCATCAGAGCCGGCTCAACATTTAGGCAAGTGAGGTGCTTGCCTAGGGCCCCAAAAATTATGGAGCCGTCAATTTTTTTTTAATATAATAATGTTAATATTATTTATGGAATTCTATTTGGTGAAATTAATTTTAAATAAAAATTAAAATTAAACAAAATATTAAGAGCTCTTAATTAAATCATTGTGTTTGGTGAAATTAATTTTAAATAAAAATAAAAATTAAACAAAATATTAAGAATTCCTAATTAAATTATTTGCTTAGAGCCCCATATTGTGAAGAGTCACTCTTCGCTAGCATTTTTCATTTTAAATTTGCTGGTTAACAACTTGTCAACTTGTAAGACAGGCAGCTAGCTAACCTTATTTAGGTAAGATTTCAACTACAGCTTGGTTATATTAAAGAATCAAAAAGAGTGAACATGAAATATGAATTCAGACTTTAGTTTTTATCCTAGGCTTCCTAAGTCTGACATCAAATGGATTTTTTTGCTTTGAAGATTTAGAGTGGGCAATTATGCGTTTAACAAGGCGAAAAATAAAAAATAAAAAATACAAAATGAAGACTTGATTATAAAAAAATAAAATAGTAATACGAAAATTTTTAAAAAAATTTTGGGGTAGATGTTATTTCCTCAAAATTTTGAGTGACGTAAGTGTTTTTGATCCTTACACTAAACTATTTGGTGTGTGCTTGAAGTAATTAAGTTTTGATGAATTTTTCAGCTAATTACAACTAATTCGCACAAGAAAAATTGCTTCAATTTTCTTAGAAGAAAATTTTGGAAAATAAAAAAAATAAATTCTCCATACACAAATAATTATGTTCTTTTTAAAATGAAAGTAGCTCTTGTCCAAAAAATCTCGAAGGAGTTGATAGAGTTGTTGAAACCTCAAAGGTTCGTACTTTTTCGCCAAACTTTGGAAAAGACTAATGCAACAAGTACCAACATCTCCTGATGTTTGACAAAAAGATATAGAATCTTCCTTTAAATTTTAAAAATCTTATACATGGCTTTTAACATTTGATTTTTTGAGACACTTATACCTCCTCTCGAACTCATCTGTTTAAGGTCTTACCTAATTGAAGTTCTAGTGTTGCAAGAGATCTATTGTCGAAGGACGTTTAGAGGCCAAAAACTGGGCAAACTTAAAGTTCTTAACTCATACTGGATCAATGTACTAAATCAATGAGGTTTGCTACTCTTTTTTTCGAGAAATTATTAGGTAGGCAGTGTAATCACGTCATATTTTAGATAACCAAGCATATCCCTAAATTTAAATAATTTTGAAAAAAAAAAAACCCTTATCCATTTGGGTGGTGTTTGGTAATTGGAAAATAATTCTAGGAATTGGAATTAGAATTGTTTATTTCCAATCCTAACGTTTGTTTTACGGTAATCTTATTCTGATTCCCATTCCATGCAGGTATGAGATTCCTCCTTTTACTTATATTTTGATTCTTGACTTTTACTATAGAATCAAATCTTGATTTCTAGAAAATATAGTATTATTATAATATAATAATTTATATAATATAATATAATATATATTACATAAATTTAAAAAATAATATTAATGTTCTGATATCATTATTAATATTTAAAATATTATTTTATATTTTAATATAAATATTAAACCATCATTATCAATATTTTCTATATATAATAACATTATAACATATAAAAATTAATAGAACAATATTAGATGTTAAAATATTATGATAAACGTATGGTATGGCTATTGATTTATTATACTATTATTTATAATCTTAAAAATAAAATAAAATAAAATAAAATATTTATTATCATCAATTATAAATACATAATTATAAAATTTAGTCATGATATAGTATAGAAAAAATATAATATTATTGTAATTAAATGTACGTAGGCATGTTTATATTATAATAATATATTATATATTATAATATAAAAATTATTTTAACCATTATTATTAATATTTATGTTATATATAATAATATTATAACACATAAAAAGTAATTGAATGGTAGTAAATTATAAAATAGTATGATGTAATTGTGGTATGATTATTTATTTATTATATAGTAAATTTTACTAATTATATAATATGCAAAAAAAGAAGAATAAAATACTATTGTGTAATAAAATATTTGCTATGACAGTTGCTTTATTATATTATTAATTGATATTATTAATATCATTACTACAAATATATAACAGTAAATTTTACTAATTATGTAGTATACAAAAAAAGAATAAATACTATTGTGTAATAAAATATAATGCTATGGTAGTTGTTTTATTATATTATTATTTTATATTAAATAATAAATTATGTTATAGTGTTATAATATATGATATTTTTATTTACATTTAATAAATTACATATTGAAGTATAATGCTTATAAAATATAAGATAAAATACAATATTAATAATATAGTTAAAACAAAATAATAATAATAATAATAATAATAATATAGTATGCAATGTATAATCATGTACATTGTACAATTGTACATGATTATTAAAATGATTTTATTGTAAAAAAAAATATTATATAATAATTATATTTATAATATTATTATTTTTATTAAATTAATTGAATAAATATTTTATGCTAACTAGACTCATTTCCAATTCTTATGTCTATATACACCAAACACTATAATACAATTTCGATTTCGATTCTATGTCGAACGCCTCGAATCAAACATGAGAGAGGAATCCAACATTCTGCTTCTAATTCCGGTGAATTCTAATTTCGATTCTGATTCTAATTTTGCAAACTTGTAACTCTTTAGTTTTGACACTCCAATCTCCATAACAATTTTTGCTTCTTGCATAGGTGCATCTTAATATTACAACGAACATCCTTCAGGAAGTACATGTAAGATTAATTACCTTCATTTATTAAAGAGGATTTTGCGAAGAAATTATTTAATATCGGGCACGTTATACCAAGCAGTCGGCACTCAACACACCCAAAGGATTTTGCAATCTATCTTGTAAGTCTATAAAGAGGCTCCTTAGCATTGACACTCCATAACAATTTTCACTTGTATAGGTGTAACAAATATCCTTTGATGAATGTGCATGCATATCTTTTATACGAGTCCATTTCATTTGAAAAATCCCCCCACTAAAAGTGCTTGGCACCATTAAATAGATGATGATGATGTGTCTAATACATAGAAGGCGACATAATTAATGATTGTGCAATCTATTTTGTAAGCTTATAGATAGACTCCTTAGCATCAACACTCCTTAACACTTCGTTCTGAACTTAAAAATGTTTCTATATAATCTAGGTCTTAGTTTAGCCTTTTGACATGTAGTCGAACTTTGAACCCTTTCATTTGTGTAGGACCAGACAATTCGATCATACTATCAGGGACATAACCTGCTGAGTTAATCCTAAACCATGGAGAACTTAAATTTCCTTAAAAGAGAGCAAGATTTTCACACATCAACCTAACTGATTTCATGTTTCTTTCTTAGATCCCTGGTGTTTGTTACTTATTTTCATTTGTTTACCCTTTTCACATCTTGCAATTGCTGCTGCATCCAAGGCTACAATATCTCTTCTCACATAATGGGATCCATAAATTCTTCTAAACCTGTTGCTTTTAACATAACCAGATAACATAACATAATCATCATTTTCCACGCTCCGGACCATGAATCCTCTGTCCAGATACGACAAGAAGCATGCTAAAAGAAAAAACATCAGCCTTCTAATTCAAATTTTCAAATAACCAAAATCCAATTACAAAGGTGCAACAGTTCCCAGTGTTCCACATGATACAACTTCTATGTGCAATTTGCCTTCAGGAATGGATATGCAAAATGAGAAATCAAACAGTTCAGCCACATTGTGTCAAAGTCAAAAAAGTATTCATGCTGCGTTCGGGAGCATAAATTTTGGTCTTTTGATTTGGATTTAGATGGATTTGGACAAATTTCATTACAATTTTATATTATATCTTAATCTTATTCAAATCCAATACAACTTCAAATCCAAGGCCTCTCTAAACATAGGGTCAGGTTTAACATCCTAAAGGATGCTT
The DNA here is from genome assembly GCF_029873635.1 of Malania oleifera. Classification (NCBI taxonomy): domain Eukaryota; kingdom Viridiplantae; phylum Streptophyta; class Magnoliopsida; order Santalales; family Ximeniaceae; genus Malania; species Malania oleifera. Next base: position 116,105,808 of record NC_080420.1, read on the forward strand.
GCCCTTGAAAAAGCAGCGAGTCAGTATGCAACTGCATTTGCTATGTCTTTCACAATCCTTGACCTGCATTTCATGTCAAATGCTGTCTCATTGTTCTCATGTTGGAGGCTGCCTCTTTTTTCCACGAGGTACATAGAGACTTTTGGTGAGTTTCCATTTTCTGCAAATGCACATATAAGAATGGGATTGGGGATTTTGCTCTTGAAGCAGCATCATAGGAGCTTCGGAATTGGGATGTAACCACAATGTAATTAATAACCGAGTTGCTTACTGCACAATCTTAAACTTTCTAAAGCAAATCAGGTTGCCTCCAGAAGAGCCTTTGTATAGTTAGCCAGCTTGATCAAGTAGAATGTGACATCTGCTACAGTTACTTGTTGCCCTCTTGAGCTCCTTGATAGAGAAGCTACAGATTGGACTGCCTTTCCTATTGCAAGAAGCAATCAGCTCCTAGAGTGGCAGTGTGTTTTTCAACAACGATGTCTTAGTGATCGTTCATCTTTGATTCCATTCTCAAGCATTCATTCATCTTCACTGCTGTCTAGAAAAGCTATTGAACACATTGCACAAAAACATATGCAACACAATATCATTTTAGCATAAATTATTACGTGAGCCATACAACTAAAGTTGTTGCAAGCAATATTATGCTTCATCTTTGCGTATGAAGATCTGCTAATTATTGAACCAACTCAGCTAGGAAGCTGGATTGCAGATGAAAAACCTAGGGCTTCCAGAGGTGGTAGTTGCAGGCTTCTAGTACTTTGATGCTGTCCACGTGTAAGGATGGACAGAACGTCTACGGGGCACCGTGAAAAAGTGCAGTAGTTCAATGCCATTAAAATGAAAGACAAATATTTAAAATGGTTCAAAATAAATTTTTTTTCTACTTTAAAACCTCTTCTGCGATGCTCGTCTTTAAAGATGGGCAAATTTAAAGCTTCCTTTATGAAATTCAAAGGACAAAAATTAATCTGCATGAGTCTTTTTACTTCTTTCTCTTTCAACAATCCTGAAACCTGTTATAGCCAAACCACACAGCAAGAATTACCTTTTGTGCAAAATGTGTCGTCTTATATAAACAAATCAAAACTCCCCGGACACAAGACTGATCCCAGATCAACCATTAAAACCCTAAAATCAATTCATCAAACAAGAAGTAACTTAAATATAAATTAATAATAAAGTACTTTTATCTAGTGCTTAGTGACGCACGCTTACATCTTTAATGAACTTCAAAAAAAATATGTTACAGAAGCCTATGAACCACATTACCACTTGTAGACTCACAGACAAAAAAATTCTAGATCATGTATAGCCTATGCTTAAAACCAATTCAAATCTATCATCCACTAGAGAAATAGAATCTAGCTTGTGCCATCAAAGATACAGAATCCACTTGTTGTATGAGAGTGAGAAAAAGAGAGAGGGAGTACCTGTTTGGAGACCAGTCTGTAAAGTTGAGTACCAGCTAATTGTGACAGATGTACGAGCAAGGGAGAGTTATAGCAGAAAATTCATGTATCATCCAACCATTCTTCTCCCTTACTTTTTGGAAAGTTCATGCACTCTTCGACAGAACCACCATTGATCCATCCTTCTTTTTTACTTCCTTGAGGACTCGTTTCATTTTCACAAAAACTATTCATCCTCCTATCTCCTTCCATGACCCCCACCCAAATGGATGGGGCAGGTAAAAATGATGACCCAACTGTACCAACACAGACGTATAATTGCAAGTGAATGTGTGTGTGTGTATTTTTTTATGCACAATAGAGTATGAATACAACCAGTTCCCTGGGGGAGACCATAGGAGTCCTTATTTACTGAGGAATTCCATAATCAGAATTTCGGAAGCATTCGCTAATGAGTTCTCATTATTCTTTATACAGCAGAACATGCTTCTTTTCTTAACAGAACATGACTTCTCTTCTCCTCCCACACAAACTGTATGATCCTACTCATTTATGCTTCTCACTGCTCAAAGTTTTTAGGTTTTATCCTCATTGGTACTAAAAAAGTGTAATCTCACTATTGGACAAACTGAAATTAATATATATATACAGGCCAAGTAGTGCACCAGTGAGGAGGAGCAAACTAGTCATTGTAAATGATACAAGAAGAGGAAGGGGTATGCCTAAAATAACTTGGAATGAGGTGGTGAGGAAGATTTTAATAGCTTTTAAGTTAGTGAAAAAAAATGCCTTCGATTATGTGCATTGGCAGAAAAGGATTCATATAGCCAACCCCATATAGGGGGACTTGAGGCTTCTTACTGTTGTTGCTGTATATAAAAATATTTATGAATTATGTATGTATGTATGTGGGCATGTCATCAATCCAAATACTATATTGATTTGACAAGCATGGACATGCAATGAAGCTTAGGTGAAAGATTACCTGGTATTCCGGTATTTTAAATATTTTTAATTTCCAGTCATCATGAATTTCAAACAAGTATATCACTAGCATACTTAAGATCAGCAACATACCAAGCAAATAATTAGTAGCTTCATGCTATGATTACAAAGATCTAGGAGGTTTCTCTAATAATGCAGAAAGATAGACCTCATCCTTTGATTTGGGAGAAATAGCCCACTTGTGTTTCTTGTACCTGAACTGCAGAAACATGTACATGAAGTCATCCAGATCCTTCCGATCACAAAAGAACCGGTCAATCCATAACAAGCCACCCGGCCTTAAAATCCGATCCCAATCATATAGGATAAAATCCAGCATTTGCAGGTCAATCCAGCCATCCATAAACCCAGCTGTATGAATCAAGTCCATTGTGTTGTCAAAGAATGGGAGGCGTTGATTTAATGTCACATACAGAGGAAGCAAGCCTCTTAGGGCAATCATCTCATTGAAAGGAGCTCCTAGATTAAGAGCTGTTGAGATAATTGTAACATTTTGCTCTCTCATCCTTGCAGCAAAACTCCCTGTACCAACACCAAAGTCCAAACCAATCCTCATCTCCCCAGGCTTGATGGCTAAAACATCACGGATCAGGAAATCAATAGGAAGTGAGCTGTTGGTGACCCATTTAAGCATTTCCTTCCCCATTTCAAAGCAACCAGTACACTTGGAGTAGCCCCGCTTTGGATTCTTGCTAGACAAACACTCGAAATTCCTGCACTGGTAATGGCTCCACCTCACATTTCTGCCATCGGGCAATTTCCACAGTGACTCATTGATCGGGTAAGGCTTGTGATAGAGCTTAGAGGCTCTTGTCAAGCACCGCCTCCGGGGCAAAGGATCGCATCCTTTAATCATCAGTTTCTGGGCTAAGCTCCAGTCATCTTTGCAATAAGATCCAATGTCATAGTCCATGTACTCCTCCAGTTCTTTCTTCAATAGCACACATGCATGCCCTATTGTGTTGTATATCCTCTCTGTTCCATATATATTGATCTTCCCAAGTCGATTCTCTTTTGGGCTTATGTACTTCCTTATCTCCTCTATAATGAAGTAATTAATCAAAGGTTCCTCCTTCACTGTTGAGTTTCCGATCCCTTCCACCTTTGGCAATCGGATCTGTCTAAGAGCAATGTGGGCACTATAGAGAGGATGAATAACCTCCTCTTCTAAAAACTTCTTGTACTCCAATCTCGAAATGTTAGTTTTATCCATAACATCTTTGTCCTTCTCCATTTGTTGCACGGTGGCCTCGAGCTTGTCCTGCAAGTTTTCCATCTTCGCAAGCACCTCCTCAACCCGATCAGCTAAAACTTGTATATTGAAACCTTCATAAGCATCCTTCGGCCCACGAAAGTGGTTGCATACATCCTCAGTGCGCATGAAAAAGCCGGCAGAGTAGAATCTAAAGAGATTCAAAATGCTTACCATTATGACAAGCCCTCCCAGTACAATTTGAGTCAAACCCATTATTCTTGACAACCTACATTTTGGAAAGCATAACCTCCCCATTCTTAAATATAAAAATGCTTATCTTCTTTCAACTTACTGTTAATTCGGGTTCCTCTTTTACCCAATCTTTAGCCTGATAGAAATTAAAAGTTGCAGAATTAGATAACCAGAAAGCATAGAAAAATCAACACTTTATAGTTTTTGTCCTTTTTGGCTGCTGAGAAAATGCAGGAAAGGGGAAACAAGGACAATTCAAAAAGAAAAAAGAAAAAGAAAAAGTCCTGTAAGCCTAACACTGCCATCAGACAGAAGCATGAGATTTAAACCCAAAAAAAAAAAAAAAAAGATCTTTTCAACAGGCAAAGCAAATATTATTAAGAAGAAAGATGAACAGTACACGGTGGAGCGTTTCTTTTCTACACTTTCCTCATCAAACAGAAGATTCGCTCAAAAATAAAGCTAGTGTCCAATTAATCAAATAAAGCACAACGAATCAGTGTATACATCATTAAACATAGAACATACCTATGTAAATAAACAACCCAATACATGTACCAAAAAACCCCGATTTGCTCCTTCTGCAGCTTCAATCCTAATTTTCTCTTCAATTTTCTCACCGAAAAACTTTACAAAAATCCAAACTCTCTCTCTGTCTCTTACAAACACTAATTTTCTCTCACTGGTCTCTCAAACTAGCATTAAAACAATGGTTTCAAACCCGCAAAAGCTTCAAATACTATCCAGCCCCCCAAAAAAAAAGAATTGAAAACTTCCATTTCCCTTAAAATTTTCACAAAACCCATGACCCTGTTTCGCCTTTGATGAAATCTTGAATCTTAAGCTTGCAAGTTGCAAACCCACGATTCTTTATGAGTTAAAGTAAGCTTTGAACTTTAAAAAGTGCAGAGAGTGAGAAGCTCGAATCTCGTGAACAAATGAAAACAAGCATGAAAACAAATTATACTATTTGAATTTTGAAGATTATAATAATTGTGATTTGTAGCATTAATATTTAATTACAAGAGAGAAAAATGGAGAGTTGACTACGATTGATTATGGATGACAATGGTGGGTTAGGCTGGCTCTGGTTCTGGCTCAGTGGCTTTGGCTCGGATGATGTTGTCATCAGCTTTAGCGACGAGAATGGGCCGTTAAAGCTGGCTTTGAGGCGCTTTTTCACATTTTTTTGAACCTTCTTCCTAAAAAAATTGCTTATAAAGTAAATTTGACTTTACTACAATAAATATTTATTATAATAAGTATTTTTCAAGAATTATATTTTTAAGAACCAAATTTTAAAAAATAATCCGAGATAACAATTAATCATTTATAAGTGACGTTGTTCATAAGTGAGATCAATTTTACGTATAAAAAATTTTAGTAACTATTTTATAATTTAAAAATATATTAAAACATAATCATATTTTATTTTATTATGCATTATAATATATTAATTATTAATAAAATATAATTAAATTTTGAAATAAAAAAGTCTCTATTAATTTAAATTAATATTAAAAATTAAAATATTAATTTAATTAATAAGATTATTTTAATATAAATTAATGTTATAATTGTATGTTATAAATATATATTCAGAACAAGATTATTATTAATCAAAAATAATATTTTATTTTTTTACTTAATAAAAATATATAAATATTAATTAAATATAATAGTTCAAATAACTAATAATTAAATTTTTAATTAATAATTAATCATATCTTATTTTATTTGGCATTATAAACTATTAATTATTAATAAAATATAATTAAATTCTGGAACTAACAAAAAGAATCATCTATAAATTTAAACTAATATTAAATAAATTGAAATTTTTAATATAGTTATTAATACTAATTTTAACATAAATTAATGAGATAATCATATGTTATAAATACATTAATAATAAGATTATTGTTAACTAAAAAATAATAATATATTATTTTAGTTTATAAAAATTATTTAAACTTTAATTATAAAATAACATAATTATTATTTAAATTTTTAATTATAAAAATTTTAATATTTTTATTTAAAATATATTTAAAAATACATATTAGTTATTATAATTCAATTATAGATTGAATAAGAATTATTTATTAATTTAAGTTAACATTAATAATTAAAGATTTAAATTTAATTAATAATATTATTTTTATCATAATTTAATATGATTGCAATATGTTACAAACATACATTAATAGCAAAATTATTATTAATTAAAAATAATATTATTATAATATTTTTAATAGGAAATATTTAAATTTTAATTATAACTAGTTAAAATAATTATTAATGAAGTTGTTAATTAAAATAATTAATTTTTTATTTTAAAATATATTTAAAAATAATCATATAGCACCCTATGATAAAAGTAAGTGTCTAAATGTCACTTATTTTAATACAACTAAACTCACTTATGAGTTTGAGAACTTTTCTAGTTTAGCACTTATTATCAATATATATTAAATTTAGCATTTAAAAAAAAAGTGTTTCTGCAAAAGTGGTTCCAAACAATCTTTAAGTATTTTTAGGGAGGGATGAGGGATTCTTTTGACCTTGTAAATTTATATGAGAGCGGACAATTTTAAATTTTGAATTTTATTTTTTCAAGAATATTTATAAAGATGGTAGTTTTTTTTTTAAAAAAAAATTCTATTAAAAATTATGAAAATAAATTATTTGTTTGGTAGGGAAGATTTTTTATTTTATTTTTTGATTTTCAAATAATTATAGAAAGAACTTGTTGTTTGTTTTTTGTTTTTTAATTTTTAAAAATTATATAAGAAAGTAGAACTATAGAGAAGAATATGAAGATGTTTTTCTAAATTATCCATACAAATCTAGAGAAAACAAGATGATATTTTTGTAATTATTTAAAAAATAAAAAATAAATTTAGTTTGCACAAGTGAATAGTGTTGAATTTTTTATTATTTTTTATTCCTTTAAATAGATGTTGTAAAACTAAAAAATAAGTTGGTTTTTCTGTAATTCTCTAGAAAACTAAAAACAAAAAATGACAATTATTTTTCTCAATTAAATGAACCCTTATTCATCTTATGTACCAAATATGTTCTGATAAAATGTAATCACATAATGTAATCCTTCACTAGCTGACATAATATTATTTTGTTAGACATAAGATTCAAAATTAAGACATTTAATATGAAAGTTTCAAATTTTAACTATTAGTATGTGGCAAAGACACTATCTATTAGTTATGTTTAAGAACATAAATTTAATACTTTATATTTGAATTTATGTGAATCCATGTAAAATTTAGTACATTTTTGTCTTGCATTTAATCAATCAAATTCATAGTAATGTAATATTTGAAAGCATATATTTTGGTATTTGAAAAAATTCAACACAATGTTTTTTTTTACTTCTCCTCAAATCTGCACAAATTCAAATCAAATTAAGATTAGAGGTACAATGCTTGTAGGAATTGAAAACTCAAAAAAAAAAAAATAGAAAACAAGAAACAAAAACTAAAAATTAAAGACAAAAACTAAAATATGAAAACTAGCAACCAATTTAGCTAATATTTCTAAAATTTAAATAAATTTAAATTTTTAATTAAATAAATGAGCACTTTTACCCTTAAATCGGATAACAATTAAAATGTATGCAAATTAACCTTACTATAGTAAAAATAAAATTATTAAAATTATTTTACTTAATTATTATATTTCAAAATTGACTTTACAAGAATAATCTTATTGTACATGATAAATGGAAAAATAGTAAAAATATTTTGCCAATAAATTTTATTATTTTTATTTTTTCTAGTCTTTATGAAGGAAAGTGTTATAGGACAGCTATAAGACGAACTATGCTACATGGATCAGAATGTTGGGTGACGAAAAAATATAATATCCAAAAAAGTAAAAGTTGTCAAGATGAGAATGCTTAGATGGATGAGTGGTATAACATTGAAAGATAAATCAAGGAATGAACATATTCATGGTAAGTTAGGTGTACCTCTTATAGAATATAAGATAAGGGAGGGACGACTCAGATAGTATTGACACTTGCAACGTAGGCCACATAGTGCACCTGTGAGGAAGAGTGACATATTTATTGTGGGGGGCAGTAGAAGGGGTAGGGGTAGATCTAAAATAACTTGGGAAGAGATAGTAAGGATTTAATATCCTTGAATCTATCAAAAGAATGATCCATAATCGTATAAATTAGCGAAAAAATGATCATATAAGCTTGGTTTTGTTGTTGTTGTTATTTTTATGAAAAAAAAATATTTTAATTATATTTTAAATTCATATGATTATTTAATTTTAATTATGATTAAAGGGTATGCATAAAATAAATTACTTAATCTAAAAAAATTAATTCTTAATATTAAAATATTTTGACAAGATGTTGTCAAAATAAATGAAAATTATAAATATGATCTTCAATTCTTTCACGAGTAATTGAAAAATTGACAGCAAAAATTAAAAACTGATAGTTCAAACAAACATAATTTTGTAATATTTTTTTTTTCATTGATAGAAACAAAACAAAACAAAAGGTAGCAGCAATTCCAAACAGATCCTAAAGTTAAGTTATATGCTAAGCTCCCAAACATGGTATTTATGTATAGATTATTATGATATTATAATTTATAAAACTAGTGTGAGGCATGTGCGTTGCACGTGAAGTCATGTTTTATTTGAACAATAAAAAACCTAATCTAAATTTTCAAAAATTAAAAAATAAAAAATAAAATCTTGAAATGAGAATTATAAATGTCATTATTGTTGGCAACACCACGAGTTCATTTATATAACTGAAAATATGGAAAAATATATTATTTGGTAATCCAAACTAACTTTTATAGTCAAATAACTAATTTTTTTTTATATTTTGACTATAAAAGAACAAATCAATTGGGAGTCATTATAATATCTTCCAAATTATTATGCTCACAATGTAACTTCCTCCTCCTTTTTTGATAGTAAAAAAAAAAATGTTATCTTCATCAACCTCTTTTTATTCATCAATGATATTTGACTTGTTGTTTTTTGTCCCACATTGATTGAATACTTCCACATTTGTATAAAAGGTTGTTTTGAATTTTTTATATTATTTGTCCCACATTGAAGAGAAGTATTTTTTAGACTTAAGGTTGAAGTTATATAAAGAACTCAACTCTTCATTTGTAAAACACACCTCAAAGTTGTACTTTGTCAAGAAGTAGTGGATTGATCATCGGCGCCCGATGACGTAGGTAATTCTATACCGAACCTCGTAAATTTCTTATCTTGTTTCTTTTTATTGTTTTATTATTAGTTTCTGCATTGCTTTAATTTTTTTATATATTCAATAGTAATAGTTGTAGTATTAGTGTTTGGCACAAGTGGGGTGCCCGGTACAATAATTGGTATCAGAGCTAGGTTGAATAATGTTGATACGAAGGTGTTCCTCTGTTAGGATCCTTGATTCTACATTTGATGCCTAAGAAAGATCTTGTCTAAGCGAGTGCTCAGAAATCATTGCAGCTCAGTCGCTCCCTGGAGGTCGGCCTAGTCAAAGTGGAATTTCATAGGATAAAATAGAGTAGACACAGTTGGTACGTACTATTCATCCTAAGCCTTTGCTTTGTTGGTTGCTATTGAATATATAGAAAATGGCAAAAACTAGTGCAGCAGTAGAAGAAACTCTGTCCACACGAACTCTAACCCCTTCGGCTTCGACATCATCATCGAAGACGATAGCTAATGCTCGGTTTGAGGTGGAGAAATTTGATGGTACCAATAATTTTGGTATGTGGTAATGTGAGGTGATGGACATCTTGTATCAACAAGAACTAGATATTGCTTTGGATGATAAACCGATAGATATAGGTGACAGAGATTGAGAAAAGATCAATTGTCAGGCATGTGGTACGATTCGTCTTTGTCTCGCCAAAAATCAGAAATATTATGTTATAAGGGAGACATCTGCAAAGAAATTGTGGAAGACATTGGAAGATACATTTATAACCAAGAGTTTGGAAAATCGGCTCTATTTGAAAAAGAAATTGTTTCGCTTTCAGTATCAACCAGGTATTTCAATTAATGACCACATAAATGTTTTCAATAAAATTTTGGCCGATTTGTTAAATTTGGATGAAAAGGTGAAAGATGAGGATAAAGCCATATTGTTACTGAATTCTCTCCCTGATGAGTATGAACATTTGACCACCACTTTATTGTATGGGAAAGATAAAGTTACTTATGATGATGTTTGTACTGCATTGATTAGTACTGAATGCAGAAAGAAGGATCAGAGGGTTCATAAGAAAACAGCAAAAGCACTAACAATAAGGGGACGTTCTCAGAGTCGTATGCCTGGAAGAAAGAGTAAATCTCATGGGAGGAGTAAATCTCGTGGGAGACCTGCTAAAGATGAATGCGCCTTTTGTCGTGAGAGAGGGCATTGGAAGAAAGATTACCCTAAATTACAACAGAAGAATAAGGGCAAAACACATTCTAATGCCAATATAGCCAATGATGATGGTAGTGAGTCAGATTTTTCTCTTGTTGGAACATCTTCATCACATTATTTTGGTGAGTGGATTTTGGATTTTGGTTGTTCCTATCACATGTGTCCCAATAGGTAATGGTTTTCTAATTTTGAAGAATTAGATGGTGGGGTTATTTTTATAGGAAATGATAATACTTGTAAAACAACTGGAATAGGATCAATACAGTTGAAATGGCACGATGGAACTATTAAGACCTTGACTGATGTTAGGTATGTTCCAAGCCTAAAGAAGAATCTGATTTCATTGGGTGCCTAAGAATCTAAAGGATTCACTATCACTTTGAAAGATGGAACCTTAAAGATTAAATCAGGTGCACTGGTAGTGATGAAAGGTGTAATAACCCCAAAAAGGGTTATAAAAGATTAGTGGATAGATTTTTTTTAAAAAATATATATAATAATAAATAAATAAATAAATAAAATTAAAATTAAAATTAAAATTAAAAAAATAAATTAAAATTTTAAAAAAAATTATTAAAAAATATATATTAATTAATTAATTGGATATTAAAAAAAATAAGAAAAAATAATAATAATTAAAATTTATTTTTTTTTATTTTTTAAATAAAAATATTATTTTTAATATTAATTAAATATATATTATTTATTATTATTATTATTATTATTATTATTATTATTATTCCTAAAGCTTCTAGCTTCAGGAATTTGGCAGCAAGCCCTCCCCTTCTTCCTTTCTTCTTCTTCTTCTTTATCTTCTTTTCTTTTCTTTTCTTTTTCTTTCACTTATCCTGCGTAGCCTCTGCACACTCTCTCTCTCTCCTCACGTTCTCTCTCCCTCTCTCTTCAATTTCATGACGGATTTTTGCCCAATCGAAAATCCGAAGATACCAGTGGACTCTAGTCGCCGCTGCCGTCATTTCTACCGTAGCGGATCGGTGGTAGGAGCGGCGTAAGCGTATTCCCTAGGGTAAGTTATTTCTCCATTTTTCTTTAATTTCTTATAAAATATAAGCCCAATTGACGAACGGACACCACCACGAGAATTTAGGGATGATTCTCTACAAGTCTAGTGGGACGGAATTCTCGTGGGAGTGTCGGGTCAAAACTCCAAATTTGGGGTGCAGCGATTATTAAGGGGCTTATTTTTAATTAATTAGCATTAATTTAGAAATGCTAAAATATTGAGCATTTTGGGTTGAAATAGGATTTCTGGAATTTAGGACCCGGGTGAGCGCCACGGGTGTAATTTTGGGACCCGCAGGCAAAATTTAGAAAATTAAGTGGGGGTGTTAAATAATAATTTAAATATTAATTTGAGGTATATGGAGTCTAGGGAAGGCTAGATGGGTATTATTTTGAAAAAATAGATTAATTAATTTGGGAAAAATGTAAATTGCAGGAGTTGAATTTCAGACGCCAAGGACGTAGAATTTGGGATTCTAGGGAGACTCTCAGTAAGTCAGGTAAGGGAAATAAATTATAGCAGTGTTTTTAGAATTATTATTTGAATGAAGATGTGAAATTGAGCATATGATATTTTGTCTGAAAATTATTATGATATAAATATTAGATAAATTGTGTGGCATTTGAGTAATTGTAAATTGTGATATTTTGGAGTGTAAAATATAATAATGTGTATTTTCTGAGAAAATATTGAAATGAGAATTACTGATCTGATTAGTGAAAAATAATGTAATATGGTATTATTATATGAGTATAAATGTTTTGCCTGGAAAATGGGATTTTGTGAATTATTGATATTGGAAAATAATGAAATGTGGTATTTATTTGTGAGTGAAAATTATTTACATAAGAAATGAATATTTTTGGAAAATGTGAAAAATGTATGAAATATGATATATGATATTACGAGATGATGAAATGTGCACAAAAAATGATGAGAATATTTATATTGAACTGAATTGTGATATACTAGAATATAATTGATGAAATGCCAATACCGCATAATGATTGCGGGTATGTGATGGTAAACCCTGTTGGATGGTTATGATATTTAGCACGGTACCGTTGCGAGTGGTGTTAGTGCAACCACACGGACTCTTGGAGCGTGTGGCGTGACAGTCGACTGTGCCATTGTGTAGGGTTGTTGGGCCCCCTGAGTCCGGATCAGGGTATTAGGCTGGCCAGTCGTACTACAGACGCGATATGTGATATGATATTTGATCTAACCGGGTCGGCCAACCGCGGTTAAATCCAGCCTTCGGACCGCACAACCTTGACCATGGGGGGAAGCATGGGGTGTATAGAAAGATCCTCAGGGTGGCCATGAGTTACAGACGCGATGTTGGTATTTGATACCGAGGATACTCATGAGCCGGAAAGTAAAGTGGAAATGAAAAGTGAAAGAATGATAAAATTGGCTAAAATGAGAAATGAAAGAAAAAATGGAAATTGAGAAATAAAGAATAATAAAATTGAGAAATGGAACAGTGTGAGTTAATAATATAAATAATTAAAGCGAAGTGAAACTCTCCGCCTGAGGGCTTACTAAGTAAGGTGAGTGCCCTGATGGGTATCAGATGTGGCTATACCCGGCTACATAACATGTTAGGGCAGAGGGAAGCTACCTGTATGAGCGGGTAATCTTCCCTATTCTCAGGAACTTCGCGTGTAAATATGTGTTGGAAATCATTAAATTTGATAAATGATTTTTAAGCTTATAGAAGCTTGTGTTGTATATTTATATGATTATGTGTATGTGAATATCAGTGTATTTTCTCAAATGAAATGGTGATTTGAAAAGTAAAGTGTATTATAATTGTACTCATTTGGCCACACATTGTAAATAATCTATTCCTTCTTACTGAGATGTGTCTCACCCAAATTATCTAAATTTTTCAGGGAACAGAGATAGGCCAGGTGGTAGAGCTCCGTGATCATAGGGAGCTAGGACCCTGAGATACAGGGTGAGTTTTGACTAGGGAGGTGTGGTTTCCTAGGATTGTATTATTTTTGGGTATGAGATAGTATTGTGTATTTATGTATGTTGATACTCTGGGTATTGTATTCTGACTTATGTGTATATACTGGCTTCCGCTGTTAGGTTGTTTAATAAAATACTTTTTACCCGATATCCAATGCGGGTTGGGTCGTATGAATGGTACTAGGATTGTTGACGTGGCCGATTTGTGGATGTGGTGGATTTATGACGTGATTATTTATTTATTAAAAGAAAAAAAATTGTACGAAAATCGGGGCGTCACAAAAGGACTAAAGAAAAATAACTTGTATTATTTATAAGGTAGTACAGTTATTGGCTCAGCAGCTGTTGTTTCTGAGAAAAATGGAGGTTCAGATACAACCAGGTTATGGCATATGCGATTAGCACATGCAGGAGAAAAATCTTTGCAACAATTAGCTAAGCGAGGTTTGTTAAAGAGTGCAAAGGTGTGCAAACTTGAATTTTGTGAGCATTGCATTCTGGGAAAACAAACTAGAGTGAAATTTGGCACAGCAATCCACCAGACTAAAGGCATTTTAGACTACATTCATACAGATGTATGGGGGCCCACAAAAAATGGCTTCGTTGGGTGGTATGCATTATTTTGTCACTCTTGTTAATGATTTTTCTAGAAGAGTTTGGGTGTATTCTATGAAGCATAAAAATGAAGTGTGTGATATTTTCCTTAAGTGGAAAAAATTAGTTGAAATTCAAACTGACAAAAAGATTAAACGGCTCAGATCAGATAATGGTCGTGAATACACAAGTGACCCGTTTATGAAGGTATGTCAGGATGAAGGTATTGCTCGATACTTCATAATTCGAAATACACCACAGCAGAATGGGGTGGCAGAGCGCATGAATTGGACTTTGCTGGAGAAAGTTCGATGTATGTTGTCTAATGCTGGGTTAGACAAAAGGTTTTGGGCTGAGGCTATTAGATATACGTGTCATCTCATTAATCGTTTACCATCATCTGCAATAGGGGGAAAAACACCCTATGAGGTATGGTCTAGAAAGTCTGCTAGTGATTATGATTCTTTACATGTATTTGGTACTATGACTTATTATCATGTTAAAGAATCTAAGTTGGATCCAAAAGCCAAGAAAGCAATATTCTTGGGGATAAGTGCAGGAGTCAAAGGATACTGTCTTTGGTGTCTAGAGATGAAAAAATGATTTTTAGTAGAGATGTAACTTTTGATGAACTTGCGATGATGAAGAAAACAATACGCAAGGAGTCACGAGTTGAAGAGAAGACCCGTGGTACTCAACAACAGGTGGAGGTTGAGACAATTTTGGGAAACCCAGTGAGAAATGAGACTACACAAGGTAACTTTCCAGTTACGGTGGGGAATAGTGTACAAGAAGAGGAGATTTCAATTCGAGAATCTTCACAGCAACAAGAATCAATTGTTTCTCAAAGGCCAAGACGAGAAATTCGAAAACCTGCTCGGTATACTGATATGGTGGCCTATGCACTTCCAGTTGTGGATGATAATGTTCCTTACACTTTCAAAGAAGCAATGAGGAACTATGAATCAAACAAGTAGAAAAAAGCAATGGATGAAGAAATGCAGTCTCTTCATCATAATCAGACTTGGGAGCTATCACAGCTGCCCAAGGGTAAGAAAGCAATTGGTTGTAAATGGGTTTATGTAAAGAAAGAAGGATTTCCAGATGCAAATAATATTTACTTCAAAGCTAGATTGGTAGCTAAGGGCTACGCACAAAAGGAAGGCATTGATTATAATGAGGTATTTTCTCCAATTGTTAAACATTCTTCCATTCGAATTTTGTTGACTTTGGTAGCACAATTTGATCTTGAACTAGTTCAACTCGATGTAAAAACTGCATTTTTACATGGTGATTTGGAAGAGGAAATTTACATGACTCAGTCAGATGGATTTCAGGTTGTTGAAAAAGAAAATTAGGTATGTAAACTGGGTAAATCGTTGTATGGTTTAAAACAGTCTCCAAGACAGTGGTACAAACGATTTCATCAGTTTATGATGGGTCAGAAGTACATCAGAAATAAACATGATCATTGTGTTTATTTTCGCAAACTAAAAAATGGATCTTTTATATTTACTCTTGTATGTTTATGATATGTTGATAGATTCAAAGAATAGGGAAGAAATCAACAAGTTGAAAAGTCAGTTAAATCGAGAGTTTGAGATGAAAGATCTTGGTGAAGCAAAGAAGATACTTGGCATGGAGATTCGCAGAAATAGAATGAGAGGAAGAGTTAGTTTGTCTCAGAAACAGTATTTGAAGAAGGTAGTACAGAGTTTTGGCATGTCTGAGCAGTCAAAACCAGTAAGCACTCCTCTTGCTCCTCATTTCAAACTTAGTGCTGCTTTATCTCCTAAATCAGATGAGGAACGTAAGTATATGTCACAGGTTTCTTATGCAAGTGCTGTTGGTAGTCTGATGTATGCAATGGTTTGTACTAGACCTGATATTTCACAAGCTGTTAGTATGGTGAGCAGGTATATGCATGATCTGGGTAAAGGAAATTGGCAAGCTGTGAAATGGATTTTGAGATATATTATGAATACAATTGATATTGGTATAGTATTTGAGAAAAATAATACTATTGATCAACGTGTTGTTGGATATGTGGATTCGGATTTTGCAGGTGATTTAGATAAATGTCGATCAACTATTGGATATATTTTTACATTTGCTAATGATCCGGTGAGTTGGAGGTCTATCTTACAGTCTACCATTGCCTTGTCAACAACAGAAGCAGAGTACATGGCAGCTTCAGAGGCTGTTAAGGAAGCTATTTGGTTGCAGGGTTTACTTGAAAATTTGGGAGTTGTTCAAAAGCATATTGTTGTGTTCTGTGATAGCCAAAGTGCTATTCATTTGGCAAAGAACCAAGTCTACCATGCACGAATGAAGCATATCGACGTTCGGTTTCATTTTATGCGGGATATTATTGATGGAGGCAAGATACTTCTTCAGAAGATTGTTACAACTGAAAATCCCACAGATATGTTGACCAAGATTGTGACAACAATCAAGTTCAAACATTGTTTGGACTTGATCAATATCCTGCAAATCTGAATATTTTTGGAAGGCGCCGATGATGTGGAACTCCAGAAAATATTTGTGACTAAAAAATTTGTTGAATTTATCATCAAGGTGGAGATTTGTTGTTTTTTGTCCCACATTGGTAGAATACTTCCACATTAGTATAAAAGGTTGTTTTGAATTTTTTATAATATTTGTCCCACATTGGAGAGAAGTGTTTTTTAGATTTGAGGTTGAAGTTATATAAAGAGCTCAACTCTTCATTTGTAAAACACACCTCAAAGTTGTACTTTGTCAAGAAGTAGTGGATTGATCATCGGCGTCCGAGGATGTAGGTAATTCTATACCGAACCTCGTAAATTTCTTGTCTTGTTTCTTTTTATTGTTTTATCATTAGTTTCTGCATTGCTTTAATTTTCTTATATATTCAATAGCAATAGTTGTAGTATTGGTATTTGGCACAAGTGGGGTGTCCGACACAACATGACTTTCATGTTTCTTTCCCTTATTTCATGTGGAATCACCCACAACACAAATGACTATTGTTGTAATATTAATCTTTTTTTAAATAATAAATATATAGAATAAACTTGGTTTGCTTACTTACGTAAACCTGATGGTCATAAACGATATGAAAATTAAGATATTTTAGGGACTGTTTGGTATCACTATCAGAAATTAGAAAAACAAAAACCAAAAATCAAAAACAAAAGTTAAAAATTAAAAACTAGCAACCTGTTTGATTAACATTTACAAAAGTAATACAAATTAAAAACTTAATCACATTAAAAAATTTACTATACTAAAAATAAAATTTATTATAATTATTTTACTTAATTGTTTTACAATAAAAATTTTATGAGAATTGAAAAAGAGTAAAAGTATTTTGTAATTGACTTTATTATTATTTTTTGAAATTTATGCATATTTTTATTTTAATTATATTTAATTTCATATGATCATTTAATTTTTATTGTCTAAAAAAATATTTTTGGATGTTAAAAATTTTGGCAACAATTTGACAAAATAATTGAAAAAAATAACAGCTGAAAACCAACAACAAAAATAGAAAATTGACAATATATTTTTTATAATATATTTTTTCACTGTGCATAAACAGAAATGGAGAATAGAAAACAACAATGAAACCAAACAAACCCTAAGTTTCTGTTCTGTATAGGCTTGTTAAACCTACAAGAAACTCAATTATCTTATTATAATATTAAATTCAATTGGACTACCTTTACTTTATGTTCGACACTTAGAATTGAGACATTGGATTTAGATTTGTGTGAATTTAAACAAAACTTTGTATAGATTTGTATTAAACTTCTTCAAAATATATCCACAGAAATCCAAATCTAACCTTCAAAATCCATGGTCCAACACTACCTTACTAAAATTATTTTAGATTTTGTATCATATGAATGACATGAGAGAGCTTTTGGGATTTTACCTCCTACAAATGCCAAATTGTAATCAAGGAAACAACCACATATAAATTTTTCTAAATCTAGAATATAAAAGTATGTATTTGTTAATGTTTAAGCACAAATATTTGTGCATTTAGAAAAAAACATACTGGAAAAAAATGATTACAGAAGTAATGACTACTAATGCAAATTTAAAACAAAAGTTGTCAAACTCGTGTAATTTCGGCTACAGTTTTATGTAAACGAAACTGTAAATGGAATCTTTTGAAAGTATCTACATTACAATCATACACGTTTATATAGTTTCTAAATCCAGAGGCATCAATCATTTCATGTCATATCATGGTTTTGAAATATACAACAAATACGTTAACGGAAGACATTTGAATTAGAAAATTATATAATAATGTTTATGTTGATAGAACTTGAAGTTGGGAAATATTAAGAAGTTGGAATTGAAATGTATATTTGATGGAAGATCAAAAGAAATTGAATTTTTTAGTAGAATCATTTAATCCATATTTTTACTTAATGTAAAAGTTTCAAAATTAACTAATTTCTTACAGGATTGTTTTTCTCCAATATAAATTATAGACAAGTCAATAAAAAAATCACTTTTACACCACAATCATAAAATCACAAATAAAAAATTATTAATGCACACCATACCATTTGTTGGATCTTTTCTAGTGTTAAATTCTCAAGCTTATATTTAAGTTATTTGCCCAAATCAATTTTTTTTTTTTTTGGTCAAAGGTAAAAATGTTATTCAAGCACATAAAGGGTATACAAGAATAAAGAAAATCAATAATAATAATAATAATAATAATAATAATAATAATAATAATAATAATAATAATAATAATAAAAAGAGAAAACAATAAATAAGGGATTCGAAAAAGATTCAAACTCTTGGGTTAAATGAGCCCAAGAAAACAAATTTTTTAAAATAAAAAAAAATATTTTTTTGGGAGTCGAACTCATCTTCATTAAAGTTATGTCAATTACTCCCCTTCTTAACCTCCCAAAAAATAGTTAGGAGAATTGAATATCATACTTTCAATTATAGGCCTTAATATTCTTTAAATGTCAACTACGCAAGAAATTTAAAATAAAACCGAGGATAATCCAATAATACTACAAAAATTCAAAAAATAAGTCCAAAGTAGTAAATATGCAATGTGTAAGCAAATGGTTTGAAGATTCCTCAACACTCTTGCACTCTTGCAGAGGAAATATGAATTGAGCATTAATTTATAGTTGAATGAAACAAACATGTCACTAAAGATGGATGCTCAAAGGTTGTAATTGTGCTACACATAATTGTAGCATTTAGTTTATGAAATTAAAATGTTGGAGGGAAACCGAAGGTTATGTAATTGTTCAAGTTTTCTTGATATGGATGACATTGGAATTGAATGGTAAACGTTCAACAAGGACATTTTGGGTAGTATATAATTTGCTTAGATAAATAGGGATTAACAATTAAGAAGAAGAGGTCCCACGGGCATGGAGCGGTGGAAAGATATCAGCACGTAAGAAGGAGCATCGGGGGTTCAATTTCAGGTAAATACACTCACGGAGCTGGCGGTACCTGTGAATGATGAGAATTTACTCTGTGAGTCAGCGGAGACCGTGGATGGTGAGAGTTCGCTCTGTGAGCCAGCGGGGACCATTGATGGTGAGAGTTCTCTGTGAGTCAGCGGGGACTATGGATGGTAATGGAGATGTGTCCTGGGGATCGGGTTGGTCGAACGTCCAACTAATGCACGGAAGTCGTGTCTGCATTCCAAACTTTACCTGATCAGCGAGACCTAAGGGGAGGACGCTGATCCGTAAGTTTGGTGTCGCACTAGGGGGTCTGAAGGGCTTGTTAGTGGCTGGAGTTCTTATGTAATAAAAAAAACAATTAAGAAGAAGAGCAATCAAGGGTACTTTGGTCATTTTGAAATTTGTCACCTAAGGACTTCCAAAAATTTGGCTTTAGCCTTTTAGGAGTAGTTTAATTGTGTTTAAGAGTACGAATTTCATGCATTGAATTTGGATTTATTTGCATAGATTTGAGTCAAACTCAATAAAATATTGTACCTCATTTGATCTAAATTTACATAAATTTAAATTCAAATTTTGAATTCACAAACATAAAATTATTAGTAGTGTTCACGACAAGAATCTCTTTATCCTATTGATTATAAATATAAATATCACGAGAAAATTATAAATATCACGAGAAAATTCAAAATTTAAATATCCAGAAACTAATGAATGATCGATAACGTTTGAGATCATTTATCTCAAATTCATACATACTTTTTATCTTCTGATTAAATTCTATTTTTCTTCAACTTAATGAGAGTCATTAACTTAAAAAATAATAATAATCCTTTAGTCCCTAGCTATAACAAACTAACATATCTCATTTTTTGTGCTGGAAATTATTTCTCGAATTTATGTGTCTTAGGAACATATTTCATTTTTCATTAAATCATCAATCAAACAACTCATGTAACCATCAATCGACCATGACAACCAAGCCATGAATTTTTAGGGTGATTCCTACACAGGGAATTTTAAAGTCTGGTGAATAGTGTTCTTGAATAAGTTCTTGCTTGGTTGCAATTTTCATGAAGTTTTCTGGATGATTTCTACACAAGGAATTTTGAAGTTTGGTGAATAGATTTCATGATGACATTTTCTTGCTTGGCTACAAATTTTTTATATGAAGCTTCTAGGTGATTGCTACACAAAAAAATTAAAAGTTTGGTGAATAATGTTTTTCCTTAATATTGCACAGCATGTGATTCAATAGTGTGATCAACTGTTCTTCAATAATATAGAATTTAATCAGTGTAAACCTACCAACCTTGTAACTTTATTTATTTGTATTAAGTATTAATTGAATGATTAATAAAGTGCTAAGTGGAATTTTCTAGCTTGAGAATCGGGAACAAGTAGGCAAAATTTTTTGTTCAATAAGGGTTAGTAAAGTCATTCACTTTTTTTTTTTTAATTTAAATGAATGATATCTAGTATCCATGATATGTCATTAAAGTATTGTGTGCTTATATGTTTTAATCTAGGGTTTTGTCAAACATTTCAAACTCTAGAATTGAAAAGGCATTAGAAAAAAAAAATTGTTGAGGAAAGGGAATTAGTATTGTTGCGCAATATTTTTAGTTTAAATTTATGATTTCTAATCATCATGATATGTTGTATTTAAATATTCAAACATTATTGTCTATGTCAAGGGTGATTCTACTTATTTTTTGTTGTTATTCTTCTAGGATAAAAGACGATTATGTACATATTAAGGAATGACATTCAATTCTAATAAGTAGCCTATATAGCTTTTACAATGAGTATGGTAAAAAAAAAACAATGAGATTTAGCATTCAAAAATAGAAAGATTTTCAATAGATAACTTCAAGGTAATATGTTTGTTGTAAAGAAGGTTTTAGACGGTCTGACAAACAAGATATATGGACACAAATTCCTCGAGTGGAGACTAGGTATGGTTGCCAAATGCCAAGCAAAAATGATAATTTGATGCAACTGCACGAAATTTAAAAAAAAAAAAAAAAATAGTCTCTGAGTTCATTGCTGGTAAATTTGAATGAAGGAATTTTCTTTATATTATTCAATAATACAAATGTGTATTTATTATATACATGAGTCCAGGAATAATATCCCAAAATTACTCCTAAATATCTACTCTATAATAATTACAGAATAAATGTATATATATTTCTAATACTCCCCTTCAAGTTGGAGCATGGAAATCCGTAATATCCAACTTGTGTGATAAGTCGAGAAAATGTTCATGACCCAAGGCTTTTCTGAAGATATCAGTAAGCTGATTGTGAGTAGAAATATGCTTAGTGAAGAAGAGGTAAGCCCATAACTTTTCACGAACAATATGACAATCGATTTCTATATGTTTTGTACGTTCGTGGAAAACAAGATTCTGGGTAATGTGAATAGCTGCTTGGTTGTCACAATATAGGAGCATAGGCTGGGAATGCGATACACTGAGATCATTTAAAAGGGTCTTGAGTCATGTAAGTTCACAAGTAGTAGAAGCAAGCGCTTGATACTCAACTTCGGTAGAGGAGCGAGATACTGTAGGTTGTTTCTTAGTGCGCCAGGAAATTGAACTAGTACCCAACTAAATGAAAATACCAGTGGTGGAGCAGTGAGTGAGGGGACAACTAGCCCAATCCAAATTAGAATAGGCGGAGACTTGAAGAGTGTTGGTAGTAAGAAAAAATAAGCCCTGGCTTGGAGATGCCTTAATGTAGCGAAGAACATGGACAACAACATCATAATGTGGTTGTCTGGGCTGATGCATAAATTGACTGAGAATGTTGACTGGGAATACAATGTTGGGATAGGTGATGGTGAGATATATCAAACGTCCAATGAGTCGCCGAAACGAGCTTGGATCGGAGAGAAGATCACCATCAGTATTATTGAGCTTGAGATTTTGTTCCATGGGAAAATTGGCAGGACGAGCACCAAGATGACCGCTATCATTGAGGATGTCAATAACATATTTCATTGATTAAGAAATATGCTAGTGGGAGAGCGAGCAACTTCGAGGCCAAGGTAATATTTCAGTTTTCCAAAATCCTTTAGTTTGAATTTTTGAGCTAGCATAACTTTGAAAGTACTAATATCAGAGAGATCATTGCCTGCGAGGAGAATGTCATCAACATAAACAAGTAGGAGAGTAAAAGACTGACCCTGAGAGTGGGTGAAGAGAGAGTGATCGGTCTGACATTGGGTGAAACCCTCAGCAAGTAAAACAGAAGATAATTTAGAGAACCAATTGCGAGAGGCTTTCTTAAGGCCATAAATGGATTTCTGAAGACGACAAACTTGAGTCTCCCCCTGTTTGCAATAACCCGGTGGAGGGGTCATATAAACCTCCTCATCGAGGTCACTATGAAGAAAAGTGTTGTTGACATCCAATTGAAGGAGATGTTAGTTCCGAGATGCAGCCACTGCAAGAACACACCTAACAGTAATAAGTTTAGCAACATGAGCAAAGGTGTCATGGTAATCCAAACCTTCTACTTGAGTGTAGCCCTTGGCCACCACGCGAGCCTTGTGTCACTTTATGGATCCATCGGCCCGAATTTTTGTTTTGAACACCCATTTGTAGCCAATTGGTTTTTTTTCTAGGGGGGAGGTGTTGAAGAACCCATGTATGATTGGCTTCTAAGGCTTGGATTTCAGAAGTCATGACATCACGCCAATGTGGGTGTAGCACAACTTGAGAATATGAGGTGGGTCCTAGATGTTGGGACAAAATAGAAAGAAAAGCCAAATGCGGATGAGAAAAACGATGATAAGATAAAAAAGAGAAGAGACAATGAACCGTACCAGAGGAAGATCTTGAAACTTGTGAAGCCGTGGAGGACTTTGGTAAAATTGGGCAGATCTAATCATCCAAGTAAGAGGGATGTGTAACAGCTCGTTTGGGCCATGAAGAGATTGGCAGAGGGGGTGGTGGGGAAGGGGGTGAGGGTGTTAGGGAGGAGACCAAGGAAGAATGAGGGATAGATGAGGGGCTAGGGTTAGGTGTGGTTGGTTGGTTAGGTAAAGTGTAGGAAGGGTGTATATCAAGAATAGGAAGAGGAAGGATGGGAGAAGATGGAGGGATTGGAGGGATGAGATGGTAGGGAAAAACACTTTCTTCAAAGGTGACATCACGGTAGATGAAATTTTTTTTTGTTTTCAAGATCATATAAGCCTTGTGATGAGTAGGATAACCTAAGAAAACACATCGAAGAACAAGAGGAGAGAATTTATCGCAATGTTGGCGAGCGGTTTGGGTATAGCACAAGCACCCAAACACTCACAAATGTGTATATGATGGTGGTTTCTGAAAAAGAAGTTCATAAGGGGACTTATGATTGAGACTGGGTGAAGGAGTGCAGTTAATTAAATAAGTTGTTGTGAGAATGCATTCACCCTAAAAAGAGATGGGAATATTAGTTTGAAAATGTAAACACCGAGCCATATTAAAAAGATGGCGATGTTTATGCTCAGCAACACCATTCTATTGAGGGGTATCCATACATGTGCGCTCATGAAGAATGCCTTGATTATGAAAAAATGTTTGAAGTGGAGTGGATAGAAATTCTTTACCATTATTAGTTCGCACATGCTTAATGGTGCAATTGAATTTTTAATCATGGCGTAAAAAATTTTAAAGGCAAGTAAAAGTATCAAGTTTCATGTGCATAAGATAAACCCATGTAGCACGTGAGTAGTCATCCACGATTGTTAAAAAATAATATGCACCAGAAAGTGAAACTGTAGTATAACCCCACCCTATATGTCACAATAAATCCGATTAAAACAAAATGTGCTCTTATTCGTGTTCAAAGAAAAAGGTAAACGAGTGTGTTTTACTCTAGCATAAACATCATAAGCCAAATGAGAACAAGAAATATTTAAAGTTTTCGAAAGACATGAAATAGAAGGGTGACCAAGACGTTGATGCCAAAGAGTGCTGTCAAAAATATGCTGAGAATGGAAAACTGAGGCGGACAGAGGTTTGTAGTGGTAAAATCCATCCCATACTTCACCCGTTCCAATCAGCTTCCTCGTTGATAGGTCCTGAAAAACACAAAAGGTAGGAAAGAAGAGAGCAACACAATTAAGATCAGTGGTGAGTTTGTTGATGGATAATAAATTAAATTTAAATGAAGACACATAAAGAACATTAGAAAGAGAGAGATTAGGAGAAAAACGCATAGTGCCGGTATGAGTTATTGGAACAATGTCACCATTAGGAAGCTTAATGGGGCATGGCTGAGTAAGGAGTTGAACATTGTCAAGAGAAGACAAATTGGAAGTCATATGATCTGATGCACCTGAATCAACAATCCATTCAGTATTAGAAAAAGAAACAGAATGACAAGAGGCGCGGTTACCGGCAAAGTTGGCAGGGTTGGCGTTTGAGGGCCATAAGAGATCCAAAAGTTGACAGTATTGTTCGTTGGTGAGACCACAAACAGCAATCTCAGAAGAAGGTGAAGAACCTGTGACATTATTTGCAGCCATTGAAGAACCAGATTTTTTATCGGGTGTTCCACGAGATGAAAACTTGTTGTTGGGATAACCATGCAACTTATAACATTGTGCTTTCCAATGACCATTACGACCACACTGGTCACATTTTGGATGACCACGACCTTGCCCCTTGTTATCAGAAAAATGAGAAAAATTATGAGGAACCGCCATGACAGTAGATTCTGTTGGAATGCTAGAGATATGAATAAGGCACTGTTTTTCTTCTTGATGCAAAATTGAATATACTTTGGTGACTGAAGGTAAAGTATCCATGGCCAAAATTTGGCTGTGTATGGAAGCATATGAGTCATGTAGCCCCATCAAAAACTGAAAAACTCGCTCAGTGTCTTGCATTCGGATTAATTCGGTTAAGGCACCACAAGTGTACTTCGGTGCGGAGGCAAGCATGGAGAGTTCATCCCAATAACCTTTAAGTGTTGTAAAATACATAGAAACGGTCATGGTGCCTTGGATAAAAGTAGCAATGTCACACTTCAGTTTGAAAATTTGAGGATTGTTGATTTGAGAGAAACAATTCTCAAGATCTATCCATACATCACGGGGACATTCATGATAGATCAGACTGTGAACAATAGATGGATTAATGGAGTTGAAGATCCATGATAAGACCATATCACTGCAATGTTCTCACAATTGAGTTTCTACTAAGGGGGACATTGGTTTGGGAAGGGTATCATTAACAAAACCAAATTTATTTTTTGCATTCAAGACCAATTTCATAGCCCTCTTCCAGGGTAGATAATTGTCACCATTGAGAAGAGTGGAGATGAGTATGGCACCTGGGTGATTAGTAGAATGGAGCAAATATGGAGAAAACACATCCAGGGATGGTGGATTAGAGGAGGAGACCTCTGCCGATGTGATGTTGAATATAATCGTCAGATCAGTTTAGATAAATCAAAAAATGCCGAATCAAGAACGATAAGAACTGCAAAGACAATGATCAGAAGGAGAGAGAGACAATGCCAAAAAAACACCGCCGAAAAATCAAGAACCTGCTGAAAGGATGCCGAAGACGGGGAGTGAAACGCCTCGAACCCTTAAACTCGAGTCCGGCGCGTTATACTTAATAATCCATAATTAACATAACATACGCAGCGGAAAACATAATCATAATCTCCATATAACATAATACCAGAGTTTACTAATTCTAACTATAATCCATATTAAATCATCCAACACCTGCATTTTCATAAATCTACATAACTCCTAAAATAATTCAGTATTTTCACAATCATTCTTTAATCAATAGCCTTAAAACATAAAGACATAAAACTTAAATATTTACTTTCTACAAAAACATCATTAAAATGTTTATACCCTTTTTCTTATATCTCCCAATAATGCTATAAAAACCCCGAGCTCTCTAAGCTCGATCTCGAAGAAATCCTGAAAAAAAGATAAATTCATATTTGGGTGAGACACATCTCAGTAAGGGAAGAAACCATATATTAAAACAGTGTGTGGCCAACATGAGTTTATTTATAACATAAGATTTAATATTTGAAAATCCTTAACATAATTTCTAGAAACCATTTTCTAATCCTAGTCAAACACATACAAATGTTTAACCCATGAGATTATCCAAGGATAGGGGTGATTACCCGCCTATACAAGTAGCACCCCTCTGCTCTGATACCCTAAGGTCACAATTAAAACATATCAGAGCACTCACCTTACTCAATAAGCCCTCAAGTGTTAAATTGATCTTGTACTCACGCATTCAACAATAGTTTACCGGCAAAGGCCCTAAGGATAGGGAATTCTACCCGCCCATACAAGTAGATTCCTCTGCCTAGTGTGTTATGCAGCTACTGCCACATCTGAAACTACTAGTGCACTCGCCTTACTCAACAAGCCCTCAGGCGAAAGGTACGCCTCGCCCAAGCGTAACATGTTCTACGTACATACATATTTCTAATATCATAATACATCATTCTTTTCTATCATTATACATTCATGCACATTCATTCATGTTCATAACTTAACTTTGCATTTCGTTCCACTTTAAGTGACTCTTTCCCATTTATATCATTTACCTTTGTCATTTCATTTCATTGTCATTTCATCGTCATTTCATTGCATAACATTTCATTTTATTACTTCATACTACAGTTGGTCTTTAGCCATCATCAGTTAGTTTACGTAGAAACGTGCTAGATATGCTAACACAGCTCCTTTTAGCTGTCATCAGTTAGTCTACATAGAAGTGTGCTAGATTTGCTAACATGACTATCTTTCAGCTGTCTTACATTTACATGGTTGCATTTAACATATACAGGCAACATTGTCCATATCATATTTTATTCTTATTGTTTTACTTACTTAGCCTGCATCTCATACATTTAACATATATTTGCACAGAATTTATATTTACTGATGTCACACAATTTAGTAATAAAATTCATACAATGCTTGTAAAATAAGTCAACCAACATTTAATGTTTATATACTGAAAATACCTTTCATTTCTTACATAATTATCCTGAAAATATTTTCCACTTTCATCAGTTCATTTTCGCATATACATATCTTGTAACAATCCTAAACTCAAAAAAATTATAATTTAAACAGTTGACATTTTACCCATATTGAAACATATACACGTACATATAACACATTTTATTTTTCCATTAAATTTATAAAAAATCTGATTTAATATATACTTTTCCCTTTACTTGGTTTCTTGAACTACGCCGCTCACCCGGACCCTGAAATTAAATTCCTAGTTCCAATTAATTATTTCTGAATAAAATATTATTTAAATATTTCCTAGGGCCATAATTCTTAAATAAATAAATATACCCTTAAATTTAGCCAAATTGTCAAAATTTTCAAATCCCACTCTCACTTTGGACTAGAGTCTAGAAAATCCCAATTGAAAAATTATCTACGTCAAAATGACGATGATGACGACTAGGACCCCGTGGTGGTGTCCGTTTGTCGATTTAATCACATATGAACGGAGAAATTGAGAAAATGGAGAAAAATTACCTTTCCCCAAGAGTAGTGCTTAAGCTATTCTCATGAAAAATCTGCTCCAGTAGAAATGTTGGCAGCAGAATTAGGATTCTAACAGCACATTTCGTTTCCCGATCCGTTGCAAACTCACCGAGTAATTGAGAGAAGGAGAGAGACGAAGACGAACGCAGGAAAAATATTTTACAGGAGGGGGTGTGCAGTTCTTCTCCTGCTTCATCTTTCTTCTTCTTCTTTCTTTTTTCTCTTCTTATCTCTTCTGTTAGTTACTTTATATATATATTTCTTATTTCAATTAGTTTTTTTTTTAAATCCAATGTAAAAATATTTAATTTAATAACTAATTATTTAATTATTTAATTTATCTTAATTTAATTTAATTTCTTTAATTTTAATTTTTTTTATTTTCCCACGTCATTTCTTTTATTTATTTTTCTGTTATTTTATTTAGTTAATTTTTTTTAAAATTATTTTAATCCTTTTAAATTTTCGGCTTTTAGAGGGAGGACCGAAGAAGCACCAGCCAGAACTGAAAACTGACACTGAACCAAAACGCGCTACTACCGGAGAAGACAGGAGAACCGAACAGAGAGAGTTGAGGTCTGTTAGAGAAGACGAACGGAGCAGCAATTGCAAGTCGGTCGTGAAGATGATGACGATGACGTCGTAGAACTGACGATCGAGCGGAGGGATTGTGGCTGCCGAGTGGAGGGATTGCTGCTGCAGAACGGAAGTCTGTGGCGTGTATTCGGAAACAGGGAGGCGACGGGAAGGTGGAAGCCCAGGTCCGAAGGGGAAGACTGGGTCTGTCGATCTGGAACAGGAGGTTTGAATTCGCCGTCCCCAACTGTGTGCGAGCTGCGAAGTGGGAAGGGAATGGGGAAGGGAAGATGAAGCTGAAGGGAACGGGGACTAAGATAAGGGAGTGTTGGCTTCCGGTGAAGTTGCGAAGAGGGGAGGCAGCAAGGGTGGGCGGTGGCAAGGAAGATTAAAAAAAAAAAAAGGTTTGCTATGATACCATGTTAAATTTGAATAAAGGAAATTTCTGTATATTATTCAATAATACAAGTGTGTATTACATGAGTCTTGGAATAATATCAGAAAATTACTCCTAAATATCTACTTTATAATAATTTTAAAATAAATAAAAAATAAAAAGTGTATATATATTTCTAATAATTGCCAAGCATAATCATGAATTTCACAAACTTGAGTTTGCCTATATGATGCCCTCACAATGATGCATGTCAAACACAAAAACTTTTGAAAGTGGATTTAGTTGATGATTCTATAATGCCTTGAGAATTCATATAAATATCTAGGCAGACAAGTTGGTGGCAAGAGAAGCTTGAGTTTACTCACCAAGATATAAAAAAAATTGCCTACAGATTAAGCATTAGAGAGACTTTTTTTTTTTTTTTTGATAACCTGAGGACTTCAGCCACCATTGTGCCACTTTGAACACTATGGTGTGACACCAAACCTGGAGGGGTAAAGGGTAAAAGTTGTCCGTCCATTGACGTACCCCTGGTAATTTACCGGGGTAAACTCTCAATGGGAAATCGAACCCATGACCTTATGTTCATTACTTTCAATAACATAGTTTGGAGAATCCTTCATTTTTTTTTATGCGATTCAAATGGATGTGGATGATGATTAAATATATTTTTGGGCAATTGTGAGGATGATCATTGACAATGGCCATTTTAGGGATGTTGCCACATTTGATACCACATATCAAACTAATAGCTCAGGTTGACCTTGTTAGTTTCAATCATCATAGGCAAACTGCCACTTTCGAAACTTTGCTCCTATATGATGAAACAATACTGTTGACATCGGATTCTAGTCTAGGGTATGCTGACGAATAGGATTTTGTTGCATGGTGATCCTCAAATACGATAGTTAAATGGGGTGGAATAGACTTGATAAAATACAAAAGATAGAAAATGTGAAGTTGCCACCTTTATTATTTTTTTTATAGGAAAAATAAGGGAAAAAAAATCTTAAAAGAGTCTACAGTCCAGAGAAATGAATTTGAAAGTATATTTATGCGTAGGGAGGTGGTATACCAACCATTCTAAAGAGAATTAGTCATCCATCACCCTACAACACCTGTTCATAAAAATAGTTACCACTATGTGTGTATGAGTGTCCTAATTATGAAATAAAACGGAATAGGAAGAAAGAGGGATGTGGCTTAACAAGGCTTAATCTCGTTTTGATGATAACAAGTCAAGGTTACTTAACATGTTTGTTTAAGTGAATCAAGTGAGCATGCTTGAAGAGCTTGAATGATATTTACACTTAAAGTTATGAGCCATGATGGAAATAAAGTTTCAAGTCATGAGGAACATGAAGATTATTAAAGAAGTGCTTAAAACTCAAAAGGATGTTGGAAGCTTCACAACATGGAGACTTAAGAACTTAGAGTCATTTTGTTAAAGTCTCATATAAGTACTTCAAATTTCAATATTGATGATTGAAACTTTTAGGATATATCATGGACTTAGAGAGCTATTTTTATACATAGAAAATATTTTTATAAAATCCAAATTAAGTTTTCCAAGTTATGAATTTAAGCTTTGGAACCAAACATTGAAAAACAAAGTGTGGTTGAATGGTCAGACAACTGATGTGCTACTAACTTCCTCAATGAGCAAACAGAACAGAAACAGGTGACTGACCTATTGGGACCAGTCGATTGACCTAGTACTGACTTTTAGAATGCGCTAATTTTAAAGAGCACATACGACTAACCCTTCATGTCTAGTCAACTGATATCTATGTTTAAACTATTAACAATGCGGATATTATTTCCAAAATTTGCATGATTGGTTACCAAATTCAGAGAAAACTTGGGGGAAACTTTTTGAAACCCTTGTGCATTATATATGCATATTATTCTTGCGCATTAGGGTAATGCATGACACACATACTATTCAAAATCTTGAGTTATACTACTGAAATACTTTTTCTGAAGAGGCTGATGTGTTCTTGCTGAAATATTCACGAAAATCTGATTTGTTCTTCTGAAACTCACACTCTCTAATCAGATTTTTGGTGATATACTCTTCGAGCTTCAACTTCTATATTGATTTGTTTGAGGTATATTGATTCTAACGTGTACTAATCTGCTCTTTTGAGGAGTATTCTTTTGTACAAACAATCTTACTTTGTTTGTGTTGCTTTTTAGGATTCAAGGATTTTGAATCGTTGCTTAACGAGAGGATTGTTCTCATTAGAGAGGTGAACTCCACCTTGAACGGAGAGAGGATTACTTCACTTGGTAACGAAGTGGAAAGGAAAATCCTCAAAGTGGATTGCTTGAGGTAAGGACGTAGACTACGGTCAAACCTTGTAAAAAATTTGGTGTTCAACTCTTTTTCCCTTACTCTTTTAATTCATGCAAGATATAACCTGCGTGTATGCTTTAATCTCATTGAGAACTTGCTGAATATTGAAACTCGTTGAATATTGGAACTTGCTGAATATTGGGTTGATTGTGATTGTATATATATCAGTTGTATGGTTGTGTTGTTTGATTGAAAATTCAGACATATCTTAATCTCTGAATTCTGGTATAAATTTGTTAAGGTAAAGGTATTGAGATTAATTGTTTGATTGCAGCAAAGATATCAAAATTATTCAACTCATATTCTTGATTTGGTGTCTTGAGAAAATTGTTAATAGTTGCAGGAATTCTGAAGTAATTATTGAACAAAACTAAAAATAATATTAGATTAACTGAATTTACTTGAAGTTTGATTTTGTATTATAATTTTAGATTATATACTTGTATTCATACTTATAACTAGGACTCTCGATTGGTATAGTACTGTCGCTGCTTAGACATTGAGATTGTGTGAGTGTGGAAGTTTAAAATAACTAAGGGTTAAATTGAATTGAAATTCTGCAAATAAATTTTTAATAACCCAATTCACTTCCCTCTTGGGAATACATCTTAATTTCAAGGGAATTCCCCTTTTGATCATCTAGTAAATAGTTACTGTCTAAGAGTCTAAACAAATAGGGCTAAAAGCCATGACATACTCTTGTTTGAAAAGAGGGATTGACCTTAGAACCTTAATTTTGAAGTAAACATGATGATGATGATAAATATTTTGTTTGAAAAACATTGATATTATCGATTTAAAAACCAAAGTTTAGAAAATGACATCAAATTTGTATGACTAGTCTTAATTTGAAGAAGGTGAGTGAAAATAGTGAGTTTTGAAAAACTTTTTAATGAAATGCATGGTGTTTTTGAAAATCTAGGGCTTCATCATTCTTTAATTAAAAGGAAAGGATTTTAAAATTTTAAAAAGGAAACTTTTAATTTTTGTCAAGAAGGGGAGTTTTGGAAAGTTTTTAAATTGGAAAGAGCTTTTAAAAAGGACATTTTTCCTTTGGGAAAAGAAGCATCCAAGTTCCTTCCTAACTTCAATCCTATAGTGCAAATGTCGATTTCGTTCACCCATACGGGTTAAATGGAGAGCATATGTCCAATGCATAGGGTTGAGAAAGGGAAGAGTACCACACAATGAGATTCCCCCGACCATCCCATCATTAGCCAAGTTAAAGTTTTGGAATAAAGTTAAGAAACATGCTAACACAAATGTATAGGACAACACATACTTTTAAGGTAATCTTTGATAATAAGCAAACACAAACAATCTAAAGTACATTGGAGATTAATTATGATGAGAGAACAATTTATTGAAACAAATTTTCAATGTCCACAATTATGTAACGTCCCTCAATTTCTTAACATAAAATATTACATAATAAATAAAATGGTCAACCCGAACCCGTGGGTAACGGGGACACCAGTCAAACACAGCGGAAAACCTAGCAGCAGTAAACATAAAATCTCAAACATCCAATCATAAAACATAATACCAGAACTTTCTATAACATCAAAATACTGTTATGATATACAACCTCCAAAAGTCAAAATAACACTAGGATTACATAACAAAAACTCCCGATCCTAGTTCAATGCTTACCCTTCTAGCAGGGAAGCTCCAATCACTCAATGGCGGCTCTAGCCCGCCGATCTCACTGGATCTCCTGAAAAATTAATTAAGTTTGGGGGTGAGACACTTCTCAGTAAGGGAAAATAAACTAAATACAGCTGTGTGGCAACATGAATATTTAATGCATTTGTACGTATACAGTACATTTCATAATTCTATAAACATAATCATATCGTACTAGGTAAACATATATTTTAACATCTGTTAATAAATCATATCATACATAAATTCATCTGTTATAACTGTAGTACTGAAAACAAACCCAGGATGACTAGCTAGTTGGTGTCATGTATTACCCCCCATGACGGGTTGTGCAGCCCGAAGGCGGGACTCGACAATGGCTGGCCGACCACTGCCGAATCAAATATGTCTGTAAGTACGATGAGCCCGCCACACCCTGGTCCGGACTGTCAGGTGGACGTCCACACTCTACTGAAAGCCACATCGACTATCCATCTCCCATCCCCTCGTGGGACAGTAGCACTAATAAGGCCTCGTGCCAAAATGAACCCATAGCTACGGTACCGAACTCCTGGTCTGAACTAAACTAACATCCTAGTTGTGAAAACATATAATACATGATCACACGTAACATCATTACGGCCTCGTGCCGAAAACATAGATACGGCCTTGCGCCGAAATCATACATATGACCTCGCGCCAAAATCATAGTAAATATGGCCTCGCACCAATAATATAAATACAGCCTCGTGCCGATAGCATAAATACGGTCTCGTGCCGATAACATAAATACATGGCCTCACGCCAATAACATAAATACGGCCTCGTGCCGATAACATAAATATATGGCCTCGCGCCAAAATTATTTCAGGTATATATATACTGAAATACATCATTTATTACATAATCGTCAAAACCATCACAACATAACTCATATTTTCATAATACCTGAAATCATGCTTGGTTCGTAAAATCTTTCACATCATAATACATTTCACATAAAATAATATTCATGCCACACATATGCTGTTAAAAGTCATACTTCATATTCTAAAATCGTGAATTCCTTACATCTCATACATACATATACATTTTAATCATCATAGCAGTATTTTTCCCAATCGTACATTTCATTTGTAATACACAATATAACTTATGTTTTTCTGAAAATAAATTTACTCATAATCAATAATAATTTGTATGGAAAAATTACTACTTTAGTTTATTCCCTTACCTGACTATTGAAAAATTCCTTAGGACCCAAAATTTCACGCCCTTGGCGCCCGAAATCTAATTCCTGCAATTTACATTTTTCCCAGATTAATTAATCTATTTCTCCAAAATAATACTCATCTAGCCTTCCTTAGGCTCCATATACCTCAAATTAATATTTAAACTATTATTTAATATCCATACTTAATTTTCCAAATTTTGCCTGCGGGTCCCAAAATTACACCCGCGGCACTCACCTGAGCCCTAAATTTCAGAAATCCTACTTCAGTCCTAGATGCTTAATATTTTAGCATTTCTAAATTAATGCTAATTAATTAAAAATAAGCCCCTTAATAATCGCCGCACCCCAAATTTAGAATTTTGGCCCGACACCCCCACGAGAATTCCGTCCCACTAGACTTGTAAAAAATCATCCCTAGATTCTCGTGGTGGTGTCCGTTCGTCAATTGGGCTTATATTTTGTAAGAAATTAAAGAAAAATGGGAAAATGGCTTACCCCAAGGAATACGCTTACGCCGCTCCTACCACCGATCCGCTCTGGTAGAAATAACGGCAGCGGCGAATGGAGTCCAGTGGTATTTTCAGATTTTCGATCGGGCGAAAATCCATCACAAAATCGAGGAGAGAGGGAGAGAGAACGTGAGGAGAGAGAGAGATTACAGAGAGTTGCAGGACAAACAAAACAAATAAATAAATAAAGAAGAAGAAGAAGAAGAAGAAGAAGATAAAATATAAGGGGGGGGGGCGTGAATCATTTATCAGAAGTCACCTGAAGCTTCAAAGAAGCTTCAGGTGATTTAATATCTATATATATATATATATATATATATTATAATAATAATAATAATAAATAAATACATATTTAATTAATATAATAATATATTTTATTAATAAAAATAAAAATAAATTTTAATTAGTTAATTAAATTTTTTTCTTTTTCTTTTAAATCTGATTAATTAATTAATTAATTAATTATTATTATTATTATTATTTTTTTTTTTTTGGGAAATCAATCCACTAATATTTATATCTCTTTTTGGGGGTTTTTACAATTAGCTCTTCATTAATAAGACCAATTACATGTATGAGAACCTTTTAAAGACATATTTCACCAAATAATGGAAGTCATTGCATTTAGGTAAGTTCTCGTGTAGTCTTAGAAGCTATGACCACTTTTCACCATCCATTCATTCAAGGAGTCATGGATGGATAACTAGCATACAAAGAATATTAGGACAACTAGAGCATGAAACAAATATGATCAAGCTATCGATTCTATGCATTCATTGAAACCAAGAAGGGCAACCTTTATTTCATCCAAAACATGCTTCCATGAATATCTAATAGAATCGCCAATGATATCAAAGTGATGTACAAAGGAGCATACATGGCGTGGACGTTAAACATATGTAAATATCTAGGAGCATGCAATAAATAAATCTAGACAATTTCAGCCCAATCATACCTTAAAGCTCAGCCATTAAGGCTGCTGCTCATTGTTATCCTCACATATATATATATCAATACAAAAAGAAAATAAAAGGATATACATTGATGATTCTACTATTCTCAAAGTATATTGAAGAACATGAAAAATTATTAAACCATTTTCATTATTCAATATATGATCATTGTCGATAGCCATATTTGACCAAATGGTCAAAAACCCAATCACAAAATACCATAGTGAAAATCAGGATCAATAAAACCTTAATTCTCCATTACTTTCTGTTTATTTTGTCTATTTGGAGACATTTATTCTTCTTTTTGACCATTTCAAGTGATCCAATATAATATAAAATAATTAAAAGTGCTTGAGGAGAATTTCAAACGCTTTGCATGAAAAAGTCGAGAAAAATATCTACTCTTGGTACATTTTATAGAAAAATAATTGTAAAGTATGAAAGTATGAATAGTTGAATAAAAAAAATAAAATGTTCGTTTATATATATATTTTTATGCATGGGTCCCATTAGAAGAATGCATGATCAAATCACAAAATTCATTTCAATTGGTATAACTTCTAAATTTGATGGGATTGGTATAAATAATGATCAACCCAAATGCAATTTACATGGCAAGTATACAATTTTGGGCATGAGTGATTGTGCACTACTATTTCCCCAAGCAAGGAACATAAATAAAATTCTTGTGACGTACCAGTGATCATATATCATGTAGTTGGATGTAGGGGTGAGCATAATTCGGTGAAAACCAAATTAACCGGATTAACCGGTCGAAATTGGCCGGTTCGGTTCGGGTAAAAAACCCGGTTCGATTAGAATTCTACAAATTTTCAGTTAATCGATTTCGGTTCGGTTAACGGTAAAAAAAATATCGGTTAACCGATTAACCGAATTACTAATAGTTTACATTTTTAATATAATTTATAATAGGGGCGGGCAGTGAACGCACTGAACGGCAGTCGAGCTTGGGGCCTGGGGGGAAAAAGGTCTTCGTTCACAATGGGGATTGGGGATTAGAGTTAGGGCTAGGTTTCTCACTTTCTCTGCGCTCTGCCGATCTGCCCCGCAGGCCCGCAGCTCTCCATCGGACCACCTCTCGCCTCTCGGAGTCGGAAAATCCCCTCTGGCCTCTAGCCTCTTCGAGTCTTTGGCAGCTCGGCTCTCCAGAGTCCAGCCTCTCGGCCCTCAGCGTCTCAGCCACCAGCTCGCTGTGCAAACCCAGACCCTGTCACCCCAGTAACTCTTCAGTCTCTTCCCCTTCTCCTCCTCCTCCTCCTCCTCTTCTTCTTCTTCTTCTTCTTCTTCCACCCCGTAAAATATCATTTTTATTAATAAAATTAATAAATAAGGTATATAATTAAGCTGGATTTGGTTTTTTTATTTTTTTTATAATAATCAATTTTTAAATAATTTCGATTAATATCGGTTAACCGAATTACCCAAATGGGTAATTCGGTCGGGTGCTGTTCGATTTCCTCCTTCAATTCGGTCGGTTCGGTTAATGGTATTATTTAGCCGAATTTTTCGATTAATTCGGTTAATTACCTGAATTTGTTCGAATCGACCGTTTGCTCACCCTTAGTTGGATGAGTCGAGTATGTTTGGACACCCCATCGTAACATAAAAAAGAAAAAAGAAAAAGAAAAAGGAAAAGAGAATGATAGGTAAGATGGTCATTTTACTTACACAATCCAGCGCCAGCGGGACCCGCCTAGGAATTTAGGTGGGTCCCACCGTCATCTGATCTGCGGCTTGTAGCCGAGTTTCTACAGTCTACACTAAAACTTTCTTACGTTTTTCAAACAATCGTCCGCAAAGCACCACGTCACTGTACTGACATTTTGTAGTACTAATCTACCCTCCATTTCACTCCAAAATACCAAACCACAACCCCCAACGACACTGATACGGCATCGTATTGTTCGCAGCCATACGTACTGCGCTGATGCAAATGCTCTCTCTCTCTCTCTCTCTCTCTCTCTCTCTCCGTTTTTCCTTCTCTTTTTTTTTTCAGAGCTCTCCCCCTTCGCACGGCCCCTTCTCCCTCTCTGTCTCTCTACCCTTTTTCGAATTCAACCTCTGCTCAGCTCTCCTAGCCCAGGTACAGTCTGTCTGTCTGTCTCTGTTGGGTACTGGGTACTCTTTTTGGTTGTTTCGTTTTGTTTCATAGAGAAGGTTGATAATGGAGGTCGATCAGAGAGCATAACAATGAGAACTTGTTTGCCCAGGTGTTCTTTCTGCACGTGAAGTTTAACGTGAAGCTCTTCCATGGAGGAGGCAAGTGAATCTCCTCTACCCTTACTCATTGTTCTGTGCATGTTCTGCTTTGTGTGTTTGAGCCATCTCAATATAATGGGGTTCTTCTGTGGTAAAAAGAGCTATGCTTGACGTTATCAGTTAGGAATTCTCTATCTTGTTATGGGTTTTCTACTTGATGCTTGGACTGTTTTAATTTTGGTTCATTGGCTGTGATTATGTGGGTACTCTACCTTCATACATAATTTGTTTTATGTTAGTTCTTGCGTACGGTTCTTATATGGTCATACGTTGGGTGAACATGTTTGGTGGCTGCTGTTGTTAACTTGTTGCCTAAAATGGATCTGCGGTTTCTCACCTTGTTTTGGGTCAGTGATTTTAAAGCTATGCTCATTTTTAATGGCGTGTTTGTAGAAATTTGGTGCCTGGCCGGTCAGCATGTTGATGATTGATTGCAATTGAGAAAGTGAAGAAGATTTTTAATCTTGAAATGCTGTTGATGTTTGAGATAATTAATGGTGTTTTATGCATAGAAGCTTGGTCTCTAGGTTTTTATTGGCTCATCAGTGTATCAATGTTTGTCAAAATATCTTTGTTGTAGCTTAGTTGGCTTTTAAATAGAGTTTGGTTTGTTTTCCTTCTCAGAATGCCATACAAATTTAGCATGTTTTCAAGGTAGTTTTTCATATCATGTTTTCAGAGTTTTGGGTTTTCCCCCAATTTCTCCTTTTTCTTGAATTTTTTGGGTTTATTCATTTTTATTCCTTTGTTCATTTTGTAGTTCTGAATATTTTATCTGATCTAAAGCAGGATTGTAGCAGGTTTGAGGTTTGTGTGTACTCACATGCGCATATTTTTCTCCTTTTCCTCAGCTGCATGTATGTTGGCTTCGTGGGATGTCCATCACACATGCTTTCTCATAATTCCACTATTTCATTTACTTTCAGAAATATTTTTCTTTCTTTATTTTTCCCCTGAATATCATGCATGGTGGTACAGATCACGTTTCATCCCGCTCACACACTCTCCCTTTTTTGAAAGCTTCCAACCATTTTGTGTGAATTGAATTGAGAAATGTCTTTTTGGTTAGATATGATCCTAATTTTATAGCTGTCTACCTAGAAATACTTAATTTCAGCATTCTATAATGCGTGAATATGAAACAATTTATCATTTATGGTATAGAATTTTATTGTAGTCACCTAACATGGAAGTGTAATCACAAGACAAAAATGGAGCACAACGCAGGAAATACAATGGGGAGATCCAGATGTGTGTTAATGGTTACTCTAGTTATTTGGTATCACTGCCATGTGTTATTGCTACGTTAATAAGTGTGAGTTTAGTTAGTGCATGAGTTAATAAGGTTATATGGCCATTGTTATATACTTGGCATATATTATAATTGAGGTTGAAAGACCTATCATTGTTATTAGGTCATCCAATTTACTTCACTCTCTTAACATGTCAGGGTTGCTAGAAGGTCCTGATTTCTGGTCTTGTTGCCTATGTTTATTGTGTTGTGGTTAAATCCTTGTTGTGAGTATTACTTATTGTTTGCTTGTCTTGACATGCACAATCGAGTTGCACGTGTGGGGGAGCATTAAAGCTTGATATACATTGTTAGCCCACTAACCTAAGCTTAAGATTTTAGGTAACAAATGTGTTTTTATGGGCTACTCTTGTATTCAAAAATTGTGTACTCGTGCTATCAAATGTATTCTTTTGGGCTACTGTTGCATTCAAAAAGGAAATCAATGTTATAGCCCCTTCTTTACTCTAATTTCTTACTTTGTGCTGATGTTACCTTATTTGAGTCTACACCATGCTATTTTGATTCCTCGAGTCCTGCTCAACTGGATGAGTCCCTTCCTCTGCCTA
This sequence comes from Malania oleifera, assembly GCF_029873635.1. Taxonomy (NCBI): domain Eukaryota; kingdom Viridiplantae; phylum Streptophyta; class Magnoliopsida; order Santalales; family Ximeniaceae; genus Malania; species Malania oleifera. The sequence goes on from NC_080420.1 coordinate 116,145,527, forward strand.
GTCTTCTAGATCCTATTCCATTATCTCTACCAAGCCCTCTTGAACTCCTTCTCGATACTTTTGTTAGAATCAAGGGAGGAGCCTCCTCTAGCTTCTACTTCTACCCCTTTAGTTCCTTCACCAATTCTATTTCCCAAGATGTTGATCTTCCTATTGCTGTTTGGAAAGGTAAAAATGCACTTGTACCCTGCATCCAATAGCTAATGTATGATTTCTTTTCACCCTCATATTATGTTTTTGTTAGTACTCTATCTTCTATTGCTTTTCCTAAATTTTTTTTATTTTGAAGTTGTGCCTCATTTTGGGTCGAACTATGGAAGAAAACAATGATTGAAGATATGTATGCGTTATAGTATAGTGATACTTGGGAACGTGTACCTCATCCTCAAGTCTACGGTTTGGATATTATGATAAATTCTCTTGGTCGCTAAACTTACTTGGTCATCGACTTGGTCACCATGTGTCATTGGCCTCATGAAGTTAGATGTAAAGCTCTTCCTACATGGTGATGAGGAGGTGTATATGGAGCAACCACTTGGTTGTTGCTCTTAGGATTAGTGTGTTGGCTTAAAATAAATCCTTGTATGGTTTGAAGCAGTCTCCTAGAGCATGATTTGGTCTATTTAGTGTCATTGTACTTGAATTTGCTATTCAATGGTACACGATTTATCACTTCCTATTTTATCATACTACATCTCGTAGGTGCCTGCTGTGGATGATATTGTGATTACTTGTGATGATGATCAAGTCATCAAGCGTCTAAAGCATTTTCTAGGTTCTAAATTTCAGACCATTTTGGGCCATTGAAATACTTCTTGGTATTGAAGTAACCCTATCTTGTGGGGATTGTTTTGTCTCGAAGGAAATATGTTCTAGACCTTTTGGATGAGATTGGGCTGTTCGGATCCAAATAGCAAGTTAGTGCTAGATGTGGGGTGATTTGTTGGATGACCCTAGACGGTATCGGAGACTTGTTGGAAAGTTGTACTATCTCACAGTCACTCTATCATAGATATCTTTTGCAACGATTGTCGTGAGTCGGTTTCCTCATTCCCCAAGAACAATTTACTGGGATGCAATTATTTGTCTCTTTAGATACCTCAAAGGTGCATCTAGGAGAGGTTTTTTACATCAGGATAAGGGCTGCGCTTTTGTTCAGGGATATATAGATGCATATGTGGCTCAATCACCTTCCAATCTACAATCGGGTATTGTGTTTTTGTTGGTGGTAACTTGGTATCTTGAAAAATAAGAAACAAACTTGGTGGCTAGGTTGAGTTCTAAGCCAAAGTATTGGACCATGGGCCACACTACATGTGAGCTCGTTTGGCTAAAGAACATGTTGGGGTGGGTTTCCATATTCTCAGCCTACGGAGTTGATGTGTGATAATCAAGCTCCAATTCTTATTGTCTCCAACCCAATCTTCCACGAGTCAATGGGACACATCAAAGTTGATTGTCACTTTGTTTTGGAGAAACTTGTGAAGAAGCTCATTACACCCACTCACATGAAGTCTAAATTCCAATTTGCTGATTTAGTTATTTAGTATTACTGCTTTGTGTTGTTGCTGTGTTTGTAAGCATGAGCTAGTGTGTAAGATAGCAAGGGAATATGGTTTGTAATGTACTTGACATATATTATAAATAGAGGGAGAGATCTACTGTTGTGATTAGCTCTTCCAATTTACACAGTACTCTTAACAATGCGAAGCATGTATTTAAGAAGGAAATATAAATGTTCAAAAAAGAAAAGAAAAGAAAAGAGTGAAACAATTTATGGCATTCACATTTCAATGGACATTTTGGTTACTCAATACTCCACTGCTTAGTTGTTTTCTAGTTTTTGTTTCCCTTCTTTTCTGTCCCGCAAATTTCATCGAATTTCTACCATGCTTGGGATACATAATGATTTTTGGAAATGAGAACAGATTTCCTAGAAAATGCTGATCATTTTGCATGACGAGTTTTCTGCAACAATGTTTAGGAGTTACCAGTGATTGCTATGCATGCCTACAGCATGCTGAAAGTGTTACCCACTTCTTGTGATTCAAGTGCAGAAATTATAATCACTCTCACGTGGACATGTTCCAATAATTGATGCATAGCATCACACTCCTTTTTAGGTGTTGAAGTCAGTCCAAATTTTCCAACATGTCTCACTGTTACTCCTGGCTGGCTTTCATAAGGAGGACATTAGATTATTCTTCCTTGCTTTAGACAACAGCTTATAGTATTTGTTTTTCTTAGGTTACTATGCATTTTTAAGTTGTAGTATAACTTGACACTTATTTTATTCTTTATTTTCATTAATTTGTTAAGTTGTTTTTATTTTCATAAATTTGTAGAATGATTGGTTTAGTTTGCAATCTTAGATCTGTTTCTTGGACCTTATGCTGTTATTGTGAGTTTGAGTTTTAATGCAAGTACAAGATTATAGAGGGAACTGATTTCTAGCCATCACAAAATTGGAATTCTAGAATTTGGCTAGTATCAACTGTTTCCTGTGCAAATATTTTTTCTGGGACCTGAGAAAATATTTGGAGGATTAGTATTTTTTATTTGATTTATATCAGGAGTCCTAACCTCAAATAAATTTTACTCCCTCCTTTCAAGCCTCAGCTATGCACATATGTAGTACACTTGTTTATTTTAATTTTCAGTAGTTTTTAATTTGTTTGAATAATGTTACAATCTGCCTTTTTTGCTTGAGATGGCCTTTGCCTCTTTGTCCTGTTTATGCTTTTATTCATTCATGGTCTCTTTTTTTGAGTTAATTTGTGTGTTTCAAATATATTGATCAACAGGTTGACTTAGTTCGGCCAGATCATGATGTCAAGGGCATTGAAGAAACAGAAGCTGAGCAGTTACTTCCCCGTGATTCTCCTGATGCATATGATATATTTGGAGATCCACTGGTGCATCCTCGAGTTGGTTGTGAATACCAGGCCGAAATACCTTCCATCATATTGGAATCTGAGCATTTTCATCTTTTAATGAATTCTATTGATACAAAAGTCATGGAAGATTCTTCCCACTCTTCTCTGATGGGATTACCCATCCCAATTATGTGGGTTGTTGATGAAGCATGTAATATTAAAAATGAAGGGGCAGGAACATTTTGTAATCCCTACAAAGCAGTCAGTGTAAATGGTTTTGTGGAATCTAAATGCAGGAACAAGGGGCAGATTAATCCAACCAATAAAAATTCTAAACACAAAGTTGAAACCTTTGATCCTGGATTGCACTGTGAAAAAGAAATAGAATCAATGAGCCTAGATTCTACAATTGAAAATTCTAACCTGGATCAAATTTATAAAAGCAAAAGCTGTTGTCCGCTCCCTGGTTCTTTAGGTGGCTCATGGAATGATATTGAAATGGATAGTTTTGTCCTTGGTTTATACATATTTGGGAAGAATCTTGTTCAGGTGAAGAAATTTATGGAGTGCAAAGAGATGGGAGATATATTGTCATTCTATTATGGTAAATTCCACAAGTCTGATAGACATTGTAGATGGTCAGATTGCCGGAAAATGAGAAGCAGGAAGTGCATAATTGGACAGAGGATTTTTACTGGATGGAGGCAACAGAAGCTGCTATCTCGTGTGCTTCCTCATGTCTCAAAAGAATTCCAGGACACTTTGCTGGAGGTACTTCATAGGTGTTACATATGCATGTTACTTTAATTTGCAGATTTACAATTATTTAATCAATGATCTAGTTCCCAAATATATTTGTCTATTTTGTAACTGTTGCATATCTATTCCTCTTTAGTTTATATATTAAGACTATTTGATCAGATATCAAGTACACAAATATTTGAGTTTTGGAATCTATGGTAGATTAACCCCTTTTATTTTGGTCTTAATTGAGTGCTTTATTGCTGATGAATTATTCCTTACTTTTATGGTGTCACAGTCCATTGTGCTTCCAACTTTATTTTCTGTTGCATCTTAGTTTTCTTTATCTCTCACATTCTAATTGACAATATGAAGAGCGTCAACAAGTGCGAAGCATTTTTGTTGTGGAAAATTTCTTTGTTGGGTCTGACAAAAGGAGTAAAATGGATGAAAGATCAATTTTTTCTAGAACAGGGGTAGATATATAGTACATAAACTTACGATAGTAGAAAATTCTTTTTCCCCCTTCTTGTAGTCATTCTTGGTGAAAAAGAAAATAAATCTTTTTAATGCGATTGTCATTTGCTTGTTGTTGTTGTTGTTGTTTTGTTATTTCATTAGAGAATCCTGCAACATTTATCTTTCTTGGTAATGTTCTGTGCTTCCACATATGTTCCTTTTCTTCAACTTGCTAAATATATGGCACAAGTATGTAACCTGAAGCCTATCTCTCTTAGTCAAGATTTATGCAAATAAGTTATTGTTGTGCAAATGAATGCGCAGTGGAAAACAGAATCACACAATGCTGCAGCCAATAATGAAATATACAGAAAACACAATCACACAGATTATATGAAAGCAATAAAACAATGACACAAAGAATTACGTGATTCAGCAATGCCTACATCTACGGGAGCAAATGGGTGTGAATTTTCACTATCTTGTGTCCAAAGACAGAGTTACAACATAAAACAACAAACAACAAAACCAAGCCTTAGTCCCACTAAGTGGGGTTAGCTATATGAATCCTTTTCCGCCAATTTATGCGATCATGGACCATTTCTCGGAGGTTTTTTCCCCGAAACCCAACCTATACAACTTCCCAATTCAAAAATTGGAAACCAGTGCAGAGTAACTGATCAAAACCGTCGACGGTTTAATGCTGAGACCAAACAGTCGATATACCACTACAAATCCGTCGACTGTTTCTTTTGCACCTGGACAAAACCGTCTACGATTTCAGGCAAACCGTTGCCAGTTTCTTCCTGCAAGTCAGCATCACTGTTTTCTACCATGTTTTCTTTGTACATGCATTCCGTTCAACATATGAGCCACATATTACAAAAATCTCCACCTTGGTGAATATACACCCCTTCGGAGAAAATCGAAAACATAACCCCACCTAGGACAATAGGTTGGGACCGCCTCCCGTCTAGCAACTGGAGACATTAAACAAGTCCAAGCAATCCTTGAACTTATCCGTGGTAACAAGCTTTATCAATACATCTGTTGCATTCTCAAAAGTGTGAACTTTCTCAAGCAAGAGTTCACCAGAAGAGACCAACTCTTGGATCCTGTGAAACCTCAAATCTGTGTGCTTCATTCTTGCATGATACACTTGGTTCTTCACCAAATAAATGATACTTTGATTACCACAACGCAGCAAAACTCCATCTTACTGGATACCCAGCTCCTTGACCAATCCTATAAGCCACAATGCTTCCTTGGCAGCTTCGACTACTATCATATACTCCGACTCAGTTGTTGATAATGTAACCAGAGACTGTACCATGGACTGCCAACAATAGGCCCTCCCACAAGGGTAAAAACATACCCTCTTGTAGACCTCCTGTCATCCAAGTTCCCTGCATAGTCTGCATCCACATATCACTCAACTGATGGATCACTCTGTTGCCTGCCGAACATGATGTCATAGTGTGAAGTACCCTGTAAGTATATGAAAATCCACTTGACTGCATCCCAATGCTGTGTACCCGGATTTGAAAGAAACTTATTCACCGCACTGCACTAGCATAGGGTACCTTTGACATGTCACGAATGTTATCATCCATCCTTGGGCACTGAGCGATAGATAATTTAAAATGATTTACCAACAGTGTACTTACCGATTTTGCATTAATCCTACTAAACCTCTCCAACACCTTTTCCACATAGCTGTTTTGAGATAACCACAATCTCCTAGCAGCTCTATCCCTGTGTATCTCCATCCCAAGAATCTTCTTGGCCGCACCCAAATCTTTCATGTCAAACTATTTACTCAACAGAGTCTTCAACTGATTTACCTAAGTCATATCCTTCGAGCAATCTGCATGTCATCAACATTTTGCAATAGAAAAATGAGAGAACCGTCCTCAAGACTCTTCATATACACGCAGCAATAATACTCACACCTCTTGTAGCCAATCCGGATCATGTAGGAGTAAAAACGATTGTACCACTGCCTTGGAGACTGATTCAGCCCGTAAAGTGACTTCCTCAGTTTACAAACCAAGTGCTCCTATCCAGGTTGATTAATCCCTTCTGGCTTTACCATGTAAATTAGTTTTTATGTCCATTTGCTCCAAATGCATTTTGAAATGCGCCACTAATCCCAACACTACCCTAATGGAAGTGTGTCTGACCATAGGGGAGAAAATCTCATCATAATCAACTCCTTTCTTTTGCGAGTAACCCTTTGCTACTAACTAAGTCTTGAATTTCTCTCATTCCTTTTCTAATACCGCTTCTTTTTTCCTATACACCCACTTGCATCCTATCACCCTCTTCCCATTTGGAAGCTCCACCAACTCTCATGTCTGGTTCTTATGCAATGAATCTATCTCCTCCACCATAGCACCTATCTATCTATTTTTCTCTTGAAAAGTAGTAGGATCCTTGTAACTGGTAATGAGAGCATAAGACACCAGATTATCAAATCCATACCTGGGCAATGACCTGATAGTGCGTTTGGGTATGTGTATAGCTATACTGTGATCCTGCTGGTCTCCCGTGTTAGAACTCTCTGCATTCTGAACAATGTCATCTCTGCCCTTAGTCGCTAACTCCACCTACACCCCATGCTTATTTTTGCTGCAGTTTTCTGGCGCACCTGTTTCTTTTCATCTTCCTCCTGAGTACGCTGCACCATGACTTTACTGATCACCACTTTGTTTGCCATTGGATCCCACAGTTTGAACCCTTTCACACCTTTCTGATACCCCAGAAAAATGAACCATCTAGACTTAGCATCATACTTTGATCTCTCCTCACTAGAAATGTGCACATAGGCTGGACATCCAAACACTCTCAAATAGGAGTAGTCTACCGCATTACTTGTCCATACCTCTTCTACAACTTTCCCATCTAGTGATGCCCTTGGTGATCGGTTAACCAAGAAACACGCTATACTCACCGTCTCGGCTCAGAAGTTTTTTGCAAGCCCTGCATTCAACTTGAGACACCGAACCCTTTCAGTTAGAGTTCGGCTCATCCTTCCCACCACACCATTCTGTTGTGGTGTCCTGCGTACGGTGAAATGTCTCCTTATGCCATGCTACTCGCACAACTCCATGAACCTCGAATCAGCGTACTCGGTTCTATTGTCTGACCTGAGGCATTTAGTTCTCCTCCCGGTCTGATTTTCTACCTCAGCTTTTCACAATTTAAACTTGGTAGACGTCTCTGACTTGTGCCGCATGAAGTACACCCAAACCTTTTGTGAGTAATCATCAATAAAACTCACGAAGTACATATGTCCACCCCATGATGCTACCCTCACCGGCCCCCAAACAACCGAATGAATGTTGTCAAAAATCCCCTCCGTCTTGTGTGTGGCTGTTTTGAATTGCACACTGTTTTATTACCTAAGAACACAATACTTGTAGAAATTTGGCCTGCACGTTTTGACACCTTTCAAAAGATTTCCCTTATAAAGTTCCTTCATCCAATGCTCACCCATATGCCCTAATCGCATATGCCACAAAACAGTATTATCTAACTAAGAATCTGCAACTGTAACTCCACCTACAACTGTAGTACCTAGCAGTGCATAGATATTTCTCGCAAATTTCTATCCCTTCATCACCATTAGGACGCCTTTACACACCTTCATTACCCACTTTTAGACTTGTAATTAAACTTGTTACAATCCAAAATGCCCTATGAAATTAAATTCTTTTGTAGATCCGGTATGTGCCTAACATCACATAATATTCTCACAACACCATCACATATTTTAATTCTTATGTTTCCTATTCCAACAATTTCGCGTGAAGTATTATTTCCCGTTAGAATAGAACCAGAATTAATTGACCTATAGGTGCTGAACCAATCCTTATTTGGTGTTATGTGATAAGAGCACGTTGAATCTAGGATCCAAGAATCCGTAAGGCAATTTGAACCCTATGAAACAGAAAGCATATCACCATCACCGCTTTCCGGGTCTCCTTCTTCCACTACATTCGCCGATTTTGAAGAACCCTCTTGATTTTCTGCATTCCCCTTCTTCCTTTCTGGACACTTCGGTTTTATGTGTCTCTTTTTCCCGCACTTAAAACACTATATGTCCTTTTTCTTCGTGGATTGCGACCGAGACTTATTATTACTCGATCCGCTCCGGAACTTGATTCTCTCACGTTTTTCGTTACCTTTCACCACATGCCCTTCACCTTGTGAAATCTCATCGTTGGCTTTCTTTCTTTGATGAAAGCCTAGTAGAGCGCTTGTAACCTCTTCCAAATTCAGGGTTTCTTTTCCCCCTGTTAAAGTTGTAACCATATTTTCATATGTATGAGATGCAAGTAAGGGATTCAATAGCATCAGCGACTTGTCTTCCTCCTTGAACTTCACATCAACCCACATTATCACTTATAATCTGATTGAATACATTGATGTGTTGGTTCAAATCCGAACCTTCTGTCATCTTAAGCCAATACAACTTCTGCTTAAGATATAATTTGTTCGTTAAAGACTCAGACATATACTGGCTTTCCAGTTTCTGCCAAACAGCCGCCAGAGATTCCTCATCCATGACGTGATACAACATGTCATCAGCTAGACAAAGCCTGGTAGTTGCCATAGCCTTCGCTTCCAACTCCTTCCAACTCGTTTCGTGTATGCCTTCCGGTTGACTTCTATATAATGCCTTCACCATACTCTGCTGCACTAATAGATCCTTAACCCTTTTCTGCCATAGTCCAAAGTTTCTCGATCCATTGAACTTGACAAAATCAAACTTTGCAGAAGAAATCTTAGAAGCCATTGTAACCAATTGCTCTGATACCAATTTGTTGTGCAAATTAATGCGCAACAGAAAACTGAATCCCACAATGCAGTAGCCAACAATGAAACACAATTACACAGATTATATGAAAGCAATAAAACAATGATACGAAGAATTACGTGGTTCGGAAATGCCTACATCCACGGGAGCAAACAACTGTGAATTTTCGCTATCTTGTGTCCAAAGACATAGAGTTACAACATACAACATGTATATATAACCCTTTCGGAGGTTTTCTCCCTGAAACCTAACCTATACAACTTTCCAATTCAAAATTCGAAAACCAACATTGAGTAACCGAGCAAAACCATCGACGGTTTAATGCCGAGACCAAACAGTCATTATACCACTGCAAATCCGTCGACTGTTTCTTTTGCACTTGGAAAAAACCTTTTACGGTTTTAGGCAAACCATCGCCCGTTTCTTCCTGCAGGTCAGCATCACTGTTTTCTACCATGTTTTCTTTGTACATGCATTCCACTCAACATATGAGCCACATATTACAACAGTTATCTATCTTTTTTAAAAGCAGAAATGAATTTTGCAAGGTGCGAGTTCTGATGATAAATTGATAACTTCATTAGATTTGTCACATTGGCATGCTTTCTTTTCGAATAGCTAAAAGTCCATGTCCAATTCTAATGGTACTAGAAGCAACATCCTAGATGCTTCATGAACCATTAATGCATACAATCATAATTGTCAACTATGATTCATATTGTGAATTATCTTAATTTTGTGAAGTGAGAATCACAATATTCACCATAAATTATAAAAAAATCTGCAAGTGACATGTACATATGTAGAACTAACAAAATACAAAAGGAAAATATACATTGAATGATCGTGCATCCATATATCAAAATAAATGTATGGAAAATATATTGATAAACACTGTATGTATGTATAGATGCATGCATATGTGCATGATGTTATTTATTAGAATTCAGAAGGTTAACAGTGTGAAAAAGGCCACTTTAAATTTAGTATTTTAAAAAAAATCTTCATCCTTAAATACTTCTAATCTCCAAATAAACAATTTTTGAGGAGAATCAAACAACTGAAGATTGTATGGTATTTTTGAACTCTTTCAAAAAAGTTACACTTAAATCCTTTTCATGTTAAAACTAAGGCATCTTCATGTTTGAAATTTATGTTTAATTCACAACCAATTGGATCAAACTATATAGGTCACAATTACTTACTGAGTCATGGAACATGAGGTCCAAAATGTGAATTGTATGATTTGAATTCCAGACTCATATGCATGGTCAGTCCTTACTTTGATTCTCCAAATAGATTCAAATTGGTACGCCGGTGAATGGAATTAAATTAAGTCATATGATTTTATTCGAGAATTGTATGATTTTGAGAACAGTGCAAATGGTGCACATAACATTTATTGACTCAAATGAGGGGGAAAATGTATTTTCTCTGGTTTACACGGTATAACTTCTTGTAATGTCCTGACATGGGACACTATGGCAGATCCTAAAGAAATGTGCAAGGAGATCCAACTGTTTGGGTTGTCATGACAAACATACCAACCTAGTTCCATAATTTCCATCAAGTATATTTGTTATTTTCCTTGTATGTTCGTTGAATAGCTGCAGAACTTCTTGTACTCCTCTTCTGCCTTCTTGATTCATAGAGGAGAAAACATTGTCATATAATTTTTAAGTTTTAGAAACCAAGAACTGTCGAGTTAGTGTATGTTGAGGCTTGAGGTACATGGTTGGTCTACTACCTAGAGTTTATGTTAAGCAATGATTAATATGGTATCAGAGTCTTGGTTGTGGGAGGCTACGAGTGATTCAATTTTGTTGCCTGCATTTGTCTTCTATTTATTAAATTATTTTATTCCTATAATGGAAGTTGTTCACTGTTATTATTTTGCTGCATGCAATCAGGCCACACATGTGGGGGAGTGTTAAGGGATTAAGGCTTGATAGCTGGGATGGCCAAATCAGTCTTAACTTTTGTGCTTAGATTGAACTAGAATCAGCTCAAGTGGACTTGGTTAGGGTGGTTTTGGATTGAGTAGATGAAACAGGTAGGCCAGTGGCACTGTGGATCCTTATCATCAAGTTTACTTCTCCACATAATCAAAACCAATGATGGACATGGATTAAGGCTAAACTTGTTCCTCGGGAGCCCTAAAGGTAGTTTGAGGCGTTGCAGGTTGAATTTTGAATTTGATTTTGGTGTAGCCAGATTAGAACCTAGGAAATTTTAGGGCCCGTTAAGTTGTGGAAAAAAGTTTTTATTTTATATTTTAGTAAGTTTTTATTTTATATTTTAGTTTTCCTAAAATATTACAAAAAAGCTATCTAATTTTTCATTTTTACAATATTTTTATGAAATATGTGAACAACAATAAGCAGTTTTGGCATTATTTGCTTGTGAAAATAATTTTATTTTTCATTTCTAATTTTTCAAATAATTACAAATATGCCACCTCATTTTCCAATTTTCCAAATTTAAAAAAAAAAAGATGGAAAACATGGAATTTGGATCTTAAACTTAATTTTGTATGGATTATGCATAGAGTTTCTTATAGATCCACAAAAGTCCAAATTCAAGCCCCAAAATCCATGATTCCAAATATTACCTTATACAAAATTTGGAAAATTGGAAAACAAGTTTTTTTTTTTTGGTGATTGTTATAAAATCAAAAAGTGAAAAGTGTTTTGCACATTTAAACAAACTGTTTATTTTCTACCTCTTTAATAAGAATGTTGAAAAACTTAAAAAGTAAGCTAAAATTTTTATAATTCTTTGGAAACTAAAAATTGGAAAAATGTTTTGCACGACTAAACAAGCTCTTAGTATTTCTATTGGTTCCTTAAGCAGGGAGTCTTTCAATGTATTAGTTGCATATAATTCTGCAATTAGCCTATTCTTTTATAATATATATGTCTATATATATATATATATATAAAATATAATATATAATATATATGACAGAAATTGGATGTTCTAAGACATTGTCTTCAACTCAAATCCAAACGCTCTTCAAATGATCTGGAGTAAGAGGTCTGGAATACACAAGAGCAAGACGAAATCAGTTGCAATTAACAAGGCCTCTTTAGATGGATGGCAGGTGTTAAAATATCAACCCTGAATATCTTTGTAAATAAAATACAAATTAGGAAAGTGAGTAATTATTGGGGATTTGATATTATTCAATAGGAAATTGTTTCCTTGTTTAAAATAGGTAATTGTATTATATATTGGATTGTACATAAGAACAATATAATGAAGAAATATATTTTTTCCAATTGTTTCTTCTTTCGTGGTGTCAGAGCTAGGGTTTCTTAAACCCAGCTAAACGATGGCTGACAGCAGAGGCTCTACCTCCTCTGCAAACATCACCGGCGACTCAGAGGTTACGTCCGGTGGGGGTACGAATGATAACACAGTTTTTCCACTCTCATTGGAAAAACTAAACGGAAAAAATTTCCTTGAATGGTCTCAGTCCATGAAACTGGTGATTGAGGGAAAAGGAAAGCTTGGTTATCTTACCGGTGAGCGAAGGAAACCAGACCCTTCCGACGCCGTAGCCTTGCAAAGATGGAGGTCCGAAAACTCCATGGTCACGACTTGGCTCGTCAACTCGATGCAACCATCAATCGGAAAAATTTACTTGTTCTTGCCGACGGCGAAGGAGGTCTGGGAAGCCGTACGTGAGACGTACTTCGATGTCAAAAGTTACTCACAAATCTTCGACATCAAGACCCGATTGTGGCAGATGAGGTAAGGCGAGAGAGGTGTTACCGAGTATTTCATGGAGATCTTTGGCCGGAGCTCGATTTGAGCATTGACGAGGAGTGGGAGTGCTCTAGCGATAGCACGTGATACCAAAAGAGGCTCGAAAACGAGAGGGTCTTTGAGCTTCTTGCCGGCCTGAATCGAGAGCTCGACGACGTGAGGGGACGGATCCTTGGTCGGCGACCTCTCCCTTCAACTCGAGAAGTCTTCGCAGGGGTTAGGAGGGAAGAGAACAGGAGGCGGGTGATGTTGCGGCCTCAAAATGAATCCGCTGGGTTGGACCCGGTTGTACCTATATCTGCCCAAAAATTAGATGGGCTACATGCTGGGCCGGATGCCTCAGCTCTTGCATTAAAAGGCCCAGGAGGACCTAGTCAATGACCACAAAGAGGAAAAATATGGTGCGAACATTGCCGAAAAATAGGTCATTCAAAAAATACCTGCTGGGAGATTCATGGAAAACCGGCAGATTGAAAATCGAGACAATACCAAAAAAATCGTGGGTACCAGGCTAGCACTGGCGGATCAACTGAAAGATCACAAGAAGTGAACAACAATACCCCGTCCAGCAGTGCATTCAGTCCTGAACAGTTGGATCAGTTATATAAGATGATTTCATCAATGCAAACATCGGGTCAATCTTCCTCTGGTTCCTTGGCTCATCGAGGTAATCATCTGTCAGCTTTAAAAATCACATCTTGTTACAAATGTCCTTGGATAATTGATTCGAGTGCATCCGATCATATGACTGGGTCTTATCAATATTTTTCATCCTACTCACCATATGCCAGGAATTTGAGGGTAAAAATTGTAGATGGATCTCTCTCACCACTTGCTGGAAAAGGAAGTATTCGCATATTTGATTCCTTAACTTTACAATCGGTCTTACATGTCCCCAAGTTATCGTGCAATCTGTTATCTATCAGTAACAAAAGACTCGAATTGTTCCACTAAATTTGTTTTCTCCCATTGTGTTTTTCAGGACCTATCATCGGGGAAGACGATTGGCACTGCTAAAGCGTATGAGGAACTCTACTACTTTGAGGAGGCAAGTTTGAGTGAACTATGTAATACTGCGATTTGTGATTCTGCATCTACTTCTAGAAATAGTGAACTTTTGTTATGGCATTCACGGATGGGTCATCCCAATTTTCAATATTTAAAACGTTTGTTTCCTTCTCTTTGTTCAAATAAAATGGCTTCTGAGTTTCAATGTGAAGTATGTGAGCTTGCAAAACATTGTCGTACTTCTTTTCCATCATCCATATACAAACCATCTCGCCCATTTGCTATGTTTCACAGTGATGTATGGGGTCCCTCACGTTCCCTAAATCGCACCAATACAAAATGGTTTGTGACCTTTATCGATGACCATACTCGTCTTTGTTGGGTCTACTTACTGAAAGACAAAACTGAAGTCCGCTCCATTTTCATCAATTTTCATAGCATGATTCATACACAGTTCCAGACTCATATTCAGATCCTACGTACTGATAATGGTACGGAATATTTCAATACCATTTTAGGAACTTATCTTCAAGATCATGGGATTGTTCATCAAAGTTCTTGTGTGGATACCCCTCAACAAAATGGGGCTGTTGAACGAAAAAATAGACATATACTTGAAGTAGCCCAGGCTTTAATGTTTACTACTCACATGAAACATTATTTTTGGGGCGATGCCATCTTAACAGCCACACATCTCATTAATCGAATGCCAAGTCAAGCACTCTCATTTGTCACCCCTCTTTAGAAGTTTCAGGAAAACTTTCCTACCTTTTGACTCCCTTCCAGTCTCCCATTGAAAATTTTTGGTTGTACTGCTTTTGTTCATGTCCATGCACACCATCGCGATAAATTGGATCTTTGTGCCATTAAATGTGTCTTGCTTGGTTATTCACCTACCCAAAAAGGCTACAAATACTATGATCTGGTCTCCAAACGACTGTTCATTAGTCTTGATGTCACTTTCTTTGAAACCACTCCTTATTTCTCAAAGCCCTCTCTTCAGGGGGAGAAATGGAGTGAAGATCGGTTCTTTGATTCTTTTACTACTGAATATGCGGTTACTCCAGTTACTCCATTCCCTGACCCATCTATTGAGTCTTCCATTACATTACTTCCCGACTCGCCAAACACAACTGAACACTTACCCTCAGGGGGAGATGCAGGAGAGCAAAACAACGCAGACATACTGGTTTACTCAAGAAAGCCGAAAACAAAGGAGAGGGAGAATCTCAAACCTGAGGCACCAAGAGCGTTGGAACCGGTGATGGCTCCAAATAATCATGAGCCCTTGACTTATCCTAATCTGATAATTGAGTCTTCCTCTAATAATTCTGCACCTGATGATATCAATCTACCTATTGCAATTAGAAAATAAACCAGGTCATGTACTCAATATCCTTGGTCGAAATACATGTCTTATAAAAGCTTGTCTACAGGATATCGTGCGTTTGTCTCTAATCTTGACAGGATGAAAGTACCAAAAAACATTCAGGAAGCTCTAGAAATACCAGAATGGAGAGAGGCAGTCATGGAAGAAATGCGAGCCCTAGAAAAAAATGGAACTTGGAATTTGACAGATCTACCGAGAGGGAAGAAGCCAGTGGGTTGTAAATGGGTTTTCACAGTGAAATGTAAATCTGATGGATCAATTGAAAGATATAAAGCCAGACTTGTTGCAAAAGGCTTTACACAGACCTACGACATTGACTATACTGAGACATTTGCACCAGTGGCAAACTTAAATACAGTTCGGGTTCTCTTGTCTCTGGCAGCCAATTTAGATTGGCCACTACAACAACTTGATATTAAAAATGCTTTCTTAAATGGAGAATTATAAGAGGAAGTTTACATGACTATACCACCAGGATTCAGAAGAACAAGTGAAGAAAACAGAGTGTGTAAACTAAAGAAATCGTTATATGGCCTCAAACAATCTCCGAGAGCGTGGTTCGACAGATTCGCAAAGGTACTAAAGAATCAAGGGTATCGACAAGGGCAATCAGACCATACACTATTCTTCCAACAGTATGAAGGAGGTAAGAAAACAATTCTAATAGTGTATGTTGATGATATAATCCTTACTGGTGATGATACTATAGAAATGGAGAGATTGAAGAAGGTTCTGGCTACTGAATTTGAAGTTAAAGACTTGGGACAGATGCGGTACTTTTTGGGCATGGAAGTGGCAAGAACGAAAAAGGGGATTAGTGTTTCTTAGCGAAAGTATGTTATCGACCTCCTAGTTGAAACTGGCATGCTAGGGTGCAAACCTAGCGATACCCCGATAGAAACAGTAAAGAGGGTTGAAGATTGTGGAAAACCAGTAGAAAAGGAGAGGTATCAGAGATTGGTTGGCAAACTAATCTACCTATCACATACTAGACCAGATATTGCATTTGCAGTCAGTGTAGTAAGTCAACACATGCATTCGCCAAAGGAAGTTCACTTCGATGCTATATACAAGATCCTTAGATATCTCAAGGGATCCCCGGGAAGAGGACTCTTCTTTAAGAAATGTGAAAGCAAGGAAGTAGAGATCTTTATAGATATAGATTGGGCAGGATCAGTAGAAGATAGAAGGTCCACCACAGGATATTGTACATTCGTATGGGGAAATCTCGTGACTTGGAGAAGCAAAAAACAGAATGTGGTGGCTCGTAGTAGTGCTGAAGCTGAATTCAGGGCAGTCGCTCAAGGGATTTGTGAAGGATTGTGGTTACGAAAACTATTGGAGGAATTACGGGTACTGGTGAACCTTCCTTTCAAACTCTACAGTGTCAATAAGGCAGCTATTAGCATCTCTCTTAATCCAGTCCAACATGACAGGACTAAACATGTGGAGGTAGACAAACACTTCATCAAAGAAAAAATTGAAGAAGGAATTATATGTATGACTTATGTACCAACCAAGGAACAAACTGTAGATATCCTCACTAAAGGGTTGGGATGACAGAGCTTTGATGATCTTATTAGTAAGTTGGAGATGATTAATATTTATGATCCAACTTGAGGGGGAGTGTTAAAATATCAACCCCGAATATCTTGTAAATAAAATACAAATTAGGAAAGTGAGTAATTATGGGGGATTTGATATTATTCAATAGGAAATTGTTTCCTTGTTTAGAATAGGTAATTGTATTATATATTGGATTGTACATAAGAACAATATAATGAAGAAATATATTTTTTCCAATCGTTTCTTCTTTCAGTAGGCATATGGGAGTCCATTTATCTGAGTAGGAAAAAAGGGTTAAGACCCAATCTAAAAGAGGTATCCACTTTGTTTGTATTGGTCAGATCCAACTAGAGTGGTAGATTTATGGATTTCTTAAAGAGGAATCAATGGTCATCCTTTAGAATCAGAGTCCTTGAAGCAGCTGAGATTGAAGGATGGTGCTCTTTTCCCAAAAATGCCATGAAGTTGGAGGGTTAAAGGGTTCATCTGAAGATGCTTCTGCCATTCAAAGCTTGTCTTCACAGCTAGAAGGAAATGGACCAAGAATAATACTCTTTTGGAAGACTTGGTAAAAAAAAGACAGATTTTTTTGCTCAGAGTTGAGAGTTCAAATGGGGTGCAAATGAGGCTTCCATCTGCATTTGGTTGGAAGCTTATGAGGTGATGGTTTAGTCCTAGGTAGATTGAGATGCAACAATGCATAGAGGGCTCTCGGGGTCTAAAAGTAGGAGTGAAGGTCTTCAACATGAATAATTGTCTCTTTGTATTTGACTTTCAATGAGAGTTAAAGCGGAGGAAGTGCTAGCAAAAAGGTGGTTTTGGTGAAGATGAAATCATCTTGGATTGCATATGCTGAGTTTTATGCGGGGGGGAAAAGGGGAGGGGGGGGGGTGTAGGTAAACACAAGACAACATACTAAATGTGATCATCTCTCATTCTTTTGCAATAGAAATATATGAAGTACACAAAAATATCCCTTTAAAATAACTTTGAAACTTACACTTTTCAACATTCCCCTGAACCTGGAGCATATATGTGTGTATCATATATTTCCTGCTTGTTACAAATATACCTGAAGACTTTGTGAGTAGATTAGCAAGCTAATCCTTTGATTTCGTATGAATAGTGTTGACAAATTTCTTTAGAAGTTTATCTCTAATAAGTGACAATGAACTTCAATATGCTTTGTCCTCTAATAAAATTCCGAATTTGAAGCAATATGGACAGTAGCCTTATCATCGCATACTAACTCCCAGCTTCTCTGACATATTCTTCAACCGGGCAAACTGAAAAGTAGCATGTGCCATGACTCAATATTTAATTCCTCTGTAGGTTGCAACTATTGATTGCTTCTTGCGCTTCTAAGATATCAAATTTCCACCATAAAAGACGCAATACCTTGTAAATCTTCAATTAGGGGAGATCTGGCCCAATCTGCATCTGTGTATCCCTGGATCAAAGTTTAACCATGATTCTGATATGTCAGTCAACTTGTTGGACCTTGAGATACCTCAAGATGTGCATAACTACATTCGTATGACTAGTTGATGTGACTCTAAGAACTATCTAACCACACTCTGTGCGAAAGCTTGTCTGGTAACTGTAAGATAGTGTAGTTTCCCATCTATCTCTTGTGCTGCCTAAGGTTTGGTATCAATTTGCCATCATCTTCTGTTAACTTAGTGTTAGGATCTACCTGTGTATGAATGGGCTTGGAGCCTGACATTCTTGTTTCAGTTAACAAATCCAGTTCATACATTCTTTGCCATAGAAAAATCCTGAAAATTATTGATGTGCTTTAAATGCCCATAACCGAGCCAAATCTTTGGTTTGAAACCTGCCTTGCAATACAATTTCAACTCTTGCATTCCCTTGCTGTTGTGATGTGTCATGGAAACATCATCCACATACTATAAAGAGAATGTTCCTTATAGTGGTGTTATGGTTGAATACTAAATAATGCATCCTACACTTGTCAAGACTGAAAGCGATTGCTACTCTACTAAATCTCACAAATCATGATCATGAAGATGTTTTTAGATCATATCAAGACTTCTTCAAATGGTAAACCATCATTTACTCCCAGTTAGCATAAAAAACTGGAAGTTGCTTCTTGTAGATTTTCCCTTTTAAAGTCTGTAAAAAGGCAATTTTGATCTCTAAGTGATGCAATGGCTAATTAAAAGTAATGGAATGGCACTAAAATAGATGCAAAGAGGCGATATTGGCCATAGGTGAAATGCCTTGTGTAATTTGGTTCATAAATTTGAGTTTTCCTTTTATCGACAAGTGAACCAAACCTTTGGGATTAACTTTTATTGTAAGCACTCATTGACAATCTGCAACAGACATATTAGATGGAAAAGGTATTAATACAGTGCATTATTTTGCTGCATCTCTTCTTGTATAGCAGCTAGCAGGCCAGGATGGGAGATGGCCTTAGAAACTGAATTAGTAAGAGAAACTAAAGAAAATGTGGAGATAAAAGCATGATATGAATGTGACAAAAGACTACATGACATGAAATTTGATATTGGACGGGAAATGAAAGTACACTTACCTGATGGACAGCTATTAAAAGATCTAACTCACTGGAGACTGGATAAATGGACAAGGACCTATTAGAGAAATCTGTGAATCCACAGTCAAAGGCACAGTGTGATTATGACTTTGTTGAGTAGACCTAGAAATATAGAGATGGATGTTTGGAAGAAGAGAAGATGAAGGTACTAGGAGTTTTGTCGAACTAAGTAACAAGAAGAACAAGCAACAGAAAAGATTGTGAAGATGTGCAAAAGTATTTGTGGTAGACTAATATGTGATAAACTCAAAGAATATAACATTAACACAAGCAAAGAATCAATTAGAGGTAGGACTAAAACACTGACCCTTTTTGAGATTGAGAATACCCTAAAAAGATACATCTTATCGCTTCGGGATCTAATGTATCAATAGGAAGTAAGTTGATTGTCACAAACCAAGCTCGTTTAGGGCAATATGCTTGTTAGTGACTGTTTGTCTTGTGTACATGGGATGGGTAACCATTGGGAGTATGACTCCTCAGTCAGTTTGATGTTTCCTAGTTTCAAAGTTAGAATAGCGTAGAAAGCTCTTTAGGGGAGGGTGAGTATTCATCAGTCATTGTCAAACTCACTAGATTTTGTAAACGAGTTTGGGCTACTTGCCTCCTAACCTAAATACAGGTCACCTAATTAATAGTGAATTTTTTCTTTACAGTTTACTATGTGATTCTTGTCTAATTTAATGCTTGTTAACTACTGCTGGTTAATTTTGTATTTTATGGTTGAGAATTTGTTCATGTGGTGAAACAACGGTATACTTTCAGTTGACTAGTTAAGCACAAGTGCTATAACTAGTGCCATATGAGCCTTCACAAGGTGTGAAGTGTTTGTCCTATGAAAATTGGTATTAGAGCTTGGTTATTTGCTTCGCGAATTCTGTTGCCTTCATATTGTGGGATTGTGTAAAGCATTGGTAAAAGATCATGCCCATCAATACTGAAAGAATTGAGGCCTTAGAGGCGCAGGTTGTGATAGCCAACAATGTGGCCATAGAGATGGTTAGACGTGCTGAACATGTTGGTGTATTGGAGGGATCACAGAAACATCAGCAAGGTTCTATTTTGGAATTGTAGAAGATTTACAGATTCAAATGGGGGATCTTACTGCCAAGATGAACCTGATGGTTCGTGCTGCTGGGAATTCGAACTCTACATTGGTAAAGTATGGAAGAACGGGTGCTAGAACCCTGAGCGTATGGGGGTGCCTGTGATGCTAATGGGTTGGGGAACTTTTTATTTGACATGGAGCAATACTTTCATGCAGAGGAGGCAAAAGTATCCATGGCAACAATGTACTTGAGTGGTGATGCTAAAGTTGGAGTCAATATTTCTTATTCTAGCCCTTGGAAATTTTTCTCACAAATTTATCATCTTTTTAGATCTAGCTTTTATGATAGGTTTGATACTGAGGAAAGAATTCAGTTTTGGGCTGGTATAGGTATTTGGATTTCTGTTCCTTAAAAGAGGTTGGGCAAAGCTGGATTTTCACTTTTTTGAGAAACCTTAATGAGAGGGAGAATGATGATCTTGTCCTTATGTTGAATGTGCTTGATTCGTTTCATGTCCATTTGAGGAGGAATAGAAGATTTTGGTTGCTTGAATCCTTTGGGGATTCCTTTGCAAGTGTTCCTTCTCCCATTTGATTCATTATCTTTGTGCTTTGCCTTTTGGCTTTCATTCTTTTATCTGGAAAGCTAAGGCCCTGTTTACTTGAGGAAAACTGTTTTAATTTCCATTTCCAGTTTTTCAAATAATTACAAAAATGCCACCTGGTTTTCTTTTTTCCAAATTTGTATAGGAAAGTTGGAGAACATATTTTTATTGCTTTGTAGATTTTCTATTGGAAAACAGGAAAACAAGGTGGCATTTTTGCAATTATTTAGAAGCCTGGAAAAAGAAGACTATTTTCTACACTAAACAAAGCCAAAGTTGTGCCAAATTTGTAATGCTGTCTCCCTGTTTATAGTTATTATATGCCATTCCTCCAGCTTTTGAAACTGCTGGGGGCTGAGTCCAATTACAGTGTTATCCATTGTTTTAGAAGGCTTAATTGAGGCAGGCTTGCCTCAAGAGAAGGTATGCCCAAAATGCATTAAGGCTCAGTCTAAATTGCCAAATAACAAAAGGCTTACACATTATACTTAGAGGGATGAGCTGCATATGCACTTGTATAGAAGGCGCAAGCACCTTTAGTTGGGACTTAAGCATTTTGGGTGTGTGAATCTCAAATTTGATTTGGTTAGAAAATTTTAATATGTTTATATGAAAAGGAATGTTGTAATATGAGCTGATTCGTAAACCTCTAAACCTCAAGGTCAAGTTATTTTTATTTTTTGAATGCATCAAGTAAATTATATTTGATTTTTAAAATTTATTTGTAATTTTCTTAATTTTTTGTTTATTTTTAAAAATATATGTAATTTTATATTTACATAATTTTATATCAAAACTAAATGCTCAAAAGGCTTACCTCAAAACCTTAAGGCTTACACCTCATCTCAAGAGCGTCTGCCTTTGTGTTTTAAGACATTGTTTTATTCACTTGTGTGAGAATACCACTTTACCTAAAAGCTTAAGCTCTTAGGTTGTGGGCCAACAATTTATATCAAGCTTTAACCCTACCCTGCACATGCAGCCCAGTGCAATGTGGAGAGATAGAAACATGATAAATAACACCCATTATGGGGAATACAATAATTCTTCAAATACTATGCAATAAATGTGGACAACAAGACTAGAACCCAGGACCTTTTGGTAACCAGCTTTGATACCATGTTAGGATACAACATTTACCTAAAAGCTTAAGCTATTCGGTTGTGTTCCAACACTTTATATCAAGCTTTAACATCTTGTTTAGAGAAAATTCTGGATCTTTAGTCTTTTGATTATTAATTACTCACCTTATATCGTCATTTAAATTTGATCCATTATCAGGTCTCTAAAGCATTTGCAGTAGGAAGAATTTCACTGGAGGAATATGTCTTTAGTTTAAGGAATACTGTGGGAATCCATGTTCTTATAGAAGCCATAGGTATTGGGAAGGGGAAGAAAGATCTCACAGGCCTTGCCATGGAGCCTTTGGATGCCAATCAAGTGTTTCCTATTCGACCTGAAATACCAAATGGCAAAGATTGTTCTTCTCTGACTTCTGGAGATATAATTAAGTTTCTTACTGGTGACTTCCGATTAAGCAAAGCTAAATCAAATGATCTCTTCTGGGAAGCTGTTTGGCCCCGTTTGCTAGCAAGAGGATGGCACTCTGAGCAACCAAAAAATCAATGTTATGCTGGCTCCAAACAGTGGCTGGTTTTTCTCATGCCAGGTGTTAAGAAGTTCTCAAGAAGGAAACTCGTGAAAGGAGACCACTATTTTGATTCTGTTAGTGATGTCTTGACCAAAGTAGCATCCGAACCAAAACTTCTGGATCTTGAGAATGAAGAAGCTAAATCCAGCAGCTGCAAGGAAGGAGCATGGCTCTCAGAAGTGAAATCAGAGCCAGATGATGTGCTTGTTCACAAGCACCAGTGTTACCTTAAGCCTCGGGCTTCTGCTAGCAGTTCAAACTTCGTAAAATTTACAATTGTGGACACCAGTTTGGTTAATGGAGAAAGGTCATCTAAGGTGAGAGAATTGAGAAGTTTGCCAATTGAGACTAGAAGTACCTCTGACCAAACCAGTTCAGGAGAAACTGAAGCAGATTCCTCTGCCGATTCACTGGATGAGCCAGAATTTGCTGATAGGTCATTAAATGATAAAAAGTGTACTAATAATTGTAGCCGTGCTAAGGGTATATCTGACGGTAGTGGTTCAAATACAAGAAAGCTAATTAATTGTTCTGGAGCTCCAAAGAAACTGCAGGAATATCACCAGGATCAAAACACTAATGCATCTGATGACAAGCACTCAAGGAGAGTTATAAAGCACCAGTTCAGCCGGAGAGTGAAACCTGGTCATTCTGATGATCCAGCCCCTCTAATGAAACGGCAGAGATTAGCTACTTGTATGAAGGCAGAGGCCAACCTAACAATGCAGACTTGCATTGTGGGTCCTGATTCAAAACAAGAGGATCCCCATCGCGTGTTGGACACACCAGAAGCAAGAAAGAAAGTTGTTTCTTCAGCAGTGCCTTCAGCATTATTCATCAGTTCTGCAAAAGGCAGTCCTGAAGGCGAGAGTTGTGAAGGTATCCCCAATGGAAGTTGTGATGGTATGGAGATGTCTTGTATGAAAAATGAGAAATTTCAACATTGGCCATTGATTGACCTGAACCTGCCCCAGGTCCCTTCAGAGTCTGACAGGGGTGAACCATCTGTGATGGAGGTGGACAAAGACCAGGCCAATCTTGATGCAAATGGCTTGTGCCTTTCAGTTGATACAAATGAGCATGTTGATGATGTTAAGGCATTGGAAACTACTCCACTAAATGTCGATATAGGAGGACAGCATCCTGTTATGAACCCCAGGAGGCAAAGCACCAGAAGTCGGCCATTGACCACTAGAGCATTGGAGGCTCTTGCAAGTGGGTTCTTAAACATTAGACAGAGCCGGAAGCGTACAGAAGTTCAGAGACACGAAAATTTGATATTGAGACCTTCTCGCAGGGCTCGCAGCAGAGTGCCAATAGCTACAAGGTTTGGTAATACTAGTAGTGTTATTGTGAATTCCAAAGAAGATGGTTGCAATGGTAACACAAAGATGGTTGGAAAATCTCTTGCCCCAACTGAAAGAAAACTAGCTCATGAACTACTGGGGATTTCTAAAGCTTCCTACTATCATGGTGTTTTGGGTGTCAATGACAGTTGATCAGGTTTGGTGCTGATTAGTTCCTCTCTTGATGCTTTCACTGGCTGCTGTACATGATAGCACCTATAGAATTGCTTTTTCTGTAGTTACTTTACTAAGATACAAGCATAAGCCGTGCTATGGAATATAATCAACATACTAAAAAAAATAATATGCAGAGAGAGTTATAGACCTCACATAATTTAGTTATGAATTCATTATCCATTTTTCAAATATATATCTTTAATTGATTTTTGATTTTAAAAAAGAATAAAAATATTAAGGGTATGTGTAGTTGTGGAAATCAATTTTCATTTTTTGTTTCCATTTTTCTAAAGAATTAAAAAATGCCCATTTTTTTTTTTTTTTTCCAATTTTCCAACATTTTATTATTACTATATGAATGCATATGTATACTTTCCAATACAAATGTTGGAAACTAGAAACAAGGTAGTGTTTTTGTAATTATTTAAAAAATTGAAAATGGAAACTGGAAAATGGAAACTGTTTTTTAAAAACTAGAGAGGCCCTTTATGCCTCTAAAGAGGTACTATTAAAGTATTCAAATTAAATATGCCTCTAGAATTGTATGAGAAGTAGTTAAATGCATTATACATACTTATTGCAATATGAATATATTGAATTTTATATAATATTGAGATATAACATAAATAAATAAAATATTATCTCAATAGTAAAATGTGTAAAATGAATCATTATAAATATATCAGAAATACGTAGAATATACCTCAACATTTATTAATATAAGATTTTATTTATTACATAGACAAAACTGATTAATGTTTGGAAGGAAGACCACCTCTAGAGTAGCATGAAAAATACTTAAATAAATATTGAT
The DNA here is from genome assembly GCF_029873635.1 of Malania oleifera. Taxonomy (NCBI): domain Eukaryota; kingdom Viridiplantae; phylum Streptophyta; class Magnoliopsida; order Santalales; family Ximeniaceae; genus Malania; species Malania oleifera. The sequence continues at coordinate 116,170,382 of NC_080420.1, forward strand.
TTTTTTTTTTTTCGTTTTGATGTATAGCTATGTTGCATCTAGATACATATGAGTATATTTTTAATATAGGAAATGATAATAGCTTAATATGGGTTGATATTTTCATTTCATTTATAAATAAACTTATCTTTTACATGTTTATTTAATTGCATAATATGCTTATGTGTGAGTTTAATGTAAATATCATTGTTTACATGCTAATCCAAATTATATTATTGCATCATCTAATTCTATTTTATGTAAACAACTTCCTTGTTTTTACTAGCTAGAAGGAACATTTCCAAATGGGGCTTAGTAACTCCTTCCAATACTCGTGTTGGATCATTATTCCCTCTTATTGGAAGCGTCTGTTATGGGAAAGAGGGAGAGGGGCTATGAGAAGAGGTCCTATACTGTTCTGTTTAAAGAATGTGTGGCTTAAAGGCATAATGGTCCAAAGAGCTTGTGGAGATTTGGTGGAAAGAGATATTAGTTGAACGTCATGCAAGCTTAATGGCGTGCTTGAAAACTAGGGGCCTAAAAGCTGAAACCAAGAAGTGAAATTAGGAGGTTTTTCTATACTTCTGTGTCAGAAAACTGTATCTTTTAAAGGCAGCAGAGAGGATCCCATTGAGGAAACAGAGTATAATTTTTGCCAAAACAAGCTTTCAATTGTTATAGGAATGGAGGAAGTCACTTGGAGATAGAATTCTAGAGCTCTATTGTTCAAAGAAGGGGACACAAAAACACAATTTTTCACTCCAACTGCAAATGTTCACAGCAGATATAATATGATTATGGGTTTACCCTCAGGTGGTGTTGTCTTATGTCAACTATCCAGGGATGCTGAATTTTTGTACGTCTGTCTCAAGTAGTGTATGGTGTCACTTTCCCATGCTTTGACTTGCAGGTGGTTTATGGTGAGTACACTTACATGAGGATTGTACTGTGTGGATGGGAGTCACCCTTTCTTGTGGAATGTAAGTTCAATAACCTTACCATTTAAGTCTTGGTTCCTCAGTGATCATCTCGGATGGGACAAGGGTTGTCATGCCACTAGTCTTGACCATTAAATTTATCTGTAAGCATTTCACTGTATTTGGATGAGTGTGGCTGAGCAGGACATGGTGTAGTCAAGTGTGACTTTGTCACATGTTGGGCAGATTAAGGCAATGGTGATTCTTTTAGCCTTGGTATTCTACCACTTTGTGACTCCTAGCCATGGTCTTAAATTTCCAGCAAATTGGCGAAATTTTCGTCAAAATTTCCGGTTTCCATCACCCTCGAAATCGAAATGGCAATCAATTTACATCTTACATAATTTCTGTTCAAAATTCTACGAATCATTTGAAATTTATCAAAATCTTGAAATCTTAGCGAAACTTGTCAAAATTTTAAATATAGAATGAAATTTCCTTGGAATTCAAATGAGAAATTAGAAGTGAAGTGAAATTTCTCTCTTAATCTAATTTATTTTTTTATCAAAACAAAAGATTATTACAAGGGCTTTTGAAATTGATTTAAAAAATAAACTTCCAACAAAATTTTGCTTAACCATTCATGTCTAAATTATTATTATTGGTATAATAAATTGTTGAGAATTCTACTAGTGAGTTTATCGTACATTGAAAAAATTGAGTGGATGATGGGTGCTTATATATATGGTTGGGCCCAAGACCCAATAGACTTAAGCTTTTTGGGTCAAGTTGGTGCTCATCCATATGTATCAAACCCACCCATGGACTAACAAGTGGTATTAAGCCCACCCATGTCTTCACAGTAGGTGCTACTGCCGTTAGTTGGGTATTATAGATACATAAGATTGTTGCACTATCCACTACAGAGGCAGAGTATGTAGTCATAACAGAGGCCAACAAAGAGATGATTTGGCTACAGGGTTTGTTGATAGAGTTGGGTTTCAAGTAGGCGAAGAGTGTTTTGCATAGTGACAGTCAGAGTGCCATACACTTGGCGAAGAATTCAGCACTTCACTCAAAGGCCAAACACATCGGACTTGCTATCACTTCATCAGAACTCTTCTAGATGAAGGGGTGTTGGAATTGGTGTATTCCCAAGGGGGGGTGAATTGGTTATTTAAAAATTTCTTCCTAGCTCAAATAAAACCAGCAGCAGTAATACACAACTTAGGGTCTGTCTAAACGAATACCAATTACCCAACAAGAATTTAACTGAGCAAATAATCAAAGCAAGTATATCAGGCTTAGTTTCTTAATCATTCACAATAATAAAACATAAACATTCAAGTGCAGAAATTTAAATTGCGGAAATTAAAATTAGGCACAAGAAATGTTATTGGGGTTCGGCCAATACTGCCTACGTCCCCGTCTCAAGCTAACAAGCAAGATGATTCCACTAAGTTGCTCACTTGCGGGTGGAACGACATCGATTACAACACCTTACACGATGGTGTACCCAGTTTTCCTAATCGGGTCTGAATCAATCCAATGCTCTCCTAACCAAGTTTGAGCAATTCAGGACTTTTCACAAGGCAAGTCTCTCTCTTCCAACCACACGTCGGGAATACAACGATATTTCAAAAAAGTATTTTTCGTACAACCATGATACCTTTTAAAAGCAGATGTGTATAACAATAAAGCACAAATGCCCTCACGTATGATATGAAGAAAAAGCTCAATGCAAGTGTGAATATTTTTCTCGATAAAATTTTATAATCTTTGAAAAGATGTGTATGATGAACGCTTCAAAGATTCAAACCCTAATAATAATTTTCTCCCAAAAAATATTTTTCAAAATAAAGTATAGGAGAACCTAGGGTTTTGCACTCAAATTAATTTATGCCTGAATAATAATAAATGATCTTTGATAAAAAAAGTATGCAAATTATACTTCAAAGATCTTCAAATTCTCAAAAGCAATCTTCAAAAATATTTTTCAAAATGAAGTATAGGAGATTTTAGAGTTATGCTCAAAAACGAATTCTTGTAACAAAGGTAAGATAAGTTTTATGAATCTTGCAATAGAAATGCTAAAGATTCACAAGCTAGAAAAATATTTCTCCCAAGATATTTATCAAAGAAATATGTGGAGAAACACAACTTATACTCTCAAGGAATGATTTTAAAAAATAAGAGCAAATGAGAGTAAATGATATTTTTTGTGAAAAATAAATGCCCAAATAAATTTTTTCTTGAAAAGATTTTCAATGTAATGAGTATAGGAGACTATAAAGGAATGAAAAAATCAAAAATTTTTTCAGAGGATTTTTCAATCTAATCTCTTGTTAAATTTTAGTAATGAGGGAGTATATATAGACTTAGGGGAAAATCTAACTATTAGGGACATATTAGGCATTTTAGAATTTATTTAATAAAAAAATAATTATGTTTAAGCGCTTAAAAATGGTCCAACCCGAGAGGCTTGGTTGATTGTATTAAAGGGTCAGTCGGCTGAGCCAAGGCAATATTCCAAACCTTCGTAGGTTCGGTTGCTCGGGCACAGGTTCGGTCTGCCGGTTCTTGAGAGTCGGTCGACCGAGGCAAATATGAACTGAAAGTTCGGTCGATTGGGGTAGGTAGAAAGGTCAAGATTTAGGGTTCGGTCGACCGGGAAAGGTGAGTTCAAAAGTTGTTCGGTCGACCAGGCTAAGTCAAATTTTGACTTCTGGCTTGGTCGGTCGACTGAGCTATTTTGACCTGGAATGGTCGGTCGACCAGGCTTTTTAATTAAGCCTAAAAACCAACGTTGGTTGACCGAAGTCTGTTTAAGCCCCAACTGTGACCCTAAAGTTATTCCGAAAACCCTTGTTTGGTTTTTGTCTCTATGAAAAGGATTTTTGAATAAGTTGATGGTCCCTAAGGTCTACCTAAGGTCATTTTGAGCTTTCAATCACATCATGCATGCCATGCAATTATTACAAGCCACAAACTAAATATATATACAATTTAAAAACAAATAATGTCTTCAATCTTCTTTTGCTCTTCTTGTTCTTTATGGAATTCGCCAAGTGAATGTGAGCTCTAAGTCCTTTCTGGTTTCCATTTTCCTTTTCCATGTGTGTGTTTTGAATTATATACCTGTTCAAGTACTAGGCACACACGTTAGTTTCAAGTGCTTTGTTAGCTTCAAAACAGGGATCAGACTCAAAAAGTCAACCAGGGGTGTTAGTAGTTGAGAAGATCCTTGGCAGTAAAAACCCAGCAGATGTGTTGAAAAATACAGTGACTACAAAATTGAAGCTATGCTCAGATTCAGTGGGTCTCCTAGATCCAATGAAACCATCCAGAAGATGGTTACTGTACGAGCACCCCAGCAAGGGGGTGCGGGTACTCCTGCAAGGGGGTGCGGTCGCTCAGAGAGTAGGGCGAGGACATTGTGTTGTAACACCAGAGCAACCGACACTTGGTTGCCCCCATATGTTTGGAGGGGATGATTTGTTGGGCCACATGTGTTGCAATAAATGATAAGAGAAGAAAAATGTGAAGAAATAAAAATCAAAGATTGTATATTCCAAGTGAATTACGCATGCTCCAGCATGATGGTTTTTTTCGGCACCGAATCCTCCATAGTCAAGGATTTGCAGCTTGTAAATCTTGGCTCAATAAATGCTACACTATCTCAATTTCTCCTCTCCCCCCTTATAAAATGGGTTGTGTGTTGTAGAGGGATATACACAAGTGTAATCGGTGGTGTAAGCAAGTGAGTTTTGTGTTGCAAACTGTGATTGATTGGCAGAGAGGTTGAGCTGAGAGTTGAGTTTGAGTGTGTTACTCCTCCACCGTATTTCCTATTGATATAGTGAAACTCCCTCTCTCCCGTGGATGTAGGCCGATTTTGGCTGAATCACGTAACTCCGGTGTTCCTTGTGATTGCTTGTTTGTGTTTGTGTTCTGGACCATCCCCAACCCCTAACAAGTGTTAGCAGAGCTGACAGTTTGTAATTCAGGGTGAGCGACATCTTAAAAGTCGAGACGTGAAGTTAATTCTCTTGACGTGCTAACAATTGGAGGACCAAGTGTGTGACTGACGCCAATAAGGATCATCTAGGCTTGGAAGATGGATCCGAATAGGGTCAAGACGTGGGAGGTAGGATTGGTTCGGTGGCACGTGGAATGCAATTCGAGGCATGTAAGGCACGGTGATAAGACCCACTTGAGCAATTGTTGGAGAATTAGACTTACTCTCACAAAGGAGACTGTTTCCGTCCAAGGGGGAGCAGTTGGATCTCACAAGTGAGGGGGAGATTGTTGAGAATTTCACTAGTGAGTTTGTTGCACATTGAAAAAATTGAGTGGATGATGAGTGCTTATATATATGGTTGGACCCAAGACCTAATAGGCTAAGCTTTTGGGTCAAGTTGGTGCTCACCCATGTGTATCAAGCCTACCCATGGACTCCTCCGGCGCTAATATAAATAATATTTAAATGATTTATGACTTTCACTTGTATTAATTGAATATGTTTAATGCACATTATCTTACATATATGTTTGATACATGTTGTGACATCCCCAGGAGCGAGGGTGCCCCGAGGTGGGCGAAATAAAAAATGATTTTGATTTTCGTGAATAAAATGGAATGTAATGGAGTCCCCACTAACCTTTTGGAGTGTAGTTAAAACACTTGATTACTACCCAATTAAGGGTAGAATTGGTCTGTGTTACCAAAGTAGGGATCGGGAGTTCGGTTACGGTTACGTGAGGGGAAGGTATTAGTACCCCCTACACGCCTGTTCTTCGAACGGTACCTACTTAATTGAAAATTATCCTTCAAATTAAATTTAATAGCCTTTTAAATTACTTCGTTTGAAAAATTACAAAAATGCACATACACATGCAAAATACTAAACCACACAAATATTTACATAATATACATATTCCCTTAGAACTAAGACATACAATGCTCCGAAGAGTCCATGCCCCCTTTTGAAATCATAGGGAAAGAAAAATCGAGAAAATATGTTACAAAAATAAACTCCTAGATTTGTTTTGAAATTTTATGGGATTTTTCTAAGTATTCTATAATATTTTTAAAATTTCCGGGATTTTTCAAGGTAATAAACATAATAATATAAATATAACAATAAAGATAAAAATAATAATAAACTAAAATAGTAGAATACCACAATGTATACTAAACATAATGACACAATATATAATGATGCAAAGAAATACTAAACTATCAAAATACATGATGATAAAAAGAACCCTAACAATAAACTAACATGAATGCATGATGATAAAGATAATAATAAATAAAACTAAAATATTAAACATGATGATAAAAATAACCCTAACAACAAACTAAACATCATAATAAACCACAATACATGAGATAAACATAATAACTTCAAAGGTTTGTTTTTTCATTTTATTTTTCTAAAACTGCCCAGAAAAATCCAATTTCTTCTGCAGCTGTGTGTATGCTGTGAATGAGAGAGAGAGAGGAGCAGTGTGTGTGTGTGGGTGTTGACAGTGTGTGTTTGCCGTGTTCACAGGGTGTGTTCGTGGGTGTTGGCAGTGTGTGTTAAGGTGTGTGCATGAGCTAGTGTGTGTTTTAGTGTGTGTGCAGGTGTGTGTGAGTTAGTGTGTGCTTTAGTGTGTGTGTATGTGTAAAAGTGTGTGTGTGCGGGTGTGTGAGCTAGTGTGTGTAAAGTGTGAAGAGTGGCTGCAAGTGAGAGAGTTACCGGAGCAAAGACAACCCTCCCGGAAACGGACATAGGGCAGCTACAATGGTGGAGACGGAGACAGAGACAGAGACGATGGCGAGCTGCGAGAACGAACAGATCTGATTTGGCGATGGAGACAGAGACAGAGGCGAGCGGTGTGGGCGAGGGCGAGGGCGAGGGACGTCGCGTCAGCTAAAAGTTCGCTGCGGCAACGGGTGGTGTCGCTGATGTTGTGATGATGAAGGGCAAGGGGTGACGGCGACGGTGAGGCTGAGCTGGGCTGTTTGTCGTGTGGCGTGCAGGCGGCGTGCAGGCAGTGGGTGAAGAATGACCGGAGTGTGGATGAGTCGCCGGAGCTGTGGCCGGCTGTATGTGGGTGCGTATGGTTGTGTGGAGAGAAAGGAGAGAGAGAGAGAGAGAGAGAGAGAGAGCGTGAAGGCGAGCTCTTCCGGCCGTGGGGTGAGCAAGGGAGATGATGGAGAGGGGGAGAGGGAGGTTGTCTGCGGTGGTGTGGGGCTGCTGGTTTCGAGAGGGAGCGTGAGAGCAAGAAGAGTGGTAAGCAGCGGGGTTGAGAGAGTGAGGGAGTCGAAGGTAGTGGAGGGATTCAATGTGAAGATGGAAAATTGAGGATCGAGAGATGGACGAAGACGAGAGAGCTACTGGGTTTCTCGGCTGTTTTCTGGTGTGAGAGGGTGCTTGCAAGGCGTTTTTTGTGGGCTGTTGAGAGTGCGAGTGAGGTGAATAGTGCCAGTGAGTCCGTTTATAGGAAGCTTGGGTGCGGAATGAGCGTCGGCATTCCCGCCGGATTCGATGCTTGTGGGTAGTCCGTTTGAGAGTCTTTTTTTTTTTTTTTGTATTTTTTTGTATTTGTTTTTATTGGGTGATTGGATAATAATAATAATAATAATAATAATAATAATAATAATAATAATAATAATAATAATAACGCCTTTGTTTTATTTGTCCTGGACAAAATGGGGTGTCTATAATACACATTATATTATAACGTTTCCACCTCATACACAACATAAATTTATTTAACTTATAATATATTAGTCCTAAAACTTACATTATTATGTCTATTAAACATTTCTAAAGTTTTATAAAAGAGTTTTATGCTTTACTATTGATTTCTGTTATTTTTTCAAATCGAAAATTGACATTGAAATTGAAATTGAAATTGAAATTTTTGTACTTTTGGAGCTTCAAAATTTGAGTCGAAATCGAAATTTAAGACCTTGCTCCTAGCTGATTTTTCACATTGCATTTTAGACACTCCTTAATTTCTTTTAGGTGAATGCTCTCGAGATGGTTTTCTCTCGTGCAAGAACCTTTTTATTTCTCATTTCGCTATTGCACTTTTTCATGGTGCTGTTAGATTTGATCGTGGGGGTCATTCAGTCCAGATCGAGGGGAAATTCTTCAATATGAGATTGGGTGAAGTGGGGTAGGTTGCACCTTTGTTCATTCTTGAGAAGAGTCGGCAACACAATCAATGGGTAAGACTATCATGGGCTGCTGCAACATGGTTCTCGCAGGGATTTTAGTCTCTTGTTGGGAGGTCAAGCAAGGGTTTTCGAAGCTCTCGGGTGGGTTTGGCTGACCAGGGAAGGTAAGTTCTTGGAATTAGGGCATGGATGGAGAGGCAAGTGGTACTCTATCTTTGTTCCCAAAGGGTCCAAAGGTGATCAATGGCTTCAATTTGGGTAAGAATTTAGTGCTCTAGTGAGCTCTCTTCTTCCTAGCACTAATGGTGTAGGTAGTAATAAGATCATTGAGAATCATTCTTGGAGTCAGGTAGTTTCACGAAATAGTGATGACACTGGTGCTCGTGCAACTTCTAAGGGTATGCCGGAGGTGTTGTGTGTTCGTTGTTTTGGGGGGGGGGGGGGGGAACATGCAAGAAGAAGTCCTTTGACCTCCTTTGTTTGATCAGTTGAAGCTACTGTGGGCAAGGATTCCAGCTAGAATTCCAACTGGGGGGTTGAGTTTAGACGTGAGTAGGATTTCCTGTGGGATTGATGAAGGTTGGATGGGTTGGGCCTGGGTTTTTTTTGACGATTGCTTTATACCTGGGCTGGCTGCTTGACAGCAATAAAGGCCATTTAAAACATTTGATGGGCTTATTGGTTAAGGAGGCCCAAAATCAGAATCAGGATTCTACTTTGGGCTTGATTAATGAGAAAGAAAACCATCCGGGGAAGCCTCAACTGGGCCAACTGAATGGACGGGCCCAAGAGTCTATTCTTGTTGGCTTTAATAGCCCGGTTGAAAATTAGGTCCCCAACTCGGATGAAGACCATAGTCTTTCTTCTAAATCCTGTGAGGTGGTAGGACTTCATCTTCCTTCAGGCCAAAAGCAAACTGTGAGTGCATTAGTGCTTCACTTGACCTCAAATCAGATCCATGTTGGTCAAGAGGAGAGGATTAGCTGTTCTGAAAAGAGAAAACAGAAGATGGTATTAGAAAGGTTGGCTTCTAAAAAAATTCAAATAATATTCTTGAGGGTGATTTTTCTCCTGTTCAGAAGAAGAATGCAATTGGGTGGGGTTTCAGGGGTGAAATGGTTAGATTCATATAAGAATATTAATTGTCGTGAGAATGAAATTGAGGATTTTGTTGTGGGTTTGGAAGGAATTTCAGATAGTAAGGAAGCAAATTCAGATAATCTAAGGGGTCAAAAGGTTTACTTTTGCCATAAGGAAATGCAAAAGGGTTTTGAAATAAGGAAACATCTTGAAGAAATTCGACATTCATCTGGTGAAAAAACAAAAAAAAAATATTATTAAGAGAGATTCAAAAGGTGGGTTAAGTACAGTGGAGGAATCAATTGGTGAGAGGGCTAATACTTGCAAGGATAGTAAGAAATGGGATCTTGAGAGGATGTTTCAGATGATGATAGTGCAGACAGTAGTGATTTTGATTGTGACAGGCTTACCCTTGGATCAAATTTGGGATCAGTGTGGTTATTTTTCCTACTCTTCTTCTGATCATCTTGGGGATTTATCTCATGGCCTCTTCCTCTAGAAGGGATAAATCGTATTAGTATTTTATGGGATGATGTTTCTAAAAAGAGCAAAAGGAAAAAGATGTAATTCCGCCCACTCCAGCTCAAGAAACTTCAGGGAAGGACCTTCAAACTTAGAGTTTGTTGGATAACTTGGGCCTCAATTTGTCTAATCATGGAGGAAATGTAGTCAAGCTAGATGGTGGTAAATCTAAGTTGAAGAAGGGTCAGGGGAAGGGGTTTAGAGGGGTTTTCTTTGCTGATTTTGGTTTTATTTTTCATTCGTTATTTTTTTAATCTTTTATCATTTTTTGTTTCTTTATTATTTTTTTCTTTTTCTGTTTAAGGATTTAGTATCCTTGCACTGATTGTATATTCTCTCTCTTAATAGATCTTCTTTTTTATAAGAAAAAAAATTGTTTTAAGACATTCAAGTACCATTTCTTCTACTAGTATTCTTGGTGTGGAGGATTTTAATGTTTTTGTCTGGGCTTTTACTAGTCCCTCCCATATATGGGCTAAAATAAAGACCAGGGAAAGGCGAAGACGAAGGCATGGATCGACTTGAATCTATGACTGAACTTGAATCGCCCTGGAATCAGTTGTTTCTTAAGTAATTCATATCATCTGATAGAGCAGACCTGCCAAAGAAGCCTTTTTCTTTCTATGTCCCTTTTTCGTACTATAGGTAGCATCGTTAGTTTCCAAGTGTTCCCCATTAAATAATAAATGGGTGCTGTTGAGAAAATCTAGTCCCATTTGAAGCAACTATGCAGATTTAAGCTTGCTGGCTAAAAATGAATTGGTTTATGATCATTTAACTTGACTACGTCAAACCTGAATCTCAAAAACCAGATCCTATTGGGTTATTGTTGAGATTTTGATTAAATGAATGACCTAACTCAAAGATAGGTCTCTCCCTCTATTTATAATACAAATCACATGCATTCTAGTGGCCATAATACTCTTACTTTCTCACTAATTAACATAACACTAATGCACTTAATAATAATACTAAAAGACTAAAATAACCTTGAACACTCCCCCTCAAGTTGGAGCATAGATATCATATGCTTCTAGCTTGTTACAAATAAATTTAACACAAGCACCACCTAAAGCTTTGGTAAACATATCAGCAAGTTGCATATCAGACCTACTTAAGTGGTAGTAGTGAGCTTCTGCACAAGTTCCTCCCGAACAAAAAGCAATCAACTTCAATGTGTTTCACTTGCTCATGGAAGAGTAGCTTGATTATCACACATAAACTTCATAGATTGAGAATGTGGAAAACCCATTTCTACCAACATGTTCTTCAACCAAACAACTTCATGTGTAGTGTGAGCCATAGCTCTATACACTGACTCAACAACTTGACTTGGTCACGACAGTTCGTTTCTTACTCTTCCATGGAAGCAAATTACCAACAACCAAGATAAAGTACCAGATTGTGGGTCTTCAGTTGGAAGGTGACTTGGCCTGATCTGCATCTGTATATCCTTGAACATAAGTGTGACTCTATTCTTGATATAAAAGACCTCTTGTAGGTGCACCTTTTAGATATCTCAAGATGTGAATTACTGCATCCTAGTGACTTGTCTTCAGAGAATCCAGAAATTGACTCACAACACTTGTTGCGAAAGATATATTTGATGGAGTGACTGTGAGATAATTCAAATTTCCAATAAATCTTCGGTACCGTCTAGGATTAGGCAACGAATTACACATATCTGACATTAACTTGCTATTAGGATCTATGGGTGTATCAACTAGTTTGGATTCCAGCAGTCCAGTCTCATCCAACAAAATATACTTCTTTTGTGACAAAACAACTCCTATACGAGATTTGGATACTTCTATACCCAAGAAGTATTTCAATAGTCCCAAATGTTTGGTTTGAAACTTTGTTTGTAGAAAATGTTTAAGGCTCTGAATACCTTGATCATCAGCACCTATAATTACAATATCATCCACATACACAATAACAAGGAGTCAAGGATCCTACCTGTTGAAGTATGACGATAAAAAATAGAGTGATCCGCTGCACACTATTGAAGGCCAAACTCAAGTATGAATCAACCAAAACATGCTCTAGGAGACTGTTTTAAACCATATAGTGGCTTCTTGAGCTAACACACTAAGCCTGCTCCCCCTGGGCAACAATCCCATGTGTTTGCTCTATATAGACCTCCTACTCAAGATCACTATGCAAGAAGGTGTTCTGCAATAGGTGGTAGCCAAGGAGATGAGTAAACGAATTGATGTAAGTTTGGCAACCAAGGAGAAAGTGTCGGAAGAATCTAAACCATACACCTAAGTTTACTCCTTAACAACAAGACGTGGCTTTAGACAAGCCATAGAACCATCTGAGTTGAATTTCACCGTGTATACCCACAATAACCAACTACAGACTTGTTAGGAGGGAGAGATACCAAGTCCCAAGTATCATTGTCCTGTGAAGCATTCATCTCTTCAAACTTGGAATTCCTCCACCCAAAGTGAGCTAAGGCTTTTAAAATAGATTTAGGAAGGGCAGCAGATGATAAGAGTAGTAACAAAACAATAATAATAGGGTGATAAGAAGTAATAGCAAACATAGTTGGAGATGGGATGTTGTGTACATGAGCATTTACCTCTTAGGACAGCAATGGGAGGATCAACATTGTGGGAAATATGATCATTAGACGAGGAAACCAAAGGTGTGGTAATAGAAGCTAGAGGGAACTCTCTTCCTTAGAGCTACCATCATGAATACACCTGCAACTTAGGGATGATCGAGATGATGAAAAGGACTCAAACTACATGGAGACATGATTGGGTAAGGACAGAAAACTAGAATTTGAAAGATTAGGCAGAGGAGGAAACTCATTGAGATCAGGAGCACTTGGGGTCTGAGTGTAGTAAGATGTAGACTCAAAGAAGGGAACATTTGTAGAAACAAAGAAGTGATGTAGTGTAGGACTATAGCAAAAATATCCCTTTTGAGTATATAAGTAGCCTGGAAAGACACGTTTTATAGCACGAGGATCCAATTTATCCACCTTGGGAGTTAGTTAATGAATAAAGGACACACACTTGAATATATGGGGGTAGAGAGAATAGAGATGAATCAGGAAAAAGAATGGAGTAGGGAATCTTATCACTAATAACAGAGGATGGCATCTTGTTGATAAGATAGCAAGCAATAAGTACAACATCAATCCAAAACACTTTAGGTACATGCATTTGATAAAGTAAGGTGCAAGTGATTTCAAGGATATGTCTATTTTTCCTCTTTGCAACCCTATTTTGTTGAGGAATGTGGGCACAAGAGATTGATGAACAATACCAAACAGAGTCATGTAAGTAGTGAATTGAGTACTAAAATACTCTTTAGCATTATCATTTTGAAGTATTCGAACAAGAAAACTAAATTGAGTCTTTATTTTAGAACAAAATGCAAAAAATATATGAAATAACTCGAAACAATCTTTTATTGCATATAGCCAAGTCATCCTTGAATAATCATCCACAAAGGTTTCAAAGTACCAAAAACCCAACTTGGACATAACTCTACTAGGACCCCAAACATTAGAATGGACTAACATGAAAAGGTTTGCAGCCCGGTTACTGAAACAGCTATGGATGAGGTGAACTAAAACACTGCCACAGCCTCACAAATCAACTTATGAACACTGTCTCTGCTCCAAGAAACTCACAAAAAGCCTTTATAAATAAACAACTAACAGATTACCACAAGTTCATGGTCGAAAAGGTTGGATCTTTGAGCAAAAAACATGCCCAATAGCTTGATAATATGGTCTAGGGAAGGAATCAAAACATGCTAGAGGAAAAACTTAGAAAAGGTGGCCGGAATCACTCTTATGCGACAACATGTGGGGTTGGGACTGCTGGCAGTTGGCCGGAGTGTGGGGGCACGTGGGGAGGTTTCTGGCAATGGGATTTGTAGGGTTGTGGTCCAAAGGGTTTTTTTTGGCTATATGGTTAGTTTTGTGAAACAATGGACGGTTGTGGTGGTTCTAAGAAGGGCAGCCATGGGAGGGTGTTTTGCAACGGCGGCTGAGTGCGATAGAGTTTTGGTTGGATCACGCTCTAATACCATGTTGAAATTTTGATTAAATGAATGACCTAGCTCAAAGATAGGTCTTTGCCTCTATTTATATTACAAATCTAATTCATTCTAATGACCATAATACCCTTACTAACTCTCATTAATTAACATAATACTAACATAATAATAATACTAAAATACTAAACTAGCCATTAACAGTTATAACCAAGCGTGCTTTTTACTTGGTCCATAAAAGGGAAAATGGCTACATTTCAAGAAAGTTGTGCAGGATTTTAGCTTCCACACTTGTGCCCAGGCATTTCTAAATTTGTTGAATGAGTCTCTTCCTTGGTGTGTCTAATCATTCCAAGTATCCATAGTTTCTGTTTTGAAGGTTTCAAAGAGGTGGGATCAATATCCCTTTCAAATTCTTAAATTGCTCATTTCATTATCTGAATTTCCTCTACTGCTTGGAATGCTTGGCATTCTTGTTCCTATTATGGAGTTTCTATGCACTCTTTCTATCAAAAGCTCAATAATTTTAAAAAGGTCCCTATTCTCATAAAGAGCATTTTTCCAATATCGGAGATGGGCTAAAGGAAGCAAGAGATGACCTAGACATAATTCAACTAAGAATGCTGGAGAGGTCTGACCTAGATTTGGTTAAGGAAGTGAAGGATAAGCGTAAGCTATTTGAAGCTTAAGCGTGGAGACAAAAACAATGAGTTTTGTTTGGCAGTGAATGCTAAGAAGACTAGATCACAAATCAAAATCCTGGTGAACCACGATGGGACAAAAGTTGATAACTTTTGAGGGTATAAAAGAGGAGCTCCTAAGTTTTTATACAAAGCTTTTGGGTTCCCAATATGGCGAGGTTATCCTTTGGAGTATCCCATTTTTGAATAACCTTCCTAATTTCAATTGGTCTCACGAGGGGAAAAGCATTTTGGGCAAGTCTGTTGAGAAGGAAGATATTAGGAAAGCTTGATGCTCTTTTTCAGATGGTAAGGCACCAGCCCCTGATGGCTTTAATTCCATATTTCTAGTCTTGTTGTGATATCATAGAAACAGACTTAGTGGGTGCATTTCTTTTACTCCAAGCTTTTAAAGCAAGTTAATGCCACCCTTTTGTTCAGGTGCCTAGAATTAAAAATCTGTCATCTCCTTCTGATTATAGGCCAATTGCATGTTTCAGTATTTTATATATATGCATTACAAAAATCTTAGCAAATAGGCTTCTACAGCTCTTGTCTTTTTCATTATTATAATAATCTGAAACCTTCTTTTAGGGGGAGATGCATCCAAGATCACATGTTGCTTGCTCAAAAGCACAACGACAACAAAACAAACAACAACAAAACCAGGCCGTAAGCCCCATTAGGTGGGGTCGGCTATATGAACCCTTCTCTACCAGTTTATGCGATCATGGACCATTTCTTTTGACAGATTCGGGGATATTGAATCCTTACTCACTATCTCCTCCCAAGTTGTTTTAGGTCTATCCCTACCCCTTCGACTGCCCCCAACAGTAACTAACTCTTCCTCACTGGTGCACTATGCGGCCTACGTTGTAAGTGTCCATACCATCAATCGTTCCTCCCTTATCTTTTCTTCTATAGGAGTTACACCTAACTTACCGCAAATATGTTCATTCCTTAATTTATCTTTCAATGTTATACCACTCATCCATCTAAGCATTCTCATTTCGGAAACTTTTACTTTTTGGATATTATGTTTCTTTGTCGCCTAACATTCCGATCCATATAGCATAGCTGGTCTTATAGGTGTCTTATAAAACTTCTCTTTCAATTTTAAGGGTATTCTATTATCACAGAGCACACTTGAAGCACTTCTCCATTCTACCTAACCTGCTTTAACTCTATGCATTACATCATCTTCAATTTTTCCTTCAGCTTGCAAAATAGATCCAAGGTATCGAAATCTACAAGTATTATTTATTTTTTCATCATCAAGTTTAACTTTGTCTCCAATATTACTCTTATCATTACCAAAATTTCATTTCATATATTCTATCTTATTTCTATTTATCCTAAACCCTCTAGATTCCAAAGCTTCTCTCCATAATTCTAATTCAGCCTCTACTCTGTCCCTAGTTTCATCAATTAATACAATATCATCTACAAACAACATACACCATGGAACCTCCTTAGTCAATTGGTCCATCACTAAAGCAAAAAGATAAGGACTCAAAGCAGATCCTTGATGTACACCTATGGTGATTGTAAATTCTCTAGTTTTTCTATTTATAGTCCTTACACTAGTCATTACTCCATCGTACATATCCTTGATGACATCAGTATACCTACTATATACACCTTTTTTTTCCAAAACCCACCATAGAACTTCCCTAGGTATCCTATCATATGCTTTCTCAAGCTCAATAAATATCATATGCAAGACCCTCTTCTTTTTCCTAAACTTTTCCATTAGTCTTCTTAAAAGATATATAGCTTTTGTGGTAGATCTCCCAGGCATGAAACCAAATTGATTTTCTGAGACCTTCGTTTCTAACCTTAATCTTTGTTCAACTACCCTTTCCTTTAATTCCACGATAGTTATTACAATTTTGAATATCTCCTTTATTTTTGTATATAGGTATTAAAGTGTTTTCCTCCATTCATCTGACATTTTATTAGTTTTTATAATTGTATTAAATAAATTAGTAAACCATATAATTTCGCTATCACCTAAACATTTCCAAACTTCAATTGAGATGTTATTTGGTCCCATAGCTTTCCCATTTTTCATCTTTTTTAGTACAAACTTAACTTCATTAACTCTAATTTTGCGAATAAATCTCATATTTTTAGTATTTTCCTCATTTGACAATTCTAAGTTTAAGCCTTCTATTTGGTTTTCATTAAACAACTTACTAAAATAACTTCGCTATCTTTCTTTAATGTCTTCATCCTTAACCAAGACAATATCATCCTTACTTTTTATATATTTTACATTTCCTAAGTCCTTACTCTTCCTTTCTCTAGCTTTGGCAAGTTTAAATATATCTCTTTTCCCTTCTTTTGTATCTCATCTATCATACAAACTATTAAATGATCTATATTTAGCTTCACTAATGGCCTTTTTTGCATCTTTTCTTGCCTCCTTATGTTTTTCAAAGTTATCCCTGTTTATACATTTTTGCCATGTTTTATACAAATTTTTTTTGCCTTTATGGCTTTTTATACATCTTTATCCCACCACCAATTTTCTTTTCTATTTGAGAATCTTCCCCTTGATTCACCTAAAATCTATTGTGCTATCTTTTTAATTGAGCTAGCTAATCTACTCCAAAGAGTATTTGTATCTATCTCATCCTCTATAGTCCAATCCCCATCTTTGATCATTTTATCGTTAAATTTTATTATATTTTCTCCTTTTAGGTTCCACCACCTAGTTCTCTTATATTGGTTTATTTTATCATTTTTCTGCCATTTTTTAATACATATATCTAACACTAAGATTTTATGTTGTGTGGTTAGACTTTCACCTAAAATAACTTTACAATCCTTGCATGATAAACGATCTACCCTCCTAGTTAAAAAAAAATCTATTTGACTTCTATTTTGTCCACCTTTAAAGGTTATTTAAGTGTTCTTCTCTTTTTTTAAAGCAAGTATTCATTATACTAAAATCATGACATAGCGAAGTCTAAGATCATCTCCACAGGCTCATTTTTGTCTCCATATCCATATCCTCTCTGTATCCTCTCATAATTTTTTTTTATTCCTTCCAATGTGTCCATTCATATCTCCTCCTATAAATATTTTCTTAGTCCCTGGTATGCCTTGTATAATGCTATCCATATCTTCCGAAAATCGTCTCTTAAGATTTTCTACTAAGCCTGTCACGCCCTGAACCCCGTAATGGGACCCAGGTATTGAGTGTTATGATGATACAACATACACGCAGTTGAATGCAATCCAGTACTAATTCACACAATGCATACACGCACGCATACGACGGCCATTTATACGCAGCCCCATCACAATACACACACATGATCAGTAATACATAGTGTCGTCACACTCATCGGCTTGAAGCCGGTCCAGCATTCCGGCGTTGGCTCGTAGCCAACCCGCGAAGCATGGCGCCACCGGCACATGGCTAGTCCTCGACTCCCATGACATCGTATCGGCGCTTACTGGTGGATCCACACCTTTCGGCCTGATCTGCCATAATAGGCTCACGCCTTCGAATGTAGAGTCGGACACTCTTGCCTACGTGGCAGGTGATAAACACACGCCCTCGGATATAGAGCCGGACACTCTCAGTACCTGGAATCATTTTGGAACTGCGTTCCTATCAGCAATTCCGCATATCACACACACATGTATGCTCATATAACCAAACAAACCACACTCATTTGGTAATCTAAATCATGGTTTTCCAAACAAATACAGTTTAAACAAAGTCAAGGCACGACCATCCCAATGTCACAGTATAAATCACACATATACTCAGTTTTCAACAAAACTCAGGATTCAGCCCGTCGCCCCCTTTTTCCCAAAACTACAATAATGAAAAATCCATAGTTTTTCCCGTTAGATCCCCCCAAATGAGTAGCCAAAACACACACAGGACTGTGGACCACAGTTCCACCGAGTCCCATTTCGAAAAGAACCAATATAAACATAGTTCCCCTTACCTTAACCCCGTATAACAAATCTCAAACTCCAAGGCTTGTAAACAACGAATCGAGTTTCAATATCTACAAATCACAGTACAGAATATAATCACAAGATCATCCTCTACAAAACTACCAGATTAGAAATGAAAACCGAGCCTTACCTCGATTTTTAGCCAAAACCCAAAAACCTCTGAAACGAGATTCCGATTCGTAGAAGTTGTAGAGAATCCTTTCACGATCCTCGTGGTAACTTTTGTTTCCCGATTCTATCAACGATTGACGAAAAAATCTAGAGAGAGAGAGAGTAGGGAGAGGTTTAGAGAGAGAGAAAGAGATAAGTTTGAGATTTCTTGATGAAGAAGTAATGAAAATTTCCTTTTATAGCCCTTTGACCCTGCCCAATTTCGTCGATGAAATGGTGCCTTCTTCGACGAATCTTTCATTAACTTCGTCGACGAATTGGTGGCCTCGTCGACGAATCTAAGATCGCCGGTTTTTCTGAGACCCCTCGGCTTCTCGTTGACGAGTCTCTGAATTTCGTCGACGAGAAGAACATAGGCTTTGTCGACGAAATCCGACTTCGTCGACGAATATGCTCTTTTACCAAAATGTCCCTCTCTTTATATATATAAACCCATCATCACGGTTCGGGTTCTTACAATCTCTCCTCCTTACAAAAATTTCATCCTCGAAATTTGCCATCTCTCATTCACAGATTCATACATACAATCGAACACACAGACACAACTCAAGAGCGAACTGGCGATCACCACAGCGCAGTCCCATCATACACATACACATACATACCCTCACTTATGGCGGAAGAATACCGTGGTTACATATACAATGGTCTCAGGAGTTCACAATACACACACACTCCCGACGACTAACCACCTATCCCAACCCATAGTAGGATCATGTACAAGTGCTCAAAACAACTGTGGATACTTCCGGCGTATTTCCGTTTCCAGTTCCCAAGAAGCTTCCTCAACCTCATGATTTCGCCACAATACCTTCACTAACGGTATCTCTCTGGTACGAAGCTTCTGAACTTTACGGTTCAGAACCTGAATAGGTATCTCCTTATACGCTAAAGTATCCCCAATTTCCAACTCATCATAACTAATAACATGTGAAGGATCCAACGCGTACTTTCTCAACATGGAGACGTGAAACACATCATGGACCCTCGAAAGTGCTGGAGGTAATGTAACTCTATAGGCTACCGGACCCACTCGCTCAAGTACCTCGAATGGTTCGATATACCTCGGGCTCAGCTTGCCCTTTCTCCCAAATCTCATCACCCCTTTCATTAGAACAATACGTAGAAATACCTTACCTCCCACTTCGAACTCTTAACTCACGGCGGTGAACATTTGCATAACTCTTTTGCCGACTCTGAGCTGATTTAATCCTCTCCCGAATCAAACCCACCTTCTCAGACGCCTGCTGCACAAGTTCAGGTCCTAACACCTGACGTTCACCAACCTCATCCCAACACAAGGGAGATCGACACCTCCGACCATACAAAGCCTCGAACGGTGCCATCCTGATACTAGACTGGAAGCTGTTGTTATAAGCGAACTCCACAAGTGGCATAAACTGTATCCAGCTACCACCAAAGTCTAACACACAAGCTCGCAACATATCCTCCAATATCTGTTTCGTCCTCTCCGACTGTCCATCAGTCTGGGGGTGGAACGCCGTACTGAAAGTAAGTTTCGTCCCTAATGCCTCCTGCAAGCTCGTCCAGAATCGAGAAGTAAACCTCGGATCTCGATCCGACACAATGGACACCGGTACTCTGTGCATTCTCACAATCTCATGCACATACAACTCTGCTAGCCTACTCCAGGGATAGCTAACTCTCATTAGTATGAAATGAGTAGATTTCGTCAATCTATCCACGATCACCCAGATAACATTCTGCCCTTGAAGCGCTGGCGGCAATCTGGTCACAAAATCCATAGAAATATGCTCTCATTTCCACACCGGAATAGGCAAAGGCTGCAACGGCCCTGTCGGCGTCTGATGTTCAACTTTCACTTGCTGACACGTCAGACACTGCTCCACGAATTGAGCAATCTGCCTCTTCATACCAAACCACTAGAAGGTCTTGCGCAAGTCCCGATACATCTTTGTACTACCGGGATGTACCGTATACATAGAACGATGCGCTTCCTCCAAAATCATCCTTCTGATCTCATCATCATTCAGAACACATAGTCTGTTCCCAAATCTCAACACACCTCCCTCGGAGATATTAAACTCTGTAGCCAGTCCCTGCCGTACCTTTTCCCTAACCTCTGCCAACTCTGCATTACTAGCCTGTGCGGCTTTTATACGCTCAAACAAAGTCGGTTGGACCACCAAACCAACAAGATAAGCCTGATGATTACTAACCACCAACTCTATACCTGAGCTTTCCAAATACTATCTGATGTGACACTGAGTTACAACCGCAGATACAGCCGTAGGCCCTGACTTCTGACTCAACGCATCAGTCACCACATTAGCCTTCCCTAGGTGATAACTGATCGTGCAATCGTAGTCTTTAATTAACTCTAGCCACCGCCTCTGCCTCATGTTCAACTCTTTCTGTGTGAAGAAATACTTGAGGCTCTTATGGTCTGTGAAGATCTCACACTGCACCCCGTACAAAAAATGTCGCTAGATCTTCAGCGCATATACAACAGCAGCCAATTCCAGATCATGCATAGGGTAATTTTTCTCATACTCTTTCAATTGTCGAGAGACATACGCCACTACCTTACCCTGCTGCATAAGCACACATCCCAAGCCTTTCAGAGATGCGTCGCTATAAATCACAAATCCACCATCCCCTGAAGGAATGGTCAACACTGGAGCAGTAATCAGCCGGTGCTTCAACTCCTGAAAGCACTGCTCGCAATCACTGGTTCACTCAAACTGCACTCATTTCCTGGTCAATCGTGTTAGAGGTCCAAACAGTTTAGAGAAACCCTCTACGAACCAACGATAGTAACCCGCCAGTCCCTGAAAACTCCGAACCTCCTGTACATTCTTCGGCCTTACCCAGTCGACCACAACTTCAATCTTGTTAGGATCAACTGATATACCATCCCCAGTAACCACATGGCCTAAGAACGCAATCTGACTCAACCAGAATTCACACTTCTTCAATTTAGCATACAACCTCTTTTCCTGCAGAATCTGTAATACTAACCTCAAAAGTTCAATGTGCTCTTCCGTACTCCTCGAGTATACCAAAATGTCATCAATGAATACCACTACGAATCAATCTAGGTACTCATGGAAAACCTTGTTCATCAGATCCATGAACACCGCCGGTGCATTCGTCAACCCAAAAGGTATGACTAAGAACTCGTAGTGGCCATATCTGGTTCGGAAAGCAGTCTTCGCTACATCCTCCGCTCTAACCCTGACCTGATGATATTCTGACCGCAAGTCGATCTTCGAAAAGACCCGTGTCCCCTGCAACTGGTCAAAAAGATCATTTATACGAGGTAAAGGATAGCGATTCTTCACAGTTACCTTGTTAATCTCACGGTAGTCAATGCACATCCGCATCGATCCGTCCTTCTTCTTCACAAACAATACTGGAGCTCCCTAGGGTGAAACACTAGGTCGAATGAATCCCCTGTCCAGTAATTCCTGCAACTATTCCTTCAACTCCCGAAATTCTGCTGGAGCCATCCGGTACGGAGCTTTAGAGATCAGTGCCTTACCGGGCAGCAATTCTATTGCAAACTCCACCTTACGATCTGGAGGTATACCAGGTAAATCATTCGGAAACACATCCGGGAACTCGCTGACTACCCGAATGTCCTCGAGTCTCAACTCATCCCGCGGCGGTTCCTTCATACAAGTTAGGTATCCCTGACATTCGTCCAAGAGTAGCCTCCTCGCCTGTAGTACCGACAGAATCTGTGGCGCTGAACGCACACACGATCCCACGAATTCGTACTCTTGCTCCCCAGGAGATCTGAAAACTACCACCTTCCTACGATAGTCGATCACAACATAACTGGAGAACAACCAATCCATCCCCACAATGACATCAAACCCCAACATGTCGTATACCACAAGATTTGCCGTTAGTAGCTTCTCCTGAATTACCACTGGGCAGTCCTCCAACATCTTCCTACAGAAAGATACACTCCCACATGGCGTAGTAACAGATAATACCTCATTCATGTCTCGGATCTCAACCCCACATTGTTCCACAAAATTCACAGATACAAAGGAATGGGTTGCACTCGAATCAAACAAAACAGAAGCTTTATTCGAAAGCAATAATAAGGTACCTGTCACCACGTTACCTGCATGCTCAGCATCCGCTGGAGTAAGAGAGTATATTCTGGCCGGAGTTGCATTCGTCTGAGCGGTTCCCCGAGGTATCTGGTTGCTCCCTCAGTCCCCACTAAGTGCAGGCACGTCTCGCCTCGGTGCTCGATAATCACGAGACATGTGGCCTGGCTAGCCATAGTTGTAGCAACTACCCCCAAATGACCGGCACTCACCCTCGTGCCGCCTGTGACATCTGGTACAACGACCACCAATCTAGCTCATTTGAGAATCCTAGCGCTCTGTATTCTGGCGGTAATCTGAGCCCTTGCTCATTTTCTTCCACAATCCTTGACGAGATCTATCTGAGAACCAGAAGTTACTGTCCTCTCCCTCGATTCCTGATCTGCCTCATCCTCTCGAATACCAGTCTTGATCACCGTGGCCTTATCCACCAATACCGAGAACTCGCGGATTTAAAGCATACCCACCAGTCTACGAATATCCTTCCTCAAACCCTTCTCGAACCTCCGAATCTTCTTATACTCACTCGAGATCATACATGGTGCAAAACGGGACAGCTCTATGTATCGAGCCGCATACCCCTGCACCGTCAAACTCCCCCGCGTCAGAGCAGAAAACTCATCTGCCTTCGCATCACGTATTGAAGCCGGGAAGTATCTGTCAAAGAACACTTCCTTGAAACGACTCCATGTCATCTCCTCAGGACCACCTCTTTGTTTCTTCAGCAGATTCACTGCAGTCCACCATCAACCCGCCTCCCCAGACAGCTGGAAGGTGGCATAAAGAACTCGTTGCCTATCCGTGCAGTGCAGGACCTCCAGGATCCTCTCAGTCTTTTCCATCCAGTCCTCTGCTGTCGTTGGGTCATGTCCTCCAGAGAACGTCGGAGGATGCATGCGTGTGAACCTCTCAATGGTGCACCCTGCAGCAGTAGGAGAGCGCTCGCGTCTCCTCACACTCCGCCCGATCTCCCGTAACACTTGCCTCGTCAAACCTCGAGGCACAGAAGGAGACTCATTACTCGCAGTCTCCTCGGAGCCACTTCCCAGGTTATTTTCCTTGGGCTCCATGCTGCAACACAATAAGAATCTATCAGTATCCCTACAACACATACAGTTAACACCATGATCTACACTAATCGTGTTAACTACTCCCTGCCAGGTCTAGGTCTGTCCTATCACACCGACACGAATGTCATCAATGATCTACCTTGCTTTTACTAGAATCGTCATCCCAGGAAAAACACAGAATACCGTCGACAAATCCCGGTCTAGCAACCGAACAACTCTCAACCAACTCTACCCATATCCGCATCCTATACTCTGGTATGTACTCAAAACTAAGCCTAACCAAGTCTACAAGATCTAGTAACCTGGTTAGCTCTGATACCAAGCTGTCATGCCCCGAACCCTATAATGGGACCTAGGGGTGAAAATATAACCTAACTTGTTCCTGTATCATACAAATCATCATAGATACAGTACAATGGATAAGGGTCCGACCCCGTGGGGTTCCCAGGCACCCTAAACACATCCAACCACAATCATATACGCAACGAAAAAAAAGTCATTTTATATCAACATATGCAGTACCATACCAGAATCTATACAAGAGTAGAACATGACTCTAACAAAACGTACAAACTGGGTGCCCAAATACCACTTAAAATGGCAACCCAACAAACTACAGTCCTTGCACTTACCCAACGCTAAACACAGTACACCGGTCACTACGCTCCCTACACCAGGACGCTAGTTCCGGTTACTCGAAGGACCTATAAAAATATACGTACAGCAGGGGTGAGACACCTCTCAGTAAGGAATAACACAGGTTATATCAGTGTGTGGCATTTGAGTGTTATGATGATACAACATACACGCAGTTGAATGCAATCCAGGACTAATTCACACAATGCATACACGGACGCATACGGCAGCCATTTATACGCAGTCCCGTCACAATACACACATATGATTAGTAATACACAGTGTCGTCACACTCATTGGCCCAAGGCGTTGGCCTGTAGCCAACCCGCGAAGCACGGCGCCACCAGTATATGGCTAGTCCTTGACTCCCATGGCATCGTACCGGCGCTAACTGGTGGATTCACACCCTTCGGCCTGATCTTCTGGAATAGGCTCACGCCCTCGGATATAGAGCCGGACACTCTTGCCTACGTGGCAGGTGATTAACACATGCCCTCGAATATAGAGCCAGACACTCTTAGTACCTGGAATCATTTTGGAACCGCGTTCCTATCAGCAATTCAGCATATCACATACACATGCATTCTCATATAACCAAACAAACCACACTCATTTGGTAATCTAAATCATGGTTTTCCAAACAAATACAGTTTAAACAAAGTCAAGGCACGGCCATCCCAATATCATAGTATAAATCACACATATACTCGGTTTTCAACAAAACCCGGGATTCAACCCGTCGCCCCCTTTTTCCCAAAACTGCAATAATGAAAAATCCATAGTTTTCTCTGTTAGATCCCTCCAAATGAGTAGCCAAAACACACACAGGACTGTGGACCATAGTTCCACCGAGTCCGATTTCAAAAAGAACCAATATAAACATAATTCTCCTTACCTTAACCCCGTATAACAAATCCCGAACTCCAAGGCTCCTAAACAGCGAACCGAGTTTCAAAACGTACAAATCATAGTATAGAATATACTCACAAGACCATCCTCTACAAAACTACCAGATCAGAAATGAAAACCGAATCTTACCTCGATTTTTCGCCAAAACCCGAAAACCTCCGAAACGAGATTCTGATCCTTAGAAGTTGTAGAGAATCCTTCCACGATCCTCGTGGTAACTTCCGTTTCCCGATTCTATCAACGATCGGTGAAAAAATCTAGAGAGAGAGAGAGTAGGGAGAGGTTTAGAGAGAGAGAGAGATAAGTTTGAGATTTCTTAATGAAGAAGTAATGAGAAATTTCTTTTAGGCTCAATTTTGTCGACGAAATGGTGCCTTCGTCGACGAATCTTTCACTGGCTTCGTCGACGAATCGGTGGTCTCGTCGACCAATCTGAGATCGCCGGTTTTTCTGAGACCCCTCGGCTTCTCCTTGTCAACGAGTCTTTGAATTTCGTTGACGAGAAGAACACAGGCTTCGTCGACGAATCTGCTCTTTTACCAAAATGTCCCTCTCTTTATATATATATAAACCCATTATCACGTTTCGGGTTCTTTCAAAGCCGACTTGAGGAGCATAAGCACTAATGATATTTATTATCTCTTGTCCTAATACCATCTTGATTTTTATAATTCTATCCCCTACTCTATTTACATTAACAGCGCTATCTTTTAGGTTTTTGTCTATAATAATTCTTACTCAATTCTTATGTTTTTCTTTTCCAGTGTACCAAAGTTTAAATCCCCATTTATCAATTTCTCTAGCTTCCTCCCCCATCCACTTAGTTTCTTGAAGGCAAGTTATATTAATTCTTCTTTTGATCATTGTATCCACAATTTCCATACTTCTACCCGGAAGTGTCCCTATATTCCAAGTTTCGCATATTTGACACCGTACCTGAGCGCCGACGTCGCTTCAAGGCGACGTCCTAGCCCACCCTCGCCCCACTTTTCGCTACACCTAGGTGGTACAAGTGCAACGCGTCGCTCGTAGCGGATGCCCCAGCAAATATTCGGTAAGGATTCATCTATGTCTGCTGGCTGGGTTAAAGAGTGCATAACCTCCCCTTTCTTTTCTCTTTCCATAAATGGTTCTCTGAAGGGTTTTTACAAGGGAGAAAAAGGTGTTAGGCAGTGGGATTCAATTTCCTCCTACCTCTTTGTCATTGTAATGGAATTCCTCACAAAACTTCTTGAAGGGGCTGCTACTCATGGTGAGCTTAAATATCACCAAAAATTTATTAAAGTGGGTATCGCAAATCTATGTTTTGCTGATGACATGCTATTTTTCTCCCATGGGCATGCATTCAAAATGTTCTTCACCTGCTCTAAAGGCTTGGGGCTCCAAGCTAATCCTGCCAAGTCATCTATTTTCACTGTGACTGTTAAATGGGGCATCATCCAAACCCTTGGAGTGGCAGAAGGCTCCTTTCCTGTGAGACACCTTGGTCTTGCCCTGGTCACAAGAAATCATTAAGTAGGAATGTCCCAGCTTAAGGAAAAAAAAATCTCCACAAATATTTATAACTGGACCGCTGAGAACCTTTCCTATGCTAGGCTCCTGCTCAGTATGTATGTTCTGATGAATCATCAGAGCTTCTGGAATTCTGTTTTGCTCCTCCCAGTTGAGAAGAAGTTAATGGGTTTCTTATGGAAGGAGAATGACACAAATTCCAAGGGTGCAAATCAGCTGGCCCAAGATCTGTAAACCCTATTCTGAAGGTGGGTTAGACATACGGAAGCTCTTTGAATAGAATTATGTTTTAGCTATAAAGATGCTTTGGCATTTCCACTTCCAAGTCTTTCTTATGGGTAACTTGGGTCCATGTGCCTGGATAAAGATACTCAAAATAAGGGATTTTGTGTGTTGCAACTTCAGTATACTGTTGGAAATGGGAAGTTTGCTACTCAAACCTTCTGATAATTGGCATCCTTCAAGTCTTCTTATGGAAAAATGCATTCCTATTGTAAATGATTTGCTCTTCCTTTGAAGGTGCCAATATTATCGAGGATAGGCATTGTTATGGCCAAGAATATCTTCATGGAGAATTTTAGAAATCAGGTTTGAGGATTCCTCCAAATCCAAAGTCCCAATGATGAGTTTCAACCATTTTCTTCTTATAGGGACTAGAAATCTGTTGGATTGTGCTTTGAGCATGATTAGAATTATTTCAATTGTGGCACGCTCTGTTTCAGGAGAGTTGTGGGCTTGGAGAGGGGAAAAAAGAGTGGCATGTGGTGAACTTATGCCATAATAGTGTGCTCACATGTCATGCTCTGAAGTAATACCAACTACTCACCAAAAATGTTGAAATGCGTCAGTGCCGGTTACCATAGCCAAAAAAAACTTAGTTGGGCTCTGAGAATAGGAATGAAAAAAGGGTCCTTTTGGATGAAATCAAAAGGAGTTTTTATTTTAATTCATTTATTTATACTTATTATATTGGACAGATCTTTTGAGCCGTGGAACTTATCTATATAGTATTTGAGTAATTTACTAGCCTTTCTATTAAAAACAAAAATTTACTCAACCTTTTCTTTTTTAGGAAAATGATGAGTCTTACTAGACTATGATGCGGTGTGTTACAACTTACATTCAGCTGAAGGCTTGCTAATGGACAATTGCTACCGACTTTATGAATAACAGAGGAGACAAACCTTCTTCAGAGAAACTGCCATTCTTTCCAGCCCTCCATTGGCTGAAATTTACAGCTGGTGAAAATTGGAGCACGAGAAAGTTGTAAATATTTTATTGAGAGTTTCTGCTTCCTTTACCAGCTATTTGCATCAGATGCCAGCCCCAAGCATGATCGTGGAGTTTAATATTTGACCACATCTCTTGGAAAATGTCTGATAGTCGAAGGACGTGTTTCCTATTCTTGAACATGATGTTTATGTTGTAGCTCTTGGGTTCTAAAATTATCGGGGTTTGTGGGAAAGTCTGGTGAATAACCAGTCTCCAAACCTTCTGAGCTGTCATAGGCTGTTTTATTCTGCACATTCTGAAAAACGTACCATGCTGTTTATCCACCACTTGAGTGTGCTCATGTAACCATTCATAATATATTGGATGAATTTCTTGCTTATGGTATGTCCTGAAAAAATTGTTCTGTGTTGGGCTATTAAAATTCAAAACTCTAACTCATTTTTAATGTGATCATAAGTCACGTCTGTTGTGTGCTGTTCCCATTTTAATTCTGGATAGGGGATGACTTTATTTACAGCTGTGAGTTACATGAAAATTTTACACAATCAAATGAGTTTATTTTCATCAGAATATGCATGATGTTGCTGGAATCAAATGTTCTCATCACATGATCACAATTTCAGTTAACATAGCAGAGTAGCCATTCAGCATCTAGCCTTTCACATAGCAGCAGTTTCTATGGCCTTTAGTAGAGGTTGCCGCTGGTAAAAACACTCTAGAAAGATTTTTACAGTGCCTGGCAAAACTGGGCATTTTTTCAGGACAAGGAAGTCTTGAAAAATGTCAACTTTAAGATCAGCCTAATAAACCCCAGTACTTACAACGGTAAGTGAAGCCTAAAAGGATATGCCAACCATTTGGGACCGAGACGGGGGCGAAACCCGCAATCGAAAAATGTCCTTGCAAAAGAAGGAAAGGTTTAGGGTCTACTATAAAATTAGGCATCCTCCTACATGCTGGCTTGTTATGGATACATGTACAAACTTAGTAAATGGGGAATGACAATATGCTGGCCCAAGGTTTAATAATCTTGGATTTAGTGATAGCAAACTATTCTGGAGTAACATCTCTGAGTCTGAGATTAATACATATTTACTATTGGAAAGTTCATATGGAACCATTTGAACTTGAAGCTTGAAGACTTTTAGTTGGTTACTTTTTTATTTTGATTTTTTTAGATGTTAATCTCATACGTTATCTTCATCATGGGCAAAATGGGATCGCATTACCCTGGGGACAGTCAGCTTACTCCTTTACTGGTGGTTGGTTACTCCTTTATCAAGTAGTATGCGGTCGACAACCTATAATAGGCTCTAACTAGCATCATTAACTTTCCTTGACCACCAAGCCTATGAATAAGTTATAAAACCTCAATATACAAGTGTATGATAAAAATACACTAATAAGCTTTTCTACTCTCGAACTCTCAAATTTCTTTATCATGCTTTCTTTTCGAGAGTGCTATAAAATTCTTTGTTTCAGGCCTTGATAATCTTGCTTGAAGTTTAATGTCCTTGTGCCTTCATTTGAAAATCAGTCCATTGAGAGGATCCATTTTTATTTCTTCTTTCTCATTTAAAAAAAAAGTGTGTGATTGCCTTCCCTTGAAACAGTACATGTAAGTTTGGGAGAGCCAAGCCAATATAAAAGAGTTTGTATTTCGTCTCCTTTAAATTTGTGAGATATTGTGTTTGTATTTATTTTGAACACATTAAGTTTTAGCTTAATAGCATAAACCATTATTAGTTGATAAAATATTTAGTAACCTAATTTATTTTTCTGTTTTGTCACACTTTGGCATAGCAAGATGGAGAATGAACTTAGAATGCATGTAATAATTCTCCTAATGATATGTCGACTCATAGGGACCAAGGAAAATGTATAAGATTTGGCACTAGTCTTAGGGAAAGCTTTTTGGATTTATAGCTGGACGATTTTAACATATGTGGTACTAGAAAATTCAACCTCAACACCACCTACTTCACAAACTCTCCCACATGGAGCTGGTTGCTAGCGTACTCAAAGAAAGGACTAGCTTCACACACAACTTCCTTGTTCATGGAAAAAGAAATTAAATGAAATTAAGACATGGATTTCTCCTTGACATTGCAACACAAAATCAAATTCCCATGGTGAGCCATGAAAACAAGATAATTCTTAAGGATGAAACAAATCAAAGGGGGAAGGGATAATCAAGTAAAACAAAGGAATTAAATATAGGCACGTAGTTGATTAAGGAAGAAATATAAGCTAAGGATCAAAAGACAAGATGCTTGGTTAATGAAGATCAAAGAATTGAAGAGTTGCATAGGGTTTTGGCTTTCAAAGGAGCTCGAAATAAGAAAGTGAAAAATTAACCATATTGTAAACATATGAAAGCGTGGATGTTTATATTGAATGAAATGTTTCTAGCAACTGATTGAGAAATGACATGTTGGCATGTGTACTAATTGTTAGGATGTGTGGCTCGTATGGGTGTCAGCAGCCGCATCACCCGGCCACAATTGTTGAAGCTGGAGATGGACGACCACCAATAATCTGCCTACCATCTTTGATTTGCAGCAGCCTTACTTGACTTCTTCCCCCTCCCATGTATATATATATATATATATATATATATATATATATATAGATATATATATATATATGTTTGTAATTGTGTGTGAGTTGTGTGAAGAGGTGCAGCAGATTGTGGTGAGTTGTGCGACTTTGTTGTGTGCAACAGACAGCTATATGTGTGTGCATGTAGAGAGTTGCATTGTGAGAGTACAGAAAGCTGTGTTGTAGAGAGGTGTGGTGAGCTGTGTGTGAGGCAGAGTGAATCCTTGTAGTGAGAGTGAGAGAAGAGTTGAGGGCAGTAGCCTCCTCCTTCTCCTTGTATATTTCTCCCGATGGTTATAGTGGATTTTGTGCTCTCTTGTGGATGTAGGTCACAGTGGACCGAACGACGTAAATCTGGTCTCGTATTTGTGTTGCGTAATTTTTAATTATGCGATTGTTGCTCGTTGGATCACTTCCTAACAAATGGTATCAGAGCAAGGTTGGAGCAAAATCGTCGGATCGAAGCAAAATTCTTAGGTTTGAGCCTCTGCCCAGTAGCTCGAAACTCAAATTTGAGACCACCACAAGATTCCTCTCGTTGAGACGAAGCTAACGGCAGTAACCAGAGTTTGAACGGAGCTTGGACGAAGCCGCACGCGCTCACGTGCTCCACTGGCGGAAAGACCGCATTGTCACGTGCTCCTACGCACCGGCGGCTGATCGGGAAAGGTTGTCACGCGCCCCCAAGTGCCGGTGAAAGTATGGTGCACGTCCAGAGGTTAAAGACGTTGACGTTAGCGGTCACGTAAGCGCTGAGTCAGTGCCGCTTTAGTAAGTGCCAGGCCCCGTCATCTTGCCACGTCAGCGCTGAGTAAGCTACACAATTAGCAGCCACGCCAGCGGGGGACAGCGACACGTCAGTAGTCCGTGTGCCACGTCAGCAAGTGGGTCCCACCACAATGTCACGTCAGTAGTGGGTCCCATAGGGGGTGGGCCCCGATGCCACGTCAGCAGGTGGGCCCCCACAGGAGGTGGGCCCGGTGTCACATCAGTAGGTGGGCCTCGGGACACGTCAGCAGGTGGGGACCGCGACACCACGTCAACAGATGGCGTTAGTGGCCATTAATGCCATCAAGAATATTCCGTTAATGGAGGGAATATTCCGTAAAAGTTAACGGAGAGTTGACTTTTGTTGACCAATTTGACCAAAAGTTCGATTGGGCCTTTCGGAGCCATTTTGGGTTGATTTTTCGAGCGGTTTGAACCATTTCTAAGGTTTTCAACTGTTCCGGAGCCATTGGCGGTGTCCATTTTGTGAGATTTGGAGCAGAATGGTAGGAATTGGCACTTCAAAGTTTGAGGTGGAGAAATTTGATGGGCGGAACAACTTCAGTATATGGCAGAGCACGCTGAATGATATTTTGGTTCATCAAGGCTTGATCAAGCTGTTGATTGGGAAGAAACCAAATGATTTCAAAGATGATGATTGGACCGAATTAGAGATGAAGACGGTCAGCACAATCCAATTGTGTAACGTCCCTCAATTTCTTAACACAAAATGTAATATATTAGATAAAATAGTCAACTCGGACTCGTGGGTAACGGGCACACCTGTCAATCACAGCGGAAGCCTAAGCAGTAGTAAAATAAAATCTCAATCATTCAACCATGGAACATAATACCAGAGTTATTTACATTCCCAAAATACTATATTTATTTATTTACAATCTTTCAAAAGTCAAAAATGACACTACGACCTTACAACAAAAATCTCCTAGTCCTAGTTCAACGCTTACCCTTCTAGTAGGGAAGCTCCACTCACTCAACAACGGCCTTGACCCGCCGGTTTCTCTGGATTTCCTGAAAAATATGTTAATGTTGGGGGTGAGACACTTCTCAGTAAGGGAAAATAAACAAAATATAGCTGTGTGGCAACATGAACATTTAAAGTGCTTATATATATACAATACATTTCATAATTCTGAAAATAATCATAATATCCTACTGGATAATCATGTACTTTCATATTTGCTAATAAAATCATAACATACATAAGCATCTGTTATAACTCGTAATACTGAAATCATCCCAAGATGAATAGCTAGCTAATGTCATGTATTACCCCCATGACGGGTTGTGCAGCCCGAAGGCGGGACCCGATAATGGCTGGCCGACCACTACCAAATCAAATATGTCTGTAAGTACGATGGGCCCGCCGCACCCTGGTCCGGACTGCCTGGTGGACGTCTACACTCTACTGAAAGCCTCATCGACTATCCATCTCCCATCCCCTCGTGGGACGGTAGTACTAATAAAGCCTTGTGCCAAAATCAACCCATAGCTACGGTACCGAGCTCCTGGTCTGAATTAAACTATATCCTGGTTGCAATAACATATAATACATGAACATATGTAACATCAACACGGCCTCGTGCCGAAAACATAGATACGACCTGGCGCCGAAATCATACGTATGGCCTCGTGCCAAAATCATAGTAAATATATATATAGCCTCGCACCAATAACATAAATACGACCTCGTGCCGATAACATAAATATGGCCTCGTGCCGATAACATAATAATACGGCCTCACGCCGATAGCATAATAAATACGGCCTCGCGCCGATAACATAAATACGGCCTCGTGCCGAATCGTTTCAGACATTTACATTCTAAAAATAACTCTTTTATCATATATTCGTCAAACTCAATATAGCATAACTCGTCTTTCCAAAATACCTGAAAATATGTTTTACACGTAAAAGCATACATATCATATCTCATTTCACGTAAACTAATATTCATGCCACACATGCTCTGTTAAACGTCATATTTCATATTCTAAAATCGTGTTTTTCTATCGTCTCATATATACATATACGTTTCATCATAATAACAGTATTTCTCAAACGTACATTTCATCTATAATATACGGGTATATCATATGCTTTTCTAAAAATAAATTTACTCATAATCAATAATACTTTGTATGAAAAATAACTGCTTTAGTTTATTCCCTTACCTGGCTATTGAGAAAGCCCCCAAAATATCTTAGGCTAACCCCCGTATGATTTTCTGATCAATACCCTAAAACTCAAAACTCCCAGTATTAAACATCAGTATTTTCATGCGTACGTCAATTTCTATAATTACCATAAAGTCTACTTTGGCTTAAAAAGCCTTACCTCAACTCTGGGATGATTTCCTACTTCGTTTCCTCAACAATCTGCTTTGGCAAACTTGTAGGGAACTTCGCCAGGAGCGTCGTGGTAGCCTCAGATCTTTGATCCGGCGTAAAACTAGCCCAAAATCGAAGAGAGAGAGTGAGAGAGCCGAAGGGGAGAGAGAGAGAGAGTGAATAGGAAGCTTGCAAATGAATAAAAAAAATTTGATTTTTCATATATATAGACAGCAGAATTCGTTGACGAGCCCGATCTTCGTCGACAAGTTCTTCATAAATTTCGTCGACGAGACCTTATATTCATAGACGAAATTCAAGCTGCCTTAGAACCCTTCTTGGTATTTTCTCGTCGACGAAGCCCTGTGTTCGTCGACGAAATTCTTAAAGACTTCGTCGACGAAACAATGTGTTCGTCGACAAAGCTTAGCGGCTTCCCTTCTTTTCCTTTTTCCAATTTTCCTTTCTTTATTATTTAAATTTCATTTAAAATTCGGGTCGTTACAAATTGTGTCTGGAAAATGAAGTTAAATATTCAGTGTTAGACGAAACCTCACCAATGGAGCTTTGGAAGAAACTGGAGCAAAGGTATATGTCAAAGTCCCTTACCAATAAATTGTTTCTGAAGAAGAAACTTTATTAACTTCGAATGAACGAGAGAAGTAGTCTTTTTGATCACATAAATTGTTACAACAATATTTTGACCCAGTTGTTGAGTCTTAGTGTAAAGATTGATGAAGAAGATAAGACGCTTCTACTATTGTCGTCTCTACCAGCTTCATTGGATGGTCTGGTAACTGCATTGCTCGTGGGGAACGATACCTTAAAGTTGGATGATGTGATTACATCACTTCAAGATTTTGAGACGTTAAGAAAGCTGATTGTGGCGTCTCATGAGCAAGCTTTGGTAGCTAATAGTGAGAGACAAGGAAGAAGCAAAGATCGAAAGCTCGGAGGTAAGCAATGGCATTCGAAATCAAGAGGATGAGACATGAGCGAGGTCGTATGTTACTGGTGTGATAAAAAGGGGCACTTCAAGGGGGACTGTGAAGATCGAAAAAGATACGAAGAAGAAAAGAAGACACGGGATGGTGTCAATGTATTAGAGCATGCCACATGGCATGGTAATGACGAGGCCCTTGTAACGGTGAGCAGCTCATATCAACAAATTAGTCGAAGGAACGTGCAGTGTCGATACTGCAAGAAGCATGACCATATGAAGAGAGAGTGCCGGAAATTGATGAGAAAGAACATGAATGCTCATGACAATCCAAACGATGATGGATGGGTTTTGGACTCTAGGAGTTCAGTTCATGTCTGCTTTAAGAAAGAATTTTTCCATTCTTTCAAAGAAGTTCGCGGTATGGTATCACTTGGTGATGGGTCTTCATGTGATGTCAGAGGGATTGGATCTGTGAAGCTGAAGACGCTTGTTGGAGTGGTCCGTATTTTGGATAACGTTAACTTCATTTCAAGGATGCGAAGAAATTTGATCTCCCTTGGTCGGTTGGATTCTAAGGGTTGCCAAATCTCTGTCACATGTGGAGCTATGGAGGTGACCCGACGTGACTCAATGATATTTACTGGGAAGGAGTCTCGTGGGTTATATCAGTTAATGGGAACCACAGTAGTTGGTGGTTTAACCTCAAATGATGATAGCGGTACGTCGTCAGAAACAGACAGACGAGTTCGGTTTGCTGACGAAGAAGGCGGTACTCTTTGCATGGTTCAGACGTTTGAACCAAGTTTCGAAGACTTGCCTTGATCGAGTTCGTATCAAAGTGGAACTTTGGACTTGGGAGTTGATACTCGCCAAGGTGGAGATTGTTAGGATGTGTGGCTCGTATGGGTGTTGGCAGCCGCACCACCCAGCCACAATTGTTGAAGTTAGAGATGGATGGCCACCAATAATCTGCCTACCATCTTTGATTTGTAGCAACCTTACTTGACTTCTTCCCCCTTCCATGTGTATATATATATATTTGTAATTGTGTGTGAGTTGTGTGGAGAGGTGCAGCAGATTGTGGTGAGTTGTGTGGTTGTGTTGTGTGCAACAGATAGTTGTGTGTGTGTGCATGTAGAGAGCTGCATTGTGAGAGTGCAAAGAGCTATGTTGTAGAGAGGTGTGGTGAGCTGTGTGTGAGGCAGAGTGAATCCTTGTAGTGAGAGTGAGAGAGGAGTTGAGGGCAGTAGCCTCCTCCTTCTCCTTGTATATTTCTCCCGGTGGTTATAGTGAATTTTGTGCTCTCCCGTGGATGTAGGTCACAGTGGACCGAATCACGTAAATCTGGTCTCGTATTTGTGTTGCGTAATTTTTACTTGTGCAATTGTTGCTCGTTGGATCACTTCCCAATACTAAATTCCATTAGTATATATAAACATTGCACCTAATTTATATATATATATATATATATATATATATATATATAAATTAGGTGCAATGTATATATAAATGCGAAAGACATTTAGTCTTATTGAAGAGGTGCACCCCATCAACTTTCAACCTTTGGCTGGGTGCATAAAATGAGAAGCTCAATGCTCTGTGATAACCACATTCCTATGGCATTGGGACAACCTAAGTGATCAAGTGTGTAGAGTAAAACATTGGCCAAATGACATATGACAAGGGTTAAACAACGGCCTAACCAAGACAAATATGGTCGCCTAGCGAGGAGGGGTCAGACATCATCCAAGATCAAATAGAGATGTGGCCATAAAGTTTATACCTGATCTTTTAGAAAAAATCCAACTTTATCGTGAATATTATAATCAAATAGTAATGGGGTAGTAGAGATCATGTTAGATTTTGCAAGTTTGAAAGACAATTTGTGACGGGATTTGAAATAATAATAATGGCAAAATCTTCAAAATTTGGTCATTTAGGTAACTATAGGTTTAAATTTGAGGAATGACCATAAATTCCCTAAAAAAATAGAAAGTTTTGTTGGAGTATGTGACTCATGTTGAGTGGAACACATGCATAAAGAAAGCATGGTAATGAAAACAAGGAAGCTGAGTTGTAGGAAGAAAATAGTCAACAGATACATTGATGGTTTACCCTCGGGAGAAAACCGTCGATGATTTTAGTCTTTGCAACTCATTCTCAGTATTAAACCGTCGACGGTTTGAGTTAGCGCAAATTTTAAATTTTGAATCGGGAAGATTAGTAGGTTGGGGAATTCAAAGGATTTTCTTACGGGGATTACGACAAGGGTACTTTAGGAACTTTCTAAGTCCTTTATACGTGTAGGGTTAGCATATAAACAATATTGTAACCCTTGTTTGAGAGGGATAGTGAAATTCAGGCGCTTGCTCCCGCGCATGTAGGCACATTGTCGAACCACATAAATTCTTGTGCCGTGTGTTTTATTTGCTTTCCTTTATTGTTTGTGTGATTGATTGTTTCCGTATTATTCATCGTTGATTGCTGCATTGCACAATCTGATCGATTTGTGTTTTTGCTGTGCATTGGTATCTTTGCACAACAAGTTGGTTGAGCAAGTTGCTTATAAATAAGCATGTAACAAGAAGGAAAGGACGCATCATATATAAAATGCGATCTGGTTCAGCCTCCACACCATATATCTTCTTCCCCTCTCCTTTTCTGCATCTTGAGTTCTCTTTACCTCTCTCCTTATGTCTCTCATTCCTTCTTTATCCCTTCTAATTTAAATCCAAACAATTGATTAATCACTTCCCTCATTTCTCCTTATTTTTATAATTTTTATTATTATACGCTTTGCTCTAATGGGTACCCGTTATGTTATGAGTAGGAGCCATCGAATCCCAATTTCACAAGGTGTTTGATTTTATCATACAAAAATTTTAAAAATTAATTAAATTCAAACTATACATATATAACATGGCCACTAAATATGTGAAAACATTTTTGATTTGTTAGTTGTATTTTGATGTCTCTGGAAAAATGGAGTGATTTCCACTTACTATCTTTGATAATGGCCATGCTTTTCTACATCAAAACTATATAAGGAAGAGTGTAGAGCAACAGAAGTACAAAACTCCCTTTCACCATTGCACCTTCTTGAGGATTTTCCAGTCTTTAGCTTGTTTCCAACTTTGATCTTTTTGTTTGTCTTTTTTAGCTTTTGAGCAGTGTATTCCATGCATAGTTCTGCAAATGCATAATTGCTGTATTGTTGTGTTGTAAATAATAATAATAATAATGATGATGATGATGATGATGACGACGACGATGACGATGACGATGATGATGATGATGATGATAATGATAATGGACCTTGCCTTTGGTGATAGTAGCTTATAGCCTTGCACTTGTCCTTTCCTCCCACAATAAAGTAGAGAATTGGGGAGTAAGTATCCGTTTGGATCTTTGGAAATATTAGGGAAAGCAAATAAAGTTTTAAAGAATTTTTTTTAATGTTTGGTTGTTAAGGAAAATGAGAAAGAAAATAAAAAATATACTAAATGAATAAAAAAATGATTTTATGCAATATTTAATTTTTCTTAATTTTTAATTATATTAGAATAAATTTTTATTTTTAATATTATTTGATATAGAAAGAAAATAAAGAGAAAAATGAATTTTCGTTTTTATTTTTTCAAAAAAAAAGAGAAGATATTCTTGATGTTAAGAGAAAGTGGGATGGTTGGGGAGAAGATGGGAGAAGTGTTTTTGTACATGGGAAAGTAGGGAGTTAGGTGAAAGTGGGGGAAGTTGAGAGAAGTTAATTTTGTAGAATTATGACCCACATGAAATGGAAGGCTAATGGATATTTTGGATTAATAGATTAAGGTGACTTTTGGCTTTCAAAATGCTGTCAGAGTTAATGAGAAAGTGGAAGGATTTTTTCCTATTAATGCCTACTTTTTGGGAGAGTGGGATAATAACTATATATATATATATATAGGGTTGGATATTGTCCACTTGCCACCAATCTTTCTCTCATCAGTTTACCTATATGATCTGGTGAAAAATAGAAATAGAAAGAAGGCTAGGCGAGAGAAACAATTCTTACAAGTCTTCTTCAAAAACTAGTTTACATCATGACTGATTCATGTATGTTTGTTTATGGATTTTTTAGTTTTCAGCATAAAGGAAATATATGTGAATATCATGATAATTAAACATCTTATAATTTCAACAAAATAACAGAATAAATTCTTAAATGTGGTATCAGAACCAAGGTTAAAATTATCATGTTTTTCCTTTGAAATAGAAATTGATTTTGTGTGTAATGTTTAGTGTTCATGATGTTTGTTCGTTTGATTTCGAAAAATTCCCATGTTGTTTGTCGGATTTAATGAAATATTGATGGAGACATATAATCGTTGGATTTATTGGATTTTTATATCATGATTCTGAAATCGTCATCACCTTTGTAGTGATATATTGTGCTAATTATGTATCTAAGGAAAAATTTTGTCTAGAAAAGTGGGACTTAAGAGGTCCATTGTGACCTCTCATTTACTTGAAAATTTACCTGATATAATTTAACACAATCATCACTGAGCCCATTGCCGTGTCATCAGTGCCACCTCAACAAACGGCGTTATAGCAATCAGGAAATATTTCATTATGCCAGCTTTATTGTTTGAGTTTAGTATGGACTCACTTACGTTGGGTTAATAAATGTATTTATGCATGCAAGGGCTAAAATGTTATGAGCTGAATTTTATATATCTTTCATGATGAAAATCTTATTCTAGGATTTATTTATCTGCTGTGAGCTTGGACAATTTTTGCTAAGTAAGGTATCAAACAATGTTTATTTTATGGTTAGCATGTTGTCACCAAAGTGATCTTGTTAAGAAAAGTTATAAACATTAAATTGAAATATGATTTTACAAAAATTATTACAGAATGATTATTTGATTATTATGGTTAACCCAAAGGTGCACCAACTTTCAAGTAATCATTGAATTAACCAGGATAATTGAAAGAATGGTAGTAAGATTGGGATGGATGCCCAAAGGTGACAGACCAATCGAACTTTAAAGGATTATCAATTATGTCTGGGTATAGGTTTTATTGTCCTAACCATAGTACAAGAATTGTTGAAACCGGAAATGTAGAGACCTAGAAAAAAAAATAATAATAATGAAAAAAAATTAGTTTAGTGCAGACCAAACCGTTGACGGTTTGGTGTGCTCAGGAAAAATCGTCGATGATTTTGAGTTATCGAGGCCCAGTAAAGGTAAAACAGTAAAAATAGGTTTGGTTCCATCAACGGTTTCCCCTGAGACAGCAGCCTATAAATAGGGTTTTACGCTCATTTTGTTTGGAAAATTTTTTCCCTCACTTTCTCTTTATAGAGGGCTATGACACACTCTCTCACTATCCTTAATTTTTCTCAAAACTTCATCCAAATTAGCAGATAAACGCTATTTCAAGGCCCTAGCGTCGATCCTTAGCAGTTTAACCAGAGCAAATTCGTTGTTTGATGATCCTAAGCACCACTCCAGAGATAAGGTAAGGGGAATAGATTATGTCAGCTATTTTAGAAAATTTACCTAATTAAATTGAAGTATATGATTATTGAAATGATATATATGATTTTTCTGAATATTCAGACATATGAAAATAGTAATTATGAATTATTATATGTATGGTTTGGAAAATCGGGTATTTTGGGTTTAAGTAAACCCTAGAGATGATTATACGTCTATTTCTCAGCAAAAATATATTTTTCCCAAGAAATTATTATATCATAGTTTATCACTCAAACTGTGTGGCATGGGTAATGAATATGTTACTGCATATATAACCTGTTAGAATATTTTATGAAAATATACAGTAAAATACAAATTTATACAGAGGTATGATATGACAGTTTAGTCGGTTTTATGCCGAGTTCAGTATGATATGATAGTTCAGCCGGCTTTATGCCGAATTTAGACGGCTTTATGCCGAGTTATGAAATGACAATTTATATAGAAATATGATGTGACAGATTTTATACAGAATTATGAAAATGAGATCAAGTAATAGTTTTATTATATATGAACAATATTATTTGGTATAAGAACCTTAATGGACCAATTATATTCAAAGCATGGTTACGTAGCTATTATGATATAGTCAGTGCCACCAAACTTCTCAAAAAGAGTGTTGGTGTATGGATAGTCGATTGAGCCTAGAGAAGAGTAGAGTACCCCCCCTGGCAGTCCAGACCAAGCTGGGTAGGCCAATCGTACTTACAAATGCGTTATATTTGGCTTAGCATGGTAGGCCAGTCATTACTAAGTCCCGCCTATGGACCGCACAACCCAATCATGTGGGGTTATTACATGATATTATATGATTGTCCATCCATGGAAGATTCTTTTATGTATAGACATAACAGATGATTTACATATGTAGAGAAACTTATTACGACAAAGTATGCTTATGTTGAAAAATATGTATTTTCCAAATATATATAAGAGAATACATATTTACATGATTTATTGGTTAAAGTTAATTATTTACAAGATATGTTTATGATACACTAAAACTCATGTTGCCACACACTGATGATAATCTATTTCTTCTTACTGAGAGGTGTCTCACTCTAATAATTTAACATTTTAGGAAATCCAGGGAGTCAAGCTTAGAGAGCTCCGGGGCGAGACTTTTTAGTTTTTGGTTGAAATAAGTATTGGTGAGACTCTAAGATGTACATGTATATGGATATGTTTTGTATACCTTGGGTTGTAGTAGTATTTGGTTTTTGGGGAGATACTATTGTATTATGATGCTTTTAGAACTCTAGTATTGTTATTATGGTATTTATGTTTTCCGCTGCATGTTGGATAATGAGTTATGGACAGGTATACCTAGTACCCCACTTCAGGTTCGAGTAGTTATAGTTATAATATCAGAGATAGTTGTATGGTAGTATGGCACTTCCGAACCCACTGGGTTCAGGATGTCACAGTTGTGGTATGAGGAGTAGATATAGTATATATATATATATTTGGGGTCGTTAGAGGAAATGCTAGATTCCTCGAGAATGGTGAAATTAGTGGGAGTGATGTATCACGTAATGTGGTCATTGAAGAAGTTCGGGTGCCTATCCTGATGCCTAGAACTTCAATAGAAATTGTTGTTTCTCCAGTTATCGAACAATATGATAACATTGAACAACAATCTAGTGATCAGTCACTCTATAATGAGAATGTCACTAATGAATTAGTTGTAGAACAATTACAAGGAATAACATTAAGGAAATCTCAAAGAAAAAGGAGATCAGCTATTTCAAATGATTATTTGGTATATTTGTAAGAATCTGATTATGATTTAGGGACAAGTAAAGATCCGGTTTCATTTTCACAAGCCATTGAAAGTAATGATTTTGAAAAGTGGATCAATGCAATAAATGATAAGTTGAATTCAATGGAACAAAAATAAAGTCTTGGACATAGTTGTTTTGCCTGAAGATTTTTAAACAGTTGGGTGTAAGTGGGTCTTTAAGACGAAACACAACTGTAATGGCAATATTGAACGATATAAAGTTAGACTTGTAGCAAAGAGTTTCACTCAAAAGGAAGGTATTTATTACAAAGAGATGTTCTCTCCTGTATCTAAAAAGGACTCTCTTAGAATCATAATGGCTTTGGTGGCTCATTTTGATTTAAAGTTACACCAAATGGATGTGAAAATTGCTTTTCTGATTGAGAATTTAGACGAAGAGGTGTATATGGATCTTCCTGAAGGTTTAATGATCAAAGGAAATGAGCATATGATTTGCAAATTAAAGAAGTCAATTTATGGACTTAAACTATCTTCTAGAAAATGAAATTTTAAATTTCATGATACCATAACGTCCTTTGGATTTAAAGAAAATACCGTTAATCAGTGTATAGATCTAAAGGTTAGTGGGAGTAAGTTTATCTTCTTGATTCTATGTGTTGACGATATATTGCTTGCTAGTAATGATCTTGGTTTACTGAATGAAACCAAGAGATTTCTTTCTATGAACTTTGAAATGAAAGATATGGGTGAGGCAAGTTACATGATAGGAATTAAAATACTTCGTAATAGATCACGTGGAGTGTTAGGGTTGTCTCAGAAGGGATTTATCAATAAATTTTTAGAAAGATTTCATATGGCTGAATGTGCAACCACTTCTGCTCCTATTTGTAAAAGGGACAAGTTTAGTGAAAAGGATTGTCCACATTATGCATCAGAAAATAAAAGAATAGAAAATATTTTTTATGCATTTGTTGTTGGAAGCTTGATGTATGCTCACACTTGTATGAGACCGGACATTAGTTTTGCAGTTAGAATGCTCAGGAGATACCAAAGTAATCCCGGGATGGAGCATTGGAAAGCTGCAGAGAAGGTTTTAAGATACTTGAAAGGAACAAGACATTGTATGCTTACATATCGAAAATCTAATCAGTTGGAGATGATTGGTTACTCCGACTCAGATTTTAATGGTTGTGTTGATAGTCAGAAATCAACTTCTGGTTACTTGTTCTTATTAGTTGGAGAAGCAATATCGTGGAAAAGCGCCAAATAGACTTTTTAGCTTAGATCCGTTTTGAATCAACTATGACATGTGCTTAATTATGATGATTTTGTTGAATATTTTTAAATGAAGATTATATTCTTGGCCATAGGTTCTCTGGTTTGCCATATGATCCTTGTTTTTAATTGTCTGATACATTTAGGATCTTTATGGTTTATTTTTCTAGTTATATTATAAAATTGTGCTTAATTGCTAAACCAGAATAACGTTTTGCTTGCTTGCATGATTTTTTAACATTTTTTTTTTGGGCAAGCATCACTCCCAGTACTTTTTGCAAATATCAAAGGGGGATACATATTTATTATTATATACATATATATATATATATGTTATAAAATTGCATAACTGGCTTTGTAACTTCATATGTAAATGCTTGTGAACTTGTTAGACTGTGTTTGTGCTCAAACCAACTATTTGCTATCATATGTCATGTGCTTTAAACTCAAGTCTTCCACGGGTCTTATGATATGCTTCACTTGCAATGGTTTGTTTATATTTATGGTCTAGCCTTGTTTTCATGTCATTTAAATGACTAGTTATATTGTTTGTGTTCTCAAATTGTTATAATTTTTTTTTTCAAAAATAGTTATATTTTTTTTTCATGCCCTTTTTGCTGGTTTCGGGCGACCGAACTAAAAGAAACATACCGTCCTCGATCAATCAAACCATGATTCTAACTTTTCCCACTAACTCGGCAGTCCCAAACTTCACGTTCTAAAATGCCTCGGGCTATCGAACACATGAGTTTGGTAAAATGAACTCAGGACCATACGACCAAACCACGGACATAATGGAAATCGCCTTAGGTTAGCAAACCGAACCTTGATTCAGGCACCCAAACTTCAAAAAATTAACTTTTTTCATTGTGTCTGTTCGGGCAATCGAATCATGGATCAGGCCCCCGAAACTCTCGGGTTGTTTTCATTTTTACCGCAGTTAAGAAGGGTTAAACATGGTTAATTTTTCTAAAATTTTTAAAACAAATTTAATAATACCCTACATTTCCCCAACGGTCATAATTCTTCCCATCTCTATATATAGGGTCTCATTTGCAAGATTAAATAGAGATTAGGGATTTTAATTAGCAAAATTTTCTCTAAATTTTTTAGAGTTATTTCTTCAAATTCAAACCCTAATACTCATCCTTTTGCTATTCCCTTGCAAAATATTTTGAGTGAGTATATCTTGAGAGATCCTACAAAGCTATAACTCTCATTGTGTTTAGTTGTGTGATTGATTTTTTGATTGAGAGTTTAGAAAAAGTTTTTCCCTTGAGAGTTTAGAAAAAGTTTTTCCCCTAGTTTAATTAATAATCTTTGTGTGGGGAAAACTTAGTAACTTGTGAGTCTTAGCATTTGTATTGCAAGACTTCTAAGCTTGTATTTTGATTTGTGAAGTAATATATTTTTACAAGCTTTGACTACAAATATATCTTGTGCTAGATTGTTGAGAAAACTATTTTATGAGATATTTTTTATTACACTTGTTGGAGATATTTGAAACCATGCTTGTGATTGATATGCTTTGATTTATTGTTTCAAAGATTGTTTGAAAATACTCTCTTGTGCTTGATTGAATATTAACATAAGATTGAGTGTTTAACACACATATTGCACAGAGCTTATAAATTCTATTAGTTTGAGG
The DNA here is from genome assembly GCF_029873635.1 of Malania oleifera. Taxonomy (NCBI): domain Eukaryota; kingdom Viridiplantae; phylum Streptophyta; class Magnoliopsida; order Santalales; family Ximeniaceae; genus Malania; species Malania oleifera. Next base: position 116,215,238 of record NC_080420.1, read on the forward strand.
TGCATTGATTAGTGCTTGTGCGTAGTGGTACATATCTGCTTGTGTAAGAAGTATTTCTTTGTACGTAAATTTTTATATCGTTTGTATTCTAGGCGTGGGCCTGAAGAGGGAGACTAGTCCTACTGAATAGTTTTGGATTGACTTAGACCCGATTAGGAAAGTTAGGTGCACCATTCCGGTAAGGTGTGTTTGTAGGTTGAGGTCAACCCTATTAATTGACCTACTTGTAAACGGTGTTGTTCCACTCGTTAAGTGAGTAGTAGTGGAATCCTTGTGCTTGTGAGCCACGGCGGGGATGTAGGCAGTATTGGCCGAACCCTAATAACATATCGTGCGTGTATTTTATATTTCTAAGACTTTATATTCGTGCACGTGTATGTTATATTCGATATATTGTGAGTGTTGCGCATAATTTAATTTCCGCATATTATCTGCGCATTTGAGTTTATGTGTATATAGAAAAATCCTAAGTTGTGAAATACTGTTGTTGGATTGAAATCAACCTAGGAAGTTTTAAATACCCAATTCACTCCCCTCTTTGGAATACACCAAAGTCAACAAAATTATGTTAGTTATTTTAGAAATTCACCTGGTTAAATCATGATATATAATTACTGGAATATTGGATATGAATTTCTGAGTAATTTTATGGGTATGAAAATTATGGTTTATTTATTAAAATTGTAGTGTTTGATTCAATTAGAATTTTGGGGATATTTTGGAATTAGATTAAATTGTGGGGATTTGATCATACTGGTGTTTTTAAATATGTTAAAAATTAAATTTAAATATGGGAAGTGGATCATGCCTGCGTTTTTGTTAGAATTTAATTGGTTAACGAGAGCTTGTGAGCCTAGGGATGTTAGGATAGCAATTTTGGGTTGAGCTGATTGAACTGGAAAATGTAGTTTCAGGGTTTTTGAGCTCTGATTGCCGCAGACATCTGTTTAGGGATCCTAGCAAACACCTTTTCAGTAAGCAGGTAAGGGGAATAAATTATAACAGATATTTTTGGGAAATTAACTGGTTAATTTAAAGTATGTGAAAATGAGAATACTATATATGGTTTTGGAAAACTATGATATAGATATTTCCCTGTGATTATTATATTATGATTATCAGAAAAAAAAAATTGTGTGGCGTGAGGAATGTGAAATAACAGTTTTGTACTGGGAATGTGATCTATACTGAAATATCTGATTTGCACTGAAATATGATAATATGAGATATACTGATTTGTTTTATACAAATATAAAGATATGAGAAACCCAGTTATGTTTTATATAGATATGATGATATGAAATTTATACACATATGTTTTATTGAGAAATGATGAAATGTGATATACAAATATGTTTTTACAGAAATGATGAAATGTGACATACAAATATGTTTTCTATAGAAATGACAATATGTGATATATACAGACATGTTATATACATATATGATGAGAATTATACGAAAATGATGAGAATTATACAAACGTGATGAAATATGAATACGAAAAATGTGAAAATTAGTACTCTAATAGACTAGAGATGTACAAAGAGCACGGTACTGTTGCTAGGAAATGTGTTAGTGCAACCACACGTCTTGGATAGAGTGTGGCTGTAATGACCCAAGAAAATCTATTAGGACCTCGTTGACGAACACAAGGGATTCGTCAACGAGGGTACAAGAGGGCCTCGTTGACGAAGACAAGTTTCGTCGACGAGAAGATACTGAGAGGCTGTTTTCTAAACCCTGAAATTCGTCGACGAGGAGATGGTGTTCGTCGATGAACCTTCTTCATGACCTCGTCGACGAGATGACGTGGCTCGTTGACGAAGGCCAGTGTATAAATAATGTTAAACTCGGATTTTAAGCAGAATTTTCAGCAAAAACTTTACTTTCTCTCTCCTCTTTGGTTTCTCTCCCTTCTCTCTTCGATTCCGGTCCCGTTAGTCGCCGGATTGACGATCTGAGGCCACTACGACACTCCTAGGGAAATTCTCTTCAAGTCTGCTAGAGCGGATCGTCGGTGGGACGGAGTTAGATTTCATCCCAGATTCAGGGTAAGGTTTTTTAAGCAAAATTTGGCTTTTTGTCAGTTATAGGAAATGCAGTAAACGTAAAAATAGTGATATTTTGTTCTAAGATATATGATTTTCAGGGTGTTGAGTGGAGAACCCCGCGGGTGTAAGACCCGTCATAATAGGGGATTTTTAGCAGGAATCAGGTAAGGGAAATATGCTATGCTAGGTAGTTCTAGAATGATTTTCAGTATGAAATGTATATTTTTACCAGGTTATTATTCATAGCAGAACTTTATATAGTTTATCAATAATGAATAATATGTTTTAAATTATTGTGTGGTTTGAGAATATAGATATGGTACAGAAACATGCTTTACAATATTTTTCAGAGTTATGTTTTACAAAATATACAGACAGTGGATATGTTTTATAGCATGATTATACAGTTTACAATACCATGACATACAGATTTACAGTTAATTTCAGAAACTTAGTTGATACAGATACAGTTTACCACAACATCATAGTTAATACAGTTATTACAGAATCATGGTAAAACATATAGTTGTATATAGAGTGTATTATATAGTATCTGACCCTGATGGACCATTACAAATACGGTTTATAGAGCACGTGTAAGGACTCGAACCCAAGTGAGTTCCTACATATAAATTTTTCAGCGGATACAAATAAATCTAAATTATTTTTATTACCAGAGCACTAATTAGTTTTATTACAAATATATGTCTCAACTATTAAAATATAAATTTCTAAAATTCTAAAATATACAAATATATTCTAAATTGTATTATGCTAATTTTTTTATTCTACTCTACTCTTTTTATTCCCACCCATGCACTTGCTACACCAGATTTCTGGTACTCTCTTCAAAATGATCTGAAATGTAAAATAATGATTGGGCTGAGATGATGTTCAGTAAGTAAATAAGATTATTATTAGTATGTGACCAAAATGAACTTTCATAATTTTGTAAAATAATATTTAATACTATAACTTCAAAAATGCTTTTAAAATAAATGTATATTTAAAAATTTTCGCATAAAAACTTTTGCCACCAACTATAACAGCAAAATTTTATAATCATGTACTATAACTGTTAAATAAATCTTTTAACTTTAAAAACTATAATTATAATTTTTAATTATATGTATATATATACTTTTCCTTATACGTTTCGTTTAGATAATCATTTAGGCACAATAATGGCTATGTTCATATAAACTTATACTTTACCTTCAAATCATCAATAATTATGTACACGTAATTAAATATGTATATACATATACTGTAAAAATCACCCTTAAGCCTGTTAATCGTAAGTCATGTTTACTCCTATGACTGGGCTGTGCGGTCCAAAGACTGGACTTAACTGACTGGCCGGTTAAACTAAATCAACGTACATAATCATTAAGTTAGATTTTCCATATTAAACCCTGGTCTGACCCAAGTGTGCACTCAGGAGAAATCCACTACCATATAAAACCACTCTGTAAACAGTGTGGGTGCACTTTGATCTGTTTAAACTTTAAGTTGCGGTACCGAGTATCTGTAACTTTGAACTTTATTTGTCATAAGGGGTTTTAAAAATATTTTTATTATATAATTTGTACAATTAAAATAATATTATGAAAATCTCATTTTTACTCATATTTTTGTAAAATACGCAACGTAAAAAAAATTAACTCATGTAATCTTTACTCATATTTTCGTGAAATATGTAATGTATAAATAAACTCATGTCACACAATTTTCGTGTTAAAAATATTTTCTTGAGTAGAAATTAATGATGTAAAACACCTAAGGGGTTTAGAACATTTTTTACCTTAAAAATAAATGCAAGTATATTAAAGAAAAAAACTAGTATAATTAAATATGCGTAAAAATAAACTCAAAAGAATTTTATGAAACTAATCAACATAATCGAAATTTACTTACAAATAATTTCGGGTATGAATTTTAAATAAAAATATAACATAATTGTAAAAACTCCAAAAAGAGATATAAAAGATTAGTGGATTGATTTCAAAAAAATTAAAATTAAAATTAAAAAAAATAATTAATTAATTAACTAATTAATTAATCGGATTTAAAAGAAAAAGAAAAAAAATCTAATTAAAATTAATTTTTATTTTTATCAATAAAATATATTATTATTATTATTATTAAATTACCTGAAGCTTAACTTCTTGGAAATTGGCATAGCCCCCCCCCCCACATCATCTTCTTCTTCTTTTTTTTCTTTCTTTCTTTTCTTTTCTCTTCTGCGCAGCCTCTGTAATCTCTCTCTCTCTCTCTCTCTCTCTCTCTCCTTGATTTCGTGACGGATTTTCGCCCGATCGAAAATCCGAAGATACCACTGGACTCCATTCGCCGCTACCGTCATTTCTACAGAAGCAGATTGGTGGTAGGAGCGGCGTATGCATATTCCCTGGAGTAAGTCATTTTCTCTTTTTTCTTTAATTTCTTGCAAAATATAAGCCCAATTAACAAACGAATACCACCACGAGAATTTAGGGATGATTCTCTACAAGTCTAGCGGGACGAAATTCTCGTGGGGGTGTCGGGCTAAAACCCTAAATTTGGGGTACGGAGGTTATTAAAGGGCCTATTTTAATTAATTAGCATTAATTTAGAAATACTAAAATATTAAGTATCTAGGACTGAAATAAGATTTCTGGAATTTAGGGTCCGGGTGAGCGTCGCGGGTGTAATTTTGGGACTTGCAGGCAAAATTTGAAAAATTAAGTGGGGATGTTAAATAGTAGTTTAAATATTAATTTGAGGTATATGGAACCTAGGGAAGGCTAGATGAATATTATTTTAGAGAAATAGATTAATTAATCTGAGGAAAATGTAAATTATAGGAGTTAAATTTCGGGTGCTAAGGGCGTAGGATTTGGGTTCTAACGAATTTCTCAGTAGACAGGTAAGGGAATAAATTAAAACAATTATTTTCCATACAAATTATTATTAATTATGAGTAAATTTATTTTCAGAAAAGCATATGCTATATTGTTTATTATGAATGAAATGTGCGATTGGGAAAATACTACTATGATAATTAAAATTTATATGTATGTATGAGGTGCCGGAAAATCATGATTTTAGTATATCAAGTATGACTTTTAACAACATATGTGTGGCATGAATATTATTTTACGTGAAATGTATTATGATATGAAAAATTTTACGAACAAAACATGATTTCAGGTATTATAAAAAGATGAGTTATGTTGTGATGAATTTGACGAATATATGATAAATGATTTATTTTCAGAATATATATATATATATATATATATATATATATATATATATATATATATACATACCTGAAACAATTTTGGTGCGAGGCCATGTATTTATGTTATTGGCATGAGGCCGTATTGATGTTATCGGCACGAGGCCATATTTATGCATGATTTTGGCACGAGGCCGTAATTACTATATTTTCAGCACGAGGCCGTAATGATGTTATATATATGATCATGTATTATATGTTATCACAACCAGGACGTTAGTTTAGTTCAGTTCAGGGGCTCGGTATCGTAGCTATATTGTAGATCAAATATCTACGTCAGATTAGTGCTAACCATCCCATGAGGGGATGAGAGATGGATAGTCGATGTGGCTTTCAGTAGAGTGTGGACGTCCACCTGGCAGTCTGGACCAGGGTGTGGCGGGCTCATCGTATTTACAGACATATTTGAATCGACAGTGGTCGGCCAGCCATTATCGGGTTCCTCCTTCGGGCTGCACAACCCGTCATGGGGGGTAATACATTACACCAGCTAGCTATTCATCCTGGGTTTGTTTTCAGTATTATCAGTATAACAGATGTTTTATGTATGATATGACTTACTAGAAAATAGGAAAGCATGTGATTTTTCAGTATGGTATGATGAACGTTTATGAAATATGAAATGTACTGTATACGTATAATTGCATTAAATATTCATGTTGCTACACAGCTGTATTTAGTTTACTTTCCCTTACTAAGAAGTGTCTCACCCCCAAACTTAATTAATTTTTCAGGAGCCCCTGAGAGACTGCCGGGTCAAGGCCGCCGTTGAGCTAGTGAGATTACCCTGTGAGAAGGGTAAGATTTTGTAGTAGGGTTAGAGTTATTTTGTGTTCGACCCTAGAGATATTTTGATGTATATGAGGATATATAGAAGTACAGTTTTATAATGTTATAGAAAGCTCTGGTATTATGCTTTATGGATGGATGTTTGGATTTTATGTTTATTACTGTGTAGAATTCCACTGTGTTTGACAGGTGTCCCCGCTACCCATGGGTTTGGGTTGACCATTTGATCTATTATGTGACATTTTATGTTAAGAAATTAAGGGACGTTACATTTGGTATTAGAGCCTAGGATACTAGGTTCTGTAGACTCTAGAGTGCAGCAGTAATAATATTAGAGTATAGGATAAGGGGATTTGCGATCTAGTTTTGTAGTCTAAATGCAGGACTTCCGTGGTGGTTTGTGTGATTTTCCTGAGGTGATGACTTTAGGAAATTCATTGTAAACTATCGTCGAGTTGGGTATCTAGGTTGCAAGATTGAACCTTGAATTAAGATCAATAGTGGCGAGTTAATGAGGAAAATATACCATATGAGCTGAGTGATATGTATAGAGAATGAGGTTTTGAATTTAAGTTACATGTTTTTCAGGATGGACCTTGGTGGCAATAGTGCCCACGCCAGTGGAAGTGAGGGTGCTGGACCCTCGGGCGCTGCAGGTAGTGATTTAGATGCCGTTTTACGTAGCGTAGCACAGTAAGTGATGGTAGAGATTGCTAGAAGTTCAAAGGGACAGGGTGGTTTTTCTAGAGGCCACAGTAGCTCGATAGAGAAGTTCATAAAAATGAATCCTCCAGCTTTCTTAGGGGGAACGGATCTTGTAGTCGTTGAGAATTGGGTGCAGAAGATAGAGAAAATATTTGCAGTGCTGCAGTGTTCTAAGGAACAGAGGGTATTATTTGCCACATATAAATTGACTGGAGAGGCTGAGAGGTGGTGGTCGGCGGTGAGAGTATTAGAGTAGCAGAGGATTGTACCTTTAGAGATGACGTGGGAACGGTTTAAAGAAACATTCTTCGACATATATTTTCCAACCTCTTCTAGGGAGGCTAAGATTGAGGAGTTCTTGAATCTGAAGCAGGGACAGCTATCAGTGCAGCAGTACGCGGTGAGGTTCATTGAGCTATCTCTCTTCGCCCCGTACATCATTCCAAATGAAGCGAAGAAGGTACGACAGTTTGAAAGAGGTTTGAGGAGAGAAATTTATAAGCAGATATTGATTCTGAAGTTGCAGGATTTTACTGAACTAGTGGATAAAGCCACTATAGCAGATATTGGAGAACGGTTGGAGGCTGAGGAGCAGAGACAGAAGAAAAGGTCTACACCTTCTGCTTCCCAACAGGGAGTTGGTCGTGCCGCGTGGAAGAGAGGTGGCTATTATAGGGACCGGAGACAGAAAACCGGGTATCATGGTTTCCAGGGTGTTCAGCCATCTCCAACTTGCCTATCTTGTGGGAAGAGACACCTGGGAGAGTGTCGTGCTGGGTGAGGTGTCTGCTATAGGTGTGGGGAGCCAAAACATATGATGAGGGAGTGTCCGACACAGACTGGTACTACTCCTAGACCTGCCTGAGGAGGTTATCAAGTTCCATGAGGAGGCTAATAGAGGAATATGGCCCCAGCCAGAGTTTTCGCTTTGACGTCAGGAGATGCTGAGGCGGCAGGAGATGTGATGACAGGTACTGTTTCAATACTGTCATTTAAAGCTATTGTTTTGTTTGATTCTGGGGCGACGCATTCGTTTATCGCCCGGGATTATGTTAAATTGTGTGGGTTTGAGTCTCAGCGGTTAGAAATTAGTTTGTCTGTTGCTACGCTGACTAGGGCCGTAGGGGTATGTAAAAAAGTACTCAGGGACTGTCCAGTGGATAATTCAGGGGAGGTCTTTGTTAGCTAATCTGGTGGTTTTAGACATGCATGGGTTTGAGGTAATCTTGGGCATGGATTGGCTAGCTGCCCACTATGCTAACATTGATTGCCATCAGAGAGTGGTAGTATTCAAACCTCCAGAGGGACAAGAGTACAGATTCGTGGGATCATGTGTGCGCACCCCACCTCAGTTTTTATCTGCTATTCAGGCGCATAGATGGCTATCAAAAGGCTGTCAGGGATATTTAGCCTATGTGAAGGTTGTATCAGAAGGGGAACTGAGGGTGGAGGATATCCTAGTGGTGAGGGATTTTCCTGATGTATTCCCCGAGGATTTGCCAGGACTATCTCCTGATCGTGAGGTAGAGTTCATTATTGATCTGATTCCAGGGATAGCGCCGATTTTGAAGGCGTCATATAGAATGACACCAGAAGAGCTGAAAGAATTGAAAGAGCAGTTGCAGGAGCTGTTAGATAAGGGGTTTATTCGGCCTAGTGTGTCACCCTAGGGAGCACCGATTTTGTTTGTGAGGAAGAAGGATGGCTCGATGAGATTGTGCATCGACTATTGAGAAATAAATAAAGTAACTATCAAGAATAAATACCCGCTCCCGCGTATCGATGATTTGTTTGACTAGTTATAGGGGACACAGATCTTTTCGAAAATAGATTTACGCTCCGGGTACCATCAGGTGAAAGTTAGGGCGGAAGATGTTCTGAAGACGGCATTTAGAACACGGTATGGTCATTATGAATTTCTAATTTTGCCGTTTGGGTTGACGAATGCTCCTGCAGTGTTTATGGATCTTATGAACAAGGTTTTTCACCAGTACTTGGATCAGTTTGTGGTAGTATTTATTGATGATATACTGGTGTATTTGAAGAGTCCAGAGGAGCATGAGGAGCATCTGAGTATAGTATTGCAGGTGTTGCGAGAGAAGAAGCTATATGTGAAGCTCAAGAAGTGTGAGTTCTGGCTGGAACAGGTTACCTTCCTTGGACACGTTATATCCAAGGGTGGTATTTCTGTTGATCTGAGTAAGATTGAGGCGGTAGTAGACTGGGTACGACCAAAGAACGTGCACGAGATCAGGAGTTGCCTGGGATTGGCTGGGTACTACCGCAGGTTTGTTGAGGGCTTCTCTAGATTGTCAGGTCCGTTGACCAGATTGACCAGGAAAGGAGCGAAGTTTGAGTGGTCTGATGAATATGAATAGAGCTTCCAGGAGTTGAAGTAGCGACTCATCGCTGCGCCTGTGTTGACAATACCTTCAGGAGAAAAGGGTTTCGTAATTTATAGTGATGCATCCTATAAAGGGCTTGGATGTGTATTGATGAAGCGGGGGAGAGTAATAGCCTATGCCTCACAACAGTTGAAAGAATATAAGAACAACTACCCTACCCACAATCTAGAGTTGGTGGCGGTTGTTTACGCGCTGAAAATTTGGAGGCATTATCTATATGGGGGTAGGTGTGAGATATTTACTAACCATAAGAGTCTAAAGTATTTCTTCATGTAGAAGGAATTGAATATGAGGCAGAAGAGATGGTTGGAGCTAATAAAGGATTACGACTGCACTATTTGCTACCACCTGGGAAAGGCTAATGTGGTTACTGATGCTTTGAGTCAAAAATTAGTGGATTCATCTGTATCTGCAGTGAAAATTCAGCATTTGATCCAGATGGATCTGAAGAGGCTCGGTGTGGAGTTGGTAGAGGCCGATCCCCAGGCGTTCATTGCTGACTTGATTTTGCAGCCGACTCTATAGGAAATGATTAAAGCAGCCTAGAGGAATGACGTAGAACTAGTAGAGCTTATGGGAAAGGTACAGGATGGTCAGGAACCAGAGTTCAACATTTCAGATGATGGAGCCTTGAGGTTTTGTACCAGGATATGCGTTCCTGCTGATCCTGAGATCAAGAGGGTTATTCTGGAGGAAGCGCATTGGTCCCTATATACTGTACATCTAGGTAGCACTAAAATGTACAGGGATCTTTGAGAGACCTTCTGGTGGAGCAATATGAAGAAGGAGATAGCTCAGTATGTGGATCAGTGTTTGACGTGCCAGCAAGTGAAGGCTGAGCATCAAAGACCGGCAGGATCGTTGCAGTCACTTCACATTCTTGAGTGGAAGTGGGAGCATATAGCGATGGATTTCGTCCCAAGATTACCGCCAGCATTACATGGACATGACGCTATTTGGGTAGTGGTGGATCAATTGATGAAGACTGCCCACTTTTTGCCAATCAGAGTTAGCTACTCCTTGGACAGATTGGCTGAGTTAGACATCCAGGAGATAGTTAGACTCCACGGCATCCCAGTGTCCATAGTTTCAGATAGAGACCCACGGTTCACATCTCGTTTTTGGAAGAGTCTGCAAGGGGCCATGGGTTCTTAGTTGTCGTTTAGTGCAAATTTTCATCCTTAGACAGATGGACAGACAGAGAGGACGATACAGATTCTGGAGGATATGCTGCGAGCATGTGTGATGGACTTTGGAGGCCGTTGGATACAGTATTTGCCACTGGTTAAGTTTGCATATAACAACAGCTACCAGGCCAACATTGGGATGACACCATGTAAGGCACTTTATGGCAGGAGGTGCCGATCCCCGTTGTACTAGGATGAGGTTGGAGAGAGACAGGTATTGGGGCCAGAGCTGGTACAGCAGACTCAGGATAAAGTCAGACTCATCAGAGACAGAATTAGGACAGTGTAGAGCCGGCAAAAGAGTTATGCTGATACTCGTCGGCGAGAATTGGAGTTTGACACAGGAGATCATGTATTCCTAAAGGTGGCACCGCTGAAAGGTGTTATGAGGTTCGGGAGGAAGGGTAAGCTGAGCCCTAGGTATATTGGACCATTCGAGATTCTTGAGAGAGTGAGTCCAGTTGCCTATCGTTTGGCATTACCACCGGTCCTATTAGGATCCATGACATATTCCACGTTTCTATGCTGAGGAAATACGTCCCAGACCCCTCCCAAGTGATTATGAAGCACTAGAGTTGAGAGACACTTTAGCTTATGAGGAAGTGCCAGTGCGGATTCTTGACTGGAAGGAACATGAGCTACGCACGAAGAAGATTCCACTGGTAAAAGTTCTGTGGCGCAACCATGCCATTGAGGAGGCTTCCTAGGAACTAGATGATCAGATGCGCCAGAGATATCTGCACTTATTCAGTGGAGTTTAAAGAATAATATTATGTAGTTTTTGTTTGTATTGTGTAACATAGGATAGATAGTGTTTTTAGTTTTTCAAACGTGAATGGTTTTGAGAGAATTTTGAATGGTTGTAATTTCCCAGAGCCCTCGTTGTAACCACGGTATTCCTTACCCATAAGTGAGGGTAATTAATAAAATTGGAAGTGTTTTCGCTAAGGAAGGGAAATAGGGGAATGACAAATTTTAAGGACGAAATTTTTATAAGGAGGGGAGAATGTAAAAACCCCAAAAAGAGATATAAAAGATTAGTGGACTGATTTCCAAAAAAAAAATGAAAAAAAAAATTAATTAATTAACTAATTAATTAATCGAATTTAAAAGAAAAAGAAAAAAATTAATTAAAATTAATTTTTATTTGTATTAATAAAATATATTATTATTATTATTATTATTATTAAATTACCTCAAGCTTGAAGCTTCAGGTAACTTCTTGGAAATTGGCATAGCCCCCCCCCCCCCCCCCCACATCATCATCTTCTTCATCTTTTTCTTTCTTTCTTTTTTTTTCTTTTCTTTTCTCTTCTGCGCAACCTCTGTAATCTCTCTCTCTCTCTCTTCTTTTATTCTCTCTCCCTCTCTCCTCGATTTCGTGACGGATTTTCGCCCGATCGAAAATTCGAAGATACCACTGGACTCCATTCGCCGCTGCTGTCATTTCTACCAGAGCGGATCGGTGGTAGGGGCGGCGTAGGCGTATTCCCTGGGGTAAGTCATTTTCTCATTTCTCTTTAATTTCTTACAAAATATAAGCCCAATTGACGAACGAACACCACCACGAGAATCTAGAGATGATTCTCTACAATTCTAGCGAGACGGAATTCTCGTGGGGGTGTTGGGCCAAAACCCCAAATTTGGGGTACGGGAGTTATTAAGGGATTTATTTTTAATTAATTAGTATTAATTTAGAAATGCTAAAATATTAAGCATCTGTGACTAAAGTAAGATTTCTAGAATTTAGGGCCCAAGTGAGCGCCGCGGGTGTAATTTTGGGACCCGCAGGAAAAATTTGAAAAATTAAGTGGGGATGTTAAAAATAGTTTAAATATTAATTTGAGGTATATGGAGCCTAGGGAAGGCTAGATGAGTATTATTTTGGAGAAATAGATTAATTAATCTGGGAAAAATGTAAATTGCAGGAGTTAAATTTCGGGCGCCAAGGGCATAGGATTTGGGTCCTGACGAATTTCTCAATAGCCAGGTAAGGGAATAAACTAAAACAGTTATTTTCCATGCAAATTATTATTAATTATGAGTAAATTTATTTTCAGAAAAGCATATGCTATATTGTTTATTATGAATGAAATGTGCAATTGGGAAAATACTACTATGATGATTAAAATATATATGTATATATGAGGTGCCGAAAAATCACGATTTTAGAATATGAAGTATGACTTTTAACAGCATATGTGTGACATGAATATTATTTTACGTGAAATGTATTATGATATGAAGGATTTTACGAACAAAGTATGATTTCAGGTATTATGAAAAGATGAGTTATGTTGTGATGAATTTGACGAATATATGATAAATGATTTATTTTCAGAATATATATATACATACCTGAAAAAATTTTGGCGCGAGGCCATGTATTTATGTTATCGGCATGAGGCCGTATTTATGTTATCGGCACGAGGCCGTATTTATGTATGATTTCGGCATGAGGCCGTAATTACTATATTTTCAACACGAGGCCGTAATGATGTTATATATATGATCATGTATTATATGTTATCACAACCAGGATGTTAGTTTAGTTCAGTTCAGGGGCTTGGTACCATAGCTATATTGTAGATCAGATATCTACGTCAGATTAGTGCTAACCATCCTACGAGGGGATGAGAGATGGATAGTCGATGTGACTTTCAGTAGAGTGTGGACGTCCACCTGGCAGTCCGGATCAGGGTGCGGCGGGCTCATCGTACTTACAGACATATTTGACTCGGCAGTGGTTGGCCAGCCATTGTCGGGTCCCGCCTTCGGGTTGCACAACCCGTCATGGGGGCTAATACATTACACCAGCTAGCTATTCATCCTGGGTTTGTTTTCAGTATTATCAGTATAACAGATGTTTTATGTATGATATGACTTACTAGAAAATACGAAAGCATGTGATTTTTCAGTATGGTATGATGAACGCTTATGAAATATGAAATGTACTATATACGTATAATTGCATTAAATATTCATGTTGCCACACAGCTATATTTAGTTTACTTTCCCTTACTGAGAAGTGTCTCACCCCCAAACTTAATTAATTTTTCAAGAGCCCCTAAGAGACCGGCGGGTCAAGGCCGCCGTTGAGCTAGTGAGATTACCCTGTGAGAAGGGTAAGATTTTGTAATAAGGTTAAAGTTATTTTGTGTTCGACCCTAGAGATATTTTGATGTATATGAGGATGTATAGAAGTACAGTTTTATAATGTTATAGAAAGCTCTGGTATTATGCTTTATGGATGGATGTTTAGATTTTATGTTTACTACTGCGTAGAATTCCGCTGTGTTTGACAGGTGTCCCCGCTACTCACGGGTTCAGGTTGACTATTTGATCTATTATGTGACATTTTATGTTAAGAAATTGAGAGACGTTACAATAATCAAATTTACTTATCTCTTCTTTACCCTTGTGCTATGAACACAATGACTATCTCTAAGAAATGAGATCGGAAAGAGTGGGTGAGTGAGAAATTACTCAAAAATTGTCTCTCCACCACTAATTCTTTCACTCACTAATCTTTCCTTTCCTTTGAAAATTTTTATGAAAAATGAAGGTTGAGAGCTTCCTATTTATAAAAAAATTTTGGGGAAAAATATAGAATTTGTAAAAGTATAAGGAGAGGGGTGAAATTATAATTTTTTTTTTTAAATTAAAGAATGGGTAAGGGATGGGCTAGGTATGGGTTGAGTATGGAATAGGGATGGAGGCCATGTGGGAGTACTTGCCACCACTCCCCTTTAATTAATTTTTAATTAATTACCTAATTAATTAATTATTTTATTTTTTTTAATTTTTTTAAATCATTATTATTATTATTATTATTATTATTATTATTATTATCATTTTTAAGTCATGTTTTAGTATTAATTTTTTTAAAGAATTAAATTCGAATTTCGAAAACTCATGTGGGCCACACACAACTTCGAAACCCAAGTGAGTCATACGTAACTCCGTTAGTCCTCACATGATTTTATGAGGCCCATATAGTTTCAGGACTCATGTGGATCCCACACGACTTCAGGACTCATGTGGGTCCCAAATAGGATACTTATATTATTATTATTATTATTATTATTATTATTATTATTATTTTACCATGTATTTCTACAAATTATGTCTGTCAAAATACTATTTTATGTATATGTATTTATTTACGTGTACAAATAGTGTCTATTCTATTTATCCTATGAAATTCCATTTTTGACTAGGCCGACCTCCAGGAAGCGACTGAGTCGCAATGATCTTTGAGCACTCGCTAAGACAAGGTCTTTCTTAGGCATCAAATATGTAATCAATGATCCTACAAAAAATAATTCTGTATTGATATTGACTTAATAACCATTATTATTATTATTATTATTATTATGCTTTAATCATATATATATTTTTGGGTCATCACAGCACGGTATCGTTGCTATATACAGAATAGGGTGCAACCGCCTATTTAGATAATACATGGTAGGTAGGTCAATCGTTGCCCACGTGTGGACGGGCTCCCCATCAGATATGGGTTGAGGAAGGCTGATCAAACTGACGGAGTATAGTGGTTTAACCTGGTTGGCCAACCAGGTTAGATCCTGCCTACGGGCCGTACAACCCTGTCATGAGGGATTAAATCACGACATACAATTATCCATCCAGTGAAGTTTTCAGTAATTATTATGTATGTACAGTTTCACAAAAACAAGGAATATACGTATATATATGTTAAAAGTATTATGCATAGAAATTTAAAATATTGATATGTTAAGCAACATAGAAGAAGGGGGGTGATTTATATTACTTGAATTGCATTTACAGATTCAGTTGTTCATGATTATATAGAAACAAATTTTCATAGTATTGTAACTTATTTGCCACACACTAGCAATAGTATATTTCATCTTACTGAGCGCTGTCTCATCCCATTCAATTAATATATTTTTTTAGGTGATCCAGTTAGGCAAGTAGATCAGGCTCGCAGATAGAGGAGGTTACAGTTCAGGCTTATCAGTAGAGTGAGTATTTTAGGAAGGTTACTCAGTTGAGGGTATTTTGGGAAACAGTCATATATGTATATTTTGGGAACATTTTAGCACTCTAGTATTGTATATTTTCTTGATTGTGTTTATATGAATTCCGCTTCTCGTTACTTAGGTTGATGGTTTGACTTAATCTAGTAGGTATTAGAGCATTATAAATTTCATAGTATAAAAAAAAAAAAAGACATAGAACTAGAAAATAAATAGCAGGTCATTATAGTGGCGGTGACAGTCGATTGGGCCTGCGAAGAGTATAGTTACCCCCTTGGGGTCTGGACCAGGATTGGATAGGCCAATCGTACTACAGATGCATACAGTTTTGATCTAACCTGGTAGGCCAACCGCGCTTAGGTCCCGCCTTCAAGCCGCATAACCCGATAATGTGGGGCGAATATATGACGATGTGATATGAATGTCCTTAGGATGGTTCCTCATTACAAATGCAATAATTGTATGTCACAGATATGATAAACAACCATGAGTTACAGACGGGTAGTGTTATATACTGGTGGATACTCATGAGCTAGAACTTGAATATGAGAAATGAAAGCTTGTGAAACTATGTTTATATGATTATGAGTACACATCCATATGTTTTTATCAGTTGATATAATTACTTAAATGAATGTGTTATGATATATCAAAACTCATGTTGCCACATACTATCAATAATTTATTCCAACTTATTTAGAGGTGCCTCACCCAAAATTTAAACATTTCAGGAAATCAGGACAGACAAGTGGTGCGAGCTCCAAGATAGTGGAGATCTAGTACCCTAGTATTCAAGGTAAGTGTTTTAGAGTTTGAGATATGTTCTGTATAACCCTAGAGTATTTTATGGATTTCTGGGGATGTATATGTATATGTGTGGAGGTTGTACTTTGGTATTGTATATGGGACTCAGACACTTTATGTATTTCGCTACATGGATAGTATGTTTTGATGGACAGATTTCTCGGTACCCCACTTAGGGCGGGGTCATGTTGATATATGATATCAGAAATGTTTGTTAGATGATTGATTATTATTGTTTATGATTGTATTGGAAAAAAATGGTAGAAAATCGGGTCGTCACAATGTATCTTTTAAAAGGGATTGTGTGGATTTATATGGATTGATGGTAAATGGGTTGTAGATAGACTCGTTATGCTAATCTCTATCAGAGATGCAAAGATAAGGATGATGAGAATCATAGATATTGTAGAGAGAGGGAAAAAGATAGGGAGGTGAAGTGGCTTGGATTAGAAGAGATTAGGAGAGATATAGAGGGAAGAGAATAAGGGGAGAAGAAAGTGAGAAAAAGAGAGATTGAGAAAGGGGAAGAAGACACTAGGTCCGTTTAGTATTGTGCTAATTGTATTATGTGTGTAAATTGGTTAAGGGATGTCTTATAAGATACTTCTACCCCTATTTATTCCTTTGGAGTTTGGGTCAAACTTACATAATTCTAAGATTACAAATCATAAACTCAAGCTATAAATCCTAATCATAAATTCAATTATTTCTAAACATCAAAAACCATATCATAAATTAAAACCGTTTTAAACATTAAACTCTTAATTATTACGGTTAACATTCATACTTGTCCAATGTTTATTTATTATCCTAGATGAATGGGGTGATATTTGTCGCTTGGTTACTTCACGATCTCCATTGCCTGGATGTCCACTTTGATCTTCTCGCCTTGCTTGGTGATTAGGTGATCAGCATGCCTAATGGTCACTTGTAGCCTAGTTAGGCTTTTACTTGGTATTCCTAGTTGCCCTAAATGATATGTTGACAGGCGTAAATGAAGGAGTGAAATATTTGCACTAAAAGTATGACCACTAAATCTTTATGTTTTGAAAACTATATTAAATTATAACTTATTAATTTATAGGGCAAGCATGCTAGAAAGATTGAAATACTTGCACAAAAAGTAATCAAAATAGAATATTAACTAATTTTTATTAGTATTCGTAAAAAGTTAAAGGGTTATTCCCTTTTTGCTAGCAACGAAAACGTCAAATCTACACTTTGCATATTCACCTTATAAGGTCTTGTTGGGATTAGTTAAGTCATAAAATTTGTATGGGATGTAATCTAATTAGTTAATATTTTGATTTAATTAATTATTTTGTGATTATTTTATTATTTTTAGTACCTCTTATTCATAAAAAAAATAATAGAGTTACTATTTTACATATTTTTGAAAACACAAGGGAGTTTAATAGTAATAATGAAACCACAAGATACCTCACTATTTTAAAGTTAAACCATAGGATAAAATATTGGATATCGCATCGGGATTGCATCTTAGTTGATACCCAATAAACCAATAATGTTGCGACACTTATATTGTGAATTTATTTCCATCCAAAATTTTTAAGAGTGCACATGCAATGCGCATGACGTAATTTTGCACTATGGGCTCAATATATAATTGTACATAGCTCGTACATAAAAAACTTTTAGGCTCCATTTGGATTAAGAATTCCATTTTTTTGGGGGGGGGGGGGGAGAGAAAGGAAAAATATGCCTAAAATAAACCAGCCAATAAGTGTGATGACCCGAATAATAATGGTATTTAAATAATAAAGAGGAAGGGAAATCATCAGGGCCTCGTCGACGAACACAGGGGATTTGTTGATGAGGGTATAAGAGGACCTTGTCGATGAAGACAGGATTCGTCGACAAGAAGATACCGAGAGAGGATTTTGGGGAGTCTGAAATTTGTCGACGAAGGTGCAGGTTCGTCGATGAACTTTCTACAGGACTTATCGACGAGGTGACATATCTCGTCGACGAATCTAGTCCTATAAATATCAAAAAACCGGATTTAAACGTCAAAATTTAGAAAAATCTCACTCTCCATTCGGTTTCTCTCCCTTCTCTCTTTGATTCTGGCTTCATCGCTCGCCGTATTGACAATCTGAAGCCACCACAACGCTCCTAGAAAAGTTCTCTACATATCTGCCGGAGCGGATCGTCGGTGGAACTCCATTGAAAATCATCCCTGAGTTGAGGTAAGACTTTTTAAGCCAAATTTGGTCCTATTGTAGTTATAGGAAATGATAGTCGCATGAAAATATTGAAGTTTAGTACTGAGAGTTTTCATTTTCAGGATATTGATTAGGAAATCTTACGGGTGTGAGTCCGAAATTTATAGGGGCTTTTCTCAATAGCCAGGTAAGGGAATAAACTAAAACAATTATTTTCCATGCAAATTATTATTATGTATGAGTAAATTTATTTTTAGGGAAGCATGTATTATATATGTATATTACAAAGGAAATGCACGTTTAGGAAAATACTGCTATTATGTTGAAATGTATATATATGTATGAGATGTCAGAAATTATGATTTTAGAATACAATATATGGTTTTATACAGAAAATGTGTGGCATGAATATTACTTTACGTGAAATGTATTACGATATGACTTTGTTACGAATAAAGCATGTTTTCAGGAATATGAAATGTTGCAGTACAAATGATGTTGAAAATACATGATAATTGATTTATTTTCAGAATTATATATATATGAAATGATTTCGGCACGAGGCCGTATATATGAAATGATTTTGGCACGAGGCTGTATTTATGAAATGATGAAAAATGCTATAATATCATGTATTATATATTATCAGAACCCGGATGTTAGTTTAGTTCAGTTCAGGAGCACGGTATTGTAGCTTATATATCATATATCTATAATTAGATTGGTGTTAACCACCCCATGAGGGGGTGGGAGATGGATAGTCGAAGTGACTTTCAGTAGAGTGTGGACGTTTACCTAGCAGTCCGGATTAGGGTGTGGCGGGCCCATCGTACTTACAGACATTTTTTGACTAGGTAGTGGTCGGCCAGCCATTGTCGGGTCTCGCCTTTGGGCTGCACAACCCGTCATGAAGGGTAATACATGACATTAGCTAACTATTCATCCTGGGTATGTTTTCAGTATTATCAGTTATAACAGACGTTTTATGAACGATATGATTTATTAGCAAATATGAAAGTGTATGATTATTCCACCATGTGATGATGTATGTTTTTAGATATATGTAATGTATTGAGTATGTATAACTGCACTAAATATTCATGTTGCCACATAACTGTATTTAGTTTATTTTCCCTTACTGAGAAGTGTCTTACCCCTGAACATTAAATGATTTTCAGGAAACCCAGAGAGACCGGTGGGTCAGGGCCGCCCCTGAGTGAGTTGAGCTTCCCTACTAGAAAGGTAAGCGTTGATCTAGGATCAATTGATTTTGTTGTATGATCCTAGAGTTATTTTGATGTTTTGAAGATTGTATATAAATACATTATTTTGGTGATGTAGTGAACTCTAGTATTAGGTATATTATGTATTCTATGGTTTTGAGAATGTGATTTATATTTACTGCTGCTTAGGTTTCCGTTGTGATTGACAGGTGTCCCCGTTACCCACGGGTTCGGGTTGTCTTTTCTATTTATTATATTTTATTTTATATTAAGATTTTTTTTAAGGTCGTTACAATAAGAGCGAGTTAACACCTAGCCCGCACCTCCCAAGTCAAACCTTCTGGTGAGAGCAATCAACTCCAAGCCAATAAAAAGGAGGAGAGATCCATGCTAGTGGCTTAAATAGTCGAGTGATGTGCGCAGACACTTTGTGACCCAGGAGTGATTCACGCCCCCACGCAATAAAAACGGATCAACCCAAGGGTAAACTCTAGTCCTTATAAGAAGGGATTTAGGGAAGAGGCTAAGGTAAGTCATACAACCCATTCCACTATTGCATTCAGCCTCTCTAGAGCATTCCCCTTACTTAGGCATCAGAGTGATCCCCCGGAGTACAGCCCGAGTCCTCCAAGCCTTTCTGTTTCTATCCTTTTCAGGTCATCGGAGATTTGAGAGCAGTCTTATTGGTCATCATCGATTTTATCCCGCAACAGTTGGCGCCGTATGTGGGAATTGCTTCAGAGAGGCACTCATCTTGCTCTCGACCTCTGACGTTCAAAAAATGCCAACCACACACGACTCTAACTCTGGCCCTGCCAAAAAGGAGTCTCCCCAGTCCATCCACTCCACACCCGTAGAACCCTCAGGAGTCACCAGAGAAGAGTTCCTTGCCTTCCAGAAGAAAATGGAGGATATGTTCAACCTACTCCTACAACAAAAGAGTCAGGAAGGACATGTCCCCCATCAACAACAGGTGAGTCCCGATCCACCTAAGAAAGTAGATAAACCAAAGGAGAGTGAGGATAAAACCTTCCCGATCAAGAAGGTAGAAGATGCAAATAGCGTAGATATCAACCAACAAAGGTCCTTGGAGCTGGAGGAAAGGATCAAGAAAATTGATCAAATAGAAAAAAATGATGAAAGAGGGCAATACCAACCTTTTCTATGGGGAAGCATCTCTAAAGTCCTCAGAGCCGCCGTTCACTAGAGAAGTGATGGAGGTCCCACTACCGAGCAGATTCAAGATGCCTACTTTTGAAAGGTACTAAGGTCTCTCCGATCCAATCGACCACTTGGATACCTTCAAGGTGTTGATGCAGTTGCAAGGCGCCCCTGATGCCATTATGTGCCGAGCTTTTGCCACAACACTTAAAGGTAGTGCCAAAGATTGGTACCGGACCCTGCGACCTAGATCGATTGTCTCCTTTTCGGAGATGGAGCAGCTGTTCACCGGCCACTTCCTCAGTAGTCTGAGGATTGTCAAAACCACAACCCACCTGATGAGCATGGTCCAGGAAGAGAAGGAGACATTAAAGAAATTCATGCATCACTTCAACATCGTGACCCTGGAGATCTGCAAGTTAGACATGGGGGTGGCTTTGACAGCTCTAACCACGACCCTTCAGCCCAAAAGCTTCCTGTACTCTTTAGAGAAGAAGCCGCCGATTGATATGGGAGAACTGATGGCTCGAGTGCAAAAGTACATCAACCTAGAAGAGATGATGGACACCAGGGGAAATTGCATCAAGCTGAAAAGGAAAGGTAATAGTCGGGAGATGGGAGAATCCTTTAGATCCATAAAGAGACAAGAGACTAGTGCGCTGCTCACCAGCCCTAGGATGAGAGGGCAACCCAGTAAGTTCTCCACCTATACACCCCTAAATGTGCCGCATTTTGAAGTACTGATGCAGATAAGGAAAAAGGACTATGTCTCATGGCCTGAACCCATGTGAACCCCTTTACATAAACGAAACATGTCCAAGTTTTGTCAATTCCACAGGGATTATGGGCATGACACGGACGAATGTATTTAGCTGAAAAATAAGATTGAAGCCTTGATAAAAAGGGGATACCTGTCAAGATTTCTAAAGAAAGAAGATCCACAAAGGGAACCCCGCAAGCAGAGGAGACCCAAAGGGGACGAAAAAGAAGAACATGTCATAGGGGAAATTATGGTGATCTTCGGAGGATCCGTTAGTGGAGGAGATAGCGGAGGTGCTCGCAAAAGGTATGCTAAACAGGTACTCTCAACGGAGAAAGGGGAACCAAGTAGCAAAAAAAACAAGCAAGATGATGATATCATCTTTGATAGCGGAGACGAAGAAGGAGTACAATAGCCACACGACGACACCTTGGTACTCTCCCTACTGGTGGCAATTTACAAAGTTAGACGCGTATTGGCAAATAACGGGAGCTCGGCAAACGTTATGTTCTGGTCAATACTTGAGGGAATGAAGATCGGTAAGGAACGACTCTAACCAATCTCAACCCTCCTGGTTGGGTTCGGTGGAGATGTAGTCCATCCCATGGAAACGATCACACTATTGGTAACAATGGGGATGACCCCACAGCAAGTTACTTCTCGGACAGAGTTCCTGGTGGTCGATCGACCTTCAGCATACAATATCATATTGGGCCGACCTTTGCTTAATGCAGTTCGGGCTATAACATTGACGTCCCACCTTAAGATGAAATTCCATACTCCACACGGGACAGGGGTGGTTAAGGGATATCAAGCAGCAGCTCGGAACTGCTACATAATGGCCCTAAAAGGAAAGATGGAGGTAAGAGAAACCCTAACTGTGGAAGACCTAGAGGTAAGGGGGGAATACCCCCAAATTAGCACAGTGGATGAAGACATCATGCGCATACCTTTAAATGGCCACCAAGAGAGGTGCGTATAGATCGGGAGTCACCTACCTAACGCCTTGAGAGCCGAGCTAAGCGAATTGCTGAACGAATTCGTAGATGTGTTCGCCTAGTCAGTCGAAGACATGCCGAGCATTGATCTTGCCTTCATAGAGCACAGGTTGCAGGTTGACCCCAACCACCGACTTGTGAAATAGAAGAAAAAGAGTTTTGCCATGGAGCGAATCAAGGTAATTGATGAGTAGGTGATGAAGCTGGTCCAAGCCAACTTTGTCAGGAAGGTAAACTACTTGGAATGGCTAAGCAACGTGGTTTTAGTGAAGAAATCGAACGAAAAATGGCGCACCTGCATTGACTTCATAGAACTAAATAAGGCATGTCTGAAGGATAGCTTCCCTCTCCCTCGAATCGATCAGCTAGTGGATTCGACTTCCGGACACGAACTCCTCAGCTTTATGGATGCCTACTCGAGATACAATCAGATCCCAATGCATCGAGCTGACGAAGAGAAAACATCTTTTATCACCGAGAGGGGGCTGTACTGCTACTGAGTAATGCCCTTCGAACTAAAAAATGCAGGAGCCATGTATCAGATATTGGTGAACAGGCGTGAGAAATGTTAAGTTTATTTTATCTTGAAAATTTGAGGTCTAGGACTTCCGAAGCCACCTTTGCATTTTAAGTAAATTCAAATTCACTTTCCCAAAATTATTAAATTGAAACCGTGTATTTGAATTTGAGAGATGTTATGCATATTAATTATGTTTGAAAGCCCTTACCTATTACACATATCTTGCCTTTGCCAATATTTATAAAGTCAAAAGTCATACCTCATTTAGAGTCCTTTCTACCAATAAACTCTAACCAGAATATACATATATATATATTGAAAGAAGGATAAACAAATGTCATTTTATATGAAATTTTTTTAAAAAATTAAAATAAATAAATTATATATTTTAAACAGCTGACTCGTGAATTATTAAACGGGCGGGTTAAAATTGGTGCATGTGTGACCCATTTAACATTGACCCTTTTATGACTGGCCCGTTAACAACTCGCCCGTCCGCTTGTTTTGCCACCCTGCTAGAGTTAGAACACTAAAAAGTAAGTTTAAATTTTAATAAT
Source organism: Malania oleifera (assembly GCF_029873635.1). NCBI lineage: Eukaryota > Viridiplantae > Streptophyta > Magnoliopsida > Santalales > Ximeniaceae > Malania > Malania oleifera. The sequence continues at coordinate 116,238,894 of NC_080420.1, forward strand.
TAAATAAAATAATTATTAATTCATGTTTTTATCTTTATTTGACTCTATAAACAAAAATGAGCATGAGCAATTATATTTTAAATTTGTTTTAATTTTAAAAACACTAGTCGAATTGATTTTTATTTCTTATTTTTAATTTTTATAATTTTGGATAATAATCCTAAATCACCCTGAAAAAGTACATTCCCAAAATAAAATAATTTTGGCCGAACGATAAAATAATTTTCATCTTTTGTAATTTATTGCTCACCTTTTTTTGGGGTGAACCAGACGCGAACCGGAGCTCTCTTACCCTACCATTGCTGAATAACTCAGAAGCTACACAAGCTCGCTAGGGTTTTCATTCTTGTGTGTTAATGGTTTTTGCTCAGAAAATGGTGTCTCTAATGGCCGCGAGACGAGCACAGAACTTCAGTTCCAGTTCTCTCTTCAAGCTGCGCTTCCAGCTCCCTCGCCACTTCTTCCCGCAGCACAACCAGATCCTAACCCTAACCACCGTCAAAACCCTAAGCACCTCTGCAGCCCCTAGTGACTGGCAGAGAGCTCCACAGACTTCTGACCCCACGGCTGTTCAGAACCCCACTCAATGGGCCTTTCAACCCCCCCAAAACCCTAATCAGCGGACTCCTGGAGAGCAGAACTATGGAGACTATCCTCCGCATGGAAACCCCTACTCTTTTCAAAACCCTAGTAACTCTCAGCACCAGAACAAACCTAATCAGTGGACTCCAGTACAGAACAGTCAGAACTATCCTCAGCGTGGAAACCCCGGGGCTTTTCAGAACCCTGGCCAGTGGGACTCTCAGGACCCGAAAAACCCTAGCCAGTGGACTCCGCAAGAGCAAAGCTATCAGAACTACCCTCAGCGTGGAAGCCCTAATCAGTGGGGGAGCCCTAATCAATGGGATTCACGTAATCCAAATTTTGGTCAGCATCGTCAAAATCCTGCTGTGAATCAGAATTATCCACCGCAGCAGGGGCGTTTTAATCAACTAAGCAATCAGAATCAGGGTCAAAATCCTTCTGTGAATCAGAATTATCCACCGCAGCAGGGGCATTTTAATCAACTAAGCAATCAGAATCAGGGTCAAAATCCTGCTGTGAATCAGAATTATCCACCGCCACTGGGGCGTTTTAATCAACTAAGCAATCAAAATCAGGGGTACCCGCAGCGCGGGAACCCCAATCAGTGGAGACCAGAAGATCAGAACAATGCTCATGGGGCATATCCTGATCAACAGACCATTGAGAACCCAAAACAGGGGGAGGTTGTGGAGAAAACTGCCCCGAAAAGTCTGCCTTCTGAAACTGATCTGATCAGGTTGTGCCAAGAGGGAAAGATGAAAGAAGTTATTGAGTTTTTGGAACAAGGGGCTCGAGCTGATGCTCTGTGTTTTTCTGCATTCTTTGAGGGATGTGCAAAGAGGAAGGTGCTTGAAGATGCAAAAAAAGTTCACGATTTCTTTTTGCGGTCTACCTTTAGGGGTGATCTTCAGCTGAACAATAAGGTTCTTGATATGTATGGGAAGTGTGGGAGTATGGTTGATGCACGCAGGGTGTTTGATCACATGCCTGATAGGGATAAGGAGTCTTGGCACTTGATGATAAATGGATATGCTGCAAATGCATTAGGAGATGATGGGTTGCAGCTTTTTGAAGAGATGAGGAAGCTAGGATTGCCACCTGATGAGGACACTTTCCTTGCTGTTTTAGCTGCATGTGCTAGTGCAGAAACTGTTGAAGAAGGTTTTATACATTTTGAATCCATGAAAAAGGACTATGGTATTGCTCCTGGGATTGAGCATTACTTGGGGCTTTTAGATGTTTTAGGGAAATCTGGGCATGTTGCCGAGGCCAAGGAGTATATTGAGAATCTGCCCATGGGAGTTTCAACTGTGTTTTGGGAGTCTCTGATGAATTATGCTAAATTTCATGGAGATATTGATATTGAAGATTATGCTGAGGAGATGTTGGTTACTCTTGACCCTTCAAAGGCAACTGCAAATAAGATTCCTACACCTCCTCCAAAGAAGTATTCTACAATCAATATGCTTGATGGAAGGAACAGACTTGCTGAGTTTCGGAACCCAACACTCTACAAGGATGATGAAAAAATGAAAAGCTTGGCAAAAGAAGCCCGTTATGTGCCGGACACAAGATATGTTCTTCATGACATTGATCAAGAGGCTAAGGAACAGGCTTTGTTGTATCACAGTGAGCGTTTGGCAATTGCATATGGTCTCATCAGTACTCCTGCAAGAACACCTCTCAGGATTATCAAGAACCTCCGTGTCTGTGGCGACTGTCACAATGCCATCAAGATCATGTCCAAGATTGTCGGCAGGGAATTGATTGTTAGGGACAATAAACGTTTCCATCATTTCAAGGATGGCAAATGCTCTTGTGGAGATTATTGGTGATATTATCGTTGCTTTAAACTTCGATGGGATACAATGAGATTTTCCCATTTGCAGTTTTGTATCTTTTGTGTAAAGTTCCAACCACCAAGCTCTATGGGCTGTTGTGGAACAGAGTTGCAGATTGTGGGAATTGAACAATATGGTATTCACTGCTTTATATATCGTGAACTTCTTAGTCTGAAATTCGATAAATTTATTTTACTATACAAAGTTCAATTACCGTTGTTTTTAGCAGCATTTTTTAGTGTATTATTGAGCATTCTATTGGTAGGCTAAAGTTACACTACAGGATGAAGCAAATTATTTTCTTTTGGTTGTCAATATATCAGATGTTGAAAGCAAAACAAAAGGAATCCGTTTGGAAAATTTTCAGATGTAATTTTACAGTGTGTTATCATGGCATGCTAGGAACTAAGCATAAGAAATACTTGCTGTATCCCTAGTCTTGGTTTATTTAACATCTCCCTATAAATGGTCGGGGGATGCCACTAGAGCCCAAGTGAGGAAGGATGGAGTAAGGTGGGGTTGAGGTGCATCTAGGACTCTAGGATTTCATTCTTATCTGGTGAAAAATAAAAGGATCTTTTGCTAGGGTTGTAAAATTAGATAAAAGTCAGTTTCATGCATTAGCTCTGACTTAAAGGGGAATTCTTGAAATCAGTGGGGAGAATTACTGCTTTTCCTGAAATCGGAATCTCTCTCTCTCTCTCTCTCTCTCTCTCACTCACACACACACACACACACACACACACACACACACTCACTCACTCACTCACGTTTACACATGTTGATTTGGGATGCATCCACAAAATCTCTGGAAATGTTCAGATAATGGTAGGTTTTCAACAGAGCCATATATTGCGTCCTATGATCCTTTAAATGAGTTTTTCTTGATATATTGGAACATTTGGACAGTGTACACCATGGTTTTAAATCGCGGTTGTGGGCAGTGTAACGTAACGGTAACGGGTGTAACGGGAAGCGGGAGTAGCGGATGTTACATGACGGGAAGCGGGTGTAACGGCTGTGAATTTTTTTGAAGCACTTACAACTTTGTGCATATTAGCGTACTTGTATGTTTTAAGCTTTTAGCCTTACTTAGAAAGAGTTTGTGTATTTTGGATCCTTTAGTTCGAGTAACTAAGTTATTTGGTAAGGGCAACAAGTTTACATTTGTTTTAAACCACCATTAATAGAAAAATTACGTGCGTGTGTATTAATACTTCTTATTGTTCTTATTTGTAATAAATTCTTATGTGCGCTAAATTAATTAATAGAACAAAATACATTATACACTTTATTAATCTATTAGACACATAAGACATACAAATAATACAAATATAAAATAGCTAGAAAAGAAAGATGATTGAAGTTGAAAAATATAGAACATAAATATCACATTACAATATCAAAATAAAATATTTTCCTAACTATTATTTTCAAATTGTTAATTAATGCATCTATTGTGATTATTTAAAGAAATAGTAAATTTTGTATCATTGTCATCCTCATTATAATCATTCCCCCCTCTCGCCACATGGTATATTGAGAATGATTTATGAAAGAGAGGGAAAAAGTGAGAAGAAAAAGTAAAAAATAAAGTAAAATTTTTGGTGTAAGTCTTATAGCGGTTATGTAACGGCCATAGTGGCCTTTATGTAACGGTCGAGGTCCGTAACGGCTGCTACGGCCGTGATTTTTCTTCTCACCAATTTCGCGGTGTGTAACGGTATCGGTAACCCAAAAAATCGTTACGTAACGGCGTTACGTAACGGTTGCGGCCTTTATTTAAAACCATGGTGTACACTGCAGCAACTATCACTATTGAGTGAGCTCTTATAATTTGTATGAGTTTATTTCAGGGAGAAGATTGTGGCTGAATTACGTTGCATCCATCAATGAATCCTCAACTGTCGGACAGGGAAAAGATGACTTCATACTTAAGTTCCACATGATTATTTAAAAAGTCAGACCTGATTATGGTGGTTTGATGCCTAAGCTAAAGAGAAAACTTCTTTTGTATTCCTCAAATTAGAATTTCAATTTTTCTGTGCATATGCTTCTCGTTAATATCTCCTCCATCCTTATTTTTCTCTTATTGCTGTACTAAGGGATGGTGGATTTTTGCAATGAAAATTGCTGCCAGGGCTGGTCTCACATTTATTGGTATGCTGTTTTGGAGATTCACTTACATGAAGAATGGTAAATAATTTATTATTTTTAAAATTTTAACTCGTGCAAGACATTCATTTCCCTTAATATGTCTAAATATGATCTGCTTGGGAAGCCGAATTTGGACCTGTGTATGTGAATTTGGAGAGTCCAAATGCAAATAGATTGTTTGGATTTAATCTTATTCTTTGAACTATGAGATCAAATACAGAGTGTATATTGGGAGTACAAAAACATAGGTTTGAAGCTACCTATCCCATGAATTTAAAACTAAAATGCATTTCAAAGGCATGCAATCTCTCACAGTTGAACAGTCAAGGAACAGCAGTAGGTCTCAGTGGCTAAAGCTTTCACTGTCTGCCATGTATCTGCCTATTCGAAGCTCTGTCTGTTTAAACTTGTATCAAGGACACTGGGTTTTGAGAGTACAAACACATGAGTTCTAAGCTTCCTACCAACCTATGAATTTAAAACTCAAATGCCTCCAGTCCCAAAAACTCACGGTTTAATGGTTGAGAAGCTCCTCTGCAGCTCAACACAGCTGAATCTGCCACCACTGGTGCGATGATCTCAATCTCCATAGTTGAAGCTCGATCTGCAGCTTGCCATAGCTCCAGATATGTTCTTTTCTTCTTCTTCTTCTCCTCTCTCTCTAGCTGTAGCTGATCCTGACACACTTCAAGTTGGGTTTTTTTTTTTTTTTTCAATCTTTAATGTTTTAATTTTTCTTGTGACTTACTCTGTCTCTTGAACTTGTGGTTGATGTTTCAATTTGCAGAGCAGCAGTACCAAGCATATAAATTCCATAGGTTTCAGGTCAAGGTAAGGTTGTTCTAGCTAAATCATCCAAAATTATACTAAAATCTTTTGCTTTTCTTGGCATTATTTTCTACAATAACCTGAGATCTCAAATCAAATTATTCTTACTGGAAATTAGTTTCATTTGGTGGGGTTTTATCCAAGAAGGGGGTATTAGTGATATATATAGGACATTTTCTCTGGTTTTCACGCAGATGACTCTATAAGGGATATTTTCAATTGAGCATGGCTGAATGCCGGATCGCTCTTGACCAATTTGAGAGGCAAGGCTCTTTACTTCATGGAATTTACATATAGTGTAGTACTTTTTGATATTCTACAACTGCATTGCAGACCCATTCTGTATGGCATCTCTTGTCAATTCTGCTTTAACGACTGAAGCACTTTTTCCTCATGTACATAATTTTTCTGGTTTCGGTTGGTTCATGTAGCTGATAAGTGGATATTACAACTGAATGCTTGTGTTTACATTCATTGGCAAAAGCAGAAAATGAATTCAAAATTGAAAAATTGGGTGTAACCAGTTATGTTCATGATATGCCCAATTGAAAATGCCATGCTGTCAATTTCAGAATGTAAAATAGAGAAATGGCTGGTATAAAATGATTGGAAATTTAAAATATGACCTTATTTCTTTATTGATACGGAAAGCACTATGAAGAAATTTTCTATGTATCATCTCACTACATAATTAAATTTACAAGATAATATGGACTTAAATCAAAACAAAAATTATTCTTTTATTGATTGTGAAGGAATTTTTATATAAATTACATAAAATTTACATCCTAGATAAATGTTTGTTTTCATTCGCAAATGCACTTTGTACAAATGACTGTACAACAATTTGAAGAAGCAGTATTCATACACAACAATTAGAAGAACTTGGCCACATGCACAAGCTGTTATATGATCTTTTTGATATGCATTCCCATGGGGCAGGCAATAGATGGGTGTTCTTCCTTAGAACAAAGTCTATTCTGCATGTGTTCATACACAACAATTAGAAGAACTTGGCCACATGCACAAGCTGTTATATGATCTTTTTGATATACATTCCATTGGGACAGGCAATGGATGGGTGTTCTTCATTAGAACAAAGTCTATTCTGCATGTGTTCTCCCAAGAACAAGTATTAGATGGTGATGGCTTGTTTGAACAAGATGGTTCATGTATATCAACCTACCCAAGCATGCATGCAAACACACATGAATGTATGCACACATCCTTGCACATTATCATATGCATATCATATCCTCACAAGCTGGCTCACACTCACACACTCATGCTTGCATGCATGTATTTACCCATACTTCCACACCTATCCATGCACATCTACATACATGTAAACTATCAACTACATTCACATGTATGCATTATGTTCATTCACCATGCTCATAAACATGCGCTTCCATGAACACATTTGAACTCATGCATGCAAATTCTCCCACATATCCATGCATACTAATTCATATTCATACTCACATACATGCACTATTTTACACTCACATGCATGTCATGCAACTGCACTTAAAAGTTAAATGCACATTCATACATACCCATGCATTCATGCACTTCTATTTAGACATGCATAAACATTAAACACTCGCATACATGCACATGCAACTCATCATGCCTACTCATGCATTCATAAATTCATGTTCTCATCCATATAAACATGCTTATTCATGCCCCCATTCATTTGTACACATGCATACCCGCATCTAAACATGTATTCTCATATGGCCTGTTAACATGCCCATGTTTGCAAATATACATATCAATGCAAACTCATACCTGCATGCATAAACATTCATGTTCACTCATTTATGCCCATATGCTTGCACACATGAAAGGCATAGTACATGTTACATGCAGGCACACACACTGCCACTCCTTATGTCACATGCATGCACACACAGAAGGGAGAGGGATGAACTCAAACAGAGTGGCAGGAGTAGTGAAGAAGGGATTCAGAATGAGGAAGCAGTAGCGCTTTGGCTCTTTTGTCTCCCCTTCACTCTCTCTCTCTCACCTGCCAGTTAGGAGGTCCATCAGGTCAAAATACACAAAATGGTAGTCCAAGTGTCCAACCCCATCCCAAATTTCTGTTCACCCCTTTGATGGTTGGAACCTCTAATTTATCTCAATTTCTAATTATTGTAACCTCCAATAAAGAAACACACACACACATTTGATCATATATGCAGGTACATATGTAAGCTGTACTTTTGGTTATGAATTATTTATATCCATTTGACTGTGTGTGAGTTTGGATTTTAGGCTCTTTTTTTTTTTTGGGTACAAATGACGTTGGATTTTGGGCCTTGGATTTAAATTTATGTGGGTTTTGATAAATGCAGTATGAAATTTAAATTTTATTCAAATTCTTACAAATACAAAATGAAGACCCAAACTCCAAAATTGCTGCCATTTGCTGCCAAGTGATATAACTTGATTTGAAAGCCCAGAGATTTGATTGCTAACCTCAACAATCAGACCAAATTGCTGCCATTTGTAAGTGGTTTATAACGCTGTCTTACTTGAAGATTGTTCTTAAGAAATTGAAAGTGAAGTTTGTGGTTTGCATGATTAGATTGAGAATTGTTGGCAATTGTGTTAAGGGCTTTTGGTGATACATAGTTGCAGTGTATATAAGTATAAATCCAGCAATATGGTGTCAAATTATTGGACAAAGGAATGCCATTTATCATACCATAGTCACAATTTCAAGCTTTTCCGCACCTTTCTCAATTGTGGAGGAAATGTTTGCAAAATCATCATTGATGGATGATGCCCTATGAACATGGCTTCTACAAATGGAGTCACTCGAATCCAGCATCATCCAGAACCTCATCCAGAGTCTTATGAGATGTCTTGGGTTGGTCTACTATATGTTTGTGAAAAATGTTTGGTTCCCTATCAAAATGGGTGAATGTTCTAATAATGTTTGGTGTGATATCAAACCTATGAACATTGGCCATATACTCCTTGGTTAGATGATTTGGGTATATGACTCATGGACATGAGAACGCATGTCTTCCACTATAATGGTAAGAAGGTCATCTTGAAGCCCACGCTACCAACCAACTAACCAACCAAGGCAAATAATCTATTAGAGTTACTCAACTTGAAGACATTGGAAGGAAGAAAATGCATGTATTTGAAGACATTCAAAGTCTTTCAAACATTCCTATTGTTGAGTTTGTCATTCTGATGTGTTTATTGATGTCAACCCTCAATTCAAGTCTATGATGCTGCCAAAGGATTGTGGTTTCTTGTATCGCTCTAGCACTGACTTTCAAAGAATCCAAGTTTGTTTCTTAATTCTGATCCTCCAACATTTCAAAATTTGAGGCTGGATTTTTTTTTTTCTAATTGGGGGAAAGTTGATGTAGGACAAAAAGCAAGACCTTGGGAAGGTCCTTGTTGCGAAGTAATTAAGAAGAGTAGGGTCAAGGAATTGTTAGGTTTAGTTAGTAATTTATTATATGTTTTTAGTTAGCAGAGTATTATGTGTATTTGGGGGCTTATTTGTAGTATTTGTGTATTCTAAGGGTATGTTTGTAATGCAATGTAGTTTTAGGGGTTTATTTGAAATTTTCCATGTGAAGAGGCTTTCTTATAAATAGCGTGTGAAAGCTATTTGTAAGCAATTGTTGAATTTGAATTGAAGTGAACGTGAGTTTCTTTCTGTATCTCCTCTCTTCCTCGTTATTTTCAGTTTCTTCTAAATTCTCCCGGGCTGCAGATCCTTGATGCTGCCCCTACATCACATGGTTAGTGCAAAATGATTGGGCTGGCTTTATTGTATTTGTAGTATTTGGAAAACCATATTAGTGGTAGTGTGAGATGATGTATAATATAAAAGCATAAATGTTCGATTACAATTAGGTCACTGATCTACTTGAACAAATATATCAAGCCTACTTGTGGTAATGCTGTAGCTGTGTGAAAACTATAGAAGTATGTACCTTTTGATGTCCATGCACTATAGTGCAAGTCCAAAGCAAATCTTCCACAAATTGCATGTGGATCATGTTGATTGTGTGCTGAACAGTATTTTTTTATTTTGTTTAGAGGAACATCAATGTTAGGTGAGTTGGACGGTATGATTTGATTAACATTTCAGAATGCTGGCCTGCATTTTTAGGCATGGAATGCTGGGTTATTGGCCCATTAATAGTATAGAAGGTCTTAATGAGGAGAGAATAGATCTTTTCCAAAGTTAGTAGTATTTTTTTGTTTTGAATAGCTTACTCGTGTTCGCATCAAGATTTAAGATTCACTCTTATCTTCGTTTGACTTTGTTAATCTATAATTTACATCTAAACCCCAATATGTAATTTCAGCAACCAAGGATACCATAGAATATTACTTCCTTCTTTCAAGTTAGGCTTGGGTTTACTGTGAGTTCAAAATTATTTAGTCGTAACCTACCCTAGGTTCATGATAGTTAATTGATATTATATTTTATACCTGTTGTTAATAGAGCATTGAGCTCACTGGATGCTTCCCTATATTATATATGTGGTCTGTCAGCTCCTTATGGCAGTTTTTGCTTTATTTTATTTTTGTTTTAGATTTTCTCATCCTTTTACTTGAAGAGCTGTCTGATTTTTTTTTTTTTTTCCAAATCCATGCTTATAGAGACTCCAAAGATGAGATGGTAAGCTGTCTATGCATTATAATGCATGGTATTATGTGCTTAGATATTTTATATAAAATTTTTGAACTTCCTACATTGTCCTTGGAATATTTTAGTGGTCTGCTTTCTGAAATTGTTTGATAAATTAGTATCTTCCAATCTTTTGATGACCTGAGTATGTTTAAGGAAGTAGCATGGTCTGATCTTAAATTTGCCTAGAGTTCTGTTCGTGACTTTTCTGTTTTAGTTTTGAAATCGAACACATTCAGACAAGGTGAAGCTGTCCAAGTGGACTCTCCAGAACCAGCCCTGCCCAGATTTTCCATCTCACCAAACAGGGTCAAACCACAATCACCATACAAAACTAGCCATGCCCACTAAATTCACCTGACGGTTATTACTACCTTTGATGGGAAATGCACACATTCTCAAACAAAATTGTTGTGGTACTATTTTTCCTGATAATATATATTACTTATATTATATTTTCGAAAAATTCTATATTTTTAAGTTGTCCTGCAGCATATATTCCTATGCATATAACATGCAACATAGCCAACAAAGCAATTCTACTAAGGACTGGTCTGATTTTAGTATTTGCGCTGTCTGTGTTTCGATTTGGGTTAGGCTCAGGAGGGAGCAGGCCGCCTTGTCTCTGGTGTTTGTTCCTTCTGCAATTCTATGCGAAATTAAGGTTAGATTCATCTCTTACATTTTTTCCTTCTTTAACCTCAGCTCTTTTTTTTTCTTTTTTTCAGTTTTAATTATTTTTGGTCCATTTTTGGCATGACTTAGGGCCATTTGAATGCAGATTTCTGTATTGGGATTACATTACATGGGTCCGTGTTAATGGATGGTTTAAGGATATCTGCTTTTTATGGTGTTGACGATATAAGTTAAAGTTCTAATTTACTTTGGTTGTTTTCTTTCCACATTTACAAAATCAAGGTTCTTTAGCTGCTGTTTTTATCCCCTCTGGTTAGTTTATTTTTTGTCAAATGTTCTCTCTGATAGTAAAAAAGGATCCATTAATGAAAAGAATAATTACAGAGAATGGAGGATAAGAAATCCTCTTGATGAAAAAACAGAAAACTAACAAAGAAACACAAATACATTAAAGCTGCCTTCATTCTCTTTGGACATCAGACAGCAATATAACCCTAAAAATTCCCAATAGAATGTGCCCAGAAAAAGAGGCGAAAAAATTTACACTTGAATTCGATTCAGCTATAAGTTTATAAAACTTGAGCTTGACTTAATTATAAATTAATAGTAAATACATATATATATATATAATGTATATTATATTACATATAAAAATAATAAAATTAAAAAGTTCGAATAGGCTCCAAACTCGACTAGTGTACTCTTACTGAATTTGAACTAGAACCATTAAAAATATTCTAATAGCTCAAACTTTAGTATAGAGTCAAATTGAGTTAGGGGATGAGTTGAGTTTGAGTAGCTCGCGATAAGTTTGACTTAGTTATATTCGTAAGTAGAGTACACAAATTCAATGAGTTTGTCTATAATCCATCACTACATCACTTCCTCCCATTCCCAAGTTCTAACTCTGCTAGGAGACATTTGAATGGGCCTAGTGGCTTTTTAACTACTCATTTGCTCCAAACTGCATGGATAGTGAGGTTTTCTGGAATCAATCTGCTCTATCTGATTGGCATGTTGTGCTGTGTGCATCCCCCATGGTACATGGGAGTCTTAGATTTTCTTGTGCTTGAATGGGCTCAATAACTGGGCCAACCAACTTCATTGCATTGGAATTAACTAGGCTGGGCTGGGCTGGGCTGGGCTGGACTGGGCTTCCATTGTGGGCCAACCTAGTTTTCAATCCCATTCTGATTTGCCCGTTGTCATGAGATTGATTTAGGTTATGTTCAAAAGGAGTGGGACTAGTCAAGCAAAAGAATGAATTATTGCATATCTTATTTTTCACATAAACTACTGATTAGGTTGCATGCAAAACTATTTTGTATTTTTTTTTTGTGTTTCTTTTCTCTTTTATATTTTCATGTTACCATGTTCCATGCTATTATATTGTTTTTTTTTTGAAGTTTAAAAATATATAAAATAAACGGCACAAAACTTAGAAATGACCAATCAGAAATTATTAATAATATTTAGACTCGATGAAATGTTATGGACTTATATACTTGGAATTCATATCTAACAATATATTGATTTCAAATGTTATGTGAAAAAATTGTTCTTTATATTTGTAAGTATTCTCATATTGCTGGGGCTATAAAAGTGGTGTAGTTGGTAGAAATAAAGAAATGATACTAGTGGTGGTTGTGATGGTGAGTTAGGGGAGAGTGACCTTTTTTCAGCACAACTTTTGTAAAGACAGTTGAACTATTTTTTTTCTGTTTTATTCTTGGTCTCATTTAAAACATGCTTTGAAACACATGAAAGCAAATAGCCAAATACAAATAGCAGCAAATTTTTTTCATCTGCCACTCTGTTTAAAATAATTAGGGTTTGCTTGGTTACGTGGGAAAAGAAAAGGAAAGAAAAATAAGGAGAAGATTTATTTATTATATATATATATATATATATATCAAATACTATAAAAAATGAAAGTTTGTTTTACATCTTTTTGAAATTTGGAAAATATGAGGGAAAGGAAAAAATAAATGAATCCATTTTTTCATGTTTTGTTATCAAAGTAATTAAAAAAGAAAATAAAAATATATTGAATCAATGAACTAAATTTTGGTTTTACACACCATTTATGTTTAATTTTCTAATTTTTAATCATATTAGAATAAGTTTTTTATTTTTAGTAGTATTTGATATAAAGAGAAAAATACAATGGAAAACGAGTTTCATTCTCATTTTCCTTTTCTTTCTTTTTCCTACAAAAATTCTTGATCTAGATAAACCCTTTAGTACGACCTAAAATAATAATAAAAAAACGTTAATGATGTGCAAAATTAAATTTTTGTTTATATATATATATATATTTTCTCATTTTCCTTTATATCCAAACACGTAAATTAGAATTCCTTTCTATTTTTCTTTCCTTTCTTTAATATTTTCTAAGTTTCGTTATACTTATTTTATTAAGATAATAGTAAATTGAAATTTTTTTTTTTGAAATAACTACTTATTTAAGTGCAAATCAAATATTATTTGTTGACATATGTACTTATAAAAAGTATTTTTTTTAATAAAATGCTTATTTTTAGTTTGTTCTTGACGAGCACTAAGGTTATCCCCTCTTATTATTATTATTATTATTATTATTATTCAATCGATCCTGGGACTTAAAACTTCTTATTATCATTGTTGTTATTGTATTTTTACTATTTGCTATTGTTAATGTCATGAAGTAATGTTATTATAAATCTAATATGATATTAATTTTCATTCATAATTTGTCATGCATAGAATTTCCATTTTTTCTCAATATTTTTGATAGTTTTTATCACAAATTTCGGGTTATTGAGTTTGTAAGTGAAAAATTTTAAATAGAGGGTGATCAAAGGTTTAAAGACCAGTAAAAAAATAATATGTATTTTGTATCGAAACATATAGTTATGTGTGGACAAATTTACGTATAGAAATTTCATAAGCACGAATATTTCCTGAATCACATAACTTGCTAAATTACTCTATATGTTTATTTCATGTAAAATTTTTTATATGACATATGTGTGCACATAATTCAAATTTTGATTCACTATATTTTTGTTTAACAATTTGATTTTCCTCCTCCTCCCAACCCTAAGATAACAATTATTACACCATAATTCTTCCCTATTGCTTTCTTCCTCCCTTCTCCTTGCTCCACAACTTCAACATGTGGACAATGTTTCAACTTCATTTTCCTTACCCGCATGAATTTTCTCGGGAATCGAAATGGGTAGGGCTGGAAAATTATTTTCACGAGAGAAAATGCTGCCACGTGCTGCAAGCTTTGTTTGATGGGGGCTTGCTGGGTCATTCTATTGGCCCCACTTTGGAAATTTGCCCACCACCTTCACCTTGAGGAATTTGATTTTAAATCATCACTTTGATTTGGGATTTGATGGGCCTCCGGGGAAATCTCGGGAATTCTTTTTCTCGTCAGACTCACCCCAATTTTCTGTTCCATTCTAACTTTTTCCCACAAGACAAACACATCCACATTTCCGCGAAATTTCATATAACGGAAGGACTGTTAGGCCACCTTGTGCTCCGTAAACTTGCTGGTTGGCCCCAAAAGGCAACTCCATACCATTGCAATTTACGAGAGATGACCTTTGGCAAAGGAAATGATTAATTAATTTTGGTGTTAATCTTCAATTCTGATTTTTAAACAATTATTTACATTCATGAATGATGCTAGTCTACACCATATATTCTTAAATTACTTTTGTAAGTTTATTATGTAAATATGATATGTTGTACAAGAATTGAAAGAGGTACTAAGTAAGTTCTGGATGTTTTCTTTTTTGCTTTTGCTAATTTTTATTTTTGAGTGATATTTGTGTTGTGAAATTATGTCCTAAGATTATGCGCGCATATACACAATAAATACGAAAAATGAGAGAAAATCAAAAAAGAGAAGAACACGAATTTACGTGATCCAAAGAGTCTCTGTGCAATTTTCACTATCAAATGAAAAACTGCTTTAGGGTTCCAACCTTCGGCAACAATGGGTATATATAACCCCATATGAAGATCTCAAAATACACTCACATTTTATATAGTTACATTGCACCCTGACTCGATCATAATATGCTGTACCAATTTGTAACTACCTTCAACTGTATACCCTTTGAATATGAGTCACAATTCAACCGTTCGTCTATTGAAACATATCATAATTTTATGATATTTTATAGGTGATCCCTATCTTCTGAATGTTCCGAATTTTTATTTATTAACAAATGTCAATTTCTTTATTTCCATATTCCAAGAACTCTAAAAATGATCTAAAAATGAAAAAATAAAAATAAAAGTAAAAACCTTTAACTTTGATTGAGGAATAGGATTGTTCGCATTAAGGCTTTATTATTTTTATTTTCAATTGCACTATTGCACTAATGACGACTCAGACTTGGATTAAAGATATCACATTTCTCCTTTCATATATTTTCTCAGTTTACTTAGATTAGAACTTTCTACCTTTAACATGAAAATTTTGAACTTTAATCGCGCCCGAGTGTACTGTATATTTCTCTTTCATCTAATAAATGGGGCCCACCCACCTCCCTATTACCCAACTCACCTAAATATTAGTTAAGGATTCCACTTTAGAAAGAAACCCCATCAAGTAATAGGAAGGAAAGTACTGCAAAATGGCTTTAACTTGAAGGGTTTGAGGATAGGTGAATAATATACACTTTCAAATGGAACCTAGACTTGAACCCTATCTGCCACCTGCATCCTCAACTCCGACCAGCGGCAGAGCTACGATGAACCATTCTAGTCTTCAGAGGATTGGCTTTTGTGAGTGCAGCTAGTTTCCTCTTGAGTTTTGGTAAGAAAGTAAAGGTCTGAAGGGTTGTAACCGTCTTAAGTGTCTTAGAATATATTGGACGCAACTCAAAAAATACTAGAAAAAAGAAAGGAAGTATATCAAGAATTTCATATTTTCATATTTGGTTATCAAGAAAAATCAGGAAAAAAATGAAAAAAAATATACTAGATCTATGAACAAAGTTTTAATTTCACACATCATTAATATTTAGTTTTTCTTAATTATTAGTCATATTAAAATAAATTTTTTATTTTTAATAATATTTAATGAAAATAATATTAAAAAAAATATTTATTTTAATTTATTTTTTCAAATAAAATCTTTAATTCAAAAGAACTCTTTAAAAAAGTAAATAAATAATCACCCTATTTGTTCAGGACAACTATAGGGCACTTGCACCAAACTCCTCTTTAATTTGTCGTGGAATGGCTTGGGAAATCTGGCCTACTATATATATATATATATATATATAGAGAGAGAGAGAGAGAGAGATATGATGGGCAGCTGGCCAAGCTAGACAAACGTATGCTTGGCCCTATGCCAGGGCAGCCCTGTGCGTGTATGTATTTTGGACTTCCGGGGATATGGTGTGGAGCCACTTATATCTGTGCCCAATGCCCAACTGTCCCCTTTTCTTTGTTAAGGGCAGCTGTCCTCTTTAATAATTTGCCCCAATATGGCCTCCCTCACTCAGTTGTTAACTGAAAGATACATGGTAGGCATATATATATATATATATATATATATATATATATATATATATATATATGTGTCTCTTATGTATTTATGTAAATGGTGTGTAAAGATACTATATGGTTTGCTGTGAGACATGTCCATTCTTATATGATAGACTTTATTTCTTAATTATATCTTAATCCAAAGCAAAGTCGAACTTCTTCCCCCCTGATACTGTATCCTTGTGCTTTTGAGGCTTTCTTTGAACTCACAAAAATGACAAGAATTCAATATATAACTTCTCACTTCATTGGTTAAGATATGAAATAATATCCTTGTGGTTACCTTTCCTATTTGATAATTTGCCTCAGCATGGCTTCTCCTACTCAAAAGCTTTAAATTGAAAAAGATGTATGATGTATGTGTGTGTATTGTATGATTTGTCATGAGACATGTCTTCTCATATAATAGAGTTACTTTTTTAAGCATACTTGAATTGTGAACAAGGTCTTCTTCCCCTTCAACATGTAAATTTTCTATGCAGTCAATTAGTCACCTCACGAACAGATCCAGATGCCATTATATACGTACATATGTACCCACACACACACACACACATATTATAGATCAGATGCCGGAATTCATCTCATTATTTGGCGAAGGTAAGAATTAAGGAGAGAGTGATTTAGTCAAATCTCAAAAAGATTCAAATACCATTACATATATACCAAGGTATGTGTATGTACACTAATACATACAGATACATATCTATCATATATGTTAGAACCAGTCTCATTGTTAACAAAAATAAAAAATTAAAGAAAGAACTTGCTATTCAATTAATTAGTCAGACTCCAAAGAGACCCAAACATCATTATATTTATAGATACATGGGTATGTACGCAAACATATATATATATGACCTAGAGGCTAGAGGTGGCCCTTTGCCAACCAATAGACAGGTGATACGGCATTCTTTACCTTTTAAACTTTTTAGTTTTTCAAGGCGCCCATGGATGCGTTGGGCAAGCATTTCCACGAGGTGAGACAAGAGAATCTTGGGGTGAGCTACTTTAAAGTAGCTTTTATCTTTAATGTTGACTTGTGATATATATATGGATGTGAGGTGCGTAGTAGCAGCCAGAAAGCAAAACGACTTCAACTTTAAGAAAGGGAAGGGGGGAAAATAATTGAGGAAGGTATTCCCAAATTCCTAAGACATCAATGTCTGCATATGCATTGTTTTTCTATCAAGCAATCTCCTCAAATTCACATCATTACTCCAAAAAGAAAAACCCATTTGCTGCTGATTTTTATTTGGATCACTATGTCTTTGATAACCTAAGAATGACGTGTAAAAGAAAAAAAAAAACTAAAAATAAGAATGTCAGATGAATTTATATGTCCTTGTTGATTAATTATGAAGAATGGTATCATCCAAAATTATTCATGAAAGGAGAATTCAACGAATAAAAAATAATCTTTTAGCTATAATTATATAAAAATATGCGTAATTTATTTTCTTTGTGTGTAAATTGGAACTATTATAAAAAGTGTTGAACATGTAGTCTCTCATTTTCTCTTTTCTTTGCTCAACCGCAAGTTATAGATTTGTCAAAATGTATAGCTCGAGAAAAATAAAAATAAAAAGTATGAGAATGTTGAACCCACTAGGTTTGAAGATAAAGTTTTTCAAGTATTATTTGATTTGGTTAATTAGAGGTTGTTATTATTCATGCGCCCAATAATTTGAAAAAAAAAAAATTTCGCAAGAACAAATCCCTCTATTTTTGGGAGGTGAAAAGAGCAGTCAAAGAATGAAAAAACTAAAATGATCGTTCTAAAATGATTGTTCATATTGAAGGTTTATTGCCTACTATATATACAGAATATTTTTAGTTCACTAATTGTTTTTTTAAAACTCTAAGGCAATAAACCTTAGAGTATAATCAATAGTTTATTGCCCACACACATCTATTTATAGCAAATCATACAACAGTATAATCAACAATTGTGAGAATTAATCTTCAATGAAGGTGGGCTGGTAGGTGGAGTAGGTTGTCTGCCGACTCCAGAAAATTCAACAATGGTGGGCTACCAGCCATCTTCAGTCAAGTTTAATTTCCAACATCCCCCCTTAAACTTGACTCTCCTGGTTTTTTCATTCTGAGCATTGTCTTTAGACTTGTAAAAATATCATGTCTAAGTGGTTTCGTAAAAATGTTAGCATTCTGATCATATGTTCTGTAAGATATCAACTCCACTTCTTTCTTCCTATAGCCCTTGGCGACAAGTCTTACTTTGTATCTCTAAACTTCTTCTTGAGCGTTGTTCTTAATCTTGTAGACCCATTTTACACCAATAGTTTTGCGGCCCTTCAGGAGATTCGTCAGCTCCCAAGTTTTATTCTTCTCGATGGATTGAATCTTCTCATACATCGTTTTTCTCTATTTGTTTTCTTCGTTAGTCTTCTCAAAGCTAATCGGGTCGCTAGTCAACAACAAACAGTTTAGAGTAACATACTCTTCCATTGGTTCTGTATTTTCATACAGATCAGCTAGGTTACGAGCACCTCTAGGCCTCATGTTTGAGATTTCACGCTCAATCGGTGATGAAGCTCCATTCCTCTATAGTGAATGGTAACTATGTGGAAGTGTATGCACTTCGGGACCTTGTGACTCGATAGCCACTTCTTTTGTCTGTGTGGGTTCTTCTCCTTCAAGCGTTAATTCTGCATCTTTGGAAGTTTTAGCCCGGTCCCGCTTTTAGGATCATTTTCTTCAAAAATGACATCCCTGCTATAAATGACTTTCTTGTTGATGGGATTGTAGAGTCAATATCCCATGGTACTATCGTTGTATCCAACAAGGATACACGTCTCTTATTTATCTTCCAACTTTGTCCTTCTTACTTCTGGGATCTTGGCGTAGGGTATGGAGTCAAACACTCTAAGATGACTCACACTGGACTTGTGAGTACTCCAAGTTTCATATGGTGTCTTTGTATCAAGACTCTTCATAGGACACCTGTTAAGAAGATAGACTGCACATGATACTGCTTCTGCCCAAAAACTCTTGGGCACATTCTTATCCTTTAACATGCTTCTGACCATGTTAAGGATCTTGTGGTTCTTCCTCTCAGCTACATTGTTCAATTGGGGAGTGTACGTCGGTATGAACTATTTTTTGAATCCCTTGCTGCCTAAGGAATTCCAGGAAAGCTTCGTCCTTGTACTCTCCTCCTTGGTCTGATCAGAGTGACTTGATGCGATAGCCACTCTGTTTCTCCACAAGAGTTTTGAACTCTTTGAACTTGTTGAACACCTTTAACTTCTTTTTTAGGAAGTAAACCCAAGTCTTCTTGCTGTAGTCGTCGATGAAGGTGAGGAAGTATCGATTTTGTCCATTTGAAAATGACCTCAATGGACCACACACGTCTGTGTGTACTAGTTGGAACGACATGGTAGATCTCCAGTCGGCTTGCTTTCCAAAGCTGTTTTTGTGTTGCTTACTCAGAACACAACTTTCACATATCATATTTTGGTGGTAGATGTTGGGTAAGCCTTTCACCATCTTCTTGCTTCCTAACTTTTTCAAACTTTCAAAATTCAGATGTCCATACCTGAGATGCCATGGCCAATTTTTGTCTTTGATGATAGCGCTCAAACACCTTGGTGTATCCTTTTGAATGGCGAGTGGAAACATTCAATTCTTTGCCATTTGTACTTGAGTAACCAGCTTTCCTTGAGCATCTGTTATCACCATCTATTTATTACTAAAGCTAATTCGGTAGCCTTTCTTGACAAACTGTTCGAGACTCAAGATGTTATTCTTCATATGTGGCACGTAATAGGCATTGGAGATGTAAGCATTGATCAAAACATCTCCTCTCCCTCGAACTGGGATTTTAAAATTATCGCTAAAAGAGATCTCCTCCTAAAATTTCTCATCAAGTTCAAAGAATAGGTTCTTTCTTCCAGTCATATGGTTGCTGGCTCCAGAATTAAGGTACTAAACACTTTGATCCTAGAGAGTTGAATTGTGTGCCATTAGCATCAATGAATCTCCATCTGCATGTTCAGTTTCGGCATGGTTAGCCTCCTCGCTAATCTTTTCTTGTTGTCGCACCCAACACTCATTGCTATAGTGTCCGTACTTATGACAGTTGTAGCACTGAATGTTTCTTTTGTCTACGTTCGGGCGGTTTTGTATTCCCCTCTTCTTCCTTGCCCTTTACCTTGTGGAACATATTTTTGTTGATTAGGTCCTCCTCTGGTGGGACCTTTTCCGCCTCTGCCACCTTCTCTAGATTCAAAATTTCCAAAATTTCTTCCACGAGATCCTCGGTCTTGTCCTCTTCCTCGCTGTGACGTTCCCCCTTTATTGTATCTATCTGTAGTGAGGGACAACTTTGTTTGGAGGGCTTGCTCCAGTGCTTTATCATTACTCCTTCTGTTGACTTTATGCTCATGGGCTTGAAGTGAGCTCACAAGTTCTTCTATGAACATGGTTTCCAAATCTTTTGTTTCTTCCATGGTCACAGCTATATAATCATATTTTGGATCCAAAGATCGCAAAATTTTCTCAAAAATTCTCTCGTCATTGAGAGTCTCTCCATTTCTTCTCAATTGATTTGATACTACCATAACTCGTGTATAGTAATTAGCAATAGATTCAGTAGATTTCATTTTTAAAGATTCGAAATCACCTCGCATTGTTTGAAGACGAATCTTCTTTACTTTGTCTGCACCTTTGTGTGTTCTTTGGAGAGCGTCCCAAACTTCTTTAGATGTCTTGGCGGAGGCGATGATTTCGAACGTGGCCTCATCATGACCTTGGTAGATTATGGACTTTTCCTTACAATCTTTCTTTCGATCAGTTCGCAAGATCATTCTTTAAGCATCAGACATAACTGCTTTGGCTTCTTTTGATGGGCTTTCTCTGTACCCATCTTCAACGATGTTCATGACATCATGAGCACCTAGAAGGGCTCTCATTTGAATAGACCGGTTGTCATAATTCTCCCGGGTCAACTTTGGAATGACCGTTTGTGTAGTACCGTTAGCCATCAGGTTTAATATATCAAAAACAGAGTAATGAGGATAGATTTTAGCAAATCTGATACCACCAATGTGTTTAGAAGGTCAAAAAACCTTAGGAACCAATTTTGGGTTGCAAAGAACCGGTTTAAAAATCACTGAACCGGCCAAAACAATTCTGAACCAATTTTTTTTTTTAAATCAGTTTGACTTACAGCCAAAAGACGGGGTCAGATAATATCGTTAGGGCCATGTGGCGGCTTCTGCATGTGCCACGTGTTGGCGACTGGATGTGGGTCAGATAGCCGGGTTGGTTCGTACACGCGGGTCTAGAACCAGGTTGCTGAGCTGGGTAGATGGATGCGGGTTGCAGGTCAGGTTTCCGGGTCGGATCACGTTAGCCGGGCATAGAAGACACGCGCGGGCACATGATGTCGCCGATCAATAAAATTGTCTGCGTGTGAGGCGCGTTTCTTTGACACTGAATTCGTTGGTGGCACGTGGGAGCACGTGTAGGGCCTTCTGGACTCTGTTGAGACGCGGTTTTCATCTCTGGAATCGTCTCGACTTGAATTTCACAATAGTATGCTCAATTTGGGATTTTGAGAAACCTCCAATCTAGGAAGAAAATTGAATTTTTCCTCTGTTCCCCTCTATTTGGCAAATTTTGGAGTACCTGGACACTCTAATACCACTGATGGGTGGAGGGGACATTCAGTCACTGGTTGTATTTGAAACTTAGTGAGAATCAATTGCACAGTAAACACTTTTAATTTATGTCAAACTGAATTATAGAGGAGAAATAAAATCACTCTCTTTCACTGGTTATTCACCCTCTTTACACCACACTTTACATCACACACACACACATCTATTTATAGCAAATCATACAACAGTATAATCAACAATGGTGGGAATTAATCTTCAATGAAGGTGGGTTAGTAGGTGGAGTAGATTGCCTATCGACTCCAGAAAATTCAACAGTAGTGGGCTGCCGACCATCTCCAATCAAGTTTAATTTCCAACAAAATCCTTCTACAACTCTTCTGTTTGATCTTCAATCAAGCCAAATTGATTCGCAGTTAACATTTCTTCCTTAATCAACAGAACAAACATTTATATTTAATTCCTTTCTTATATTTGATTAACCATCCCCCCCCCCCTCTCTTTTCAACTTGTTTCATCCTTAATAATTTTCTTGTTTTCATGGCTCACCATAGAGATTTGAGACCTCATGATTTCAAGGAGAAATCCAAGTCTTCTTCTCATTTAGATTCTTTTTTCATGAAACTAATTGTAAAGTTAGTCCTTTTACTTAGCACATTGACAACTAGCACTATGTGGGAAAATTTGCAACGTGTGTTGAAGTTGAATTTTCTAGTGCATACTACATGTCCCATGGCTCAATTAAAATCGTCCATATATAAATCTAAAGCTCTTCTAGTAGTAGGTCTCTAAGACTATCGTCAAATCTTGTACGTGTTCTTTAATCCCTATAAATCTTCATATCATTTGAAGACTTATTACGGGCATTCTAAATTCATTCTCTATCTTATTATACCAAATAGAAGCACAAGAGTAATGCATTACAATACTAAATTTTTTACCAATTGATTTTTGATATATATGCTACTAAGCTAATATATGTAATGCATCCAAAATAAATATGACACATAATATAGGACAAATTCAAAGAGTAAGGGAGAAGAAGGTTTGATTATCTCAAACTTACACCTGCTTTCTCAAGGCTTCAACTATTTTAATATTCCAAAATTCACCAAAGTCTTACAATTCAACAGAAGCCAATCATACACTCTTTTTACAAGAAATTAAATGATGAGAAAGAAAAAATATAATTGATTTTCAAATAAATGCATAACTATATTAAACTGAAAAAAGGTTATCAAGGCAGGACATAAAGAATTTAATAGCACTCTCTTGAAAAGAATAAGCATAATGAAGAAATTTGAGAGTTTGAGAGTAAAAAAGCTTGGTAGTTTTTTTTTTTTTAATTATAAAGATAATAGTTATTTCTTGAGGTTTTTAATTATGACTTATCTATAGGTTTGGTGGCCGAAGAAGGTTAATTTTTCTTATTGGAGTTTGAAATGATTGACCAATCATATGCTACAAGTTAATTATTGAAGGTTATAGTTACTAATCACAATAAAAAATGTCAGTTGAATGTCCTCGGCATAGTTCTCCTTTGCCTAACATTTAAGGTGCATGCATATTTTTAAGTTTAAACGGGAAAAAAAAAAATCTGGTGATGATAATGCATGAAATTAACATCTATACAACAACAACAACAAAAAACCAAGTCTTAAGTCTCACTAGTGAAGTCAATTATATGAATCTTTTTTCGCCAATTTATGTGATCATGAACAATTTCTTTCAATAAATTTAGGCTACTAAATTCTTACTCACTATTTCATTGCGAGTTAATTTAGGTATACCCCTACCCCTTCAACTGTCCCTCACAATAACTAACCTATTCTTTTTCACCGACGCACTATATGGCTTACGTTGCAAATGCCCAAACTATCTACGTCGTCCCTCCTTTATCTTATCTTTCACAAGAGTTATGCCTAACTTACCAGGAAAATGTTCATTTCTTAATTTATCTTTTAACGTTACACCACTCATCCATCTAAGCATTCTCATCTTTGCAACTTTTACTTTTTGAATATGTTGTTTCGTAATCGTCCAACATTCTTATCCAACCTAGCTAGCTAATTGGTCTTACAATGGTCATATAAAATTTTTCTTTTAATTTTAAGAGTATTTTATAATCACAAAGCACACTTGAAACACTTTTCCATTTTACCCAACCTGTATTAACTTTATGAATTGCATCCTCTTCAATTTATCTTTAACTTGTATAATAAATCCAAGGTATCAAAATCTACCAGTGCTATTGATTATTTCATCATTAAGTTTAACTTTATCTCCAATAGTCCTCCTACTGTTACTAAAGTTATATTTCATATATTTTGTCTTATTTCTACTTATCCTAGAGCCTCTAGATTTTAAAACTTCTTTCCATAATTCTAATTTAAACTCTACTCCACCTCTAGTTTCATCAATCAAGACAATATCATCTGTAATCAACGTACACCATGGAATATCATTTTGGATACTTCTAATTAGTTCATCCATCACCAAAGCAAAAAAATAAGGGTTCAAAGCAAATCAATGACGTACACCTATTATAATTGAAAATTCTCTAATCTCTCGACCTATAGTCCTGCCACTAGTCATTACTCCATCGTACATATCCTTAATCACATTATTATATCTAATACACACACCATTTTTTTTTTTCTAAAATGCACCATAAAATTTTCTTAGGCACCCTATCATACACTTTCTCTAAGTCAATAAATACCGCATGCAAGTCCCTCTTTTTTTTCTTAGACTTTTTCAGAATCTTCTTAAAAGATATATAGCTTCTATAGTAGATCTTTCAGGCATAAAACCAAATTAATTTTCCGAGACTTCATTTCTAACCTTAATCTTTGTTCAAATACCATTTCCCACAATTGCATTGTAAAACTCATAAGTTTAATTTCACGATAATTGTTACAGTTTTAAATATCCCGTTTATTTTTTACTCAAAAATAAACTGTCGTGGTAACTCAAACCATTGACGGTTTTCTCTGAGCTTACAAAACCGTCGACGGTTTCGCTTGTGCCAGATCAAATTTCCTCTTTTTTTTTATTGTTTCATTAATTACTATTTTTTGGGTCTCTACAAAAATAATATTTTATTTTTCAAAATTCTGACTGTTGGAAGCTCAAAAATGTCTGAACTCGAGAGGTCCGGTCGACTGGGGCTTGCTCTGGTCGACTGGGGCCAAGGCGATTTCCCAATTTGCGAGCTTCGGCATGTTGGGCCATATGATATGGTCAACTGGGTTTAAGGCCAGTCGACTGGGCTTTAATAAGCATAAAAGGGTCAGTCAACTGGGCTATTCAATTCTAGCCAATTTGAACTGGTCGGTCAACTGGGGCTATTAAAGCTCTCAAAGGGTTGGTCAACTGGGCCTTTACAATATGACCATTTGGTATTGTCGGTCGACTGGGCTGTGAGGCCCGGTCTACTATGGCCTTTACAGAACTGAAGTTTTGGTCATATCACTGGTCGGTCGACTGGGCCTTAGAGGCCAGTTGATTGGTCCTCAACAAAATTAACATTTTGACCCTGATTTAACTTCAAAATCATTTTAAAAACTTTGTATGATTTTAGCTTTTTAAGAAAATGGATTTTCATGAAAGATTTGTTTCCCTAAAGTCAGTCTATGGTCCTTTGAGCTTAGCATCATATCATGTAAAACATGCATATTACAAATAACTCTAAGTGCAATACAATTTAAAAATAAACTTCTTCTATTCTTTACTCTTCAATTCTTCATGGAATATGCCAAGTTGTATGTGCTTTAAGTCCCTTCTTGGCTTTCATTTATCCTTTACCTTATGTGTGTTTAATTGTAAACATGTTCAAATACTAAATACACACATAAGATACAAGTGGCTTGTCATTATCAAAACGGGATCAGACTCAAAAAGTTAATAGACTTTATTTGATCTAATTAGTTTTGATTTGAATAGGTTGCAAGGCTACTTTGGAGGCTTGCAACTTGGTCAAGGTTAGCTTTTTCTTATTTTATGACTTAAATCTTGTGTCCTTGATGTTTATGGATTAAGTCAAATTACTTCCTTGATTTGAATAGTCGTTGGTTTCCTTTTGATTCATGTTTTCTTTTATGTGACTACAATGATTGTTAGTTTCCTTTTGATTCATGTTTCCTTTTATGTGATCACAATGGTTGTTGATTTCCTTTTGTTCATGTTTCCTTTTATGTGACCACAATGGTTGTTGGTTTCCCTTTTTTGAATCACGTCTCCTTATATATTACCACAACGTGTTGTTGGTTTCCTTTTGATCCATGTTTCCTTATATATGACCATAATGGTTGTTGGAAAATTTGGGAATGTTTTTAAAGATTCTTTTGCTTAAAAAATTTGATGATTTTATTAGATTTTTGTGTGTGTCCCTCAGATTTTAAAAAGAGCAATAAAGTATTTTAGACTTCACTTGTATTAGCTCAAAGGGGGGGGGGGGGGGTTTATCTAACAAGATCCCTTCGTTTGAGGGTCTTATTAGACATTCTTAGATCACACTGAGGTTTTTTTTTTTTTTTTTACTCTTGTTAATTTTGTTGATTTTACTTATTTATTCATTCATTTATTTATTTGTTTGTTGATTTTAAAATGAGTTAATTAAAGGTTATTAAATTCAATTAAGGGATAATTCATAATAAATTAGGTACTGTTCGTCGAACAGGTGTGTAGAGAGTGCGAATACCTTCCTCTCGCATAACCAAACTCCCGATCCCAATTCTGGTACAAGTAGATCGAGACTATTGTTTTCTTGGCGTAAGTTTAGTCTAGTGATCAATTAAATTAGTAGTAATTAGGTGTTCTAACCGCACCAAGGAAAACTAGGTTAGTGGCGACTCCAAATCAAAATTTTTAATATCATACATAATATTTCATCGCCTTCCTGGGAACCCTTCTCTGGGACATTGCGACACGAGGGACTTTTGTTATGATATCATATATAATATTATCTCGCCTTCTCCGGAACCCTTCTCTGGGACGTTGCGACACAAGGGACTTTTCTTATGCTTGAGTAGTTTTGTTTTATGCCTTTGCATCTCTACTCATTTTTTATTCTTCTATTCTCTTCCTCCTCTAGTATATGCACATTTCCTACATGAGAGCCTTGTGCACTCTTTGATTTTTTTTAGAGGATAATATTATATATTTTACACACACACACACACACACACACACACACACACACACATATATATATATATATATATATATATATACAACAAAAATTTGACATTCTCATTGTTTGATCAGATCAAGCACCTTTTAAGGGATGGCGATGATGAAATTGAGATAGGGTAAAATGAACGTGTACGTTGTGCTAACCAACGTTAGAGGAGCAAGGATAGGGATAGAATCGTAAAATTTGTAAAAATCATAGGAGGGAGGAAGATAGAAAGGTGAAAAGACTTAAATTAGAAAAGGGGGAGAAGAGCATATAAGAGGCATAGGTTAAAACAAAAGGAGACAAAGAGATAAGTAGAAAAGAGGGTCACACAATCGACCTAACTAAGACGAGTGGGTCACCCAATTGGAAGGAGTCAAATATCATACAGGATCAAACAAATTGTACCAATAAAGACTATATTGGATATTCTAAATAAAATCCAACGATAATAAATATCATATTCAAATTGTAATTTGGTGATAGAGAACATGTGATGTTTTGCAAGTTTGAGAGTCAATTTGTAACAAATGGATTTTAAATTGTAATAATGACAAAATCTTCAAGATTTGGTCATTTGAGTAACTAAAGATTTAAATTTGAGGATATGGCCATAAATTCTATTAAAATTAGGGAGTTGGCTAACCGAGTTGCCTATATAGGCATGTGACGAAGAGTGAAAGGATATATATATATTGACATACCACATATGCAATATTAAGTTTTGGCCTCTGTGCCATCTTATCATCTTCTTAGCCTCTCCTTCTCTCTTACCTTTGGTTCTCTCTACCTCTCTCCTCCTAGTTTCTACAACTTTTATCATTGTATGATTCTCTTAATTTAAAGGGTACCCCCTATGTCGTGGGGCACCTCACACCTATAAGGTGAGTAGGCACCATATAATTTCTGTTTTATATCCTCTCAAAATTAATTTTCTACCCATCTTAAAAGATGTACGAAAATTTTATCAAATAAAATTTCAAAAATTAATTCAAATCAAATGATACATAGGATCCTAGTTTAACATCCTCTCATAATTCCCTACCCTTCTTAATTTTTTTTATTAAATAAAATTTTTAAAATTAACACAACTTAAACGATGCGCATAGCATGCCACCAACAATGTGAAAACTCTCTTAATTTCTGGTTTTGTTTTGTTCTCTTTGGAAAAATGGAGTGGTTTCTGCATACAATCTTTGATAATGACTATGCATTTTTGCTTCAAAATTATATAAGGAAGAGGGGAAAGCAACAAAAGTACAAAAATCCCTTTCACCATTGCATTGCTTGAGGAGTTTCCACAATCTTTGGTTTGTTTCCTTCTGATCTTTTTGTTGGATCTCATGGGTCGTCTTTATCTAACTTATGAGCAATGTGTTCTTAAATCCTGGCAAGTAAAAAAGTCCAAAATTGTTGGATTATTTTTTGATAAAAATAGTCATTAATTAAATTGCATGTTCTAATTAAAATAAAAGTTAAATTAATACTAATTGGTTTTATTGTTCTTTTATATTTATCATGCATATGTTGCAAAGTGGAAGTCTTGGGAGTGATTAATTAATTAATTTGTTGGGAATTCCACTTGTGAAGTTTGTTCCACATTAGAAAATTGAGTATTTGATGGGTGTTTATATACATGGTATAGCCAAGACTCAATAGGCTTAAACTTTTAGGTCAAGTTGGTGCTCACCCATGCGTATCAAACCCACCTTTGGACTCCTCCGATTTTCACATAATTAACATTAATAATGCATGACCAAGCCATTGAAGTATATCTTCAATATGAAGAAAATACGATAATACATTATGAGTACGTGTTGGTAGGGGTTGTGAGCATGGTTTGAACCAATTCAATCGACCACTTAATTAACCCAAATCGAATCATAGATCATTTAAATCGTGAACTTTCACAATTTGACTTGGTTCAGGTCAATAGTTTAGACTTTAAAGTTAATTTTTAATTACATTCAAATTAATCTATATAAAAATAAAGCAATACTCTAAATTCAAACACATTAATGTCTATTTCCAAACACACAAATGTAGTGTTCCCTACTCACCGGTCAATAAGCCATTAATTAGTATTTATGTAGCAAATTTGGCACTTCGAGTTGATTTTCACAATATCAAAAATTTTAAATCATAACCAAACCAACAATAAAAGTATTTTGATTCGATCAGTGTGACGATTTGAACGAAATCATTGCTCACCCTAAATATTAGCTTAGGATGAAACCTCAAAGAGCATCGGAAAAATTACTCTTTCTCTATATTACAACTTTGTTTTCCCTACAAAAACAAGGGAGAAAATCAAACAAAGTGGCTGAGTCGTCCATATATATGTGACGTTGTTGAAGTGATGTTTTGAAGTCAAGTAAGAGAAGCTTATAATAGCATGCAAATAATTTTCAATGCATAGGGCATTGAGGCCCACGTCTTTTGATACCATTAATATTAAAATTAAAATTTATAAATAAATAAATAAAAATATATATATATATATATATAATAAATAAATAAAGGAATCAAATTTAAAGATAAAAACTAGGTAGACTAGCTAAACCCCTTCAATATACAAATGATGATGGCAATTGATTAACTAACCTATTTTAATGAATGCTTGTAGTGTTGGATACATAGGTTTAAGTAATTAATTAAGTGTAAAAGATTTAAGAATATGTTTGTGTTTTGTCGCAGTGTGGTAAAACTTTTATTTATATAATAATTTTAAAATTACTCCGTACAGAGTACTTTTTGCATGGTAATTGATAAATCGGGTATCTAGTTCTTAACACCAATTATGTGATGTACGTGGTCTAATGAGTAGGTGCCATGTGCTATTGTGTAGGGCGACACAATGGGTTCACACAGGCGTTTTTCTTAATTTTCAAAGCGTAGGCCGGTATCAATCCGTAAAGTACCTAAAATGAGAAACGTACGCCATATGTGACCAAATATGTAGGTTCTATCTACTTGCGTTATTTGTCTCTTGCTATGTGTGTATGACTTTTTTGTACTTAACATTTTGAAAATTTTCAACCCTAGTAATTTTTTGCACTTAACATTTTAATACAGAAATGAAATAAAAGGAAAAAAAAAATATGAGGCCACAATGTAATTTCCACTCAATAAAATATTAGTGATCTTATCATCCAATATAAGCATTCATCAGTTTAATTATTTGAACTAATCATCCACATGTTTTTTTGCCTCCTATTCACGACCCAATAATTAATGAGATGGTTATTAAGGTCAGTATATCATAGTCGTTGGTTCTGGTCGAAGTGAACATCTTCTTATATATGCCCAGTCGAGCTAACTCAAGTGGTAAGGGCAACTTGTGACTTTGGTGACCTCAAGGTCACAGGTTCGATTCTCCTTTGAGACATTATGCCGGTGAATTACCAGGGGTGTGTCAATGGGCAGACGACTTTCACCCCCCTCCTCGGGTTTGGTGTCACACCATAGTGTCAAAAGTGACGCGATGGTGGCTGAAGTTTCCGAATTATCAAAAAAAAAAATCTTCTTATATCAAATTAAAAGGATTGTAGTGGAATTCAATTAGGTTCCCATGTACATCCTCAAGGTCTAGGAAAACAAGATGTATGCTATCTTACCTCCATATATCAAGAACCTATTCTCACAATTTCTACTTTTGAGGATATAAAAGAAACAATAATTGAAGCATTGCAATAGAAAACTTTCAGTGATGAGTATTCTTTGTTATTACCAAAAAGTATAGTACACAAATCCGAAGTCTCCTACATCATCGAGGTCTGAGAGAACAAGTTGCATGCAATCTTACCTCCATACATAGAGATCGAGAATCTATTCTCGTAATTTCAACCCTTGATATTCATATTTGAATATAACAACCTTATGATCATAGAATCGAGACCCGTTCCTCGAGCAATATCATTTGTTAGTAGGGTTTACGAAAAATATATATGGGGTTTTGTTGTTAGGGGTTTTATTGAGTCTCGAGGGGTAAATTTTGTGTCGCAGACAAGAAGACAGCTACATCCAAAGGCAGAGCTCCAGTCCAAAACCAAGGAATAGAATCAAAGAAAGCTGATTGTGTTGGACTCCTTGCAGTTTAAACAAATGGTTTCCTCTACCTATTTAAACTAAAGAAAATATTAAGAAAAGAGTTTGGCCATGACTGAATCCAAACTTTTCTAAGTAATAACAAACCACTATGGGATCCTCCATGCAACCTTGCTACCTACTCCTTCAAAAAATAAAAGGATGAAAGGTTTTATTGGCCCCATTAGCCTATTGGGCAGAAGGGGCAAAGTCAAAAAAACAAAAGTTGCAGTGAGGGCAAAATCATAATCTCAATAAATTAATGGAGAAATATAATATACTTGAAAGATAAAGAGGGTGTCAAATATAAAATTTAATTTTTTAAAATTATTTTAGATTAGTAATTATTTGTTCTTAAGACAAAATCAAATAAGGGGGCAATTATTTGCCTACCTTAATTGAATATATTACATGTGGCTTTCCCTGCATATGTGCAATGTATGTGTGCCCTAGCTCATTTTTATATCCATATTTTTTATCTTATTTTAAAGAATATATAGGCTCGATGATAAGCATGTAATTTAGCTATTATTTTTAAAAATATATATATATAGTATAAAATTTATGGCCTTATACTCCTCACTTTTAAGTTTCAAGACGTTTGAATTTGCGAGGGGTAGCAATAATTTTGAATTTAATTGTCCAACTTGATTAGTTTTTCTTTTCGAATTCTTTCTCTCACTCTGAAAAAGAAAATTTGCTTTATTTGATCATAAAAATTAATATGCTTTTGAATAATTTATATTTTAATTAACAAATAAATTGACTTTTATATATAACAATCAACCTATTTTATTCTTCTTAATTTTAAAATCAATTCGTTATTTTCTAAAATGTCACTAGTAATTTATGTAGTTTTTTTACTGTGCACATATTTAGCTATTTAAATATATATAATTACGATTAGTAAAACTGCTAAACATATTCAATTACCGCAGAACTTGTCTGATATGCGCTATACACATGATCAAAGCATAAAAAATTTAATTAAAGACCGATTCGATAAAAATATAAATTATAATTAAAAATGACAGAACATCGTTAAATCTCTCTTTAAAATGGTAAAAATACTATAAATTATAAATTATAAAACTTAAAAATTCATATAATAGTACAAACTAATTTTGTCTTATGCATGAGTGTCCAAAAAATAAAAACAATAATATTTTCTACCTTTAAAAAAATAGGGGCATTACTGAGTAAGTCTACTTACAAGTTATTTATACTTGACTTGATTAGAAACTCGGTTCAACTTGAATCTATTCGCATTCAAGTTCGTGCTATTCAAGTAATTTAATAAGTGGAATTTTAGTTTTGCAATATTGTTTGCAAAACTAATCGAACCAAGTAATCAAGATTCTATAATTTTATTATTTTTAGATTATATAAGTGATTTTATACCTATGTTTAATATTATATATATTTTATACATGCATATATTTAATATTAGTCTATAATCAAATTAGTTTTTTTTTGAAACAGGTAATATCATTAAATAGTGGAAAATTCAAGCAAGATGCTTGGACCTAGACCAATGGAAGAGATTTGATAAACAACGGTCAAATACAATAGAGACTGTAGCCAAATTTCTCAACATACTGCCGGAATTGTTGCTTTCAATCTTCTAAGACATCCTTAATGGAATCAAGTTCGAGTTTTAAGAATTTGCAATTGAATCAACTTAATTTTGAGCTCAACACGTATGAGTAAAGTCAAGTTCAAGTATGCTACTGTCTTAACTCGATTCGACTCAAATATACCTTTACTTATAAAAAATATATAATATAAAAGGCTAGCATGTGAATAGACTGCAAGATCTTTTAATCATTTGAGTTATAGACAAATCAATGTACCCTATAAACATAATCAAAATATGCATGGATTAGTCATTAGACTCCTAATGACTTTAGAATATTTGACAAGAAGCTGTCACATGACTGTAGTTTCTCTGTACCCAAACGTGCAGAAGGGAAGTCCCATCATTGATGCACATGCATAAGGGTGGTGTTTTTTTTCTTCTTCTTTTTTAAGGGATAGTTATTTTTTTTGCAAATTTTCCTCTTCTTCCTTTTTTTTTTTTCCCTTGCTTTTTACCATAATGCATAATTTCTCACTGGCATGTGTCTACTCAAAAGAGAAAATAGAGAGTTTGAAAATTAAGCATTAAATTAAGTGCAGGGTTAAATGCGAACATTATTATATTTCAATTTTATATATATATACACCCACTTTTCATATTTCAAAATATCTCATGTCATGTTATATATAATAAAAAGATATAAACATGTTCTAAAATTTTATAAATCTCATCGACCTCCACTGAAATATTTGATATTTAAAACATTTATATCCTTCAACAAGTTAGTCTTTTGACAAATATAAGGTAATGTTTTTATTTTTTCAACAAACTTTTGATGAAATTCGTAAATTTTTTAAAATCTCAAAAAATGTCTTTTGAGGACTTTAAAATCTCAAAGGAGATATACATATATTTTGGGGTAAAAAACACTCACTTTCCCAAATATTTGATAAAATGACAGAGACATTTCTTAAAGTTTAAAAAATGTCATAAATTTCTCCTAATATTTCAAAAATGTCACAAATCTCTCTTGAGATTTATTAAAAATACACAGAACTCCCTTAAAAAAACTTATCTTTTTATAAAATATAAGCAGATCGAGATTTATATTTTTTAGCAAATCTCATGAGAGGTTTCTGAAATTTTTGAAATTTCAAAAAGGGTTATAGTCTTTTTGCCAAACCTTAGGGCATGCCTCTACCTTTTATTATTTTAATAAATCACTCGTCAAAGAGAGAGAGATGAAGAGAGAAACAAAATGAAAAACAAAAAAACAAAAAACAAAAGCTCCACATGCATAATATTGTTACAAATGACAAGCAACTTGGCAATTTATAAATGATAGCTGCTAGCTTGTAAGAACCCGACCTGAGATAAGTGTATTAAATAAATGGGGAAAAGAGAAGGAAAATTTAAAAGGGAAAAATCTACAGGGCTCGTCGACGAGGCCTCCTTGCTCATCAACAAAGTCCCTTGTGCATCTCGGTGACAAGGTTTAGTGGTTCGTCAACGAGGAGATGCCGAGAGATTTTGGGAAATCCTGAAATCTCAGGCTCGTCGACGAGGCCACCTTGGTGTCAACGAACTTCCTTCTTCGGCTCGTCGACGAGGCTGGCCGGGTCAAAGGGGTTATAAATATCTTTTAGCTTGCTTAATGAGGAAGAAATCAAAATCCTCTCTCTCTCTCTCTCTCTCTCTCTCTCTCTAGGATTTCGGGCCATCAGTTGTCGAAATCAACGATCCGACGTTACCATGTGGATCAGGAGGAGAATCTCTACGTTTTTAGCGGATCGAAAATTCGTTTTGGGGATTTTTGGGTTTTGACCCAAAAATGAGGTAAGGGTTGGATTTGAGTTTTGTTTCTGAATATGTGTAGTAGTAAGAATTGTAGTGAAGTATAGTTCTTGGATGTTTAGGTTTTGGAGTCTCGGTTCGTAGTTTTGGAGCCGTAGAGTTCGTATTTTGGTTAACGGGAAAAGGTAAGGGGATTATGTTTATATCAGTTATTTTTAAAATCGAGATCGGTAAACCTGTAGTTTACAATCGTATGTATGTTTTGGCTACTTATTTAGGAAAATCTATCAGGTAAAAATGCAGAATTTTTGGGTTACAATTTTTGGAAAAACTAGGGGTTTCGGGTATCATCTCTATTTCTATTGGAAAAACTGTATGTGGTATAAAATTGTAGTATTGAGATGACCGTACCTGTATTTGTATTAAACTGTATTTCTCGAACTAAAAACGACATGATTTGTTGTATACTCAAATAAGTGTGGAATGAAATATTGTATGTAAAATGTTCCAAGGTTTTTGCAAAACAGCTAGGGGCAGCTAATTACCGTACGCTGATGAGTATAGAGACATGAGTTCCAAAATTGTTCCAGATTTTGTAAATTAGCTAGGGGCTACTAATTACTGTACGATGAATCAGTTAGGGACTAATTACCGTATGTTGACACCATGTCTCATCTAATTACTGTGGGTGAGGGTGTTCGGCTTTATATCCGAGGATGTGAAATATCACCTGTTTGTTCCGGCTGGTCACCGATAGGTGTGAGTGGACACTATACTAGCATGATATCGTTGCGAGGCCTCAGTTATTGCAGGGTATCAGTTGCTTGAGTATGACGACACTGACCATATATTTTGTATCGTATCTACTGGAACTGAATTGTGAAAATACTGGAACTGTATTATGTTATGTTTTACGTTGAAATAAAATTTGTATGTCACACACTGATATAACATGCTTTCTTCCTTACTGAGAGATGTCTCACCCCGAATATACAAATATTTTTCAGGTCCTTCGCGTAGCCGAAACTAGCATCCTAATGTCCGAAAGTGTGGGTGTCAGTTAGCTGCATTTAGTACCTGTGTAAGTACGGGTTTTGTAACCAAATTGTCATTGTTGGGTTTTGTAGACACCCGGAGTATGTATTGTATTTTGGGAACGTATATTCTAGTTATATATAGACTTTGATATGGTATGATGCATGTATAAAAAGAACATTTCCGCAACATATTTAATAAGTATGGATATGTATGTGAATGTGTATAGGGTGTACATGAACTCCTCGAGTCGGACCCTCATTTAGTATAGTATCATGTATGTTTTAATTGATACAGAGACAGGTTAGGTTACTAAATTCACACCTGGGGCCCACTTGTGGGTTCGAGGCATGACAGCTTGGTATCAGAGCAAAACCAAGTTGCTAGGTGTTGTAGATTTGGTTAGGCGTAGTTATGTGTACATACCAGAGTATAGGATGTAGGAAATGGGTAAAGTAGGTCGAGGGTAGTTTTGATGCTAGGTGGGGACTCATTGGTGGTGTTATGTGTTTTTCCCGGAATGACGATTTCAGTAAAATCACAGCAAACTATTGATGGTTTCGTGTCAGTGTGGTAGGACAAACCTGGACCCATGAGAGTCGTAGTTGACATGATTAGTTTTCAATGATTGTCTTAAATGTGTACAATATAGGAATTCTAACCAAGTCCTATCTTACTTTCAGAATGGAGCCCAAGGATAACAACTTGGATAGTTGTCCCAAGGGGATTGCGAGTGACGAGTCTCCTTCTATGCCTCGGGGTTTGATGAGGCAGGTTATACGAGAGATCGGGCGGAGTGTTAGGAGACGTGAACATTCTCCTACTGCTACGGGTTGTATTATAGAGAGGTTCACCCACATGCACCCTCCGACGTTTATGGGAGGACCTGATCCGATAGTAGCAGAGAACTGGGTGCAGAAGATCGAGAAGATATTAGAAGTTCTGCACTACACCGACCAACAAAAGGTTCTCTATTCCACTCATGACGGGAAGGCTGATGAGTTCTTAAGCTTGACGTAGGGAACCCTGACGGTGCAGAGACATGCTGCCAGATATATTGAGCTATCTCGTTTCGCACCGTACTTGGTCTCGAACGAGTATGAGAAGGTTCGGAGGTTCGAGAAGGGTTTGAGGAAGGACATTCGTAGGCTTGTGGGGATGCTGCAAATCTGAGAGTTTTCTGTTCTGGTGGATAAAACCGCCATAGTCGAGGCCGACCTTCAGGGGGATGAGGTGGAATAGGAACAGAGGAAGGGGCTAGTATCTTTTGGTTCTCAGACTAGTCCTCGATAGGGACAGTGGAAGAAGAAGAAGAAATATGGTTCGGGGTATCGTCAGAATACCGAATGGGAGGGTTCTCCGGTGGGATCCATCC
This sequence comes from Malania oleifera, assembly GCF_029873635.1. Classification (NCBI taxonomy): domain Eukaryota; kingdom Viridiplantae; phylum Streptophyta; class Magnoliopsida; order Santalales; family Ximeniaceae; genus Malania; species Malania oleifera. Next base: position 116,275,868 of record NC_080420.1, read on the forward strand.
TCCGCACCATGCGCCAAGTGCCGTAAGTGGCACTATGGTGAATGTCAGCCATTCTAGGATAACTGCTACAACTGTGGAAAGTAGAGCCACATATCCCGAAATTGTCAGGCACAGAGGAGTGATATGCCTGCACAGAGCCAGAACCGTGGGAGTAATCAGATGCCTCGAGTAAACTATCAGGCAAACACGGCTCTGGCGAAGGTGTACTGCCTTAATCTAGAAGATGCGGAACATGCTGGGAACGTGGTGACAGGTACGATGTTATTGCTTTCGAATAAAGTTGTTGTTTTATTTGATTCGGGAGAAACACATTCATTTATATCTGCTAGTTTTGTAAAACTATGTGGGGTTGAAACCCAAGTAAGGGATAAATGGTTGTCCGTGGCTACACCGACTTGGAGTATAACGATCTGTAGTAAAATGTTGGGAAACTACCTAGTGGTGATTCAAGGAAGATTGCTACCGGGGAACCTAGTAGTGTACGACATGTGTGGATTTGATGTCATACTAGGGAAGGATTGGTTATTCTATAGTTATGCGGTGATTGATTATCATAGGAAGGTAGTGGTGTTCAAACCTACTGGGGAGCAAGAGTATGAGTTTATGGGATCGTGTGTGCGTTCAATGCAATAGATTCTATCGGCTATACAGGTGACAAGGTTACTCTTGGAAGGTTGTTAGGGGTACCTAGCTTGCGTGAAGGAACCACCTCGGGATGATTTGAAACTTGAAGATATCTAAGTGTGTTGACCCTATGGGTCATACCCTGTTTTGATTATGACAAATTTTCAGGTATTTAATGATTGTCAAGTTGATGTGCAGGTTTATCTTGATAGTACCCTATGATGGCACTCAGAGACCAAGAGGAAAACGAAGACTCTGAAGACCCTTGATATAATTTATTTGTTGTAATTTATATTCGGGTCTGTAATATTTAAGTAGGAAGGGTCTGTAATAGTAAATAGGTTTTGGTTCGTAATAAGCTCACACACATCACATGTATGATAATACGTAAGCTCAAACAAACCGTGAATGAGAAAGGACCTTAGAAAGACCTTAGGGTTTTCCCTTTAGTCGACCGACAACGGACTTTTTCGGTGTCTTCAAAATTGGACCCCAAATGACCCTAGGACACACAAATTTGCATATATGTTTGTTAGGCACTTGAATAGGGTTTGATTGTGTCAATACGGAACCAAAATGCACACTTGGTGCACTTTCAGTCGACCGGCCAACTCAGTTCATTTTGGCCTGGTCGACCGAACCAGAATTGGGTCAACTGTTGACCAAGGTCCCGGTTGACCAAACCAACTCAGTTCAAAATGCTTCGGTTGATCGAAACCCTCTATGGTCAACATTTTGACCACCTGGTCGACCTAACCAAGTAGTTCAAAAAGCCCCGGTAGACCGAAACCTACCTGGGTCAACATTTTGACCATTTGGTCGACCGAGCACTTTTGTTCTCCAACTACCTGGTCGACCAAGGGTCCTCGAGAGAAATCCCAGTGGTCTAGTCGATCGAACCAGCCAGTTTAAATTGGCTTGGTCGACCGAACCTCGAAAAATTAAGAAATCGCCCTCTCCTGGTCGACCGAGCCTTCAATTCAAAAGTCCCCTGGTCGAGCGAATCATATGAGACTTGGTCGACTGAACTTGTTTTGGTCGACCGGACCTCTCGAGTTGCCCTGATTTTTTTTACCATAGTTAATATTTTTTAAATAGGGTTAAAATGCTTTAAACATCATTAAACTTTCCTAAGAATACCCAATAAGTCCCCAACGGTCATATTTTCTCTCATGCCTATATATATGAGATCATTTGAGAAAATTAGTGGGGATTTAGTAATCTTTGATTAGGAGAAATTCCCTAAAAATCCCAAAGCTTATAATACTCATTTACTGATCCTCCAACACTTATTCTTACTAGATCTTCCACTCAAACATTTTTGTAAGTGTGATTTAAGTGTTGTTGCTTTCTAGGGTTGCTCTCCCATGTGTGGTAATTGTTTTTGATAATTTTAATTGAGAGCTAACCTAAGTATTCTAAGGGGACTTTGTTAATAAGTCTCTCCTATGAAGACTTATACTAAACTTCCAAGTATTGCACATTCATTGCAATACCTTGTGAAGTTTGTATTTGGTGTGGATTGCAAAAACCATTTCAAAATACTTTCAAATATCTAGTGTGCTTTGTCTTGATAAATTTTTAAAGAGATATTTGTTTGTGTGAGAAAAATCTTTGTTGCAATATTCATTGATTTATATCTATAGTTGAATACAAAGATTAAACTCTTTTTGCAAACCAAACTTATTCATTGCTAGAGCTTCATATGCATATATGTATTGAGAAAACTTGTTGATTAAAATATATGAAGTGTGGCTAATATCTTTGCTTGAGCATTTATATTGAATATCTAGTGATGCAAAGATCATATAGGTTTGCACTCTCATGCAAGAATTACATCGATAGTAAATCTATTTGAGAGTAGACGTCTTAAGACCACATTGAGCTTACATATTGAATCATATTGTGGTGTATGTTATTGCGCGCATCTGGGTACATATCTGTTTTACATGAAAGCACAATCACTGTACCATATGATTATATACACATTTGTTGTATATCTAGGCACAGGCCTGAAGAGGGAGACTAGCCCTGGAATAGTCCCGGATTGGCTTAGGCCCGGTTAGGAAAGCTACGTGCGTCGTCCTGTTAAAGCGTGTAGGTTGAGGTCAGTCCCACTAATTGACCTGGTTAAGGTTGAGGTCAGCCCTGTATTAATTTGACCTGGTTAAGGTTGAGGTCAGCCCTGCATTAATTTGACCTGGTTGTAAACGGAGCCACTTCACCCTTAAGTGAGCCTTTAGTGGAATCCTCTGGCTTGCGAGCTAGAGGCGGGGACGTAGGAATAGTTGGCCGAACCCCGATAACATATCATGTGTTTGTGTATATTGTCGCACTTTATATTTACTGTACGTGTATGTTATTATGTGAATAATGCACTTGATTTAAATTTCCACATATTGTATTTATCGGCTTATTTGGAATTGGATAAAAAGACCCTAGGTTGTTATATTCAGCTGACATCTAATTCAACCTAGGAGAAAAGTTTAAATTTCCAATTCACCCCCCTCTTGGAAATAGACCAATTCTAACAAAGTGGTTAACAAATTTTAGGATGTATTATTGAAAGACTTACCCGATTTACCGCCCGATCGTGAGGTGGAGTTCACTATTGAATTGCTGTCAGGTAAGGCACCGATTTCTAAAGCTTCATACCGGATGGCTCCAGCAGAACTTAGAGAGTTGAAGGAGCAGTTGCAGGAACTACTGGACAAGGGCTTTATCCGACCTAGTGTTTCACCCTGGGGAGCTCTAGTATTGTTCGTGAAGAAGAAAGACGGGTTGATGCGAATGTGCATTGATTACCATGAGATCAACAAAGTAACAGTAAAGAACTGATACCTATTACCTCGTATAGATGATCTATTTGACCAGCTGCAGGGAACGCAGGTCTTTTTGAAGATCGATCTACAGTCAGGGTATCATCAGGTGAGAGTTAGGACCGAGAATGTTGTGAAGACTGCTTTCCGAACCAGATACAGTCACTATGAGTTTTTGCTTATTCCGTTTGGGTTGACTAATGCTCTGGTGGTATTTATGGACCTAATGAACAAGGTTTTCCGTGAATAGCTGGATCAGTTTGTAGTAGTGTTCATCGACAATATTCTAGTATATTCCAAGAGTTCAGAAGAGCACAAAAACCATCTGAGGTTGGTACTTTAGGTTCTACGGGAGAAAAAGTTGTATGCTAAGCTGAAGAAATGCAAGTTCTGGCTAAATCAGGTCGCGTTTCTAGGCCATGTTGTGTTGAAGGGTGGTATCTCAGTTGATCCTGGCTAGATAGAAGCAGTGGTTGACTGGGTGAAACCAAATAGCGTGTAGGATGTTTGGAGTTTTCTAGGACTAGCCGGATACTATCGGCTGTTTGTGAAGGGATTCTCTAAGTTATCTGGCTCTATGACATGGTTGACGAGGAAGGGTGTGAGATTTGACTATACCGACGAGTGCGAGTAAAGTTTCCAGGTGTTGAAACACCGATTCTAACCATCCCATCTGGGGATGGTGGTTTTGTGATTTACAGCGATGCATCACTAAAGGGTTTGGGATGTGTGCTGATGCAAAAGGGGAAAGTAATTGCTTATGTTTCTCGAAAACTCAAGGAGTACGAGAAGAATTACCCCACGCACGATCTAGAGTTGGCAGCAATAGTATATGTGTTGAAGATCTAGGGACACTACTTATATGGTAAACAGTGTGAGATCTTCATGGATCACAAGAGTCTCAAATACTTTTTCACACAAACAGAATTGAACATGAGGCAGAGGAGGTGACTAGAACTGATCAAGGACTACGATTGTACGATTAGCTATCACCCGGGGAAAGCTAACGTGGTAGCTGATGCATTGAGTCGAAAGTCAAAGCACGCATCAGTATCTATAGTGGTAGGTCAACATCATGCCAGATAAGATCTGGAAAGTCTTGGCATCGAGTTTGTGGATGATAATCATCAGGCTTTCATTGCTAGCTTGGTGATCCAGCTGACACTATATGAGAGGATTAAAGCCACGTAGGCTGATGATGCGGAATTAGTCGAGACTGTAGAGAAAGTGTAGCAAGGGTTGGCTGCAGATTTTAAAATCTCAGAGGGAGGTGTGCTCCTCTAAGATTTGGGACCAGGCTGTGTGTTCCCAGTGACGATGGGAAAAAGAGAACAATCCTAGAAGAGGCGCATCGTTCTTTGTATACGGTACATCCAGGTAGTACGAAGATATATCGGGATTTGCGCGAGTCCTTCTGGTGGAGTGGAATGAAACGGGAGATTGCTTGGTTTGTGGAGCAATGTCTGACGTGTCAGTAGGTAAAGGCTAAACATCAGAGGCTGGCAGGGCCGTTGCAGCCATTGAGTATTCTGAAGTAGAAATAAGAGCATATTTCCATGGACTTTGTCACCGGGTTACCACTAGCACTTCACCGGCAGAAGGTAATCGTGGATAGGTTGACTAAATCTATTCACTTTGTATCGATAAAGGTTAGCTACTCTTTGAGTAAGCTAGCAGATTTGTATGTGCAGGACATAGTTAGAATGCCCGGGGTACCAGTATCCATTGTTTCAGATTGAGACCCGAGATTTACTTCTCGATTCTGGAAGATCTTACATGAAACACTGGGGATGAAGCTTACTTTCAGTACATTGTTCCGCCCGCAAACTGATAGACAGTCATAGACGATGATACAAATCTTAAAGGATATGTTACGGGCTTGTGTATTAGACTTCAGTGGTAGTTGGATGCGTTTTCTACCATTAGTGGAGTTTTCCTATAACAACAACTTCCAGGCTAGTATCGGGATGGCACCGTTCGAGGCATTGTATGGTCGGAGGTGTCAGTTTCTTTTATATTGGGATGAGGTTGGTGAACGGAAAATATTGAGTCCCGAACTCGTACAACAGACTTCTGAGAAGGTCAGATTGATCAGAGATAGGATTAAATCAACTCAGAGTCGGCAGAAGAGTTACGCGGATGTTCGCTATCGTGAGTTGGAATTCAAGGTTGGGGGTAAGATACTCCTGAGAATCGCTCTGATGAAAAGGGTGATGAGATTCGGGAAGAAGGGTAAGCTGAGCCTAAGGTATATTGGACCATTCGAGGTACTAGAGCGAGTGGGTTCGATGGCTTACAGGATTGTACTACCCCCAGCGCTCTCGAGGATCCACGATGTATTTCATGTATCCATGTTGAGGAGGTACCTGTCGGATCTGTTGCACGTGATTAGTTACGAATCATTAGAGATTGGGGATGCTTTGGCGTATGAGGAGATACCCATTCAGATTCTAGACCATAAAGTTCAGAAGTTGCGTACCAAGGAGATACCGTTTGAAAAGGTACTGTGGCGGAATCACGCAGTTGAGGAAGCTTCATGGAAATTAGAGACGGAAATACACTGGAAATATCCACAGTTGTTATGAGTAGTAGCTTGGTAGTAGGATCGGTATGGGTATGTATATATGTATATAATTTTCTGCTATTGTAGTGATGTTATGTGGTTAGTCTCTAGGAGAGTTTGTAATATTGTGAGCTCCCGAGATAGTGTATGTATGTAACCACGGTATTCTCCCGCCATAAGTGAGGGTATATATGTATTTGGGTTGGGGCTGCTATGTGGGTGGTCACCGGCTCTTTCTAGAGTCGGGTATGCATTGGGTATGTAGTTAAGTTGGTAAATGAGAGATTCCAAATTTCGAGGATGAAATTTTTGTGAGGAGGGAAAGTTGTAAGAACCCAACCTCAGATAAGTGTATTAAATAAATGGGGAAAAGAGAAGGAAAATTTAAAAGGGAAAATTGTGCAGGGTTCATCGATGAGGCCTCCTTGCTCGTCGATGAAGTCCCTTGTACATCTCGGCGACGAGGTTCAGTGGTTCGTTGATGAGGAGATGCTGAGGGATTTTGGGAAATCCTAAAATCTCAAGCTCGTCGACGAGGCTACCTTGGCCTCGACGAACTTCCTTCTTCGGCTCATCGATGAGGACGCCGTCTCGTCGACGAGGCTGGCCAAGTCAAAGGGGTTTTAAATATATTTTAGCTTGCTTAATGAGGAAGAAATCATAATCCTCTCTCTCTCTCTCTTTCTCTCTAGGATTTCGGGCAATCAGTTTTTGGAATCAACGATCCGACGTTACCACGTGGATCAAGAGGAGAATCTCTACATTTTTAGCAGATCGAAAATTCATTTTGGGGATTTTCAAGTTTTGACCCAAAAACAAGCTAAGGGTCCAATTTCATTTTTTTTTTCTGAATATGTGTAGTAATAAGAATTATAGTGAAGTATAGTTCTTGGATGTTTAGGTTTTGGTGTCTCAGTTCGTAGTTTTGGAGTCATAGAGCTCGTATTTTGGTATTCGAGAAAAGGTAAGGGGATTCTGTTTATATCAGTTATTTTTGAAATCGGGATCAGTAAACCTGTATTTTATGATCGTATGTATGTTTTGGCTACTTATTTGGAAAAATCTATCAGGTGAAAATGTGAGATTTTCGGGCTTCAATTTTTGGAAAATTGGGGGTTTCGGGTATCATCTCTATTTCTATTGGAAAAACTGTATGTGGTATAAAATTGTAGTATTGAGATGGTCGTATCTGTATTTGTATTGAACTGTATTTTCTGAACTGAAAACGACATAATTTGTTGTATACTCAAATAAGTGTGGAATGAAATGTTGTATTTAAAATGTTCCAGGGCTTTTGCAAAACAGCTAGTGTCGGCTAATTACCTTACACTGATGAGTATAGGAGCATAAGTTCCAAAATCGTTCCAAATTTTGTAAATAAGCTAGGGACGGCTAATTACCGTACGTTGACGCCATGTCTCAGCTAATTACCATGTGTGAGAGTGTCCGGCTCTATATCCGAGGGTGTGAAATATCACCTGTTTGTTCCAGCTGGTCACTGATGGGTGTGAGTGGATACCATACTAGCATGATATCGTTGTGAGGCTTCGGTTATTACAGGGTATCAGTTGCTTGAGTGTGACGACATAGACTGTATATTTGGTATCGTATGTATTGGAACTGAATTGTGAAAATGTTGGAACTATGACAACTCGAATAATAATAGGATTTAAATAATAAAGAGGAAAGGAAACTACCATAGGATTCTTCAATAAATACAGGGGATTCGTCAACGAGGGTTTAAGAGAATTTGTCGACGAAGACTGAATTTCGTTGATGAAGAAATACCGAGAGAGGTTTGATCCAACTGAATTTTGTCGACGAGAACTGAATTTCGTCGACGAATTTATTAAAGGATTCGTCGACGAATGACATGGCTCGTCGACAAATCCAGTTCTATAAATATGAAAAATCTGAATTTTTAACTTCATTGTTAAGCAAGCTTTTCTCTCTCTCTCTCTCTCTCTCTCTCCCCTTCGGCCCTCTCTCTCTCTCTCTCTCATCGATTTTGGGCCAGATTTACGCCGGATCGACATTCCAAAGTCACCATGGCACTCCTAGGAAAGTTCTCTCCAAATCTATCGGAGCGGATCGTTGGTAAAAGCAAGTTGGAAATCATCCCTGAGTTGAGCTAAGGCCTTTTAAGCCAAATTTGGTCTTACGACAATTATAGGAAATGATGTATGCATGAAAATATTGAAGTTTAGTACTGTGAGTTTTTAGTTTCAAGGTATTGATCAGGAAATCCTACGGGTGTTAGGCTAGAATATTTTGGGGGACTTTCTCAGTAGTCAGGTAAGGGAATAAACTAAAGCAGTTAATTTTCACGCAAATTACTATTATTTATGAGCCAACTGATATCCTGAAAATATGTACGATATTTGAATATTATGGGATTAATGTACATTTGGGAAAAATACTATTATTATGTTGAAATGTGTATATATGTATGAGATGCCAGAAATCATGATTTTCAGAATACAATGCATATTTTTATATAACAAATGTGCGGCATGAATGTTATTTTCCATGAAAGAATATCATGATACAACGATGATATGAATGAAATATGTTTTGAGAAATTATGAAAGAGTACAGTACATTACAATGTTGAATTACATGATAAATGATTTATTTTTAGAATGATATATATGATATGTTTGGCACGAGGCCGTAATTATGAAATGTTCGGCGCGAGGCTGTAATAATGAAACGTTCGACACGAGGCCACTATATTATCATGTACTATATGTTATCAGAACCCGGATGTTAGTTTAGTTCAGTTCAGGAGCATGGTACCGTAGCTTATAGATCAAATGTTTACGATCAGATTAGTGCTAACCACCCCAGGAGAGGGTGGGAGATGGATAATCGATGTGGCTTTCAGTAGAGTGTGAACGTCCACCTAGCAGTTTGGACCAGGGTGTGGCGGGCCCATCGTACTTACAGACATGTTTGACTCGACAGTGGTTGGCCAGTCATTGTCGGGTCTCGCTTTCGGGCTGCACAACCCGTCTTGGGGGGTAATACATGACATTAGCTAGCTATTCATCCTAGGTATGTTTTCAGTATTACAGTTATAACGGATGTTTTATGTATGATAAGAGTTATTAGCAAATATGAAAATGTATGATTATTCAGTATGACATGAAGAATGTTTTCAGATATATGAAATGTACTGTATATGTATAATTACATTAAATATTCATGTTACCACATAGCTGTATTTAGTTTATTTTCCCTTACTGAGATGTGTCTCACCTCCAACATTAATTAATTTTTCAGGAGACCCTGAGGGACCGGCGGGTCGTGACTACCGTTGAGTCAGTGATATATTACCCTGTTAGGAGGGTAAGCAATGTACTAGGATCAGAATTATTTTGGTTATGGGATCCTAGATGTAATTTTGAAATATTTTGGAAGAATGTAAATAAATACAGTATTTTTGGAATGTAGATAATTCTAGTATTATGTTTTATGGTTGTCCATTTGAGATTTTATACTTACTACTGCTTAGGTTTCTACTATGATTGACAGGTGTCCCCGTTACCCACGGGTTCGGGTAGACTTTTCCATTTAATATTTTCATTTTATGTTAAGGAAATTGAGGTCGTTATAGGAACTGTATTGTGTTATGTTTTACTTGAAATAACACTTGTATGCCACACATTGATATAACTCGCTTTCTTCCTTACTGAGAGGTTTCTCACCCCGAATATACAAATGTTTTTCAAGTCCTTCGAGTAGCTGAAACAAGCATTCTAGCGTCCGAAAGTGTGGGTGTCGGTTAGCTGCATTTAGTACCTGTGAAAGTACGGGTTTTGTATCTGGGTTGTCATTGTTGGGTTTTGTAGACACCCAAAGTATTTATTGTATTTTGGGAACGTATATTCTAACTATGTATAGACTCTGGTATGGTATGATGTATGTATAGAAAGAACATTTTCGCTATGTATTTGATGAGTATGGATATGTATGTGAATGCGTATAGGGTGTACATGAACTCCACGGGGTCGAGTCCTCATTCAGTATAGTATCATGTATGTTTTAATTGATACAGATACGGGTTAGGTTACTAAATTCACACCCGGGGCCTACTTTCGAGTTCGAGGCGTGACACAGCTACCAATAATAGTGGCTGCCACTTGAAAGAAAAAAAAAATCTTACTTGTGTTGAGAATGAAGTGATGGTTGTCCCCTTTGTCTCCCTCTCACATTACTCCCATGTCTTCTTCCATTCATCTCCCTCTACTCTCCCTCTCTCAATTCCACTCAATTATTTTTCCTCTGCTCCTCCAACGACTATATAAGGAGGAGCAGACACAGAGAAGAATGCATGCACAAGATAAGCAAAAGTGAGCAAAAAGTAGAGTGCATGAAGAAAAACACGCAGAAACTGAGAAAAGAAAGAAAGAAGAGAAAAGAGTGAGATATTTTATATAAGGTAAGATAGTGGGAAATCTGTACAAACCCAGATACATGTTTTAATTTCTCTTGACATAGTGGATTACTGATATCATCTGCTTGTGGAGTAGGTATAAACTGAACCACGTAAATTCGGTCTCACTTCTTATTTTTTTTTATTTTTTTTGCTTGTCTTCATTACTTTTTGCTTATCCCCATTTATTTATTATTAATTCCTGTATTATTTTATAACACATTATCAGCATTATGTTCTACCTAACTGATATATATATATATATATATATATATATATATATATATATATATATATACTGCCTTAATGGACGGTTTTATTTTTGTTTATTAATACCGCCTCAATGGCTAGTTTTATTTCTATACTACCTATATATATATATGATCAATCTCCACAAGAGATGGTAAAATAGTCCTCCTGAAGAGACAATATATTTAATCTCCAGAAGAGACAATAAATTTAATCTCCAGAAGAGATAGTAATTGTTTACCTCTTAAAGAGGATATATTTTTAATCTTTCGAAAAAAATATATATTATATTACTATTTCTGTATTATTTCAGTTAGTATGTTTCGCTTTTCTAAATCGTTTTATTATTGTTAATTTATTTAGATGGCAAGCCTAAGCAAAGTTGAATTTGTTCCTCTTAACATCAAAGGCAACAACTATCTCTTATGGATTCTTGATGTAGAAATCCATTTGAATGCAATGAACTTAGGAAATACAATATTAAATGGAAATGTCACATCTCTGCAGGATCGCGCTAAAGTCATGATCTTTATCCGACATCATTTAGAAGAAGAATTAAAAACAGAATACCACGTTGTTAAAGACCCACTCATCCTATGGATAAATTTAAAGGATAGGTTTGACCATAAAAAAAACAGTGATTTTACCAAAAGATCAATATGAATGGTTGCACCTAAGGTTGCAAGATTTTAAAACTGTCAGCAAATATAACTTAGTTTTACATAAAATTAGCTCGAAACTAAAGTTATGTGGAGAAAATATTACTGATGAAGACATGTTAGAAAATTTTTTTACTACTTTCCATCCCACTAATGTGCTCCTGCAGAAACAATATAGGGAAAGGAAATTTACTAAATTTTCCGAACTTATATCATGCATGTCTTCTTTCTTCTTGTCGCTGAACAAAATATCGAGCTTTTGATGAGAAATCACCAAACTCGTCTAACTGGTTCAATCCCATTCCTTGAAGTGAATGTAAACACATCTCGTGGTCGAGGGCGAGGCTGCAAGAATGGTCATGGGTATGGTTGCAGCTGTGGTCAATATAATCACCGGCATCACGTGAGGTAACAAACCCCCAGAAGAGGGATGACCCCCAGAAGAGGGCAAATGATCAGAATCAGCGACCCAGATGCTATGAAACTAAATGTTACAGATGCGAAGGAAAAGGTCATTGGTCGCATACCTGTCATACGCCCAGACACTTGGTAGATTTATACCAAGCATCCATAAAAGAAAGGGAAAAGAGTGAAGAAATTGAATCAAATTTTGTCAATAATATTGTTCCAATGGACCTTGATACTGGACCTTCCAACTCTGTGTATCTTGATGTTGCTGATTTCTTTGTAAATCCAGAAGAAAATAATGATGTAATATTTTAGGATATATATAGTAAGTAATATTGTATTTTAATAAATTATTGCTATTATCAATTATAGTAATGAGTTTTTAAAATATTTTTTATAGTGTAAATTGTCTTAAAGTTTTGAGCCAGTGTAAGATGTTAATGGAAGAAGTTTGTTTAGCTGACAGTGCTACAACACACACAATTCTCCGAGATAGAAAATATTTCCATAATTTGAAAATATCATCAACGAATGTTAATACAATATTTGGGTCTACAAATTTTATTGAAGGCTCCAGAAAGCTAATATAAAGTTACCCAATAGTGTTTTATTACAAATCGATGAAACTTTATATTCTAACAGATCCAGAAGAAATTTGTTAAGTTTTAAAGATTTAAGACTCAATGAGTATCATATTGAAACCACAAATGAAGGCAATAAAGAATTTCTTTACATTGCTTCCATTATTTTTGGGAAGAAACAAATTTTAGAAAAGTTGCCAACCTTATCTTCTAGACTATATTATATAAAGATTAAAGCAGTTGAATTATATAATGTCTTGCACCAGAAGTTCAATGACCCAAAGTTATTTACACTTTGACATGATCGTCTTGGACATCCTGGAGATGTAATGATGCGAAGTATCATTGAGAACTCATATGGTTATCCACTAAAAAGCCAGAAGATTCTTTTGTCTAGAGATTTCATGTGTACTTCTCGCTCTCACGGGAAATTAATTGTCAAACCATCTGTTTCAAAAAGTAACTTTTGAGTTACCTAGTTTCTTACAAAGAATTCATGGTGATACATGCGGACCAATACATCCACCATTTGGACCATTTTGATACTTTATGGTTTTAATTTATGCATCTACTAGATGGTCACATGTTTCTCTACTTTCTACTCGAAATGTTATTTTTTCTAGACTTCTTTCTCAACTGATTAGATTACGAGCTCATTTTCCCAATTATCCAATTAAATCGATTCGTATGGATAATTCTAGTGAGTTTACATCCCAAACTTTTGATAACTATTACATGTCACTTAGAATAGATGTTGAACATCCTGTTGCTCATACCCATACACAAAATGGTTTAGCCGAATCTTTTATTAAGAGACTTCAACTTATGGTTAGACCTATGATAACCAAATTGCCTATATCTGTTTAGGGACATGTTATTCTTCATGTTGTATGTTTAGTTCGTATAAGACCAACTGCTTATAATAATCTTTCACCCATACAATTAGTCTCAGGGCAACAACCTGATATTTCTTATTTAAGAACTTGTGGTTGTACAGTATATGTTCCTACTGCCCTTCCTCAAAGAACTAAAAAGGGTCCTTAACGTAAGCTTGGTATCTATGTTAGTTTTGATTCTCCTTCTATTATTAGACATCTTGAACCTTTAACAGATAATTTGTTTAAAGCTTAGTTTCAAGATTGTCATTTTGATGAAACGGTATTCCCTACATTAGGGGGAGCAAAATTAGTGTTTGAAGCACAACATGGAATCACATGGAATGTCATGAGTTTATCTCATATAGATTCTCGTACAAATCAATGTGAACATGAAGTTCAAAAGATTATACATATGCAAGGGATTGCAAATCAGTTACCTGATTCTTTTGCAGAAACCATGGCAATACTAAAATCTCATATACCTGCTGCAAATACTCCAGCACGTATTGATGTCCCCAAAGGACAATAGTCGGCTAATAAATCTAAGCCACAAGTTAAACATGGAAGGCCTATTGGTGCAAAAATAAGACTCCCAAAAGGAGAAAATTGAAATCTATAAATGCTCCAGAAGAGGTTACAGAGGTAAGTAATCCAATCGACATTCACAGACCCATTTCTCCTGAAAATAAAATCCCTATTATAGTCTCTTGAAGAGAAATATCCCCCCAGAAGAGGAATCTCATAAAGAGAAAACTCCTGAAGAGACATCTCTTGAAAAGGGACAGGTACCTGAAAATAATAATGAGATCTCAATACATTACACAGGAGAAATGTGGGATAAAAATAAAGTTGTTGTCAATAATACATTTGCATATGCAGTAACTACTGACATTACTAGAAGTAATGAGGATCATGAACCAAAATCTGTGGATGAATGTCGATATGGAAGTGATTGGCCAAAATAGAAAGAGGCTATCACATCAGAAATAAACTCTTTTTTAAAAAGAGAAGTTTTTGGACCTGTAGTCCAGACACCAAAAGATGTCTAACCCATTGGATACAAATGGGTATTTGTGTGCAAAAGAAATAAAAATAATGAAATTACTCAATATAAAGCAAGGCTTGTGGCATAAGGTTTCTCGTAGAAACCTAGAATTGATTATGAGGAGACATATTCACCTATAATGGATGGAATCACTTTTAGATTCCTAATTGGGCTAGCAGTCTCTAAACGACTGAGCATGCGTCATATGGACATAGTAACAACATACCTATATGGATTGTTGGATAGTAAAATTTATATGAAAATCCTTGAAGGATTTGAATTGCCTGAAGTAAAACCTAATAATTTATATTCAGTCAAACTCCAACATTCCTTATATGGATTAAAGCAATCTGGGCGCATATGGTACAATCGATTAAGTGAGTACCTAATGAAAAAAGGATTCATAAACAATCCAATTTTTCCATGTGTTTTTATTAAATTTCAGAATCCGGATTTTCTATAATTGTTGTTTATGTTGATGATTTGAATTTAGTTAGGACTTCTGAAGAGCTCACTAAAGTTGTTAATTATTTAATGGCAGAATTTGAGATGAAAGATTTAGAAAAGACAAAATATTGTCTTGGTCTATAGATTAAACATTTAAATGGTGGAATTTTTGTTCATCAATCTAAATATACCAAAAAGGTATTGAAGCAATTTTATATGGATAAATTTCATCCTCTGGGATCTCCAATGATGGTGCGATCACTTGATGTTAAGAAAGATCCATTTCGACCTCGTGATGAGGAGGAGGAATTACTTGGTCCTGAAGTACCATATTTAAGTGTTATCAGTTCTTTGATGTATCTAGCAAATTGTACAAGACCTGACATTGCATTTGCTAGGAATCTACTAGCAAAATATAGCTCTGCTCCTACTTGACGACACTAGAATTGAATTAAATACATTCCACGTTATTTGAGAGGTACATCTGATTTCGGTCTATTTTACTCGTTTAATTCCAAATCTCAACTAGTAGGATATGCAGATGCTAGATATCTATTTGATCCTCACAATGCTAAATCTCAAAATGGGTATGTATTTCTTTATGGAAAAACTGTTATATCTTGAAAATCAGTAAAACAGATGATTACAATAACATCCTCCAATCAATCTGAAATACTAGTTATTCATGAAGTTAGTAGAGAATGCATGTGTAACAACCTGCTATTTAAGCGGGTTTTTTTTTTTTTTTTATACTATGATATTTAACATGCTCTGATACCATACTGGATTAAACCCCTTCATCAACCCAAGCAGCGAAAAGCAGAAATCAAATAAACATATCCATATATAATTATATACAATACAATACTAGAGTGCTAACATGTTTTCCAAAATATACACATATCACTATTCCCAAAATATCCCCAACTATGCTGGGATATACAAAAATCCTCCACAAACATACTCACCATTTACTGACAGGGTAGTACTAAAGCCCCTCTATTTGCGAGCCTGGTCTGCTCGCCTACCTAGATCACCTGAAAAATTATTCAACACTGGGATGAGCCAACGCTTAGTAAGACAAAATATGCTATTACTAGTGTGTGGAAAATGAGCTACAATATTATGAAAATCTGTTTCTACATAATCATGTATAACTAGATATGTAAATACAGTACAAGTAATAAAATCCACCACCCTTTCCATGTTATTTAACATAACAGTATTGTAGGTTAATATTTAAAAATACTTCTAATGTACATAAATATGTTCCCGATTTCTGTAAATCTGTATATACGTAATAGTAGCTGAAAACTTTCCTTGTGGACAACTATGTGTCATGATTTAACCCCTCATGACAGGGTTGTGCGGCCCGTAGGCAGGATCTACACTAGCTTGGCCGACCAGGGTAAATCACTATACTCCATCGGTCTGATCTACCCACCTCAACTCATATCTGATAGGGAGCCTGTCCACGTCAAGGGCCTAGGTGATCGACCTACTACCACGTATTATCTAAATAGGTGGTTGCACTCATAACATAATATCTGTAGCAACGGTACTGTGCTCTGTTGTATGGTGTAACAGGGTCTGATATTATATAATACATCTCTATATACAACTATCTGATTTACCATGATTCTGAAATAATCATAATAACCATGATACTGAATAAACTGTAACTGTAATCCATACGTCATATGTAAAAACCCCAAAAAGAGATATAAAATATTAGTGGATTGATTTCAAAAAAATAAATAAAAATAAAAATAAAAATAAATAATTAAAAATAATAATAATTATTAATTAATTAATTATTAAAAGAATTTAAAAAAAAAAAGAAAAAAAAATTAATTAAAATTTATTTTTATTTTTTATTTTTTTTAATAAAATATATTATTATTAATATTAATTAAATATATATTTATTATTATTATTATTATTATTATTATTATTATTAACATTATTACATCCTGAAGCTTCCAGCTTCAGGATTTCTTTTCTTCTTCTTCTTCTTCTTCTTCTTCTTCTTCTTTCTTTTCTTCTTCTTTTATTTCCTTTTTCCTGCAACAGCGCAGGTCTTCTCTCTCTCCTCACGTTCTCTCTCCCTCTCTCTTTGATTTCGTGATGGATTTTCACCCGATCGAAAATCCAAAAATACCACTAGACTCCATTCGTTGCTGCCGTCATTTCTACTGGAGCGGATCAGTGGTAGGAGCGGCGTAGGCATATTCCCTGGGGTAAGCCATTTCCCCCTTTTTCTTTAATTTCGTGCAAAATATAAGCCCAATTGACGAACGGACACCACCACGAGAATCTAGGGATGATTCTCTACAAGTCTAGTGGGACGGAATTCTCGTGGAGGTGTCGGGCCAAAACTCCAAATTTGGGGTGCGGTGATTATTAAGGGGCTTATTTTTAATTAATTAGCATTAATTTAAAAATGCTAAAATATTAAGCATCTGAGACTGAAGTAAGATTTTTGAAATTTAGGGTTCGGGTGAGCGCTGCGGGTATAATTTTGGGACCCGCAGGCAAAATTTGAAAAATTAAGTAGGGATATTAAATAATAGTTTAAATATTAATTTGAGGTATATGGAGCCTAAGGAAGGCTAGATGAGTATTATTTTGGAGAAATAGATTAATAAATCTGGGGAAAAATGTAAATTGCAGGAATTAAATTTCGGGCGCCAAGGGCGTGAAATTTTGGGTCCTAAGGAATTTCGCAATAGTCAGGTAAGGGAATAAACTAAAGCAGTAATTTTTCATACAAATTATTATTGATTATGAGTAAATTTATTTTCAGAAAAGCATATGTTATATTGTGTATTACGCATGAAATGTACGATTGGGAAAATACTGCTATGATGATTAAAATGTATATGTATGTATGAGATGTAAATAATTCACGTTTTTAGAATATGAAGTATGACTTTTAACAGCATATGTGTGGCATGAATATTATTTTATGTGAAATGTATTATGATGTGAAAGATTTTACGAACCAAGCATGATTTCAGGCATTTATGAAAATATGAGTTATGTTGTGATGGTTTTGACGATTGTGTGATAAATGAGATATTTTCAGTATATATATACCTGAAACAATTTTGGCGCGAGGCCATATATTTATGTTATCGGCACGAAGCCGTATTTATGTTTTTGGCGCGAGGCCATATATTTATGTTATCGGCACGAGGCCGTATTTATGTTATCGGCACGAGGCCGTATTTATGTTATTGGTGCGAGGCCACGTATTTATATTTTCGGCACGAGGCCGTATCTATGTTTTCGGCACGAGGCCGTAATGATGTTACGTATGATCATGTATTATATGTTTTCACAACCAGGATGTTAGTTTAGTTCAGACCAGGAGCTCGGTACCGTAGCTATGGGTTCATTTTGGCACGAGGCCTTATTAGTGCTACCGTCCCACGAGGGGATGGGAGATGGATAGTCGATGTAGCTTTCACTAGAGTGTGGACGTCCACCTGGCAGTCCGGACCAGGGTGTGGCGGGCTCATCGTACTTACAGACATATTTGATTCGGCAGTGGTCGGCCAGCCATTGTCGGGTCCCGCCTTTGGGCTGCACAACCCGTCATGGGGGGTAATACATGACACCAGCTAGCTAGTCATCCTGGGTTTGTTTTCAGTACTACAGTTATAATAGATGATTTTATGTATGATATGATTTGTTAACAGATGTGAAAATATATGTTTACCCAGTACGATATGATTATGTTTATAGAATTATGAAATGTACTGTATACGTACAAATGCATTAAATATTCATGTTGCCACACAGCTGTATTTAGTTTATTTTCCCTTACTGAGAAGTGTCTCACCCCCAAACTTAATTAATTTTTCAGGAGCTCCTGAGAGACTGGCGGGTCAGGGCCGCCATTGAGCTAGTGAGATTACCCTGTGAGAAGGGTAAAATTTTGTAATAGCGTCAGAGTTATTTTGTGTTTGACCCTAGAGATATTTGGATGTATGTGAGGATGTATAGAATGCTCTGGTATTATGTTTTATGATTGGATGTTTGAGATTTTATGTTTACTGCTGCTAGGTTTTCCGCTGTGTTTGACAGGTGTCCCCGCTACCCACGGGTTCGGGTTGACCATTTTATTTATTATGTGATATTTTATGTTAAGAAATTGAGGGACGTTACATCATAGTACTGAGAACTGTATAATCATATCACTGAAAACTGCATCATCACAGTACTGAAATTCATATAATCATGGTACTGAGATTCGTATAATCATGATACTAGAATTCGTAAAATCATGGTACTGAAATTCGTAAAATATATCCCATACTATATTCACATTATCAAGCCACACCATACTTTAATACATAATATTCATAATTTAATAAATTGTATAATATTTTAAAATTACCTAGCATAACATATTTTCCTTACCTGACTACTAGAAAGCCCTAATGGTATACTAGTCTAACACCCGTAAAGCTTCCTACATAACACTCTGAAAACAACATTTTTCATAACATAATATCAGTATTTGTTCACCTATAACTGTCAGAAGGCCAAAATTTGACTAAAATGCCTTATCCTGAATTTGGGATGAGATCCAATTTCGTTTCACCAACAATCTGTTCTGGCAGATTTGCAGAGAACTTTGCCAAGAGCATCGTGGTGGCTTCAGATCGTCGATCCGGCGACTGGCAGGGTTGAAATCAAATAGAGAAGGGAGAGAGACCGTAGGAGAGAGAGAGAGAGAGAGAGAGAGAGAGAGAGAGAGAGAGAGAGAAGCGCTGTAATTGAATAAAAATCCAATTTTTCACTATTTATATGGTCAGATTCGTCGACGAGACACATCACCTCGTCGATGAGTCCTTCAGTAAATTTGTTGGCGAATCTTACCCTTCGTCGACAAAATTCAGAGTAGCCCAATCCTTTGCTTAGTATTTTCTCGTCGACGAATCCCTTTATTCGTCAATGAAGCCTGGAAATTCCTTGAAATTATTATCTCCAAAATGTAATGTCGTCGACGAAGCCTACTGCCTCCTTCTATTCCTGTTTCCATTTTCCTCCCTTTTTATTATTAAAATACTATTATTCTTCATGTCACTACAGCGTGTGGCTCAGATCAATGATTTCTTATATTCAATAAAATTGTAGTCTTCAATCAATCAAGGATATTCCAACAGTTTTGTATGAAGACAACACCACATGTATAGCTCAACTAAGAGGAGGATACAAAAAGGGTGACAAAACAAAGCATATCTCTTCGAAATTCTTCTATACACATTATAGAGACCCAAAGAATTATAGAAATTAAATAAAAAATAGAGGGAGAAAAAGGAAAATTCAAAAAGAAAGAAATTGCAGGGTTCGTCGACGAACCCTCTAGTTTCGTCGATGAACTCACTATTAAATTCGTCACACGTCACGTGTCTCATTGATGAGAAATTACCAAAAGGGCTTTTGTAGGGTCTAAAATTCATCAACGGAAAATAAGAGTTCATCAACGAATTCTCTTCTTAGCCTCGTCGACGAAGCCAAGTGTATAAATGGCTCAAACTCGAGTTTCCAGTGAGATTTCTGCATGCAATTATCCCTCTCTCACTAAAATCGTCCTTCACTCCTTCTCTCTTCGATTTTGGCTCGGTTCTTTGCCAGATCAATGATCCGAAGCCGCCACGCTACTCCTAGGAAATTTCTCTTCATTTTTGCAGGAGTGGATTGTTGGTTTTGCTAACTTGGGAACCATCCCAAAGTTTAGGTATGTTAGTTAATTTCAATTTTATTGGGTATTTGGTGTTTCTAGATTGAGGAGAATATGTTAGGGAAGATAATACTGAAATTTTGTTTGGGAAAATGTTAATTTCAGGGTGTTGTGCTGGGAACACTGCTGGTGTAGGATTGGGTGTTTTGTGGGCTTCCTAGTAAGCCAGGTAAGGGGATAAACTAAGTCAGAAATTTCTATGAAATTATTTATTATTTTAAACCATTAAATTTTTAGGAAAATAGGTATATCATATAATTATGTTTGGGAAATACTGTTATGAACAGGGATATGTTTTAAACGTGTTTTATCAGAAAATATGGTTTTGAAAACAGATTTTACATTCAGTAGGTTACCCGTTTCTATGTGGCATGAGTTTAAATTTCCATATAATTATGTATATCAGAATAATAGGTTTTTCCTATATCAAGCATGATATGATAGTTTTCAAGGCAATTATGAAACAATACAGGAACCATGATTTTACATATTAAACAGTATAGAAAAATTATGTTCAGTATCTTAAGATATATCGGCGCAAATGTCGTGATTGATGTTATGTTATGCCGGCGCAGATGCCGTGATTCATGTTATGTTATGCCGACGCAGTTATCGAGATTTATGTTGTTGCAGATGCCATAATCATGTATGATAAGACAGAATTTATGAAATATTTACATGATAGTTATTATTATGAAATATGAAACAGCTATGTTCAGTATATGAAACTTTTTATATGTTATCAGAACCAGGATGGCATGGTTTAGTTCAGTTTCAGGAGCACGATACCGTAGTTATATGTTCAGAATTATGATAGTGCTACCACACAACCAATAGTGTGGGAGAAGGCAGTCGATGTGACTTCAGTGTAGAGTGGAGTAGTCCCCCTGGCAATTCGGGACCAGGACGGACAGGCACATCGTACTTACAGACTTATGTTTGATCTAGCATAGTCGGTCAACCATTGCTAGGTCCCGCTTTCGAGCTGCACAACCTAATCATGTGGGGGTAAGAATTGACATCAACTAACTATTCATCTTGGGTGTTATTTCAGTATTGTACAGTTATATAAGATGGTTTTCATGTATAGAAATCTAGTATGCTTTATATGATATGACAAACATGTTTTACTCAGTTCTGTTATAGATAGGTTTCACAAAATATGCTTATTCTATTGTTTATATGTATAACACGATAATGTTCATATAGCCACACACTGATATTAGTTTATTTCCCTTACTAAGAGATGTCTCACCCCAATTATATAAACATTCAGGAAATCCAGGTAGAGGAGCGGATAGAGCTCCACGACAGTAGAGACTGGTAGGGCTACCCTGTCTAAAGGGTGAGTTGTTGAGTTAGGGTCAGGTTTATTTTCGGGTTGAGACCCTAGAGTACTTTTGGCCTTTTTTGGATGATTGTATATATAACAGGTTTAGTAGAACTCTAGTATTGTGATTGTTTGGATGATATGTATGTGATTACGTTTCTTGCTACTTAGGTATTAAAGTTGTGTTTTGGGTATATCCCTAGTACCCATGGGTCCAGGTTGATTTTGTCATTCTGTTAATAGGATATCAGACTTATTATATTAAATGTTATTATGAATATATATATATATATATATATATATATATATGGTAAATTAGGCAGGTCGTTACAGTTTGGTATCAGATCCTAGGTCGTTAGGTTCTGTAGACTTTAGAGTGCAGCGGAAATGATGTCAAAGTATAGGAAAAGGATTTAAGGTTTTGTTCCACAGTCTAGAGGCAAAACTTCCATGGTGATTTCTATGTCTTTCCTGAGGTGACGACATCAGGAAAGTCATAGTAAACTATTGTTGGGTTGTGTTTTTAAAGTGTAGGACTGAATCTTGAAGTAAGATAAAGAGGTCAAGATAGGGGTTTAGGTTAGATGTGTAAGTTATAAGGATAGGATCCCTAAGTCATGTTTATTGTTTTTCAGAATGGACCTTGGAGGAGGTAGTGTCCATGCGAGCGGTAGTGACGGAGCAGGGCCCTCGAGTGCAGGCGGGGATGATTCTAATGCGATATTACGCAGTGTGGCTTAGCAGGTTATGACTGATATTGCACGAAACTCCAGAGAACAGGGAGGCTCGTCTGCAGGTCATGGGTGCACGATAAATAAGTTCACTAAGATGAATCCTCTGGCATTTTCAGGAGGAGTTGATCCTGCAGTCGCCGAGAACTGGATGCAGGAAATTGAAAAGGTTTTGGCGATGCTGCAGTGTACTGAATAGCAAAAGGTTCTATTCACCACCTATAAACTGAAAAGGGAGGCTGAGAGGTGGTGGGCTAGGGTGAAACTTATGGAGCAGCAGAGGACGGCGCCGATAGTTATGAAATGGGGCCGATTTAAAGAATTATTCTTTGATAGATATTTCCCAACTACTATTAGGGAAGCTAAAGTGGAAGAGTTCCTAAATTTGAAGCAGGGACAACTGACAGTCCAACAGTACACGATGAGGTTTATCGAGTTGTCTCGCTTCGCCCCATTTATCATACCCAATGAAGTAAAGAAAGTAAGACAATTTGAAAGGGTTTTGAGACATAAGATCTAGAGGCAAGTTATGGTGTTGAAAATATAGGACTTTGCTGAGTTAGTTGATAGAGCAACTTTGGCTAAGGCCGGTGAGCGATTGGTTGCAGAGAAACACGGACAAAAGAAGAGGTCCACACCTTCAGGCTTTCAGTAAGGCTTTGGTCGTGGTCAGATTTGTGGGAAGAGGCATCTTGGGGAGTGCCAAGCAGGGAGAGGTATATGTTACCGCTATGGAGGATTGGGGCATCTGGCACGAGATTTCCCTACACCTATTAGTACTACTTCTACTCCCAGGCAGTTCAAGGGAGGCTACCAGGCGCCTCGTGGAGTTCAACAGAGGAATGCAGCCCCAGCGAGGGTTTGTGCTTTGACGCCAAGAGACGCTGAGACGGCCACAGACGTCATGACAAGTACCCTTACTGTTTCATCATGCCATGCTATTGTTTTATTTGATTCGAGTGCTACTCATTCTTTTGTGTCTGCGAATTTCATTAAATTTTCTGGAGGCGAGACCCAGTTATTAGATATAGAAATCTCAGTAGCTTCACCAGCTGGTTCAGTGGTGAAGTGTCATAGGGTGCTCAGAGGTTGTTTCGTTGAAATACAAGGAAGAATACTATCTGCTGATTAAATTGTACTAGACATGCATGGGTTTGATGTAATACTGGGTATGGATTGGCTGGCAGCTAACTATGCTAATATTGACTGCCATTTGAAAGAGGTGATCTTCAAACCACCAGGCAAGCAAGAATTCAGGTTTATGGGGTCGCAGGTGTGTTCCCCGCCTCAGTTAGTGTCAGTTATGCAAGCGAGAAGGCTACTCCAAGATGGTTGTCAGGGATTTATGGCTTTTATGAAGGAGGTGTTAGGAAATAAGTTGAAGCTTAGCCATACACCAGTGGTTAAGGAGTTTCTAGATGTTTTCCCAAAATAATTGTCAGGATTGCCTCGTGACCACGAGGTAGATTTCCCTATTGATCTACTTCTCAGGACAGCACCGGTCTCCAAAGTTCCTTACATAATGGCTCTAACAGAGTTGAGAGAGTTAAAGGATCAGTTGCATGACTTGCTGGATAAGGATTTTATTCAGCCTAGTGTATTACCGTGGGGAGCTCCAATGTTATTTTTAAAGAAGAAGGACGGGTCTATAAGGATGTGTATAGATTACAAGGAAATTAATAAGGTGACAATCAAGAACAGGTATCCTCTACCCCGTATAGACGATATATTTGACTAACTTCAAGGTATGTGGGTCTATTCTAAGATTGATTAGATCAGGTTACCACCAGGTGAAAGTAAAAACAGAATATGTCTCGAAGACAGCCTTCAGGACCAGGTATGGGCATTATGAATTCCTTGTTATGCCTTTTGGTTTGACGAATGCTCCTGCAGTATTCATCGATTTGATGAATAGAATCTTTTATCAGTATTTAGACCGGTTTGTTGTGGTATTCATTAATGATATACTGGTCTATTTGAGGAATTTTGAGGAGTATGAGGCACACTTATGGCTAGTACTTCAGATGCTCAGAGAAAAGATATTGTAAGCTAAGTTCAGTAAATGTGAGTTTTGGTTGGAGAAAGTGGCATTCCTAGGGCATGTTATTTCAGGGAATGGTATTTCAATGGATCCCAACAAGATTGAGACAGTGTTGAATTGGGAAAGGCCAAAGAACGTTTAGGAAATCAAGAGTTTCTTGGGACTGGCAGGTTATTATTGTCAGTTTGTTGAGGGATATTCAGCATTATTAGGGCCTCTAACGCATCTGACCAGGAAGAATTTCAAGTTTGAATGGGATGACATTTGTGAACAAAGCTTTTAGAAATTGAAACAAAGGCTTGTCATTGCACCAGTGCTAATCATTCGTTAGGGGGTGATGGTTATGTCATTTACAGTGACGCGTCTTTGAAAGGGCTCGGCTGTGTATTGATACAACATGGTAGGGTTGTAACTTATGCCTCCTGACAGTTGAAAGAGTATGAAAAGAACTACCCTACCCACGATCTGGAATTGGTTGCAGTGGTACATGCATTAAAGATTTGGAGGCATTACTTGTACGGTGAAAGATGCGAGACATTCTCCGATCACAAAAGTTTGAAGTACTTCTTCACTCAAAAGGAGCTGAACATGAGACAGAGAAGGTGGTTATAACTTGTTAAAGATTATGATTGCACTATTAGTTACCACTCAGGGAAAGCAAACGCGGTAGCTGATGCTTTGATCAGGAAATCAGTAGGACCAGCACTGGAAACTATGGAGGTTCAACATCCGATCCAAATGGATCTAGAGAGACTCGGTGTAGAGTTGGTAGAGAGTGATCCTCGGGCATTTATTGCCAACCTGGTAGTGCAACCTACTTTACAAGAGAGGATTTAGACAACCTAGAAGAATGACGCAGAGTTGGTGGAGTTGATCGAGAAGGTGCAGGATGGACAGAGGGAAGAGTTTAGTATTTCAGATAATAAAACTCTGCGGTTCCGCACCAGATTATGTATGCCTGCAGATGCTGATATCAGGAGGATAATTTTAAAGAAGGCTCACAGGTCCTTGTACACGGTTCATCTGGGTAGTACTAAAATTTATAGGGATATGAGGGAGTCTTTCTAGTGAAGAGGCATGAAGAGGGAGATTGTCGAGTTTGTGCAACAGTGCCTGACATGCCAATGGGTTAAAGCTGAGCACCAGAGACCGGTAAGTCAATTGCAGCCACTTTATATCCTAGAGTGGAAGTGGGATAATCTTTTAATGGATTTTGTGACGCGTTTACCGCCAGCGTGGTAGAGACAGAATGCTATTTGGGTGGTCATTGATCGACTGACGAAGACCGTTCACTTCATTCCTATTAAAGTCAACTACTCTATGAACAAACCGGCAGAATTATACATTCATGAGATAGTATGCTCACATGATGTGTCAGTGTCTATAGTATTAGACCGAGACCCACGTTTCACATCACGATTTTGGAGGAGCTTTCAGGAGGCATTGGGGTCTCAGTTATCTTTTAGCACGGCGTTTCATCCTCATACTCATGGTCAAACTGAGAGGGTGATTCAGATATTAGAAGATATGTTGCGGGCATGCATGCTAGATTTTGGGGGTAGTTGGACTCAATATATGCTGCTGGTAGAGTTTGCATACAATAATAGCTATCAGACCAGCATTGGTATGGTACCTTATGAGGCGTTATATGGTAGGAGATGTCATTCTCCTCTATACTGGGATAAGTTCGGTGAGCGACGAGTTGTGGTGTCAGCGCTAGTGCAGCAGGCATATGATAAAGTTCAGCTCATCAGAAATAGAATCAGTGCAGTTCAGAACCGGCAGAAAAATACGTCCCAGATCCCTCTCATATGGTCAGTTATGCAAAGTTAGAGCTCGGAGATTCACTGGCTTATGAAGAGATACCAGTGCAGATACTGGACAGGAAGGACCAAGAATTGCGCAGTAAGAAAATACCACTAGCAAAAGTCCTGTGGAGAAATCATGCGGTGGAATAAGCTTCTTGGGAGCTCGAGGAAAAGATACAACAGAAATACCCACATCTATTCAGCGGGGAATAGCAGTAATCAAGAAGAGATACAAGTAGATATGTAATGTTTCTTTTGCAGGTTAGTCAATGCTTGTAATAGTCTTTTTGGTAGTATATAGTATTTTGGTTGTGGGAGAATTTTATTTTGTGGGTATTTGTAATCTCCCAGAACCCTGAATGTAATTATGGTATTCCTCCACCATAAGTGAAGGTAAGTAATAAAATAAGTAGCCCACTTTTTTTAAGGGATGGTGAATCGCTCAAATAGTAAATTGTGAGGACGAAATTTTTATAAGGAGGGGAGAATGTAGAGACCCAAAGAATTATAGAAATTAAATAATAATAGAGGGAGAAAAAGGAAAATTCAAAAAGAAAGAAGTTGCAGAGTTCGTCGATGAACCCTCCGGTTTCATCAACGAACTCGCTATTAAATTCGTCGCATGTCACATGTCTCATTGACGAAAAATTACTGAGAGGGCTATTGCAGGGTCTGAAATTCGTCGACAAAAAATAAGAGTTCGTCAACGAATTATCTTCTTAGCCTCATCAACGAAGTGACATGTCTCGTCGACGAAGCCAAGTGTATAAATGGCTTAAACTTGGGTTTCCAGTGAGATTTCTGCATGCAATTTTCCCTCTCTCACTAAAATCGTCCTTCACTCCTTCTCTCTTCTATTTTGGCCCGGTTCTTCGTCGAATCGACAATTCGAAGCCGCCACACTACTCCTAGGAAGTTTCTTTTCATTTCTGCAGGAGTGGATCGTTGGTTATGCTAACTTGGGAACCATCCCAAAATTTAGGTAAGTTAGTTAATTTCAGTTTTATTGGGTATTTGGTGTTTTTGGATTGAGGAGAATATGTTTGGGAAGATAATACTGAAGTTTTGTTTGGTAAAATGTTAATTTCAGGGTGTTGTGCTGGGAACACTGCTAGTGTAGGATTAGGTGTTTTGTGGGCTTCCCAATAAGCCAGGTAAGGGGATAAACTAAGTCAGAAATTTCTATGAAATTATTTATTATTTTACAGCATTAAATTTTCAGGAAAATACATATATAATATAATTATGTTTGGGAAATACTGTTATGAACATTGATATGTTTTAAACGGGATTTATTAGAAAATATGGTTTTGAAAACAGATTTTACATTCAGTAGGTTACCCGTTTTTATGTGGCATGAGTTTAAATTTCCATATAATTATGTATATCAGAATAATATGTTTTTCTCAGATCAAGCATGATATGATAGTTTTCAAGGCAATTATGAAACAATACAAGAACCATGATTTTACATATTAAACAGTATAGAAAAATTATGTTCAGTATATTAAGATATGTCGGCGCAGATGTCGTGATTGATGTTATGTTATGGCGACGCAGATGCTGAGATTCATATTGGTGCAGATGTCATAATCATGTATGATAAGAAATAATTTATGAAATATTTACATGACAGCTATTATTATGAAATATGAAACAGTTATGTTCAGTATATGAAACTTATTATATGTTATCAGAACTTGGATAGCATGGTTTAGTTCAATTTCAGGAGCACGGTACTGTAACTATATGTTCAGAATTATGATAGTGCTACCACACGACCAGTAGTGTGGGAGATGGTAGTCGACGTGGCTTTAGTGTAGAGTGGAGTAGTCCCCCTGGCAGTCCGGGACTAGGAGGGATAGGCCCATCGTACTTATAGACTTATGTTTAATCTAGCATGGTCGGCCAGCCATTGTTAGGTCTCGCCTTCAGGTTGCACAACCTAATTATATGGGGTTAAGACATGACATCAGTTAACTATCCATCCTGGGTGTTATTTCAGTATTGTATAGTTATATAATATGATTTTCATGTATAGAAATCTAGTATGCTTTATATGATATGACAAACATGTTTTACTCAGTTCTGTTACAAACAATTTTCACAAAATATGCTTATTATACTGTTTATATATATAACACCATAATGTTCATATTGCCACACACTGATATTATTTTATTTCCCTTACTGAGAGGTGTCTCACCCCAGCTATTTAAACATTTTAGGAAATCCAAGTAGAGGAGCGGATAGAGCTCCGCGACAGTAGAAACCGGTGGGGCTACCCTGTCTAAAGGGCGAGTTGTTGGGTTAGGGTCAGGTTTATTTTTGGGTTGAGATCCTAGAGTATTTTTGGCCTTTTGTGGATGATTGTATATATAATAGGTTTAGTAGAACTCTGGTATTATGATTGGTCGGATGATATGTATGTGATTACGTTTCCTGTTGCTTAGGTATCAGAGTTGTGTTTTGGGTATATCCCTGGTACCCATGGGTCCAGGTTGATTTTGTTATTCAGTTAACAGGATATCAGGCTTATTATATTAAATGTTATTATGAAAAAAAAATATATGGTAAATTAGGCAAGTCGTTACACACATAAACTCCATAAAAATGGTGATATAGATGTACAACAGATCCGATCAAGTGATAATCTAGCAGATTTAGTCACCAAGGTTTTACCAACTACGACATTCAAGAGACTAGTACATCTTATCAAAATGAGATATCATAAAGATCTTAACAGGATAAGTTAATATATGAGTGACAGTCAAGGGAGAGTGTTATGAATGACAGGCAGCTTGACAATTTATAAATGATAGCTGCCAACTACCAATAATAGTGGCTACCACTTGAAAGAAAAAAAATCTTACCTATGTTGTGAATGAAGTGATGGATATCCCCTTTGTCTCCCTCTCAAATCACTCCCATGTCTTCTTCCAGTCGTCTCCCTCTACTCTCCCTCTCTCAATTTCACTCAATTATTTTTCCTTTGCTCCTCCAACGACTATATAAGGAGGAGCAGACGCAGAGAAGAATGCATACACAAGATAAGCAGAAGTTGTTGGGCTTTTGTGGAGCCTAGTTACGTTAAATCTAGATGATGACCTGACCTTTCCTTAATGAGATATTTTTG
Source organism: Malania oleifera (assembly GCF_029873635.1). NCBI lineage: Eukaryota > Viridiplantae > Streptophyta > Magnoliopsida > Santalales > Ximeniaceae > Malania > Malania oleifera. The sequence goes on from NC_080420.1 coordinate 116,305,380, forward strand.
GGCCCGTTTTGTAGCTCGTTCGGAACCCTGCCTGCAACATATAAACTCATTATTTTCGGGTGAATAGGGTTAAACGGTCGCACTTGCGAGAGAGCGAGAGGGAGAACATTATACAGCCGCACTCTCTATGTTTTTTTCCTGATAATAGTGAAATCCCTGCAACTCCGTGGACGTAGGCAAAATTTCTGAACCACGTAAATACAGTCTTGTGCGTGTGATTGATTTTTCTTTGGCGTGTATTCTTTCTCTATTTTGTTTCTCATAGGTTTCGAGAATTTTTTCTTAATTCCCAACAACTGGTATCAGAGCCTAGGGTTAGCTTCGAGTGGGAGCAATGGCAGAGGAAGCAGGAAAGGTGTCTGGAATAGAAAAGTTTGATGGCACATACTTTGGATTCTGGAGGATGCAGATCGGGGATTATCTCTATGGGAAGAAGTTACACCTGCCGCTTCTAGGAGAAAAACCTACTACTATGAAGGACGAGGAATGGACTCTCCTTGACAGACATGTACTGGGAGTTAAAAGATTAACTCTGTCTAGGTCTGTTGCACACAACGTCGTGAAGGAGAAGACTACAGCAGATCTAATGAAGGCTTTGTCTGGTATGTATGAAAAACTGTCAGCAAATAACAAGGTACATCTGATGAAGAAATTATTTAATTTGAAGATGGCAGAAAATGCATCTGTAGCACAACATCTGAATGAGTTTAATACTATCACAAATCAATTATCGTCTGTAGAAATTGATTTTAATGATGAGATTCGTGCACTGATTGTTTTGGGTTCGTTGCCAAACAGTTAGGAGGCAATGAGGATGGCAGTAAGCAACTCTGCTGGAAAAGAAAAACTGAAGTATAATGATATACGAGATTTAATTCTGGCTGAGGAGATTCACAGAAGAGATGCGGGTGAAACCTCAAGATCTGGTTCTGCCTAAACCTTGAGACAAGAGGCAGAGGTAATGACCGAAATTTAGATCAAGGTATATCAAAATCCAGAAACTATAATTGAAACAGAAGTAAATCTAGATCTGACCAAAAGGGACAATGCTAGAACTGCGGGAAAATGGGTCATTTTAGGAGATAATGCAAAAGTTTTAAGAAGAAGAATGGGGATGATTCTGCTAATGTTGTAATAGAAGAGGTACAGGATGCACTACTTCTTGCAGTAGACAATCTACTTGATGATTGGGTTTTGGACTCAGGAGTTTCGTTTCATACCACTTCACACCATGAAATCATACAAAATTTTGTAGCAGGAGATTTTGGTAAGGTGTATTTGGTTGATGGTACAACCTTGGATGTTGTGGGTATGGGAAACGTTCAAATGTCGTTGCCCAATGGGTCTGTTTAGTTACTGGAGAAGGTACGACATATTCCTGACCTGAGAAGGAATTTGATTTTTGTCGGACAGCTTGATGATGAAGGGCATGTAATGTTGTTTGCTGGTGGCACTTGGAAGGTTACAAAGGAAGCCAGAGTGCTGGCTCATGGAAAGAAATTTGGTACTCTATACATAACCTCAAGTCCAAGAGATACAATTGCAGTTGTTGAAGCAAGTACTCATACAAGCTTATGGCACCGTAGACTTGGTCACATGAGTGAGAAAGGGATGAAGATGCTACTGTCAAAAGGGAATCTACCGGAATTGAAGTCCGTTGATTTTGACTTGTGTGAAAGCTGCATCTTAGGAAAGCAGAAAAGGGTGAGTTTCTTGAAAAGTGGCAGAACACTGAAAGCTGAAAAATTGGAGTTAGTGCACACAGATTTATGGGGGCCTTCTCCCATTGCATCCCTTGGAGGCTCAAGGTACTATGTTACTTTCATTGATGACTCAACCAGAAAGGTATGGGTTTATTTTATGAAAAATAAATATGATGTATTTGAAACTTTTAAGAAATGGAAGGCTATGGTTAAGACAGAGACAGGTTTGAAAGTAAAGTGTTTGAGGTCGGACAATGGAGGAGAGTACATAGATGGAGGATTAAGAGAGTATTGTGTTGCACATTGAATTAGAATGGAAAAGACCATTCCTGGAACACCACAGCAAAATGGTGTGGCTGAGCGTATGAACAGAACTCTCAATGAGCGTGCTAGGAGTATGAGGTTGCATGCTGGACTGCCAAAAACTTTCTGGGCTGATGCTATTAGTACTGCAACTTATCAGATAAACCGAGGACCTTCAGTTCCCTTGGAGTTCAAACTTCCTAAAGAGGTTTGGAGCGATAAAGAGGTAAAGTTCTCTCACTTAAAAATTTTTGGTTGTGTTTCTTATGTTCATATTGATTCTAATGCTCGTAGTAAACTTGATACAAAGTCCAAAATATGCTATTTCATTGGCTATGGTGATGAAAAATTTGGCTATCGGTTTTGGGATGAACAAAATAGGAAAATCATCAAAAGTAGAAATGTGATATTTAATAAACAGGTTATGTACAAGGACAGGTCAACTGTAGTGTCAGATATCACAGCGATAGATCAGAAGAGATTTGAGTTTGTTAACTTAGATGAGTTGACTGAAAGTACTGTCCAGGAAAGGGATGAAGATGATAAGGAGAATGTAGAATCATAGGCTTATCAGAACACCTGTAGCTGCGGTCCGTAGATCTTCCAGGACCATTAGACCTCCACAACGTTATTCACCTGCTTTAAATTATCTTCTGCTAACTGATGGTGGTGAGCCAGAGTGTTATGATGAAGCCTTACAGGATGAAAGTTCAAGCAAGTGGGAGTTAGCCATGAAGGATGAGATGGACTCCTTGTTGGGGAATCAGACATGAGAACTAACTGAATTTCCAGTAGGGAAGAAGGCTTTGCACAACAAGTAGGTATACAGAATAAAGAACGAACATGATGGTAGCAAGCGCTACAAAACCAGATTAGTTGTCAAAGGGTTTCAGCAAAAGGAAGGCATTGACTTCACAGAAATATTTTCTCCAATTGTGAAGATGTCGACAATTAGACTGGTATTGGGAATGGTGGCTGTAGAAAATCTACATCTTGAGCAGTTAGATGTGAAAACGGCATTCCTTCATGGTGACTTGGAGGAAGACATCTACATGATTCAGCCAGAAGGGTTCATTGTCCTGGGACAAAAGAATTTAGTCTGCAAACTAAGAAAGAGCTTGTATGGTCTAAAACAAGCTCCAAGACAGTAGTATAAGAAATTTGATAGTTTTATGCATAATATTGGGTTCAAGAGATATGAAGTTGATCATTGTTGTTATGTTAAGTTCTTTGACAATTCTTATATCATTTTATTGTTATATGTAGATGATATGCTTATTGTAGGGTCTAGCATTGAGGAGATTAATAATCTGAAGAAGCAATTGTTAAAACAGTTTGTAATGAAGGATTTGGGAGCTACAAAGAAAATCCTTGGAATGAGAATCATTAGAGATAAGGCTAATGGTACATTGAAGCTTTCACAGTCAGAGTATGTGAAGAAAATTCTCAGCAGATTCAACATGAATGAAGCTAAACTAGTGAGCACACCCTTGGGTAGTCATTTCAAACTAAGCAAGGAACAATCATCGAAGACAGAAGAAGAAAGGGACCATATGAGCAAGGTGCCCTATGCCTCAGCTATTATCAGTTTTATGTATGTTATGGTGTGTACAAGGTCAGACATTACACATGCAGTGGGAGTTGTGAGTAAATTCATGAGTAGGCCAGGAAAGCAGCATTGGGAGGCAGTCAAGTGGATTCTGAGATATCTTAGGGGTTCATCAGATACATGTCTTTGTTTCACAGGTGCAAGTTTGAAACTGCAGGGTTATGTAGACGCTGATTTTTCTGGTGATAATGATAGTAGAAAGAGTACTACTGGGTTTGTATTTACTCTGGGTGGTACAGCTATATCTTGGGCTTCAAACTTACAAAAGATTGTTACTTTGTCTACTACAGAAGCTGAGTATGTTGCAGCAACTGAAGCTAAAAAGGAGATGATTTGGCTACATTGTTTCTTAGAATTGGGTAAGAAGCAGAAGATGAACATTCTACACAGTGACAGTCAGAGTGCAATTTTTCTTGCAAAAAAATTGGTTTTTCATTCAAAGTCGAAACATATACAAACAAAATATCACTTTATCCGTTACCTTGTTGAAGATAAGCTGGTAATACTTGAGAAGTTTTGTGGATCTAAGAACCCAGTAGACATGTTGACTAAGGGTGTTACTATTGAGAAGTTGAAACTGTGTGCAACTTCAGTTGGTCTTCTAACTTGAGGACAGGAGGATGAGTTGCAGGGATAAAGGATTGTTCATTTGGAGGATTGCAATCGATATTGGTGATTAAACTAGTCTCCGAGTGGGAGATTTGTTGGGCTTTTGTGGAGCCTAGTTACGTTAAATCTGGATGATGACCCGACCTTTCTTTAATGAGAGATTTTTTGGCCCGTTTTGTAGCTCGTTCGGAACCCTGCCTGCAGCATATAAAATCATTATTTTCGGGTGATTAGGGTTAAACGGTCGCACTTGCGAGAGAGCGAGAGGGAGAGCATTGTACCGCCGCACTCTCTGTGTTTTATTTCTGATAATAGTGAAATTCCTACAACTCCGTGGACGCAGGCAAAATTGCCGAACCACGTAAATACTGTATTGTGCGTGTGATTGATTTTTCTTTAGCGTGTATTCTTTCTCTATTTTGTTTCTCACAGGTTTCAGGAATTTGTTCTTAATTCCCAACAGAAGTGAGCAGAGAGTAAAGTGCATGAAGAAAAACATGCAGAAACTGAGAAAAGAGTGAGATATTTTATATAAAGTAAGATAGTGGAAATTTTGTACAAACCTAGATACATGTTGTAATTTCTCTTAACATAGTAGAGTACTGATATCATCCGCCTGTGGAATAGGTATAAATCGAACCACGTAAATTCAGTATCACTTCTTATTTATTTTTGTTGCTTGTCTTCATTACTTTCTGCTTATTCCCATTTATTTATTATTAATTCCTGTATTATTTTATAACAAATATATTAATTAACCCTAATCCTTAACAATATGTGAACACATTGCAGACGGCCCCCCCTCGCCCAGTATTCCTAAGAATTGACAATGACCCCCCCTGCTTTCTCTTATTTCACAGTTCAAACCCTATCCAGTATATATATTTTGTTATACTTAGCTGTCGGAGCTTGAGGACCATACAAGGCACGTCATGGACTCCCGCAATCATAATCCGAACCGGCACTGAAATGACCAAATTGCCCCTACTAATCCACAGTAATTACAACGGAAAGTACGTACCCCGAAGAGCACGTGAAATTGAGGATTTTTGTTCTGCTGTCGGGTCTTTTTCCAGAATGATAGCGCACCCGTGACACGTGGGGCAATTTGGTCATTTCAGGCCTCCGGTCGTACAGTGGCATTTCTGTTGTTTTGTCTGATTGGCAGGGGCATTCTCGGGATAAAATTGCTTTTTTGGAAGTAGACCTCGCTAACGGACAAACCAGCGGCTACCGTGAAGCTCTCGCCCGCCAGACTTGTCAGAAACAGTGCGGTCTTGCGGGCTGCGGCCGCTACAATTACTGATATTCCTAAACTGCCCTTGAACTTTGAATTTTAACTAAATTGCCACCGGCTTGGATTGCAGTTTTTCATTTTTGGTTTTTAAAATTTGTACATGAAAATTGAAAAAAAAAAATACATTTTTATTATTTTTTATATTATCCATATAAATTCTTAAAAATTAAAAAAAAGGTTTATATTTATAATTATTTAAATTTTTAAAAATTAGAAATTAAAAATATTGACGACTAAATAAAACCTTACCATGCAAGAGTTTTGAGATAAAAATGTTATTAATATTTAGATATATTTTTAGTATTTTATAAATCATATAAAACATAATTCTATTTTTTATATTGATTATCCTTTAAAAAAATCTTATAAAATTTGTATTTTCAAAAGCTACTATATTCATTCTAAATAATTTTTATATTTAATTTTTCCGTTACCTTGTTTAAGTTAAAATATAAATTTTTACAAATGAAGTACCGTATAGTATATAAATAATATAAAGTCTTTGTAAATAAATTCTTATATAATTTTAAATACTTTTTGTTGTCATTAATTAAAAAATTGTGAGGAATCTTTACTTATTATGGCTAATATAAATTAATGAAGTTAAAATTTAGTATTTATTGATAAATTCAAATTTTATTTCTTATAAATTCCCCGTATTTAATGTATAAAAATTATATAATTATTTCTTATAAATTTACCTTATTTATTATATAAAAATTATATAATTATTGAGCATTTACTCTTATGCATGGCAACAAGGTTTTAAAAGGTTTATTTCCGTGTACATAATGTATTACTATTATTATTATTATTACTATTATTATTATTATTATTATTATTAAAAGAGAATAAAATTAATAGGTTAAATAAATATCAAGATTTACCACCCTCATTTTTGGCATGTATTTATTACCTAAATTTATTAACCACATAACTAATATAGCAATCTTGTTTATATAGAAAGTAAGATAACACATCATGTCCAACCCATTTAAGAAGCAAAGTGCATTAGGATGTGTTTGGGTGGCCACAGCTACTCTCTTATGTAATTGACCACATATAGGCTAATTAATTAGATTTCACATTAACTTGAGCATTTGATCCTAATTAATTCATTTGAAAAAATTAAATCGGACTAATTTTATTACTTATAAGAAATTTTATCAACTACTTATGTTTCCACGATAATATACAGTTACACATGACTATACGGGTTTGCTTATAAACATTTAATTTCTTACAAATTAGTCAAAAAAATTATTGGGTATATCTAGAGAATGAACCTACTAGACCGGTGTGGGTCCCATGCTGGTGGGCGCCACCTCCTTGTGAGTGGTTAATTGGGTGCATACAATGGGTGTACCCAATAAATTTCATGAGAAAATATAACACCATGAATTAGAGTTCGAGTCATCATGTGTTAAGTTGCTCATTTTTGGGTTTATGAAGAGGTCTGGTCCATTCATAACGAGGGTAACTTTTCGTAACTCCTCTCTACCATACATAAAGATTCGAACCTAAAACATTACCCTAAATGTCTCATAAATAAACAACTACAATATTTTGTATGTGTTGACCTTATGGGTCATAGCCTGTTTTGATTATGATAAATACTCAGGTATTTAATGTATGTCGAGTTGATGTGAAAGTTTATCTTGGTAATGTCATATGATGGCACTCGAAGACCCGGAGGAAAATGAATACCCTAGTTGATATTTATTTGTTGTAATTTCTATTTGAGTCTGTAATCTTAATTAAGAAAATGTCTGTAATAATTTGCATATCATGCATGTAGGACTATAAGTTCAAGACCTTAGAAAGACCTTAGGGATCACCCTTTGGTCAACCGACACCGGATTTTTTTAGTCAGCTCTCACAGACCTTAAATTGGTCATAGGACACTATATGCATGAAAATATTCCCTATTGACTTAAAATTAATCATCATATGTATAGGGACAACATTATAAGTGGAATAGGATCGAAATGCCCAAAGATGACATGTTTGGTAGACCGACCTAAGTTGTACTAAGATTTTCAGTCGACTGAACTCCCACCGAGTCAACCTGTTGACTCTTCGGTCGACCGACCAGAAGTATATTGGTTTCTCCTGGTCGACCGAACCCCACAGGGTCAACAAGTTGACCTCTCGGTCGACCAACCAGAAATATATGGGCAATGCTCTGGTCGACCGAACCCCCACGAGGGAGATACCAACCACCCGGTTGACCGAAACTCCTAGTTTAAAATGACATGGTCGACCGAATCACGCAGATTTGAAAGATTGCCCTTGAACCTTGTAAGTCCGATCGACCATCATTTCGGTTCAAATTTCTCCCGGTCGACCAAACTCAGCCACTTGGTCAACCAAACCTTAAGTTCGGTCGACCAGTGCTCTCGGGTTGAACATTTTTTTTATCGAGGTTAAAAGTCTTTAAACATGGTTAACTTTTCCAAATTGTTTTAAAATAATTCTAATAATACCCTACATGTCCTAAATGGTCATAATTTGACCAACTTCTATATATAGGGGCTCATTTGTGAAAATTAGTAAGAGATTAGTAAGATCATTAACAAAAAATCATCTCAAATTTAAAAAGCCTATTTTGCCAAATACTATATCAAATACTCATCTACTTCATTTTCTTTGATCATCCAAGCCTAGAGAGAGTGTTTAGATTATTAGTGCTTCATTCTAAATAGCCTTATACTCTCATTGATATTGGTATTGTTTGATTTTTGTATTGAGAGTTTGGCTAGAGTTTTCCCACAGATTTAACTTGATAAATCTTGTGTTGGGAAAAACTCATTAGCTTAAGGATCTTAGCATTGATATTACAAGATTCCTTAAGTATTCTTTTTGTGTGCAAAATATTTTACAAAGCTTGATTTCAAACAACTCTTGTGGTAGATACATTTGAGAAAATATTTTTGAATTTGTTTGAATATTATTGCTAACATCTTTGAAACACTAATCTGATATTGAGATTTGATACACTTTACTTTCAATGATTAGCTTGTTAGAACACTTTGTGCATATTTGAGATTATACATCCTACTGAGTGTTGATAGCATACATACATCATTGAGCTTATAAATCCTATATTATTTATGTGCATTGATTGATTGATATTGGTAGAAATCTGCTTGTTGGAGAAGCCTACATTTTGTACACTATTTGTATTGTAAAATCCGTTGTATTCCAAGCGTGGTCTGAGGGGGTGGTAATCCAACCCAGTAAAGATTGGTCATAAAGGTTGAGGTCAGTCCTATGTTAATTGAACTGGTTGTAAAGGTTAAGGACAGCCCTGTGCTAATTGACCTGTTTGTATTAGGTGTCGCTCCACCCGTTAAGTGAACTTATAGTGTAATCCTTGTGCTCGTGAGTTAGGCAAGGACGTAGGCAGTATTAGCCGAACTCCGATAACATTTCTTGTGTCGCATTTAATTTCCGTACTTAAATTTACGCACTTGAATGTTGTCATTTTAATTATGGTGAATGGTTCAAAAATACTGAGATTGCATCAATTACTTTACATTATTGCTCAGTTTGAATTCTACTAAATTGGTTAATGGTTAGAAAGACCTTAGGTTGGGAAATACTAATTGTGATTTGAATTTGACCTAGGAAAGTTTGAAATTCCAATTCACCCCCCCCCCTTCCTCTTGGGAATGCACCAAAGCTATCAGTATGAAGGAGTTAAATCTCCTAGTTGGACTAAATACAACTTTTCAAACCGTCCATTAACTACATAGATGTCTTCGAGTGCAATTAAACTTAATAGAGATTAATGCATTAATTCTATTAGGATGGTTTGGAGAAAATTTTAGATGACCTGAAGGTCACATCCCGTCAAGACATTAGTGGTGGTCTCAAATCATTCATATTTTAATATATGTATGTGTAGGACTTATTCTTCGATGAATATGTAAGAAATCATTAAGGATGATCAGTTTGGACCAAGGATTTTGGCTAGGAAAAGGAAAGGAAAATAAGGAAGAAATTATTTTTCCACTATATTTTCCCTCTATACCAAATACTACTAAAAACAAAAATTTATTTTAATGTGGTTAGAAATTAATAAAATAAAATGTAAATAGTTTCTAAAATAATATTTTTGTTCATTGATTTGGAATATCTTTTATTTTCTTTTTTACTTTCCTGATAACCAAATATGAAAAAGTGAATTCTTTCATATGGTTCAGCGACTGTATGTTGGAATTTTAGAATGACAGAAATTGTTGTTCTATTACGAATGAAAATCTTGAAGAAATGAAGGTTTTATATATCATTATCTGAGATTGTTCTCTTGTTTTCCATTTTTCCAGGAATTCAAATCATCTTCTTTTTCCAATTTTGAATCTTGTCTTAATAATTTGCAAATCTTTTTTTTTTTTTTTTTTTTTTTGGTATTGCATACTCTCCCATTTGTTTGAATAAAATTTTTATCATTCAAAACAAAAATAATTGAACCCAATACCAAACTCATCCTACCAACCTTCTTTCTAATCACTACACAAGGATGGACTTTGCAACTCTAGAGGAAGATATGTGTGTCATGTCTGCAGATGGAGCAACCTCACATGGAAGCTTCCCCTCTCAATGCGTTAGAGAGCATTTGTCTCATCCAAGTACTTCACTTATGCATGCTAAAAGAGGAAACTTCCTCCAAGTGATGAGCATGAGACTTGAAAAAATTAAAAGGAGTTTTTGTTCATCATAGAAAGGCTAGAAAACCCATAGCTTTTTCCATGTGCACTTGTGCATAAAATTTGTATAGAATACTCTCATAATCCTTTCTTCTTTTTTTTTCTTTTTTTTTTTCTTTTGTAATCTCATTAGGAATTTAAAAAATATTAAGAAAAAAATGAAACTAAGAAGGATTTCACTTTTTCATATTTGGTTAAAAAGGAAAGTGAGAAAATATATACCAAATCAATGAACAGAATTTTAAATTTTGCCCAACCGGATTAGCTCAAGTGGTAAGGGCAACTTATGACTTTCAGAACCCTAAGGTCATGAGTTTGATTCCTGCTTAAGAGTTTATCCTGGTAAATTATTAGGCGTGTGTTAATGGGCAGGTGGCTTTCACCCTCCCCCCTCCCCCCTACGGCGGGATTTGGTGTCGCACCATAGTGTTCATAGTGGCACGATGGTGGTTAGAGTTCTTGAGTTATCAAATAAATAAAGAAATAAATAAACAAGATTTTAATTTTACACATCCTTAACATTTGATTTTTCTTAATTTTTAATGATATTAGAACAATTTTTCATTTTTAATGGTATTTGATGTAGAGAGACAATGTAGTGAAAAATAAATTTCCTTCTTATTTTCCTTTTCTTTCCTTTTCCCAAGTAAAATTCTTGATCCAAACTAACCCTTGGGGTAATAGAAATATGTAATATGTTTGAGAATGAGATTTTGTTTGGTTTGCAAAATAAAATAGATTATGAATATGCAGGTCTTAGTATAGAAATATATATATATATATATATATATATATATATATATATATATATATGTATGTATATGCATATGATATAATATAAAATTTACAAAAAAAAAATATCTCATCTAAATAGAAATTTCAGGTTATCAAAAAAAGTGTTTAAAAGAAATATTATTTTCATTGTAAAGCAAATGTCTATGTAAAAATTTTGTTAATGAATGATATAGAACGGATAACGAAAGACAATTCTTCAATTTCATTAGGCGGTTGATGTTTATTCCTATTTATACTCTATATCGAATGAAAAAGGATAACTTTTTTATATGACTGAATATTTTATAAACATTTTCAACCTATTCTATATTTGTAAACTGAACTTAATCTAATAGAACATGTAGTGATGATTTATAATGTTTAGTACAAGAAATTTAATCCCATCACTAAAATTAGTTTTCATTTTTTTCAAATGAAAAAAAAATACCTTGCCTAGTTTATGTATCATTAATCTCAATCTAAGAATTAATTAGGAAATATTGACCATGATGACTAATAATAAGAAATTAAGAATGAGTTATATTCAAAATTTTCATTTATATGCCCAAACACCATTTCGAAAAGCCCTTTGTATTAATTTATGGACTATCAGAATTTTATTCTCCAAAAATATTTCATACAAATTATTCTTAATTCACCACTTAATTTGCCTGAAAATTTACATTTATTTTATCCAAAAAAAAAATTTTAATATTTTTCTAACACATTCCCCTATGCCAATTGATTAAACTTTTTTATAATTAATGCATGTTTGATGCAATCAAAATATTGGATAGGTTAGTTAGAGGAGACGAGTCCTTAATTAGTCCATGCACATGGATTAGAGCTGGTTGGTTGGATCGAACATCTCTCCTCCCCCGCCAACCCTAGGGACCGAAAGGCCAACTTAATTAATTATGTTGACTAAGGCATCTAATAAGTACAAAAACAAAACAAAAATTAAATTAAATAAAACTCCACTTATTTCTTTATTTGTTTCTTGCAAATGACAGCGATGAAACATAAAAGAGAACACTAGTCAAATACTGTCCAATCCGATCCTATCTTGTAAAATCTTAATAATTTACAAAACAAATATACCCTTTAATCGGAAAAAAAAAACTCTTCTTGAGCTTGTTAAATATATTACATATTATTAGTTTTATCAATACTTTTTTAACAATTGTTTGAGCATTAATTGCAAGTCCTTCTTCCCTAAGTAACCAGCTAGTTAATACAAATGCACACAAACTTATCCTTTCTAAGCTAATTAGTGTATTTTTTTTTTTTTTAAAAAAGCATTAAACCCTGAAGACTTTTGGATCATTAAATATTGCACTTGGAAGAGGGAAAAGAAAATGGCATTCTTTTAGATACCCATCAAAGCAAAGGGCATATAAATCATTTAACACCAACCAAACAGCCCTCTCCAAAGACAAAAGTACTCAAAATAGATATAAAATACAAATTAAGCCAAAGGGGACCAGGCTCTCTAATGTGCTCTTCTTGGGGCAGGAACACATCGACTCTCTCTTCCTTCCTTACCACAAATGAAGGAGAATTTTCTGGTCTTTGTCTTCCTCTAGCTACACCAAACCCCAGCTTTTCTCTTCTTTCTCCACAAAAAATAAAAGAAAAGAAAAGAAGATCCCATTGGGAAAGCAATTAAGCACCCAGAGGCCGCAACCAGCTCCAGAAGAAACAACATTAGAGTACTCTGAAAAGAAGAGAAGTTGAAGAAAGAAAGACAAAAGTCTCTTTATCCTTTTGTATATATCTCTATATAGCTAGCTCCTTCCATGTCAAACATCTCAGGGGATGCTGGCAGCCTCTCCTCAGGCACTACTACTGGTCCAGTAGATGAAGTTCAGCAGAAAATAAATTTGCATCATCATCATCATCATCTTCATCTTCAGTATGGCTTCAATGGATCCAGTACTACTGAGCCTCCACCAGCTACTAATAAGAAGAAGAGAAGTCAACCTGGAACTCCAGGTAATTCAATTTTGGACTCACTTAGCTTCTTCAATTTAATTAATATATAATTTCTAAACTATAGTTATTATTGTTATTATTATTCTTGTTATTGTTCTTATTGTTTCCTCTTTTAAAGTACTTTTTGAGTTGATTTCTTGCATTTAAAATGTTTCCCGGACCGACCGATCGCCTTTGGTTATTCGATCTGATGCATTCCGAGTTAATCCTAGTTAGTTTTTATGTGATTAACTGATCTGGCATTGTTTCGAAAAAATGTGTTTTAGTCATTTTTTTTTTAAGCTTTTTACTCAATGATGGATTTCATTTTTTGTCAATTCTCTTTTTTTTTTTCCCCAACTAATAACCTCTAAATTACTAATAATGGATTACATTGAATTAATGGGTATATGACTTAATTGAATGGACACAAAGCTGATGTTTGATTCAATTCAAGCAACTCTTAGTGAATTTTTCCACTTAAACTTGGTTTTCTAAGAGAAAATCTTTTGAGCCAAAATGGGTTTTTCAAAAGGAGAATTATTGATGTGTAAATTGTTGTGAAGACTCAATTATTGGATGGGATTTACAATAATTGCAGTACTGTCGTAGTACTGTTAGCTTCCCCTATTCCCCCCCCCCCCCTCTCCTACCCTCCCTCTCTTTCTTGTTTTTTAACTATTTGAAGTAATTAAGTATTTCGTAATATACATTAAACTTAATTTGTACTTAAACATTTTCTCGGTCTCTATTTAATCCCATTAATTCATTAAATTAAAATTGTTAATTAGTGTTTTCTCCACATAATGAATATTCATGTGTGTGTATATACATGTATGTACAGATCCAAATGCGGAGGTTATTGCTCTGTCACCGAAAACCCTAATGGCGACAAACCGGTTTGTGTGTGAGATTTGCAACAAAGGATTCCAAAGGGACCAAAACCTACAATTGCACCGGAGAGGCCACAATTTGCCATGGAAGCTGAGGCAAAGGTCAAGCACCGATATCCGGAAGAGAGTGTACGTCTGCCCAGAGCCCTCGTGCGTCCACCACAACCCGGCCCGGGCTCTCGGCGACCTCACCGGAATAAAGAAGCACTTCTGCCGGAAGCACGGGGAGAAGAAGTGGAAATGTGAGAAGTGTTCCAAGAAGTATGCAGTGCAGTCGGATTGGAAAGCTCATGCAAAGACTTGTGGTACTAGGGAATACAAATGTGACTGTGGAACCATCTTCTCCAGGTTCGTACATTACTATAATCAAATAATTATTGTACCTACATTATGATTCAACTTCTTAATTATTCAATCTTTGTAGAATTTTTTTTAACTTGATTAGCTATATAGTACATTCGATCAATTTTATAATTTATACACACACACACACACATATATATATATATATATATACATACATACATATAGACCCACACACACATATAGTCTTGACAGTATTAATTTAAAGAGTATGTAAAAAAGTTACGTACAAATTTAAAAGTGAGAGTTCCGATAACGAAAGTAGTCTTTTTGAATATAAAGGAAATACCATGTACAATAATTTTAGTTATTGTCCTGACTTCTTTTTATTTCGTATCGTTATGTACTAGTTTTGTGTACTGGGTATCGTTACGTATATTTTTAAATTTTTATTTTAAAATTTCTCCAAATTTTAGGGGTTTTTTAATTTTTATTTTAGAAAAAATATTACTTTAGTGGAAAATATTAGGAAACCCATATATTACCATTCCTTGTGGCCCTAGCTAGCTAGCTAGTTTGACTATAAGCTCTTATATGTTAGAATTATAAATAGACCCAATTTGAGTCATGATTATGTGAGAATAATTTATTATTATGGTCATAATAATAATTATTATCTTTCATTATATTTTTATTCACAATGCATTAATTTATTAATCATAGTCTTAAATTAGGTTCAGCCCCAGGACTTATGTTCCTCCTTCACTACCTACGATTCACACACCATAGCGTTCATATGGTCAACTAAAGCACAGTATTATAACTTTAACTTAATTAATCATTTTATTTAATTAATTAATTATATTCTAAGTCCAATTAGAAGATTAATCAAGTCCTTAAGTAGTTAAATATGCTAATTAACCTACTAATTAATTAATCAGTACTGTTTCACCTTTGTGCAGAAGAGATAGCTTCATCACTCACAGAGCCTTCTGTGATGCCCTAGCTGAAGAAAACCACAAAATGAAGCAAGGAATAATCATGGCCAACATGGGACCAAACCCACAATGCCAACCGTCATCCGGGCTGATGCCACTGCCGCCGTCAATGCCTTCTAGCTCGAACATCAACGCCAACGTACCGGCTGGGATGCAGTGGCCGGCCGCATGCTCACTGGGGTTCAGCCACCCAGTCGTCGACACCAAAATCCCCCTCGGTTCCCTCTCCCATGGACTCATGTCATTGCCACCAAAAACCCTAAATCCAGCCGGACACGGCGGCCTGTTCTCCTGCCACTCCGGGACCCTTTTCGGGGCTCCGAGAAGCAACACCGGCAGCGGCTCGCCGCACATGTCAGCCACAGCATTGCTGCAGAAGGCGGCGCAAATGGGTGCAACTGCAAACAGTGGAATGGGCTCAGTACCCTTCATGCAGAAGGGTAATTTTGTGACTGGCATGGCTCCATCAACGTTCAACCCTTGCAGTCTATATGACCAATCCCAGCTGCTCCCGCTCGCAGGCGGAGACACTATGGCCGGAATGTTCCCCATAGTAACATTTAACGACATTATCCAAAACAATGACCTCTTGATGAAAGACCCTAAGCATGATCACATTCTGGATGGAGACAACAGTACTACTATGGTATCGAACCCTCAGCCAGGATTAATCGGTGGGGCGGCGGCAAACGAGAGCGTTGGCGTCGGAAACCGAACAACAGTAGATTTCTTGGGGATTGGGGGAATGAGGGCCAGGGCGAATTTGAATCATGAGCAGAAGCAAGAAATAGGGTTTGAAGGTGAGGTTGGGGAGTGGAGAAATGGAAAATCAGCAATGGAGATGAAACCCATGTGGGAGGTCTGATCGATAAGAAAAAAGATCAGAATCTAGTACTGTTAATGTTAGATTAAAGTTGATTAATGTAATAAAAGAAGGAGGTGTTAATTTTGGGGGGCATGCACAGAAAATAAGCAACGTACTGAGTTAAGATTCTTTTGACTTTAAGATCGAATGATCCGTGCACAGATTCAGTTTTACGTAGAGATATATGTGTGATTATTCAAAAGAATCAGATTGGGTACTTTAATTTTATCAGTGTATATAATTTTGAAGAAGCAAAAATACATATAATAAAGCATTGATCCATGCATGGTTAGTGCATCTTAATATTATTATTTTATTAATTTTCTACCTTGAAATAAGTTATGTATCTATATTTAAATAGGTCATTCATTCATGTATTTCATAAATTCATGAGATTAATTATGTGAGTGTAGCTTAAATCTAGGTGTGTACTTATTCAATATATATACATTTTATTTATTTAGTACATGGAGAATGTAAGGTCATTTTGGGCCTACAAATAAACTCTTAAAGCATTAGCACCATACGCTAATTTCTTTACATTATTCTCATCTTGTCATCCTTCTTTCAAGTCTAAAGAGTTTGACAAACAAAGAAATGTGTTCTTTTTTTTTTTTTTTTTTTTTTTTGCAGCTTTGGGCTCTTCCATTTGTGCAGAATTGGAGAGAATCGTAAGATTTAAATCAGACTATGGTATCGTGGGGGAGACAAGTCTTGAAGAGTTATGTTGTACCGGTTCGTGGACTAAGTCAAAAACCGTAGAGGGCTTGAATCTCTTTAAGGAGAATAAGATATCCATGTCTCAATCTATTTGTGAATTGTATTTATATTTAAATTTTTAGTTGTGTTTAAGTTTGTTTTTTTTATTTTATATTAAAATTCCTATCATTTTTTAAGGAGAATTCAAAATATGGAGCCTATAATTGAGAAACCGAATGAAAATAATGAAAATCTCAACAAGCTTTCTCAGTTTAAAAGAGCTTACTTCAAGAGAAGAAAAGGCAAAGTACTCTTTTACTTTAGTCTCCTCAAAGGTTATTCTTATGATTGGATGTTTAAATTAAGCATTGAGAATAACAATATAGCGTCTTCAAGTTCTGTTTATATGATTTCTTCATTAAATTTTTGGCATGCTTGTTTATGTCATATTAATAGTACATATGTAGGAATCATGAGTGGTTTGGAATTAATTCCAAATGTTGATAAGGATTTTGATAAATGTGAATCATGTAATAAAGCTAAAATAACAAGAGGGTCTCATAAAAGCATTGAAAAAAATACCGAATTATTATACTTTACTCACATATTTGTGTGAATTTGAAGGAATTTTAACTCGTGGAGGAAATAGATATTTTATCACTTTTATTGATTATTTTTCAAAATTTACACATGTTTATTTCTTGAAAAATAAAAGTGATGCTTTTGAAATATTTAAAACTTTCCTCCTGAGTTGAAAATCAATTTGATAGAAAAATTAAGAGAATTAGAAGTGATAAAGATCGTGAGTATGAATCATTGGAATTCAATTTATTTGTAGAATCATTGAGAATTATCCATGAAGTTACTTCATCCTATTCATCCACTTAAAATGACATATCTAAGAGGAAAAATAGAAGTTTAATAAATTTGACTAATGTCATGCTAATAGAATTTCGTGCACCTCCTAATCTTTGGGGAGAAGCAGTTTTAATTGCTTGTCATGTATTAAATAAAGTGTCACACAAAAAGATCAAATTAATTAGTTACGCCTTTTGAACTTTGGAGAGGGCATAAGCCTAATTTAGGTTACCTTTGTAACACCCCGAACCCACCAAGTGGGCTCAAGGTGTTATGTGACCATTCATCCATCTCTGATACCATAAATAACATCCAAGCAACTAAATATAAATAAACATCCTCAAATAAATACCAGAATACTAATTTATACAACCAAAAAGAGTATATCCATTCCACTGTATTACATAACTGGTGCTATAAAACATAAGCAAAATACATCTGGGTTCTACAACCACTCACTCTAAGCTATACTATCACCCCACTCTAAAGCTCGCTAGGCTCGATCACGAGACAATACTAAAAAATGAGTTGTATATTGGGGTGAGACACTTCTCAGTAAGGATAGAATAAATTATTATTAGTATGTGGTAACATAAGTTTTAGTGTATACAAAATATAATCGTTTGTTAATTAACAGCAACAGTAAGGACACTTGTAACTATACGCACACACATTCAACATCAATCATACCACAAAATCTGCATACACATATACCACAGTACATCCATAATTACCATACATTCAATCCACATTCATGCACTCACACCCACAAATGAAAATGCACATTTACTTCATAACCCGTGATTCTCAGGGCACCCTCCTCATCGTCCCCCCCCCCCCCCCCCCGGGACCCCCATGTTCTTACTCACACACTTCCACAGTTACAACACACAAGACCCTATTCATAGTAAAACAGTAAAACGACCTCCTTGTGTCTACCAACATCTTACCCCATCTATATAAATGACAATATAACGACCTCCTCAAATTCTATCAACATTATATTACGATTTATAACAGATACAAAATAACGAACTCCTCACTCCTGCCAACGTTATATTGTCATTTACATGAATAACAGTACAATACCACAATATATTAGTTAAATGCACCACTACAATCACAATCAATTTATTATAAAAAGGTTAATCTCATGCCACACGATTTAAGCATTAAACTACACTTACTAAACTAAGATGATCAACCCTACTCACTTTGATCCCTTACAAAACACTTTTTTTTTTTCAACTAAAGGAGGGCGGCACTTCCAATTATATATTGATATACCCTCACTTTTGGCGGTAGAATACCATGGTTACATGACAAGCATTAGGAGACTGCAGATAAAAAAGACATTAAAGGCCTCCCAAAAATAACACCAACAACTAACCAAAATAGGACTACAAATTCAAACAAAACTAAATAAGAAACAAATCTAAACAGACCTAGAAAAAACAAAAATAATAAAATAAACTAAAATCAAAAAATCTAAAATAACCAAACAAAAATCAAGAGGATGAACTAATGATGAAGGGAAGTGAAACCCAACCTATCCATCCAAAGAATACCCTTCAGAGAACGTGGTAAAAGATGTTGTTCTTCGTAGATAACATTGTTTCCTATTTTTCCTTCTCTAACGAGAAAATCAGTCGCACTATTGTCTTCCCTATATTGATGGATCACCATGAAATTCACTCCTTCTAGTTTCGCCACAAGATCCTCCCAAAAATCCCAAAGATACCACAAGGTATATCTACCTTTCCAAAACCAATCAACTACAATTCTTGAGTCACCTTCAATAATCACATTAAAATAATGAAGTCATTTGCATAAACAAATTCCTTCCAAGATTGCTTTTAATTTCGCACTATTGTTCATACAATTGCTGAAATAGCTTGAAAAACCCGCTTTCATCATGCCATGGTAGTCCCGAATGATTCATCCACCTCTTGAAGTACCCGGATTGCCCCTATAACTCTCGTCACGTACAATTAAGTTTTATCCACCCTGCTGGGGGTTCAACCCACGAAATAATTTTTTCAGGCCTGGCGCAAACTCCCTGATGCTGAATTTGAAACTCTTTCAAAATCGTAATGTTCGATATCTTCAATTTTCGAAAAGAATTAGAACTCTCAGTTAAAAGAACTAACCTAGTATCAAACACTTCTCCACATCTGATCCACACTTTGGTCAACTCCTTCCATTCTTGCTTTTCATATTCGATTCCAAAGGCACCACGTAATCAAACACAGAATCAGACCAATTAAAATACCTTTAATAGATGATTTTTGAGCATAATGGAATTAGTTTGCAATTTTATTTTTTCAGGGAAGGAACCGTTGGAAAGGAATCCTCAACACCACACTAACCCGATGCCAAATCTCTAAAGCCACCTAGCCTAAAGAAAGAATGTGATCAGTGTTTTCTTGGCTTCTCTGCACACAACAATCACAAGTCGAAGTTATCGATATTCCTTTTACCTGAATTCTATCATCTACTGCCGAGCATCTAAATCAGGTTTTTCATAAACACATTGAGATTCTTCTAGGCAATAGAGAATGCCAAAACCACTCATTCCACTCAAAATTATCACTTCTGCTCCTCACTGCCTCCCATGCCATTTTTGTAGAGAAATTGTCGTTAGGGGCAGGCTTTTAGATGAATATATCCTGACCACTTTTACTAGCTGGCACATTATGCAAGATTTCCATTGTTCTGTCGGCCCCCAACCAATTCCATCAATAAATCAGAGTTATAGTTGTTATTCAGCTAGTAATCTTTAATACACAGCTTCTTGTTCAAAATATCCTCAATGCGCACCGCTAACGGGCCTGATGTAAGCCATCTATCGAACCAAAAAGAAGAATTTCCACCTCTCACCAAAATTTTAACATTATCCATAACTTTTAGAATGGTGGCCATCACTAATTTTTAGAACCGAGAATCATTTGGTCTCCCCTTCTTTATTAATAAATGATCATTTCTGCAATATTTAACCCTGAAAAAACCTGACCATAGTTTGTTAGAAGTGAGCAGTCTAAAGGCAAATTTCATGAGAAGCAATTTTTGGACTTCTTTAAGATCTCTCGAGCCCATACCCCCTTCTGAGGTGGGTTTACAAATTTTCTCCCAAGAGTGCCAATGAATCTTTTTTTTACCGTTCACTTCTCTCTATAAAAAATTAGTAAGAAGAGAGTTGATGCGAGAAAATGTGACCTGTGAAACATTAATAACCGACATCAAATGTATCGGCATGCTAGACAACGCATGTCTTAATAAAATCAATCTTCCACCTTGCGAGAGCAACTTAAATTTCCACCCTACAATTTTCTTCCTAATTTTCTCCACAAGAGGCTCCAAGATCCTAGAAGACAATTTTCCAAAAATCAAAGGCGCACCCAAATACGTAATTGGAAATTTACCTTCCATGAAACCTGTAATTCTCAATAACCCATGTTTCCAGGCAGAAGTAATGTATTTCAAAAGGAATAATGCAGACTTTGTCTTACTGACTTTTTGACCCGACCACTTCTCATACATCTCCAAAGTGTAAACCAAATTTCTAATAGACCTTTTTCCCACCATTTGCAAAAATAAGAATATCATCCACATAAAGCAAAATCAAAACCAAAGGGGCCCCAATCGGATGATTAAATTGTCCAATACGACCTGTCTCATAGTTTTTCCTAGACAACCTTATCAAAAACCTCCTCCATTATGATGAATAAATAAGGAGAAAGTGGATCCCCTTGCCTCAAGCCTCTAGTCGATTAAAAAAACTTTTTAAAAGTTTCATTCATCATAATGGAAAACCACAGGGACTCTACACAATTTTTTATGAGCTTGCAAAACCTCTTATAGAAACCAAAAGTCTTAAAAACCTCCAGAAGAAAATTCCAATTCACTCTATCATAAGCCTTAGCCATATCTAGTTTTACCATCACATTGCCGCCAGTCATTTTTTGTGCAAAGAATGAATCATTTCCTGTGCAAGCGTAATATTCTCAAAAATACTATGCCCGGGAATAAAAGCACCTTGCTCATGGGAGACCAACTTATCAACAATCTCAATTAACCTAAAAACAATAATCTTGGAAAAAATTTTGTAAGCCATAGAGCACAAACTAATATGACGAAATTTATCAAAGCTAAAAGGATTGTCCACCTTCGAAATTAAAACAATAAACGAAGAGGAAAAGAACCTGAAAAGAGGAGTGCCCTGAAAAAAATTCTTTGTCGCATCCAAGACATCTTTCTTAACAATGTCCAAGTAAGAAATATAAAATTCAGAGCCAAACCCATCTGGTCCTAGACTGCTTTCTTTGGGAATAGAAAACAGCGTTCTTTTAACTTCTTCTTCTTTTGGATCGGCGTAGAGAAAATTATTATCAGTATCTGAAATATGTCTTTAAATTAACTCGAAAAAATCACAAGGTTCAACCATTGAAGCCTCTGAGAGAAATTTCTAAAAAATAAAAAAACAACGGCTTCATTATGAATTCCTTCCGCACCATCCAAAATCCTCTTGTCTTTCAGAATGATGCAGTCTATACGGCCCTTATTCGACCTCTAATTGATAACTGAATGGAAGAATTTAGAGTTTTGATCCCCCTCAATCAACCATTTTTTTTTTTCGCAATTTGTCCTAGGTGAGATGCTTCCCTATTCTCCCACACCTGAATCTCCAACTTAGTAGTCAAGTAATCGGCTTCGACCTCCTCAGAAAAACCTAATTGCAGCTAATTTTCTAGAGATTCCATCATTTCCTCGAGAGCTTGTAGGTTTTCTTCCACTCTCCCAAAGACATTTTTATTCCATGCAAGTAAAGCAACTTTAGTTCTCTTAAGACAAATAGTAAGTTTCAAAAGACCCAAGGTTGAGTCATTCCTTATCCAAGCATCTTTAACGCACGACAAAAACAAATCATGCGAACTCCACATATTAAGGAACCGAAATGGGGTAAGGTCATACAAAGAGAATGACGTATTCGTATACACCACCATAGGACTATGATCTAAGGACTTTCGACTTAGATATTTGAATTTAGTTGAACCATATAGGATGGAAAAAGATTTATTAATAAGAACTCGATCAAGCTTAGCCCAACTATGAGCCACCCCTTCATAGTCATTGCACCATGACATACGAGAGCCCATGTTTGATAAATCAAAAAGACCACAATGATGTAAACAGTCATTAAACTCCATCATAGGTAAGAGCGGTCTTGGATTTTCACCAATTCTTTCCACATCCGTTCGAATAACATTAAAATCACCCAAGACCAACCAAGGGAAATCCGATTGGCACACCTCCAGTTGCTGCCATAATTCCCTTCTTTCAACATAAGAACATTTGGCATAGACAAAACTCACCAAAATCCTTTGGTCGTTCCTGAAGAACCACCTGGAGACCATCTAAGTCATGATTGAAATCACCTCAAAGGCATTCATATTCTTCCAAAATAGCCATAATTTATCGCCCTAATTTTCATTAGATATAAAATGGTGATAATTCAGAAAATTACCCAGCATTACCATCCGTTCCTCAGTCGTAAAAGGTTTTGAAATAGTAAACAAACCAACATTAAACTTATTGATCAGCATCTTTAACCTACCTATAGACTTTCCCAACCCTCTAATATTCTAAAAAAAAATTGTATCAGTCATAAATTTAATTTATGTGGTCTGATGTGAACCCTCTGAGATCTCCTCACAGATTTTTCCTTTCGATTTTGGTGTTTTCCAAAGTCCATCACTGCCCTGTATGAGAGTCATACATTTTTTTTTTTTCCCATTCAACACTGAAATTTCACCTTCCTCCCTCTTGGACGAATAACCCAGAGCCAATTCCCCCTGATGCAAACCATGGTTCCCACCTTCAGTCTGTTTAATACTGTCTGCATGATCCACTTTCTCTTGAGACATAGGTTTACCAAATGAAACTTGAGCCTCATCATCACACCCAACTTCCTCACACTCCTCTTCATCACTTTTTGTTGAACATTCATTCATATTATTTTCCAAGCCTCTCTATGGTACATCAGATTTTTGAATTGCATAATCCCATTTTTCTTGAGTCGCAGGAATTTTCAGTAATACAGGGCACCTATCCTTGGTCGTCTTCGTCATCGGTACATTACTAGGTCCTGCTTCCTGTTCCACCCTTTTTACCCCTTTATCCACATCAATACTGGTTTCCATTACACCGTCATTCATCTTTGGTTTCCATATCTTTTTTTCTTTATATTTTCCCTCATCCCTTCACTTCTCTCCTACCTTACAAACAATCGAGGTATGTCCTTGTCAGCAACATTTAGAGTAGAAAAAACTCATCTTTTCATATTTGGCCTCTTTCCAAATATATTGTTTCAGAGATAAAACAAGAGGAAATCCCTTAATTGGCTCCATCGTCAGGTCGACTTCCATGCAAATACGTGCCCGTGAGGCTCTCGTACGGTTAATTATTACATTATCAGTCCTGAGATAACAACCAAAACGAGTCGCTATAATTTGAAGAAAATTCGCTCAGTAAAGATGCATTGGTAACCCCGGTACGAAAATCCATTGAGGAGCCAATGAAGATTCTTTTTTGACATCCAAATCCTTCGTCCACTTAAATAGCCGAAATTAATTGTCTTCCATCATTCTACCTTCCATTGCCCACTCATGCACAAAATCAAGTTCATTTTTCCTATGTATAAGCACATAGTAATCATTCATAACACTGATCGTTGGAATTTCCGTCAAGCCCCATGTTTTCACAATCGATAACCAAATTTTATCAATAGATGGTTGATTCCTTAAAAATTTCATAACTAATGCAAAACGAAACTCTTCCTCAACCTTAACCATCTCCGCTTCTGAAAAAAAAATCTCAATTCACCATTAATATTAACTGGCAATCTCATAGGAATTTTGAACGCAGGTATCTCCACTTTTTTATTCATGGCTTGCGCATACGACTGCACTCCGAAACCAACCTGGATGGCCTTCCCTGCTGACGGTGAGGCCATTGGAGGGGGAACGAACCTTCCCAACCACCCAAGGCACCGGCGAGCCGGTGCCGACCTGCAATATTTGAAGATTATACTTAGAGTTTTCCAGATGGGAAAGAGACTGACTTGCATTTGTAATGTTGTTTGGTCCTCCTTCTCCTTGGAGGCACGTAAGAACTCACCGTTCGGAGATAAGAAAAACTTGCGTGCAACATGCGATGGCGTCTAATTAAGACCTGCTGTGACGGCACGAGTGACAAAGTGACGACGACGATGGCGATCTCCTTCTGGCGTGCGGAGATGGCAATCTCCGGTGTTAAAAATAGTAAATATAAATTCTATCTATTACTACATATGACTAGTACTCCAACTATCCATTACTATCAAGAATTGTACTTAATTTTCGCATATACTTATTCTTATTAAGGTAAATGACACTAACGTCTCATAAGATTTGGTAAAAAGAAAATAACCTCCTTTGAGGTTTCAAAAAATTCAGAGGTCTCCCCTGAGATTTTAAAAATCTCAAGGACCTCCCCTGAGGTTTGTCAAAAAGACACAAATTTTTCCTTATATTTTACAAAAAAGCAATTTTTTTTAAAAGAAAGTCTGTGTCTTTTTGGCAAACCTCAAAGGAGGTTTGTGACATTTTTTAAACCTCAGGGAGGTTCTTTGTCTTTTTACCAAACCTCAAGAAAGGTTTTTGTCTTTTTGCCAAATTTTAGGAGAAGTAAGTGTCTTTTGCTCTTCTTATTATTAGAAGCACACCCTTTTTTGCATGTGTGTGACTTTCTTTGTTGGCATCCCCTAGAGTCTCAATTTTAGAGAGGCTTGCACAATAAAAAAAAACTCACTCGAAATTAAAACTTTAAACCGCCATCATAAAAGTCTCCAGCTCTAATAATATAGCCAAGCTCACTTCACATATCTCATATATTTTTTCAGATGACAAATTCAAAAAGGCTATGGGTCTGTTTAGTTGTAGAAAATAGTTTTTTATTTTTTATCTTAATTTTTCAAAAACTATTAGAAAAAAAAGGTAGCTAGCTAATTTTTCATTTTTACAACATTTATATAAATTAAATAAACAAAAAGTTGAAATAGTTTTATTTTTTATTTCTAATTTTTTAAATAATTGTCACTTTGTTATCAATTTTCCAAATTTATATAGAAAATTATGAAAATATCTTTTCACTATTCTTCTACATATCTAGTTCTTATATTTGGCATGGGAGCATGTAATTTGAATTTTGAAATTTAATTTTTGCAGGTTATGTATAGAATTTCTTCTAAATTCACACAAGTCCAAATTGATCAAGTCTTAAAATCTATGATTCTAAACAATGTCTTATATAAATTTTGAAAAATTGAAAAACAAGTTGTCTTTTTTGTGATTATTTTGAAATTTAAAAATACAAAATAAAAAAATAATTTTGCACATTTAAACAAACTCTTTATTTTATGCCTTTTTAATATATATATATATATATATATATATATATATATATATATATGAATCTTGAAAAATTAAAAAATTAATTAAAATTTTTATAATTCTGTTTGGAAACTAAAAATTAAAACTAAAAATATTTTGCATGAAATTATTTTGCACAACTAGTCCTATATTTTTTTCGAATGCTTTTGAAAATTTAACTATTTTCAAAAATGATTGGGCCGGAACCAATGGACTCCAAATTAAAACTAAAACTTGGGCCTAGCCCAAGGGTGGCCGAAATTTGGGCCAGGCTTTGCTTCTGAGGCCTGTCCACTTTGACCAAATTACCCCTCCATTTGATGTTTGTTGGCCACCTTATAAACCACAAACTTGACAACCATCACAAGTGGATAAAAATAAACTCCAGAACCAATCGTAGACTACCACGTTACCATCCCTACAATATTTGACTCAAAAGTTGACCCCATATCTGACATGGCACAATTTGATTGGCTACTCAAACATTCATACTAACCAGAGGTGAAGAAGAATGCAAACTGCAATGGCCTTGCCGCACCACTTTCGTGCATGGGATTCTTTAGGCCACCGCCGGACGTACATGACACAGTCGTCCGGCGACCGGAAAGGGAGCCTGCAGGAGGTGGCACCGCCGCTGGGACGGGACCCGGCGGAAGAATTCTCTCCGTTGGCGGGGGTGTTTAGGCGGCGGCTCCTGGCCGGTGTCGGCTCAGCCTCTTTGGTGGCCGTCGGCGCTAATTTCGGTGGGATTACGAGTTCTCTACTTGGGTTCTCGCCGGAAACTTGCCGGAGTCTTAAGGTTGATGTGCTTTATCCCATCGAAGGGTACAGTCGCTGCATTGACACAAACAAAGGATTTGGTAAGTAATTAAGTCCCGTATATACATGTATACCTTAATTGATTTTGCCCATAATTTTTCGTTCTTCTTGTTTGGCAGCCGAGAAACACTTTTCTTTACTTAGAAAATTTGAAATTGCTTATGAATGAAGCCTTTGTTTATCAATTTTAGCATTTCTATCCTCTTACTAATTTTTGCAAAAGTTTGAACATGTTCACTTTCTAATTATTGTGAAACAATACTCCTTTCATTTTCTTTCAAATAATTATATAAGGATTATAGCCCGGTTGACTTAAGTGTTAAGAACAATTTGTAATTTTAGTAACCCCAAGATCACAGGTTTGATTCCCCCTTGAAAGTTTATTCCGGTAAATTATCAAGGATGCATCAATGGGCGAACGGCTTTTACCCTCAGATTTGGTGTCGCAACATAGTATTCAAAGTAGCGCAATGATAGTTGCAGTCCTGGGTTATCAAAAAAAAAAAAGGAATTATAGCCCGTCATGCGGTGTTGATTAGTGGTAAAGACAGACAAAGAACTAAAAGAGGTCCCAAATTTGATTTTCCACTAGATTATCTCTGAATTATCCAATACTAGTAATGGCAGGCATGGTCACTTCATCCCGAATTTAGAAAGGAAGTAACGGTCCGAAGGACCCGACTAACCCCAATCTCCCAGTCATCAAAAAATCATATAGAAATTATGCCATCTTTTTCAATTTTCTTTGAAAAAGTTATGAGTAAATTTTTATTTTTTGTATACAAACATTTTTTTGGTAATTATTTTTAAAAATTCTTATTGTAATTTACTTAATTTTTTCTCTCATTTGGAAATAAAATAATGAAATTAAAATTAGCTTTACCAAAAACAAGCCTAAAATTCAATATTTGTCATAAATATATAAGTTGATTTTAATTTCAAATAATTGTTTTCAATTCAATTAATTTCAAATAAATATATACTAATTTTCTGCATTCTAGCCGTTATGTATAATTTTTTGGAAACAAAATATTGAAATTAAAATTAGCTTTACCATAAACAAGCCTGGAATTCAATAGTTGTCATAAATATATAAGTTGATTTTAATTTCAAATAATTGTTTTCAATTCAATGATGCATATATGTTTATTGGATGAACAAACAGAATTTATATACCCAGCAAATTGGGTTGGGGATCAAACACTGCTGTATAGAGCTGCTGGAAAGGCAGAATTAGAGAGATCGCTAGACCCACCTCCCCTTAACAATGCAAATTCCGGTGATCGGCGCCGCCAGACCATAAACGAACCAGTTGTTGCATTTGGTCCACCGGGGTCTACCGGCGAGCTCAACGTTAGCATCGTTGTCTCCCCGGTCCCTCTCGATTTCTCGTGAGTACTCTTGCCTTAATTTAGTTTGGTTGCTATATTGAAAAGTGGCAAGTATATAAACATGAATTTAATTTGAAATATGTGAAAAGAAGTCTAATCTTATATTGCACAAGTTTCGTGTTAAGAGAATATGCATATAGATTATGAAATTGAAACGTGAAAGAAAAACGATAATCTTATAAATAAAGCACGAGTTTCATATTAACAGTCGTCGATGCTTAAATCTTTGGTTTTTTAATCAAACGATCCTAAAAATTCTATTCATGAATGTTTGTGTAGTTTTTGAAACAAACTTCTAGTCATTGCATTCAAATTTTGACTTATTATTCAAATGAGGGCTCATACAACAAGTGAACGATAAAGAAAATTACTATAGACCTAAAAAAAGTTGCCTTAATGAGATGACATGTCTGATGCTCAAGTTAGCAGAATTTGAAGGATTAATTGATCAAAAAAATGCAACTGATGATAACCAAAGATTTCGACAATGTGGAACGGACTGTGATATATGATCAACCTACTTTGATCTCAATTTCATCTATCTTCTTTTCAGTCTCGAGCACCACCCCTCTTGTAATTCTTGGTGGAACGAGAGAGTAGATTATTTCTTAAACAAGCCCTTAATTTTGAAATCTTATACAAAGATGAAAATTTTCTAACGAGTTTAGAAATTCTGATCTCTCTCAAGGAAACTCTTTAAAAACACCATTACATCTCATAAAGCTCCAACCAAGCCTCCCAATATTTTCTAAGAAAAATATTCCATCTTTCGATACTTAACTAACAAATAAGTCATCGGTTACAAAAAGGCCTTAGCCACAAGCCCCTCCTCCAGCAATAATGCACGCGCTTCCTATGTCGTTAGATTAAAAGATCAATTGATCCCCTTCAAATATGCTAATTTACTCTATTAAAGCTTTGAATAAAACATCAGACAAGTAAGATTCTAGGTATAATGATAGCTATAACTATTATTCACAAAATTTGCTTTGAAGTGCAAGGAAGATGCTATGGAAATAGTATAGGATCTTAGTCCATTTCAATTTTTATGTGTTGTCGTATACTCTATTTTACCTATCCACATGGAAAACATTAGAAAACTAGCCCATAAATAATTTTGGGAGTAACAAGATTCTATGCACCAAAAGAAGTTCACAAGAAGCACTTTCCCTAAGCCACGAATAGATCTATAAATGTTTCATACATCATAAATATGCCCCAAGTTTATATTAGATGCCTTCTTTGCCCTACCTCTGATCCCAGATGAGGAATATTTTGCTCTCGGGATGCTTAGCCAACTATATAAGTGGCCACATGGCTTAAAGCTTTAGGAAACAATGGGGTGATGTAGCTTCTAATATTTGTAGTTAGCTACCATATAGGGGTGGGTCTTGTTAAGTTTTATTGTATGCTTAAGTTTATTTGTGATTATTTTTATCCGTTTGTTTTAGATGCAATAAAGAAATTACACATAAGAAAAGCAAAGAGCGTGTGTTATTAGCCACTATGGACAATTTTATACAAACCTCTTAGGAGCTTGCACTAACCACTTCTCATAGTTAAAAAAAAATCATCGATTGAAGAAGATTATGTTTTAGTATAACCCCTAGAGTGGATTTAAAAATGAAGGAATGAGAATATTCTGGAGGGGGATATTAAAAGATCTTATTAAGAAGATTGTTCATGAAGCAATATACTTGGTGAGGTTGGTGATGTTTGTTTTAAAGGAAGAGATAAGATCACGTGTACCTATCTATCTAAAGGAAGTTTGGGTGAAGTGAAATACAAATAGAGCCTCCAGAGGTAGCTCGGGTACTACAAGGTGTGTGGGTGTTATAAGGGACAGATTGAGGTTTGACAGGGTAATTTGCTATTAATTAGTAATACTCTTAACTCTTTGTTTGCCAAATACGTGAAATATTTTGAAAGACTTAGAATTGATTTAAGAGATGAGCTATTGGAAAGATGAGATTGCAACTGCCTCAAGTATGATAATTTGGTGTATTATCAATGTCCGATACAA
Organism: Malania oleifera; assembly: GCF_029873635.1. NCBI lineage: Eukaryota > Viridiplantae > Streptophyta > Magnoliopsida > Santalales > Ximeniaceae > Malania > Malania oleifera. The sequence goes on from NC_080420.1 coordinate 116,335,678, forward strand.
TTCACGTCTTTTCTTTTACCATGAACAACTATTGTCGAATGATTTGGAGCATATCATTAGATTCAGCAAGTTTATTATTTGGAAGATAATAGAGTTGGTAGAGTTACCAACTAGATTATGAACTCGTGATTGGTCTTAAGTTGGGCTAGCTACATCCTTTGATAGGCATCCTATATACAAATATAGTTTATTTACTTCTTTAAGATATTTCTAGAGCAACTCTCTTTCAAAATAAGGATGAATGATTGGTAAAAATGTGGTCATTTATATTAAAACAAAAATTATTTAAGATTTGAACTAATATATTTGATTGGTTCATGCAAATTTAACTATTATTTCAATTCAAAAACACTATAAATTAATTAGGATTATTGCACGTAGGACTCAATACATACTATTTTGATACGGAGAATTACAATAAATGACTACATGTTTATTTGCTCCTAAAAATAAAATACTGTATAAATTTAAAATAATTATATCGTGCTTGGTTTGCAGAATACCTATTCTTAAATAGTAATAGGATGGAATATTGCAATGGGAATGTCAAATTTGTGTTGGAATGCAATAAATTAATTAGAAAAAAAAATCATATAAAATATTGTGTTATTCTGTCCAACGTTAAGTAGGAAAGGAATGTCTATCCCAAAATAAAATTTAGAAATAATTATTCTTATTATTTAATATTTATTATATATGGATTCATAAAAAATTTTGAATTGTTATTTATTACACGATAATACAACATGATTATGCCCTTCTTTACTAATAAATAATTATTTTTTTCCTTACAAAAGAATATCATCAAACAAAATAGAGACAAATGATTGGTTGAGCTAGTGGACTTTTTATATTAAACAAAAATATTTAATTTTAAATAAGATACCTAGTTTATTATATAAATTTAATTGTTTTTAGTTTTAAAAATAATAATCAAAATTAATGAAATGTTTTCATTCAAAATTATTTTTTATAGGATGGATAGGTTCATACGCATGCAAGTGCACCCCCATGCGTGGAATGTCGTTTCTTTCGACATTTTGCCAACTAAGCAAGTTTTTATATACCCAAATATTCAAAATAGAATAAAATGTTCAATTAAAAATAATATTTTTAATATATTAAGCTATTAAAGCTAATAATATTCCTAAATTTATTTCTACACAATTCCCTAACTTATAAATATTAATGGCATATTATACAACACACATTACATTTTTTGCCTAAATAAATCATGCACTTATTGTTATAACCGGAGGAGCCCATGGGTGGACTAGTTACACATGAGTGAATACTAACTTGACCCAAAAGTTTAAGTTTATTGGGTTTTGGGTCTAACCATGTGTATAACCATCCATTATTCACTCAATTTTTTTAATGTGGGACAAACTCACAAGTGGAATTCTCAACAATCTCCCCCTTACTTGTGAGTTCCAACTGCTCACCCTTAAACGGAAACCGTCTCCCTTTTAGAAGTAAGCTCAATTTCCCAATAGTTGCTCAAGTGGGCCTGATCACTAGCGCCTACATGCGTTAGATTGCATTCCACGTGCCTCCAAACCAATCCTACCTCTCACGCCTTGACCTTATTCGGATTCATCCCCAGCCTAGATGATCTTTATTGGCCTCGACCACACACTTAGTCCTCCAACTTTTAGCACGTCAGGAAAATTAGTTTCACATCTTGATTTTTTACAATGTCACTCACTCAGAGTTACAAATTATCGTTTCTGATACCGCTTGTTAGTACCGAAGTTTATAGGTGTGCTTGATACACATGGATGAGCACCAATTTGACCAAATGCTTAAGCCTATTGGGTCTTGGGTCAAACTATATATATAACCACCATCCACTCAAATTTTCTATCAACTTTTCTCATTTGACAATTCAACCTATCAACTTTAATTTAATTCAAAAAATTATTAAATGCCTAAATTTAAAGAGTCAATCTATTTTACTACCGGGTTAATTTTATTCTCTTATTAATTATTGATAGCCAATTTTATAACATGAATTTTTTGGCAAACAATCGACACTAACCATCCATTATATTTGATAAAAAATGCAAACTACTGTGAGATTTTAAGAATTCCACAAAATAAATTTTATTCTTAGTGCCCTTGACACATGAAATAGCATAATAATGAACTATCGTTAGAAATACATTTCTAACATTGATGAAATGCACCTTTTCTTGGCGGATGAATTATATTTTTTTTGTATTTAATTGAAAGAAACTTATGTTCAATGACTGAGTTTGCACTTTTTTGGTAGGGGTATTACATATTTTTTGGATATTTGAGCTATACTTAAAACTACATTTGAGAGCATAAATTTTGAACTTTGATTTATATTTATATGGATTTAAACAAATTTTAATACAATTTTATATTACATTTTATATAAATCTAATACAGCTTTAAATTCAATGTCTATTAGGTTATTTCACATGTATCAAAGGCCCAGAAAAGGATGAAAGAGTCAATTTATTGCAATTTTGCTTGGCTGCTTGACAATAATTGAAATACAATGGCAGTAAAGCTTAAATCTCGCTCTCACGTGATCAAGATTTCCTACATGATTGCCCCAATTTTTAATTAGGTATTTGCTTCAAAATAGTACAAATCAAAGACTTGATGAATTTACAACTATTATCTCACATTTCATCGCAGAATCGAGACTTTCGGAGGCCCCAAGGAAGTGGGAGAAGCTGTAATTCGAACGATTGCCAGGTCCAGCCAACGGCCAGAGGTGAGGGGAGCCCTAATAGAAGCAAGGCTGAGGGAAGATCCTCAGAGGAATGCGAAATACTATGAACTTGAATTCAGAGTGGAAAGCTCTTTGTTTCGAAGACATAATGTAGCTGTTTGTTGTGCTCAAAGAGGAAGATTATTCACCTTAAACGCTCAGGCACCGGAGACAGCTTGGCCCAAGGTTAAATCTGCATTCTATAAAATTGCTGATTCTTTCAGACTCGCTTCCTAATGACATGTAGAGAGAGAACAATGCAGCTCCTATTTCCATGGCAAATTGATCATGTAGAACAACCCAAGGGAAATACCGATGATTTCCCCCAAATCACAAAATTACATTTGTTTCTGTAATAAAATATGAAAATGAACAGCAACAGACGATAGTCTGAAGTGAAAAAGTCTTGTGGCAGATTTTTTGGCGAGTATCCATTCCCAAGGATTATGGGTTTTTACCCAACACAGAAGCTAGCATATGTTAACTAGAAAAATTACCCAGAATTACTTCTTTCACATGCTCTGGACCATGTAACAAGCATTGCAATGTACCATGAAAGCCTTGCATCGGACCATGGGCATAGAAGATTACACATAAATACAATTATGCAGGGCATTATAGCCACTGCATCCAAAATTGAATTTCCTATATCCCAACGACTACAAGCCGTCTATACACTAACTAAACCAATTCAAACACAAGCAATCTGGCGTCGCTTAAGCATTTTCTCCAAGTTGTCAGAAACCATTGCTGTTAAATTAGGATCCTCAAACCCGAGCTCTGCACCAAGTCTGTACCAGAAACATAAACCCAAAAAGCTTTATCAACAAAACAAAGGATGGCAAGTTGAGAGAGAGAGAGAGAGAGAGATTGCAGGCTGCAAGCCTAGCCATGAGTTAACCTCCAGGATCAAGTCCCAAATCCTATTTAGGTACTAGCAGGAGTGCAGGACTTGAGACTCAAACCTGGACTCCCTGTTGAGTTAGCCGATACCACTAGGCTAATTGTCCTTCTAACGAGAAGGATAGGAATTTCCAAATTTAAAATGCAAACATCAACGCAAGAAAAAGAAATAGCAAAACTTAATTTTCTTACTTCGGATCAAGCACCAACTTCTGAACATCTTTTATAGCTGAACTGGCTGCATACAGTGACATCTTTCCCACCTGTGCCAGAACCCAATAGAAATTTCTTTAAAAAAAATATAAACAAAAGAATATTCTTCTATGCAATAAACAGCCCCCAAGGCATTCTATCATTTCACTGGGGACGAGAAGGGAAGGAGTGAGACAAAGAAAAATGAATGGTAAAGAGAAGTTTCTTAGCCCACCTCCAACATTTGAAGCTTAGCTTCATGCTCATTGGGAAGACAGCGGATTTCTTCAGCCAATCTTACAGCCTCCCCAAGGCTTTCAGGTGACAAAAAGTCAAGGCCCAACTGAACTGTGGACTGGAAAAAAAAAGTGAAAAAAAATAAAAACATAAACCAAGCTAAATAAAAACATTAAATCATTAAAAAAATATTGCATTTCACTTGAATAACAATAAAGGCTTCCTACTCGCAGAATGTCTACAGTAGTTCCACGATCCATCAGAGGGAAGCATCTCATGACAAAGCACCTTCTATGGGAGCATCTTGAATAAAAATGGAGATTTCGTGAGTCCTTCTAATGGACCAAAAGCACTTCCATGCATTATAATAAAATTTCATACTTTCCCAGGGTTTTCCTATTTTAGCCTTCTCTTGCTCCTTTGTGGAGTTTGGCGCCATGCATCATTAGCAATTAGTTAAGCTCAAACAGAACTTATTTAACACGTGGAAAAAATAAAATGGGTTATTTAAATAACTAACCGATATTTGCAATATTATGATAGGATACTCCAAGCATTTTAAAAGATTTTCATTACTTTTTGGGATAGACAAAATCTGAGATCTCTCAAAACATGAATAACAAACACAGCCACCACCAAGAAATTTGAAAAATAAATAATACGAAATACAGAAAAAGGTCTCTAACAAAATGCTCAAGATTAAGGGACAGTAGCCCATATTATAAGGTTTCCACTTTTGGCATGAATAAAGCTTCCTAAAAGCTACCTCAACATCTTGCTATCTTACCAAAAAGGAAAACTCATGCACAAGAAATCATAAAATGTATTGCATCTCACATATAAAAGGTCATAAAATCTATGGCAACAGTTGGAAGTATAATTAAATGGATAAAATGTTTATGAGTCTACCAGCAGCAGTTAAAGAAGACACCAAACAAACATATAAAGGCAAACATTTCAGAAAATTAACATCAGCAGCAACAGTTCTAGCATTGCTGGCCATTAAGATGATTCTAGCAGCATCATTCTAATTATTATCGTTACCTGCCAACTCGCAAACTAAAGGATTCATTCTAATGAGGCATAATTGGATATGAAGTGTGGCAAACAACCGTGAGAGGTTGGATGGGTGGAGCCGTGGTTGTTTTTCTTTAGATGATCCGGTTACTTTGTATTCTTATTGTCTTTCTAGTATTTCCATTTAGTTTTTTGTCTCTTATTTTTTAGGATTCCTGATAAAATCGCTGGGAGTTTGGGAAGTTGAAGAGAGATTTTCTTCAGAATGGAGAAGTGTAGCAACATTCAAACACGCTCCCTTCTGTTCCCGCTCCTCTTTCATTGGGTTCATGGTGTGCATGTTAGAGCATGGCTCCTGCTCGCCATGAGAGAAGGTGGCACTCATCAGACTGTCCAGATATGCAACTAGAGAGTAGGGAAGGTAGCTTCATTTTGTTGTTTGAAAGTCTTTGCAATTGTTGGGTTACAGTTTCTTCAGCAACAGTGCAGAGGGAGCTGGCTTCTGACCTTCAACACAGGCAGCCAGGGTTTTCCCGGAGGCTACCCGGGGCCAGGGGTCGGAGATGCAGTGGTCTGGGCCTGTATCTCAAATTATCGTCTTAGATCTTGGCCTTTGTTGGGTAATATGGTTTCTTCAGGTTATCGCCCGGATTGGTCTCCGGTATCAGCTCAGTTCAGAGTTAATGAGGGCCAATGTGCACAAGATAATATAGAGTTAATTGGGCCTCCATTTCAGGCCCAACTATCTGAGCCGTGTCAAGTTTCTCAGTCCTGCCTTTGAAAGGGCTATCCAAAGCAGGCCTGATGTTCATCTTAGGCCCAGAAAGTTGGACCTGGTAGCATTCAGGCCCAAAGTTCAAGTTACAATTTAAAGGGCGGCCTTTGGATTCTTTCTGCTGCAAAGCAGGCCCAAGTCCCACCTTCTGCTTTGCAGCTGGAGAAAAAGCAGGGAGCTACCTTCTCTTCATTGGAAATAGACTTCAGTCCAATTAGGCTTTGAAGGGCAAGAGATGGTAAAAGCTAGACCTGAACCAATTAATTCTGGATGTATGATTGATGCTGTTGCACCTTGGGCAGAGAGCAATCTTGTGTAGAGAAGAGAATTTCAAGTGAATCTCCAGTGATGGCTGTTGAGAAGGAGAGGCATTACAAAGGATTTAGAAGCTGGTGTGGACCAGACTAATTGGAAAAATGATGGTTCGAGGGGAAAATCCTTTGGTAAATCTGACAAATTTAGGAGTCAAATGGTTTAAGCTTGTCAGAAGGCGGTTTAGATGGGTGTGAAAATGAGGAAAAGATTTGAAGAGAACCAAGAGCATCCTGGTGAGACAGTGCCAAAGACCTTAATGAGAGATACCAAAGGAGAGTTATGTATTGTGGGAGATCCATATGTTAAGAAGGGTGTAACAGAAAGGAGAAGACAAAATGGGGGGGAATCTCTCGGACAATGATAGCGAGGACCTTGTGAGTTTGATGTGATGGGGGGTTGCTTTTCGATGAGATTTGGGAAAAATAAGGATATGGTTCTGATTCTTTTACTTACTTGGGTGCTTATTGTACATGCATCCATCTTTGATGGAAGGATTAGAAGGGGTTTCTATTTTTGAGGAGGATGATTTGGTTAATAATCAAAAGTGTAAGAATGGAATTCTGTCTACCCAGAAGAACCTAAAAGCTAATGGATAAGAAGGGTTTAAAGCTGTCTGAACCTGGAGGGAAATGAATGTCTCGATGGTGGTAAAAGTAAGGCAAAGAAGAGCCAAAGAGAACTAGCTAATTTGAAGTGCTTGGTGAACTACAATTGAAAAGGATTAGAGGGGTTTTATTTCACAGTTTTTGTTCTCTCTCTTTTTATTTTGATTCTGTATCTATTGGAGGATTTCCTGTCCCCACGTAGGCTGTAATTTCTCTTTTCTCTATCTAATACATCTTTTACTGTTCAAAAAATTCTTTGGAATGGGATGGGGGAGGAAATGAGGGATCATTTAGTGAGTTGGGACAAGGTAAGGATACCTAAATCTAAAGGAGGTCCGGGGATATAAAATTTGGTGTTTAAGAACATCTCTTTAAGGGGGAAAAGAGGTTGCAGTCTTTTCCTTTAGTAGGTCGAATCCCTTTGGCATAAGGTAATTTAAACTAAATATGGCTCCATGGGAATGATTGGGATGGAATTTGGTATAAAACGTGGCAAAAATGCAAAAACAGAGATAACTTTGAAAAATATAAGGAGACAAGAAAAGATGCAAAAAAGGCCATTAGTGAAGCTAAATATAGATCATTTAATGTTTGTATGATAAATTAGGTACAAAAGAAGGGGAAAGAGATATATTTAAACTTGCTAAAGCTAGAGAAAGGAAGAATAAGGACTTAGGAAATGTGATATGTATAAAAAGTGAGGATGATATTGTCTTAGTTAAGGACAAAGACATTAAAGAAAGATGGCGAAGTTACTTTAGTAAGTTGTTTAATGAAAACTAAATAAAAGAATTAAACTTGGAATTGTCAAATGATAAAAAGATTAAAAATATGACATTTATTAACAAAATTAGAGTTAACAAAGTTAAGTTTGCACTAAGAAAGATGGAAAATGGGAAAGCTATGGGACCAGATAACATCCTAATTGAAGTTTGGAAATGCTTAAGTGATAACGGAATTATATGGTTAACTAATTTATTTAATACAATTGTAAAACTAAGAAAATGTCAGATGAATGGAGGAAAAGCACTTTAATACCTATATACAAAAATAAAGGAAATATTTAAAATTGTAATAACTATCGTGGAATTAAACTTATGAGTCATACGATAAAACTATGGGAAAGGGTAGTTGAACAAAGATTAAGGTTAAAAACGAAGGTCTTAAAAAATCAATTTGGTTTTATGCCTGGGAGATCTACCATAGAAGCTATTTATCTTTCAAGAAGATTAATGAAAAAGTTTAGGGAAAAGAAGAGGGACTTACATATGATATTTATTGACCTTGAGAAAGCATATGATAGGATACATAAGGAAGTTCTATGGTGAGTTTTAGAAAAAAAGGGTGTATGTAGTAGGTATACCAATGTCATTAAGGATATGTACGATGGAGTAATGACTAATGTAAGGACTTTAAATGGAGAAACTAGAGAATTTCCAATCACCATAGGTGTACATCAAGGATCTGCTTTGAGTCCTTATCTTTTTGCTTTAGTGATGGACCAATTGACTAAGAGTATTCAAAAGGAGTTTCTATGGTGTATGTTGTTTGCAAATGATATTGTATTAATTGACGAAACTAGGGACGGAGTAGAGGCTAAGTTAGAATTATGGAGAGAAGCTTTGGAATCTAAAGGCTATTAGGATAAGTAGAAATAAGACAGAATATGTGAAATGTAATTTTAGTAATGATAGGAGGAATATTAGAGACAAAGTTAAACTTGATGATGACGAAATAAATGGCACTTGTAGATTTCGATACCTTATGCAAGCTGAAAGAGAAGGTGAAGAAGATGTAATGCATAGAGTTAAAGCAAGTTGGGTAAAATGGAGAAGTGCTTCAAGTGTGTTTTGTGATCATAGAATACCCTTAAAATTGAAAGGGAAGTTTTATAGGCAGCTATAAGACCAGCTATGCTATATGGAACGGAATGTTGGGCGATGAAAAAACATAATATCCAAAAAGTAAAAGTTTCCGAAATAAGAATGCTTAAATGGATGAGTGATATAACATTGAAAGTTAAATTAAGGAATGAACATATTCGTGGTAAGTTAGGTGTAACTCCTATAGAAGATAAGATAAAGGAGAGGCAACTCAGATGCTATGGACACTTGCAACTGAGACCACATAGTGCACCTGTGAGAAAGAGTGACTTAGTTACTGTGGGGGGCAGTAAAAGGGGTAGAGGTAGACATAAAATAACTTAGGAGGAGATAGGAAGGATTTAATATCCTTGAATCTATCAAAAGAAATGGTTCATGATCGCATAAATTGGCAGAAAAGGATTCATATAGCCGACCCCACCTAGTGGAACTAAGGCTTGGTTTTGTTGTTGTTGTTGTTGTTGGGAATGATTGGGATGCTAAGGTAGGAGGAGGATTTCTCATGCAAGTCAATGAAATTTCTATCTCAAATTTATCCTACTTTCATTTCTTCAACTCACTACAGCGTGGGGGTGGCTCTAGAGTTCATTTTTGGGAGGAAGTGTGGATAGGGGGATGGGCCCTTTATGATGCTCTCCCTTGTTTATACAATATTTTCAACGTTCATAATGTTCCTATTTTATATTTCTATAATCAAGTTGACACTAATGTTTATTATAATCATTTTTTCTCTTGTAATCTAAATGATGGGGAAGCGGACGAGCTTAGTTCCACTTGGTTCTTTGAGTTCAATTCTCGATGATCATCAATTTCACCCTTCTCAGGTTAAAAGAATTTAGGGTTTCGATAGTCAATAGTATTTCTTTTTCTCTTGTACATCCTTTCATTCTTAACTAGTTTAGTCCCCAAATATCATCCTTTCCACTAGAATAATTTTGCTTGGAATGCCAGGTTCCTTTTAAGGCTAAGAATTTTATTTGGCTCATGATTTTGAATAAGATAAATGGTAATGACTGTTTCAGAGAGAGGGCCAGGAGGCCTAATAAGGCTTTATCACCTGATCTTTGTGTGTTGGTCAAGCAGCTCACTTTTTTCTTGCATGATTTTTTTACTTGGAAAATGTGAAATTATCTTTTTGACATTGTAGAGGAAGAAGTGTGTTAGTACAGGCACTTTGGAAGAGACGTTTCTTATTAGATTTCAAAGCTTTGGCAGAAGGATGCTAGAATTTGTGGAGATGTGCTTTTATAGCCTGGCTGTGGGGCATTTGGTTTTGGAGGAACTCGAGAATTTTCCTGCATAAAGTTCTACCAGGGTATTTGCTTTAGGGGAGGGTGGCCTTCTACGGCCCTCTATACACGTCAACGGCACATGCTTTTCCAGAAGTTTCACTCTCTCATATTCAGAGTGATCGGTGATCTTTATTACACTGATCGTTATGTTATGTTCTTACTTCTCTGCTTTGATTTCCCTCCTCTAATAAAATTTCTTTTATTATTAAAAAAAAAAAATTCGGATGATCTTCATGAAAGCATCTTACAGTCCGAGCAGCATATATAAAAAAATAAACACCATATGTTTGGGATTGATTTGCAGGGTTACGCAAACATGAAGCCTATCAATCACGCTGAACTCACCTGAAGATTCCTTACTTGGAAAGGGCAACCAGCAGGGATGAATACAGCTTGCCCCAAATGCTGTTCAAAAGACCATGGTTCCACACCTGAGAGAAAATGGGAATATTTATTGTTCTAGACAATCATTCAGTAAATTTCAAGAGGAAATTTCTGGCACAATTTTTATTTTCAACACGAAAGGCAATGAAAAAATTGGGATACAAGCTATTACAGTGAGAGGCAAATTAAAAACAATAGTAACCTGGTAAAGTACACAAGTCAGTTCAAAAATTATGCACACCAATGAGATTCCCCAGCAGCCATTAAAAACACCTTCAACAAAGGTGATCCAAATTTGAAAAGTCCATCCAGTAACAAAGGCAGAGCCTCGTTGGATTTGTTAACAGAAACAGCAGTTGCCTAACTTTACCCCCCCCCCCCCCCCAAAAAAAACAAAAACACAAAACCCAGGAAAAGAAAACATGAAAGAGGGAAACAACTATATCTGCACTTGCAACATAAGTAAATAAATTGTGTGAACTATGGACAATTTTGGAACCACAGGTAGCTCCGACGGCACAAATCCGCGCAAATAGTTTTTCTGCTGAAATCCCCATTGTGGGGACCCAATGAATGAATGAATAGTCAACACAATCTCTGAATGCGTATATTGCTCATGGCAGTGACAGCCAGATTACATCCTCCCAAAGTAATTGCACACATGAGAGAGAGAGAGAGAGAGAGAGAGAGAGAGAGTAGGAAGAGATAGGTATTTGCCCCTACCAAATTCTTCCTTCAATTTTCTTTTATGATGCTTGTTCAAGTACATTGCTCCGTCATAGAGAGGACGAGTCATCTGGCATCCGAAAACCCACAATAAGCAGCATGTACTAAATTCAAATCAGTAATACAGACTTACAAGCATGTAGAATCAGAAAATAAACTTACAGAATCACTTATTACACCATAAACCATCCCAAATTCCTTCCAATGCTGTCTCAGATACTCACTCAGCTTTGGAACATCCTGCCGACGAAAGACATCCCAAAGAGCACCAGGACAAGTCTTTTTTGAGATATCTTCACCTTCTCTGTTTGACTCTTCACAATCTACCATTTTCTCTTCACTAATAGTAGTTGTTTCAATCCCTTGATCCCCCATTTTCTCATCCTTACTCGCATCCAAATCTGTCCCTTGTTCATTATGTGCACTATGTCCCAGTGATGAATCAAGCAATCTTCCCTCCAAACTCATCTGTGGATGTCCAGACAAGCCACCTACCTCCACTTCCTTGAAGGTTTTTTGTATCTTTTCAATTGTTGACCGCTGCCAACCTTTAAGCTTTACTTCAGATGTATGCACCAATAGGTATACCTTAATATACCTCAGGAAATGTTAGTCTAAATTATTCAATTATTCTGTAGAAGTTATTTAAGAATGCCAAAAATAATCCAAATATTTGATGGTTGCAAGGTGCACATGCCACTAGTAGGAGTGGAATCAATGCAACCATATGTACTGCTGTTATGTAGGAAGTCGACCAATGCAAAGTCTGTGTGTTTTTTATTTTTTTTTTTTTTTTTTTGGGGGGGGGGGGGGGGGAGAGGGCAATGCTGAAAAGAAAGAAATTGAGAATACATAAGGGAGAGAATATATGATGATGCATTTAACAGTGCGAGAACTTATTTTTATGGAATTATTCTTTTACCCTTAAAATTATGTTTAAGGTCAAGAGTACATTAGAGCTTAAAACATAAGGTTTTATTACTTATAAGTAGGAAACCCTGTTTTCTCTCAACAATAATTAAACTTCCTTATCCAGTACAGTTTCAAGACACGGATTAGAAATAAATATGCTATAGTTTAACAAGAAACATGAATGAGGTTCTTACCATGTCCCGCATATTCAAATGGACATTGGTGACTGAATCACCTCGACCAAGCTCCTCATATGTGCCATAGGAAATTAAGATTTTAGGTCCCACGTCATTCTGCAAGGAGTAATGAGGCAGCTTTGCAGCAACATTTAGAAGACCCCACTTCGAATGGATATACTCAAGTAAAGGCAGTTTACTGATAAATTCAGGTCTCTCACACAGTAAGAACTCTTCAGAAGCACTAGGAGAAGGCCAATCCTTCAACTTCAACATTTCAGGCCAACCATTTTCATGGATTCGTCCCTCTGAGTATCCTTTGATGAATTGACCAATTTCAATATCGACCTGCCATGTGAAGTCACATTTAGCTCAGGGAAAACAAAAAATGGCAGGGCATTTCTGGACATTAATAACCATCCAGCACCTTACAAGTTCCAACAACCCATCAAAAAAAACCCAGGAGCATAAAAGGAAAGTAAAATTTATTAAGTTTATCTATCTTCAAGCAACAGTTTAAATTTGTTAAGTTTACCTCAGACCAGCTTAAGCAATCTACAGCCTTCATTGTTCTATAGTCATCTTTCATTTTCTCAACTGATGTCTCCCGAATGCCTCTCCATATGACCATCGGATCCCAGCTTGAAATTGAAAAACTATCACACACCTGCTTAACAATGACAGGTTCACCCCTGATCCAATGCTTCCTGAAATCACTAATCCCTTCAATTTTTATATCTTGAGCAGCAGGGCAGTATAAGAAATTATCATCACTGTCCTCTCTCTGTGCAAACTGGCAGTGTTTGGTGTTGCTTAATGCAAAATTTTGTGGAATGCCATCGTCATAAGCCTTACAACCGCTAACCATTTCCTCCACATTTTTTGCCAGTTTAGCAACCCAATTCATCTTGAAAATGCGTCTTAGGGTTAAAGATAAGCAACCACAGCCACCATATTTCTTTGGGGGGCATGGGATACTGCCGTCACTATTGGCTCTCCAATCAGTAAACTTGTCTAGAGAAGATAATTTTAAGCTGGAATTTTTCAATCGCTCCAACACAGTTTCAGTGTCTTGACTTCTATCAGCATTCTGGTTTTCAATCATTTCTTCATCAACCCCAAGCCTAGCTGCTTCCCGAAGATCATGACAGCAACTGAGGCATAGATCATATGAGCAATTTGCACAGTGCCGATGATAATCAATAATGGGTATCCGACAGAAATCACTGCAAGAAAGCACATCGCAATGAATTATAACACGTCAAAATATGACGCATAAATGCACATAAAACACCCACACCATCCAATCAATAAGCACCAACTAGAGAAGCATGAGTAGAGATTTAATGACCTGATCACAATGCCTAGTTTTTCCTTTACCAAAAAAAGTGTAATAATAAGCCCAAATCACATTTATAAAAGATATTGATTATGAAAAAAAAACAATATATGGTTTGGGCCATTAGAAGCATCAACCAAATACTGGAAAATCACAACAAATGGGCATTTGTTGACAATATTGTTTTCTACAAATCCAATTATACATAAAACATATAAAATTAAAGCAAATAGCTCGTTGGTGTTCTTTAATGTACCAGCACATCTGCTCGTCTGCATTCAATTTTGTCCTGCCAAGATCTGTTACGGTTCCTGGAAAAATATACAAAATAATTACACAATTATAACTGTCATTTTCAAAAAGCATCAATTCCAATACATAGCTGGGACATCAAAAGTAAATCTGAGAACTGGTGAGACTGGACAGCCATCCATATATACAACGGCATTGGGACCTTAGTTTTGGGTAAACTGACCCAAATATAAATAAAAATTATTGAAACAACAAAAATTTATAAATAGTTAGAAGTTAGAACTAGTCATTTTTCCTCACATGCATCATAAGTGAATAGCTGCTATAAAATTCTAAAATAATGGTCTCAGATGAAAAACAAGAAAATTTTGGATGTATAGAAGCATATCTATGGGAATGTCTTAAGATTTTGCAAGGGATGGTCCTAGGTGCAGATTGATATAAGTTATAAATATATTGATTTTCAAGAACCAGTTTGAGTTTGTTATGTGATTATTTTTTACGACTTCAAAGTAAAATTAGTTTTAGAACAAAAACACTAAGGATAATATACAATAAGTTAGGGTAGAAAGTGATCTTTACTCTAAAAACCAATTTGGAAGACATTTTTGACAACCAACTTCAGGCCACAAAGATTTAAGGTCTAAAAACACTTCTAACTCCATGATTAATTTATTTACTAACCAGATTATTGAACAATAATCTAAAAATAAGTTAACACTAAAATTAACTCCAACAAACTGTCCAAAACAACCACCATGCAGTATAGGGACATTTGGTATCACTATCAAAAACTAAGAAAAAAAAAACCAAAAACGAATATTGAAAAAACAAAACTTAAAAATCAGTAACCTGACTTGTTAATATTTACAAAACAACTACAAATTAAAAACATGATTGGGAAAATGCTCATTTTTGTCCAAGAACCAAATAACAATTAGATTTGATTTAAACAATAAAAATATAAAACTAAAATTTAAAAATATTATAAGAAAAATAAAAATTATTATAATTATTTTACTTAATTATTATATTCGAAGACTCACTTTTAGTACTACAAGAACAATCTAATTGTACATGAAATTGAAAAATGGTAAGAACTTTTTTTAAAATGACTTACTACTTTTTTTCTAAATTTTTAGAAATGTTATAGGTATTTGTATTTTAATTATATTTTAAATTCACAAATTCATTTTATGTTAATTTTAATTAAAAAAATTATGCATATAATGAATGATTTAATTCATAAAAGTTAATTCTGCAGATTAAAGCATTATGGTGTTGCCCATAAAAATTTGGTTTTTAGTTTTTCTGAAAAGAACGGCAAACCGACAACAGAAACCAAAAACTAGCAACATAAACAAGTTGTCATAATCTGTTTTTTCACTTTACAGAAACAAAAAATAGAAAACAAAAATGATACCAAACAACTGGGAGCTAACATAAGGTATAAATTATTATTTCTAAAATAGAGTGCAACGATTTAGCTAGAAAATTATCAGCATTCTAACATCAACTTCAGAGAAAATTTTGACAATCAATTTTGGGTTATAAAGTTATGCTTAAGATATCATACATAAACCCATACATGTGCATATATTTACACATGCACATCCACATGAACATCAGCATACAAGCACAAATATCACATGATATACATACATACATACATATAGTACACACACGTTATTATATGTCTATATTAATTTTTAAATGCTCTGTCCCAAGTTTGGAAGCCTAGAGTTTGGGCCTCCTATTTGCATTTGCATAGATATGGATAAAATGTAATATGAAATTGTACTGCATTTCACCCAAATCCACACAAATCCAAATCCAAGGGCTCTCATCCATGCTCCCAGACACAACCTAAATGTAATGTTATGTAATTTTTTTAATGTAATTTTTTAAAGAATGTTTGGTCATATTTTTTAAAGATCAGAACATTTTTTTGTCCACGAAATGATAATTACAAGACTATGTGCTTTTGTTGTAGCCAAGCCAGTCCTCAAACCTTTGCCAGCCGGCCCACTTGTCGAACCATGCCTTTGGGCTGCCCAGCCAATGCTCAAATATTTTCAAATGTAACTTACCACAAAGTCGCTTTTCTAGCTCTACTTCAGCACACTGTTCATAGTGGATACGCGTAACTACAGGAAGCACTGCAGATAGGAGGCAGTGGAGAAATTCCAATTTGTCTTGGACAGGTATCTCCCTTATTCTTACCTGCAACTCAGAACAATCAAGTTTCAAACAAGAGCATCATATATAAGGAAAGGAATACAACATTAACAAGACTAGAAAATTCAAGAACTTCATAGATACGATGCCCTTTCATTTCAGACAAGGAGTACCTTTATCAAATTGTCTCCACGTAAGCACACCCTGCAATTACAAGTACCACGACATGCAGGACAAATCCTCTGGATCTCTTCCAATGGGATATCAGAATACCTAAAAAGGAGTTGCATGGTCAATAAATACAAACTTGTTAAAGTGGAAATATATCATTTTGACTAAAAAATAGGGCTCACCATGTAGAGATGCAACTACCACAGTATCCTCTCCTATCACATTTAAGACACCACAAAACACTGCCTTTGTCATTCCTCCGACATTGATGGCAAGTTTGCCCACCAGTCTCTTCAGAAGAATCTGTGCTTCTTTCAGATGATTCCTAAAAGCAACATGTGCATTTTAGTAAACCAGATATTACAAGTAGAAAAGCATGGTATGCCCCGCAAACAAGGTATCCTTCGGCAAATGAAAGACAATCCAGTACCTGACTATTTTAAAGATTAAAATAACACTACAATTCTTCTATCCAACAATTTTGGAGCACATAATCTTCCACGTAGGTTGGAAGGCTGTCCTTGATTCCTAATATTATGTTGTACAACAACAATAACCATGCCTTAAGTCCCACTAGGTGGGGTCAACTAAATGAATCCTTTTTCAGCCAATTTGCACTATATTGGGCAATATCCTATGACGAATCGAGGTAGGTTATTTTTTTTTAGCCAGCAAAGAGAAACTAATATTGACAAAACATAAAGGGGATGCCAACCCAAGGTACAAAACTTCAACCACTCTGTAGAGTGTCGCAAACGTCAAGGATGACATAATGATCATTAACAATTTTCCCACTAAGCCAGCTGGAGCTTCAATCCATTAGTCTTTGCAAATCTGAAGCAAAGTAGTTGAACCTTTGAAGCCTCTCTTATTTCTTTCTTTCCAAGCACACCAAAAGATGGCAAGAGTGATGAGGTTCAAATCCTTTCACTTCTCCTTGGTGGCTTTGATGCCTTTCCAAGCCCAAATCTCCCATCCAACTGAATTTGCCGTAACCCACTACTGTCCAGTCAAGGAAAGAGTCAAATTCCACAAGTTCCTTGTCCAGGGGCAGTGGAGAAGAATGTGGCTAACAGATTCTGCATCAGCCATACAAAGAAAACACCTATTTGTGACTGTAAGCCCTCTTTTCTGCAAATTGTCAAGGGTTAAATTATTTCCATGTACAGACTCCCAAACAAAAAAGGTGACTTTTGAAGGGGCTGTCGTCCTCCAAATGTGAATCCAAGGGGAGTTGTAGCAATTTGTTCCCAACAATGAGAGCTTCTTGTAGAACGATCTAACAGCGAAAACATCATTTTCGTTCAAAGCCCATTTTGGTTCATCGAGAATGTTTTGGTGATGGTTGTAGAGAAATCTGTAAAAGTCAGCAAGCGCATGAAGTTCCAAATCTGCCATGTTCCTAGTACAAGGAAAATCCCAAAAATTCCATGATTGGTGATTTGGAGAAGATGACTGATAAGGGCATTTTTGTCACAAGACAAGGTGTAGATGGAACGAAAGCCAAGATTACTATTCTCACGCCACACATCATGCCAAAAGTAGACATTGGCCCCATTCCCCACTTGAAATGTAACAAATTGGAAAAAATCATCCTTCCTTTGCTGATGAATTTCCATACTCTTGCTCCATAGAGACCCATTCTATTGTGAATTGTCCATTCATTGTGCTCAAGCCCATATTTAGAAAAAATAGTATCCCACCAAAAGTGGTTTTTCTCCTTAATGAACCTCCATAACCACTTCCTAAGGAGGGCTTTATTGAAAGTGAGGGGGGATTTCAACCCCAAACCTCCCAAACAAATGGGTTGCTTGACCATTCCTTATCTAACAAGGTGATATTTAAACTCCTCTCCTAAGCTACCCCAAAGAAATCTTCTCTGAATTCCCTCCGATCCCTTTGCGACTAAGGCCAGTAAGGGAAGGAGAGACATGAAGTAAATTGGAAGATTCATCAAAAACTCCTTCGAGGGTGAGTTTGCCTCATTTTGATAAGAAATTTATTTTCTATCTTGCTAATCTCCTTTCACACTTTTCAATAGTAGGGTCCCGGACTCCTTTGTCTTTGAATTTGGCTTCGAGGGGGAGACACCAAGGTAAAGAATGAGAAAGGTTCCAATCTTACAACCCAAAAGACCAGCAAGGAAGGTCCCCCTATGTTCTCTCCAATTGGAATAAACTTACTTTTTACCAAGTTTCACTTTCAGGCCTAAGACAACCTCAAACCCTAACAAAATGCACCAGAAGTTGAGGATATGAAGGGGGTCATCTTCACAAAAAATGATAGTATCATCTACAAAATGAAGATAAGAAACTTCTGTAAGCCTTTCATTTCTACCCACCTTGAGACCTCTTAAGATCCCTCCTTTAGTAGCTTTCATCAGCATAAGGCTAAGCACCTCCATAACCAAAATAAACAGAAAAGGTGAGAAGGGGTCTTCTTGTATCAAGCCTCTCGAGGAATCACTAAGAAGCTTGGGGTTTTGATGCATTGAGCAATCCAACTACACCATAGCTAGTTTGCACACTATTTCCCTTTTCCCTCCTTCATATAGGCACCCACCACCTTATTAACAATAAGGGAAGCATCTATAATATGTCTTCCAGCCACAAAAGCATGCTGATACTAACCAATGACTTCCGATATTGCTTTTTTGAACCTTTGAGGTAGTACTTTGGCAATGACTTTATAAATGCTTCCCACCAAGCTAATAGGTAGAAAATCATTGATGTTAGCAAACCCAACTTTCTTTGGAACAAGAGTGACAAAAGTGGTATTGATGCAATTGACGAATTTTATTGATCTATGGAACTCATCGAACATGTTTTGTAGAGACCCAAACCCAAAAAATAAAATAAAAATAAATAAAAGAAAAGAGAAATAGATAAAAAGAAAAGAAAAGAAAAGAAAAAGAAAGAAAAGGGGTTTGGAACAGGCCAAACCGTCGACGGTTTCAGGAGGCTCAGGAAAAACCGTCAACGGTTTTAGCAGGGCACGGTTTGGCAAGACCAAACTATCGACGGTTTCAAAAATCTCAGGAAAACCGTTGACGGTTTAAACTACCGAGAGCTTGTATAATGGAACCACAGGGCCAAACCATTGACGGTTTCGTACGGGCCAGCTTGCCTATAAATAGAAGTTAGGTTTTTTTTTTTTTAGAAATTTTATTTCCTCTCTAAAATTGGGGTTTCGGTTTGCTCTCTCTCTCTCACATCCCTCACGCATCTCTCTCTCTCCTAAGCCATCCGGAGTCCGCTCTCGCTCCCCGATCGACTCTCTCTCCTCTCTCGGCTTGCCGGCTTACTTCCCACAGCGGTTTCAAAAAGCTAGGGTTTCCGTCTTCCGAGTGAAATAGGCATATTTTCAGGAACAGGTAAGGGAATAGATTATGTCAGCTTGATTTCGAAATTGAACCGATTAAACTATAGTATATGGATATATGATTATTATGATAGTTGTATTTCAAAATCCAACCAGTTAAAGTTGAGTAAAAGTAAAGGGAATAGATTATATCATGTTATTTTGGAAACCCAACCGTTTAAAACGGAGTATGTGATTACAAGAATACTATGAATGATTTTCAGAACGAATCAGGTATTTGAAATGAGGGTTTAGGCATTATACTAGTATTTTGGGAAAATATAAAGGGAATAGGGTTGATCATCCCCATTTTCATTAGTAATATATCTTTGTTGAATTAAATTGGGGAGATGATCATACCCGTATTTTCAGCAGAATATACAAGTATATTATGATATCCTTTTCTACAGTTAATTTATGAAAGTATGAATTAATATCCAAATCATGTGGCATGAGATTAATTTATGTTATAAAGTCTATGGTGATTTTTATGATGCTGTACTAGAAATGTATAGTATTATACTAATTTTACTAGAATTGCTACAAAGAATCCACGAATAATGAAATGATAAATGATTACAGTGAAAGCTCGGTACCGAAGCTACTAGAAGAAGCATAGTGCAGCCACCTTGTAAGGTGAAAGTGTTGGTATGGGATAGTCGACTTGACCAGAGAAGAGTAGTGTTCTCTCCCTGTATACGCGGGTCAGCATGAGATTGTATCCTCTTGGTATACAGGTCAGCATGAGGATGTACCCTCTCGTATACAGGTTAGCATGGGGTTGGCAAGTCATACTTACAGATAGGACTTAATTGACTTAGCTTTGGGTTGATCACCAGACTAAGTCCAGCCTTCGGGCCGCACAACCCAATCATGTGGGGTGAATACATGATGTTATTGGATTGACAGACAAAAAAGTTCTTCTATGAATAATTATAGAATTATATTATGAATGAAATGAAAGTATATGATAGAATTTTGTTATGAATGAAATGGATAGTATGTTTACCTATTTATATAGGCGTGAGTTACAGTTTTAAATGCAGTGTTGTTTCTTAAAGTTAAAGAAAAGGTTATATTTTGTCTACACTGAAACTTATGTTAGCCACACACTGATGCTAATATATTCTTTCTTACTGAGAGGTGTCTCACCCCAATGAATGATTAAATTTTTTAGGACATGCAGGAGACCGAGCTTAGAGAGTTTTGGGAAGGGTGTAGTTATTGTAGCCATAGTAAGTGGTTGTGGAATATGGAACTTTTATGTTTTATTTTTAAATATTTGGCCTATAATAACGGTATTTGGAAAATACTTATATTGTGATGGTTCAGAACTCTAGTAATGCATCTGAGGTGTTTGAATTATTTTCGCTACTTGCATGTATCAGAGACTGTAGTATAGAGAAACAACACCCTGGACCCGACTTCCGGGTTCGGGGGCGTTACAAGACATGTCATACTTGAGGAGGCTACAATTAGCCTGAAATAAAGCCAAGGAGAACCATCTAGTCCAGATGCTTTATCCCCATTTCAATTTTTAATAGCTTGGGGGACTTCTGCTTCTTCAGAGGGTTTCTTAAGTCACGCTAACAAGGAAAGAACTGAGAGATCTAAAATTGATGCCATCCACTGTAGATCACCAAGACTCGGGTTCACTGTAAAGGTTTTATAAATATTACAAATACCCGTCCTAAAATCCTCTTCCCTAGTTAAAATGATTTCCTCAATTTCAATGTTGGATAAGGTGTTACTTCTTCGATGAGTGTTTGTTGTCTGATGAAAGAATTTTGTATTATGGACAACCTCTTTGAGCTATAAAGCTCTAGATTTTTGCATCCAAGATATATCTTCAAGATTAATAACCTCGTTCAATTCCTTCTTAAGCACAACTCTTTTGGCTCTCTGTTCATCATCAAGACGCTAGATTATAACCTGCTCATCCAGCCTTTTGGTGCCATTAAGGATAACAATCTTCTTTGCTTCGACATTTCCAAAGGTGTTTTTGTTCTATATCTTTAGATTTTCTTTTATTCCTTTCAACTTTAAGAAAAGCACAAAACTAGCCTTCCTCGTGACCAAAATAGATGACCACCAAGTTACCACTAACTCTTCGAAACCATCATGCTTTAACCACATGTTCTCTAAGTAAAAAGGAATTGGCCCCTATTTAACCACCCCCCCTAATCAAAGGCTTTGAGACAAACACAAAATTAACCTTCCCTATGACCAAAATAGATGACCAAGTTACCACTAACTCTTCGAAACCATCATGTTTTAACCACATATTCTCAAAGCGAAAAGGAATTGGCCCCTATTTAACTCCCCCCACCCTCGGTCAAGGGAGACGAGGAAGTGATATGCGATGGGCCTAGGAAGTAGACTCCGGATCACGTGAGGAAAATGAAGTTCCAACTCAACCAAGATTAGGAACCTATCGATCCTTGAAAAGTAAGGCAACTCCATGGAGTTTGACCAAGTGAAGTTGCTACCAATGAGAGGGAGACCAATAAGGGCATTTGTTGATAAATTCAAGGAATTCTCTCATGCTACTAGTCTCAAGGCTACCTGACTTCTTTCATGCAGATATGCAATGATGTAGGGGCAGCATCAAGGTTCTACAGCCATGGAGAAATTAGAGAGGAGGAGGAAGGGGAAGGGAGGAGAGAGGAGATACCAGGGGGGAACTCACGTTCACTTCAACTCACATTCATCAACAACCACCAATGACATGGGTTTCATACACCTTTATAAGAAAGTCTCTTTACATGAAATTACACATAAACCCCTAAAACTACATCACATTACAAATGTACCCCTACTTTACACAAAGATTACAAACCACCACCAAATACACATAATTCTATACTAACTAATACTAAAGAAACATAATAAACTACAAACTTAAACCCACAATTCCTTAACCCAACTCTTCTTAATTATTTTCCAGCAAGGATCTAACTTAGGTCTTACTTATTGTTCTACATCAACTCTCCCCCAGCTAGAAAAAATTCAGCCTCAAATTTTGAAATGTTGGAGAATCAAAAGGGAGAAGCAAACTTGGATTCTTTGAAAGCCAGCACTTGAGTGATACAAGAAACCACGATCCTTTGGCAGCATCATAGACTTGAATTGAAAGTTGGCATCAATAAGCACATCGGGAATGACAAACTCAACAATTGGAATGTCTGAAGGACTTTGGATGTCTTCCACATTCATTTCCTTCCTTCTAGTGTCTTTAAGTTGAGTAATTATGACTGATTTTTTTGTCTTGGTTCATTGGTAGAGCCTTCAAAACGATTTTCTTCCCATTATAGTGAAAGACATTTGTGTTCTCATGTCCTTGAGTCACACCTAAATCATCCCACCAAGGAGAACCAAGAATTACATAGCCAATCTTCATAGGTAGGATATCACACCAAACATTAGCCAAATATTCACAAGTTTGGATAGGAACCAAACATCTTTCATAAACATGTATAGTAGAGTTATCAACCCAAGATATCACATAAGGCTTGCGGTGAGGTTGTGGATGAAGCTGCATTCGAGTAATTCCATTTATGGAAACCACATTCATCGGACATCTTCCATCAATAATGACTTTGCAAACCTTTTCTCCGCATTTGAGAAAGCTGTTGAAGTGCTTGAAATTGTGCCTAAGGTATGAAAAATGACATTCCTTTGTCCTATAATGCATCACCATGTTGCTGAATTTATGCATATATATTATATGCTGCAGCAATATATCACAACCCTTCAACACAATTTCCCACAAGCCTTACTCCCAATTTCACAAAAACAATCTTCAATACACCTTTGATTCATTGACTGTCCAACTGAAATGAAACAAATTCACAAAGAAAACCCACCAATTACAGCAACAAAACCACATTTTTGACGCTGACAGTGACAATTTCTAGGGTTTTGTGCCAAATTATTGCGCTTGCTTACAATATATAGTGTCCACGACCAAAATATCAAGCTGCAGATCAAATTATCATGGAGAAACTCAAATATCGTGGCTGAACAATTTCTCGTGAGACTGGAAACAGGAGATGCTGGCAGACACTCTCACTCACAATCGCTTGTGCGTGGGTTGCGTGGGCCCGTTCCAATGATCAGAAGGCAATGAAATTATAGGGGAAGAGGTGTCGGGGTGTTCTGCCTTTGATGGCGTGAGTGGTGTTGCAGAAGGGTGGCTGGAACATAGTGTTTGAAGAAATGGGGACACTGCTGGAATTTTCTGAGAAGTTCAAAAACCGCAGAACTGCTCTTCAGTTTAAAAAAAAAAAAACTGAAATTTAGAGAGAGAGATAGAGAGAGAGAATTAAGAAACTGAAGGAGGGAAAAGAATAAGATGAGAGGTTGGAGGAGTAGCTGGACAGAAACTGCCAAGAGACAGCCACAGAATTCAGAAATGAGAAAGAGACTAGAGAGAGTTATGGGAGAGAATTAGAGAGAAGAGGAAGAAGAGGAGAAGAGAAACAGAGAAGAAGAAGAGGGCAGACTGCCGCTGGGCAGCAGGCAATTGGACACAACAGGAGAGTAGGAACAGAGAAGAAAGAAGAAGCAGCAGCAGAGAGGGAGCAGGAGTTACAGAATAAAGGAGTGAAGGAAAGAGGAAGAGAGGAGGAGAAGAAGGAAAGAAGAAGTTGCAGCAGAGGGTGATAGAAGTTGCAGAACAGTGGGGGAAGGAGGAAGAGAAGAATAGGGGGAAGAAGAAGATTGAAAGGAAAAAACGGGGGAATTGAGATGGAAGAAAGAGATCATGGTTGGGCTCCGATACCAAAAGATGCAGGGGCAGCATCAAGGTTCTGCAGCCATGTGAAATTACAAGAGGGGAAGGAAGGGGAAGGGGGGATAGATGAGATACCCAGAGGGAGGGGGGGGGAGGAACTCACATTCACTTCAATTCACATTCATCAACAACCGCCTACAACATGGCTTTCATACACTGTTTATAAGAAAGCCTCTTTACATGAAATTACACATAAACCGCTAAAACTAAATTACGTTACAAATGCACCCCTACTTTACACCAATATTACAAACAACCTCCAAATAAACATAATCCTATACTAATTAATACTGAACACACATAATAAACTACTAACTTAACCCCACAATTCCTTAACCCAACTCTTCTTAAATATTTTCCAGCAAGGATCTTCCTTAGGTCTTACTTCTTGTCCTACATCATGCAATCATATTGTAAACACTTCCAATAATCCAAGGAGCACCCCATTTACTCCAAATCTTGAATAACTCATTGCAAAAAAGAGACCTGGGGGGTCCTTCACCTGGGCCATAAACCCCAGTGAAAACCCACGGAAAGTTATCATTCATGCTTTTGAACAAACAAGAGACTGAAAAGGAGTTGATGGAGTAATCCAACAATTCCACAACACTAGGCTTCCACAAGACTAGTATATCCCTCAAGTTGCCTACTGCTCCAAGGTATACCCAATCACAGGCGCCTTGTCCCCAGAAGTCATTGATCAAGAGCTCCTCCATCATCTCCACCTTAGTTTCTTCCAAGCACACCACATCATCCCTCCAATCCTTAAGAAAGGACTTGATTACACTCCTCTTGGATTTGTCGTTAAGACCCCTCATATTCCAGGAAATGATTTTCTTAACATGATTTAACACAAGGGCTTTGGCTACTGCATGCCTTTATCATTTTTTAGCATCCTCCTGTTTTTCCATAGTTCGTTACGCATTCCAAGTGCTTTAATTCTCTATTAGTATTCAAGTTTCTAATACTACTCGAAGGTTTTACTGTGATTACTTCCCATCTCCTCTCCTCTTTCTTTCAATATCCTCAAACAATTGTAAGGTTCTGTCCTCAAACCCTTCAAAGGACACGCCTATGATTTTGCTCACCAATTTCAACTTCTGAAGAACCCAAACAGATAAATAATTCTTGAAGTGACCACCATTTGGTTCCAAGTCATTCAAAGTATCAAATTGGGTGTATCAATCAAATCCTCAAGGTTGAGATTGACACACAAAGTGTCATAGCCAGTACTAGGGGCTGAACAAGGGCTTATCTTCCAGTATCATTTGGAGAATTAAAAGGTTCCTACTCCAGAACAGTCTCCTCTTCAATTGCAGCTGCCTGCGAGGGGTGGCTCTATAAGGGGGCAACCTTCCAGAAGTGGACTAACTTTTTGGAGCTTCAAAGGACCATCAAGTAGCTTAAAAGGAGAAAAAGAGTTGGGATTGGACATTGAGACTTAAGTAGTCAAGCGAGATTACAACAACAAAACCAAGCCTTAGTCCCACTAAGTGGGGTCGGCTATATGAATCCTTTTCTGCCAATTTATGCGATCATGGACCATTTTTTTTAATAGATTCAAGGATATTAAATCCTTACTCACTATCTCCTCCCGAGTTACTTTAGGTCTACCCCTACCCCTTTTACGTCCCCCCACAATAACTAAGTCACTCTTCCTCACAGATGGCACTATATGGCCTATGTTGCAAGTGTCCATACTATCAGAGTCGTCCCTCCCTTATCTTATCTTCTATAGGAGTTAACACCTAACTTACCATGAATATGTTCATTCCTTAATTTATTTTTCAATGTTATACCACTCATCCATCTAAGCATTCTCATCTCGGCAACTTTTACTTTTTGGATATTATGTTTCTTCGTCGCCCAACATTCCGATCCATATAGCATAGCTAGTCTTATAGCTGTCCTATAAAACTTACCTTTCAATTTTAAGGGTATCCTACGATCACATAGCACACTTGAAGCACTTTTCCATTTTACCCAACCTACTTTAACTCTATGCATTACATCATCTTCAATTTCTCCTTCAGCTTGCATAATAGATCCAAGGTATCAAAATCTACAAGTGCTATTTATTTCTTCATCATCAAGTTTAACTTTGTCTCCAATATTCCTCCTATCATTACTAAAATTACATTTCATATATTCTGTTTTATTTCTACTTATCCTAAAGCCTCTAGATTCCAAAACTTCTCTACATAATTCTAACTTAGCCTCAACTCCGTCCCTAGTTTCATCAATTAATACAATATCATCTGCAAACAACATACACCATGGAACCTCCTTTTGAATACTCTTAGTCAATTGGTCCATCACTAAAACAAAAAAATAAGGACTCAAAGCAAATCCTTGATGTACACCTATGGTAATTGGAAATTCTCTAGTTTCTCCATCTATAATCCTTACACTAGTCATTACCCCATCGTACATTTCCATAATGACATCAGTATACCTACAACATACACCCTTTTTTTCTAAAACCCACCATAGAACTTCCCTAGGTATCCTATCATATGTTTTCTCAAGGTCAATAAATATCATATGCAAGTCCCTTTTCCTTTCCCTAAACTTTTCCATTAATCTTCTTAAAAGATAAATAGCTTCTGTGGTAGATCTTCCAGGCATAAAACCAAATTGATTTTCTGAGATCTTCGTTTCTAACCTTAATCTTTGTTCAACTATCCTTTCCCATTGTTTCATTGTATGACTCATAAGTTTCATTCCACAATAGTTATTACAATTTTGAATATCTCCTTTATTTTTGTATATAGGTATTAAAGTGTTTTTCCTCCATTTATCTAGCATTTTCTTAATTTTACAATTGTATTAAATAAATTAGTTAACCATATAATTCCGTTATCACCCAAGCATTTCCAAACTTCAATTGGGATGTTATCTGGTCCCATAGTTTTCCCATTTTTCATCTTTTTTAGTGCAAACTTAACTTCGTTAACTCTAATTTTGCGAATAAATCTTATATTTTTAGTCTTTTCCTCATTTGAAAATTCTAAGTTTAAGTCTTCTATTTGATTTTCGTTAAACAACTTACTAAAGTAACTTCGCCATCTTTCTTTAATATCTTCGTCCTTAACCAAGACAATATCATCCTCACTTTTTATACATTTTACATTTCCTAAGTCCATGCTCTTCCTTTCTCTAACTTTAGCAAGTTTAAATATATCTCTTTCCCCTTCTTTTGTACCTAATCTATCATACAAACTATTAAATGATCTATATTTAGCTTCACTAACGACCCTTTTTGCATCTTTTCTTGCCTCCTTATATTTTTCAAAGTTACCTCTATTTCTACATTTTTGTCACATTTTATACCAAATTCTTTTTGTCTTTATGATTTTTGGTACATCTTTATCCCACCACCAACTCTCTTTGCTATTCGAGAATCTTCCCCTTGATTCACCTAAAATCTCTTTTGCTATCTTTTTAATAGAGCTAGTTAATCTATTCCAAAGAGTATTTGTATCTATCCCATCCTCTATGGTCCAATCCCCATCTTTGATCATTTTATCTTTAAATTTTATTACATTTTCTCCTTCTAGGTTTCACCATCTAGCTCTCCTACACTAGTTTATTGTATCCTTTTTCTTCCATTTTTTAATACATATATCTAACACTAAGACTCTATGTTGTGTGATTAGGCTTTCACCTGGAATAACTTGACAATCCTTGCATGATAAACGATCTACCCTCCTAGTTAAAAAAAAAAATCTATTTGACTTCTATTTTGTCCACTTTTAAAGGTTATTAAATGTTATTCTCTCTTCTTAAAGCAAGTATTCATTATACTAAAATCATATGACATAGCAAAGTCTAAAATCATCTCCCTAGACTCATTTTTGTCTCCATATCCATATCCTCTATGTATCCTCTCATAATTTTTATTATCTCTTCCAACGTGTCCATTCAGATCTCCTCCTATAAATATTTTCTCAATCCCTAGTATGCCTTGTATAATACTATCCATGTCTTCCCAAAATTGTCTCTTAAGATTTTCTGCTAAGCCAACTTGAGGAGCATAAGTACTAATGATATTTATTATCTCTTGTCCTAATGTCATCTTGATTTTTATAATTCTATCCCTTACTCTAGTTACATCCACAGCGATTTCTTTTAAGTTTTTGTCTACGCCTACTCCATTCTTATGTTTTTCTTTTCCAGTGTACCAAAGTTTAAATCCTGATTTATTGATTTCTCTAGCTTTCTCCGCCACCCACTTAGTTTCTTGAAGGCAAATTATATTAATTCTTCTTCTAATCATTGTATCCACAATTTCCATGCTTTTACCCTAAGTGTCCCTATATTCCAAGTTGCTAATCTGATCCTAATTTCCTGAACTAACGTCTTTACCCACCCACATCCAAAATGCAAGGCCAAAAAAGATCCCTATATCTGTAGCTAAGGCCCAAGTTAAGGCCCATCAAACATCCTCAAACGAGACAATGGCTTTGGGCTGGCCTTTATCCTGCTTATAGAAGCACTGCTCTTCTCCCCCACAACGCTCACGAAGGATCGCATGAGCTTACACATCTTCCCCACCACCTGTGAGTTGGATGTCAAGCCACCACTCAACAATAGACTCAAAGGCTTACCACAATGAGAGCAAGCGCACAAGGGATCTGATCTATTGGGAATTCAGTTGAAATCCACTAGGGAGGTCGTCGGCTTCTTCTCCACCTGCTGAACGACCGAACATGTTGAGCCTTTCTTTGTGGAAGAAAATAGACGGCAGCCTAGCTCGGCTGCGGAGGAGGAGATCCTCATCCATCCCTTGGATTCAAACCCCTCTGGAAATGCAAGGGTTCTCCAACCACCATGGTTGGTCTCCAATAAAGGAAAGGTAGTTCCCAAACTTGTTCAAGTTCAGCTTCAAAGTGAGGGTTCTATCCTTGTTCCTTGCTCAACTAAACCAAGAATTTTCCAGGGTTAAGGATTTTTTCAGAGCCCAGAATTCTTCCCAAGATTCAAGAAACCATCTGAATTCTACCATCTCTAAGAAGATGGAGAAACTGCTTCCCCTGCAGTATTCCGTGATTCTAAGAAAATCATAACTCCCCCCTTCTAAGACTAGGTCAAAGGACTTCCTTTCAACCACCACAGTGCACTTCACATCCCTCAGCATCACGTCAAAACAAAAAACAAACAGAGAACCAAGCCTACAAGAGAGTGGAAGGATCACAAGAGAAAAAGGCCTTCCAGCAAATAGCTAGAGGCCAGCTTCAAACAGGAGGAGCTTGCGGTCATCAAAAAGCAGAGTATGCGAGCCAGTAACAAAATCGACCAAGAAGCAAGCAAGCACTAAAAATTCAGAGAGAAAGGTCAAGAAAACAGTTGGACAGGAAGGCCCAGTGTGTGATGAACAACAACGAAGAGGAATGCTCGAACAAGAGGGAAGTCGAGGTCGAATGGATTAGGTCAAGGAAACAGTAAAAGAGGGAGCCCCAGAGTGTCATGAACGACAATGAAGAGAACTGCTCAAATTAGGGCGTGCAGCAAGAGGACAAGAAGAGGACTGCACAAGCAAGAGAGGAGTCAAGGTTGAAGGGTTCCCCAGTTCAGTGTAAAACACATAAAAGAACCTCCATTGTTGTCGACGAAGGGAGATGGAGAAGGGAAGCAGCAGGGGAAGTCAGCGAGGGGGTTCAGCATACTATCTCATTCCAAGTTATTCTAGGTCTACTCCTACCCCTTCTATCACTACTAACATTAACTACCACACTCCTCCTCACTAGTACGTTAGCCTATGGTTCCTATCTTTTAGAGTTATAAGTCACAACACATCCACCATAGCGTTCTTATTCCAACAACATTTATTTTACAGCTGTCTTATAGAATTTTCCTTTTAATTTTAAGGGTACTCTACTATCACACAACCTGTTTTTTACTCTATGTATTACATCTTCTCAATTTTCTCACCAAGTATTGAAATCTAAAAGTGCTAATAGTTTCTTAAAAATCAAAGTTAATCTTTTCTCCAGTATTCTTTCAGCCATGACTAAAATTATGTTTCATATATTCTGTCTTAGTTTTACTTATCTTAAAACACGTAGATAGATTCCAAAGCTTCTGTCTACAAAACCAACTTCAATTCTACTCACCTCTAGTTTTATCAATAAAAATATTCAAAATAATATCATCTAAAAAATAACATACACCATAGAACCTCATTTTGGATACTCTAATTAAGCTCATCCATCACTAATTCAAAAAGATAACGACTCAAACCAAGTAGTGTACACTAATAGAGAATTTCATAAACTCTCCTGATGCTAGTCATTATTCTATCATACATATCCTTAATGACATTAATACAGCTACTGCAGTCACCTTTTTTTCTAGAACCTACCAAAACGTCCCTAGGCACCCTTTGCCATCATAGGCTTTTCTCTAGGTTAATAGCAAGTCTCTTTTCATTTCCCTAAACTTTTCCATTTATCTTCTAAATAGATATGTCGCTTCTATAGTTCAATCTCCAAGCACAAAACGAAACTGATTTTTTAAAACCTTCATTATGACTTCAAACTTTATTAATTACCGTTTCCCAAAGTTCCAAGTATGACTCATCAGTTTAATTCCACGATAGCTATTATAATTTTGAATATCTCCTTTATTCTTATATATAATTATTAGAGTGTTCTTTCTCAATTCATCTAGTATCTTCTTAGTTATTATAGTTGTGTTAAACAAATCAATTAACCAAATAATTCCATTATTGCTTAGGCATTTCCACACTTTAATTGGGATGTCATTTGGTCCTAAAACATCTTTTTTTTAAAGCAAATTTAACAACATTATCACTAATTTTGCAGATAAACCTCAAATTTTAGTATTTTCATCATTTGTCAATTCTATGTTTTAAGCCTTCTACTTGGTTTTCATTAAATAACTTATTAAAGACTTTTTTCTAGAATCAAAACACTACTATCCCCATTTTTTATGCATGTGATATTGCTTGAGTCCCTACTCTTGAATCATCCTCTAGATTCACCTAAAGCCACTTTTGTGTCTTTTCTATTTCTAATAGAGCTATCCTACTCCAAAGTGTGTCTACCCTCTCTCTTTTCATCCAAATCATTTTATCTTTAAATTTTTTTATATTTTCTCCTTATAGGTTCCACCACGGCACCACCTAGTTCTCTTACACTGATCTATCTTACCCTTTCTCTTCAATTTTTTTACTGCATATACCTACTCTATTTTGTGTATTTAAACTTTACAATCCTTGCATGATAAACAATCTATGCTCCCAGTTGAGAAAAAAATCAATTTGTTTTCTACTTTGTCCACTCTTGAAAGGTTTTTTAAAAGCATCAATTCATTGTAATAAGACCATATGGCATGCAAAACCTAAGATCATGTCATCCGACTCATTCCTGTCTCCACATTCATATCCTCTCATAACCTCTATTGTCCTTTCCAAAGCGAGCATTCAAATTATGCTTAAATTATTTTCTCAATTCTCAATATCCCTTTGATAATATTATCTAATTCCAAAATTGTCTTTTGAGGTTTCTGCAGAGCCTACACTAATGACATTACTATCTCTAGTCCTAAGACCATATTGATTTTTATGATCCTATCTCCTACTCTTTTAACATCTACTACACTATCTCTTAGGTCATTGTCTACAATGATTCTTATCCCATTCATATGTTTTCCTTTCCCAATACCAAAGTCTCTTTTCTTTATTTAGTAAGAGAAGAAACAAATAGAATGCAATAATAAATTAACAAACTAAGCTGAAGCTGCCCTCTGATCTCATCGAAGGAAAGATAGAGGCAGCCCCCATAAACAACCAAAAGAAAGAGCCCACAGAAACACCAAAACACCAATGTATCCCATAATGAGGCAGAAGATCTAGAACGACCCTTGAAAGTTTTAGCATTCCTCTCAAGCCAAAGGATCCCAAAAGTCGTTCAATTTCCCAGCATACAAAGTTAAAGTCCAGATTTTCAATTTCTCCAGCTTTTTTTCTCCTACCTACTTAGTTTTTGAAGGCAGATTATGTTAATTTCCTTCAAATCATTGTATCAAGTACCAACTACCTCCATTCTTTTACCAATAAGTGTGCCTGTGTTTCAAGTTGCCAATCTAACCCTAGCATACAGAACTAGCTTCATCACCCGCACACGACCAAAATGATGCAAATCCCATATTTGACACCATACCCGGGCAATGAAAAAGTCGCATCACTTCAAGGCAATACCCATTTTTTGCTACACATGGATGGTACCATTGCAAAGTGTTAAGGGACGCCCAACAAGTAATCAATAAGGATTCATGTCTAATGCAACCCTCCTTTACCCAATTTTGGGACCAGATCTATGTGAAAAGAATTAAGACACTAAGAGCAGCACATTCAGAGTTTTTAGGTTGTCTTTATCAAATTACTTTATATCATAACAAAAAAATTAATCCACCAAATTTTGTGAAGAAGTGTAAAGGAAAAAAATAAGGTTGTCTTGATCTTCTGGTAGTAGTTAGGTTAAGAGTAAGGACTATCATGCCATTCGCCAAACAGATATGCAAATGCAATCAAGTGACATCAAAAGACGAGTAGTAGTCCTTTTAGCCCCACTTGTTTGCTAGTTTGCATGCTTATAGGGTCCTCTTCTATGTGCTTCATATTTTTTAACAAATTGTGCATATGCTTATGAAATTTTTTAAACATGGCTTTGCCTTTGACTTGCATGCAATAATTTACCTTTTTGATTATGAGTTACAACAGAGGGAAATGTTTGATCAAAAAGAAATAATTCTTAGGGGAGAAGTTTATGAGAGTTTTATCAAATGATGCTGCTTTGATTACTTTAGATAAGGAGAGAAAGTTAGTTCTTATTCGTCTGGATATAATTTTCTTTTGAGTAGGAACATTGCATTATCATAAAAATAAAAATAAAAAAAGGAAGATCAAAAGATTGATTTTGATATTTGATGATAAAAAAACTTATATTTTGCTATCTAATGAAATTGATTTGCACAAACTCTTTATTGAATGAAATTTGGCAAGTTTTTAAACTTTATGAGTATGTTAAACTTTTTTTTTGAATGCGAACCAATGTGAGCCACCTCACCTTTTATGAGTTGCCCCACTTTTTACATGAGTCGTGCCATTTAGAGTGACTAGCATTTCAAATTTTAGCTATAATTATATGTGAGCCAATACACATAGATCATAGATGTGAGTCGTCACACATTTTGATGGAACATTCCATCCACAAGCTTCTTAGTTTCTAGTAATTTATAACCTTGTTTGTCCCCATCTTAACTGTAACTTTTTTAAAAACAGAGATATTTTCTGTTAAATGTTTAAGCAGGAGAGATTTGGTTGTTAAAGAAACATTTCAAACTTAAAAAAATAAATTCTTAGATGTCTATGACTTTAAACACAATGACCTGCATATCTATGCGGTTCGAATTTATATGGATTTAGTTTGATTTTTTTGTTTATTGAAGGAATTCTTTCAAGCTTTAACTGAAATACACAATGTTTTAAAAGGCTCAATCGAGACTAGCCTCAAGGCAACGCATGTCTAAAACACCTTGAGACTCAATCTAAAATGCCAAATTCCAACACGGCTAATGCATTGCATGTCAAGGCTTACATATTTGTAAAAAAAGCACGCCTTTTGCTCCTTTCTAGATGACACTTACACATTTTGAGCGTGTGATTCTCAAGTTAGATCTAGTTAGAAAATTTTGACTCCATGTTTAGATAAAGGAACATCATAATATGAGTTGATTTCTAAAACTCTTGAACCTCCACCTTTCCAAAATAATTGAGAATTGTATCTTAGATCTTGAAAATAATTTGAACTTTTCTATGTTATAGCTATCTCTTGTCATGTTTTATGTAATGAATTCAAGTTAGCAATTTTTGAATGGCCAACAAGTATTTTGTGAATTGTATTTGATTTTTTTATATTATATTTGCGATTTTCTTAATTTTCATTTATTTTAAAAATATATGCAATTTATTTAAATATTTTTCTCTAAAAAAAATTCTCAAAAGGCTTATGCCCAAACGCCTTAATGCTTACACCTCACCTGACCTCACCTCCCCTCTTAAGGGTTAGAGCACATCAACTTGTGCTCATTGGCACACAAAGAACCTTAAACTACATCAGGCCGTGAATGTGAGCTAAGTCATTCTATTTCGAGGCACAGACCAAAATTGAGAACATTTTGCCTCATTCTCTCTAGTTTCCACCATAATGTATCATCATTTGAGTGAGAATTTGAGTGAAGAATATTTGTGCTTACATTCTTTTCTTTGTGAAATAGTTGAAAAGGAGTTAACCTCATTATTGTGTGGGTCGAGTTCCTCAAGAGAAGTGTGTGAGGATCATGAACCTTGTGAGAGCGCTGGATGCAGCACTCATAATTGGTTTGCAAATTGTGGAATGGAATGCTCAAGATGGGATGTTGTGGAGTGGGCATAAGGACAGTTGGTAGGTAACCATTATAATAAAAAGTGCTTGCCACTCTCTTCTCTTGTCTCTTTACTTTTAATTGTTATATTGTTGATTGTTCTAGTGTTAATTGCTTCTCTGCAATTAGTATAGCCTTTTTCAATCGCTTAAAATTTTGTTCACCCCATCCCCAACCCCTTTCTTAAATGCCCGGGACTATAAGAATTCTAACAACAACAACAAAACCAACAAATATAATAACAACAAGGCAATAAAATATGTCACAGTTCAACTCACCTCAGTATCATCATCAATGCTCCTCTGTGATCTGTTCCTGGATGAGTCCATGGCAGAAGGGGGCATTGTCTTGTAGGACCTCCGATTTTCTTCCAATTGCGCCATATCTCTTTGTGATTCATCATTCGACTTCAAAGAATTGCGTACAGACAAACTCCTGGCTCGAGGTGTCCCGGATGAATAGCGAGCCTTACTTTTTTTTACCTTCTCCTTATTCTTTTTCCCTGACCCCGAAACAGAGTAATCCCCAACTTTTGTGTTCACATATGACGTATCCATATCATCATTCTTACTTTCCAAGAAAACTTCACTTTCACCTAAAGATTTCCTCTTAGCTTTCTTTAGACTGGCTCTTAGTGCAGAATTTGCTGCCCTCTTCTTTGCCTGGATGTAGTGTTTTTCACATACTGTTTTATCGGGCATAGACATAGCACTGCATCTCCATTGTTTCCCATCAGATCTCTTGCAACGCAAATCCTCCGGAATCCCAACATTGTCCTCTCCATTACCAGAAGTGGACCGTAGATGATCCATTATAATTATTTTATAATGAATTCAACAGTAATAAAACACGCACGGTTCCACCTGCAAATAGGGTTCCCACACTTACATCAATGAAAAAGTATGATATCGTCAGAGATGGGCACAAGCAGAAAGCCAACAGAACTGAAAATTTGCAACAGAACAAACCCTCAAAATAGAACAAAAGCAAGAGCACAGGCTGTTGGGTCATAATATAGCCATAGCACAATAAACTAGCGTGCCGCATGCAAACAGTGGGCTGTGGGGAACAGAAGATTGAGCAGTATGAGATTGGTCAATGGCCAGTATTTGTGGCCTAGTAGCTCAATCCTTAACCCACCCCCCCCACAGAAAAGGAAGGCAAGGTTTAGACTCGTCGTATGCATCAAAATCAATTTCGAATTTAGGAAAACCCAGAACCCTAATTTTACTAGATAATTAATTCTTCAAAGAATTACAAACCCTAGGATTGCGAACGAAGCTCCATTGAATTGAAAACTCTCACCTTTGTGATTGAGAATCGATGGAAAAAGGTCCGTAATCTTCAATCCGTATCGGCGAGGGTAAGGCATTGCCTGCAAGCATAGGTCCACACACGCACCGAGGAGAGAGAGAGAGAGATTGAAGGGCTCTTATGGAGATACGACGGTCATACTCACTGTGCTGACTGGTGAGTTCCGAGCACGGCAGTCGAAATGACGCCGTTTTGTTTCGCGCAGGCCAGATGGCATGGGGGCAACGGCTCCTAGGGGTACCGGGAAACCGGAAAAGGCCTGTAATACGTCCTCTCTTTTCGCTTTTGGTCGTTTCCTGATCGTCTACCTTGACTATGGCATGTTTGGATCATTCCTTTCCTTGAGTTTTTTTTTTTACCCCTCTTTCTCAAAAAATATATCATCAAAAAATGCATATTAGACATTGATCGCTCTAAAATTTGATTTTAAAAAATGCAAAGTGTTCCAAAATTTTCATAACTCTCTTTGGAGTTTGAAAAAAAATATACAAAAAATTATAAATATTTAACTTTTAAGATACATAAAATCCTTGCATAAGTTTAATAGTAAATTACGTATTAAAAATCAAATACTCCCAAGAGATTTTTGTCAAACTTCAAAAGAAATTACACCATATTTGATTTTTGAAATGGAATAAAGTAGGAAATAAATGAAATGAAAATTTAAATAGAGAGTACGACAAAATTAAATGATAAATTCAATCTTATGCCTACTAATTCCATTTCATTTATACGCTATGGCAGGTAAATTTTTTAAAATTTTAATAACGGTCCATTTTTTTAACCAAAATTTATATAATGTCAATATTCTTTGCTATTACCTAAGAAAAAATATTTTTTTTTATTATTTTTATAAGTTATTTTTAGTAATGAATGATACGTTAATAAATTAATTACCTACTCTAATTACTATAGTTCCCCACCTGTTCACCGCATGCGCTTAGGTGGACAATCTTCTGTATCTTCCCCTAAGCTTGTTAATTAAGTGATATTTTCATATAATATGTATTTTTTTATTTAGTATTTTTCATACATTCCCCCCTTGCTTTTAAAAACAAAAAATAAAGCTCCCAAATTTTTTGATATTTGAAAAATTAACAAGATGAAATAATTTTTACCCTTTTCAAGTTTTTAATTAACCTTAGAACAATTTCATTTGACATCCCTTTAGAAGCATGGTTACTTTTTGTATTAATAATGAATGTAAATATAGTATCCTTAATTTTGTGCTTGCAGAATAAAAATATTTTTAATTTATATTATTATACAAGTTTTTGAACAAGATTTATGTTTTGCTCTTATAAATTGCAAATTATGTGTCAAGCTTTTAGCTACAACTACTATAAATTATAAGAAATTAATATAAATCATTAAATAATTATCTTATCTTTTAGTGCGTAAAGAATTTGAGTTGGTCGTATATACAATCGAAACTTGTAATTTTCATAATTTTTATTATTGTGTTAATCATTTATAACACAAAGCCAATAACTTAAAAAAGGGACATCTTAGTCGTCTCATGAAATAATTGGATTCTCAACAAGAACGAGTTTAAACTCTCGATTGAGAAGTTTGCAATTTTCATCAGTGGACCTCGAAGTGGTTGAGAAAACAACTTTATAGCCAAAGTTTATGCCACGTGATTGGTTAATCAAGTAAAGCAACAACCTGCTATTATTAGCATGCATGGAGGAGGATGAGATTTTCTTTTAAATGCTAATCTAAGGAAAATTCAAGTCCTTCAATTATGATCCTAATATTAGTCTCTCCGTCCAAATAACAAGTTGAAGAGGCCTTAGTGGACAATGGTAGCTTAAATATATGCTCAACCCCGCCATATAAAAAACAATGAATGTCGTGAAAGAATACCCTAAAATCAATAAATGCCTCTTAGTTAGTTTTTAAGGAGAATGGATGGAATCCTATTGAGAGTTCCACTTGTGAGTTTGTCTCATGTTGGAAAAATATAACAGAGGATTGGTGCATATATAAATGGTTGAACTCAATATCTAATGGCTTAAACTTTTGAGTCAAATTGCTGCTCATCCATATATATCAAACTTGCATGTGAAGCCTCCCTAATCCTAACAAGTAGTATCAAAGCCAATGGTTTTAATTGAGCTCGAGTGTTCATGCATGATTCTTGTGGATGTTGATCTCATAAATGAGGAGTGATGGTTCCTACTGATGCTAATCCCCTAGTTAAGTAATGACTCCTTGTTGGTTGTCGACAAGTAATGACTTCCATTCAAGTTAGAGCGGTTGGAACGCATAAGTGAGGGGAGGGAGGGGATTGTTGAAAGTTTCGTTTTTGAGTTTGTTCCACATTAGAAAAATATAGTGGAAGATGTGTGCTAATATATATAGTTGAACCCAAAATCTAATCGCTTAAACTTTTGGATCAAGTTGGTGTTCACCTATATATATATAAAACTTGCACATGTAGATTACCTCAATTCTAACAAGTGGTAGGGTGAGAGGACAATTCAAGTACTTGAGGATATGCTGCGAGCATATGTCTTGGATTTCGGGGGTAGCTGGACCTAGTATTTGCTGCTGGTTGAATTTGCCTACAATAATAGCTATTAGGCCAGCATCAGCATGACACCTTACGAGGCGCTTTATGTTAGGAGGTGTCGTTCTCCTTTATACTAGAATGAGGTAGGTGAGAGGCGAGTTTTGGAGCCAGAAATAGTGCAGTAGGCGTACGATAAAGTTCGACTTATTAGAGAAAGAATCAGTGCAGCTTAGAGTCGGCAGAAAAATTACCTAGATAATCTTCGCCGGGAATTGAAATTTGAAGTGGGTGATCACGTATTCTTAAAAATAGCACCACTAAAGGGTGTCATGAGGTTTGAGAGGAAGGGTAAGTCAAGCCTTAGGTTTATTGGCCCATTTGAGATACTTGAAAATGTTGGGCCAGTTGCCTATCAGCTAGCTTTACCACCAGTTTTATTCATAATACATGACGTATTTCATGTTTCTATGTTAAGAAAATACGTTTCCAATCTCTCTCGTATCATTAGTTATGCAAAATTGGAACTTAGTGATGCTTTAGCATATGAGGAAACTCCAGTACAGATTTTAGACATGAAGGAATAGAAATTGCGCAGTAAGAAAATTCGGCTAGTAAAAGTCCTGTGAAAAAATCATGCCATGGAAGAAACTTCATGGGAGCTTGAGAAAGAAATCAGATAGAAATACCCACACCTGTTTAGTGGGGTACAGTAGTGATTTGTATATTCAAATAATGACAGTTTTATTTTGTTTAGTACAGAGTGACAAATGTGTAATTGTAATTTAGAATATAGGATAGATAGTGTTTTTGGTTTTGAGAGAATTTTCTTTTATGAGTATATTTGTAATCTCCCAGAATTGCTTATGTAACCACGGTATTCCTCCGCCATAAGCGAGGGTTAGTAATAAAATAAGTAGCCATTTTTCTTTAAGGTCCGGTTCAATACAGATAGTAAATTTCGAGGACGAAATTTTTATAAGGAGGGAAGAATGTAGAAACCCAAAGAACTATAGTAATTAAATAATAAAAGAAAGAAGAAAAAAAAAGAATTATTCAAAAGGGATTTAAGTAGGGTCTCATCGACGAGTGAAGAAGTGCTCGTTGACAAGCAGGGCTCCTCGACTCGTCGACGGGAACTCATGCCTTGTCGACGAGAAATTACCGAGAGGACCGCTTCTAGAACCCGAAACTCGTCGATGAGGAGAAGGTGTTTGCCGACGAACTCCCTTTATTGACTCGCCGATAAGGCGACGTGTCTTGTCGATGAGTCCACATGGACAAGTTTTCTATAAAGGGCCGAAAATCATTTTTCTGTGGAAATTTCAGGCTCAACTTTTTTCTCTCTCTCTCATTCTCTCTCTAGAAAACGCATTCTCTGAATTCTCTTTAGGTTTCCGGCTCTGTTTCTCCCCGGTTCGACGATCAAAAGCTACCACGGTGATCTTGGGGAGATTATCTACAACATAACCAGAGTAAAATGTTGATTTGAGAAGTGTGGGAACCATCCCAAAACCAAGGTAAGTAGATTATTTGGGTATTGTCAGTATTACCAAGTTTATTTGAGCCTAGATTTTGTATTATATGAGAATATACTGGAGTTTTGTGAAGTAAAATTAGGGTATTATATTCTCAAGGTTAGGGTGTTTTGGGACCTTGCAGGAATGGGTTAAGGACCCTAGTGGAAATCTTTTCAGAAGTCCAGGTAAATAATGAATAGTTTATAATTGGGTATTTAGTTGATTGACAAGATATATATGTATAATATTTTCAGGGTTGTGGAATTATAAATGTCAGAGTTGCAATTTAGAACGTTAGTAAGTGAGCTTAATTACAAGGTAAGGGAAATATGCTATGCTAGGAAATTTTAGTATGATTATTAGTAAAAATTATACGTTTTACCAGATGATTATTCAGACCATTAAATATTAGTATAACAAAAAATACAGATTTCAGAGCATGTGAATCTAATTATTTAATTGTGTGGCATGAGTTCGTAACAGATTAGTACAGTACTTATACAGTTTACAAATACCATATTTTACAATATATTAGCAGAAAATATCATGGAATATACATGTTCTATAAAATGATGAATTTTCATTATACATACAAATAGAAAATTTATAGAATATTCAGAAACATGATTTATAGTATTTCCAAGATACCTTGATTTACAATATACGTACAGTAACATATATTTTTAGCATTTTCATAATACCATGATTTTAGAACCATAATACCCAGATACTCAAATATTCAGATAGATATTCAGATATACAGATACTAAATATTTAGTCAGTTATTCAGATTTTCAGATTATTCAGATCAATTTTACAGTGTTATGGTTACTTCAAAACCATGGTAAAATAGTAATATAGAAATATCAGTTACATATATATAGTATCGGACCCTGATGGACTAGATTCAGTCAACAGAGCATGGTACCGTAGCTATTATCAATTCACAGTGCAACCACATAACTCATATAGTATGTGGATTTTCAGCAATCGATCGTGCCTATGTTGTAGATAGGCTCCCCGTTAGTTAGGGTTGAGGAGGCTGATCTAACTTTAGAGTTCAGTTGACTTATCCTGGTCAGCCAGAAAATGATAGGTTCTGCCTATGGGCCGCACAACCCTATCATGAGGGGTTTAAAATCATGACTTTCAGTTATCCATCCAGGGAAATTTTCTTAGTTATTATATATATATCCAGATTTTTCGAAACTGTAGATATACCTATGAATATTATTAGAAGTATTATGAATAGAATATTCAGAAAAACAGTTTATGTTAAGCAACATACGTATGAGCTATATTATGTATTAATTATACGTGTTTTCTCATACTCAATTATTTACGGTACTTCTCAATCAGATTTTACAATTATGTAAACTCATTTTCCACACACTAGCAATAGCATATTTTGTCTTATCGAGCGTTGTCTCATCCTAATGATTTAACATTTTTTAGGTGATCCAGCTAGACTCGCAGATAAAGGGGACTACAGTAATGCCCTGTTTGTAGGGTGAGTATTTTTGGGAGGTCCCTTTTTTATTAGTCCCTAGGTCCAGGTGAGGGCATTTTTTGAATAACTACGTATGCATATTTTGGAAAATACTAACACTCTGGTATTGTATATATGGACGTGGTTATATGTATTCTGTTTTTCGCTGCATAGGTAATTTATTGAGTTCTAGATTCCATGGTCCTTATCTGGTCCATGATGATAGTTTGATTTATATTAGAAGGTATCAAAGCAGTGAAATTTTATAATTAATATATGTGGAAAAAAAAATAGCATGAAAAATCAGGTCGTTACAGATAGGGCTAAGGAAATTAGCTCTGCACTTACTAATCACATCAAAATTAGATCTAAGCAATTTCATTCCACTAAGAAAGTGAAGGAAAAGATGAGAAGTGTTTCATATGTTTCAACAATTGGAAATTTGATGTATGCAATGGTTTGTATAAGGTGAGACATAGCTTATGCAGTTGGTGTTATTAGTAGAATTCTCTTCAATATTGGTAACGAGCATTGGCATGTTATGTTAGGTATCTCCGAGGTCCCTCCTCCTTATATTTTTACTTTGGGAATGGAAACCATTATTGGTTGGTTATATTGATGCAAACATGGTTGGAGATGTTGACACTAGAAAGTCTAAATCAGGGTTCTTGATTTATTTCTTCGTTAGAGTTATGGCTTGACAGTCAAAGTTACAAAAATGTATTGCTTTTTCTACTAATGAAGCAAAATTCATTGCAACTACTCAAGCTTGCAAATAAATATCGTGGATGAAAGATTTTTTAGGAGCTCAAATTCAAGTAAAAGAGATATGTGTTGCATTGTGATAGAGTGTTATTCATCTTTGTAAGAATCACACTTTTAATTCCTGATCTAAACGCGTTAATGTGAAATACCATAAGATTAAAGATGTATTGGGTTCAAGTTTATTAGAAATTGAAAAGATTCATACCATAGTTCAAATATGATGACAAAATCCCTATAAAGGGAGAAATGTAAATCTTGTTGCATAGTTGCCAATATGGTGAATTCATCCATATAGTTAGGAGGGGGGGATTTTTTGGGTTTCCCTTCTATGTGGAGGATGGCCTACCTATCTGATTGGTCCATTTTGATGTCTTGGCCAATGCCCAAGTAAAATCCATGCCTAAATGGAAGAAAACAAATTTTTATGGTTTGGAATAGCCCACTTACGTGTCATGGAAGATTGATTCATTAAATAATTAATTATGATTTGCTCGGAAGGTGATTGATCTTTTTTGATAAATTAAAGATAACAAATAAAGGAGAATTATGACTGAGAGTTACTACAACTTTCGTGCATTATTGTGACAATCAAGAAGGGAGAAGAAAGAAAAAATGAGAGAGAAAAAACTTCATGAGAGTTAAGGTTAGAGGTGTTTACACAGTCAGATTGATCATTATTATCAAATAGTGATTTATCAGTTTATTAAGCTAAATTTTTAAAGTGTGATTTGTTTTTCTTCAATGCACTAATTTGATCGTCATTTGGAGGTTTTTTGCATTGGTTTTTATGGCTTGGATTGCAACCTTTGTTTTTTTGTAAGACCTCTTCATTTTTCTTAAAGTTTGATTCAACCTTTTGGTGGTGATAACTTATGTTGATTTATATGTCAAAATTTTCTTGTTCTTGATGAATTTAGTTTATGTATGCCTCCAGTTTTAACTAGAGAAGACCTATTGTAACCTACTAATTGACATAGTGCAAGATTGGAAGCATTTTCCCCTTCACATCAAAGGTTTTCCTTATAAATTTGGTGTTCCCTTTGTGATTATGTGGTTTGATTTATTATTATTTTTTGATTGCTAACTATTTCAAATTTTTGGGTAATTAATCATTCTGCTCAATGTCAATTGGACTAGGGGAATGCCTGTCATGGAATTTTGTGTTTTGACCATCACCTCTTTACCTCCCCTTCCCCAATAAATCCAAGGGTTTAATAACTCATTTGGTTACAAGATATAATTTGACGGTAGTTGTGAAGATGATGGACTTCTTTATGGTTGACAACCTAATCACTCGCAACATCGGCATAGGTGACCAACATGAAAATAAATTTTTAAACTGCTCCTAACTTGGAATTATTATTATTGTGAAGAATAAATGGCACAATTATAAATTAGTCAACTGCTATAATTAATGTAGTTCCCCACCTATCCACCGCATGTAGGTAGACAGAAGGAGCTTAGGGGGACAATCTCTCGTCTCTTCCCCTAGGTTTTGTTAATTAGGTGATATGTTCATATAATATGTAATTTTTTATTTAGTATTTTACATACATTTCCCTATGCTTTTAAAAATAAAAAATAGAGCTCCCTCTTTCCTTTTTTTGAAATTTGAAAAATTAACAAGATGAAGTTATTTTTACCCTTTCAAGTTTTTAATTAATCTTAAAACAGTTTCATAAGAAAGATATTTTAATTTATATTTTTGTATGAATATTTTAACAAGGCTTATGTTTTGCTCTTTTGAAGTCCAAATTACATGTTGAGCTTTTAGCTACAACTACTAAGAATTATAAAAAGTTACTATAAGTCATTAAATAATTATCTTAATTTTTGGTGCATGAAATTTTTGAATTTTTCATGAGCCATTTATATAATTGAAACTTGTAATTTTTGTAATTTATTATTGAACACAAAGTCAAGACCTTAAAAAAGAGGCATCTTAGTCGCCTTATGAAATTATTGGATTCTCATACTTATGAACTAGGGCAAGTTTAAACTTCTGATAACAATCTTATTATTGAGGAGATTGCAATTTCCCTAAAAGGACCTCAATGTGGTTGAGAAAACAACTTTACAACAAAAGCTTATGCCACATGATTGGTTAGTCAAGTAAAACAACAACCTACTAATATGGCATGCATGGAAGAGGATGAGATTTTCTTTTAAACGTCGACGTAAGGGAAATTAAG
This sequence comes from Malania oleifera, assembly GCF_029873635.1. Lineage (NCBI taxonomy): Eukaryota > Viridiplantae > Streptophyta > Magnoliopsida > Santalales > Ximeniaceae > Malania > Malania oleifera. Next base: position 116,380,183 of record NC_080420.1, read on the forward strand.
GTCATTCATTCATGATCCTTGATATTACTCTCCACATTCAAATAACTTAGTTGAAGGAGTCTTACTAGGCTACAGTAGCTTAAATAAAATCTCATCCCAGCCAAATCAAAGACAACGAATATCGTGAGAGGATACCATAAAATCAATAAATGCCTCCTAGTTAGTTTTTAATGAGAACAAATGGAATCCAAGGGCTTAATAACTCATTTTTCCGTAGGATAAAATTTGATGGTAGCTATGAAGATGGTGGACTTCTTTGTGGTTGACAATCCTATTACTTACAACATCAACATAGATGACCAACATGAAAATAATTTTAAGAGATTCACCCAAACTTGGGATTATTGCAAACTTTCATACTTTTATGTTATAGCCCACTTGGATATGTCTAATGAAGACAAATGAGTCACCAGAATTGTAAAGTTAGGACTAGCTTGGTGAAATAATTTTATGATATCCCAATGTTATAACCTTAACGACATTTGTGATAGTTAAAAAGTTATAAAAAAAAAATGATGTATTTTCCCCTTTTGCGATACATTTGTTATATATACAATGTATAAAGGGCCAACCAAATAAATGTGATATACTATAACATAATGTAATATGTCATAAAGTGCCCACAGAGTATATTGAAAATAGTAGGTTCTAAGGTTGCCTTTTTGTAAGGATCATGCATGATATTTAACATTCCTTTCAATATGCTATATGACAAATGACTTGTGATTCCTAAAGGGACTGCATTGATAATGTAATACATAAGTTAGCAATAAACTATGAGGTCGAAACATTACAAATGTTGTGGCATGACCTGTGAGGATTGCAAATGAATGTTAGCAAGATATACTGTATGAAAATACAACCATGTATACATACCTATATTGTATGAATTAACCCACGTGACCTATATGCCTACGTTATATGAATTAACCCATGTGATACATGTGTGTAAATACTTATCTTTTATGCACTAGCCCATTTGATCCATATGTGTAAGTACATTGTATAAATTGAGCACTTTGGTGCCGAGAAAATATACTTTAATTTTTTCTTTCTTTCCAAAATATGTTTAGTTATCATGAAGTATGGATAATAATGCAATTGCTTAGTTGTCAACATTAAAAAAAAAAAAAAATGTAACATGTGGGCAATGCATAAATGTGTAAAAATGACAATGAAGTGGTAGTAATAAGAACTAAAAATTACCAATTTGTCATTCAGACCATTAATTTTCAAAATTGTAAGTACACATTGCCAACAACACACTACCACATTATCACCACTAGCCATTAACAGTCCTCCGCAACGGCAAGTGCTCCCCACATTGTTGTTTGTCATTGTCAGTCCTCTGTCATCACTGGCACTCCATTACTAGAGAGATCTCCCATTATCCTCATGATCTCTCATATGACTATCACCCCATGCACACTAACACCACCTCTCTTACATCCCTGTTAACACTGCTTACACATGTCATCCTAACTCCTTGTTCCACTCTCCTTACTCAAATTTTCTCCTAACTTCTTGCTCATGTCTCCATGTTCATATATGGTCCCATTTCCTTGCTCATACCATTCCTACCTCCTTGCTCACCTCTTTAGGTTTAGATCAGCTTGTGACAACTCGAATAATAATGGGATTTAAATAATAAAGAGGAAGGGAAATGGAAACAGTAATAGAAGGAGGAAGTCGACGACATTGTACTTTGGAAGGAATAACCGAGGGGAAACATTAGGGATTCATCGACGAGGGTTTTAGAGAATTCGTCGACGAATACAAGGAATTTGTCGACGAAGGTTTAAGAGAATTCGTCGACGAATACTGAATTTCGTCGAAGAAGAAATACAGAGAGAGGTTTTGAACCAACTGAATTTCGTCGACAAGGACTGAATTTCGTCGAATTTCGTTGATGAAATTATTGAAGGACTCGTCAACAAATGACGTGGCTTGTCGACGAATCCAGTTCTATAAGTATCTAAAATCCAAATTTTTACTTCTAAATTAAGCAAACTCTCTCCTCTCTCTCCTCCCTTCGGTCCTCTCTCTCTCTCTCTTTGTTCGATTTTGGCCCAAATTTACGCCGGTTCGAAGTTCTGAAGTCACCACGACGCTCCTGGGGAAGTTCTCTCCAAATCTTCCAGAGCGGATCGTTGGTGAAAGCAAGTTGGAAATCATTCCTGAGTTGAGGTAAGGCTTTTTAAGCCAAATTTGGTCTTATGGTAGTTATAGGAAATGATGTACATATGGAAATACTGAAGTTTAATATTGGAAGTTTTCAGTTTCAGGGTATTGATCAGGAAATCCTACGGGGGGGGTAGACCAGGATATTTTAGGGGCTTTCTCAATAGCCAAGTAAGGGAATAAACTAAAACAGTTATTTTTCCACACGTATTAGTATTATTATCAGCAAAGAAATGTTCAGTAAATATGTATGATTCTTGTATACTATTGAGAAAATGTGTATTACTGGAAAATACTATTGTTGTACGAGAACTGGGATTTAAAAATGAAAATACATTATTTACCCAACTTGTGTGGCATGAATATTATTTTTCATGAAAAATATTATGATATGAAAGATTTTACGAGTAAAACATGTTTTCAGGGATTACATAATAATGCAGTAAATGAAAATTTTGAAATACATGATAAATGATTTATTTTCAGAATGATATGTAGATATGTTCGGCACGAGGCCGTAATTATGATATGTTCGGCACGAGGCCGCAATTATGATTTGTTCGGCACGAGGCCGTAATGATGCTATATATGATCATGTATTATATGTTATCAAAACCCGAATGTTAGTTTAGTTCAGTTCGGGGGCTCAGTACCGTAGCTTAAAGATCAGATGTTTATGATCAGATTAGTGCTAACCACCCCACGAGGGGGTGGGAGATGGATAGTCCATGTGGCTTTCAGTAGAGTGTGGACGTCCACCTCGCAATCCGGACCAGGGTGTGGCAGGCCCATTGTACTTATAGATATATTTGACTCGGCAGTGGTCCGCCAGCCATTGTCGGGTCCCGCCTTCGGGCTGCACAACCCATCATGGGGGGTAATACATGACACCAGCTAGCTATTCATCCTGGTATGTTTTTAGTATTATCAGTATAACAGATGTTTACGTACGATATGATTTATCAGCAATTATGAAAGTATATGATTATTCAATATGTTATGATAAATGTTTACAGATATATGAAATGTACTGTATATGTATAATTATGTTAAATATTCATGTTGCCACACAACTGTATTTTGTTTATTTTTCCTTACTGAGAAGTGTCTCACCCCCGAACATTAAATGATTTTCAAGAAACCTAGAGGGACCGATGAGTCAGGGCTGTCGTTGAGTGATTGGAGCTTCCCTACTATAAGGGTAAGCGTTGAACTAGGATCGAGAGATTTTTGTTATATGATCCTAGTGTTATTTTGACTTTTTGGAGGTTGTATATAGTGATAGTATTTTGATGATATAGTAAACTCTGGTATTATGTTTTATGATGGATGTTTGAGATTTTATACTTACTGCTGCTTAGAGTTCCGCTGTGATTGACAGGTGTCTCTGTTACCCATGGATTCAGGTCGACTTTTTCATTTAATTTGTTACATTATATATTGAGAATTTGAGGTCGTTACACAGCTCCTAACTCAAATTGCTTTCCTCTTTGGCCTTTTATCTGCTCAAAGCTCTCTAATTTTGTATGCATCTTTCCAACCTCAAATTTGTGGACTACCATGACTACACTCTACTTTGCGCTATTGCTTCCTAAGTCGATCTCACTTCATTGAATAACTGGTTGATATATCCACTAAAGCGCCCTATCCTAGTAATTTTCAACACTTAGTTTTCAAACTCAAGTTGGTCTCTTTACCTTCTTGAGTTTGAGGTGGGTGTTAATAAGATACAATTGTCTATGAATACAACCATGTAGATATACTTACCTTGTATGAATTATTCCATGTGACTTATATACCTACCTTATATGAATTAACCAATGTAATTCATGTATGAAGTACCTACTTTTTATGGACTACATGTTGTATAAATGGAACCTTGTGGGGCTTGGAGAAGATATAATCATTCATTCATTAATTGCAAATTATGTTTAATTAACATGAAATAAGGATAATAATGCAACTACTAAGCTATATAATGTGTGTGCAATGCACATGAGTGTAAAAATGACAATGAAGTGAGTGAATACAAAAAAAAAAAAAAGTTACTAATTTGTCATTCAATCTACTAATTTTCAATATTCCAAATGGTGTTACGAGTAGGTGAACACTGAATGCATGGCTCGCTATGATTTTTTTTTTTTAATAAAAACTCCTTGTTTTCATTAAAATTTTGAATTCTAAAAAACATGATTTTATAGGCAAGAAATGACGTGGGTTCATTTTCAACTGTCACAAGATCTTTAAACTAAATAATTCAAATACTAGGCATCTTAGGGTAGACCACAACTTCTATCTCACTTAATTTGAATAATATGATTTTTTTTTAAAAAGGTATCAAACACAGATTATCAACACTTATAAGCATCCATAGGTAAGAGTCTTAATGGACCATAAATCATTCCTCCACCATGAAACTTGATGGCATCTGTAACGCCCCAGTCCTTTATACGAACCCAAAGTGCTACTAGACATACGGAATACTTGTATCTAATAAACATACGTAAACCATTCGCCCTAAATAGGCACAAACAGGCGTATCTCAAACGTATCTGTAATCATACACAACGGAAAACATAAACATTCTCATTTGGGGTTCTATTAGACATATACTAGAGTTCTATCTGTATTTTTCAGTACATAAGATCCATGTTTTAAATATAAACATATTACATCCTCCTACATTCTACCAGGCTAACAACCCAGTACTAATATAAAAACTTACGTCCACTGACAAGACTATACGTGCCAAAGTCCCTCTAGAAGAACTAGGACCGATGTCCTGTAGGACCTGAAACAAAGGTTGTAAGATTGTGGTGAGACACTTCTCGGTAAGATGGAAGATATTACAACAGCACGTGACTACATGAGTTTATTCCAGTTAAAAACAGTTGCACAGTATTACATACACAGTACAGTACTATCAGAGATATATAAACATAATACGACATCATTACAAGTGAGAGTCCTCGAGGTCAGGGTAGGGTATAGGCCCATGCACTGTATGATTCCCTCCACACGGTACTCAACCCTATAACTTTACCCATTTTTGTTTTTAAATCATGTATATGAAAATTTAGGACAATGACCAGCTTTGGAACTTGCATAAATATGCCTAACTACCCCGTGGCACAGGTTGTACACTGATAACTCTAACAGAGCCCTTTTCGTGCAGACACTGTTAAACATCACAGATATAGTCCGACTGCCCCGCCTGGTCTATTATTTCACCAGTGGCCCCATACACTCTTGCAAGCTGACTATCTCGATACCCACACTGATTCACATGTGTGGTTGCATTGTACCTCAATCAGTAACAGAATCGCGCCTCTAGCTATTTAAAGCCTCAGATAACCTGGAGTATCTTTCAACTCCTTCGGAGTGTCTTTCAACTCCTTTAGTAACAAGTTGTGGTCTCAATCAATCATATATATAATTTACAATAAAACATAACAACCTGTGCAGTTCTAGTATTTTCACAACCCTAATCATGCAATCTTTCATGCATTTTTCTTTTTTGTTAGTCAGTGGTGTTAATCGGCACAAATGCTCTCAATTCAACCTTCTTTTACACTTTAAAGCTCGGTGATTAACCGGCACCTGTTTTCCACATTTTTAGATAACATAATGGAATTTTAGTTTTCACTGTTTATTCACAAATATAACAGTTCAGCATGTTCCAGTTCATATCACATGTCACGTTCGTTTCGTAAAAAACCGCATTAATTAGTGTATAATTCGAAAAAATACCATTTGGACCACAAACATGGGTATCAAGCAGTTCCTACCTTAGTTTTAAAGCAGTTAAAGTAGTTTTGAAAAATTTAGAGTTCATATGCCAAAACCCCTATTTTTGCCAAAAATTGTAAAACCGTAAAATCGTAAGAAACAATATTTATACCCAGTAAAATTTTGCAGATAAGCAGTCAAAATGTGTAGTAAGACATAAGCTATCTTTCTTGCGGTTCAGTTTTCTAAAAATATTGATGTAAATGAATCCCCTTACCTTAATCCCGAAAATAGAAATACAAACGGATCGGTCCAAAATAATGACCCGGGATCCCTAAAACCTAAAAACAGAAGAACATTACTTCACTATGATCAAGACTACTACTTATATACCGAATTAGAAACATAATCAGATCCTTACCTCGATTTTAGGGAAAAAACTGAAAATCCTCAGATTGAAAATCTAATTCGCTATAACTGTAGAGATTCTCCTCCTAATCCACGTAGTGATGTCGAATTGTTGATTCCGGCAACAAAAGACACGGAATCCTAGAGAGAGAGAGTGTTGGTTCATGTTCTAGAGAGAGAGAGAAAGAAAAAATGGAATAACTTAGTAAAGAAGAAAAGGATATTCTACTTATAACTAGGTTGACCTGGCCAACCTCGTCAACAAGTCGGAGTTCTCGTCGACGAGCCGAAGAAGGTCACTCATGGCAGACTAAGTGACCTCGTTGACGAACCTGAGATTTCAGAATCTCTGAAAATCCCTCGGTATCTCCTCGTTGACAGGTCTTTGCGTCTCGTCGCTGAGCAATAGAAGAGACTTCGTCAACGAGAAATGGAGCCTTGTCGATGAGCTCTGCTGTTTTATCCTTTTTAATTTTTCTTCTCTTTTCTTTATTTATTTTTCGGATTTGGGTCCCTACAATCTCCCCTCTTTATAAGAATTCCGTCCCCAAAATTCACCAATTGATACCAAACTCACTCTACCTTACATCATAGATCTACAGAAGAGTCAACAACTACCCATAAAGCAGCTTCGGCCCGAATTTATTACCTACCCTCACTTATGGCAGACAAATACCATGGTTACAACGTCAAGCTTCGGGAGCTTACAATATACATACAAAACTCTCCCAAAGATCATATCTACTTACTAAACACACTAACAAGTACACATTTACTAACTTGACTAGCTTAACCGTCTCTGAACAACTGAGGATACTTCTAACGTATTTCCCTAGTTCATAACTGTTGAACTTTCCAATCTAACACCTACACTGGTACCTCCTCATTTGATAAAGCATCACTAATTTCTAGAGGTTCGTAACTTCGCACATGTGATGGATCTGACACGTACCTCAGCACTGACACGTGGAACATGTCATGGACTCTGTATAGTGTTGGGGGTAAAGCCACCCGATAAGCTATCGATCCTATCCTTTCTAGGATCTCGAAAGGCTCGATATACTGAGGACTTAACTTTCCATTCTTTCCGAACCTCATCACCTATTTCATTGAAGAGATCTTCAAAAACACCATAACTCCTACCTCAAATTCTAGTTCTCATCGATGAGTATCAGCATAACTCTTTTGCTGACTCTGAGTTGCCTTGATTCTCTCCCTGATCAACTCAACCTTTGCAGAGGCCTGCTGAATCAATTCTGGACTCAGTATTTTCCGTTCACCTACCTGATCCCAGTACAACGGAGATCGATACCGATGACCATACAATGCCTCATAAGGTGTCATCTCTATGCTGGCCTGGTAACTACCGTTATACGTAAACTCAACAAGCAGTAGATACCGTATCCAACTGTCACCAAAATCTAGTACACAAGCCCACAACATATCCTCTAGTGTCTGTATAGTCCTCTCAAACTGTCCATTCGTCCGCGAATGAAAGGACGTACTGAATGTGAGTTGCGATCCTAAGGCATCCTGTAGACTCTTCTAGAAACGAGACGTAAAATGGGGATCTTGATCCAAAACAACAGAAATAGGAACATCTTGGAGTCATACAATTTCCTGCACATATAGCTCTGCCAGCCTATTTAATGAATAACTAACTCTAATAGGAATGAAATGTGCAGTCTTCGTCAGCCGATCAACTACAACCCATATAACATTCTGCCCATGCACCGCCGCAGGTAATCCTGTCACAAAATCCATTGAGATGTACTCCCACTTCCACTTGGGGATGTCAAGTGGCGAAAGTGGCCTTGCTGGTCTCTGGTGCTCTGCTTTGACCTGTTGACATGTCAGACACTGCTCCACAAAACAGGCAATCTCTTTTTTTATGTTCAACCACAGGAAAGATTCCCTTAGACTCTGGTACATCTTCATACTGCCAAGATGTATGGTGTAGAGCGAACGGTGCGCCTCCTCCCGAATGACCCATTTAATTCCGGCATCATTCGGTACACATACTCTGTTATGAAATCTCAACATCCCATCACCAGAGATACTAAAGTCCGACTTTGACCCACTCTGGACTCCTTCCATAACCTCAACAAGCTCTGGATCCTCCTTCTATGTTGCACGGATCCTCTCATACAAGGTCGGTTGTACCACTAAGCTAGCAAGAACGGTCCGATGATTTCCTTCCACTACCTCTAAGCCTAACCTTTCCAGGTCCATATAGATCTGATGTTGAACTCCCACTGCTAAGACTGACGCATCAACTGATTTTTGACTCAGAGCATCAGTTACTACATTTGCCTTCCCTAGGTGATAGCTAATAGTACAGTCGTAGTACTTTATCAACTTAAGCCACCTATGCTATCTCATGTTCAGCTTTTTCTGGGTGAAAATATACTTAAGACTTTTATGATCAGTAAAAATCTCGCACCTTTCACCGTCAGGTAATGCCTCTAGATTTTCAATACAAACACTACAACTGCCAATTCCATATCATGTGTCGGGTAATTCTTCTTGTACTCTTTAAGTTGACAAAAAGCGTAAGCAACCACCTTGCCCTTATGCATTAGAACACAACCAACACCCTTCTTAGAGGCATCACTGTAGATAACAAATCCGCCATCCCCAGATGGAATGGTTAGAACTAGAGCAGTAACCATTTATCGTTTCAACTCCTAGAAACTCAACTCGCACTCATCAGTCCAATCATACCTCATGATCTTCCTCGTGAGTCACATTAAATGACCCGCTAAACTGAAGAACCCTTCAACGAATCATTGGTAGTAACCTGCAAGACCCAAAAAACTTCTGACCTCCTAAACATTCTTTGATCTCACCCAGTCCACTATTGTCTCAATCTTACTCGGATCCAATGATACTCCTTCCTTAGACACTTCGTGCCCTAAAAATGCAATCTATTTCAGTCAGAACTTGCACTTCTTCAGTTTAGCATATAACCTCTTCTCCCTGAGCAGTTACAATACCAGTCTTAGATGAACTTCATGCTCTGCAGCACTCCTAGAATACACTAGGATGTCATCAATAAACACCACGACGAACTGGTCTATGTATTCATGAAAGACCCAGTTCATCAAATTCATAAATGTTGCAGGTGCATTAGTCAAGTCGAATGGCATAACCATAAATTCGTAATGGTCGTACCGAGTTCGGAAAGCTGTTTTCAGAACATCCTCCGTTTTCACCTTCAACTGGCGATACCCAGATTATAGATCGATCTTAGAGAAAATCTGTGTGCCTTGTAGCTGGTCAAACATATCATCGATCTTGGGTAAAGGGTATTTGTTTTTTATCATTACCTTGTTAAGCTCTCTGTAGTCGATGCACATTCTCATCGACCCGTCAATCTTTTTCACAAATAGCACAGGTGCTCCCCAAGGAGAAACACTTGGTCGAATGTACCCCTCATCTAGCAGCTTTTGAAGCTATTCTTTCAACTCTCTCAGTTTAGTTGGAGCCATACGATACAGAGCTTTCGATATCGATGTCATACCTGAAGCTAACTCTATAACGAATTCTACTTCACGATCCGAAGGTAATCTTGGCAAGTCCTCTGGAAACACATCAGGGAACTCGCGCACTATAGGAATCATCTTTAATTTACGTTTTTCTCTCAGTATATCTTTCACAAATGCTAGATACCCTTGGGATCCCTCCCGGAGCAATCTACCAGCCTGCAAAGCTAAAAGGATTCGTGGTGCAGAACGCACACACAACCCTATAAACTTGAATTCCTACTCCTCTAGAGGGGTAAACATCATTTCTTTCCTGTGACAGTCGATACTAGCATAACTGAAAGACAACCAGTCCATCCCTAGGATGATATCGAAGCTATACATGTCAAATACTATAAGGCCAACTGGTAGTACTCCTCCCTGAATTACTACTAAAAAATCACAGACTACTTTGCTACATACAATTGCCGACCCTGATGGCGTAGCCATTACCAGTTCATAACCCAACTGTTGCATCTCTAATCCACACAGTTTAACAAATCCCCGGGAGATAAACGAATGCGTTGCTCCCGAGTCAAATAATATAACAACTTTATTAGAAAGCATGTAAATATTACCTGTTACCACATCTTCAGCTTTTTCTGCCTCGCCTGGAATCAAGGAGTACACCCTAGCCTAGGCAGTATCCCCCCTGCTATCCATCTCGTGGCGCCTGCACACCACCTCTGAAAAGCTGTTGAGGAGCTCCGCCATACCTTGGAATATTACAATCTCTCACCTGATGTCCCATCTTGCCACACCGTAAACAAGCCCCCATGGCCCTCCAACACTGCCTTGCGTGAGGTTCCCACACATAGAACAAACAAAAGCGGACGTGGTACTCTGAGAAGCACCACTACGGTTCTTCTTCTTCCAGCTACCCTACTTTGCCCCTCTAAAAGAACTGGAAGGTGTAGGTCTCTTCTTCGAGATATGGACCCCGATATCCTCTTGCAGAGTCTCCTCTACCACAGTGGCTTTGTTAACCAGAGTAACAAAGTCTTGCATCTTCCAGGTCATAGTCTACTTGCGAATCTATTTCCTTAGACCCCTCTGAAATTTCTAGGCCTTCATTGCCTCATCCGGGACCATGAATGGAGCAAAATGAGATAGCTCTTGAAATATGGTAGCGTACTACTGAACTGTCAACTGCCCCTGATCCTGACTCATAAATTCCTCCATATTTGCATTCCTAACCGTGGCTGGAAAATAAAGTTCAAAGAATAACTCCTTGAACCTAGTCCACATCACAACCACGAGAATAGGTCGATGCTTTTCAAGCATCTTTAGAAATTTCCACCATCTCTCCGCTTCGCTCGACAACTTGAACGTTGCAAAGGTTACTCTTTGCTTCTTAGTGCAATTCAGGACGTCCAAAATCTTCTCAATCTCCTTGATCCAATTCTCAGGCCGAATTGGGTCTGCACTTCCCATAAAAATAGGAGGCTTCAATCACGTGAACTGATTAATAGAACAACCCAACTCAGTCGCAGGACGATCATGCCCCTTATTCATCCGAACCACCTCAGCCATCAGCTGCTGAGCGAAGTCCTGCAGAACATTCGTGGAATCACTACCAGCCTCAGGGCCAGCTCCCTTACTGCTTGTGCCTCCAATATTGGCAATATTATCCCTAGATCCCACCTTGAAAAGCAATTGAGGAAACCAATTATAAGTTTAACCAACTAATACTGCAACACTATAAACTCATTTCCCATAATAACAGTCTTAGTACTAACGTACCCTAATAACTCACATGCTCATTCTGACCCAAGTTCTACACTTCCACTTAGAAACAAAACCACCAATAGATTGTCGTGATTTTCTAAACCTTTCAAATGATCCAGAAAAGCATAGAAGTCTGTCAATGGATTTCTGTCTCTAGGTATACAAGGCTACACCCGCTAATCTTATTCACATCCTAAACTCTGGTATATTTTAAACTAGAGAACCTAATAACCTAAGCTCTGATTATACCCCTAACCAGGTAGTATGAATCGCGTCACACTTCCGACTGGTCAAGGTGTAACAGCTTGCTTAATTACTACATAATCAACCACATTAATTGCCCTGATACCAATAACCAATGATATAGCAAAGTCGACCCAAACCCGTGGGTAACGGGGACACACTTGTCATACATAGCGGACACCTAAGTAGTAGTAGATATAAATTTCATTCACTCAACCATAAAATACAATACCAAAGTTACTTACATTCCACTGTATTTCTGTAGATGTATATATACAATCCTCAAAGAACCGAAAGATAAAACTAGGATCTTACATCAAAAATCTACTAACCCTGGTTCAAAACTCACCCTTCTAGCAGGGTAGAATAACTGCCTCAGCGGCGCGGAGCTTGGTCCGCTTGTCTTTCTGGGTTTCTAAAATAATTTTAAGCTGGGGTGAGACACCTCTCAGCAAGGGAAATAAACTAAATACAGTTGTGTGGCAACATGAATCTTTGCACGCTATAATAAATAGACAGTACATACTACATGCCTGAAAACTCTAATAATATCATAACTGAATAAACATACAATTTCATAGTTATACTAAATTATATTGTATCTCTCTGTTTATAAAATCATCTGATATAACTAGTAGTACTGAAATATACCCAAGATGAATAGTTAGCTGGTGTCATGTATTACCCCCCATGACAAGTTGTGCAGCCTAAAGGTGGGACCTAAGAATGGTTGGCGGACCACTGTCGAGTCAAAAATGTCTATAAGTACGATGGGCCCGCCACATCCGGGTTCGAACTGTCAGTTGGATGTCTACAACTCTACACTAAAAGCCACATCAACAATCCATCTCCTACCCCCTCTACTGGCAGGGGTAGTTAGCACAAGTCTGAACTGAACTAAATTGTATAGCTACAGTACTGTACTCTTGAAAACTGATCTGAACTATCATTCGGGTTCTGATAATATATAGTACATGATCATATACTGTTTTAACATAAATAGATTGATAGCATTTTATGAATTTTGTCATAACATAAATAATCACAGCCTTGCGCTGGATAACATGCATAACTGCAGTCTTGTGCCGACTATCAATCACGCCCTTGCGCCGAACATATCATAAATACTAAACTGAGCATATGTACTGTTTATCATATATTCTGAAACCATAATTTCCTGTATTTTTCATGTTATTTCTGAAAATAACTGTAAAAATGCTTTTTCTGTAAATCTAACTTAACATAATACACTATACGTGAAATAATATTCATGCCACACAAACTGACTAAAAACATGAAATCTTTCCTAGAATTACATTTTTTGACATTTTACACTAAAAACATATTTATGTGTAACAGCAGTATTTTCTCAAATATATATATTTCCCAAATATACTCATATATAATACGTGCTAAAAAATACGTGCTTTTAGAAAATTAATCTGCTATTAAATAATAATAATTTTCATGAAAAATTATTATTTTAGTTTACTCCCTTACCTGACTACTGAAAAGCGCCTAAAACGACTAGCCCTGCACCTGCAGGGTTCCTCGCTTAACACCCTGAAAACAACATTGCCCTGAACAAAATTTCAATATTTCTTCAAATGCTACCTTTTCTACAATTGTAGGAATGTCAAATACTTAATAAAAACCCTTACCCTGAACTTGGGATGGAGTTCAAGTTAGCCCCACCAACGATTTACTCCAACAAACTTGAAGAGAACTTCCCCAAGAGTAGTGTGGTGGCTTCAGATCGTCGATACGGCGAAGAAATGACCCAAAATCTTAGAGGGAATGAAGGAGAATCGAAGAGGAGAGAGAGAGAGAGAGAGAGAGAGAGAGAGAGAGAAGTTTTCACGTGAATTCTGCGGTGAAAACTAAGTGCAGGCTATTTATACAACTGCACTCGTCGACAAGACGCATCTCCCCGTTGACGATCCCATCAAGCGTGTTCGTTGAAGAACGCGCTGCGTTCGTCCACGAGACCCTGTTGAATTCAAAATTTACAATTCCTTTTCTCTCCTCCTCCTATTATTTAATTAATATAATTCACTGGGTCTCTACATAAGCGCTCTGATACCATACTGTAATGCCCCAATCCTTTATATGAACCTAGAGTGCTACTACACATATAAAATACCCTATATCTGATAAACATACATAAACAACCCACTCTAAAAAGGAAAAAACGCTCGTATCTCAGACATATTTGTAATCATGTACAGTAGAAAACATAAACATTCTCATTCAGGGCTCTATTAGACATATACTAGAGTTCTATCTGTATTTTTCAGTACAGAAGATCCATGTTTAAAACATAAACATATTACATCCTCCTACATTCTATCAAGCTAACAACCCAGTACTAATACAAAAACTTACATCCACTAACAAGACTATACACGCCAAAGTCCCTCTATAAGAACTAGGACTGACATCTTGTAGGACCTGAAACAAAGGTTGTAAGATTGGGGTAAGACACTTCTTAGTAAGGTGGAAGATATTATAACAGCATGTAACTACATAAGTTTATTCCAGTTAAAAATAGTTGTACGATATTACATACACAGTACAATACTATTAGAGATATATAAACATAAAATGATATCATTACAAGCAAGAGTCCCCGAGGTTAGGATAGGGTACAGGCCCATGCATTGTACAATTCCCTCCACACGGCACTCAACCCTGTGACTTTGCCCATTTAAGTTTTTAAATCATGTATATGAAAATTTAAGACAACGACCAGCTTTGAAACTTTTAGAAATATGCCTAATTACCCAATGGCACGGGTTGTGCACTGATAACCCTGATAAAGCCCTATTCGTTTAGGCACTGTCAAGCATCACGTATATAATCCGACTGCCCCACCTGGTCTATAATTTCACCAGTGGCCCTATACACTCTTGCAAGCCGACTATCTCGATACCCACACTGATTCACATGTGTGGTTGCACTGTACCTCAGTTAACAACAAAACCGCGCCTCTAGCTATTTAAAGCCTCAGATAATCTGGAGTATCTTCCAACTCCTTCGGAGTGTCTTTCAACTCCTTTAGTAACAAGTTGTGGTCTCAATCAATCATATATATAATTTACAATAAAACATAACAACCTGTGCAGTTCTAGTATTTTCACAACCCTAATCATGCAATCTTTCATGCATTTTTCTTTTTTGTTAGTCAGTGGTGTTAACCGGCACAAATGCTCTCAATTCAACCTTCTTTTACATTTTAAAGCTCGGTGATTAAATGGCACCTGTTTTCCACATTTTTAGATAACATAATGGAATTTTAGTTTTCACTGTTTATTCACAAATATAACAGTTCAACATGTTCTAGTTCATATCACATGTCACGTTCGTTTCGTCAAAAACCGCATTAATTAGTGTATAATTCGAAAAAATACCATTTGGGCCACAAACATGGGTATCAAGCAGTTCCTACCTTAGTTTTAAAGCAGTTAAAGTAGTTTTAGAAAATTTGGAGTTCATATGCCAAAACCCCTATTTTTGCCAAAAATTGTAAAACCATAAAATCGTAAGAAACAACATTTATACCCAGTAAAATTTTGCAGATAAGCAGTCAAAATGTGTAGTAAGACATAAGCTATCTTTCTTGCAGTTCAGTTTTCTAAAAATATTGATGTAAATGAATCCCCTTACCTTAATCCCGAAAATAGAAATACGAACGGATCGGTCCAAAATAACGACCCAGGATCCCTAAAACCTAAAAACAGAAGAACACTACTTCACTATGATAAAGACTACTACTTATATACCGAATTAGAAACATAATCAGATCCTTACCTCAATTTTAGGGAAAAACCTGAAAATCCTCAGATTGAAAATCTAATCCGCTATAACTGTAGAGATTCTCCTCCTAATCCACGTAGTGATGTCGAATTGTTGATTCCGGCAACAGACAGCACAAAATCTGAGAGAGAGAGAGAGAGTGTTGGTCCATGTTCTAGAGAGAGAGAGAGAAAAAAAATGGAATAACTTAGTAAAGAAGAAAATGATATTCTATTTATAACTAGGTTGACTCGGCAAACCTTGTCGATGAGTCAGAGTTCTCGTTGACGAGATGAAGAAGGTCGCTCGTGGTTGAGTAAGTGACCTCGTCGACGAGCCTAAGATTTCAAAATCTCTGAAAATCCCTCGATATCTCCTCGTTGATGGGTCTTTGTGTCTCGTTTCCGAGCAACAGAAGAGACTTCGTCAATGAGAAATGGAGCCTCATCGACGAGCTCTACTGTTTTATCCTTTTTAATTTGCCTTCTTTTTTCTTTATTTATTTTCCAGATTCGGGTCCCTACAGCATCAACCTCAACAAAGGCCACTATCCTTGGGTGACGTTGTTATGAATATTAAGAATTTAACTAAATTGATGGATTCATCCTCTTAATATTTTTTAGAAAATAAGCAGGTTTTGAGATAAATGATTAGTGAAAATTTGGTAAAGTCAACAAATGTTAACTGGGGCTCCTTCAATGTCTTGATATGCCCCTTTAATCCCCTTTTATTTTATTTATTTATTTTTTATTCATTGGGTGGGGAGGGGTGGAATTAGTAATTTTTTGTAATATTAATATTTTAATCAAAGTAAAAATAAAGCATGCAACTATATGAATAGACAAACCCCAAGCATGACAAAGACATTCAATCGTCTCACAAAACATGAATCAAGCATCATAAATTATAAAACACAAATTACGTTTCAATGATTTAAACTATTTATAGATCATGACTCAAAGCTTAAGCCTATGTAAAACGTCTTTGTTGAACATGCCACAAAATATCATTATAAAATAATCTAGAACACAAAAAAAAAAATCTAAAGAGAAGAAACCCAAAAAGATGTTTGGGTTGTAGATTTGGACCTAGGACGAAAACCGAAGTCATCTACCTATACTCATTTTGAATGAGAGAAACTGATACATATAATTCAGAGTCCCCCTAGGAAATATGAAGAGGATGACCATAATACTAAACATGCACACACACGACCAAACAAATATGTATCAATCATGGATTCAAATTTTCAACTATGATTTTTTGAATTCCTAATAAATATAAAAAATTAATTCAAGAACTAATAGGTGGGAAATTTTGACTTGTATCCAAAACATGTGCATAAGTAGACAATGCATAAAGCCACTTAAGCCTTAGCACACTTACTACATGCAATGTTTCCATTCTCATCAAAATCCTGTTTTATGGTAGTACCAAGCACTAACTTTGAGGGGCTCCTTAGGTTAGAAACATTCCTAGGCATGTCCAAGGTGTATTTCATCTCTCCAAGGCAATGGAGGTCTGTGAACCCAACTTTTATATATAAGACTTGGGATTAATTGGTTCAAAGCCATCCGATAAGTGCCTTATATCCACGACAAAGAAAGAAAGGTAAATTAAGAGTGAGATGATAAAGTTTCTCGCGTCGCTTTAAAAATTAAAGGTCCTAAAACCATATTTTTGTGTCAACAATAGACACATCGATTGATCAATTGGAATCTCAATTTGAGTAGTCTCATGACCCTCATATTATAGGAAAACCGAATGAAGGTCCTTTGTTTATTGGCAAACAAAAAAAAAAAAGAAAAGGACAAAAAACTATCACACCCTAGAAACCAACTAAAAAAAATGGAAAGGAAGGAGCATCCTAAAAGAACACTCTTATTCCCTTTTATTGTTGTATGATTGGATCATTTATAATCCTAATCTCAAAATTCTATTTCAAAACGAATCTTCCTCTTAATTGCACGTTTGAAAATGACCCAAGTATATTATTTCAATATGTTATGTTTGCGAGCGTGAATTTTATACCTTAAATTTGGATTTGAGTGGATTTAGACAAATTTTAATACACTTTTATATTACATCTTATCCAAATCCAATACAACTTCAAATTCAAAACCTCTCTAAACATAAGAGTAATGAAAAGAAAAAACAAATGACATTCATGCAAATGGATATTTATGCTTTTCTTGTTCCCCATCTTTAATATAACCTCTTCTTTGCAAGGTTAATTAACCATTACTTTTCATAATATTTTTATTTTTTCAATTTTATGAACTAAAATGGCTATCAACACCAATAGTTCAAGAACTCATTAAATCATCATTCAACATTTTGTTTCATTGAAAAAAAATGTCATCATTGGAAAAAAGTTTAATTTATAAATATAATAATAAAAAATTTATACTTTTGACAATGACTTTTGATTCATTCATCTCATAAACTTTTGCAAATTGATATTTTAAGTATAATTTTGTTGAAGTATGTAGCTCATATCGAGTGGAATACATGTACAGAGAAAACAGGCTAAGGAAAAATAAGGACATTGGTCTGAAAAGAAAATCGTCGATAGTCTGCATGGTAGATCGACGGTTTCTTCTAGGAGCAGTTTCTTCCAGTAGCCAATTAGGAAGAAAATTGTACATAGTTTGATGTAGATACATCGATGGTTTCTTCTAGTGAAAGAAAAATGTCAGTGGTTTTGTTCAGCATTGTTTTTGAAATTTGAACTAGGAAGATCAATAGGCTAGGAATACAGAGGCAAATGCTCCGCAGATTGATAAAGGGGTATTTAAGGGATTCCCTAATACCTTTGTACGTCTGGGGGTTAGTATAAATACAATTTTGTAACCTTAGTTTTGATAGATAGTGAATTTTGCTGCTTGCTCCCGTGGACGTAGGCATTCTGCCGAATCACGTTATATCCTTGTGTTGTATTTATTACTTTCGTTATCTATGTGTGTTTCTGTATTGTTCATCATAATTGATTGCACTGGACAATCATTATTTTCTGCAACAACAATTGGTATCAGAGTTATACGTTACGATGGTTGGGATTTCTTCTGCGAAGTTCGACATGGTCAAGTTCGACGAAACTAGAAATTTCGAATTATGGCAGAGGAGGGTCAAGAATCTGTTAGTGCAACAGGGCACGGTGAAGGCGTTATACGGAAAGCATCCAGAAGGTATAGACGACATAAGTTAGAAGGAACTGGAAGCAAAGGCTATGACAACTATCAGGCTTTGTTTGGCTAATGACGTTGTCGCAACGTCCCGTGAGAGCGTGTGCCCCGGGCAGCGAAATTAAAATCATTTTAATATTTTCATAGAAAAACATGGAATGTCGGAGTCGCCACTAACCTTTAGTGCGGTTAGAACACATGATTACTACCCCGCTAGGTGAGATCGGTCTACATTACCAGAGTTGGGGGGGGATTGGAATTCGAGCGGGAGTTCGGTTACGCGAGGGGAAGGTACTAGCACCCCCTACGCTCCCGTTCTTACGAACGGTACCTAATTAATTTGAAATTATCCCTAAATTAATCTAATAAGCCTTTAAATTACTCCTTTTTATGACTTTATAATTACACGTGTAAACATACTATAAATACATAAATATGATATAATATATGCATATATTCCCCATTAGTAGGGTACGTGGTGCCCGCAGGCTCATACCCCCCCTGCAATGAAAATCATAGGGATAAAAAAAAAAAAAAATCCTTCTAAAATGTGCTCCAATTTTAAACGTTGTAAGTAAAATATTTATAGGAAAATAAAATAATAGGATGGGAGGTTTAATAATGATATAATAATGTTTAAACATAATAAATAAATAAATAAAATAGTAATAAAACTAGGAGTATTAGGATACCACAAATTTTTTTTTTAACAGGTACTAATCAAAATATATAAATAGAAGCTAAAATATCTAACATACCAATAAAGTTAGAATATAAACATATAATATAGACTAAGATAATGAGCATATCATAATATTAAGATATACATATACGTTATAAACAAAAATACGTTAACATACCATTTAATACCACAGATTATGATATATAATAATAAATATCACAAATTAATTCTAATACATTAAATAGATAAGATTACGAAATAATACTATATATACTAAAATCATCCATATAATAGCATGATACCAAAACACCAAATATACTATATACTTAAAGTAAATTAAACTTACCATAATAAATAATACCTTAATATTAACATACTTAAAGTAGTCAAATAATAATAAATTATGGTATGAACTACAATATGCTATATTAAAGTACCTAACCATACTTAATTGTGATGCCATGTGTTACTTAAAAGTCCTAAACTTATTAAATACCTAGTATTAATAACATCTAGAATATTAAAACAACAATAAAACTATAGTTCAGCAAATATCACATATACTATGCAACTAGTTACTAAAATTTTAGACATGCCAAAATTTAACATACTAATAATATACTAAAGCTTAACATACAATATTAAGTATGAATAGAATTTATGCTTACACACAGATGAAACAACACATTGACAACCCAACCCTAAGAATACCATTACCGCATTAACACGACACATGTATAGATTTTACCAATATAAATACCATCATGATAAAATCTTACAAATAAACCCATACCGCATAAATACAACGAATAACGGAACACACCCTAAAAAACATATTAAACAATTAGATTGTATGCCCTATCAATATAACCCTACCATGCGGAAATATTAACATTTCAATGTAAATACAACCCATAGCTCTAGTGCTAGATATACAACTGAATACATTATACTTGAATTCACACAAATAAATATTACCACATTAGATACAAGGCATAGAATACTTCCCAATGCAATAAAGGAAACCATACAACAATGCGGAACAAATCATTAATATTTACAATAATTACCACAAGAAAAAAAAAGCCAAACAAATATCACTGCAATAAAATGAAACCGTAAAACACAAATAAAATTTTAACGCATATACAATAAAAAAGGACCAGATGCCGAATATACCTAAATACTACAATAAATATATATATAATAACATACAAGGAAGTATTAAACTTTAAAACATTAAACAAATCAGAATAAGAAAAGAAGACAGAAAAATAAATAGTAACTAATAAATAAATAAATGAAAAACAAAAAGAAAAAAAATATATATAGATAAAGTAAAACACCATACACGTGCAAGTGTGTCTGTGTGAAGCATGTATGTTGTGTTGCCCGGACTGTGTTATGGCAGGGATGAAGGGTTACCTGGTGTGATGGCCGAAACTGTGTTGAGCTTGCTGAACGAAGGTGG
Source organism: Malania oleifera (assembly GCF_029873635.1). Lineage (NCBI taxonomy): Eukaryota > Viridiplantae > Streptophyta > Magnoliopsida > Santalales > Ximeniaceae > Malania > Malania oleifera. Next base: position 116,401,129 of record NC_080420.1, read on the forward strand.
GCTGGAAGGCTCTGGTTGGGGAGAGTGCTGGGGTGCAGCGCGGGGAGGTTTCGCGCCGGAACTCGCGGTTGGAGGGAGTGAAGGTGGTTCCTCCGCAGACGATAGATTCGATGTTGCCGAGTCGGAGCCTGGAAGAGGGTTGCCCGCCCCATGACGGCGGCAGCGGCGCTGAAGCAGCAGAAGATTGCTGGCGGACCGGCGTTGCCTAGTCTGGGCGGAGGACGGTTGCCGGTGGACAGCCGGGACTCGAGAGGTGCTAGTGAGGGCCGGCCGTGGCACTGAGGCAGGTGGAAGATTGCGGAGAACCTCGTTGGTTCGCTGTGCGGAGGGCGGCGCGGTTGCAGCATGGCAGCCAAATGGAGGTGATGGCTTGATGGTTGCTGCGTTTGGCTATGCAACCTATTGGCAGTGAGGGGGTAAGAGAGTAGGGGGAAGTAGAGGATGTGGGGGGCTGGTTTCGCGAGAGCGAAGAAAGGAGAGAATATTTTTTATTTTTTATTTTTGGCTCGGCCGTGTGCGCTGTGGCTGCCCCCCAATTGGCTGTGAGCTGTGCCCTCTTCTTATAACAAAAAAAAATTTGAAAAACAAACCCAAAAAAAAAATTCCTTTTTCAGTTTGGTATTTTCTTTTTGATAAAAATTAATGATATTAATATATTGGTTATAAGGAAATAATAAAATAATAATATTTAATAATAATAATAAGTATGCAAAATAATAATAATAGCAAATAGTAATAACAAAAATACAAAATAACAATGAATAGTATAAAAAAATAATAATGATAGCAAAATAATAATTTAGGTAATAACAATAACTAAATAATATAAATATAATAATAATGATAGTAAAAAATAATAGTAAATACTAAAAATGTTAAACATAAAATAACAAAAATAAATAATGATAATAATAATAATAATATAACAGGAGAAATAAATAATCAGTAATAATAATAATGATAATAAAGGTAAACATACTAATAAGGAATAATAAATAATCATATAATAATAGTAATAATATTATTCCTAAAGATAAAAGTACTAATAATAATAATAATAATAATAATACAAATAATAATAATAATAATTAAATAAATATTAAGAATAATGAAATAATAATAATAAATAATAAGCAATTGATAGTAATAACTAATAATTGATACATGAAATAATAAAAATCCTACTAATAATAATAAAATAATAATAATAATAATAATAATAATAGTAATAAATATATTGGGCCAGGGTAAAAATGGGGTGTCTACAGACGTGATGCATCATGTCATGGATGAGGAATCACTAGCGACAGTTTGACTAAAACTGGAAAGTTAGTATATGTCCAAATCCTTAACGAACAAGCTTTATCTTAAACAGAAACCGTATGTTCTTAAGATGTAAGAGGATTCAAATCTGAACCAACACATTAACATTTTCAATCAGATCATCAGTGATTTGAAGCGAGTTGATGTGAAGTTTGAAGATGAAAACAAGGCATTGATGTTACTAAATTCCCTACTTGCATCTCTTATATATGAAAATTTGGTTACAACTATGATGTAGGGAAAAGAAACTCTCGAATTGGAGGAGATCACAAGTGCTTTTTTAGGTTTTCATTAGAGGAAGAAAGCTAGTAATGATAATTTACAAGGTGAAGGGTTTGTAGTGAGGGGTAACCAGGAACGTGGAAGAAACAAGTTTCAAAGTAGACCGAGGAACAATAACTCTCGGTCCAATTCCAAGAAGAGAAATGACATATAGTGTTTTAAGTGTAGGAAAAAAGGGCACATAAAATAAAATTATCTAGAGAGAAAAAAGGGGAATACCGAGAATAAAGAGAGTCCATTAAATTCTGCGATCGTAGTGGAAGAAGAAGGCTCAGAGAATGGCGACAAATATATGTTTTCTATTTCATCCAGTTCTAAACATCTTATAAATTCCGGGATTCTAGATTAGGCATGCTCCTATCACATGACACGCAATAAAGATTGGTTCAACATGTATGGGTTAGTAAATTCTGGTTCTGCTCTGATGGGTAACGATGCATCATGCAAAGTTGTTGGAATAGGGATTATCATAATTAAAATGTTTGATGATGTTGTTAGAGCATTGTGTGATGTTAGGCATATATCGGTTTTAAGGAAGAATCTGATTTCATTAGGCACTTTAAATTGTAATGGGTTTAATTACAAGTTTGCAAGTAGAGTAATGAAGGTGAGTAAGAGTGTCTTAATAATGACGAAGGGGCATAAATTAGCAAAAAATATCTATACACTGCTAGGTACCATAGTTGTAGGTGGAGCTGCAGTTGTAGAGTTTGAGTCAGAAAGTACAGTGTTGTGGCATAAGCGATTGGGTTATATAGGTGAGCATGGGATGATGGAACTTCACAAGAGAAATCTTTTGAACAGTGTTAAAACATGCAAACTGAATTTCAGCAAGTATTGTCTTTGTAGGAAACAAAATATGGTGCAATTCAAGACAGCCACACACATGGCAAAGGGAATTCTAACCTATGTTCGTACAGATGTTTGGGGGCTAGTAAGGGTAGCATCACAGGGAGGACATACATATTTCATGAGTTTTATCGATGATTACTCATGAAAGGTTTGGTTGTACTTCATACGACACAAGTGAGAAACATTTGCCAAGTTCAAGTTATGGAAAGTTGAAGTGGAAAACCAGATAGGGAGGAAAATTAAATACCTCAACTCCGACAATGGTGTTGAGTGTACAAATTCAAAGTTCATGGAGTTGTGCAATCAACATGGGATTAAGAGACACTTCACAATACATAAGACAACACAACATAATGGTGTAACAGAAAGGATGAACAAATTAATGGCCGAAAGATTTTGGTGTCTCTGATTGAATACAAGGCTTGCAAAGAATTTTTGGGCAGAAGCAGTGAGTATGACATGTTTCTTGATCAACATGTCACCAAGGGCAGCACTAGATGGGAAAGTAGCAGAAGAAGTGTTGACAAGCAGCGCGGTAGACTACTCCGGTTTGAGAGTGTTTGGATGTCCAGCCTATGTGCATGTTTCTAGTAAGGAGAGAATGAAGCTTGATGCGAAGTTTAGACAGTGTATCTTTTAGGGGTATCAAAAAGGGGTGAAAGGTTTCAAACTCTGGGATCTAAAGGCAAATAAGATGGTGATTAGTAAAGAAGTGGTTTTTGATAAGAAAGTCATGTTGCAACATACTCAAGATGAAGAGAAACACGTGCCAAAAAATTGTAATAGCAATGAGCATGTGATGTAGGTGGAGCTAGAGACTCAAAGTAGAGATGACAATGTTCATAACACATGGAGTTCTAGCTCATGAAACCAGCAGCATTACAATATAGCTATAGATAGGCCTAAATGCACTGTCAGGCCCACCCATAGGAATGGTTTTGATGATCTAGTTTCTTATGCACTCTTTACTAGTAGCAAGGATCATAATACTTTTCAAGAGGTGGTGCACGGCCAAGAGTAAAGTAGATGGATGGGTGGTATGGTGGAGGAGATGGAGTCTTTGCAAAAGAACCAAATGTGGTATTTGATGGAGCTTCCAAAAGGGATGAGAGCGATAGGATGCATATGGGTATATAAGAAGAAAGAAGTAGTATCAGGAAAAAAAAAAAAAAGGTGGAAAATTCAAGGCTTGTCTAGTAGCAAAGGGTTACTCATAGAGGAAAGGGGTTGATTATTATGAGATCTTCTCCCATGTGGCCAAACACACTTCCATTAGGGCAGTGTTGGGTCTGGTAGCACATTTTGATATGCATTTGGAGCAAATGGATGTAAAGACAACGTTTCTCTATGGTGATTTGGAGGAGCTAATTTACATAGTACAACCAGGAGAGTTTAGTCAGCTTGGACAGGAACAGTTGGTTTGTAAATTATGGAAATCACTTTATGAGTAGTCTTTGAGGCAGTGGTACAAGCGATTTGACTCCTACATGATCCGAATTAGCTGCAGGAGATGTGAGTATGATTGTCGTGTTTATGTGAAAAGTCTGAATGATGGTTCACTTATTTTTTTTGTTGCTTTATATAGATGACATGTTGATTGTTTCAAAGAGTATGTCTGATGTAAACAATTTGAAAACCTTGTTTAGCAAAGAATTTAACATATAAGATTTGGGTGCAGTCAAGAAGATTCTTGAGATGGAGATTCAAAGGGACAGAGCTTCAAGAAGATTGTGGTATCTCAGCATAGCTATGTTGAGAGGGTGTTAGAGAGGCTCGACATGGATAATACAAAATCAGTGAGTACACTATTTGTGAATCATTTTAGATTGTTTACCGTCCAGTGCCCAAAGATAGATGATGAAGTTCAAGTCATGTCAAAGGTTCCATATGCTAGTGCAGTGGGGTGCTTGATGTATGTTATTGCAGTAATCCGGATAATTATGGGAATTAAATAATAAAGAAAATAGAGGGAAAAATAATTTTAAAGGGGGACGTAGCAGGGCCTCACCGACGAATGCGGACTTCTTGGTCTCGTTGACGTGGATGCATGTCTCGTCGACTAGAGCTTGAAACTCTTTGATGAGGGTTTGGTGCTTGTCAATGAACTTCCTTCTTGAACTCGTCAATAAGGTGACGTGGCTCGTCGATGAGGCCACGTGGCAAAAGGTCTATAAGTAGTAGAAAATCGGGATTCAGCGAGAGAACATTATTTTTCCTCATTCCTCTCTCTCTCTCTCCTACTCAGTTCCTCTCACTTCTCTCTACATTTCTCGCCCCGTTTCTCCCCACTTTGACTATTAGAAGCTGCCACATTGATCCTGGAGAGATTTTTTACAAGTCAATCGGAACAGATTATTGGTTTGGCCAACTTGGGCACCATCCCAGAATCAGGGTAAGTAGATTATTTGGGTATTTTCAGTTTTATTAGGCTTATTTGAGTTTAAATTTTGAGTAATATGAGAATATACTAGAGTTTGATGAAATAAATTAGGATATTATATTTTCAGGACTAGAGTATTTTTGGGACCCTGCAGACATGGGTTGGTGACCCCAGTGAATATTTTTAGGAGCCTAGGTAAATTATAATTTAGAAAATTATGAGTATGTAGGTTCAGAGAAATATAGTTTATTTATTGGAAATATGTATATATATGTATTATTTCAGGATTTTGGGGATAATACGTCGTGAGCGTGAGGATAAAGTTGGAGGTGAGCCTCCCAGCCAGTTAGGTAAGGGAAATATGCTATGCTAGTAAATTCATAAATATTTTTAGTAAATTATAGTATTTGTTTATTAAGGTACATGGTATAAATTATGCAGTTTTACAGATTTCAGAACATGAGTTTTATTAATTGTGTGCTCTGAGTGGATATTTGTTTAGTACATAATTTGTATAGTTTTTCAGAATATCATGATTTACAGTGTATATATAAACAGATATTTATGAGACAGATATTTTACAAATATTATACAGGTAAGTATTTTATAGTATTTGCAGAATGTCATGCTTTCCAAAACCATAACACTCAAACATTACAGATTATTCAGTTAGATATTACAGTCAGATATTATAGTTATTTTAGTCAAATATTGTAGTATTTTCAGATCATATTTATAGTGTTATGGTTATTTTAGAATCATGATGAAAATAATAGGATATTTATAGAAATAGTATATACAATATCGACCCTGATGAATCAAGTTATGTTCAGTTAGTAGAGCACCGTACCGTAACTAGTATAGATCAGAGTGCAACCACACATCTTAGATAGTATGTGGATGGTTTCCATCAACCGTGCCTGGAGGGATTGCAGACTCCATGGAAGACCGGGTTGAGGTGGCCGGTTTGACGAGGTAGTTACCAGTTCTGGACCTAGAAGAGGTTGCAGTTTGGTCGGACTGAGGATTAGTACAGTACAGTTGACTTACCTGGTAGACCAACCAGGATCAAGTCCTGCCTACGGGTCGCACAACCCTGTCATGAGGGGTTAAATCATGACGTACAGTTTTCCAGGATAAACATCTCAGTTATGTGTATGTATACAGATTTATAGAATATCAGCAGATATAGTATGATACTAGAAGTATGAAAAGTAGAAAACTCAAATATTACGGTTATACTTTAAATTATGATAAATGCAAGTTATACTGTATATTGATTTACTAGCTTTTACAGTTTCAGATATTATTAATATAATATTTATGAAACTCAGTCACCACACACTAATAATAGCATATTTCTTCTTACTGAGTATTGTCTCATCCCAGTGGTTTATCATTTTTCAGGTGATCCAGTTAGGCGAGCAGATTAGGCTCGCTATAAGAACCTGACCTGTGAGATATGGAATAAATAAATAAATAAAGGGTAAAACAGTGATTTGAATAGGCTTCGTCGAGGCCCTTCTATTGTTCGGCAACAAAATGCAGAGGTTCGGCGATGAGGAGAAGCCGAACGATTTTCTTGAAATCTCAGGCTCATTGACGAGGCCACCATGACGTCGACGAATTTCCTTCGCTAGCTCATCGACGATGACGCCACCTCGTTGACGAGGTTGGCCGGGTCAAAGGCTCTATAAATATCTATTTCCTTTACTTCTTGGCTAAGTTATCAAAATTTTCTCTCTCTTTCTCTCTCTCTCTCTCTCTCTCTCTAGAACTTGAAGCTCCACTCTCTCTCCCTAGATTTCTTCACCGTTTATCATTAAAATCTACGATTCGATGTTACTACAAGGATAAGGGAGAGAATCTCTACGTGTTTTGTAGAACAGATCTTCGTTTTGAGATCTTTGGGTTTTGACCAAAAAATCGAGGTAAGGCTTGATTTTCATTTCCGTTTCAGTAGATCTGTAGAGAGTAAGATTGTACGTAATTATCGTACTGTGATTTATAGGTTTTGGGAACTCAGTTCGCTATTTAGGAACCGTAGAATTCGTGTTTGGATTATCGAGAAAAGGTAAGGGGATTCTGTTTATATCGGTTATTTTTGAAATCGGATTCAGTAGAACTATAATTCACGATCTTGTGTATGTTTTGGCTAGTTATTTGGGGAAATCTAACGGGTAAAAATTACAGGGTTTTCACGTTACAGTTTTGGGGAAAAAGGGGGCATCTGGTTTCGTTGGAAAACCGTGGATATATTGTTGAGTATATTGTGTTACGGAGATGGTCGTGCATTGACTTGTTTTAAACTGTATTCTGAAAATTATGATTTTGTGATTAGTAAATAAGTATGGAATGAACTGTTATATGAATATACATTGAGTTGTGATATGCTGAACCGAATTGTTCCAAGTTGTGAAAGAGTATTCGACTCTATATCCGAGGGTGTGAAATACCACCTGCTAGTGGTAAGAGTGTTCGACTCTATATCCGATGGCGTGAAATATCGCCTCTTACCGGCTGATCATTGAAGGATGTGGATCCACCAGATGTACCGGTACGATGCCATGAGAGCCTGGGGCTACGCCATGTGCCGGGGATGCCGTGTAATACGGACCAGCTTCGTGCCGAAGAGTGTGACGACACTAGGTTCATTGATCATGTGTGTATTGAGAACTATACTGGAACTGTATTGTGGAAATACTGGAACTGAATTGTGTTATGTTTTATGTCATGATAACACTCATCTGTCATACACCCAGATAACCTGAATCTACCTTACTAAGATGTGTCTCACCCCTATCATACGTATATGTTTTCAGGTCCTTCGAGTAACTGAAACTAGCGTCCTAGTGTTGGGAGTGTGGTGGTCGGTTTACTGCGTAGAGTATTTGTGTAAGTACTTGGACTGTAACAGGGTTGTCATTTGGGGTATTGCTGGCACCCTGGGTTATGTTTTGTAATATGGAGCTTAGACTCTGTTTGTATAGACTCTGGTATGGTACAATGTATGTATGGAATGAACTTTTTTGTTGCGTATATATCATGTATGTGAATGTGTATAGGGTGTACAGAAACCCCACGGGGTCAGACCCTCATTCATTATAGTATCATGTGCGTTTTGTATGATACAGGGACATGTTAGGTTACTACATCACACTTAGGGGCCCATTGCTAGGTTCAGGGGGTGACACTCGTAGATAGAGAGATCTTTTGTACTGCCCTATTTAAAAGGTAAGTGTATTCAGGGGATTATATTTTTTAGTAGATGGTACTGGGGTGACGTGTAAGTATGTATGTATGGTTTGGAAACACTGAATTCTGGTATTGTAAATATGGATGTACGACTTTACGTTTTTCGCTGCATAGGTGTGTCAATTTATGTACAGGGATACCTTAGTGCTCATTTGGGCCCTGAGATGTTATAGCAGGTATTACTAGGGTATTAGAGTAAATAAAAAAAAATGAAATGATGTAATTTTTGGGTCGTTCCAGTTATGGTGTAACGACCTGATTTTACAAGCATTTTTTTTTTTCATAAATTATACACTAACTGTAAAGTTTCACTGCTCTAATACCTTCTAATATAAACCAAACCATCATCACGGACCAGATAGGGACCGTGGAATCATAACACAATAAACTACCTAAGCAGTGAGAAGCAGAATACATACAACCATAATAATATATACAATACCAGAGTGTCATAATATTTCCCAAAATATGTATACACAACCATTCCCAAAATACCCCATCTGGACCTAGGGACTACTCAAAACTGACTTCCCAAAATGCTCACCCTACAGATAAGGCAGTACTGTAGTCCCCTCTATTTGTGAGTCTGATCTGCTCGCCTATCTGGATCACCTGAAAAATGTTAAATCACTGGGATGAGACAATACGCTCGGTAAGACGAAATATGCTATTGCTAGTGTGTGGTAGGAGAGTTTACATATTTGTAAAATTTTATTTAGAAATACCATAAATAACTGAGTTTGAGAAAAACACGTATAGATAATGTACAGTATAGCTTATACCTATGTTACTTAACATAAACTGTTTTTCTAAATTTTCTATTCATCATACTTCTAATATTCATAGGTACTTCTACAGTTTCTATAAAACTAGATATACATATAATAACTGAGAAAATTTCCCTGAATGGATAACTTAAAGTCATGATTTAACCCCTCATGACAGGGTTGTGAGGCCCGAATGTGGGACCTATCCTGGTTGGCCAACTCCAAAAGTCAGATTGGCCTCCTCAACCCTAACTGATGGGGAGCCTGTCCACAACGTAGGCACGATCGACTATTGATATCAACATACTATCTGAGTTATGTGGTTGCACTATGAATCTAAAAATAGTTACGGTACTGTGCTCTGCTGTCTGAATCTGAACCATCAGGGTTTGATATTATATATGTAACTGTTATTTCTATATTACTGTTTTACCATGATTTAGAAATAACCATAACCCTGTGAAACTGATATGAAAATCTGAATAACTGACTGAATATTTAGTTTATGTATAACTGAATAACTGTCTAAATATCTGAGTATTTAGGTGTTATGATTCTGAAATCATAGTGTTCTGAAATTGCTGAAAATATATATTTCTGTACATATACGGTAAATCATGTTTCTAAATATACTGTATAATTTCTATCTGTATATGTAAACTGAAAATTCATCATTCTATAATACATATATATATCCTATGATATTTTCTGCTAGTATACTGTAAAACATGGTATTTGTAACTGCATAAATACTGTGCTAATTTGCTATAAGCTCATACCACACAATTTAAATAAATAAACTCACATGCTCTAAAATCTGTATTTTCTGCTATACAGATATTTTATAATCTAAATAATAATAATACTGTATAATTTCTATCTGTATATGTAAACTGAAAATTCATCATTCTATAATACATATATATATCCTATGATATTTTCTACTAGTATACTGTAAAACATGGTATTTGTAACTGCGTAAATACTGTGCTAATTTGCTATAAGCTCATACCACACAATTTAAATAAATAAACTCACATGCTCTAAAATCTGTATTTTCTACTATATAGATATTTTATAATCTGAATAATAATAATATGGTAAAATATGTAATTTTTGCTGATAATTATACTAAAATTCTTAGCATAGCATATTTCCCTTACCTGACTATCTGAACACTAGCTGCTATTTACAGTCTCACACATGTGACAATTATAATTTCAATATCCCGAGAAATACACATATAATTCCCTAATCAAACAACTGAATTCTCCTAAAAATTACCGAATACTATTTCCCCAAATCCACATATACACAATTCCTAAACTATAATCCATATATCATTTTACCTAGGTTCCTGAAATACCAACCACTGGGGTCCTCAACCCTTGTTTGTAGGGTCACAAAACATCCTATTCTTGAAAATATAATACATTGATTTTACTTCACAAAACCCCAGTATATTCACATATAATACAAAATATGACGTCAAATGAACTGGGTAATACTGAAAATACTTAAATAATCCACTCACCCTAGTTTTGGGATGGTTCCCAAACTTCTCAAATCAACATTTCGCTCCGGTTATGTTGTAGAGAATCTCCCCAGGATCACTGTGGTAGCTTTTGATCGTCGAACTAAGGAGAGACGGAGCTGGATTTCTAAAGAGAAGTTAGAGGAACCGTGTAGAGAGAGAGAGAGAGAGAGAGAGAGAGAGAGAGAGAGAGAGAGAGGGAGAGAGAGAGATAGAATTGTAAAAATGATTTTATTTCATCAAAATCCGCTCTAGAGCTATATATAAAATGCTATCCACGCTGTCTCATCGATGAGTCACGTCACCCCGTCGACGAGTCCAAGAGGTAGTCTTATCGACGAACTACTCCTCATTAACAAGATTTAGGCCCTGAAAATGACCCTCTCAGTAATTTCTCGTTGATGAGACGAATGTCCCCATTAACGAACCCAACAACGATGCTCGTCGACAAATGCCTTGTGTTCGTCAACGAGTGTAACACCCCGAACCCTTAATCTCGGGTCCAGCGCGTTATACCTGATAAAATCTTTGATAATCCATAATCCATAATCCATAATATATGCAGCGGAAAACATAACCATAATCTCCATATAACATAATACCAGAATTTACTAATTCTAACTACCAACCATAATAAATTAATCATCCACCAGTATTCAAATATATACATGTCTCCAAAACATTATCCATTAATACCAGTATGTTTCACAACTATCCTTTCATAACTGAGTTAAAATATAAAGATATAAAACTTAAAATATACATATCAGAATTAACATAAAAATATACCATTTTTCTTATATCTTCCAAAAATGTTATAAAATCTCAAGCTCTCAAAGCTCGATCCTGAGAAATCCTGGAAAGAAATAAATTCATATTCGGGTGAGACACTTCTTAGTAAGGGAAGAAACAAAATATTAAATTCAGCGTGTGACCATAATGAGATTATACATATCATTTTATAATATTTGCAAATCACTAACATAATTTCCTGAAACCATTTTCTGATCCTAAACAAACACATGCAAATGTTTAACCCACGAGATTACCTGAGGATAGGGGTGATTACCCGCCCATACAAGTAGCACCCCTCTGCTCTAATATTAAAGCAACCCAAAGGTCGCGGCTAAAGCATACCAGGGCACTCACCTTACTCAGTAAGCCCTCAAGTGATAAATTGATCTCGTACTCACACCGTTCAACAATAGCTTACCAGTAAAGGCCCTAAGGATAGGGAAATCTACCCGCCCATACAAGTAGGTTTCCTCTGCCCTAGTACCTTATGCGGCTACTGCCACATCTGTAGCTACTAGTGCACTCGTCTTACTCAGCAAGCCCTCGGGCGAAAGGTACGCCTCGCCCAATCATAACATATTCTACGTACATACATACTTATAATATCATAATACATCGTTCTTTCTATCATTATTCAATCATACACATCTGTTCATATTCATGACTTAACATTGCATTACATTTCACTTTAAGTGACTCTTTCCCATTTTACATTGTTTACATTTCACATTTCATTTCCATTCCATTCATTTCCCTTTTCATTTCATACTCATTTATATTTTAATTAATAAATACTCGACATCTTTCCAGCCGTGGTTGGTTAGCTTCGGCATCCTTTTAGCAGTGGTCGGCATCTTTTCAACCGTGATTGGTTTGCTTCGGCATCCTTTTAGCCATGGTCGGCATCTTTTCAGCCGCAATTGGTTAGCTTCGGCATCCTTTTAGCCGTGGTCGGCATCTTTTCAGCCGTGGTTGTTTCCATGATTGTATTAACACTCACATGCAGCATATTTCATATATCATTTTCACGCTCATTTCATTTTCTGTATATCTTGCATCTCGTATATATAACATAATTCCACACAAAATTCTATTTTACTTATGTCACACAATTTAGTAATAAAACTCATACACTGCCTGTAAAATAAACCAACCAATATTTAATGTTTATATACTAAAAATACCCTTTATTTCTTACATAAATACTCTAAAAATATGTTTCCACTTTCATCAGTTCATTTTCACATATACATATATAATAAACAGCCCTAAACTCGAAAAAAATATAATTTAAACAGTTGGCATTTTACCCATACTAAAACATATACACGTACATATAACACAATTTATTTTTTCATTAAATTCATAAAAATTCTAATTTAATATATATTTTTTCTCTTACCCGATTTCTTGAACTACGCCAACAGGGACTTCGAAAAATACCTGCGGCGCTCACCCGAACCCTAAATAAAAAATTTCTAACTCCAATAAATTATTCCTGAATAAAATATTATTTAAATATTTTTTAGGGCCATAATTCCTGAATAAATAAATATACCCTCAAAATTTAGCCAAATTGCCAAATTTCCTAAATCTCACTCTCGCTTTGGAGTAGGGTCTAGAAAACCCCAATTAAAAAATTACCTACGGCAAAATGACGACAACGACGATTAGGACCCGGTGGTGGTGCCTGATTGTCGATTTAACAGCAAATTTAACCAAAAATTGAGAAATTGGGAAAAATTACCTTTCCCCAGGAGCAGTGCCTAAGTCGTTCCCACGACAAATCTGCTCTAATAGAAATATCGATGGCAGAGTCAGGAATCCAACGGCACTTTCCATTTTCCGATCGGTGCTCGTTAAGCTGATGAAATTGAGGAGAGAGAAGAGGAGACGAAGGAGATAACAGAGAGAGAGAAGAAGATTGAAACAGGCGCAGAGAGAGTCTAAGAAGATCCAAGAGGTAAGATTGAATTGGATTTCAAATTGAAATCCAATTCATTTAATTATATCTTTACATTATTTTATATTTTATATATATATATACCTTATCCTTATATATACCCATCACATAATTTATTTAATTAATTTAATTATATAACGTTTAATTAATTTAATTTTACTATTATTTTTTTGTTTTTATTTTTATTTATTTTTTTAATACTATTTCTTTTTACTTGTTTATTTAATACACTAATTTAACAATGTTTAACCAATTAATTAATTAATAATTTTAATTATTTTTTTTTTCGGGTTATTACAACGAGACCCTGTGATTCCCTTTTAGAATTTTTCCTGTTTCCCTCTTTTCTTTATTATTTAATTACTAAAATTTTTCGTGTCTCTACATATGATATGTACAAAACTGAATCTGGCATAAGTTGTCAGTGTAATGAGCAAGTTTCCATCAAATTTGGGACGACACCATTGGGATGCAGTCAAGAGAATTTTCAAATACTTGAGGGGTACTACAAACTATGGCATCATGTTTGGCGGGCAATAGGGTGATCCTTCAATTATGGGATATGTGGATGCAGACTATGCAGGAGACTTGGATGACAATAGGTCTACCACAGCGTATGTATTCACTCTTGTAGGAGGGAATATTGTTGGAAGTCCATGGTTCACTCTCTAGTTGCACTATTTACTACCGAGTCAGTATATATGGCAATGGTTGAGGCTGCCAAGGAAGCTTTGTGGCTTATAGGATTGATCAAGGAGTTGGGTATTCAGTAAGGTGGAGTTCAGCTGCATTGTGATAGTCAGAGTACTATTTATTTGGCAGAGAACCAGATGTATCATGCGAGGACCAAACACATAAACGTGAGGTTTCACAGGATCAGGGAATTGATTTCTTATAGTGAACTATTGCTTGAGAAAGTTCACACTTCTGAGAATGCAGTAGACATGTCGACAAAACCTGTTACCATAGACAAGTTCAAGTACTGCTTAGACTTGATTAACATCTCCAGATGCTAGATGGGAGGCGTCCCAACCTATTGTCGCAGGTGGAGCTCCGGGTTATGTTTTCTTATTCTCTTAAGGGTGAATATTCGCCAAGGTGAAGATTGTTGAAATATGTGACTTATATCGAGTGGAACACATGCATAGAGAAAATAGGTTGAGGAAAAATAAGGAAGCTAGTCTGAAGAGAAAATTGTCGACGATTTGCATAGTACATCGATGGTTTCATTGACGGTTTCTTCTAGTAGCCAATCAAGAAGAAAACCGTCGATGGTTTTGTTTGGTGTTGTTTTTGAAATTTGAACTGAGAATATCAATAGGTTGAAAATATGGAGGCAAATCTTATGCAGATTGATGCAAGGGTATTTGAGGGATTCTCTAATACCTTTGCATGTCTAGGGGTTAGAATAAATACAATGTTATAATCCTAACTTTGATAAATAGTGAATTTCAGCCACCGCTTGCTCTTGTGGACGTAGGCATTCTACCGAACCACGTTAAATTATTATGTTGCGTTCATTGCTTTCCTTGTCTATGTTACACAATCGTTATTTTCTGCAATAACAAAATTTTACTCTTAATTTTTTTTTTCAAAAAAACAAAAGACCCAAAATCACACACCAACCATACTTTTAGAATGCATAAAAAAATAATGCAATTTAGATTATTTAGTCAAATTCATCAAAATAAAAATGTCTTTGTTGGGAATTCATTGCATGGTTCCCTAAAACATAAAAAAAGCACAAAACAGAGAGAGAGAGAGAGAGAGAGAGAGAGAGAGAGAGAATATAAAAGGTTGGCTCCTCCCGCCCCAAATCTGCACTCTGCACCATCTTCTTCAATTCGTGGATCTGCACCAAATCGTCGCAAATGGCGACCATGGCTCGGGCAAGCTCAGGCCTGGCCTACCCCGAGCGCTTTTACGCTGCCGCCTCCTACGCCGGCTTCGATGGCTCCTCCAACTCCTCCGTCTCCGACAAATTCCCCAACGACGTCGCTCTCCTCCTATACGCTTTGCACCAGCAGGTGATTGCAATCGATCCTCACCTCCTCACCTCTCTCATGTTCCCTGCCCTTTTTTTGGCTTGTACTTTATCACGCTGCGATCCAATGCAAATCTTTACTTGATGAATTTGCGATTTCTCTGGTGGTAGTTCCATTGTTTTGCCAGAAGGGCGGGCTTTCAATCTCACTCTTTTGAAAAAATCTCATTTTATGACGTTTTGTTTTGTTTTGTTTTGTTCTGTTCTTTCCGGCTGCTTGATTGGCAGTGGATGAGAACTTATGCGACTCGTTTTGATAGTAATTTGGGTAGATCTGATTGGCTCAGACGGAGATCGTTCTGGTTGAAATTTAAAATTTGGAATTGAGGCTTAAATTGACTGGAAAATGTGTTCGAGGGTGAAGTTTGGGTTTGCCTTTGGATGGGAATTTTATGTATCCGTTATTTTTTATTGTCAAATGTTGGTTAGTGAGGGCTTGCTTGCATATCTTGAAAGCATTTTGATCTAGTCTTTAATTGGATGCATTGTGATTGCAGGCAACCGTGGGACCTTGTACCATTCCCAAGCCTCGAGGATGGAACCCGGTTGAACAGAGCAAATGGGGGAGGTTAGCGAGCTAAAGCACTGTTATTTAAATTTTATTATTGTGATTTTTTGAGCTCATGTTTCCATTTCTAGTTCTATGTATACATTGTTATTGCTGCTGTTTGTCAATAGCTAAAAATCATACATATAGTTCACCCTAAAAGGAGTCCTGGGCTCTTCCTTTGGGAGGGAGGGGGGCCAAGAGTGGCTGTTGAGCCACTAGTCCATGCCCAGTTCTATATTTAGTGTTTGCTTGCTTCGATAGTGGAATGTGCGGGGTGCAAATTGAGCCATATTAGTGATCTTAGGCTGTGCTAGTGTGCCTTGTGCCTCGAGCGCTTTCAACTGGAACTACTGGAAATTTATGATTCCATCCACTGATCTTCGTGAATCTCGTTTTAGGAGTTGTTCTTTTAGCTAAGAACGAAGGCTGGCCAAGAAAGAAGAATCGACCAATTGTATCAAAGACATAGTTGCAGTTCAGCATACAAAGTTTAGTCAACTATGAAATTTATCTATCATGTTGACATCCATCTATATTCTCTACCAGGTTCAAACTTTATCTTGGATCTGCATTATCCTATTGGGAGTGTGTTAATTCACTCTAGAACTTAATACTATGAAGCATGGACACAGAAACAGGTGTCCGACAAAATATGTGTCTCACACACTGATATGTCAAATCTTAAAAATTCAAAACCCAACATGGCATGGAAATGAAGATACAAAACATATTATTTTTAAAAATATATAGGTATATTAGTAACATGTCCAAATATGATCCATTAACGAAACAGCATTCAAGCATTGTAGAATTTGCATTTAGCATATGATGTTGATAAATATGGTCCGTTTAATTTTTGAGCTCTTCTTTGATTGATGGTTTGTTTTTGAAACATGATTGATGCAAGTTTGCTTAGCTTAGTTTAGACAATATATTGTATTTTCAAGATATAAGAAGATTCTCAAATTTCGATAATATTACAACATAGCCATAAATTTTTTATTTCTCCCTGTAATAATAATAGCCTTGTCATGTGATTGTTTGACAATTCATATTTTTTGTGTCCAACACGTGTCTAGAAAGAAAGAAAATTAAAAAAATGGCCAACATGCTTGAGAAGTGTTTGGCACATGTCAGGGGTGCGTTGGAGGCATAGTTTAAAACTCGGACCGGTGACTGACCTGGTGAAGCCACTGGTTAGTCAGACCACTGGGTCAAACTGGTGATATAAGCATCACATTATAATATATTTATTGATATATATAACCTATATACTAGAAAAATAATATCACTCCATTCTTATATAAAATTTTATAAAAGACAAATTAAAGTTATTGGCTAATTAAAACCAAGATAATCTAACAACTATCTAAATAAACTTTGTATTTATTTTCTTATTTTTTGAAAATATTCTTAAAATTTATTATTATATTTTATTATTATAGATCATTTAATAGTTTGTATGATAGATTAGGAACAAAAGAAGGGGAAAGAGATATATTTAAACTTGCTAAAGTTAGAGAAAGGAAGAGTAAGGACTTAGGAAATGTAAAATGTATAAAAAGTGAGGATGATATTGTCTTGGTTAAGGACGAAGACATTAAAGAAAGATGACGAAGTTACTTTAGTAAGTTGTTTAATAAAAACCAAATAGAAGGCTTAAACTTAGAATTGTCAAATAAGGAAAAGACTAAAAATATGAGATTTATTCACAAAATTAGAGTTAACGAAGTTAAGTTTGCACTAAAAAAATGAAAAATGGGAAAGCTATGAGACCAGATAACATCCCAATTGAAATTTGGGAATGCTTAGGTGATAACGGAATTATATGGTTAACTAATTTATTTAATACAATTGTAAAAACTAAGAAAATTCCAGATGAATGGAGGAAAAACACTTTAATACCTATATACAAAAATAAAGGAGATATTTAAAATTTTTTATAACTATCGTGGAATTAAACTTATGAGTCATATGATGAAACTATGGGAAATGGTAGTTGAACAAAGATTAAGGTTAGAAATGAAGGTCTCAAAAAATCAATTTGGTTTTATGCCTGGGAGATCTACCACAGAAGCTATTTATCTTTTAAGAAGATTAATGGAAAAGTTTAGGGAAAATAAGAGAGACTTGCATATGATTTTTATTGACCTTGAGAAGGCATGTGATAGGATACCTTGGGAAGTTCTATGGTGGGTTTTAGAAAAAAAGTATGTATGTAGTAGGTATACCGATGTCATTAAGGATATGTATGATGGAGTAATGACTAGTGTAAGGACTATAGAAGGAGAAACTAGAGAATTTCTAATCACCATAGGTGTGCATCAAGGATCTGCTTTGAGTCCTTATTTTTTTGTTATAGTGATGGACCAATTGACCTACAGTATTCAAAAAGAGGTTCCATAGTGTATGTTGTTTGTAGATGATATTGTATTAATTGATGAAACTAAGGACGGAGCAGAGGCTGAGTTAGAATTTTGGAGAGAAGTTTTGGAATCTAGAGGCTTTAGGATAAGTAGAAATAAGACAGAATATATGAAATGTAATTTTAGTAATGATAGGAGGAATATTGGGGACAAAGTTAAACTAGATGATGAAGAAATAAATAGCACTTGTAGATTTCGATACCTTGGATCTATTATGCATGCTGAAGGAGAAATTGAAGATGATGTAATGCATAGAGTTAAAGCAGATTGAGTAAAATGGAGAAGTGCTTCAAGTGTGCTCTGTGATCGTAGAATACCCTTAAAATTGAAAGGGAAGTTTTATAGGACAGCTATAAGACAAGCAATGCTATATGGATCGTAATGTTGGGTGACGAAGAAACATAATATCCAAAAAGTAAAAGTTGCCGAGATGAGAATGCTTAGATAGATGAGTGGTATAACATTGAAAGATAAATTAAGGAATGAACATATTCGTGGTAAGTTAGGTGTAGCTCCTATAGAAGATAAGATAAGGGAGGGACGATTTAGATGGTATGGACACTTGCAACATAGGCCACATAGTGCACCTGTGAGGAAGAGTGACTTAGTTACTGCGGGGGGCAAAATAGAAGGGGTAAGGGTAGACCTAAAATAACTTGGGAGGAGATAGTGAGTAAGAATTTAATATTCTTGAATCTATCAAAAGAAATGGTCCATGATCGTATAAATTGGCGGAAAAGGATTCATATAGCCTGGGACTAAGGCTTGGTTTTGTTGTTGTTGTTTATTTTTGTTAATATTTATATGAGTGCATTACGTTGTGTATTTCTAGTTACATATATATAGATATTTTATAATCCGTTGAAAGACAAAAAAAAAAAAAATATAGCCTGGTGCTGAGGGAGGGGCGCCTACCCCATGAAAGAGGTCCTGGGTTCAAGTCATCTTTGCGCTCAAACCCCAGCAATTTTTTTCTTTTTCAGTTAGCATCTCTTTCTTAGTAGGCAGCCGGGTTGACTGGTCTTTGACCCTAGTTCAGATTGGATCGTGCCGGTTCGAACCTGGTTGGATGGGTCAATATTGGTTCACCTCATTACCGGTTCTAGAATGCTGATTGGACCGGCTTGGTGATTTGTTTCGGTTGAACCGGGTTGAATCGGCCGGTCTGGTCCGGATTTAAAAACCATGGTTTGAGGCATTTCAGGGTCCAATGTGTGTTGGATGGTGGATACAGACACTCCCCCCTTGTTGAAGTGTTGTTGCTTTAGAGACTCAATATCTAAATATCTAATGTGTTTTATTCGATGCTTCATTGGCTTTCCAATCGATTTATTTCCATCCTGGCGAGATTTTGAAAAAAATTAATGCTTTGCTTGACTGGGGATTCTTTTGTTTATTTGGTTGAGATTGACCTTTTACTAACAAAGTTTGCCGAGTTGCGATAAAGATGAATTTGTTGTGAAAATATAGTTTCAAACAATGCATATTGTCTCAAAAGTAAAACTGGCTTGATTTTCTGGGCACTGCCTTGGTTGTCTTTTTCCTAATTTCTTATATTTTACCTCTTCATAAATGCGTGGACCCATGAAATATAGGCTTCTGCAGTGTTACTTGGCCGATCATATGCAGTGATTTGGAAAAGCATCATGGATTGCCTGATGAGTAACTAATCAGCAACTGAAACTCTAGAGTGTTTATATTTTTCTATCTTCTACGGAAAAATGTTTATTTGCTGTCATATTTAGTTTCTTTGCAATTGTATTTAGTCGTTGTTTGTAGTGTGAATTAAAAATTCTATATTCTCTTGTCTCAACGATGATTATATTTTTGAAATATTTTTTTCTTGTTCTCAACCACCGGCAGTCTCAAAACCTCTACTGTGTTCTGTCATACCAAGAGCTGGATCATCGGTAGAGGTCCTAACATTGTAGTTGGCTGTGATTTTTAACTGTTGAATTCTTATAATAAAAGACACATTGTTACATAATCATTACTATTTGAGTTCTACTTTCTTAAAGATGTTTCCTAAATGTACAGCTGGCACCGGCTTGGGAACATGGCTTCCACAGAAGCAATGCGTCTTTTTGTGAAAATATTGGAGGTTTATGCACTATCAATCTCTCAGGGTTATACTTTTAGCATGTTATTTAGCACCTTGATTAATTAACATTTTTTTTTCGAGTAGGAAGAACACCCAGGGTGGTATTCAAAAGTATCTGATTTTGTTGCAGAGCCTGTTGTAGATGTCGAAATGAATGTGAGTTTGTTCAAATTTTACACACTTTCCTCTGTTTTTCATCTATTATCGATCAAATTAGTTTTATAAATGGCATTCTTTCATATTCTAGCATGGCTTATATCGTTTGCTCAAAATCAATTGAATTTTCTGGGCTCATTCTGCATGGCCAGGCCTGGATTATATTCTGCATGGAGATAGTATGTGAAAATTACTAGTCCATTATCTCATCTATGTTAGCTCATTTTGTTAGGTTAAGCATAAGTATACTGAAAGCGCCCTTAAATAGGCTTTGAATTTTAATCAAACTAAATACTGAACTGCATTTAGGGACTGTAACATGTGCATCTTTGCAGTGGACAGTTTTACTGGTAAGTATCATGTATAATGTTCAGGATATTGAAGGATTCATTGGTTTAGAATGGCTTGAATCTAATTGTCATTTGCTACTATTGAGATGCAAACTAGAGTTTACAGTAAATTCATTAGCTTTTTGTATCAGTACACTTACTCATGCCACCTATATCCTATATAAGTTGGACAATACTGGGCAACTCATTATTTTTGCACTGACCAGTGCTTATTAGGTCTGGAATCTCTTGATGTCTTGCTTGGTTGTATGTATAAAGCTGGTATGCTAGTGATAATAGAAAATATCATTAATATGTCATAGTAGTATGTAAATGAAACTGCTATGTTGGAGATAACTTAAGGCAAGTGATTGTACTGTATCCCATAGCGGTACATAAATCTTGACTAGTGACAGAATAGTATCGTGCAAGCAAGAGCTATTTTCCTTGTCTAATTTTTATTTTATTTTATTTTTTATTTATGATATTTTTATTAGGATCATATCTTCAAGATTCTAGGGCATTGGTATTTAATTAACTAGTATTTTAGTTTACTTGGGCTGATTGGGATCATTGTTAAAAAAAAATACAGAAATGAAAATGGAGAATCAGAGATAGAAACTAAAACTGAAAACTAACAACCTAAACTGAATTAAAATTAAAACAAATTAAAAACCTGCTAAATTTCATGTTTAATCAAATACCACTTTCATATATGGATCAAAATAATAAAAAATGTAACAGAACATAAATTTCGAAAATATTATAATGGAAACTAAAAAATAATTATAATCATTTTATATAATTATTATAATTCTGAATTCACTTTTAGTGATCCAAGAACAATCCTATTGTAGATGGCAATTGAAAAATTGTAAAAATGATTTTTTTTAATAAAAAATTTTAGATATTTGATGGATATTATTATTTTAATTGAATTTTTTTGGAAGAAGGAAAGAGAATATATTAGATTATAATTGCATTTTAAATACATGGTCATTTATTTTAATTTAAAATTTATATAGAATGGATAATTGAATCGCTAAAATTCAGTTCTAGATATTGAAATATTGAGAACCAAGTTGCCACGACATCTGAAAATCATGAAGTTGGGTTTTTTAGTTTTTGCAAAAAATCAACAATTGAAAGCAGGCTATATAGACAAACATGTTGTCATAAACTGACAGCAATGAAAACAGAAAATAGTAGTGATACCAAATAGCACCTTAAGGCCTGTTTAGTTTTGGTAAATAATTTTCATTTTTCATTCTAATTTTCCAAAAAATTACAAAAAGTTAGTTATTTTTTCATTTTTACAACATTTGTATGAAATAAATGAACAATAATAAACAGTTTTGACACTATTTGATTGTGAAAACAGTTATATTTTTCATATCTAATTTTTCAAATAATTACAAAAATGCCACCTTGTTTTCCAATTTTCTAAATTTATATAGAAAAGCTGGAAAACTTTTTTTCATTATTTTTCTAGATTTCTAACTCTTACTCTCCCGCATGGGAGCATGGGATTCGGATGTTGGACTTTAATTTGTGTGGATTATGTATAGAATTTCTTCTATATCCACACAAATTGAAATTCAAGCCTCTAAATCCATAATTCTATATATTACCTCATATAAATTTTGGAAAACTGGAGAACAATTTGTCTGTTTTTTGTGATTATTTTCAAAACTAGAAGTAAAAAATGACATTGCTTTGCACATTTAAACAAATTCTTTATTTTCTACCTTTTTATTATGGATCTTGAAAAATTTTAAAAATAAGCTAAAATTTTTATAATTCTTTGAAAAATTAAAAGTTGGAACAAGGAAAATGTTTTCCACAACTAAACAGGCCCTTATTTTTCCTAGATTAGCTTCCTTACTGTATCATTCCAATTTGTAGGATCTTCACATCTAAGTTGCTGGATAGTTGTCCAAGCATTGTAAGCCTGTGAAAAAGCCCCTATGTTTAGGTTTTATGAAGACTTGAATGTAGACTTAAAGGTATCGGATGTTGGTCCTCAAGTGGTATTAGAACAGATTATTGTTATTATATATGGTTAATGATTTCAACTCAAATCACCATGTCTTTCATTGTTTGATAGGGTTGTCTTTGAGTCCACTTAAACTCAGGGTTTGCAATTTTCAACTTAAATCGTCTTATGCTAACACCGTCTTAGCCACCTTCTCACTGCTGACCACGCCAGCCCTTTTGGAATCTCCCTATCCAAACCTTTGTCGCTCACAGCAGGGGGAAAAAAAAAAGAGATTCTGAGTTGTTGCAACTGTGCAATAGAAGCCAGCCCTAATATTCTGTGAGTTCTGGTTAAAAGACAACCTTGCTCCACGCTACTTCCAAAATCGAGAAAACAAGCTTCCCTTGTCAGGCTGTCACAAGCTTTCATTATCATCCTTGATAGCTTCACTAGAGTTTCTCTGTTGCTGGAATCAAATTACGTCAATCTTCGACCCTAATCCTTGCTGCAGCAACAGTTTCCAAGTTCATTTCGTCATTTTCAGAGCTTCAATCACAATTAAAGATCTCCAGTGGAGCTCTGCTTTCATCGGTAATCCATACCATCACCATCAGAAACCACCGTCATTTGCCAGCAGCTAGATGTGCAGAAGAGAGAGCCTAGCCGTTCTTTACTGATTCCTCCTTCCATTTGAGGAAGAGATTCCATTGAGACTGAACTGGATTGGACTGAACCAGCGAGGCAGCAGATTCTTTTTTATAAAAAAAGAAAAAAGAAAAACCAGGTTTCAGCTTGGTCTTGGAAAAGTTTGATTCTTGAACATGCTTGATTCTATGCCTTGCAAATGTATATTGTTCTTGATCCCAATCATCATGTATTGGAGGAGAGGCCTTCCTTTGAGCCCATTAGAGAAGAGAGTTCAGAAAGAAGAGGTAGTTAAGGAAGCTACTATTGAGATAAAGAACCCCTGTAGGAAATAGTAGATGCCTTAAAATTAGAGCCCAAGCCCCAGTCAGTTGAATTCATCGTTTCATCTGCTTGTTATACATCTAATGGCTTTTTCATCATACAGTCTCATCTCATTTTGAAGCCAGTGCATAACATTAGTCTCCTGCAACAGTGGCCAGGATCTGGGTTTTGCATCCTTTGGATTTTTAAATTTGAGGTTGAATTCTTTCTAATTGGTGGAGAATGACGCAGCATGCAAACAAGATCTATTTTCCTTGTCTAGTTTTTATTGTATTTCATTTTTTTCCATTTATGATATTTTTATTAGGATCATATCTTCAACATTCAAGGGTTTGTGAGCCTCTAAAGGTCCCTTATGTATTAGTTTTTTTCAGACTTGAATAGACAAGTAAACTTGTGGTCCTGCGGCTCCTGCCCGTGAGTGCTAAAAATGAGTTCCTCATAGTCAAGTTTTTTATGACATGCCTTTGTGCACAATGCTTTCTATGACTTCTGAAGTGATGAATGATCAATGTTTATTTTCAAATAATCTTGATTGGTATTCAATTATGTGAGTATTGTTTAGTCCATTTTCAATATGTTTTTCTTTTAGTTGTTGACGTGATAATTCTTTATTTTGCTTTATATTTTTTGTTTATCACACACGTGCATGTATTGCTACTTCATTTATTTCATTTTATTTTTTAGGGGACATTTTGTGAGGTCAAACTATGCATTCCACTTCCTCCATTGTGGAAGCATGTGAATTTCCTAGTTTGTATAGTAGTGTAGTAGTAATAATAATGTTACTATAACAGGCCTGGTTTCTTTTGGGATTTCCATTTTCATAGGGCTCTTAATGATAGGGAGGTTTTGGAGCTTGCCTCCTTATTAAGTTTGTTGGGTGGTAGGGTCCTTTTCCAAAGGAGAGACATCATTCTTGGATTCTTGATTCTTCTGGGAGTATTCTTGTAAATCCATTTTTGAGCTTTTAACCAATAAAAACTTGTCTTTCCCACTTCATAGATCCATTTGGAAGGCTAAAGTCTCCTCTAAGATTAAGGCTTTTATTTGGTTTGTTCATTCTAAGTGTAGTTAACACTAACAATCTCTTGCAGAGTAGGAGGCCTTTCATGGCTTTATCTCCAGATGTTTGCTCTCTTTGTTATCAAAATCAGAATCTGCTTCTCACTTTTTCCTTCATTGCTTCTTTTCTTGGAGGGTGTGGAACTATCTTTTTGGCTTATTTGGAGAGAACTGGGTGTGTCTGAAGTCGGTAGAAGATTTTCTGGCTATCCTTTTTTCAGGTTTTGGAAGGCGTAAGGATGCTTCAGTGTTGTGGAGGTGTGCAATTTTTGCAGTTTTGTGGGGTATTTGGTTGGAATGGAATGCTTGTAGTTTTATGGGGAAGAGGCTGCCTTCAATTATGCTTTGTGACAGGATTCAGTATTTGGCCTCCTCGTGGGTTTTTGCAGCTGGGTGTTTCAAACAGTTCTCTTTTCTGATTTGCAGCGTGATTGGTTGGCTGTGCTGTTTTGATTTATTTCATGATTATGTTTTTTATTTCTTCTTGTATCTTTTAAGGAGTTTTACTTGTGTTCCTTGTTGTACTTCTTCTTCTTAATAAATTTCGATAAAAAATATTATATACATATATTGTGAATGCTTGTGTTTGCTTTTGGATGGTGGTTTTACTTCATATTTTTTGTTCACCACATGCCGGTGCATGTTGCTACTTCATTTATTTCATTATTTTTTAGAGGACATTTTGTAAGGTCAAACTATGCATTCGACTTCCTCCATTGCAGATGCTTGTGAATTTCCTAGTTCATGTAGATGTGTAGTAGTAGTAATAATAATATTATCATTTATGTATACTGTGAATGCTTGTGTTTGCTTTTGGATGGTGGTTTGTGCATGCTTGTTTGCTTGGGGTCTTTTGCTTTGTTTGCTTGGACTCCATGTGAACTTTTTATGCAAGAAGTACTGAAAATTTGGAAGGTCCAAATGCATGAAACCCATTTTGAGCTTCTTGGGCTTGATTCTGCATTTTGTACTGACATAAACCTGCTTTTTTTTTTTTTTTTCTCTATCCTGGCTTTTATAGCACAATTCAAAAGTTGTGCCAGTCACTGAAAATGGCAATTCTTTCCCGGAGATGAAGACTATCGCCACTGAAAATGGGAGCATGTTGGAAACTCAGGATAAAGACGTTGTTTTGGAAGGCTTAGCTTCAGTTGGTGTATATGATCAATGGGTTTCACCTTCAGTATCTGGTCAACGCCCGAAAGCCCGATATGAGGCATTGCCCTGTTTCTCTTTTAGAACATGAATTGGTCTGTTTTGTAATTCCCCTTTTCTGAACAAATTTCTTCAATTTACAGCATGGAGCAGCAGTTGTTCAAGATAAAATGTATATATTTGGTGGAAACCACAATGGTCGTTACCTTAATGATCTTCAGGTACAAAACTGTTTATATGCTTGTTTGCATTGTTAGTTGTTTTTATGCTGTCTAGCTAAATAGCCTTATATACTATTTTCTTTTAAAAGCTATGGGCTGAACTAATATTTTTACTATTGCTTGTATGGAGGTGTGAGATTTTTGCTGTTTTCTGTGGTATTTTGTTGGAGAGGAATGCTCATATCTTCACGGGGAAAAGATGTCTTCATCTTTCCTTTGGGATAGGATTCAGTATTTGGCTTTGCTTGGGCTTTTGCAGTAGGGTGTTTTAAGGGGGCGTATTTTTTGGATTTACAGCATGATTGGAAGCCTGTGCTATTTTGATCATAATTTTTTTCCTTTTTGTTCTTTTTCTTAAAGAGGATTTCTCATGCTCCTTTTGATGTACATTCTTTCTTCTTCGATGATATTTCTTCTTTAATGTTTTTTAGCTTTAGTTGCTCTTTTTTTTTGGTTCAGATTTCATCATATTTTGAACCTAATTGCTTTAATGAAGTTAATCAAAATCCCTTTGAGATCCAGTTAGCTGCATATATTTAATTGTTCTTTAATCTGAGAAACAATGCAGGTTTTGGATTTGAGAAGTTGGACTTGGTCCAAGATTGAGGTTAAGGTTGCAGCAGAGTCCCCGGAATCATCATCTCCTGTAACAATACCTCCCTGTGCTGGTCATTCCTTTGTAAGTGTATATGAATTTCTTCCTCATTTGCCAAACAATGTTTTAAAAAAGAACGTATAGCCAATCTGCTAGTAAATATTAATTGTCAGAGTGTTTCGGGTAATAAATTTTATCTTGACTTTTAATGTTAAAAAACTCATATATTTTGGGCATCTTAGAGGGTCCATTGAAATGCATTAAAGTTCCTTGGGGTATTTTCAAAATAAGCAAAACCTTGGTTGTAAACTGCATTTTCTAAAAGGGAAAACTTGATGAAGTAAAAAATAAAAAATTTCTTACATTTATGGAACTTGTACAAGAAGAAAACCTTGTATGCATTTTCTAGGTACATTCACATTCTTGCAGTGAATTATATATTTTATTAAGTCAATTCTCATCATCATTTCTCTCTCTCTAATATCCTCTTTATTCATCTACCGTGATATCGATCGATAGCCATGATGGAGATGAATCTCCTGTGATTAGTGCAAATGGAAGGATTTCCTTTGGATTGAGAATAACGAGGGTTGGAGGTTTTGTGGTTTTAATTGAGAAGTTTGAGCCAAGAAATCAATGGGTGATGGCTGCTGTGTTGGCGATACATTGGGTTTTGCAGAATTTGACTTCAATGTGGTCTTGACTGAGCAGCTTTGTTCGGAGAAAGAAGTTTGTTCATCTCGATTGTGTGGTGGTGATTAGGCCAGCTCAGTTTGGCTGATTTCTTGAGTTTGGAGTCCAGGAGTTTTAGATTTTTCTTCTTAAAGGGTTGAAAGGAGGTAGCTGAAGAAGTTTCAAGGAAGGGTTAGAGGATTTGGAATGCAGAAACAGTCAGATGAATCTAATCTTGAGAGAATTGGTATGGAAGAGGGGAAAAGGGGAATATTCTATGGTGTGAGGTTGTTAAGGGAGAATCTCCTAACGATTGGTCTGCGCCTGGATGGAGATGCATGAGTTGCGGGAATAAAGAAGGCTTTTGTCATGATGGTAGTCTGGCGGCTAAAGCACAGCATGATCGAAGAGAAAATATGTTGTGGTGAGATACAGAGTGAACCATTGATGAAGAAGGTGAAGATGTTTGGGCCAGAGAGTAGTGTGCCTTCTAAACCATGTACTCCAGATTTATGCATGATGGATCTAATCAGGCTGTTGGGCCTAAGAATGTTGGGCTTCAGTGTAGTCAGTCTGAGTATGGGAAGTGTATTGTGGGCCTGCTGGGAGAGGGAAGGGCACGTATAAAGATTTCAATAAACTTGGCCCATTTGGTGGACTGCTGTGTCCTTTTTACTGAAGGGGCACAGGTAAAACAGGTGGAGGGGTTTAAAGAGGCATCGTTATCAATTGGAGAGTTTCAGTTATGATCTTAAGGGGTCTCTCTTATAGGGTGGAAATATGGGTTATAGGATGAAGGGTTTTCGCCCTTCGATTATATAGATGCTATGCAAATGGATAAGAGTAAAAATTATGGTTTGGCAACTTCTTATTCAAATATAGCTGGTCTTTCTCTGAAAGTTTCATTTCAAAATCAGAATGATGGAATGTTAGGAGCTGTGGCTAAGCAATCTGTTAGGGTTTCAATGCTGATGGATCAAGTTTAAATACTGATTAATGCTTGTGTTGAGGATATGTCCAATAACTTTTGTAATGAATTCTTTGGTGGACCAGGAGATGCAATCTGATAGAAGCCAGAATCAGGAAAGCATTGGCGATGGGTTGCACCCTGTGGGGAAAGGAAGGATGGAAAAAAAAAATGTAAAAAGGTAGTCGATATAAAGGTGTATAAGGATTGATCAGTGAGGAAGGAAGGCAAAGGTATGAAAAGTTTGTTTCATAACGATTGTATGGAGTATGTGTGAGAAAAATTTTGGAAGTTGATGATGCTGGAAAGTTTCATGTTGAGGAATCTCAGAGTTGTTCTAATTCTAACATAGATAAAGGAGGACATCATTTTCAGAAGGGGAAAAAAGAAATGAGTGGGATATTTTGGAAGAGGACAGTGAGTATGATAGTGATTTTTCTTGCGATAGTGGTCTTGATTCCCAAAAATACGGTTCTGATTCTTCTGACGCTCTTGGGGATATTTCTAATGTGCCCCCTTCTCTGATTAAAGGTCTAGAGGATGTTTCTATCTTGGGGGTTGGGGGTGGATTGGTTGTAGACTTGGCTGTGGCTAATCAATGTAGGGATGGATTATTAGTTATTACCTACTTCAGTGGAGAAGGTTAGCGCACACTGCAGAGGATGTTGGTGCTCAAAAAATTCGGGATGGTACAGGAATGTGGCTGGCTGATCTGGAAGGGAATGAAGTTCAATTGGATGGGGCTAAAAGGAAAGCGACTAAGTTAGAAAGGACTAACAAGATTACAAACCTCTATCAATTATGAAGGGAAGGGCTTAAAATAGGTTTTTGAAATTAGGGTTTATTAGTTCTTGTTTTGTTTTATTTGCTTTTTTGGTGTTTTCTCTTGTTTTATTCTTTTTTTCTGCATTGAGCATCTCTTGCCCCCCTCTAGGTTGTAATTCTCTCTTTTCTCTTTCTTAGTAAATTTCTTTTACAGCAACAACAACAAACCAAGTCTTTAGTCCCATTAGGTGGGGTCGGCTACATGAATCCTTCTCCTCCAATTTACACGATCATAGGCAATTTCCTCCAACAAATTCAAGACTATTAAATCGTTATTCATTATCTCATTCCAAGTTATTTTAGGTCTACGGTCTACCCATCCCTATCCCTTCTAGTGCCAGTAACAAGCTCACTCCTCAATGGTGCACTATTTGGCCTATGTTGCATATGCCCAAACCATCTAAGCCGCCCCTTCATTATCATATCTTCTACAGATGTTGTGCCTAACTTACCATGAATATGTTTATTCTTTAATTTATCTTTTAATGTTGTACCTCTCATCCACCTTTTTGGATTGGATTTTACTTTTTGGATATGTTGTTTCTTAGTTGCCAACATTTTGATCCATATAGCATAACTGGTCTTACAGCCGTTCTATAGAACTTCCCTATTAATTTTAAGGGTATTCTATGATTACACAGCATGCCCCAAGCACTTCTCATTTTACCTAACTTGCTTTAACTCTTTGTATTACATCTTCTTCCATTTCTCCTTCAACTTGCATAATAGATCCAAGGTATTGAAATCTACTAGTGCTATTGATTTCTTGACCATCAAGTTTAATTTTTTCTCCTATATTCCTCCTATTGTGACTTAAGTTATATTTCATATATATTGTCTTATTTCTACTTATCCTAGAACTCTAGATTCTAAAGCTTTTCTCCATAATTCTAACTTTAGATTTTACTCCACCCCTAGTTTCATCAATCAAGGCATACACCTGGAACCTCATTTTCGATACTCCTAGTAAGTTCGTCCATTACTAGAGCAAAAAGATAAGGGCTCAAAGAAAATCTTTGATGTACACCTATTGTGATTTAAATTGCCTAGCCTCACCACCTGCAGTCCTAACTCTAGTCATTACTCCATCATATCGAGCCTTAATGACATTGGTATGCCTACTACATACTCCTCTTTTTTACCCTAGAACCTGCCATAGAACTTCCTAGGTATCCTATCATACACTTTTTTGAAGTCAATAAAGACTATATGCAAGTCCCTTGTCTTTTTTCTAAACTTCTCCATTGATCTTCTTAATAGATATATACCTTCTTTGGTAGATCTCCTAGGCATAAAGCCAAATTGTTTTTTTGAGACCCTCATTTCTGACCTTAATATTTGTTCAACTATCCTTTCCCATAGTTTTGTTGTATGACTCATGAGTTTAATTCCATGATAGCTATTACAATTTTGAATATCACTTTTATTTTTTTTATATAGGTATTAAAGTGCTTTTTCTCCATTCGTCAAGCATATTCTTAGAGATTTCTTTTGTGACTAAAAAATTATATATTTTATTTAGTTTGAGGGACAAAAACTCTAATTGTCCTTCCAAATAAAAAAATATTGTTTTTTCTCAATTATTTATTTCCATATTTTCCTCAGCATTATATATTGGTGAACAAATCATACTAAAAAATTTTCTCAATTTATTTACGTGATAAATAGGAGTTCCCTTTGTCATTAAGTTTTTATTACATCTATAGTTATCACCTTCTTTGACATTAACTTCATCCTCTAAGATGTTTCAAGTAATAAATTATCATGTGTGACATTTGTTATTAGTGATACATTTTGTGTTTCATGTATCATAATATGTATGTTTCTATGCAGAGAATTCATAATTTAGGGAATTTTCTAAAAAATAAATAAAATGTCATCGAACTTAATTTGTTTTTTGTTTATCTAGATACCATGGGAGAACAAGCTTCTTTCAATAGCTGGACATACAAAGGATCCTTCTGAAACTATCCTAGGTACAAATCAATATCATTTATTTTCCCTTCATTCATGTAGGGCTCATGCCACTTTTGTATATTAGACATATGAAAACATTAAATGTTGCACAAAATTTTGATTAGGATAGTTATTTTGTGTTGGGGATGTATTATGAGAAAACAATGATAAAAGCTTCAGTTATACCAAAAAAAAGAATATTCACACCAAAAGAAAATTGACTTTGAGCTGCCCGTGTTGTTAGATGCTAAAGTAATTGCCTTGTGTTTGGGAGCTTGGATTTCAAGGCTTGAATTTGGATTTTTATGAATGATAAAATGCAATACGAAATTGTGTTGAGTTTTGTCTAGATCCATATAAATACAAATCCAAGATCTGAAATATGTGCTCTCAAATGCAACCTAAGAATAAATATTTATGCTAGTGGAGAGGCCTACACCTGTGCTTAGGAAAAGTAAATTTTTTGGGTCCAAGAAATGGGAAAAAGGACACTGGACACTGATGTTAAAACTTAAAAGGTTAAGCTTGTGCTAGGTATACAAGGGCATATTTTTTGTAGCCTTTGTTAGATGTGTGAGAAGTGTCGTCTCCTAGTTTGGTTCTAATTTATTTGTTTTTTTGCTGCTTCTGTTTTTGCCCTTAGGTGTGGCTCACTGTGAGATATTCAGGGTTTAATTCATACCATTCAAAAAATTAAAAAAGGATATTTACAACTATTGGCATAATAATATTAGATCTACAACAAAATTAATTTTGCAATTGCTTATTGCAACTTATAAAAAAAATATATATATGGATGTCTTGACGACCAGGTTGAATACTTGGATCTTGTGTTATAAATATCTGTCTAACGAACAAGACATCCCAGGTTGAATATTTGGATCTTGTGTTATAAATATCTGTCTAATGAACAGATGCCTTTAAGATGTTTTCAATTACTTGTCAGAATATACCAGCAAATGTTGTAAGTTGCTCGACATATTCTGCATACACTTTATTTGTGTAATTTGTGTTTTTTCTTAGGAAATCATAAATTTTGTTGAACTATTGTAAACATTTTTTGCAACCTCAACTCGTGATGATTTACAAGCATTGCCTTCAAAGTTTGCTAATTCTGTAGAAATCGGAATTCACATTCATGCTTTTTGATCATTCTCTTTTCTTTTTAATGCCTTATTTTGTCTGTTTCTGCATGACAGTGAAGGCATTTGATCTGCAAACATGCACTTGGTCAACATTAAGAACTTATGGGAAGGCACCGGTATCTTTCTTCTCCTTATGATGTCTGATAAGTTTCTCAAAAACCAAGTCAGGAACAAGATATTCTAGTTAGAATCAGAAGTCTGCTGTCTAGAAATTAACTTGTGCCTACAAGCTGTTACATTGTCATTCTTTTTCCGAAGAAATTACACGAATGAACTTTCTTGGAAAAATTTTTGTCGGGGTTGAGGGGAAGTTACAGTTTTGATCCCAGTTTATTCTTATTCATGAGCATGAATGGAGACTTTTGGGGATATCTTCAGCATTACCGATTAAATAAAATAACAACCAAGATATGGTCTAACTGAAGAAGACACAGCTATGCTCCTTGATCACAGGGCTCAGGGATACATGATTGCAGTACAACATGAACTGATATTTTGGATACGTGCTAATGAAATTGTCATCAATTGCGAAGTTGTGCTTGGTAAATGTTTGCTTACATTTATTTATGCTTTGCAGGTGTCACGTGGTGGTCAATCAGTGACTCCTGTTGGGACAAGCTTAGTCATCTTTGGCGGACAAGATGCAAAGAGATCTCTCTTAAACGATCTGCACATTCTTGACCTGGAAACCATGACCTGGGATGAAATAGATGCTGTGTAAGATGTTTTATCAAAGTTTCTTGTGAAAGCTTAGTTGTTGTTTTTTTTTCCATTTCCTTTGTTGCTTGTCATAGGTGAGTAAATGACATAAATAATCAGAAACATAAGAAATAAAGAGAGAATAAAAACCTTCTTGTTCTCTAAATATCAGCCAACAACAATCCTCTAAAGCTCCAAAAGCTAAATACTGTTGGGAAGCCAAGAAATTCACTGTTTCAAATTAATTGTACAGGCTGGCATTGATCTCTAAAAATTTTAAGCATTGTTCTCTGCCCAAAGACATGAAAATAGCCATCGAAGCACTTTTCCAGGGATCTTGTAGTCGACGTAGTTATAGCCCCTTCTGTCCAAGTTTGCTTAGGATGGTCAAACTGTCAAAGAAAGCATTAAATAACCGGTCAAATAATTTCTTGAAAATGTGCCATCCCTAGGAAAACAACCCTATACTCTTATTCATTTTCCTATTCTTGAAAAGTCGTTGCAAGTTTGGTCTATATTTTATATATACACACACGCAACAACAACAACAACAACAACAAAAACCAAGCCTTAAGTCCCTCTAGGTGGGGTTGGCTACATGAATTCTTTTCCGCCAAATTTATGCGATCATGGACAATTTTTTTCTATAAATTTTGGACTATTAAATCTTTACTTACTATCTCATTCCAAGTTATTTTAGGTCTACCCCTACCTCTTCTACTACCCCTTACAACAATTGACTCTTCCTCATTGGCACGCTATGTGGCTTACGTTGCAAGTGCCCAAACCATCTGAGTTGTCCATTTCTTATCTTCTATAGGAGCTACTCCTAACTTAAGGATTTGCATATGGTTTTTATTGATTTAAATAAAGCTTATGATAGAGTACCTAGGGAAGTGCTTTGGTGGGTATTAGAAAAGAAGGGAGTTTGCAATAGATATACAGAGGTCATTATGGGTATGTATGATAAAGTTGTGACTAGCGTCGGGATCGTAGGAGGAGAGTCTAGAGAGTTCCCAATCTCAATAGGTGTTCATGAAGGTTCTACTTTGAGTCCTTATCTTTTTACTTTAGTAATTGATGAAATTACTAGGAATATTCAAGATGAGATCCCTTAGTGTATGTTGTTTGCAGATGATATCGTGTTGATTGATGATAGTAGGAGCAAAGTAGAATCTAAGGTAGAACTTTGGAGAGCTACATTAGAGTCTAAAGGGTTTAGGATAAGTAGTAATAAGACTGAATATATGAAATGTAATTTAGTAATGTAAGGAGTAGCAACAAAGAGAATGTTAAACTGGATAATCAAGAGATTAATAGATACCCTTAAAATGAATATCTGTGTTGTGTGATCGTAGAATAACCTTAAAATTAAAAGGAAAGTTTTATAAGATGGCTATAAGGCCAGTTATGATTCAGAATGTTGGTAGCTAAGAAACAACATATACAAAGAATGGAAGTTGCTGAGATGTGTATGCGAAGGTGGATGAGTGGTTTAACATGAAAAGATAAAGTAATAAATGAACATATATGCAAAAATTTAGGCATAGCACTGGTTGAAAACAAGATAAGGGAGGGGTGACTTAAATGGTTTGGGCATTTTAAAACTAGGCCTAGTAGAGCACTTGTGAGGAGGAGTGAGTTATGGTTTCTAGCATGAAAAGGGGTAGGAGTAGGCCTAAAATTACTTGCAATGAGGTAGTGAGGAAGGATTTAATAGCCCTTAATCTAATAGAGGAAAATGCTTTGGATCGGGTGAATTGACGGAAAATGATTCATGTAACCGACCCCACCTAGTGGGACTTAAAGGCTTGGTGGTGTTGTTATTATATTCATCCATCTTGGCAACTTTCATTTTTTGGATATGTTATTTCTTAGTTGCCCAACATTCTGATCTATATAGCATAGCTGGTCTTATGGCCGTCCAATACAATTTTCCTTTTAATTTTAAGGGTATTCTACGATCACAAAGTATACTTGAAGCACTTCTCCATTTTACCCAACCTGCTTTAACTCTATGCATTACATCATCTTCAATTTCTCCTTTAGTTTGCATAATAGATCCAAGGTATCAAAATCTACAAGTGCTATTTATTTCTACGTTATCAAGTTTAACTTTGTCTCCAATATTCCTCCTACTATTATTGAAATTACATTTCATATATTCTCTCTTATTTCTACTTATCCTAAAGTCTCTAGATTCTGAAACTTCTCTCCATAATTCTAACTTAGCCTCTACTCTACCCCTAGTTTCATCAATCAATACAATGTCATCTGCAAACAACATACACCATGAAACCTCATTTTGGATACTCCTAGTTAGTTGATCCATCACTAAAGCAAAAAGATAATGGCTCAAAGCAAATCCTTGATGTACACCCATTGTGATTGGAAATTCTCTAGTCTCTCCATCTATGGTCCGTACACCATCGTACATATCCTTAATAACATCACTATACCTACTACATATACCCTTTTTTTCTAAAACCCACCATAGAACTTCTCTAGGTACCCTATTATACGATTTTTATAAATCATTAAATACCATATGCAAATCCCTTTTCTTTTCCCTAAACTTTTCCATTAATCTTCTTAAAAGGCATATAACTTTTGTAGTAGATCTCCCAGATAAAAAACCAAATTGATTTTTTGAGACTTTCGTTTCTAGCCTTAATCTTTTTTCAACTACCCTTTCCCACTGTTTCATTGTATGACTCATAAGTTTAATTCCACAATAGTTATTACTGATTACAATTTTGAATATCTTCTTTATTTTTGTATGTAGGTATTATATTGCTTTTCCTCCATTCATTTGACTTTTTTTTAATTTTTATAATTTTGTTAAATAAATTAGTTAACCATATAATTCTATTATCACCTAAGCATTTCCAAACTTCAATTGGGATGTTATCTCCTTTTGCTTTTCCATTTTTCATCTTTTTTAGTGCAAACTTAACTTTGTTAATTCTAATTTTGCAAATAAATCTCATATTTTTAGTCTTTCCCTCATTTGTCAATTTTAAGTTTAAGCCTTCTATTTGGTTGTCATCAAATAGCTTACTGAATTAACTTGCGATCTTTCTTTTATGTCTTCTTCCTTAAATATGACAATATCATCCTCACTTTTTATACATTTTACAATACCTAAGTCTGTACTTTTTCTTTCTCTGGCTCTAGCTAGTTTAAATATATCTCTTTCTCCTTCTTTTGTATCTAATTTATCATACAAATTATTAAATGATCTATGTTTAGCTTTACAAACAACATTTTTTATGTCTTTTCTTGCCTCTTTATACTTTTCAAAGTTATCCATGTTTCTACATTTTTGCCATGTTTTATACCAAATTCTTTTTTGTCTTTACGGCCTTTTGAACATTTTGATCCCACCATCAACTTTCTTTGCTATATGAAAATCTTCCCCGACTCACCTAAAATCTCTTTTGCTGTTTTTTTAATAGAGGTAGCTATCCTACTCCAAAAAGTGTTTGTGTCTACACCATCCTCTATAATCTAATTACCAGCTTTGATCATTTTATCTTTAAATTTTATTATATTTTCTCCTTTTAGGTTACACAATCTAATTCTCTTTCATTGATTTATTTTATCCTTTCTCTTCCATTTTTTTTCATACATATGTCTAATACTAAAACTCTATGTTGCGTGGTTAAGATTTCTTTGGGATAACTTTACAATCCTTGTATGATAAATGATCTACCCTCCTAGTTACAAAAAAATCTATGACTTTTATTTTTTCCATTTTTGAAGGTTATTAAATGTTCTTCTCTTTTCTTAAAGCAAGTATTCATTGTAATAAAATCATATGACATAACAAAATCTAAGATCATCTCCCTAGGTTCATTTTTGTCTCCATATTCATATCCTCCATGTATCCTGTCATAGTCTTTATTATCTCTTCTAATGTGTTCATTCAGATCTACTCCTATGAATATATTTTTAGTCCTTGATATGCCTTGTATAATACTATCCATATCTCTGCAAAATTGTCTCTTAATATTTTTTGATAAGCCTACTTGAGGAGCTTAAGCACTAATGCTATTTATTATCTCTGGCCGAAGACCATCTTGATTTTTATAATTCTATCATCAACTCTATTTGCATCTACAACGCTATCTTCTAAGTTTTTGTTTACAATAATTCCTATCCCATTCTTATGTTTTTCTTTTCTAGTGTACCAAAGTTTAAATCCTGATTTATTAATATCTTTATTAATTTTTCTTCTAATCATTATGTCCACAATTTCCATGCTTTTACCCGTAAGTGTCCTTATATTCCAAGTTGCTAATATAATTCTAGTCTCCTGAACTAACTTCTTTACCTACCTACGTCCAAAATGATGCGGGAACCCTCGCATATTTGACAATGTACCCGGGTGCAACACATCACGTCACTTCAAGAGGATGACCTAGCTCACCCTCGCCCACTTTTCGCTACACTCGGGTGGTATAAGTGCAATGCGTCACTTATAGGGGACGCTCGAGAATATTCGGTAAGGATTCATAACATAGTGATCTAACAAGTATTACGCTGGCTGTTAGCTACCTAACGCAGTCCTCCTTCTTTACCTGGGCTTGGGACCGGCTGTGTGTGAAAAGATTGGGACATTAAGTGCATCACATGTGGAGTTTTATATATATATATATATATGTGTGTGCGCGCGCGCGCGCGTGCGCATGTGTGTGCATATACTCATGTGTTAGCATATTATGAGTTGATATTGAATGAATTGAAGCCTCTGGTATAATCATCTCGATAACGTTGTGTCTCTTATTTGTCCTACATCACATTCATTATTTAAATATATTGGAAACTGTTTGTAAACATTATAATTTAAGATTAGGATTAAATATTGTAAATTTAATACATCAATGACAAGTGTGTGGTACGTAAGGTGCCATAAATATAAAACATTAATCATGTTAAAACTGAAAAAAATAGTGTTGTCAATATCGAAAATTCAAATTTGCATGAGAATGTTCAAGTCTTAAGATCATCATTCCTCTCCTTGTAATAATCTTTATTTTCAATAAAGAAGATTTATTAATATGGAAATGTCTATTTGGCGGGCTTTGGATCTCAAATTTAATTTCAAGGAAATTTTGCTCTATAGTCAACATTTTGATAAATTTTGTTGAAATTTAGAGATTTTGATTAATTTGGGATAATTTATTGGAATTTCAATGGAGATTTTGTTGGAAAGAAATTGATTGCCATTCTGATCTCAAATTTGGTGGAAAGTGGGAAAAGGATTAGACATAGAAATGATTGGCATTAGGATCCTGAACTATTATAACAGCATGGATCTTAATTTGGTGTGGTTTCTTGATTGTAGAAATAGTTGGCTATATAGATATCTGCTTCCCTTTCTGTCTCTTACAACAGTTGCGATACTGTTCTAAAATCTTATTGTGCCTTAAATGGGGCTAATAATGAACAAAACAGCTTGTTTTTTAAATATTTGATGCGTATAGTCGTTACTGCAGAGAATTCATATCATTTTGCTGTCAATCTTAATTTGCAGCTGGATCTTCTAGCAATGTTATGGATTGAGCAGAATGATCTAAATCAGTTTTTGTATTATATTTTTTTTGTAGTTGACTTAAACTTTATTTTTTGTAGTGGGGTGCCACCTTCGCCAAGGTCTGATCATGCTGCTGCAGTGCATGCACAACGCTACCTTCTTATCTTTGGTGGGGGTTCACATGCTACATGCTTCAATGATCTGCATGTCCTTGATCTGCAAGCTGTAAGTTGAGTTTTTTTTTTGTTTTTATTTTTAAAAATATTTTGAGTTGTTATGTACAGGATTATCATTTTAATCTTGTTTGTGTTTGGATTTTTCAGATGGAATGGTCGAGGCCCACACAACAGGGTGAGATTCCAAGTCCACGGGCTGGACATGCCAGTGTCACAGTCGGGGAGAATTGGTTTATTGTTGGTGGAGGTGATAACAAGAGTGGTATGTGTTTTCAATTTCTCCATTCAATAAAGTAATTTTTTACTTAATCTTTGCTTCTGGAGCTCCTGGTTTGGGCTTAATGTTTGCTGCCTAAAATTCCAGTATCTTCAATTAGCTTTCTGTTAACCTTAACGCTATGTTTCCTTTGGAATCATAGTTTGATAACTCCGGACACACTGTAGAGCAGTAATTTTGGTATGTAGTTTAAAAAGAAAAAAAAAAAAGGTTTTGATGTATTGAGTGGCAGTAGGAGCTGCACCAAGAGGGCTGTGACAACCATTGTATGACTTGGAATTTCCTGTTTTTACTAGTGCCATTATTTTCATTTAATTTTTTTCTTGTTGGAATCTTATGTTGTATTGATTCTCTAGCAGCTATTTATAGGAGACAATAATTTCAGTTCTGCCTTTTGATCATTAAATTTCCTCCACATAATGTGTTTTCTAAGCTTGTTCAGATTGAGAACTTTCGAAGAGGGACTTAGAAAATGCTTCTGTGCTTAATGGCTGGAAATTATCATTCAAGCCATTGGAAATTTTTGGATATTGTTGTAATTTTAATTTTTAATTTTTTTAGTATTTCTCTAGTAGCAGATTTTATTTGTTAGGAAAGTAATGTGCTAGTAATTAGGTTCTTCTATTTCAATTTTCTTGTTTTACAAACATTTAGGCTTTTAAATACCGCTATTATATAATTGTGTGGAGATTAGGTTTTGGAATTAAACTGGAATATTACACTGCTTTTGGTTCTCAGCATTAGGGCTGGGATGGAATTGACATTCAGACCCCGATTCCAGTTCCTATGTTTGGTTTACATAAATGAGGCTCGAATTGTATTCAACATGGAATGCTAATTCCCTCATTTGGAATGGTGCTTCCTATTCTTACATGTTGGATTTACAATTCCCTTCCTGACTCTTTTTTGAAAGACAATTATAACCTTCTCTAACTAACAACAGCAGCAACTATAATAACAAAAATAATAATGACAACAAAAATAAAGTAATAATAGTAATAATAACAAAAGTAAATAGCATAATAAAAATAAAAACAGCGATATTGATGTTGACAACAATGATGGAGACGAAGACAATGACAACAATAGCAGGGTTGAATTGAAGTCATATATTTGAAAGATTACAAAATTAAATACTTTTGCATCATGGGATAATTTAAAAGATGGCTTATTTTGAATTCCATTATAGCCACCATTGAGAAATGTCAATAGAA
This sequence comes from Malania oleifera, assembly GCF_029873635.1. NCBI lineage: Eukaryota > Viridiplantae > Streptophyta > Magnoliopsida > Santalales > Ximeniaceae > Malania > Malania oleifera. The sequence goes on from NC_080420.1 coordinate 116,441,339, forward strand.
GGCCATAAATTATGCCTTGTTAATAGCTATTAATCTAGGTTGTATATACTTACATAAATAGGAGAGGAGATTTAGCTTACCATGTATAGCTTCCTAAAATCCTAAAATCACTCTATGTAAATTAGCTGGCTACCATATATAGCTTCCTAAGATCACTCTGTGTAATTAACATGTACAGATTTAAGTTTCCTTTCCTTGTATAACTGACAGTCTTGCCTATATAATGAAAGACCTTCTCAAAATAGAGGACAATTCGAACCATTCTGTTATGGTATCAGAGCCATTCTCTAAGAAAGCTCAGTCCTAGTTTTTTCTGAGTCATAGCCTCAGTGCTTATGGAGAAGTAAGATAATGTTTGTGTCAGGTTCACTGGCAAAAATTATGCTGCTTGGGAGTTTCAATTGGAGACCTTTCTCAAGGGTAAATAGCTGTGGGGACATATAGATGGCAGCAGCAAAGGGGGATCTACTGCAGAAAGGTCTGTGGCCAACAAGGCAACTTAGGATGCCAAAGATAATCAAATCATGTCCTGGATTCTTGGTTCTATGGAGCCACTCTGATTCTGATCTTCAAATTGTCCTCTTTTTGAGAAGGTCTTTCATCATATAGGCAAGACTGCCAGTTATACTGGGAAACTTAAATCTGTACATGTTAATTACACAAAGTGATCTTAGGAAGCTATATGTGGTAAGCCAGCTAATTTACATAGAGTGATTTTAGGAAGCTATACATGGTAAGCTAAATCTCTTCTCCTATTTATGAAAGTATATACAGCCTAGATTAATAGTTATTAACAAATAATAATTTATGCCCTTCTATTGACTTCCCCCCTCAAATTGATGTGGGTTATCCATAAGCATCAATTTGTTTGTAAGAAAATTATGCCATTGCCATGTGAGAGCCTTCATCTTAAATGAAGGTTATGACTTGATCAGAATTAGAGAGAACCAGAAGAAGAACTGTAGAAGAAGATGAAGATCTGTTGAAGAAGATGAAGACGATGGCTGCAAGAGTTCGAAGACAAAGACGAAGATGATGACTGTGATGGCTGCAAGAGTCTCAAACAATGGTGAGATTACAACTCGATCAGAATCAGAGTGGCTCCATAGAACCAAGAATTCAGGACATGATTTGATTATATCTTTGGCATCCCAAGCTGCTTTGTCGGCCACAGACCTTTCTGTAGTAGATCCCCCTTTGCTGCTGCCATCTATATGTGCCCACAGCTCTTTACCCTTGAGAAAGGTCTCCAATTGAAACTCCGAAGCAGCATAATTTTTGTATAACTGACCGTCTTGCCTTTACAGTGAAAACCTTCTCAAAAGAGAGGACAATTCGAACCATTCTGTTAAGAAATACCAAAAGAAAGGAATTGAAATCGTGATTTCGAAGTCATTCTATATGACTAACAGACGCAATAATTGCACTCCAACTGTGATTTCATTCCTGTCTCAATTTTTTTTCTACTTCAATTTTATTCTGCAAACCAAACGTAACGTCAGGACTTAACCTTTTGATGTTGACAGTGTGCCTACATTTCGGCCCTTCTCATTGTTCTCCTGTCCTCTCATGTGCTTCCTCTACCTTTTCTCTCTAGTGATATGTGTAAGTTCAGTGTTTGAGCCCAAACCTGATCCATACTCATCCCCCGTTGTTGCCATCTACCATCAATACCTACATTGAGATCTTGCGACTGCCCATATACTACTATCCGCTGCTGCCATCACCACATTACACCATCATCATCATCAACTGAAAGAAAGAGGGCTGCCTCAGAGAAATTTCAATCCACAAAACAATCTTTAGTTCTGAAAAGGAAAGAAAATTGTTGCAACAGCCAAGACCAGGGCCTGCAATCATTGATGATTTTCCTTGCCAGATTGACACATCGTAGCACTAAATCGTGATACCACCTTCAGTTGCTGCTGCAATTTATTGAAGGCCCACTCTATTTACTCTTCCGGTTGCAGACCCTCTCTGGAATTCCATTGCTGGATCAGTTTATTCTCTTGTATTGGACAACCTGTCATGAATTCCGTCCCTCGTCATTGCTGTAGCTCTGCCTCTTGTTACATTAGTATCATGGCCCTCACCGGAGCAAGCACTGGACAAACTAGAACTATTACTGAGCTCTATCACTACAATTTTTATCAACATCAAGTTCCATTCCATCAATGATGATAATCAGCCGTATGCTCTCTTCATTGCAGCAGATACCTTCCCTTTATTTATTTTTTTATTTCATTTGACAACCCCAAGTACTTATTATTCATATAACTCAATCTCCTTCATTATTCTTATTACATGGCCTCTTTGGTGTCTCACTTGACTCGAGCCCCTATCCTTACCCATTTACTTGTGTCAAATATAGCCTCTTAGTCATCCTTTCACAATGGTACTTGAAAACCATAAAAAAAGTGTTCAGTTATCAAAAAAAAAAAAAAAAAAAAAAAAAAATAAGCCACAAAAAAAGTTGGGGGAGGGGGTGGAGGAGGAAAGTGTTATTTTTCAAATTAACCATGGATGTTGGTGATTTTCTATATAACCAAAAATCAATCAACATAACAATAGGTATTTCATTTTCTTTACCGATGGAGCACAAAGCTTGATAGAAAATCACTAGCTTTTGTGTGTCTCTAAAGAATTTAGGTGAAGCTTCTAGGCTTGAGATTGACAATTGATATTCCTTAAACTAGGTCACAGAAGATGCTATTAAACTGTTACAGTTGCTAACTGGACCACATCCATCTCAATTCATTTTTGTTTGGGTGGACAACACATCCCCATTCATTTTCGCTTGGGTGAACAACACAAAAATTTGCAGGTCACACGGATATGTTTGGTTTCTGTTGAAATGGGTGCACGCTTGAGTTTTTTTTTTGGGCGTGATGTCCTTGCTATGAAGGTTGTACATGTGTTAGTCGGTTATCCTCAACAAAGGATTAGCTATTGGCTGTTGCAAAATGAAAACCATTTTGAATTTTGAGAAAAAATCTGCATCAAAAGAGAAGAGCCTTTCTCAAGTGTTACTAAACAATTGGCAAGTAGAATCACATAGAAAGAAGGGAAAAACATTGAAGGTGGTACTGGCCTCATCCATACAATGCGATAATGTTGCCATTGATGAACTTTCTGAGCTCATAAATGTAAAAGATCCATTGGAGAATGTGCGCGTGATGAATAATATTCAAGAACCCACCAACATTCCCATCATTGAGTTTGTCATTTCTAATCAACTTGGTGAAACAAAGAATAAGTCAACTGCTTTGATGTTTTTTATTACTTCCATTGGAACAATTTTTGTTTGAGCGACTTTGGTATCTTCTGGCTCATTGTTTGTGATTTCTTCTCCTCCCACTATTAAACTCCAGAATAAGTTTTTTGAACCACGGGGGAATGATGCTGTGTGAGAAGGCAAACTGGATATTCAAATTCAAGGCATTGGAACTTTCTGGATATTTTTGTGATTTACATTTTTATATTTTCATTATTTTCTGCTAGTAGTATTTTATTTGGTAAACGGTAATAAAAAAGTAGATTATCAGATTTTATTTGTTAGGAAAATAATGTCCTTGTAAATCAGGTTTCCTTATTTTATTTTGGTTCCCAAGTGTTTTGGGCTTTTAAATGCCAATATTATGTAATTGTTTGGAGACTTGGATTTGGAGTTGAATTGAATGATGAGGGTTAAACTCTTGGTATAGACAGTGTATCTATGTTTCTTCCTCTCTTTCTTGTTTCTCTTCTGCTCCTTAATTCTCTCTTTATCTTTTCCCTCTTTTTTCCTGCATCAATATAACTTAGAGATGGAAGTCCTGTAATGGGACTAAGGCTATTGTTTATATAGAATGGAGGGGAATACCTTATCCTTTGTGCAACGCATGAGCACCCATTTGATTCTGTAATTTTATTACTTTCTTGGTAGCTGTAATGATTGTGCAAGTGCAACGCTATTAAATTGTAAACATTTTATTTTTCGTAAGTGTAATGAATTCTTTTTTTTTTTATTTTTTTAAAATTTTTTTGGACATATAAAAGCTTTTTTGGATTATATAAAAATTTTATCTGTTCTCTAATTTATCAGTAATTAGACCATTTTTCACCTTTCCCCTTCCTTTGAACTTCTTGCAGGGGTCTCGGAAACTGTTGTTCTCAACATGTCAACACTTGTTTGGTCTGTTGTAACTACTGTTCAAGGACGCGTTCCTCTAGCAAGTGAGGTATTTACTAAATCTAATTTCATCAAGCCAGTTGATGAACACACAGAGACATTCACATGCATACATACTTCATCAAACTAGTTGCACAAGAAACATCTAATGTGAAGTGTATAAATTTTTTTCATTCATTCGGTTGCTTGAACATTATGAGGGAAAAAATGAAGTCAAATTTGTTCTTTCCAAGTTTTAGGTTTAGGCAACTTTTTTTTGTTTTTTTAATTTATTTATACATAATTCTATTACAAAAGAATCTGTTCAATGCTTTTGAGTGTTTCTACAAGTTTGTGTTAAGAACTATGCAGAGAGACGGAGAGAATGAGAGAGAGAAGAGAGAGATAGCTCGTACCAAAAGGATGAGCCATAAACTCATTTCTAAGTAGAGCTCTTACAAAGCCCATTTCACGTGGATATTTATGGGACTGATACTCTTGGGACTCGAGCAAAAGTCCTAGGTACTAGTTTTCAGAAAATAGAGTGCTTAGATTTTCTAGAAATGTTAATCCTAAAAAATTTCACCAAAAAATACCTGCAAAAATAAGTAGTAAAATACATATATGCACAGTAGTTCCAATAAAAATATCAAATAATAAAAAATCTTAAAATTCCTAAATCCGTGTTTTCATCTTGGGCTTGCATCCTCTTTCACTCAACATTGTTTTGAAATAAATAAATTTCCTCAAATATTAAACATTTGAAGAGCAAGAACTGTGCAAGTAATTTTTTGGATTAGCATTGCAATTCATGGGCTCTGAAACATAGTAAAATTGCATATTGGAAGAGTCATTCAAGATCACTCAAGGATGAAGCCAATATTTTATGGTTTTATTTTTTTTGGGCGGTTGGGATGGTGGCGTGGGTAGATAAAAGATATAACAAAAGAAAACATAATGCTCATGGCAGTAGTAATATACGTAAAAGAAAGATGCACTTAAAGAAAAACATTTAAAGAAAGTTTATTTGTAGCGTATTGAGTTTTTTCTTTACAGTTTGCAATAGAAAGAGTGAGTTAATTTCATTAGAGAAAAAAGAACAAAGAAAAAGAAAAATGAAAGAAGAAAAGGAGATACCGTAAAGAAAACAAAACTACTAAAATATGATAAAGACAATGCTCATAAATAATTAACATTTTAGAATTTTATGGTAGCCACCATATAATTCTTTAACAATTCTACATACTTCATGGTTCATTTATTAAAAAAAAAAAATAACACATAATTTCTTCGAGGGGGGTGGCCAAGGCCCAGCTAGCCTCTTCTCCCTTTGTCCTTGGGTGGCTGCTTGAAATTATAGAGTTAGGAATGTTAGAGATGATTCAAGAACTCCTGATGGTGCTCAGCAAAAAAAAAGGAAAAAAAAAAAAGGAAAGAACTCCTGATGGTGGTTACAAATTCATCTTACATACTTGCAAAGGTACTTAATTTTCTAGCATTTGTTGAAGAAAGATGTTAACAGAGGGTTTTGTTTTATATTGGGAGGAGGTAAGAGAATTTTGTTGAACAAGTTACAGTCTCATAAGATATTATTATTATACTAATGAGACAGCATTGGTGACAATCCTTCCCCTACCCTTACAAAGCAGGAAGCCTTGTGGCCCGGGGATTCCCTAGAAGAAACTAAATCAGTTGACTGGTGTCATAGAATATTTATTTAGATGTAGTGTGAGAGCTCGTACATTTATTCAGTCCCATTCCATGGTTAAATAGCCCAAAGCTTCAATCATAGGACAACATTCCTGCACCCCCCCCCCCCCCCTCTCTTTTCCAGGGGCACATGAATCCCCATTTAAAAAAAAATAAAATGATTGGGTTGGTATTTAAAGTCTTAGTCATCTATAAGGTTTGAGGTCGATACCATAACCCATTTGCATGGGCTTTAGAAATATAATCTTGTTATTAGCACCTTGCTGTTGAGCTATACTTTTTATAATTTTTTATTTTGGAAAAACAATCCTAACACCATGTTGGGCAAGACCACCCACACCCCAATTGGTAAAGAGATAGCGAAATTACAAGAAATATAAGCACACAAGAAATTTATTACTATCAAGGTGTAGAGAAAATACAACAAGAGAGTATTACTCCTCTCTCCACAATTGTGAAAAACCCACTACCATTTCCTAACCCAAGAAAATAAATTTATGTAGGATGAAGAACCCAAGGTGAACTCTTTCGACATTCACTCTCTCTTGAACTTACACTCACACCTTACTCTGCCCACATGGCAGTGAGACCCACTCCTTATATAGACCCAACATATATATACTGTCCAACTCCAACCACTTAATAAATAACCATGCCACAAATGTTAAGACACTTGTCCCCAAAGTCAAGAAGTGACTCTGAAGTTGTACAAATCATCATCAGCATTGTTGTATGGTGTCATAGGACTTAGACAAGACAGGTGGTTGGACTGCTTGCTTTATATGGAAGCATCTGTGTGAACAAGGGATATTGCATGGTGCATTGTGCGGTTCTATCATAATTAGGAGGTCCAGAAGCCATAATATGACTTCTTTGCAGGCTGCAAAGGCGTGTTCTGCCTTGGACAACCCCTCTCGCATAGCAGGGGCAAACATTTTGATTGGTGAACATTTTGAAAGTGATGTGGGCCTGTAGCTGCATGTGTCTGTAGGATGGTGACTGCTGATTCCGTAAATTTGACATCTTTGTACCTTATACATATGGGCAATCGTGCTTTTGAAGTAGGGGGCCCATAACAAATTTTGCTTGCTCAGCAATGCATTAGCCTCTCCTTCTAGACACCTCGCTGATTCAATGAGCAAGCTAGAACTTATTGCACTTTGGTGTGAAGAATGGAATGTTATGGATTAGTGAGTGAAAGATGGAATACAAGAGATTCTGAAGGAAACAAAGGAAATGTTTGGAAGTTAGGGAATTTTGCATACTTGATTTTTCTGGTGCTCTGGGAGTTTTACAAGAGTGACCAGGTCCTGAGAGTTTTTTCATCCGTAGTTTTTATTTGGTGTGTATACAGGTTTAGCACTCCATTGATGTCCTGTTAATACAATTTTAACCCTTAAAAAAATGCAAACTTTTCCTTAAGTTTTCCCCAACAATTGATTACTGATCTGAGAACTTGTAGTTTATTGTGCAAGATATAATTTTATAAATAGATAGTGTTTCTCAAGCTAATATTTGATGCCCTGGATATAGTATGGGTCTTGGTATACTTCTGCTACTACTGCTAGTAGGTACTAGTAATGGTTATAGTAATAGTAATAGTAACATTATTAATTAAAACATGGATACTGATAATGTTTAAAAAGCAGATTGTTTTATTCTTAACGTACTGTTGTACAATACCATTGTTATTAATTTGTAGCTATTGCAGAAAATTATTGTTTAGCATTGTTGGTGTACATTATATGAGATACCATTTGTGTTTGCTAGTAAAAAAGGATATAATTTGTGCTTGACCTGATTTTTATGTGATTAATCCTTGCTTTGGCATGAATTGGCAAAGTGTGTGAGTGTGTATTGGATAAAAGAATTGGCGAAATGTAGAGCATATGTGACTGAATTTGTTGCATGTTAAGGGAAAGGTAGCCTGGTGTTTGATAACTGGAGAATTGGCCTTATTGCTAGGATTCCGTAATAAAAGTGCTATCTGGTTTCTACTATTGCAGGGTTTGAGTTTAGCGGTGAGCTCGTATAATGGTGAAGACATTCTTGTGTCTTTTGGGGGATACAATGGGCGATATAGCAATGAGGTCAAGAGTAGTTCTAACTATTTTGTGTTTGTAATTCTCCTGCTGTTTTTTCCTCTTTCTGATTTTGTTTGTTCATATTAGGTTAATGTTCTCAAACCGAGCCACAAATCAACCTTGCAATCAAAGATAATGGAGGCTTCTGTGCCAGACAGTGTGTCTGCTGTGCACAATGCTACAAATGCAACCAGAGATTTGGAGTCTGAGTTTGAAGCAGGTCAAGATGGGAAAATAAGAGAAATTGTTGTGGATAATGCTGATTCAGAGCCCATGGTAATACATAATGGCATTATATATTCAAATTTTTGTATTCATTTTACTTCGTCTGAGCTAGTTTGCTATGTATTTCTCCACCAAAATTGATAGCATGCAAATGAGTATTTCATTTTGCCCCTTCTCACTTAAATTTTGGAGTGTTGCAGAAATTTAAGAGTGAGGAAACCAATGAACGCCTTATAGTGACTCTCAAGGCAGAGAAAGAAGAACTAGAGTCTTCACTGAGCAAGGAGAAATTGCAGTCCCTCCAGTTAAAGCAGGAGTTAACCGAATCTGAGGCTCGAAATGCGGACCTGTACAAGGTAACCACTTGTAGGGACTTCATTAAGCATTTTGGAAGTAGAGGGGGGGAGGGGTGTACCATTTTTTTGACTTTGTTTGTTTGGTAGGAACTATAGCAACACCTCCTCTCATCTGGTGAGGTTGTTTTTGTGACTTGAATGTGGCCTTTACATTGTAAATTTGTAATGCCCTTCCCATTGGGTTGAGGCTTGCCCCAATGAAGGAAAATGTTATTCGTTGGGAAATAGTTTCAATAAAATTGATGTCCAGCTGAATGCATGTTGGCAAATCTCACTAATGAAACATGGGCTATGTTGCAATTTGAAAGCTAACCCTCTCATCATGAATTTTTTAATGAGGAGCGAGGACTAAATTATATTGATAAATTGACCTTAAGTTATGATGGAAAATGATTTCTTGAAAAATGGTTTTTTGGTAACCCTTGAAATTAAAACTTAAAAAGGAACAGAATGTCCTTAATGCTCCATTTTATAACTTGGTGAAAACTCAATATGCCTTCCCATTTGGTTTCAGGGAAGTTTTCCTTTTTTGTACTTGAAACTTATTTTGGCACGATACTTTCCCTTGTCAGATTTTCCACCGAAACAAGTGACATCTGAGTGTTCTAGTCCTGCCAGTATTACTGTGGCTTGACTGATCTATTTTTATTCTCACTGACTTTTCATCAATTTGCTTTAAAGTATGAGGAGAATTAAAATTTTCTGCAGACAATCTAATGTGAGGGAAATGATCATGAACTGCTGTTTTGAAGCACCGGAATTTAAATCAAATCCTAGGGAAGCCATTTTTTCAATAAGAATAGAAATATATTAAGAGAGAGAAAAAGATTACAAGCTTGAGGAGGACCAGAAGTCCTCAATAGAAAAAGAAAATGAAATGAAAAATATACAAGAAAGACAAATAAGAGAACCTAGCGCAAACTAGCTAAGAAAGCCCCTTCTTAAGCCCTTGCTGGACTCATTACAAATTCAGTAAGTTTCATGTACCTGTCTAATGTTGAAGCTTATCGTGTTCATAAACTTTCTGCAAATTTTTGGGTATTTATTAAATTTCCATGAGTCTGCAAGAAATACAAATGTTTAGTTTCCTATCCAAGAATTATTCTAGAAGCAAGCGTCTCACATGAGCTGCAAACTCTCTGATATTAACCTACCTTAGATTGGTTGGGCAAACTTAGTATAATTATCCTCGTTTTCATTTTCGAAGAATTGCATTCACTGCTTATAATTGTTTTTCTCTGTCGGATTTCCATTTTTGTTTTTGGCTTGATGCAATTCCCTTTACTGACAATCTAGGAGCTTCAATCTGTACGTGGACAACTTGCTGCCGAACAGTCGCGATGTTTCAAGCTTGAGGTATGTGCCTTTTTTAAAATATTTTTTTTCAAGTTAATTGATTTTGGGTTCTTAGCACAGTGATCGTTGCATTTTTCTGCTGTAGTAACAAATTATGCTGCTTTAAAAAATGAGTAATCCATTGGTTAATGAAAAGTCCATTAAAATTATCTTATCAGTCGCCTTTGTCAGTCTACGTCATTTTGTTGCTACTTTTGGAATGGGTAGCCTACTATTGCACTTTCCAGACAACTGCTAGTTAAATTTGGGAAAATGAGAGTAAAATAAAATGCACATAGATATGCATCCTTGCTCTTGCTTTGTTTAGTGGTCCCCAAGCCTTTTTCCTTCCCTGTTTTTGGCAGTTGAAGATTGCAAATAGTTTTTCGTGACTTCAGTTCATTGAACAGTGAAATGAGTGTTAGCTCCAAACCAGTCTGAGATTTCAAAATAAAATAAAATACGATATTCAACTGTGTGATGGTGGGCCTTGGATCAACGATAAGGTTGCTCTTTGTGATCGGTTGGTCATGGGTTCGAGTACAAGGAAACAGCCTCTCTATATAAAAGTACGGGTAAAGCTGCGTACACTGTGATGACCCTTTCCTTACCCTCGTGAAGCGGGGAACCTTATGGCCCGGGGACGATATTCAACTGCGTAATGAATGTTGCATGCAAGAGATCCCCTCTCTTCTGTGAAGAGAAGGGCATGTGCAGGTTTTATAGATGACAAACTATGGTTGACATTTCTAATCTTGTAGATGTAGGCATTTTTTTGAGGATTTTCAGGATGTTGCATCCTTCCAACATAATTTTGCTTGACCAATACAAAACCTTGTCAGCATGCAGTTCTCATTGTCTTCCATGAGAAGGTCTAATCCATCTGCCAATTAATCTTTGAATCAACAGGTTGATGTTGCAGAACTACGACAAAAGCTGCAAACAATGGAGACCTTACAAAAAGAACTCGAACTCCTGCAGCGACAGAAGGCTGCTTCAGAACAAGCTGCCTTAAGCGCAAAGCAACGGCAGGGCTCAGGCGGTGTGTGGGGTTGGCTTGCTGGCACCCCACTCCCTAAAGATGATGCCTGAAAGCTCTCAAAGCCTAATCACAGAGTGGCCATTAGATTTCCTTCTTATTGATCATTTTTACTTGAGGCTTTTTTATTTTTTTCCCTCTCTTCTCTTTAACCCGTTCTTTTTTTTTGACAGAAATAAGATATTCAAGTTTTTTGTTTTCCAGAAGGAGACCTCAGTGGCTTCCTTCACGAATACATGTTTTGTAATCTCAACCATGTAGTTAACATATGGGCAGGTGCTATATATTTCCCCTTATACCAATTTCCAAATAGTTTGTAATTGGAGTGGAAAGATTTCGAGTGAAATGTAGAATATCATCGTTTGCCATGAGAAAAATGTTTCTTTCTATATTCTTGTGGATTGTTATTTGAGTAATGCATTTTCAAAAAAAAGATTATCTATTTTACATTCTTTTATGTCCAATAAAGCACTGCAGCCTTCATTTTATTTTTTAAATTTATTATTTGTTTTAGTTCTCATGCGGAAAAAAAAAAAAAAAAAAAACATATGTAGCTACCATGCTCTCTTTGCTAAAACAATACCTATGCAATGCTTCCATGGTATGTAAGTCTCTTTTCATTTTTTATTTGGTCATGTGCAATGCTTCCACAAGAATGGCCAAACGGTAATCTTATTATTTCTTCCCCAAATTGAATCACCACAAGAATGGAACTATGGACCTCTAACAAGAGAGGCCTAGTGATGTTCACTCCCACAGTTAAAACGTTGTATTTTGTAAGCAAAGAGAAAAAGAAGAAAAATACAAGGAAGAGTAATGAAAAGTAAAGAAAATTTTCTTTACCTTCTATTGCACCAAGAAATATATGAAAGAAAATTATTAATACTTGGGTTATTGATGGGTATTTTTTTTGTTATTCATTTTATTTCCAATTTTGAAAAAAATTAAAATTGCATATCAATTTCTTCTCTTTGTCAATTTTGTATCTTGTCTAAATGAAAGAAGAGTAATGATATACAAAAAAATAAAATAAATAGGTTAAGCGGTTTTATATTTTTTATACAAATACATATAATGTGAGTTGTACTTTTAGGTTAAATTATTATTTGTCACTTTGCAAGAAAAAAAAAAGTATTTTTTTGGCTGTTGTATGAATCAATTTTCATGACTAGTAATAATTTTAACGTACTTCTTTTCCACCCTCTATTCTATGTAAAATTAGTTTTTTGAGAACTTTAGGCACTTTTGCAATTATATTGGAATGAAACTCAAGAACTTTGATCAATTTTGGATGACCAATAACTTGAAGTAAAAATGTATCTCAATTAGTTCAAATTGATAAATTAATAGGATGAATTTTACAAGTCAAGAACATTATATCAAAGCAGCCATTAATTTAAAGCCATTCAAATTATAAATATATATATATATATATATTTAAATGTATAAATCTATAATTGATATCACAACTATACATAATATATATTTAAAAATTTATAATATATAAATATTGTTCATTTAATCTAGGTATTCATATAAAAATATCAATGTGAAACCATAAAAGAAGTTCACAACCAACTACTTCCCCAAGTTAGAAGATGACAAATTTGCGAAACAACAATACCATTTGCTTCTAATAATGAAGCATAATGCTGACATTTAATCACTTAAAGTTTATCCACGACTAAATGACCAAAGAGTCGTCATAATAATGTTCAATTATCCTAACTAGTTTCGAAATTCGGTGAATCCAAATGCTAATTTAATTTCATATATAGAAATAATTAAATTATGAGTAATTGTGATTGAGATTCACACACTTTACATCTTTCCACGAACACTGTCATTTCTTTCCACAATTCCATTTTTGACGGTAATGTTTCTCTCTACAACCCTTTTTTGAGTCTCCATAGGGCTGTTGCTATCTCAGTAACTATTTTGATATTTTTTTAGAGAATATATCTAAGTAAACCTAACACCTCCCCATAGTCCCTTCAAGTTTTTTTACCAAATTCAAGTTATGGAAAAATGAAATTACATAAATGGGGTGTCCACAAGCACAAAATATAGAATTGGGGGCTATTCCTATTTAGGAAATGCGGACACAAGTGGAGCCCACAAAAAAGGACCAAATTCTTATCCTCATGTTCAACTCTCTTACACCAAGACTACACACAAGGGATTAATTTGGAGAGGAGTTAGTAGGTCAAATCCTTCAAACATTTAAATTAATATTTGTGAATTAATAGATAAAATTAAATTTTCATATTTTTAACATATTATAATATAATGATTTTATTGAAATTTTAGAAACATAAAAAAAATTAAAAAATAGAATTTCAAATTCACACATAGAAAATCTAGATTGAAAAATTTTATATTCTTTTCAAATTAAAAATTATAATTCTAAAAATTATTATTTATACGATTTATATTTATGCACATATATAATAACATGCACATATAATTTAATATTTCTATTATTTAGAAAACATGGTCCCAAAAGAAATTCCAATGAAAATACAATGATTTGAAATAGTAAGCATAATAATAAAGTAAGCATTGTGATTCTTAAATTTTCAATTAAATCAAAATATTTATTATAAAACTTTTATTCTTCATTAGTTATCGATAAAAGTAAATCTTGATTTGAAGAATATATTTTGAAATAGAAAATTATGAAATAGTTTCTAATTTACTATGATGTATTATTGATAATAATAACATATACTCGTAAAATAAAGATCACAAAATTTGAATAATAAATATAATAAAGCAAAGATCACAATGCATAGTATAAATAAAACTTTACATTTTGAATTTCAATAATATTGTAATAAAAATATAAATTTAATATCATAAAAGATTTTCTAATTTGAAATTCTATTTTAAATCTTTTTGTACGTAGCCAAAATTTTAATAAAATCATTATGTTGTAATATTTTAAAAATATGAAGTTTAATTTTGTCTGTTAATTAGCAAATATTAAATTATATGTGCATATTATTTTGTATATATGTGAAAATTATTACTAATCAAGCTATTAATTGATTTTTCCAATTTGTTTTTCTTGTTACTCATTTTATTTCTATTTTTGAAAGAAATTAAAATTTTGTATTCAGTTCTTCTCTTTAGAAGAAATTCAGAGTCTAGAAATCCATAGAGGGAGGACAAAGAGGGAAGGAAAATTAAGAATTGTATATTTCTTGGTGTGAAAATTACACTATATAGAGACTCCTATTTATACACATTCTCTGTAGACAAATTACACCAATTTAGCCTAATCAGTTACCTACAATCAAGCCAAATCAATCAATAATATCAATCTTAACAAATCAACCCTTATTTGCTTCTTTGACCAATCTTAAGAGTGATTCTCTCTCATCAATCTTTAATGGTAAATCTCCCATATCCTTAACACTCCCCCTCAAGTTGGAGTGGATATTAATGACACTCAACTTGTTCAGTAGATGGTTGAATTGAGTAGGTCCAAGAGCTTTGGTAAATAGATATTCTGGTCATTGACTTGTAGGTATGTGAATGGTTTGAATGACAAGGTTTCGGAGCTTCTCTCGAATGAGATGACAATCGATCTCTATGTGCTTGTTCGTTCATGGAATACCGGATTCGATGCAATGTGGATAGCTGCTTTGTTATCACAGTATAACTTGATTGGTTGTGGATGTGCTATTTGGAAATCTATTAGAAGTTGCTTTAACCAAATAATCTCACAGCAGGTTGATGCCATATATCGAAAAATTCATCGTCCAGATGATTGTTTGAGATGTTCGAGGTTTGTCCATGAATTGACTTTGAATGTGTACGACATATGCTAACTATGGCCTGGTGATGGTCAAATATATCAGCTTCCCAACCAATCGTCGGTATGAAGATGTGTAGAGACTCGAACTCGTAAAAATAAGAAAAGGGTAAAAAGGGGATTTTGTAGGCTTCGTCGACGAAGCTAATGTTCTTGGCGACGAAGGCAATTCAGTGCTTCATTGCCGAAATTCAGAGTCTCGTTGATGAAGAGATCCTGATTGACAGGGAAAATATCAGGCTTGGGTTCGTCGACGAAGGACCAATTCATCGACGAATTTGACCGGGTCAAAAGTCCTATAAATAGGATTTTTCATTACTTAAGGGTTGAAAAACCTAAAATTCTCTCTCTCTCTCTCTCTACAATTCTTCGCCGCTTGTCGCCCGTTTCGACGATCGGAAGTTATTGCGAGGATCAGGGAGTTAAGATCTACAATACTATCAGATTAGATTTTCGATTGGGTGATAAAGGTCGGGAATTGGTTTTCAAGAATTTTAGTTTCTGTTTCGAAATCAGGTAAGGGAATTATGTTAATGCAATGTTTTAATGTTTTTTGATCCGATGGAAATAGTTATGGAATGGAGTATTTATGTTTTCAGTTGTTCTTTTTAAAGCCAACCGTTCGAAATGCTTGTTTTCAAACCTAGGATATACGATATGATATTTTGAATAGAAATGAACGGTGGAAAGTTTGATTTGATCCTACAAACCATTTATACAGAGTTTTCTGTGGTTGCCTACGGGCTATATTTAAATATGGAAAATTGTGTGGCATGTGAATATGATTTTTGGAGTGATGGAAATACCAGGATGGGTATGTTTGTATAATACTGAATTGTTTGTGAAAATACTAGAACTGTTTTGGGAATTGCAGGAACTTTATGAGAGGGCCGAGGTTGAGTTTGTATTAAATGGTCGAGCCTGGGTTTTATGAAATGTGTTAAAGTATAGTTTTAATTACCTAAATTGCTTGATATGCTTTAGGAAACCTAAGAACCCAGTGTTGTGAGCACGGTACCGTTGCTAAAGAGAGTTGCACCATTTGACTGCGTGTGCCCACATTTACGAGAGTGTGGTATTGGGTGGTCCTAGCCGATTGACCTTGGTAGAGGTAGTACCCTTCTAAGAAGTGGTAATACAATCAAACTCGTAAGTGGTTTGCGGAAGCCTGCCATCGACGAATCTAGGGAGTTGAGTTGACTTGGCTTGGGTTGATCCCTCGGGTTTTTGTCCAGCCTTCGGGCTGCACAACCCTAACCATGGGGGTTTATACATGACAATAGTTATAGGGTGTATCTTTTATGCATATCTGTATATTTATGTAATGATGTAATTGTTTTCCAGTAATGATTTATGTTATGAGAAATGAGAAATGAGAAATTAGTATACATACTATGTTCAATAAAAGAGAGAGGCATGATTCTAGTATACACTGAAAAACATGCCGCTACACACTATCATTAACTTAATCTTCCTTATTGAGAGGTGTCTCACCTCGTTGTAGAACATATCTTTTCAGGGAATCCAGAGATCTAGTTTAGCGGGATGTGGGGGTGGAGACTAGTTTAGTTACTTTCTGTGAGTGTCTTCAAGAATTTAGATATGAGTAGTTTATGTAGTATGCCTTCAGGCTTATATGATTGGTCGAGTGGACCAATTTAGTTGACTTACTGTTATGGGATGTAATATGTGAATGGAAGAATCTTGATGTATATTGTGGTTTAGCCTCTGGTAATAGAAAATGGACAATGTTTCATTATTTCCACTGCATATCTTGTATGTTGAGATGGTATCAGGTACACATACGTCACTAAAGTAGCACCCTCTGGTAAGAAATTTAGAGTCTAGAAATCCATAGAGGGAAGACAAAGAGAGAAGGAAAATTGAGAATTGTATATTTCTCGGTATGAAGATTACACCATATAGAGACTCCTATTTATACATATTCTCTGCAGACAAATTACACCAATTTAGCCTAATCAATTACCTACAATCAAGCCAAATCAATCAATAATATCAATCTTAACAAATTAACCCTTATTTGCTTCTTTGACCAATATCAAGAGTGATTCTCTCTCATCAATCTTTAATGGCAAATCTCCCATATCCTTAACACTCCCCCTTAAGTTGGAGTGTATATTAATGACGCTCAACTTGTTCAGTAGATGGTTGAATTGAGTAGTTCCAAGAGCTTTGGTAAATAGATTTGTTGGTTGTTGACTTGTAGGTATGTGAATGGTTTGAATGACAATGTTTCGGAGCTTCTCTCGAATGAGATGACAATCGATATCTAAGTGCTTTGTTCGTTCATGGAATACCGGATTCGATGCAATGTGGATAGCTACTTTGTTATCACAGTATAACTTGATTGGTTGGGGATGTGCTATTTGGAAATCTATCAGAAGTTGCTTTAACCAAGTAATCTCACAACAGGTTGATGCCATAGATCGGTACTCTGCTTCCGCCGAGGATCGTGAAATTGTTGTATGCTTTTTGGTGTTCCAAGAAATTGGTGATTTTCCAAGTAGAATACAATATCCGGTGACTGATCGTCGAGTATCTTTACATCGAGCCCAATTTGCATCACAAAATGCATGCAATTGAATATTACTGGAAGTTGATAGGAAAATTCCTCGTCCTGATGATTGTTTGAGATATCGTAAGACTCTATGTGCTGCGTCCAAGTGAGATGTTCGAGGTTTGTCCATGAATTGACTCAGAATGTGTAGTGACCCGAAGAATAATGGTATTTAAATAATAAAGAAGGGCAGAAATAGAAACAGAAACAGAAGGAGGCAGCAGGCTTCGTCGACGAATGCTTCACGTTCATCGACGACGTTGCGCTTTGGGTGTAATAACCCAGGAATTTAATCAAGGACTCATCGACGAATACAGGGGATTCGTCGATGAAGATAACATGGGGTCTCGTCGACGAAGGTATGTTTCGTCGATGAGAATATACCGAGAGGCTATTTTTTAAATTCTAAAATTCGTCGACGAGGAGATGGTGTTCGTCTACGAACCTTCTTCGTGACCTCGTCAATGAGATGATGTGGCTCGTCGACGAAAGCCGCAATATAATGTTAAACTCAGTTTTTACACAGAAATTTCACCTAGAATCTCTTTTTTCTCCCCTACGGCTCATTCTCTCTCTCTCCTCGATTTCGGTCCCGTCAACTGTCAGATCGACGATCTAAGGCCACCACGACACTCTTGGGGAAGTTCTCTCTAAGTTTTCCGGAACGGATCGTCGGTGGGACGAAATTGGATTTCATCCTAGATTCTGGGTAAGACATTTTTATTGAAATTTGGCTTTCGAGCAGTTATAGGAAATGCAGTAGACATAGAAATAGTAATATTTTGTTCTGGGATATATGATTTTTAGGGTGTTGAGTGGGAAGCCCTGCGGTGTAGGACTTGATACAGTAGGGGATCTTAGCAGGAATCAGGTAAGGGAAATATGCTATGCTAGGCAAACCTATTATGCTTTAGTATAAATTATATGTTTTCAGCAAATTATTATTCAGATTATTTATGTGATTTCAGAACCTGATAATATTAATGTTTAATGGTGTGGCATGAGTTTGTTATTAGCCCAGTACAAGGTTTCCATAATTTCAGAATATCATGATTTTCAGCACATGCACAGAAACTCGTATTTTATAGTATTTCTCAGAATATTATGATATAACCGTTTCAAAACCATAACGTTCAGTTTATACAGTTAATTAGAAAATTTAGTTATTCAGTTATGCAGACTTACCAGATATCTAGTTATTATAGTTTATTCAGCTCAGTATATATTATGTTATGGTTATTTCAGCTATTGCAAAATCATGGTAAAAATAGTATTTTAGAAATATCAGTTATGTATATAGTATCAGACCCTGATGGACCATATTCAGCAGCAGAGCACGGTACCGTAGTTATTTTCACTTTAGAGTACAACCCCTATTAAGATAATAGATGGTATTCAGAAGTCGATTGTGCCTATGTTGTGGACAGGCTCCCCATCAGACATGGGTTGAGGGGGCCGATCTAACTGTCAGAGTTCAGTTGACTTACCCTGGTCGGACAGCTAGGTTAGGTCCCGCTTTCGGGTCGCACGACCTTGTCATAAGGGGTTAATTCATGACTTCAATTATCCATCAAGGGAATTTTCACAGTTATTATTTATATATATCATGATCAGATTTACAGAGAACAATTATACTTATAAGTATTATCAGTATTATGAATAGAACATTCTAAATAATCAGTTTATGTTAAGCTACTTAAGCATGTTTTATATGATAACAGGTATTCTGGTTTTTCTCTGTTTTGTTATATATAGTATCTAATTTTAGATAATATTTTCCAAGTATTCTTCTTACTGAGCGTTGCCTCATCCCATTAAACTTATATTTTTCAGGTGATCCAGCGAGGCGAGCAAATTAGGCTCACAGATAGAGGAGTTTCAGTGCTGCGTGTTGTTGGAGTGAGTATTTTGGGGAAGGTTTTCCTTGTATAGTTCTAGTCTTAGATGAGGTATATTTTGGGAGATACAGCTGTGTATTTATACTGTGGGAGTATATTAGCACTTTGGTATTGTACGTTATTGTATTATATTCGCATATGGTTGTGATTATATGATTTTAGCTTCTCGCTGCTTAGGTTGTTGGTTTTATATTAATTAGAAAATAACGGAGCAGTGGAATTTCATAGTATTTATTAGTAGAAAAAAAATTACAGAATGTGTACGACATATGCTAACTATGGCCTAGTGATGGTAAAATATATCAGCTTCCCAACCAATCGTCGGTATGAAGATGGATCTAAAAGTGGTTCTCCATCAGTTTCACTAAGAGCCAGATTTGGTTCCATGGGTAGGTTTGCTGGTTTAGCACCAAGAAATCCAGTTTTCTCAAGTATCTCCAAGGCATATTCCCTTTGTGATAAAAGGATGCTAGTTTTTGAGCGGACCACTTCTATACCTAGAAAATATTTTAGAATGCTAAGATCTTTGAGTTTAAAACATTCTCCCAAGTATTTATTGAGTGCATCAATCTGTTCCAAGTTGTTTCCTGCCAAGATGATGTCATCTACATATACCAAGACAATTGTAAATTTTTTTTCGTAGGATCAGACGAACATGGAATAATCAACTTTAGATTATTTATATCTGGAACTAATAAGAGTGGAAGAAATCTTGGCATATCATTGCCTGGAGGCTTGTTTGAGGTCGTATAGGGATTTGTTGAGCTTGCAAATTCGGTTCTCCCCCTTTCCTCTGAAATCAGAAGGAAGGAGCATATAGACGTCTTCATCGAGGTCTCCATGCAGGAAGACATTGTTGACATCAAGTTGATGGAGATGCTAATTTTGTGCAGCAGCAAGGGTGAGAATAGTGCGAACAGTAACCATTTTTGCAACATGAGCAAAGGTTTCAGAGTAATCGATACCTTCCTTCTGATTATAGCCTTTAGCAACAAGGCGAGCCTTATAACGTTCCACAGAGCCATCTAGATTGTGTTTGATTTTGTATACCCATTTGCAACCAATGTGTTTCTTGTGGGGTGGAAGAGGAGTCAAAGTCCAATTATGGTTGGCTTCCAAGGCATCAATCTCAGCACGCATGGCATCACGCCACTTAGGATCTTGCATAGCCTGCAAGAATGACTTGGGTTCTTGTGCAAGGGAGATGGCAGTTGTAATGACCCAAAGAATAATGGTATTTAAATAATAAAGAAGGAGGGAAATGGAAATAGAAATAGAAGGATGCAGCAGACTTTGGATGTAATAACCCGGAAGATTTACACAGGGCTTTGTCGACGAACACAGGGAGTTCGTCGATGAGCTCATAAGGAGGCCTCGTTAACGAAGCCACGCCTCGTCGACAAGAAGATACCGAGAGGAGTTTTTAGGCAGTCTGAAATTCATCGATGAGGAAGGAGGGTTCTTTGACGAAATTCCTTAAGGACTCATCGACAAGATGACGTGTCTCGTCGACGAATCTGGCTTTATAAATTGCTAAAACTCAGATTTTTCACAGAATTTCAGCGCAAGTCACCTCTCTCTCTCTCTCTCTCTCTCTCTCTCTCTCTAAAATGCACCCTTCTCATTCTCTCTTCGATCCAGGCCCCGTCTCTCATCGGATCGACGATCTGAAGCCACCACAACGCTCTTGGCGAAGTTCTCTGTAAGTCTGCCTGAGCAGATCGTCGGTGGAAGTGGTTTGAAATTCATCCTAAATTCAGGGTAAGGTGTTTTATTCAGAATCTGCTTTCCCTACAGTTATAGGAAATGTAGTATGTAAGAAAATACTGATGGTTTGCTTTGGAGGATGTTGCTTTCAGGGTGTTGAGTGGAGAAACCTGTGGGTGTAGGGTCAGAGTTGAGTGAGGGTTTTTCAGAAACTAGGTAAGGGAAATATGCTATGCTAGGAGATTTACTTACGTTATCAGAAATTTTATATATATATGCATGTATACCAGTTATTCTACAGAATACGAATTTTTAAAGTATGTGTGGCCTAAGTAGATATTATTTGATATGAAGTTTTATACAGTTTTTCAGTATATCAAGTTGTACATATATAGTTAGATATTTACAGATTTTATACAGATAGAATGTATATACATTTATAGTTTTTATTCAAATGATTACACAGACAGATATATATATATATATAGTATACAGATGTTTATTCAGATCAGTATATATAGTATTTACAAAATGTTATGTTTTTCCTAAATGCCATAGCACTCAGAGTATACAGACAGATTATACAATTATAGCATTAAGATGCTACAGATATTACATTATTTACAGTACATAATTATAGTGTTATGGTTATTTTGGAAACATGATGAAAACAGTAAAAGAGTATATATGTATATATATAGTATCAGATCCCTGTGACAGATACAGATACAGATACATAATACAGAGCACGGTACCGTTGCTAATACAGATATAGTGTAACAACATATCTCAGATAGTGTGTGGGTACCGTCAACTGTGCTCGGAGAGTATGCTGCTCCCCAGTTCACTAGGTTGAGGAGGCCAGTTTGACGAGGTAGCAGCTAGTCCCGCGCCTAGGAGAGTATGCAGTTTGACCGGCTTGAGGTAGTGTAGAGTATAATGACTTTCTTGGAGGCTTGACCAGGTTAAGTCCCGCCTATGGGGCACACAACCCTGTCATGAGGGGTCAAATCATGATATACAGAGTTCCAGGGATAAAGCACAGTTATGTATATGTATACCGTTTTACAGTATTTGATAAATATAGTATGATATTAGTAGTATGAAAAGTAGAAAACTCAAATGATACAGTTATGTTTTAAACTGCAAAAAATGTAAAATATTCTTTATAGATTTATCCTTTATTACAGCTCAGATGTTATTTAAAGTATATGTAACTTAGTCTCCACACACTAGTAATAATATATCTCTGTAACTTAGTCTCCACACACTAGTAATAACATATCTCCACTTATTGAGCGTCGTCTCACCTTATTATTCTAACATTTTTCAGGTGAGCTAGTTAGGCGACTAGATCAGGCTCGCGGATAGAGATTTCTTAGTTACCCTTGTTACAAGATAAGATGGTGTAGAGTTTTGTATTTTTGAGATAGATTTTACTGGGGAGAAATGTATTTTGTGACTATGTAATGGAAATATTGAGTTCTGGTATTGTATAGTATATGGGGTTGTGAAATTTATGTTTCCGCTGCGTAGGTATGATTATTGTTTACAGGATTACCCCGGTGCCTTCCATGGCTCAAGTTTCATAGCAGGGGGTATCAGAATAGTTCATATGTGAAAAAAATGATTTAATTTTGAGGTCGTTACAGCAGTGGTGAAGGCACAGTGTGTAGGAGAAAGAGAATCATAAGAAAGAAAATTAGAGAGAGGATAAATAGTACTTAAGGAGCGACCAATATCAATTCAGATGGTAGGATAGGTCGAGACGGGAGTGCTTGTTCAGCATGAAAATCCTATAAGTAGGCAGGTGGCTGAATCTGACATTTGGATCTCCAAACTTAGATAGGTGGGGTAGGAGAAAGGGGAACATCATTAGGTGGGTAAGTATGTGACTGGGTAGAGGGTTCAGAAAGAAGATCCGAAGAGTCAATGGGATGAGGTAAAATAGCAGAGGGTGACTCTGAGGTAGATATTCAGGTGAAACACATCTCAGTAAGGGAAGAAACAATATATTAAAACAGCGTGTGACCAATATGAGGTTTGTATATAACATATTATTCATCATTTGCAAACCATTAACATAATTTTTGAAATCATTTTTTGATCCTATTCAAACACATGCAAGGTATTTTACCCATGACATTACCTAAGGATAGGGGTGATTATCCGCCCATACAAGTAGCACCCCTCTGTTCTAATACATTAGCCAACCCAAAGGTCACAGCTGAAGCATACCAGGGCACTCACTTTACTCATTAAGCCCTCAAGTGATAGATTAATCCCGTATTCACACAGTTCATACAAAAGTTTACCAGCGAAGTTCCCGAGGATAGAGAAATCTACCTGCCTATACAAATAGTTGCTACATCTGATACTTACCAAGGCACTCGCCTTTCTCAGTAAGCCCTCGAACGAAGAGTCTACCCCGTTCAAACGTAACATGCTTTACTAGCATAAATACTGATAATACCATAATACATTATTCTATTTGTCATTTATCTGTAATTCTCATCTGTTCATGTTCTCAACTTTGTCATTTCGTAGCATTTCACTTAACGTGACTCTTTTCCATTTTACATTGTTCACATTTCACATTTCATTTCCGTTTCATTCATTTCCATTTTCATTTCATTTCATAACATACCCAGCATCTTTCAACTGTTTTACCCAACATCTTTCAGCTGTTTTACCTAACATCTTTCAGCTATTTTACCTAACATTTTTCAGCTATTTTACCCAGCATCTTTTAGCTATTTTACCTAGTATCTTTCAGCTGTTTTACCCAACATTTTTCAGTTGTTTTACCCAACATCTTTCAGCTATTTTACATTGTTGCATTAACACTAACATGCAACATATTTCATATAACATTTTTATACTCAGTTCATTTCATGTATATCCTGCATCTCATACATATAACATATTTTTACACAGAATTCCTATTTACTCATGCCACACTATTTAGCAGTAAAATTCATATATATTTCCTGTAAAATAAGCCAACCTACATTTAACATTTATATGCTGAAAATATACCTTTCATTTCTTATATAATTATCTTGAAAATATCTTTCACTTTCATTAGTTCAATTTCACATATACGTATCTAATAAAACTACCCTAGGGTCAGAAAGTATAATTTAAACGGTTGACATTTTAAACCCATACAGAAACATATTCACATATATTCATAACATATTCCATTTCTCAATTAATTCATAAAAATCTGGTTTAATATATATATTCTCCCTTACCTGGTTTCTTGAATTACGCCAATAAGGACCCCGAAAAAATACCTGCGGCAATCACCCGAAACCTAAATAAAAAAAAAACTTAGTTCCATTAAATCAATCCTAAGTAAAACACTATTTTAATATTTTCTATGCCCATAAATTACAAATAAATAATTATACCCTCAAATATAACCAATTTACTTAATTCCCTAAATTCCACTCTCGCTTTGGAGTGGTGTCTAGGAATCCCAAATTTAAAATTTACTCCGGCCAAAATGACGACGATCGCGGCTAGGACCCTGTGGTGATGCCCGATCGTTGATTTAGCGGCATATTTAAAGAGAAATTGAGAAAATAGAGAAAAATTACCTTACTCCAGGAATGGAGCCTACGCTGCTCCCACGAAAAATCCGCTCCAGTAGAAATGTCGGTGGCGGAGATAGGAACCTAGTGGTATCTTCAATTTTTCGATCGGCTGAATATTGGTCGAGAAAATAAGGAGAGAGAGAAGAGAAAACGGAGGTGAGCGTGAGAAGTGAGAGAGACTGAGAGAGATATGAGAGGCGTGAAACAGAGAGGGCGTTGGAGAGATGAAACTTCAATTCAATTGGATTTCAATTCAATCATTACATTATTTTATATTTTATACATATATATATATACTCATCATATTATTTACTTAATTAATTCAATTAAATAACGTTTAATTAATTAAATAATTCAATTAAATAATGTTTAATGAATTAATAATTCATCTAATTTTATTTTATTTTATTTTTAAAATTTTTTCTAAATATTTTAATCATTTTTAATTTTTTAGGTCTTTACAACTTTCTTACAATCTCTTGAATTAGGTATATATTTTCCACCATACTTCTCTGTTTGACAAATGCAGATTGTGCCGAATTCACAATATCCTCAAGAACTAGTTTGATTCTGCTTGCAATAACTTTGACAATCACCTTGTACATAATGTTGCAGCAAGAAATGGGTCTAAAATCTTGCACGGTGTCTGCATGTTTGGACTTTGGAATTAGAGCTATCATCGTATGATTTATCTGCTTCAATAATTTTCCAATTTTAAAAAACTCCTTGACAGCTAGTGTAAATTCTTTCCCAATTATATTTCGGGACTTCTTGAAGAAACAAGTTGTGTATCCATCAGAGCCAGGAGACTTCATATCCCCTATACTAAATACAACATTCTTTATCTCCTCATCTACAATAGGGGCAATCATTTGTGCAGCCAGATTATCATTGATTATCTTCCCTCTCTCAACAATCAGTGGGTTGATAGCTTCGTTACCTCCACTTTACCTAGGAGATTTTTATAATATTCTAGAAACTCCTCCACCACTTGCTTCTGGGAAGTAGTTCTATCCCCATTTTCTTTCTTCGTTGTAGCAATATGGTTCCTATTTACTTTCTTTCTTATTAGGGCATGAAAGAAAGCAGTACTCTTGTGGTCTCTAAGGTATTTAGCTTTTTCTAGTTGAGCCAAGAAAATACTGTTTGCCTCTGTACCTATACTTGTATATAGAAGAAGGGGAAATAATTCGTCCATGAAATGTAATCTTCTACCTTTTTATTTTTATTTTTATTTGACTATGTGTGGTCGTGTACCATCTCCTACAAGAATGGTTAAATGGTAATCCTATTTCGTCACAAGAGAGATTAGGCGATGTTCACTTCCATAGTTAAAATGTTGTAATTTGTAAGTTAGGAGGAAAAGAAGAAAAATATGCGAGAGAAAGTAATGGAAATAAAGAAAATTTTCCCTACCTCTTATTGCACGGAGGAAAATATGAAAGTGAATTATTATTACTTAAGTTATTGAAGGTTTTTTTTTTTTAATTTTTCATTTTTTCCCTACTTTTGGAATATATTAAATTTGTGTATCAATTTCTTCTCTTTGTCAATTTTGTATCTTGTTTGAATGATAGAAGAAAAACTATACATAAATTAAAAAAAAAGTTAAGCGGTTTTGTTTTTCTAGACAAATACATATCACGTGAGTTATATTTTTACGTTAAATGTAAGTGGACCTTATTATTTGTCACTTTGCAGGAAATGAATTATTATTTTTTAATTTTTATATAAATAAATTTTCATGACCAATAATAATTTTTTTGTTCACTTCTTTTTAAATTAGTATTTTGAGAACTTTAGGTGATTTTGCAATTAGATTGGAATAAAACTCAAGAACTTTGATCAATTTTGGTTAACCAATAACTTGAGGTAAAAATATCATTGAACTAATTCAACCTGATAAATTAATAGGATGAATTTTACAAGTAACGATCATTATATCAAAGCACATATATAACATAAATATAAACATTTAAATTCAAATAATAATTGAAAAGCATACAATTTATAAATATATATTTATAATTGATATCACAACTATGAATATTATATATTTAAAATTTTATAATATATAGATATGGTTCAATTAACCAAGGTATTCATATAAATAAATCAATGTGAAACCACTAAAAAAGTTCACTACCAATTACTTTACCAAATTTGAAAATGACTAATTTGCAAAACAGTTGTATTTTCACTTCTAATTGAAGGATAATGCTGATATTTAATCTCTCAAAGTTGTGTCTACTACAAAATCGTCAAAGAGTCATCATAATAACGTTTAATTATCATAACTAATTTCACAATCCAGTGAATCCAAATATTAAATTAATTATATATAGAATTAGTTATATCGTGACTAATTGTGCAGGAGACTCACACACTTTATGTTTTTCTGAAACTGTAACGCTTCTCTTCATAATACCTTCTTTGAAAATAACCTTCTCTCCCCCAGTGGGCCTGTCGTTATCTCATTAACTATTTTGATATTTTCTAAGGATATATTTATTTTTTTTATTTTTTAGTTAACCTAACGTTTCTCTCCATAATTCTTTTCTGAAACCCTAGTTGGGTGTTCGCTATCTCTCTAATTGTGATGATATTTTCTAAGGATACACACACACACATACATTAACTTTTTAACAAGCTTAATACTTCTCTTCAGAATCCTTTTTTGTAGTCCTAGTGGAACTATCGTTGTCTCACTAATTATTTTGATATTTTCTAAAGAAATATATATATAGTCCCAGTGGAGCTATCGCCCTCTCACTAACTATTTTGATATTTTCTAAGGATATATATATATATATATATATATATATATATTATTTATTCGTTTTCTAATAAACCTAATGCTTCTCTCCACAATCCCTTTCTTGGCAATAGCAATTTCCTTCAACAAAGCTATCACTATCTCACTAACTATTTTGATATCCTTGAAAGTTCAAGACCAAACAACATTGAAAGTACAAAATTCAAAATTTAAGTTTAAATCTATGTAAAATTTAACAAATTATAATGTATTTTGCACTACATTTTGTGAAAGCTCACACATTTTTAGATTTGTGTCCAATATCCTTTTAATTTTTGTTTTGCTAAAATCAATTGTCCACGTGGCAACATATGAAAGTGGGCTGTAAAATCTTCCATTGCAACACCAATGCCCATTGTGCTCTCAAAGCCTGCAAAAATCATAACACCACAAAATACTTCCTCTCTCTCTCTCTCTCTCTCTCTCTCTCTCTCTCTCTCTCTCTCTCTCTCTCTCTCTCTCTCTCTCTCTCTTTATAGGGCTTTTTTAGACACATCTCTGCAGCCCCTTAGCTCCAATACGGTTGTCATTGTGTCACTTATTATTTTGATATATATTTTTATGAAACATAGACTCTTTTCTCTATAAGCCCTTCGCGTTAGTGAAGTTGTTTCTTTCTCATTAAGTATTTTGATATTTTCTAAGGATATATATATTTTTTACTATCTACGAAACCTAACACTGCTTTCCACAACCCTTTCTTTGAGCCCTAGTGACTCTGTTACAATCTCACTGTCTATTTCGATATTTTCCTAAAACTATATATATAAAATTTTCTATTAAACGTAGCACATCTCTCGACAACCCTTCCTTGAGCCTCTGCGAGGTTGTCTCTATCTCATTGATTGTTTTGATATTTTCTAAATATATAAGCCCTTTCTTGATAGTAGCACTCCTTTTCACAAGTCCTTGAACTTCAATCAAGTTGTTCCTATCTCATGGCTATTTTTATATTTTCTAAAGACATATATATAATTTTCTATTAAACTTAACGCTTCTATCCACAATCCCTTCCTTGAGCTCTAGTGAGATTGTATCTTATTATCTATTTTGATATTTCTAACAATAAATATATTTTTTATTTTCTAGTAAACTTAGGCTTTGTTTGAAACTTGGAAAACATTAAAGAAAGGAAATGAAAATATGAAAGAATTTGCATTTTTATGTTTGGTTATCAAGAAAAGTAAAAAAGAAAATAAAAAATACATCAAATCTATGAACAAAATTTTAATTCTACTCATCATTAATATCTAACTTTTCATATCTTCAATCACATTAAAATAAATTTTCATTTTCAACAGTATTAATATAAAAGAAAAACACAATGAAAAATGAGTTTCTTGTTTCTTTTCCTTTCTTTTCTTTTTTTCAAATAAAATCTTTGACCCAAAC
Source organism: Malania oleifera (assembly GCF_029873635.1). Lineage (NCBI taxonomy): Eukaryota > Viridiplantae > Streptophyta > Magnoliopsida > Santalales > Ximeniaceae > Malania > Malania oleifera. The sequence continues at coordinate 116,470,050 of NC_080420.1, forward strand.
GGACCCTTAATATTTCTCTCTACAACCCTTTCTTTGATAGTAACGCTTCTCTCCATAGCCCCTTTCTTAACCGTAACACTTCTCTCCGCAACCCTTTCCTTGATAGTAATACCTCTCTGCACAACTTTTTCCTTGACAGTAACACTTATCTTCACAATTTCTTTTTTAACAGTAACATTTCACTTCATAACCTCATCCGTCTCAATAAGATCGTCGTTGTCTCATACACTATTTTGATTTTGTCTAAGGATTACTTTTAAATTTTTTAATAAACTTAATGTTTTCTTTCACAACCATTTTCTTGAGTCTCTCTGTGAAGATATCACTATTTCACTGACCGTTTTGATATTTTTTAAAATAATATATTTTTTATTTTTTAATAATCTCGACACTTGTTTTCACAATCTTTTTCGTAACCGCCAGCGGGGCGGTCGCTGTTTCGATATTTCCTAAGGAAATATATATATATATATAAAATTTTTTATTTTCCAATAATTTTTTGTTTTGCTAAAATTAATTATCCATGTGGCAGCAAATAAAAGTGGGCTGTAAAAATCTTTCATGTGCATCGTCGGTATTATAAAAACGCAAAGTGGGTGCCCGCAAAAATGATAACACCGCAAAACGCTCTCTACTCCCTCATCCCTCTCTCTCTCACATTTCTCTCTCTAGGGTTTCTCTCTCTCTCCCTCTCTCCCTCTCTCTCTCTCTCTCTCGTCGATCTCTAGCTTTCCTTCTAGGGCTTTTCCTTCATTCGTACATGACTTTGTTGCATCGTGTACCAGTGGTGTATCAGTCAGTGAGGTATGCATTATCTTCGTAAATTTTGTACCCTTCATTTTCAAACACTAAATCGCTCGATTTCTTTGGAATTTATTCGGTTTCGGATCAATTCCTTGGGTCCCAATGGTATCAGTGATGAACAGCGGCGATTGTGATCTAGATAGGGGCTCTGAAGAGCCTCATGTTAGAACTAGGGTTTCAGACGATGGTGGTGTTGGTAGTTCTGACAGAGGCGCCTATGGTGGCATTGATGTAGAGAAATCTGTCAATTTTTCTGTTTCGAATGAGGGTAGGACTTTGCATCGGTTCGAGAGTGAAGCTAACGCGGGCGGTACTGTTAGGTTTTTAGATGATCATGTTAATGTGCATGCTGAATTAGTTGAATCGGAGAATGAGGGATCTGGGGGGGTGAGGGTTAGGGTTTCTGATGGGATTGTGATTGATGATAGAGGAGTAGGTGGGGAAACGGAATCTAGAGTTTTGGAGGATAAGGTGGAAGGCATGGTCTCGAGAGATGGTTCTTATCAACAAAATGATGGAAATGATGGGATGGAAAGGGAGGGAGTGGTAAGGAGTGCTGGTACGTGTGACCCTTGGAATGATCGGACAAAGCTGATGGTTTCACCTGTTGAAGCGGGGAAGTATGCTGTTTCTCTGTATGACTCTTCGTTATCGAAGTTTGATGATTTTGTTGGGAAAGAGAACTGTGGTCTAGTGAATATGGGAGTGTCGAATGTAGTGGGCTATGGATTTGAAGTAGGGGATATGGTGTGGGGGAAGGTGAAGTCTCACCCATGGTGGCCAGGGCATATTTTTAATGAAGCTTTTGCAAGTTCTTCAGTACGGAGAGCAAGAAGGGAGGGTCATGTGTTGGTTGCTTTTTTTGGCGATAGTAGCTATGGATGGTTTGACCTGGCTGAACTTATACATTTTGATCCCAATTATACTGAGAAATCACGGCAGATGACTTCAAGAAACTTTGTGAAGGCAGTTGAAGAGGCTGTTGATGAGACAAGTCGGAGATCTAGTCTTGGTTTGGCATGCCGCTGTAGGAACCCCTATAATTTTAGACCCACAAATGTTTTGGGATACTATGCAGTTGATGTGCCTGATTATGAGCCTGGAGGGATTTATTCAGCAAGTCAAATTGGAAAGGCAAGAGAGAGTTTTCGTCCAGGTGAGACTCTTTCTTTCTTAAAGCAGTTGGCAATGACACCCCAGTGGATTGAGGAAAGTAGCATTGACTGGATTAAGAATAAGGCTACAGTTCTTGCTTACCGCAAGGCTGTGTTCGAGGAGTTTGATGAGACTTATGCTCAGGCGTTCGGCATGCAACCAGTAAGACCTCATCAACCAACAATTGCATTGGATCAATCCCTTAAAGAACCAGCTCGAGGTATTAATTATAATGGTTTTATTCTGATTTGTTGTTTGCCTGTTTGATGCTTCTTTTTGCTATCTGGTATGTTTTTGTGTTGCCTACCTCTAGATGAGTATTAAGTGCTTATTAAATTTTATCCAATGTTCCCTTCCAGTTTAAGTGGTTGGCCAAACATGTTTCTTCTTCTGAATTTTCCCTTACGAGTTTTAAGCGTGTTGTGTTTACGACCCTGACATTTGTTTTCTAATCAGTCATGTTTTCCCTTGCAGATTATGTAATTGCTATGTATGTGCTTGCTTGTTTTGAATTTGCTCATAAAGTTGTGAAGCTAATTACTGATCTGGCAGTTAATATCATTCTGCCACTGCCACTGTGATCCCTAGGATCTGATTTCTCTGCCATTGTGGTATTCTAGTGTTATTCTCTTGTGTAGCTGCAAACAACTCACTTAACGTTATATATGTACCATTTCTTGGCAAGTCTTGTATATATTCTTTTTGTTTTCACTGTTTTTTTATACTTTTAACTGTTATATGATGATGTTGTTAGGTGCTTTAGGGTTGACAAAAACATTTATTAGATTTTATTTGAAGTTCAAGCATAGTAGTGATGACAGATTGTTTTTGTGAAGAGATGTGGCTAAATTTTCTATTAGCCTTCCTCAACGTGAGAGTTGAGAAAAGGAGTTGCTTAAAATGTATCCATTCTGGGGCTTTAAGCAGCCATGTTTCCTTTCATTGTTCTTAGGATTTGGGAAAATGAACTGGATCATTGTGCTAAATTTTTACGTAGTGAGACATTTTAAATTGCACATGTACATTCATGTTTAATGGTTGTTGCTGTTATTCTTATTATCTAGAACCAGGGTAATTGTACAGTTGTACTGGGGGTCTTGGCGTAAGAAGACTAATGATTTGTTCCTAGTGATAGTGTGCATTTAAATTTATTTTTCATGGGATGAGCTATGCACTTTGCTACTATATTATTTTGGTTGGAAATATTGATATGAGTGAGGCTCAAGATTATGTTATACTGTTGATTGTTGATCTTGAGATATTTTGAGATGATGTCTACTTTTGAGGGCACTTTTTTGAGCTGGCTATAACTTATTTTAACAATCCCATACCACTTTTAAATCCAAATTTATGGTAATTTTTATCCTATTTGATGCCATCAAGTTAACTTTTCAAATTATTACATCCTTTGGTTTCAAAATTGACATTGAATTAGGCAATAAACTGTGAAAGGTGGGGATAAAGGGAAAGTAAAATTAGTGCTTGTCATACTAGTTTGGAGTGGCCTTGTAAACAATGTAATCCCTTGTGTTTGTTTTTTAACTTTTTATGAAGCACCTTTGCTGATGCCAGTGCTGAAATTTCTCCTTATGCTTGTTAGGAAGCATGAAATTGATAAATAAATTGAATCTGGAATTGTAGAGTAAGAAATTTAGAATCCTTTATGCTAGAGTTTAACCATGGGTCCAAATTGTGGTTGGTTGAATGTAGTTCGAATGTTATGTCCTATACCTTTTGTATGTAGTAGCTTCCAAAATTGTGTCACTTAGTATCTTATCATTTTCCATGACCTAGGTATTGCTGTCTCGTAAATACTTGAGTTGTTTGCATGTATTTTTCTTCAACGCTCTTTCCTTTTCGTGTTTTATTTTGAGTATGGTGCATTATGAATTTTTGAAGTACATTTTTTATTTTTTAATTTTATTTGCAAGCCTTTACTACCAGTTTATGCTTTGACTTTAGTGGGATTTTTGTATTAAGGTCTGATTCTGAAAAGTATTTTAGGAAGTTGAATTCTAATAGGAGGTCTCATATCAATTAGACTCACCTTTCAAGGATAAAAATATGCAGACAGATTGTTGTGATCAAGAGATGGAGTGGATTGTCTTTCTTTGCAACTTAACTAGAAAAATATGAGAAGGGGATATTCTTAATATGAGAACATTAGTTTTCTAAAATTTTTAGAATGGCATTGATCTGGAACAACTTGGAGGAAAGAGGGTAAGTAAGATGCTGAAAGGAAACTTCAGCATTGACTTTTTAAAATAATATTTAATTTTATCTCTCCTTCCTTCAATTGGCTCTAGTAGTAATGGAAAAGTGTTGGTATGGGCAATAGTATGATTTTAAGAATAATTTTACCACGAAGTGGCAATTTCATCATATCATTTTCTTGTAAATATAATTATTATTAGATTGGGAATTATTAGAAACTCAGATGGCATTTTAATAGGCAACTATAAAGACCGGCACTACACACGCATACCACACATGCACCCCTCCCCAAAAAAATGTAAATGGAGCCAAAATTGGTTGTGGCTGAGTTGTAGATAAGCTATTGCGTGATAAATCATGCAAGTTAAAATTGGCTCACTGAAGAAATACTTCTACAAATTATAACCTTCTTCTTCATTGAGGGATGTTTCACATGAAGTTATAAGGATAGTTGTCAAATTGGATCCAAATTATCAATTGAAGTCTTAAATTTGTTCATCAAGAATCAAATTGTGACATTTGGCACAAATTCTAAATATCTGTTGTGTGATGCATGTAAATATCAAAAACAAACAAAATACATTATTAATGAAATTATATTAATGAAAATTGAATGATCACGTGCCCCAGTATACACGCTTACACATTTATGTATGGATGACAAGTATATGCTATTTATTAGAAAGTTGAAAAAGTAGAAGTGTCTCACCTTTCAATAAAATATTGAAATGGAGAATTTGTGGGATTATCAAACTTTTTAAGGAAAAGTTCATTGTTTACTTCGATTATAGAGGCCTTTGGAGATGGTTTTAAAGGAATTTTGCATTAAAAATGGTGAATTTTAGATTTTTAAATAAATTAGGTTCCCTATCAAACATAGGATGTTAGATGTGTGAATGTTTACTAAATTGTGAAAATTATAAGATTCAAATCCTGAATCATAATTTTGGAATCAAGAATTGTAACATTTATGGATAATTTTCTTACTTTGATTTTCCTTTTATAGATTCAATATATTGGCTAGTGACGTAGTTGTTAGAATTCCTGATTTGATTCATGTGATTCAATATCAATTCCACACCAAATCAATTCAAATCATAAATTGTTGCCAAATCTATCAATTCACCTCGTGAATCTGGTGAATTAATCTGAATCTACCAATTCACACGATTCTGGACTTAACATATCCTCACAAGTTTGACTAAGTTAAAACCCCCAAAACTACAATTTTTTTATTGCTTTTATTATTTTTACGTGATTACCTTCCATTCCTTGTCTACTTCAGTTTTATGCTAAAAAATAGGATAAAAAGTAGAACTTTAGATCTAATGTTCCTTCACAAAACCATTCTGCACTCTTTGTAGTGTTCTACCATTGAGGAGCAGAACACTCATTGGCCAAGGTGGTACTCATGTTTTGTTGTGTCTTTAAGATTAGTTTTTTGAGTAGTTAAATTATTATCATTTTTTAGGTTAATTATTTTTTTCTTTTTGATTAGAGAATAAATATGCATGAAATATTTTTTTACTGTTGATAAACACTGAAAGTTCAGTTTTTTTTTTTTCCTTCATTCCTTTCTTTAAACAGCACAAAATTTATTTATTTATTTTATTAATATTTTCTTGACTCATCCCCTCACCTTTCATTAGTTTAGGGAAAGCATGCACAAGGAGTATGATTTTTTATTGTCAAAATTAAATTTATTTTACTATTTTGCTTCTTGTTTGTATATCAATATGTACATGCCATTTAGAATTGATTTTGGAAATTTGTGCTGAATCTTTTGATTCAGTTTGATTCTCAATTAAAATTGGAACTTCGATTCGTGATTCGAATCTCAATTTGACAACTATGGTTGGTGAATCTAATTGAATCATACTAATTGAATTAAGAACAGTATAATTTTGACAACTTAATTATAGGGTCTTATAAACATAATATTTACTTGTTTAAAACAATATTATGAGCTTTATTAAGAGTTTGGTCAGCCATTGCAAAAAATTCAGAAAAATGATTTAATGGAGGCATATGAGGCTTATTTTGAGATTCATGGTCAGACGTACATGTGATCCTTTTTCTTGTTGAAAGTTCTGAAACCACAATATTTGATTAATGAATAAATTTTAAATTTCCCAAGTTTAGTAATTAATAACTGCCATTATTGTGGGAGGTAGAAAATTTATTATCATAGAGAAATATATATTTATCCTTCACCAATTTGAAATAATTCTTTGCATATATATAAATTTTCAATATAAAAGGGTCCCTAGCATACGCCCATTAGTCTTGGTATCTTTTCTTCTGTTTTTTCGTTGACAGAATTTTTTTTTTTTCTTAAATCTTTATTTTTATCTATTTTATGGCAGGAAAATGGCTATTATCCTTTTAAAACATAGGAGGTTGATCATGCTTATGCTTCAATTTCTTCTCCCACATGTCATATGCAGCTAATTATTTGTGACCAAATTTACTTTAAAAGATGTCTATTATTCTTCTCTTTACACTCTTCGGCTTCAACGTCATGTTTGGATCCAAGAAATGGAGATGATAAGTATAAATTGTTGTTGGGCATGTTCTTGAGCATCTGCATGGTGAATTTGGGGGCAATATCATTGTTGTAGACATGGTGCTTCTGTAAACAACCAGGCATTAATCTCTTCTGATAATTTTTGGAGCGAGAAAAATAAATTACGGAAATTGTTGCGGTGCTTTATTTGTTTATTTATATTTATTTGCGCCAAACTTCATGACATTCAGTCTTTGATATAGGCTTTAATTGGAAGGTTTGCTGTTAAATCAGTTTTTTTGGTATTATTATGATTGGGTTTGTAATGTTCATGCATTACTTTATTTGCTTAGCTTCACTCTATCCCGCACAATGAATATTATGATCATTTTAGTGTCTGCTGTTTTCTTGTCTCCCTTCTATTTTTTCTTTTACTTGAGAAGAATGTGCTGAAGAGATTAAATGCAGAATGATTTTGAGTAGCTCTCTTTATCTGAGCCTCTCTCTACTTAGGTGAACAGTACATCAGTGCATTTAGTTAACTAGATATTCTTTCACAATCATTAGTTTCTTTTCTAGTGTACTTTCCCTCAAATTTGAATTGAAGTATAATATTTATCCTCCTTATACGAGGATGTTACTCTGGGGTTAGTGTGGACAGGTTTCCTTATTTATAGAATTGGTACTTGTAACTAACAGTACTGCTAATTTTATCATTCCTGCACTGTGGAGGCATTTATTTATGCAAATGCGCACAATCCTTTTATTATGTAAATTGTATATATAGTTTCTTTCCTCCTACTAATTATGCTCACTTGATGTACAAAAACTGCCTCCTTTATCGTCTAATGATTTACTCACTTCATTCAGCTCCTTTGAGTGGTCCACTGGTCATGGCAGAAGCTCTTGGTGGTGGGAAGAGCTTGACCAAGCCTGTGAAAGTCAAGGACCAATCAAAGAAAGACAGATATCTTTTCAAACGGAGAGATGGGCCTAACGACTCAAAAACCCATCAAATCAGACAAGGACCTGCTAGATCTTCTGCGCAATCATCTTATGTCCAGGGTTCAACATTAGCTTCTGGGGACTTTGTGTTCCAAAAGAGAGCTCCTGATGCTTCTACAAATTCTCAAATTGTGTCTAGCTGCGAGCGGGCTGTGGATATCAACAGGGATAGTGCTGCAGTTCTGGCTCAAGATGTACCTGTCAAAGAAGCTGTAAACCTAGACAAGAGACCTGTAACGGCTGCTTCGGAGGTCAGCAAAAGTAAGGTTGACTCCTCGACCAGTTCTGTTAATTTTCCAACTGAACATTCTTCCTCGCCTCAAAGTTCTACTACAGTTGCGGTTTCACCTCTTGATATGGGGAAGGGTGCTTCACAGGAATCAAAAGAGAGGATTGAACTACACATGGTTGCAGATCCCACAGGCACAGTTGGGTCCATTCTTTCAGTTGAACAGGCATTTCTGAGTGCAGCAGATGGTTCACCACACATTGTTCAGCAGCAAGGTGACTTAAAATATGAGTGTGCAAAAGCAGCTTCTAAAGCTAGTGGAGTTTTTGAGCAATCTAATCAGAGCTTGCCAGTGAGAGTGGAGGAACACCTTGCACCAAATAATGTTCAGGATGGACAGAAAGGTGCACAACTCGTAAAGCTTCCCTCTGAGGATCTAAAAGTTATTGATGGAGGGGTGAAGGCTAAAGTTCTTAAGCGGCCTGTAGGGGACTTGGGCTCTGCCAAGGCTATTCCTGGGGATAAAAAGAAGAAAAGGAAGAGAGAATTTGGTTTGGAAACAGGCCCTCTTCATCCTCAGAAAGAGACAGCAACTGGGAGATGTGGAGTGGCAGTTGGAAAATTATCAGGAAAATCCATTCAGGATGGTTCAACTCCTAGAGAGGATAATCAGGTTGATATTCCAAAGAAAGATGGGGTTGGTAGTTTCATGTCTGATTCTGCTGGGATTGTTGGCATGGGTAATAGTGAAACTGAACTACCACAATTGCTAAGTGATTTGCATGCTCTTGCTCTTGATCCCTTCCATGGTGTTGAAAGAAAGTGTCCAGCAACCGCTAGACATTTCTTTTTGCGATTTCGGTCTCTTGTCTACCAGAAAAGTTTGGTTTTGCCTCCAGCAGAGACAGAACCTCCTGAAGTTCGTGCCTCTAAACTTTCAGTGGGTCCTCGCTCTTCCGACAATCCTCCTAGTGAGAATCTGAAAGATATGCCATCTTCGAAACCCCCAAGACCACTGTTCAGAACTGATGATCCAACAAGAGCTGGTCGGAAACGTGGTCCATCAGATCGCCAAGAAGAAATTGCTGCAAAGAAGTTAAAGAAAATGAAGGAGCTGAAATCCTTGGCTGCTGAGAAGAAGGCCAGCCTAAAGCATCCAGAAGTCCAACGGGGAGAGGGAAAAGAAACGAGTGCTTCAGCACCAGTAAAGCAAGCCAAAGCAGATACTGCCAAGAAAATGGGGCCTCCAGTAAAGGCAACTGATCCCACGATGCTGATCATGAAGTTCCCTCCTCGAACGTCCCTTCCATCGGTCATGGAGTTGAAGGCAAGGTTTGCACGTTTTGGACCCTTGGACCACTCAGCCACCCGTGTTTTCTGGAAGACCTCCACTTGCCGAATTGTGTTTATGCACAAGGTTGATGCACAGGCAGCATACAAATATGTTGCTGGAAACAACTCCCTTTTTGGCAATGTTGCTGTTAAATACTACCTCAAAGATCTGGAAGCTACGGCGCCTGAGTTACCAGAATTGGGCAGAGGTCGAGCAGAGGACACTTCCAGTGAGATCCTGCAGCCTAGAGATTCTGGAATTGAACAACGGCTGCCTTCGACACCCCTGCACCAGCCAACTCGACAGCCAGCAGTCCAGCTGAAGTCGTGTTTGAAGAAATCATCAGGGGAAGAGGCAGCAGGGCCAGGGGTAGGACCAGGGCCGGTCACTGGTGGTGGCAGTGGCAATGTAAGAGCGACCCCGCGTGTAAAATTCATGTTGGGTGGGGAGGAAAGTAGTAGGGGGGAGCAATTGATGGTTGGTAATAGAAACAACTACTTCAACAATGCTAGTTTTGCAGATGGTGGTGCATCTTCTTCTTCTTCTTCTGTTGCAATGGAATTTAATAGTAAGAACTTTCAAAAGGTTATTCCTCCTCCATCTCCGCAGCCTATTCTCCAATTTCCTCCATTTTTGAAAGCTCCAAATAATTTGCATCACATGGAAGTATTGCCCAGAAATAACAATTATAATGCTGCTCCCCTTGCATCGCCGCCGCCTCCTCTTCCTCTTCATATTCCTTTACCTCCGAGCGCGACCCCTGTTGACATTTCACAGCAGATGATAGGCCTTCTAACGCGGTGCAATGATGTAGTAACCAATTTGAAGGGCTTTTTAGGCTACATACCCTACCATCCCCTATGACCAAGGCAGCAACTGAGACCAAAAACGAGGACAAAATGCTCAATGTGAACGAACCCCCCATTCTGAATCCATCAGCATGTGATGCCGATGCCGATGCCGATGCCAAATTTTAGATTTGGTAAGAGCGAGCGCGTGGCTTTAGAAAGAAAGAAGGCCATTGCGAGTAGAAAAGAAGCCTTTTTTATTGTTTGGGGGGGGGGGGAGGAGATGGAAAAAGTTGATATTGTAATTTAGAGAGAGGAGGGACGCTCCGAAATCCCATACCAAAAAGAGCGATTGTATACGATGTGGGAGTGGGTTGACGTTGAAGAAGGTTGGTGCCCATCTTCCTCTATTTTGTGTTATATTGTTTTCATTTTGAGTTTTATTTTTCTTTTTAATTTATAAGCGCATTCCCCACTGCCCAACATTTCATGTAGCTTTTATTAAAGAAAGTCTTCTTTAGTTTAGTAGCGAAGATATTACTTCAACATCTGCCCCTCCCCTCCCCTCCCTTCACATTGGAAAATTGGGTTACCCAAAATTTAAAATTTATATATATATATAAAGGCCTCCACCCCCCGTTTTATTTTTGTTTGTACGAGCTTGAGGATTATATATATCTGAACGCATGTAGCATTTGTATGATGGCCCAAAATAAAATAAAACGAAATAAGTAATGTAAGAAGTCAGTCTTGTGTGCATTTTGTGCTTTTAAGTCACTACTTGTTTAATTGAGTGGAGCCCACTTGGGTTTTTATTTATATACTAGACTATATATGAATCTGGGTAGCACTGATTTTTATCTCTCACGTCAGGCGGGATTGCAAATAGGGATTCTTGTGGATTCCATTCAAAAACTTTTTAAAGCTTATTTCCTTCCTCTTAACACGCGTGTTACTGAGTTTTTCTCTTTAATGTAGGTTTTGCTTTTTTACTTTTTCTCTCAAAGTGGGGTCTTTATGGGTTTCATTAAATTTTTTTATATTTATTTTTAAACTCCTCTTTCTATCTATGTTTGGGTCCACTAATTTTTTTTAATTTATTTTTTAAAAATTCTCTCTTTGTGCGTGTTTGGCTCCCACTTATTCATTTTAGAGATCCTTTCACTCTCTTTCATTAATAAATAAAAATAAAATAAAATAAAATAATCCTCAATATGAATGGATTCCAACTAGATAATTTTTATTTTTTATTTTTTTTTGATTGGATGCTAGTTCAACTACTTTCCTTACCAATATTTTTCAAATTATAAAATTAATCTAAATTATTAGTATACACTTTCTTTATTTTTTTTTTTTGTTTATATTTACATATAATAAAATTATAGAATTAATTCTAAAGTTATATTATTAAAAAAAATATTGAAATATATACACCATATTACATTTCTATTTACATACATTAACAATTATAAAAATAATTCAAATCACTTTTAAAATTATATAATTAATTTAACTTGAAATTATTGTGAAAAATAGGTTATGGAAAATGTGGATGTCGCCCCCATCTTCCATCACTTTGGTTTCCACCCCAATAAATGCATATTGCGCCCCATAAAAGGGCATCCTACCTCTCTCATTTGTAAGACACATACATATAGCATACTTATATATACGCATTGCATGCTTGAAATAAGGAGCATATAGAAAGGATTAGTGAAAATGAGAGATAAAGAGAAGGTAGAGATATCTTGTATAAGGCCAGTTCTGATATCTTGTATAAGGCCGGTTCCATATCATATTGTAATTCCTCCCGTGATAATAAAGTTTTGATTCCATCCGTACGTGGAGTAAGCACAGCTGAACCACGTAAATTTCCGTCTCATCTATATTTATTTATTTTCCTATTTATTTTCTTCATCTTTTATAACACGTTATCAGCACGAGACTCTAACCAACTGACATATTTCTTTAATTTTTATTTAATTCACGAGACTCTAACCGACTAATATATTTCTATATATTTATACTGCCTTTATGGATGGTTTTATTTTTGTTTATACCACCTTAATGTATCGCCTATATATATATATATAAACTACCAATCTCCAGAAGAGATGGTATAATATTCCTCTTAAAGAAGCTATATATTTAAATCTTCCGTATATATATCTCCCGATCCTCCTGAGGAGACAATTTATTTAAATTTCCTGTCTATATTTTTAACCTCCCGAAGAGATGTTAAATTCGACACCCTGAAGAGGTGAAACATTAATTCTCCATATGAAATAATATATTTAACCTTCGGAAGAAGTGTTAAATTATTACTCAATTTAATATTGAAAATTGGAATCATACTTCGGAAGAGTACAAATTAAGAAAAATAAATTAATGTTACTGAAGAAACATATTTAAGTACCCCAGAAGGGTGGAAATACTATTATATTATTATCTCAATATTATTTTAGTTTTTACATTTTGTTTCTAAATTGCTTTATTATTGTTAATTTATTCGAATGTCGAACCTAAGTAAAGTTGAATTTGTTCCCCTTAATATCAAAGGCAAGAATTATTTAGCATGAATTTTTGATATTGATATTCATCTAAATGCAATGAACTTGGGAGAAACTATTTTAGATGGAAATACCGCATCCTTGCAGGATCGCGCAAAAGTTATGATCTTCCTCTGTCATCATTTAGATGAAAAATTAAAGACTGAATACCTCGCTGTTAAAGATCCACTTATCCTATGCAAAAATTTAAAGGATAGATTTGACCACCAGAAAACTGTGATTTTACCAAAAACTCGATATGAATGGTTGCACCCGATGTTGTAAGATTTTAAAATATTCGGTGAATATAATTCAACCCCGCATAAGATTAGCTCGAAACTAAAATTATGTGGTGAAAATATTACTGATGAAGACATGTTAGAAAAAACTTTTACTACTTTCCATCTCATTAATGTGCTCCTGCAGTAGCAATATAAGGAGAGAAAATTTACTAAATTTTCTGAAGTAAATTTTCTGATCTTATATCATGTATTCTTGTTGCTGAGCAAATTAACGAGCTTTTACTAGAAAAATTACCAAACTCGTCCAACTAGTTCAACCCCATTCCTTGAAATGAATATGAATACATCTCGTGGCCGAGGATGAGGTTGCAGGCATGGTCGTGGGCATTGTCATGGCCGTGGTCGAAATAATCACTGACATCAATGTGAGACTACAATCCCCCAGAAGAGGGATAACCCCCAAAAGAGGGATGGCCCCTAGAAGCAAGTAAATGATCATAATCAGCGACCCAGGCAACATGAAACTAAATGTTACAGATGTGGAGGAAAAATTCATTGGTTGCGTACCTATCATACGCCCAAGAACTTGGTAGATCTATACCAAGCATCTATAAAAGAAAAGGAAAAGACTAAATAGGTTGAAACAAATTTTACCAAATAATGTTGTTCCAATAGATGTTCGACCATCTAATTTTGTTTATCTTGATGTTGCTGATTTCCTTGTAAATCCAGATGAAAATAATGATGTAATATTTTAGGATATAGTAAGTAATATTGTATTTTGATAAACTGCTGCTATTATCAATTATAGTAATGAGTTTTTAAAATATTTGTTGTAATGTGAATTGTCTTAAAGCTTTGATCGATTCTAAGATGTCATCGGAAGAATTTTGTTTAGCTAACAGTGCTATAACACACACAATTTTTTAAGATAGGAAATATTTCTATTACTTGAATATATATTATGAAAAGGCCTGTTGCGGAATAGCCCTAAGATCTGGCTGTAGTGCATATGGATAACAAAAAAAAAGAAAGAAAAAGAAAACGATCTTACATACCCTGGTTAAACAAAAATTCGATCTTTCAAACCCAGATCACAATAAAAATTCGATCTTGAAAATCCTAATTACGTGATTAGGATCATACCTACAAGATCTCTCTGGTTTGATCTCGAATCTGCAAGCACGAAGAAGAACTCTCGAATCTACAAGCATGAAGTGGAACTCTCGGATCTGCGAGATGGAAGATGAACTCTTGATGATGAACATGGATCTTCTACTATATTCCTTGAACATGCCTTGCTCCTTAGAGAGTGAGCTCATCAGCGGTGGCTAGGGTTTGCTTCTCACAAAGACATCTACCTCTGTGTGTGCGTTTTCGTTTAACCCTTGCCGCTGAATAGAGCGCGTGTATATAGGCTACAGCAGGGACCCTTGGGCAAATATGACTAGGGCTTTCAACATAATTAAGAATTCCTAATCTGACTCTGATTAATCTTTAATTACGTTAATTACAATTCATACCACTAAAGAATTATAATTGCACTCCCTATCATATTCGAAATTAAATTTCGAGTTCCTATTTATTAAATTCTTATTTATCTCTTCATGTAAAGATTACAGATACCCGTCAATTAAATTAAATTACTGACAATTTAATTAATTGTCATATTAATTCCCTGAGACCTTCCACTTAACTTATTTGATGTGTCAGATTCAAAATCCACCTACAGGGTTTGACATAATCAAAACTTATAAGCTTCCTCATGGGGGTATCATCAATCCCGATATCGGGACATGGATTCCATCAATAATTAATGTTCACCATACACATAATGTCATTACTCAACTCAATGAATTTATTGACCCATAAAAATCTCACTCTTCTATGAATCAAAGTAATAAACACTACATGCACGTGTCCAATAATCATATCATGATTAAGAGCATAAACACTCATAATAATCATGATGTATTAATTGTTTTATATAGTTAGTATAAAAAAAATTACCCCAAGACGGTCCTATTCAATACACACAAAGTGTACTAGCACAAGGAGTTGGAACTATACAATTCCCCATAGTCAAGACAAACCTATTAAATCCCAATGGTGTGTTCAATTCCATTTGAGACTGTGAACAATAAACTTATATTCTATAAGAACTAATGATCTAATCTTCTATGTGTAAGTCGTACTCTACACACTAGATCACCTACTATATAGAATAAAAGACACACATGCATAATCATTAAATAGATAATGTTAGGAAAACATTACTCACAAAGATTCTCATTAAAATGGAATAACTGAAGTTATTAATAAACAATAAAACTAATTACGTAAAACATGTCTTTTAGTATAAATCTCTAACAATCTCCCATTTATACTCAAAGCCATGCTGCCATACATCTCACTTCCATCCTTTACATGACTATCAAAAGTACTAACTGCTAAACTCTTTGTAAACGGGTCTGCCAGGTTACTTGCCGATGCAATCTTGGTCACCATCACATCACCTCTCTGCACGATATCTCATATCAGGTGATACTTACACTTGATGTGTTTTGCCCTCTTGTGGGTCCTAAGTTCCTTTGAGTTAGAAACCACCCCGCTATTGTCATAGTAAAGTGTAATAGGCGATTGTACCGAAGGCACCATTCCTAGATCCAATAGAAAGTTTATGAGCCAAACGGCCTCCCTGGCTGCCTTGGAGGCTGCCACATATTCGGCCGCCATAGTGGAATCAACAACACATGATTCCTTGATACTCCTCCAACTAATGGTTCCACCTCATAGGGTAAACACATTTTCCAAGGTTGATTTTCTGGAATCCTCATATGACCGAAAATATGAGTCTGTATACCCAATGGGTACTAGACTATCTGCCTAATAAACCAACATATAATCTCTAGTCCTTTTCAGGTACTTGATTATATGTTTTACCGCAGTTTAGTGTTCTTGCCCCGAGCTAGACTAATATCTGCTGACCATGCCTACGAAAAAACAGATGTCAGGTCTAGTGCAAAGCATAGCATACATGAGGCTTCCTACTACTGATGCATAAGGAACTACTTTCAAGTTCTCACCTTAATCGGTGTTTTAGGACACTGATCCTTAGATAGAGTGATTCCATGTCTGAAAGGGAGTAACCCTTTCTTGGAATCCTGCATGCTAAAATGGGCAAGAATCATATTGATATAAGTAGCTTGTGATAAACCCAACATCCTTTACTTGCGATCTTGCAAAAGCTTGATCCCAAGGATGTGATTGGCTTCTCCCAAGTCCTTCATGTTGAACTGTTCGGATAACCATACCTTAAACTAAGATAATACCTTTACATCGTTTTCGATGAGTAAGATATCATCCACATACGATTCCCTCCACACGGTACAGGCTCATATGCTGTACGATTCCCTCCGCACGGTACTTAACCTTTTGACTTTACCCTTTTCAGTTTTCAAATCATGTATATGAAAATTTAGGATAATGACTAGCTTGGGAAATTTCCATAAATATGCCAAATTACCCCCGTGGCACAGGTTGTGCACTGATAACTCTGATAGAGCCCTGTTCGTCCAAGCACTGTCAAGTGTCACATATATAGTCCGACTGCCCCACCTGATCTATTATTTCACCAGTGGCCCCATTCACTCATGCAAGCCGACTATCTCAATACCCACACTGATTCACATGTGTGGTTGCACTGTACCTTAACTAGCAACGGAACCGCGCCTCTGGCTATTTAAAGCCTCTAATAAACTGGAGTATCTTTCAACTCCTTGGGAGTGTCTTTCAACTCCTTTAGTAACAAGTTGTGGTCCCAATCAATCATATATATAATTTATAGTAAAACATAATGACATGTGCAGTTCCAGTATTTTCACAATCATAATCATACAATCTTTCATGTATTTTTTTTTTTGTCAGTCAGTGGTGTTAACCGGCATAAACGCCCTAGGTCCAACCCTTTTTAAAATTTTAAAGCTCGGTGATTAACCGGGACTTGTTTTCCACATTTTCACATAATAGAATGGAATTTCAGTTTGCACAGTCCATTCACAACTATAACAGTTTAGTATGTTCCAATTCATATCACATGTCACGTTCGCTTTGTCAAAAATCACTTAAATTAGTATATAATTTGAAAAATACCATTTGGACCGCAAACACGGGTATCAAGCAGTTCCTACCTTAATTTTAAAGCAGTTAAAGTAGTTTTAGAAAATTTAGAGTTCATATGCTAAAACCCCTATTTTTGCTAAAAATCGTAAAACTGTAAAATCGTAAGAAACAACATTTATACTCGGTAAAATTTTGTAGATAAGCAGTCAAAATGTGCAGTAAGACATAATCTATCTTTCTAGCGGTTCATTTTTCCAAAAATACTGATGTAAACAAATCCCCTTACCTTAATCCTGAAAATAGAAATACGAACGGATCGATCCAAAACAATGACTCGGGATCCCCGAAACCTAAAAACCGAAGAACATTACTTCACTATAATCACGACTACTACATATATACCGAATCAAAAATGAAATCAAATCCTTAGCTCGATTTTAGGGAAAAACCCGAAAATCCTCAAATCGAAAATTTGATCTGTTATAACTGTAGAGATTCTTCTCCTAATCCACGTGGTGATGTCGGATTGTTGATTTCAGCAAAAGATGACACAGAATCCTAGAGAGAGAGAGAGGGTTGGTTCGAGTTCTAGAGAGAGAGAGAAAGAAAATGGAATAACTTAGCAAAGAAGAAAAGGATATTCTATTTATAACTAGGTTGACCCGGCCAACCTCGTCGATGAGTCAGAGTTCTCGTCGATGAGCCGAAGAAGGTCGCTCGTGGCCGAGAAGGTGATCTCATCAACGAGCTTGAGATTTTAGAATCTCTGAAAAGCCCTCAGTAACTCCTCGTCAATGAGCCCCGACGTCTCGTCGCCGAGCCACAAAAGAAACCTCGTCGACGAGCTCTATTATTATATTCTTTTTAATTTTCCTTTTTTTTCTTTATTTATTTTCTGGATTCGGGTCCCTACAATCTCCCCTCCTTACAAGAATTTCATTCTCGAAATTCACCAACCGCTACCAAACTCACTTTACCTTATGTCAGAGATCTACAAAAGAGCCAGCAGCTACCCATAAAGCAGCTCCAACCCGAATTTATTACCTACCCTCACTTATGGTGGAGGAATACCATGGTTACAACGTAGAGCTTCAGGAGCTTAAAATATACATACAAAACTCTCCCGAAGGTCATATCTACTTACCAAACACGCTAACATACATACATTCACTTACCTGACTAAATTATCCGTCTCTAAACAACTGAGGATACTTCTAACGTATCTCAGTTTCTAACTCCTATGAAGCTTCTTCCATTGCATGGTTCCGCCACAATACCTTCACTAGCGGTATTTCCTTAGTCTGTAACTACTGAACTTTCTGATCTAATACCTGTACCGGTACCTTCTCATATGATAAAACATCATTGATTTCTAGAGGTTCGTAACTCAGTACGTGTGATGGATTTGACACGTACTTCCTTAGTACTAACACATGGAACATGTCATGGACTCTAGATAGTGCTGGGGGTAAGGCCACCCGATAAGCTACCGAACCTATCCTTTACAGGATCTCGAAAGGCTTGATATACCGAGGACTTAGCTTCCCCTTCTTTCCAAACCTTATTATCCTTTTCATCGGAGCGAACTTTAGAAACACCATAGCTCCTACCTCAAATTCCAACTCTCATCGACGAGTATTAGCATAACTCTTCTGCTGATTTTGAGCTGCCTTAATTCTCTCCCTGATTAACTCGGCCCTTGCAGAGGCCTGCTGAATCAATTCCGAACCCAATATTTTCCGCTCACCTACCTAATCCCAGTACGATGGAGATCAACACCGACGACCATACAAAGCCTTGTAAGGTGCCATCTCTATGATGGCTTGGTAACTATTGTTATACGCAAACTCAATAAGCGGTAGATACCATATCTTGCTGTTACCAAAATCCAGTACACAAGCTCGCAACATATCCTCTAACGTTTGAATAGTCCTCTCAGATTGCCCATCCGTTTGCGCGTGAAAATGTGTACTGAATGTGAGCTGCGATCCTAAGGCATCTTGTAAACTCTTCCAAAAATGAGATGTAAAATGCATATCTCGATCCGAAACAACAGAAACAAGAATATCGTGGACTTATACAATCTTATGCACATATAGATCTACTAGCTTATTCAAGGAATAACTGACTCTGATAGGAATGAAATGTACAGTCTTCGTCAGCCGATCAACTATAGCCCATATAACATTCTACCCATGCACCACCACAGGTGATCCCATCACAAAATCAATTGAAATGTGTTCCCACTTCCACTTGGGAATGTCAAGTAGCTGAAGTGATCCTGCTGACCTCTGGTGCTCTGCCTTGACCTGCTGACATGTCAGGAATTGCTCTACGAAATGGGCAATCTCTCTTTTCATATTGGACCACCAAAAAGATTCCCTCAGATTCCGCTACATCTTAGTACTGCCAAGATGTACGGTGTAGAGCGAATGGTGTGCCTTCTCCAGGATGACCTTTTTGATCTCGACGCCATTCAGTTCACAAACCCTACTGTGAAATCTCAATATCTCATCACCAGAGATACTGAAATCTGGCTTTAACCCACCCTGGACTCCTTCCATAACCTCCATTAGCTCTGGATCCTCCTTTTGCGGTGCTCAGATCCTCTCCTCTAAGGTCGGTTGTACCACCAAGCTAGCAAGAACAGCCTGATGATTTTCTTCCACTACCTCCAAGCCCAACCTTTTGAGGTACATACAAATCTGATGCTGAACTCCCACTGTAGAGATTGACGCATCAACTGACTTCCGACTCAAAGCATCAACTATCATATTTGCTTTTCCTAGGTGATAGTTAATAGTATAGTCATATTCTTTTATCAACTCAAGTCATCTACACTGTCTCATGTTCAGTTCTTTCTAAGTAAAAATATCGAACCTTTCACCATATAGGTAGTGCCTCCAAATTTTCAATGCAAACACTACCGCTGCCAATTTAATATCATGTGTAGGGTAGTTTTTCTCATACTCTTTAAGTTGACAAGAAGCGTAAGCAACCACCTAGCCCTACTGCATTAGAACACAACCAAGACCCTTCTTAGAGGCGTCACTGTAAATAACAAATCCACCATCCCTAGATGGAATGTTTAGAATTGGAGCAGTAACCAGTCGCCGTTTTAGCTCCTGGAAACTCAGCTTGCACTCATCAGTCCAATCATACCTCATGTTCTTCCTCGTGAGTCGCGTTAAAGGACCTACTAAACCGGAGAACCCTTCTACTAACCGTCTGTAGTAACCTGTAAGACCTAGAAAACTTCTGACCTCCTGAACATTCTTCGGTCTTGCCCAATCCATTACTGCCTCTATCTTACTAAGATCCATTGATACTCTTTCTCTAGACATTACGTGCCTTAGAAATGCAATATGTTCCAGCCAGAACTCGCACTTCTTCAGTTTAGCAAATAACTTCTTCTTCCTAAGCATTTGCAATACCAGTCTCAGATGAACTTCATGCTCTGCAACACTCCTAGAATATACTAGGATGTCATCAATATATACCATAACGAATCGATTTAAGTATTCGTGAAAAACCCGGTTCATCAAATCCATAATTGCTGCCAGTGTAGTGACCCGAAGAATAATAGTATTATAATAATAAAGAGAGGGGAAAATGGAATCAGTAACAGAAGGAGGCAGTAGACTTCGTCGATGACATTGCATTTTGAGGAAATAATAATTTCAGGAAAACTACTAGGCTTCGTCGACGAATACAGGGATTCATCGACGAAGATCTTCAGGATCTCGTCGAAGAGGTCCCATTTCGTCGACGAGAAAATACCGAGTGAGGATTTTGGGCTACTCTGAATTTCGTCGAAGAATGGTAAAGTTCGTCGATGAATTTTCTTAAGGACTCGTCAACGAGATGATGTGGCTCGTCGATGAATCCCGCAATATAAATAGCCCTAAACTGATTTTTATCGTAGAATTTTAGTCGAAACCCTCACACACACACACTCTCTCTCTCTCTCTCTCTCTCTCTCTCTCTCTCTCTCTCTCCTCTACGGCTCCTCCATCTTCTTCCTTCGATTTTGGCCCCGTTAGTCGCCGGATTAACGATTTGAGGCCACCATGACGCTCCTGGCGGAGTTCTCTTCAAGTCTGCCGGAGCGGATCGTTGGTGAAACGAAGTTGGAATTCATCCCAAATCTAGGGTAAGGTATTTTATTCAGTTTTTGGCTTCTTGGCAGTTGTAAGAAATGATGTAGGCCATAAAATATTGATATTGTGTTCTGAGATTTATGATTTTCAGGGTGTTGAGTGGAGAACCCTGCGGGTGTTGGACCCGTTATAGTAGGGGATTTTTAGCAGGAAACAGGTAAGGGAAATATGCTATGCTAGGCTATATGAATATATTTTCAGTATGAAATTATAAATGTTCCACCAAAGTATTTTTTACAGCAGAGATTTATACAGTTTATCAATTGTGATTAATATGTTTTAAAATTACTGTGTGGCTTAAGAACATAAATATAGTATAGAAACATGTTTTACAGTATTTTCAGAGATATGATTTACAGAATATATAGATAGTGAATGTATTTTACAGTAATTACAGAAAATACCATGATTATACAGTTGATATAGATACAGTTTACAATACCATGATATATAGTTTTGCAGTTTATTACAGAAATACAGTTGATATAGATACAGTTTTCTACAGCGTCATGGTTTATACAGTTATTACAGAATCATGGTAAAACATATAGTTGTGTATATAGAGATGTATTATATAGTATCAGACCCTGTTGGACCATATAGTTTACAGAGCATGGTACCATAGCTACATATAGTTTATAGAGTGCAACCACCTATTCAGATAATACGTGGTATAAAGGTCGATCGCATAGAGTCCACGAGTGGACAAGCTCCCCATCAGATATGAGTTGAGAATGACTGATCAGACTATGGAGTATAGTGATTTATTCCTGGTTGGCCAACCAGGGTAAATCCTGCCTATGGGCCGCACAACCCTATCATGAGGGGTTAAATCATGACACACAGTTATTCACAGGGAAGTTTACAGTTATTATTATGTTTATACAGCTTTACAGAAATAGAAAAGATATACATATACTAGCAGTATTTTGAATAGAAACCTAAAGTACAAAAATGTTTACCAACAGGTAAAAGATGAAGACTATATTTCTAGTATTGTGTTTTACAGATTCAGTGATACATGACTATATAGTAATAGACTTTCTCAGTTTTGTAGCTCAATTGCCACACACTAGTAATAGCATATTTCGTTTTACTGAACTTTCGCTCATCCCAGTGTTGAATTATTTTTTAGGTGAGCTAGTTGGGCGAGCGGACCAGGCTCACTGCCCTGTCATAGAGAAAGTGAGTATATTTTGAGAATATTTTTGTATACCCCTCACCGTTTGAGGATATTGGGGGAACAATGATATGTGTATATTTTGGGAAACATATTAGCACTCTGGTATTGTATTGTATATAATTATATGGATATGTTTATTTGATTTCCGTTTCTTGCTACTTAGGTTAATGATTAGGTTCAATCCAGTATGGTATCAGAGCATGTTAAATATCATAGTATAAAAAATAAAAAAATAAAAAACCCCAGTTAAATAGCAGGTCGTTACAGCCAGTGCATTAGTCAAGCTGAATGGCATAACCATAAATTTGTAATGGTCGTACCAAGTTCAGAAAGCTGTTATCAGAACATCCTCCGTCTTCACCTTCAACTGATGATACCCAGATCGTAGATCGATCTTAGATAAAATCTACGTGCCCTGCAATTAGTCAAACAGATCATCGATCCTAGGTAACGGGTATTTGTTCTTTACCGTTACCTTGTTAAGTTCTCTATAGTCGATGCACATCCTCATAGACCCCTCCTTCTTCTTCACAAATAGCACGGGTGCTCCCCAAGGAGAAACACTCGGTCAAATGTACCTCTTATCTAGCAGCTCCTAAAGTCTTTCCTTCAACTCTCTCAATTCAAATATAGCCATACGATATGGAGCTTTCAATATCGGCGTCGTACCTGAAGCTAACTCTATAACGAATTCCACTTCACGGTCTAGAGGTAGTCCTGGCAAGCCCTCTAGAAACATGTTAGGGAACTCACACACTACAGGAATCATCTCTAGTTTACGTTCTTCTGCCGGCGTGTCTTTAACAAATGCCAGATACCCTTGGCATCCCTTCCGGAGCAATCTACCAACCTACAACGCTGAAAGGATCCGTGGTATAGAACACACACACGATCGTATAAACTTGAATTCCTCCTCCTCTGGAGGTCTAAACATCATTTCCTTCCTATGACAGTCAATACTAGCATAACTGGAAGACAACCAATCCATCCTTAGGTGATATCGAAGCCATACATGTCAAATATTATAAGGCCAACTGGTAGTACCCGTCCCTAGATCACTACTGGGAAGTCACGGACTACTTTGCTACATACAATTGCCGATCCCAATGACATAGCCCTTACCAGTTCATAATCCAACTGATGCATCTCTAATCCACACAATTTAGCAAATCCCCGGGAGATAAAGGAATGCATTGCTCCCGAGTCAAATAATATAACAGCTTTATTGGAAAGCATGTAAATATTACCTATTACCACATCTCCAGCATTTTATGCATCACCTGGAGTCAAAAAGTACACCCTTACTTGGGTAGTACCCCCTTGTTGTCTATCTCGTGGCACCTACTCACCACCTCTGTAAGGCTACGATGGAGCTTCGCCGTACCTTGGCAGATTATAGTCCCTTGCTTGATGTTCCATCGTGCTACATCGTAAACAAGCCCCCATAGCCTTCCAACACTGCCCTGCGTGGATTTTTCCATACGTAGAACAAACAGAAGTAGACGTGGTACTCTGAGAAGCACCACTACGGTTCTTCTTCTTCCAGTTGCCCTTCCTTGTCCCTCCATAAGAACTGGAAGGCGCAAGTCTCTTCTACGAGATTTGAACCCTGACATCCTCCTGCAGACTCTCCTTTACTACCATGGCTTTGTCAACTAGAGTGACAAAGTTCTGCATTTTCCAGATCGCAATCTGCTTACAAATCTCTTTCCTAAGACCCCTATGAAATTTCCAGGCCTTCATTGCCTCGTTTGGAACCATAAATGGAGCAAAACGAGATAGTTCCTAAAATTTGGTAGCATACTGTTGAACTATCAGCTACCCCTGCTCCAGGCTCATAAATTCCTCCATCTTGGCATTCCTGACCGTGGCTGGAAAATAGTGTTCAAAGAATAATTCCTTGAACTTAACCCACATCACTACTACAGGGATGGGCCAATGCTCTTCAAGCATCTTTACAAACTTCTACCATCTCTCCGTTTCGCCTGACAACTTGAACGTTACGAAGGCCACTTTCTTCTACTCAGTGCAGTTTGGGATGTCCATAATCTTCTCAATCTCCCCGATCCGATTCTTAGATCGAATTGGGTCTGCACTTCCCATGAAAACAAGAGGCTTCAATTGAGTGAACTGATCAATAGAACAAACCAACTTAGTCGCAGGACGATCCTGCCCCCTATTCGTCCGAACCACCTTAGCCATCAATTGTTGAGCAAAGTCTCGCAAAACATTCGTGGAATCACTGTCAGCCTCAGGGCCAGCTCCCTCACTGCTACTACCTCCAACATTGGCAGTATTATCCCTGGATTCCATCCTGAAAAGCAGATGAGGAAACAAATTAGAAGCTTAACCAACTGACACTGCAATACTACAAACTTACTTCCCATAATAACAGTCCTAGTACTGACGAACCCTAATGACTCACATGCTCATTCTGACTCGAATTCTGCCCTTCCACTTAGAAACAAAACCACAAATAGATTGCCATGATTTTCTGAACCTTTCGAATGATCTAGAAAAGCACTTAAGTCTGTCAATGGATTTCTGTCTCTAGATATGCAAAGTAGCACTCGCTAATCTTATTCACATCCTAAACTCTGGTATATTCTAAATTACATAACCTAGTAACCTAAGCTCTAAGTACACCCCTAACCAGGCAGTATGAACCACATCACACTTCCGACTGGTTAAGGGCTCTAATACCATGTTGTAACCCCCCGACCCTTTATACGAATCCAGAGTGCTACTACACATACGGAATACTTGTATCTGATAAACATACATAAACAACCCACCCTAAATAGGTACAAATGGGTGTAACTCATACATAATTGTATTCAAGCACAGCGGAAAACATAAACATTATCATATGGGGTTCTATTAGGCATATACCAGAGTTCTATCTGTATTTTTCAATACATAAGTGTCACGCCCCAAACTCGATAATTGGACCTAGGGGTGAAAATGTAATCTAACCTGTCCCTGTATCATACAAAATACCATCGATACAATACAATGAATGAGGGTCCGACCCCGTGGGGTTCCCAAGCACCCTATACACATCCATATGAAACAGAATATACGCAGTGGAAAAAAAAGGCATTCTATACATATGCGTACAGTACCATACTAGAGTCTATACAACGGGAGTCCAAGCTCCATGGCACAAAACATAAACCCGGTTATCAACCATACCCCAAAATGACAACCCGAGAACAAAATACCTAGCACTTACCCAAGCGCTATCCGCGGTACATCGACCACTACGCTCCTACACCCAGAAGCTAGTTCTGGTCACCCGAAAGACCTGAAAATATGTACGTACAGTAAGGGTGAGACATCTCTCAGTAAGGAAGAATACAAGTTATATCGGTGTGTGGCATTCGAGGGTTATCATGATACACAACACATAACAGTTAAATGCAATTCCAGTACTAGTTTCAACATAGTGCATACAAGCACGCACGCACATGATCAAATTCGGTGTCGTCACACCCCTTGGCCCGAAGCCGGCCCACGATACCCGATGTCCAGCCCGTAGACCCACGGTATCTGGGGTCCACCGGCACATGGCTAGTCCCAGACTCCCATGGCATCGTACCAGCGCAAACTGGTGGATCCACACCCTTCGGTGATCGGCTGGTAAGGCTCATGCCCTTGGATATAGAGTCGGGCACTCTGCCAACCTATGGCCAGCGATTTCATACGCCCTCGGATATAGAGCTGGACACTCTCAATACCTGGAACAACTCAGAACCCAGTTTCGATTGCATTTCACATAAAAACACAATCATGCATGCTTATATAACCAAACATACCACACCCATTTGATAATCTAAAATCATGGTTTTCCAAACATATACAGTTTAAATAAATTCAAGGCATGGTCATCCCTATTACACAATATAAAACATCATGTACACACGATTTCCAATAAAACCAGGGATGCAACACAATACCCCCTTTTTCTCAAAACTGTAATCATGAAAAACCCATAGTTTTACCCGTTAGATGCCCCCAAATGAGTAACCAAAACACACACAGGACCACGAATCACAGTTCTGCCAGGTCCGATTTCAAAAATTACCGACATAAAATGAATCCCCTTACCTTTTCCCCAAATGGCAAAATTCAAACTCTAAGGCCCCTAAATAGCGAACCGAGTTCCAAAACCTACAACATACAATACAGAATATACTCACGACTCCGTTCTCTATCAAACTACTGGATCGGAAAATAAAATCGAGCCTTACCTTGATTTTGGGCTACAACCTGAAAACACCCAAAACAAAGATCCAATCTGTAGATATTGTAAAGAATCCTTCCACGATCCTCATGGTAACCTCATATTAACGATTCTCGTGACGAACGATGAAGAAATCTAGAGAGATGTAGAGCCGGTTGAGTTTTTAGAGAGATAGAGAGAGAAAATGAAATTTCTTAGCTAAGAAGTAATGAAAATATCTATTTATAGTACCTCTGACTCAGCTGTCCTCGTCGACAAATGGCGTCCTCGTCGATGAGGTCATATAGATAACTCGTCGACGAGGAGATGGCCTCGTTAACGAGCTTACGATTTTTTATTTTTTGAAACCCCTCGGCTTCTCCTCATCGATGAGCCTCTGAATTTCGTCGACAAGAAATGTAAGGCCTTCATTAATGAACTCTGCCTTCGTCGACGAAGCCTATTTAACTACCATCTCGCCCCTCTCTTAATTAATTAAACCCACTTATCACGGTTCGGGTTCTTACAACCTCCCCTCCTTACAAAAATTTCGTCCTTGAAATTTGCCATCTCTCATTCACATACTTAAAATACAAGCAAATACATATACACAATTCTAGAAAGAAATTGGCGACTACTACAACGTAGTCCCATCACAATAGATACATACCCTCACTTATAACGGAGGAATACCGTGGTTACATATACAACCGTCTCAGGAGTTCACATTACACACACTCCCAATGACTGATCACTTATCCCAACCCAAAGTAGGGCAATGTATAGACACTCAGAGCAATTGTGGATACTTCTGGCGTATTTACGTTTCCAGTTCCCAAGAAGCTTCCTTAACCTCATGATTCCGCACAATACCTTCACTAATGGTATATCCTTGGCGTGAAACTTCTGAACTTTACGGTCCAAAATCTGAATAGGTATTTCCTCATACGCTAAAGTATCCTCAATCTCCATATCCTCATAGCAAATAACATATGAAGGATCCAACACATACATTCTCAACATGGATACGTGAAACACATCGTGGATCCTCGAGAGTGTTTAGGGTAGTGCAATTTTGTAGGCTACCAGACCCACTTGCTCAAGAAACTCAAATGGTCCGATGTACCTCGGGCTTAGCTTGCCCTTTTTCCCAAATCTCATCACCCCTTTCATCAGAGTGATCCTAAAAAATACCTTAACCCCCACCTCGAACTCTAACTCACGGTGGCGAACATCTGCATAACTCTTCTGCTAACTCTGAGCCGATTTAATCCTCTCCCGGATCAAACCCACATTCTCTGATGCCTACTGTACAAGTTCAGGTCCTAACACTTGACGTTCACTAACCTCATCCCAATACAAAGGAGATCGACACCTTTGACCATACAGAGCCTCGAACGGTGCCATCCCGATACTAGCTTGGAAGCTGTTATTATAGGCGAACTCTACCAGTGGCATAAACTGTATCTAGCTACCACCGAAGTCCAACACACAAGCTCATAACATATCTTCCAAGATCTGTATCGTCCTCTTTGACTGTCCATTAGTCTGGGGGTGGAACGCTGTAGTGAAAGTAAGCTTCATCCCCAGTGCTTCCTATAAGCTCATCCAGAATCGAGAAGTAAACCTTGGATCTCGATCTGATACAATGGACACTGATATCCCGTGCATCCTATCTCATGCACATACAAGTCCGCTAGCCTACTCAAAGGATAGCTAACCTTCATTGGTACGAAGTGAGCAGATTTTGTCAACCTAACCACAATCACCCAGATAGCATTTTGCCCATGAAGAGCTGGCGGTAATCCGATCACAAAGTCCATGAAAATATGCTCCCATTTCCACACCAGAATAGGTAAAGGTTGCAACGGCCCTGCCGGTCTTTGATGTCCAGCTTTCACCTGTTGACACATTAGACACTGCTCCACAAACTGAGCAATCTGCCTCTTCATACCACTCCACTAGAAGGTCTCGCGCAAGTCCCAATACATCTTTGTACTCCCAGGATGTACCATATACAACGAACGATCCGCTTCTTCAAAAATCATCCTCCTGATCCCGTCGTCATTCGAAACACATAGCTTGATTCCAAACCTCATAACACCTCCCTCAAAGATGTGGAACTCTATAGCCAATCCCTACTATACCTTTTCCATAACCTTCACCAACTCCGTATCACTAGCCTGCGTGGCCTTTATACGCTCAAACAAAGTCGATTGGACCGCCAAACTAGCAAGAAAAGCCTGATGATCACCACGCACCAACTCTATACTTGAGCTCTCCAGATGCCATCTGATGTGATGTTGAGTTAGAACTCCAGATACTGCCATGTGATCCGGCTTCCGACTCAATGCATCGGTTACCACATTAGCTTTTCCCGGGTGATAATTGATGGTGCAATCGTAGTCCTTGATCAACTCAAGCCACCGTCTCTTCCTCATAATCAATTCCTTCTGTGTGAAGAAATTCTTGAGGTTTTTATGGTTAGTAAAGATCTCGCATTGCACGCCATATAAATAGTGTCGCCAGATCTTCAATGCATATACCACAGCAGCTAATTCCAAATCATGCGTAGGATAATTCTTCTCGTATCTCGTATTCTTTTAATTTCTGAGAAGCATACGCTACTACCTTACCTTGCTACATAAGCACACACCCCAGAACTTTCAGAGACGCGTCGCTATAAATCACAAACCCGCCATCCCCCGAAGGGATGGCCAAAACTGGAGCAGTAACCAGCCGGTGCTTCAACTCAAGAAAACACTGTTCGCAATCACTGGTCCATTCAAACTTTACCCCCTTCCTGGTCAAACGTGTTAGAGGCCCGGACAGTTTAGAGAAACCTTCCACGAACCGATGATAATAACCCGCCAGTCCCAAAAAACTCCGAACCTCCTACACATCGAACCCCAATATGTCATAGATCATAATATTTGCCGGTAGCAGCTTCTCCTGAATTACCACTGGGCAGTCTTCCAACATCCTCCTATAAAATGATATACTCTCAGATGGTGTGGCTACAGACAATACTTCATCCATGACTTGGGTCTCCACCCCACACAGTTTCACAAAATTAACAGAGATAAACGAGTGGGTCGCACCCGAATCAAATAAAACCACAGCTCTATTTAAAAGTGACATCATAGTACCTGTCACCACATTCCCCTCATGCTCTACATCCGCTGGAGTAGGCAAATACACTTGTGTCGGAGCTGTGTTCGCCTGATAAGTCCTCTAGGATACTTGATTACTTCCCTGATTCTAACTTGAAGAAGGCGTACCCCTCTTTGGCGTGTAACAATCCCAAGCCATGTGACCTGACTGTCCACAATTGTAGCAGTTACCCCCAAACGACCGACACTCACCACTATGCCATTGGTGGCACCTGGTACAATGATCACCTGACTGGCTCACCTGAGAACTTTGATGCTTGGTATTCTGACGGTAACCCGAGCCCCTGTTCCTCCTCTTCCACGATCCCTGCCAAGATCCCGACTGAGAACTAGAAGGTGCTGGTCTCTTCTTCAGCTCCTGATCCACCTCGTCCTCTCGGATACCAGTCTCAATCACAATGGCTTTATCCACCAAAACCGAGAACTCGCAGATCTGAAGCACACCCACTAATCTGCGGATGTCCTTCCTCAGGCCCTTCTCAAATCTCTGAGTCTTATCAAACTCATTCGAGATCAAGCATTGCGCAAATCGGGATAGCTCTATGTATCGAGCCCCATACCCTTGCACCATTATACTCCCCTGAGTCAGAGCAGAAAACTCATCCACCTTCGCATCACGTATAGAAGCCGAGAAGTATCTGTTGAAGAATACCTCCTTAAAACGGCTCCAAGACATCTCCACTAGAGCAGCTCTCTGCCTCTCCAGCAGACTCACCGCATTCCACCATCGAACCGCCTCCCCGGATAGCTGGAAGGTAGCATAGAGGACTTGCTGCCCATCCATGCAGTGTAAAACTTCCAGAATCCTCTCAGTCTTCTCCACCCAGTCCTCTGTTATCATTGAGTCATGTCCCCTAGAGAACGCTGGAGGATGCATGCCTGTGAACCTCTCAATGGTGCACCCCGCAGCAGCAGGAGATCGTTCACGTCTCCTAACACTCCGTCCGATCTCCCGCAAAACCTGTCTCCTCAAACCTCGAGGCACAGACGGAGACTCATCACTCACAATCTCCTCGGAGTCACTTCCTAGGTCATTATCCTTGGGTTCCATTCTGAAAACACAGTAGGAATCTATCAATACTCATATAGCACGTACAGTTAACACAATTATCTAGCACTAATCATGTTAACTACTCCCTGCCAGGTCTAGGTCTGTCCTATCACACCAACACGAAAGTCATTAATGGTTTGCCCTGCTTTTACTGAAATTGTCATTCTAGGAAAAACACGGAATACCGCCAACAAGTCTCGGTCTAGTAACAAAACAATCCTCAACCAACTCTACCCACATCCAACATCATATACTCTGGTATGTACTCACAGCTAAGCCTAACCAAGTCTACAAGACCTAACAACCTGGTTAGCTCTCATACCATGCTGTCACGCCCCAAACCTGATAATTGGACCCAGGGGTGAAAATGTAATCTAACCTATCCCTGTATCATACAAAATACCATCGATACAGTACAATGAATAAGGTTCCGACCCTGTGGGGTTCCCATGCACCCTATACACATCCATATGAAATAGAATATACGCAGTGGAAAAAAAAAGGCATTATATACATATACGTACAATATCATACCAAAGTATATACAACAGGAGTTCAAGCTCCATAGCACAAAACATTAACCTGGTTATCAACCATACCCCAAAATGACAACCCGAGAACAAAATACCTAGCACTTACCCAAGCGCTATCCGCGGTACACCGACCACTACGCTCCTACACCCAAAAGCTAGCTCCGGTTACTCGAAGGACCTGAAAATATGTACGTACAGCAGGGGTGAGACACCTCTCAGTAAGGAAGAATACAAGTTATATCGGTGTGTGGCATTCGAGTGTTATCATGATACATAACACATATATAGTTAAATGCAGTTCCAGTACTAGTTTCAACACAGTGCATACAAGCACACACACACATGATCAAATCCGGTGTCGTCACACCCCTTGGCCTGAAGCCAACCGGCTATAGCCGACGTCCAACCCGTAGCCGACCCACAGTATCTGGGGTCCACCGGCACATGGCTAGTCCTAGGCTCTCATGGCATCGTACTGGTGCAAACTGGTGGATCCACACCCTTCGGGGTTTAGCCGGTAAGGCTCACGCCCTCGGATATAGAGTTAGACACTCTACCAACCTATGGCCGGCGATTTCATACACCCTCAGATATAGAGCTGGACACTCTCAATAACTGGAACAACTCAAAATCCAGTTCCGATTGCATTTCACATAAAAACACAACCATGCATGCTCATAGAACCAAACATACCACACCCATTTGATAATCTAAAATCATGGTTTTCCAAACATATACAGTTTAAATAAAGTCAAGGCATGGCCATCCCTATTACACAATATAAAACATCATGTACACACGATTTCCAACAAAACCAAGGATGCAACCCAATACACGATTTCCCAAAACTGTAATCATGAAAAACCTATAGTTTTACCTATTAGACCCCCCCAAATGAGTAACCAAAACACACACAGGACCGCGAATCACAGTTCTGCTGAGTTTGATTTCAAAAATAATTAACATAAAATGAATCCCCTTACCTTTTCCCCAAATGGCAAAATCCGAACTCCAAGGCCCCTAAACATCGAACTGAGTTCCAAAACCTACAACATATAGTACAGAATATACTCACGACTTTGTTCTCTATCAAACTACTGGATCAAAAAAGAAAATCAAACCTTACCTCGATTTTGGACTAAAACTCGAAAACACCCAAAACGAAGATCAGATCCGTAGATATTGTAGAGAATCCTTCCACGATCCTCGTGGTAACCTCAAATTAATGATTCTCAGGACGAACGATGAAGAAATCTAGAGAGATGGAGAGCAGGTTGAGTTTCTAGAGAGATAGAGAGAGAAAATGGGATTTCTTAGCTAAGAAG
Source organism: Malania oleifera (assembly GCF_029873635.1). Taxonomy (NCBI): domain Eukaryota; kingdom Viridiplantae; phylum Streptophyta; class Magnoliopsida; order Santalales; family Ximeniaceae; genus Malania; species Malania oleifera. Next base: position 116,502,647 of record NC_080420.1, read on the forward strand.
TAATGAAAATATCTATTTATAGTACCTCTGACTCAGCCGTCCTCATCGACGAATGGCATCCTCATCGACGAGGTCATATAGATAGCTTGTTGATGAGACGATGGCCTCATCGACGAGCCTGAGATTTTTGATTTTTCGAAACCCCTCAACTTTTCCTCATCGACGAGCCTTTGAACTTCGTCGACGAGAAATGTAAGGCCTTCGTCGATGAAGCCTGTTTAATTACCATCTTGCCCCTCTCTTAATTAATTAAACCCACCTATCACGGTTCGAGTTCTTACAATAAGATCCATGTTTAAAATATACGCATATTACATCCTCCTACATTCTACCAAGCTAACAACCCAGTACTATTACAAAAAAACTTACGTCTACTAACAAGACTACAGGCGCCAAAGTCCTTCTAGGAGAACTAGGATTGATATCCTGTAGGACCTAAAACAAAGGTTGTAAGATTGGGGTGAGACACTTCTCAGTATGGTGGAAGATATTACAATAGCACGTGACTACATGATTTTATTCCAGTTAAAATAAACAGTTGCACAGTATTACATATGCAGTACAGTACTATCAAAGATATATAGATAAAATACGGCATCATTATAAGCGAGAGTCCATGAGGTTAGGATAGGGTATAGGCTCATACACTGTACGATTCCCTCCACATGGTACTCAACCCTGTGACTTTACCTATTTCAGTTTTCAACTCATGTATATGAAAATTTAGGACAATGACCAGCTTTGGAAATTTCCGTAAATATGCTTAATTACCTCGTGGCACGAGTTGTGCACTGATAACTCTGATAGATCCCTGTTTGTGCAGGCACTTTCAAGTATCACATATATAGTCCGACTGCCCCACCTGGTCCATTATTTCACTAGTGGTCCCATTCACTTTTGCAAGACAACTATCTTGATACCCACACTGATTTACATGTGCGGTTGCACTGTACCTTAACTAGCAATGGAACCGCGCCTGGCTATTTAAAGCCTTTGATAAACTAGAGTATCTTTCAACTCCTTCAAAGTATCTTTCAACTCCTTTAGAGTGTCTTTAAACTCCTTTAGTAACAAGCTGTGGTCTCAATCAATCATATATATAATTTACAATAAAACATAACAACCTATGCAATTCCAATATTTTCACAATCGTAATCATGCAATCTTTTATGCATTTTTCTTTTCTGTCAGTTAGTGGTGTTAACCGGAACAAACGCTCTCGATTCAACCCTTTTTACATTTTAAAGCTCGGTGATTAACTGGCACCTATTTTCCACATTTCCAGATAACAGAACGGAATTTTAGTTTTCACGGTCCATTCACAAATATAACAGTTCAGTATGTTCCAGTTCATATCACATGTCACATTTGTTTCGTTAAAAACCGCTTAAATCAGTGTATAATTCGAAAAATACCATTTGGACCGCAAACGTGGGTATCAAGCAGTTTCTACCTTAATTTTAAAACAGTTAAAGTAGTTTTAGAAAATTTAGAATTCATATGCTAAAACCCCTATTTTTGCCAAAAATCGTTGTAAAATCATAAGAAACAACATTTATACTCAATAAAATTTTGCAGAAAAGCAGTCAAAATGTGCAGTAAGTCATAATCTATCTTTCTAGTGGTTCAGTTTCTAAAAATAATGATGTAAACAAATACCTTTACCTTAATCTCGAAAATAGAAATACAAATGGATCGATCCAAAACAACGACCTAGGATCTCCGAAACCTAAAAACCGAAGAACATTACTTCACTATAATCACGACTACTACATATATACTGAATTAGAAATGGATCAAATCCTTACCTCGACTTTAGGGAAAACCCGAAAATCCTCAAATCGAAAATCTGATCCGCTATAACTGTAGAGATTCTCCTCCTAATCCATGTAGTGATGTCGGATTTTTGATTCCGGCAATAGATGGCATGAAATCCCAAAGAGAGAGAGAGGGTTGGTTCGACTTCTAGAGAGAGAGAGAGAGAGAATGGAATAACTTAGCAAAGAAGAAAATGATATTCTATTTATAAATAGGTTGACCTGGCCAACCTCATCGACGAGTCGGAGTTCTCATCGATGAGCCAAAGAAGGTCGCTCATGGCTGAGAAGGTGACCTCATCGACAAGCTTGAGATTTCAGAATCTCTGAAAATCCCTCGGCAACTCCTCATCAACGAGCCCCGGCGTCTCATCGCCGAGCCACACAAGAAACCTCGTCGACGAGAAATGGAGCCTCATCGATCAGCTGTATTGTTTTATCCTTTTTAATTTCCTTTCTATTTTCTTTATTTATTTTCTGGATTCGGGTCTCTACAACCCGAGCCCACGTGACGGGTCGGGGTGTTACAGGTGGTATCAAAGCCTAGGTTTGCTAGGTTCTACATACTTTGTTAGTAAGAATTACCAGTGTATAGGTTGAGATAAGTAAGAGTGAGAAAGGGTAAGATAAGTCAGATTTTAGTCTAGAGGCTTGGAAGCTGAAGGTTGTCGACGATCTTTTGTGCTTTTCCTGCAGTGACGATTTCAAGAAAACCATGGTAAATCCATCGACGATTTTGGTTCTAGGTTGAAGGACTAGGCTTGGGAAGTATGTATGTTGTGCCATAGTGTAATGACCCAGGAATTTAAATAATTAGAAAATATGATAAATGAAATGGATTAATGGATAATGAAGGAAAAATGAAAGAAATTAGAAGGAAAAGCAGGCCTCGTCGACGAATGTCCTGTATTTGTCAACGAGTGTCCTTCTAAGCTCGTCGAGGAAGTCTGCTTCTCATCGACGAAGAAATCTCGAGAGAGAATTTTGGAAACCCTGAATTTCGTCAACGAAGGTATCTTCTCGTCAACGAAGTCTCTACAGCGCCTCGTCGACGAAGCCCTATCTATAAATAGGCTCTTTCTTCATTTTCAGCGTAAGGCCTCAGGAATTTTCTTCTTCTCTCTCTAAAATACGGTTTTCCCACTTAGGCCAATTTTGACCCGGTCTGACGATCTGGAATCACCAGGAGATTCGTGGGATCATCTCTTCAAGGCTGTAGGAGCTGATCATTAGGTTATGAGGTTTGGGAAGCATCCCAAAATTAGGGTAAGTTAGTTATTTTGGGATTTTCTTAAGGAATATTGTTATTTGGAGTCTAGGAAATAGTAAATAAGTATTTTCTTTAAGATTTAAGTTTATTGGAATTTATTTTAATTAAGTTAGGATTTTTGGATTCAGGGTCCAGGTGAACACCGTGTGGGTATCAGTTCGGGGATCCTACAAGCGTAGTTGAAAGTCAGGTAAGGGGGAAATTTATATATTAAATCAAGTTTTTCATGAATTAAAATGAATTATGTGCTATTTATGTATATATGTTTATATGTGGGTTTAAAATGCCAGTCATAAAATTTATGTTTTCTGAGCTTATGATTGTTTATATAGTTATGTATATGTGAAAATAAATGAATGAAAGTGAGAACGTATTTTTCTAAGGAAGTAAGTAAGGAATGAAATGTATTTTTGGTATATAAATGTTAATTATGGGTTGGCTTATTTTGTAAGAAATGTATATGAATTTTACTGCTAAAATTGTGTGGCATGAGTTTCTGTGCAATTATATGTTAGATATATGAGATGCGGGTTAAGTAAGTAAAGCTTATGAATAAAATATGATATGTAAAATGTTGCTTGTGTATGTTAAATGCAACCATGTAAATGTAAGACAGCTGAAAGATAGTCATATTAGCAGATTTTAGCGCATTTCTATGTGAAAACTAACTGATGATGGCTAAAGACCAGCTGTAGTACGAAGTAATGAAATAAAATTTTATGCAAGGAAATGATGATGAAATGACAAATGTGAACGATGTAAATGGGAAAGAGTCACTTAAAGTGAAACAAAATGCAAAGTTAAGTTATGAACATGAATGAATGTGTATGAATGTATAATGACAGAAAAGAATGATGTATTATGATATTAGAAGTATATATGTATGTAGAACATGTTACGATTGGGCAAGGCAAACTCTTCGCCTGATGGCTTGCTGAGAAAGGCAAGTGCACTAGTAGCTTCAGGTGTGGCAGTAGTTGCATAACGTATTAGGGTAGAGGGAACCTACTTGTATGGGCGGGTAGATTTCCCTATCCTTAGAGCCTTTTCCGGTAAACTATTGTTGAATGTGTGAGTACGAGATTAATCCAACACTTGAAGGCTTATTGAGTAAGGTGAGTGCCCTGGTATGCTTTAGTTGTGACCTTAGGGTTACCTAAATATCATAGCAGAGGGGTGCTACTTGTATGGGCGGGTAATCACCCATATCCTTGGGTAATTTCGTGGGCTAAATATTTGCATGTGTTTGCGTAGGTTCAGAAAACGATTTCAATGATATGTAATGATTTGCAAATGTTTTAAATTGATATTTATATACCTCATGTTAGCCACACGCTGTTTTAATATGTATGTTTCTTCCCTTACTGAGATGTGTCTCACCTGAATATGAATGTTTCTTTTCAGGACATCCTCGAGGTCGAGCTTAGGAGCTCGTTTTTAGCATTTTTTAGGATTGTATAAGAAACAGGGTATATAATGATACTATTTTGGAGATGTAAATATTTATGTTTTATGTTTTATATTGTTATGTTTTAAGTCAAGTATGAAAGGAATGTTTGTGGACATACTGGAATGTTTTGGAGATATATGTATCTATGGAAAATGCAGGTGATGGATGAATATTATGGATTCTAGATAGGAAATAGAAAACTCTGGTATATTACGGTTTTATGGTATTATGTTATTTGGAGATTATATTTATGTTTTCCGCTGCTTGTGTATGGAATTATGGAATGTCAAGATTTTATCAGGTACACGCGCCAGACCCGGGTTTAGGGATTCGGGGCATTACACATAGTGTGGCTAGGGACTGATATTTTGGTAGTTTTGCAGTAGAAATGTATAAGTGGTTCTTATAAACTGCAAACTTATGTGTTCTCATAATTAGTCATTCCATATTTGCATTAACTATGATAAATGTGGAATTTCTAAGTCAGCTTCTATCCTATCTTCATGATGGATTCCAAGGGAAAGGGAGTTATGGCTGGAGGGGACAACCATGTGGATACCTCCAGTAGTGATGATGTTGAGGCTTTGGCCGTGCTGCGTAGTAAAGCACGGTAGACCAAGAGAGAGTCTCGAAAGGATTCTAGGGAACGGAGTCAGCCTGCGGTAAATAGAGACTGCATGTTCCAATAGTTCTCGTGAACGAATAGGCCAACATTCTCGAGTGGACCAAACCCGATTGCGGCGGAGGACTGGCTTCAGGAAATGGAGGAACTATTGGAGGTGCTAGAATGCACCGAGGAATAGAAAGTTAGATTTGCCGCCTTCAAACTGGTGGGGGAGGCAAAGAGGTGGTGGAGATCGGCTAGGCTGGTAGAGGAACAACGTCCTAGGTACGTATATGTTACCTAGGACCTGTTCAGAGAAGTCTTCTTTTAAAATATATTTTTCGATTGCCACTAAAGAGGTGAAGGTTGAGGAATTTCTACGTCTAACCCATGGGTCTATGGCCATGCACCAGTATGCAGTTAGATTTGTGAAGCTATCCTGTTTTGCTCCACATATGGTTTTGGATAAGCCAAGGAAGGCTTGAATGTTTGAGAGGGGGCTGAGACAGGTAATACACGCGCAGGTGGCAGTGTTGCTAATCCAAAGCTTTACAAAGCTAGTGGATAGAGCCATGGCGGCTAAAGCCAGTATTCAAGAAAGGGAGAGAGAGGCAAATCAGAAGAAAATGCCTTTATCCCAGAGTTATCAATCCAGCACCGGCCAGAGCTCTTGGAAGTGGCCTGGTATTTCATCGAGCCAGCGACAGGCGTCAACACCTCGAGCCACTCAGGGAAATTTTCAGCACCCTGCCTATCCTAAATGCAATAAGATGCATTCGGGCGAGTGCAGGACTGGTTTTTCAGGCTACTATCGGTGTGGTAGTATGGGACACCGGATACGGGATTTTTGCGCAGTATTGAACTTCGCGCCTTCACAATCGTAGTATGGAGGAAGTAGTCAAACGGCTAGAGAAGGTCACCAAGGGACCACCGCGCAAGCGTAGGTGTAATCTCTGATGTCGGGCGATGCGGAGAACGCCGGAAACGTAGTGACAGGTACGATTTTAATTTTTTCACATAATGCTATTGTGCTATTTGACTCAGGTGCGACCCACTCATTTGTATCACGAAGATTTGCTAGAGTATGCAGAGTTGAGACCCAATTGTTGGGGGTTGAGTTAGGAGTGGTCACACCGATAGGGTTAGTTATAGTATGCAGTAAGATGGTTAGAGACCATCCAGTGGAGATTCAGGGGAGGAGGTTGCCTGCTGCTAGTCTCATTGTTCTGGAGATGCAGGGATTCGATATTATCTTAGGGATGGATTGGTTAGCATCTAGCTATGCGAGCATAGATTGTCAAAAGAAGGAGGTAGTTTTTAGACCTCTAGGGGAGGAAGAGTTTAAATTTGTAGGGTCGTGTGTGCACTCTGCACCACAGATCCTCTCAGCGGTGCAGGCAAGGAAGTTACTTCTGGACAGCTGCCAGGGGTACCTGGCATGTGTGAAAGCGGTACTAAAGGAAGGACTAAAGCTAGCGGATATTCCAGTGATACGAGAGTTTCCCGATGTCTTTCCTAAGGACTTACCAGGGTTGCCTCCAGATCGTGAGGTGGAGTTCGCTATTGAGTTAGCACCAGCGATGACACCAATTTCCAAGGCGATGTATAGAATGGCTCCAGCAGAACTAAAAGAGTTAAAGGACCAGTTGTAGGAACTTCTAGATAACGGTTTCATTAGACCGAGCGTATCACCCTAGGGAGCGCCAGTGTTGTTCGAGAAGAAGAAGAATGGGTCGATGAGGATGTGCATCGACTAAAGAGAGATAAACAAGGTAACTATAAAGAAAAAATACCTGTTACCACGTATTGATGACTTGTTTAACCAACTGATGGGAACTCAAGTCTTATCTAAGATCAATCTGCGATCCAGGTATCACCAACTGAAGGTGAAGTCAGAGGATGTATCGAAGACGGCCTTTCGAACTGGGTATGGCCATTATGATTTTTTGGTTATGTCGTTTGGTTTAATGAATGCACCTGTAGCATTCATGGACCTAATAAACTGGGTATTCCATGAGTACTTGGATCGGTTTGTGGTAGTATTTATAGATGACATTCTAATCTATTCTAGGAGCCCTACAGAGCATGAAACTCATTTGAGGCTAGTACTTCAAGTACTTAGAGAGAATAAGTTGTTTGCTAAGTACTTAGAGAGAATAAGTTGTTTGGGACATGTAGTGTCCAAAGGAGTATCAGTAGACCCGGGCGAAGTAGAAGCAGTAGTAAACTGGGCGAGGCCGAAGAACGATCACGAGATCAAAAGCTTCTTAGGTCTGGAAGGGTACTACCGCTATTTTATCGAGGGTTTTTCTAGGCTGTTAGGTCCGTTGACACAACTTACGAAAAAGAACAGTAGGCTTGACTAGACTAGTGATTGTAAGCAGAGCTTTCAGGAGTTAAAGCAACGTCTAGTCATGATCCTAGTGTTGACCATTCCATCAGGCGATGGCAGTTATGTGATTTATAGTGACGTATCCTAGAAAGAAATCAGGTGTGTTTTGATGCAATAGGGTAAAATTATCGCTTATGCTTCTCGCCAACTCAAGGAATACGAGAAGAACTACCCTACGCATGATTTAGAATTGGCAACAGTGGTATTTGCACTAAAGATCTAGCGGCACTACCTTTACAGTGAAAAGTGCAAGATCTTCACTGACCATAAAAGCTTCAAATACTTCTTTACCCAGAAGGAGCTGAATATGAGGCAATGTAGATGGCTCAAGCTGATTAAGGATTATGACTGCACCATTAGTTACCACTTAGGAAAAGCTAATGTGGTAGCTGATGCTTTGAGTTGGAAGTCAGTGAGTGTGTCGGTTTCAGTAGTTGTTCTACAACATCATATCGTGATGGATCTAGAGAGGTTTGGAGTAGAGTTGGTGAACGAAGATCCATAGGCGTTCATTGCTAGTTCAGTTGTTCAGCCAACCTTGCGAGAGAGAATCAAGATAGCTCAGAAAGAAGACGTGGAGCTGGTAGAGGTCATGGAAGGAGTGCATAATGGATTGAAGCCGGATTTCAATGTCTTTGTTGATGGGATGTTGAGATTCCATACCCGGATTTGTGTACCGAATGACGCCAATATTAAATGGGTCATTCTAGAGGAGGCTCATCGCTCTCTCTATACTGTTCATCCAAGAAGTACAAAGATGTATAGAGACTTGTGGGAATCATTCTGGTGGAGTAATATAAAGAGGAAAATTGATAAATTTGTCGAGCAATGGCTGACATGTTAGTAGGTTAAGGCAGAACACCAAAGGCCAGCAGGACCACTACAGCCACTTGACATTCCTAAGTGGAAGTGGGAGCACATCTCGATGGATTTTGTATTGGGGTTACCTGAAGCGATGCATGGGCATAATGTAATCTAGGTTATAGTGGATCGGCTAACAAAGACTGCACACTTAATTCCTATCAGAGTCAGCTATTCCATGAATAGGCTAGTAGAGTTATATGTGCAAGAGATAGTACGGCTCCATAGTGTCCCTATTTCTATAGTTTCATACTGAGACCCACAATTTACCTTTTGATTCTGGAAGGGTTTGCAGAATGCCTTGGGATTGCAACTCACTTACAGCACCTTGTTTCACCTGCAGACGAATGGACAATCAAAGAGGACCATTCAGACCTTAGAAGATATGTTGCAGTCGTGTGTGCTAGACTTTGAGGATAGTTGGACTCAGTATCTACCGCTCGTGGAGTTTGCATATAATAATAACTATCAGGCCAGTATAGAAATGACAACATATGAGGTATTGTATGATCCCTGGTGTCGATCTCCATTATACTGGGATGAGGTAGGAGAGCGGCAATTGTTGGGACTGGAATTGATCCAGTAGGCCTCTATAAAGGTCGAGATTATCAAAGAGAGGGTTAGAGCAGCTCAGAGTCGGTAAAAGAGTTATGCGGATACTTGCTGACGGGAGTTAGAATTTGAGATCAGATATAAGATATTCCTGAAGATTGCCCCGATGAAAGAGGTGATGAGATTTGGGAAGAAAGGGAAGTTGAGCCCTCGATACATTGGGTCATTTGAGATCCTGGAGAGGATAGGTCCAGTTGCCCCTAGCACTATCCAGAGTTCATAACGTGTTTCACGTATCCGTGCTAAGGAAGTACGTGTCAGACCCTTTGCACGTGCTCAAATATGAACCTCTAGAGATCGGGGACGCATTATTATATGAGGAGGTATCGATTCAGATTCTGTACCATAAGGTACAATAGTTGTGTACTAAGGAGATACCTTTAGTAAAATTAACCACGCAGTAAAGGAGGCTTCTTGCGAGTTATAGGTTGAGATACGCCAGAAGTACCCATAGCTCTTTGGAGAGGGTTAGCTCCAGACAGGTAAGGTAGGTTGTGTGGTTACTAGTTACTTTCATGTATGTGAGAGAGAGGTTACTATGAGAGTGTGATTTAAAGAGACTTTATGTTGTATCCACGGTATTCCTCTGCCATAGCCAGGGTATGTAATAAACTTGGGCCAAAGTCATTATGTGGGTGGCTGCCGACTTTTCTGTAGAGTTGAGTTGTAAGCGAGAGTACGTTCGCTATCAGTTAACGAATTTTGAGGATGAAATTCTTATAAGGAGGGGAGATTGTAAAGACCTGAACCCGTAAAATAAGAAAAGGATAAAAAGGGATTTCTGAAGGCTTCATCGACGAGGTCACTGTTCTCGTCAACGAAGGTCCTTCAGGGCTTCGTCGTCGAAATTCAGAATCTTGTCGACGAAGAGATCCCGACCGACAGGGAAAAATATTAGACTTGGATTCGTTAACAAAGGAGGAGGTTTGTCGATGAACATTCTTCTATGGTTCGTCGACAAAGGACCAATTCGTCAACGAATTTAACCGGGTCAAAAGGCCTATAAATAGGATTTTTCGTTGCTTAAGGGTTAAGAAACCCAAAATTCTCTCTCTCTCTCTCTCTCTCTCTAGAATCGACGAGTTCTCTTTATCACTCTCGAGTTCTTCGCCGTTCATCGCCTGTTTGGACGATCGGAAGTTTCTGCGAGGATCAGGGAGCTAAGGTCTACAGTACTAGCGGAGCAGATTCTTGTTTTCGTGAAAAGTCGGGATTTGGATTTTTGAGCGTTCGGCTTATTTCAGGAAATAGGTAAGGGGATTATGTTTAATGCAGTGTTTTAATGATTTTGAACCAATAGAAATGATTGTGGAGTGAGTATGTTATGTTTTCAATCATTCTGTTTAAAAGGCTCGTTTTTTAACCTAGGATATACGATATGATATTTGGAGTAGAAATGAACGGTGGAAAGTTCAATTTGATTCTACAAACCATTTATACAATGTTTCATGGTTGCCTACGAGTTATGTTTTAATGTGGAAAACTGTGTGGCAGGTGAATATTATTTTGAGAATTATGGAAATACCAGAATGGGTATGTTTGTGTAATACTAAACTATTTGCGAAATTTACTGAAATTGTTTTGAGAAATGCAGGGTTTTTTGTGAGAGGCTGAGAGCCGAGTTGTGACAAAAAGGGCCGAGGCCCAAGGTTGTATTAAATGACGCGAGACCATGATTTATAAAATAATAGAGTTTTATTCAGAGGCTAAGAGCCGAGTTGTAATAGAGGGGCCAAGGCTCGAGTTGTATTCTATGAAGGGGCCAAGGCCCGAGTTGTATTTTATGAGGGAGCCGAGGCTCGAGTTTGTATTGAACGGCCGAGGCCAGAGTTTATTATATGAAATGAGTTTTAATTACTTAAATTGCATGATAAACTTTAGGAACCCTGAGAACCCAGTTGTTGTGAGCGTGGTACCGTTGCTAGAAAGAGTTTCACCATTTGACCGTGTGCGTCCACATTTATGAGAGAGTGGTGTTGGGTGGTCCTAGATTATTGACCGAAATGCAATCAGACCCATAAGCAAGCTTGCGGAAGGCTGCTGAAGCATAAGCAGGGAGATGACTTGGCTTGGGTTGATCCCCCAAGTTTTAGTCTAGCCTTCGGGCCGCACAACCCTGACCACGGGGGTTTGTACATGGCAAGTAGTTCTAGGGAGTGTCTTTCATGCATATCTGTATATTTATATAATGATGTAATTATTTTCCAATATTGATTTATGTTATGAAAAATGAGAAATGAGTATACATACTATGTTCAGTAAAAGAGAGAGGTATGATTCTTGTATACACTGAAAAGCATGCTGCCACACACTATCATTAACTTAATCTTCCTTACTGAGAGGTGTCTCACCCCATTGTACAACATATCTTTTCAGGGAATCCCAGAGATCGAGTTTAGCGAGATCCAGGGGGTGGAGACTAGTTTAGTTACTTTTGTGAGTGTCTTCAAGAACTCAAATATGAGTAGTTATTGTAGTATGCCTTCGGGCTTGTATTTATGGTCGTGTGAACCGAGTTTGTTGACTTATTAGATTGAGATTAATATGAGTATGGAAAGACCTGGATGTATGTTGATATTTAGAATCTGGTAATAGATTGTGGAGAATGTTTTAATTATTCCACTGCATATTTTATATGTTGAGATGGTATCAGGTACACAGACGTCACTAAAGTAGCACCCGAGCCCACGTGATGGGTTGGGGTGCACTTTCTGAGTAAACCCTTTCGCAACAATCCTAGCCTTGAAGGTTTCCACCCTCCAATCTGCTCCTCTCTTCTTCTTATAGATCCACTTGCATCCGATGGGTTTTATCCCTTCGGGTGGCTCTACAAGATCCCAGACTTGATTAGAGTACATGGACTCCATCTCTGATTTCATAGCCTTCAGCCAAAATTATACATCTTTATCTTGAAGTGCTTCACAGTAGTTATCGGATTCAATATCCAATTCATCAGGGATCCTATCATAAGACTCTCCCAAGAATATATACCGATCAGGCTAGTGTACAACCCTCCCACAACAACGAGGCACGTTTTGCTGTGTTGATCCTGATCCTTGTGCACCATCATTCTACCTTGGTTGTACAATCGGCGTATTAATGGTAGTTGCACGTGATGGGTCAGACTCAGCTCGAGTTACAACATTCCTCCCACTACGACGAGGCAATGGGATGTCAATAACTGTGTCTTGTGGTGGTTCTTCTTGCACTATTGGTATAGCTAGTATATCTCCTCTTAACTCTTCTAGAACAATCCTACTTGTAGGTTTGTGGTTCATTTTCTAAGAATCGAGCATTGGTGCTAACAATGACCTTTTGATCCTTAGGACAATAAAATAAACCACCTTTCATTTCTCTAGGGTAGCCAACAAATAAACAAACATTTGTACTTGATTCCAACTTACCTGTTTTCCCTTTTAGCACGTGTGTTGGACTACCCCATATTCGAACATGTCGCAGACTAGGTTTGCGCCCAGTCCACAGTTCTGTGGGTATAGTAGGTACTGACTTAGATGGGACCAAGTAGGAATATAGGTTGTTATTTTTAGTGTGTGCCCCAAAAAAAGAATTAGGCAAATCTGAATTACTCATCATAGATCTGACCATGTCCATAAAAGTCATATTCCTTCTTTCTGCTACACCATTCTGTTGTGGCATACTAGGTGCAGACAACTGGGATTCAATTCCATCCTTTAATAAGTAATCCACAAATTCTCCTTAGAGGTACTCGCCACCACAATCAGATCGTAGTGTATTGATACATTTACCCTGATGCTTCTCCGTTTCTGCTTAAATACCGTGAATTTTTCAAAGCATTCAGACTTAAGGCACATCAAATAAATATACCCATACCTTGAGTAATCATCAATGAAAGTAACGAAATACTCAAAGCCACCTCTAGCCTAGATATTCATGGGGCCACGCAAATCAGAGTGAACCGGTTCTAATCATCAAGGAAAGTAACGATATTGTATTAACATTTGTTGAAGATATATTCAAGTAATGGAAATATTTCCTATCTTGAATAATTGTGTGCGTTGTAGCACTATCAGCTAAGCAAGTTTCTTCCAAAGACATCTTAGAATCGATCAAAACTTTAAGACAATTCACACTACAACAAATATTTTAAAAACTCATTACAATAATTGATCATAGCAGCAATTTATTTATAATCAAAATACAATATTACTTACTATCTATCTTAAAATATTATATCATTATTTTCATCTGGATTTACAAGGAAATCAGCAATATCAAGATAAATAGAGTTGGATGGTCCAGTTTTAAGATCTATTGGAACAACATTATTAAAAAAAATTTGTTTCAACCTCTTTACTCTTTTCTTTTTCTTTTATAGATGCTTGGTATAGATTTACCAAGTGTTAGGGCATACGACGGGTATGCGACCAATGACCTTTTCCTCCGCATTTGTAACATTCAGTTTCATGTTGCCTAGGTTCTGGGGCTCATCCCTCTTTTGGGGGATTACAACCTCACGTTGATGCCAGTGATTATTTCGAACACGGCCATAACCATATCTGTAATCTCGTCCTCGACCATGAGATGTATTCATATTCACTTTAGGGAATGAGGTTGAACCAATTGGACGAATTTGGGGATTTTTCATCAAAAGATCATTATTTTGCTCAGTGACAAAAAGACATGATATAAGTTCAAAAAATTTGGTAAATTTCCTTTCCCTATATTACTGCTGCAGGAGCACATTAATGGGATGGAAAGTAGTAAGAGTTTTTTCTAGCATGTCTTCATCAGTAATATTTTCACCACATAATTTTAACTTCGAGTTAGTCTTATGCAAAGTTAAGTTATATTCACCGACTGTTTTAAAATCTTGCAACCTTAGGTACAACCATTTATATCGAGCATTTGGTAAATTCACATTTTTCTGGTGGTCAAATCTATCATTTAATTTTTTCCATAGGATAAGTGAGTCTTTAATAGTGAGGTGTTCAGTCTTTAATTTTTCATCTAAACGATGACAGAGGAAGATCATAACTTTTGCACGATCCTATAGCAATCGATACAGTATTTCCATCTAAAATAGTGTTTCCCAAGTTTCATTGCATTTAGATGGATATCAAACATCAAGAATCCATGATAAATAATTGTTGTCTTTGATATCAATGGAAACAAATTCAACTTTACTTAGGTTCAACATCTGAATAAATTAACAATAATAAGGTATTTTAGAAAACAAAATGTAAAATTTGAAATAAGATAATAATATAATATTATTTCCACCCTTCTGGGGTACTTAAATATGTTATTTTATTTTTCTCAATTTGTACTCTTTAGGAATATGATTCTAGTTTTTCAATATTAAATTGGGTAATAATTTAACACATCTTTCGGATGTTAAATATACTACCTCATCTAGAGAATAAATGTTTCACCTCTTCAGGAGGTTGAATTTAACATCTCTCCGGGAGATTAAAAAAATATACCCTCTTCGAGAGGTAAATATTTACCATCTCTTCTGGAGATTAAATACATAGCCTTTTCAAGAGGTCTATCTTTTCAGGAAATTAAATATGTAGACAAGAAATTTAAATATATTCCCTTTTCAGGAGGACTATCTCTTTGGGAGAAATATATATACGAAAGATTTAAAAAAAAAAATGACAACTTATTTTTCAATTTTTCAATATTTGTATTAAAAAACTAAAAAGTAGTAATCTTATGAAAAATAGTTTTAATCTTGACTTTTACTTTTTAAAATAATTTGAAAATAGCACCTTATTTTCTAATTTTCTAAATTTGCATAAGAAAAGAGTTTAAAAAATGTAGAGAGAGAGAGAGAGAAGCTTCAAAATGGGAAAAAATTGTGAGGCTCACATGAGCTCTTCCTTCGAAAAAGAAATTTCAAAATTATTAAAAAATTAATGATGTTCTACGTGAAGTTTGTTCGATCCTTTGCCGACTAACATAGAGAGAGAGGGCCCTAAAAAAAAACTATAAGTTATATATGTATATATATATATATATATATATATATATATATATATAGTGGGGCCGCTTCCTCTGCCTATTAACATGCACCGAGAGAGAGGACAGAAAAAACAAAAAAAGCTAGATGTCGAAAAAAACGAAAAACAAAAAAAACAATCACCACATATTTGCTCTATATGCTTTGATGCTTAAGATTCATTAATAGATAAATGGTTTAAATTATTTTTATTTTATTTTTATTTTTTTTTATAATTTCCTCAAAATTCATATTTTTGTCTATGTATTTACTATCACAATATCAAATCGAATAGCTTGCACAATTACTTAGATGTAAATTTCATGATACTCTACAATATCTATATGAAATTAAAATAATATCTTGAGTTTAATGATTCATATCCTAATGAGTTCATGTATATGTTTGTAATTTTGCCTATCATAACCAAAATTCAACTTGTCTAACACTCAACTTTTTTAATTTTGTTTCTTTCTTTTTTTTATTACTCCATAAGAAATTACATTAGACTTAACGTGTAAAGAGGGAAATGATACAATAATGTGAAGTGAAATGTTCATGCACACTTGCAAATAATATTGTGTGCCCACTTGAGCATGCACATGCCTACATACACTTAAAATAATTTATATAAAATAAATTACGAAATAGAATAATTCTATTAGAAAACAATAAATTTAGTATTAAATGGGAAGAAGTGAACAAAATAGACATTTACTTAGAACAAATTCACAAACTTAATGCAACCCAATCAATTCCTTTTTTTGTAATTATTTTAAGGGTAAAAGATATCGATCTTTTCTGAGATTTTGATAAATAAATAAATAGTAAACTTTATCTAAGATTTTAAAAATACTATAAACCTTCCTAATGTTTCAATAATGTCACAGTATCTTTAAATTTTTTAATATATATATATCCTCAAAAAACTTATCTTTTTGTAAAATATAAGGAGATGTTTGTATCTTTTTAACAAACCTTAAGAGAGATTTTCAAAATTCTTAAAATCACAGGCGTTTGAAATTTTTGAAAGTTGAGTATTTTTGTTCCTATTTTAAGTCAAATTAAATATTTTAATATTTAAAGTTCGAAGGTTATGAATTACACACAAGTGGTAAGGTCTTACCTCATTCTTTTTGTGTGGATTTTTTTATTTTTTGGAACCTTTTCTCAATTGAAGGAGTTAAACCTTTTTTTTTTTTTACTCAAGTGTAAACGAAAAATGTGTATACAAATTAGCAATAATTTTTTTAAAAGGTGAGGAATAAATTTTACTCTCTTTTCATAACACACATCGCTTTGATCAAAATTTTGATTAAAAAGAAAGAAAAATGAGAAGAAAATTTATTTGTATTTTAATTTTATTTATATTATTAAAAATAAAATTTGATTCTATTATGATTAAAAAAAATTACAAAAAACATTAATGGTGTATAAAACTAAACTTTTATTAGCTTCAATATACATTTCATTAGTTTTCTCACTTTCCTTTGTTTTTCCTTTCTTTTCTCTCATATTTTTTAAATTTTAAATACAACCTAAAATCTCGATAAGATATGCACTTCTCGGGAATGAAAAAAAAATTTGTCTACTTTTTTTTTTCGATTTTTGACGTTTGAATACGCCTCTATAGTCTCATATTTAGCAATTCTTGAACTCTTTCTTCTATTGTATCGAGGAAGAATATTTTTTCCTACGGAAAATACTACATACAGGGATATTTCAATTACCAATAATTTATTTTGACAATCTAAAAATAACAATAATTTTTTAAAAGTAAAAATTAAATGTGCTTTAAAACTAATCCTTTTGCTTTCTTCATAAAATTAAATTTTTGTTTCCTTCCCATTGCTTTCACAAGATTACTAAAGATTAAAACTCTAAAATTTATTTCGAGTGCCCAAAATTATAGCATAATTTATCCAAAACACCCTACAAAATTTCAAAAAAAAAAAATACAAAATTCAAGAATTGACAAAGGTAATAAACGGACAATTAAATAGACAAAATCATCCTTTATTCATGATTAAAAATGCCATTCCTCGATGATTTACAAGAACACAAAACTCAAAAAAGATTTCCTCATAATCACAACAAAGAACAAACCCCACCTTACATATATATATATATATATAATCTCCATCTTCAACACCCAAAGTGAATAATTATTTAAGATAATTAAAAATCAAACCCTCCATCATCAAACCCAGCATCGTACCCTGCATCATACGCCCCCATCTCCGACGCGTCCGACATCATATCTCCGATCAGCAATCCCCCGAGCAGTCCAGCGCCCAGCCCCAACCCCAATTTCCCTTTCCCACCCTTTTTCTTCCGCGGCTGCTGCTGCTGTGCTCCGGCGTATCCGTAGCCCGCCGCCCCCATCTGCTGCGGCGGGTACCCGTAAGCCGGCTGATAATATCCAACCGGGCCTTGCGGCGGGTATGCCGGCGGCGGCGCACCGTATGGCGGAGCTGCTCCAGACGGCGGTGGCGGAGCATAATATCCCCCGGGAGGTGGGTACGCCATTTTCACGCCTGCGGGAGCGGGATACGCCGTCACGGGCTCCTCCACCTTCTTCGTCGCCGGCGTAGGCGTTTCTGCCGCCATCGCCGGATGTGGGTACGCTGGGTGTGCCCCGACGGGTGGCGGGTATGCCTGCGCTTCCATCGCCGATCCCGGAGGTGGGTACGCCGGATACGCGGGCAATGACTCGCCCATCTTCTTGGGGTACGGTGCCGGAACCGGCGCTTGAATCTTGTCGCCTAATTTGTAGGAGAAGGTCAATGTCCCTTTGGCTCTGCCGGAAGGAGTCCGGACCTGGTAACTGACGACGCGGCTGTTCTTGTAGTCGTTGCCGGGGTTGTTGATGAGCTCCTTGACGGGAACGCGGACTTCTCCGATGTCCCTGTCGCCGAAGATGCGGTCGGAGCGGAGGAGGAAGACGAGGGTTGAACGATTCTGGTGGGCGGCGGCGTCGTCGACGGAGAAATTGAGGGAATGGTTCCATTTGGGGTTGGTGCCGGCGTCCTTGTCGACGGGGGTGGTCTGCTTGTGGGTGGTGTAGTCGCCGGAGATGGAGACGACGACGTAGACGTCCATCTTGGTCAAGAGGTTAACGTCCTTGATGTCCTTGGCGTTCATAACGTTGATCTGCAGAGACCTGTGCTCCATGGCTGCAACAATTGGATTGAAGAATTGAAGAATTAAAGAAATTGATTGGGAATTGAAGGAAGCAAGATGGAGAAGGGGTTTGGACCGTTTGGTTTATAATCGTCCGACGAAGGGGGGGAGAAGATTCGTGCGGTCGCGGTTGGGGGAGAGAGCGCGTGAGCTTTTTTTTGCTTAGACGCGTTATGGCGTAACAGAGAGTATCTATTCCTGAGGAAACGCGCGTTTCACGTGCAGTTACCCCCTAAATTTTATATATTATCATTACTTTCAGTTTTTAATTAGTTTTTCTTAATTTTTAATTTAAACAATTTTCGTAATTTTTGAGAGAAACATTAATAATTTTTTTCAATTATTTTGTGAAATACATATTTTAATGCCTTTTATATTTTACATATTTTCTATTCAAAACAATTCTAAACACATAATATTTTATTCAACCAATTAATGTTTAAAAATTTAAATACCCATATTAATTATTTATTTTATCTTTCTTTTCTATCTCCAAATATATCTTAAAAAATATGAATATTACTAACGTGATAAATGTAAGAAGAAGACTTAGTTTTCAATTATAATTTTTCTTCTTTAATTTCACACGTTAACATTAAATTGAAACATTTAATTTTACTAAACCTTCTCTCTCCTTAACTTGTGAATTATTTCTTTAAAAAAAAAAAAAAACTTATTGAGAGCGTTGCAGGACAGATGCCGCAAGTAGTATACATATAAATTACGCATTTCTATTTTATGTTTGCCATCAAATTCAAATACTAAGATTCGATTATTTACCTTTGGACCTAGGTAATAAATTATTAGACTCGAGACATGAGCCGACAGATGTAAATA
Organism: Malania oleifera; assembly: GCF_029873635.1. Lineage (NCBI taxonomy): Eukaryota > Viridiplantae > Streptophyta > Magnoliopsida > Santalales > Ximeniaceae > Malania > Malania oleifera. The sequence continues at coordinate 116,521,659 of NC_080420.1, forward strand.
AAGTTAGAATCACATTTTACTTTAACCTTTTAAAAAAATCATATAAAACTATATGAAATGTATTATGAAGTTTAACAAGTAGTTTGAAAGGATAAAACCAAATCGTACTTAATTAAAGTAGATTATCTTAATCTTATCATCCGAATTTTTATCTAAAATGTTCATTATGACTCCTTTAAATTGTCTAAGCAAGCTATTCATTATAAGTCGTAAGTCTGGTTTAGATAATTTTTTTTAATCACACCACCAACCCACCATTACCACTTTCCTTTTGAACTTCAAACTTTCTTCCTAAAAATTGTGTATGAATTAATAAAAATAGATTTAGAACACGATAAGAATAGCTAGCTAAATAGGTATTCCGATGATGAATTTTGAATGAGTCTTTAATTTTTTTCCTTTATTCCCTACGATGGATTAAGAAGAATTTTATGATTGTTATATGTTCTTAGAAAAAAATATTTTACAACTCAAACATAATCTTTAGGCTTATTTGGTATTTTTTTTATTTTATGAAGTGAAAAAATAGATTATGACGAAAGTCACAATGCGTTTATTTTTTGTCGTTCATTTTATATTTTATTGTAAGTTTTCATAAAAAATTGAAAATTAGATTCTACAGTTTTAGTTTTATGCCAATTTGTTGTTACATTACTTTAATATCTGAATTTGCGATTAATAATTTATTCTATATATTTATTTAGAACTAAAATAAAATGATCATGGTGTTTTGGAAAGTGAATTTTTATTTGTAGCTATTTATTAAAATCAATTCGTTTAAGTACAAATTCTTAATTGATTGCGACGAAAATTTTGATAATAAGTAAAATAATAATTTCGATAATTTAAGATTTTTCCTTGCTACACTATAACTCATCTCCCAATGGCAAATATATGAGACCTAATTTGAACTGTTGGGACTGCTTGCTGCGCGAAGTGTAGAACCTTTTCTTTTCTTTTCTTTTCTTGTTTTGGGTTGATGAACATTCAAGTGAACGAGATCCATGTGTTCAATTGGAGTGTCCAACAGAGGCTGAAGGAATGCAAGATCATCTAGAGGAAAAGAGAGAGAACAAAACTAAATTCATGAACACTTTGTAAGAGGGTACAAAGGAACCCTTTTTCCAATTGCACATTCACGCTAACACAAACTAGACTTGAATTAAGTGAAGATCAGTCGACAAAAATGCTAGTTATTCGAGTGAACTAGTTAGGTGTTCAAAGATCCAAACACCTAGATTTGAACTGAAATTTTGTGGAGACAAATGAAGCTGAAGGATCAATCAGCCCAACTGAAATTTTTTCCCCTGAAATTTTCTCGTGGAAAAAGGCCCATCAACACAAATCAATAAGCGTAACAAGTATGAAATTCAACAAAGAAACCTCATAATAAAGAGATCGAATGAATCTGTAAGGACAAAAGCATGGCATAAAGCAACGACGACAAGTCTTAAGTGCCACCAAGTAATATTGGCTGTATGAATCCTTTTCCACCAATTCACCCGATCAAGAGCACTTTACTCTTCTAATTTAAGAACTATAAAACCCTTCATCATTATCTCATTTCAAGTCATTTTAGATATACCCCAATTCACCACCCAGTGTATCATTACCAATTAAACAGCAATGAGCTAAATAACAAAATTACCAATTGGTAGTTCTTTACTATTTAAATGAAAAAATAAAATCATATTTAAAATCATAGTTCCAGAACATTCCCATAGTTGCTTCAAAGCTTAATATTAAATTCTAGCTAAAATTTAATTTTAGGACTTGTTCTCAAGATGTGCAGTGGCATCGACTTTAGGCATGGAAAAAAAAAATCAAAATTAATATTGAATCAACCAGAGTTTCTCATCTAACATAACAGAAGAAATCTACAGCCATTGCCACTTGAACTGAACTTGTAATCTATACACTCATAGGAACTCAGGCAACTGAAAGGAACATACTACCAAAGAGAAACAGCTGTGATACTAGCAGAACATAAATTAAGATAAAGTTTGGAAAAAAAAAAGAGAGACAAATCACTGATTGCAGGAAACAGCCAATAACTCAGATAATGCGTCTTTCAACTGGAATGGTCAATTATAAAAGAACTATGAGATATGGAAAAACTGGTTTCAAAGTAAAAGAGACAACAAATTATCACAATAAGTAGACGGGATACATAAGTGCTGAATAGCAGCAATTATGCCACCTTTCAAAAGAAATGTTACCTTAAAAAAACAGTTTATCCATCCTAAAGTTCAGTACCACAGAGACCAAATGACACTATTTCAGATAATGCAGCTGTAATGCATGCATTTTGAATTTGATTATTTACCAGGTGTGGCAGTACAAAAAGTAGATGTGTAGCATCTTCCTATCTAATTCACTGTCAAATAATTAGGACACCCTGATGCAGCAATCTCGAAGGGAAAGATTGCAATTTTCAGAACTTGAAGGTCTGCAGTTCCTTGCAGATTTTTTTTTCAGTAAGAGCTAAAGTTTTGTTCCAGGCCTCTTCAATCTCCTTATGTAATTAAAGATGATCAATTGATACATGTATACATTGATAATAACAATATTATTGTAATAATTTTGCAATGAATGGAAGAATCAAAAGATGGAAGAGGTGAAAGAGAGTTTGTGCAACTGGGGCTGTTTGATGTGAATCGCGCATACCCTGAGAGTGTTTCATGTTGTGTCACTAATGGCGATATTCTCATCTCTAAGAAGGGTATAGAAGGTCACCTACCCTGGAAGCCATACTTAGCTACTGTATTCACCACCAAATAGTACAAATCTGCATCATATATCTGCTGCTATTTCAGAGCCGCCTTTTTCACTTCATGATCTAGTTGGAGGAAAAGATCAACAGATACAGCACATAGGTAAGGTTTATGATCATCGGCAGAAAACCTCTTTTGGGGAATATCCATCTCCTTCTCTGCATGTGCACTGTTCAACATCTTGATGCATCAATAACAAAACATACACAACATTAAATACACAGATGGCAGAAACACAAAATACAGACCAGATTTGTCCAAGAGAGAAAGAGGGAATGGAAGTACCTCAATTGAAAGAGTTGGGACTATTCTAGGGTTTCTAGAGCTGCTTCCTACACAATCACGTGCAAGGTTTGGAGAGAAGGGCGAGGGAGGAGGGGAGAACCGCTTCTGGGTTGGGGCTTCAGGGAAATCAACTGTGTTGGAGCTTCGAGGGAGAAGGAAGAGCAGTTCTGCTTTGGAGCTTTGGGGGAGAGGAGATATCAGCTCTGTGGAGGAGAGGGGTTTGATATGGGATTGGAAGCTCAAATACCTGGGTACAGAATGAATTTGAAATACAAAAATTTGGAGGTATGAAAAAGCACAACCCTAAGTCACTCAAATTCAAACACATTCTTCCAAGCGCTATCCTAAACAAGGTATTTGTACTTTTGAACTTCCCAAATTCAAATACACAGCTCCAAATTTAAGTTCCCAAACAGACCATTAATGAAAAGGGAAAAAATTGAATTTTATTTTTAACATTAATAATGCCTTTGTAATCATTTCATTCTTAAAATTAACTTCAGCTGTAATAACAACAAAAAACAGAAGTAATCACCAACTGGAACAGCATGCCAAACAAACCCTTCACTAGCATCACCTAAAAAATTAGTCAATGTCCCTCGGAATAAAAAGCACGCTCCCAACATCATACTTGACCCAAGAAGCACAAAAGTGGCTGCAGTAAATAGGAGATGGGCTATCTGACAAAAAAACAAACAAGCGGGCAAGAACTGTGCTTCTAACACCACCTTCTGTCCACCATGCCCGAAACGAAGAAGAAGGAAGAAGGATGAGGAGGAATGTGGTTTATGTCTCAAAGAAACGGAGCTCTACCATGAACTCTTGGTGCTTCGGGGAATACCAGGCTGTTGCCTTTGCTGAACCAAGGACTTGCAATGCATATTCTATGGCAAATACTGGTTCATCAATATTTATATACCAGTCTTTATTCTTCAAATTAAGTGCAACTCCCGACTCTACTCTGAAACTGAAGGGCCCAACAATCTGCAGGAAGCAAATTTAAACTGTTATAACTGGTTCCAGATCTGCAAAAGAAAATGAATTCCAAAATGGCATGATGCAAGCCAGGACAAAAATTTGAAATTAGTTTTTTTCTTTTTTCTTTTTTTTTTCAGCAGAATGCATACCTAAATTTGGTCAAATTCAAAACAACAACAAAAAAAAAATCAAGCCTTAAATCTCACTAGGTAGGGTCGGCTATATGAATCATTTTCCGCCAATTTATGCAATCATGAACCATTTCTTTTGACAGATTCAGGGACCTCAATAGATCCTATAGTCTCTCTGTGGGTTCCATCAAAAGCGCGCACAACCAGATTATTTTGCCTCATATGAAAAGTCGACAGGTAGCTTTTGAATAGTGGTCATTGGCATGACATTAAGGGATGACCCAATGTCTATCAACACTCGCGCTATCAAGTGATCTTGGCATTTGGTGGAGATATGTAGCGCCTTGTCGCGATGTCCCGTGAGCCAAATGCCCCAGGGAGGCGAATGAGAAATGATTTATAATTTTCGGAAAAAATTTGGAGTTGGGAGTCGCCAATAACCTTTTGGAGTGTGATTAAAACACATGATTACTATCCAATTAAGGATGAAATTGGTCTGCATTACAATGATCGGGATCGAGAGTTCGGTTATGTGAGGGGAAGATACTAGCACCCTCTATACACCTGTTCTACAAACGGAACCTAATTAATTAAAAATTATCCCCAAATTAAATTTAATAGCCTTTTATTTTACTCCCTTTGAAGAATTAAAAAATACTACTAAACCACACAAGTATTCACATTTTTTTTTACATAGTATATTTATAATAATAATTCCCTCGAACTAGGGTACGTGAAGTTTAAAAAGCTCATATCCCTTTTCTTGAAATCATAGGGATACACCCACACAAAAATCAAAGAATCATCAAAAGTAATTTTTTAAAATATTCCCGGATTGCTCAAAGTCTTTGTAGAGTCTTTTTTTTTTTTTTTGGGCTATTTTAATATTTTTCAAAACAAACTCCTGGAATTCTTTTTTTTTAAATAATAAAAATAAACATAATAATAAAGATAGAAATAGTAATAAACTAAAATACTAAAGATACCATATAATTAAACAAAAATACTAAAGATACCATAATATTAAATATAAACATGTAATATACCATAATGCAAAATATACAAAATGTAATATAAACCAAAATATTAAAGATGCCATAAAATACTAATATAAACTAAACATACCATAATGCTAAGATACGAATGTAAACTAAAATACTAAACATAACATATATAATACTAGTAATCATTTTTTTATATAAATATAATAATAAACTAAAATACTAAAATATAACAACACATGATGAATTAAACATAATAATAATAATAATAATAATAATAATAATAATAATAATAATAATAATAAATAAACTAAACTTAATATAAAATATAAAAGGAGTAATACAAAACAATACAAAAATGATCAACAAATATAACAAGCATGTATATAAATAAAATATACAAAATAACATAATACAAGGATCATACGCAAATATAGAATAAAAAGAAGATATATGCAATAAATTTCAATAAAAAAAACAACTTAATGAATAATCACAAATAAACTAAAAAAAATATAACAAGAACATATTGGACATATTGGCGATATAACGTGATAAAATATACAATGCAAAAGACAATATATATTAATAAATTAACAATTTAATTTATAATATTGAGTAGCAACAAATTCATAATATAAAAATAGTAGATAGATAGCATCATGTCAATCATGGGTTCTAACTTTTCTAAAGGCTAAAGCATACAAGGGGTATGGGCTCCAATATGATACATTATAATATACATAATATAATACGTATTATAACATTATAGCATACAATACAATATAACATACACACTGTGATATACATACAAAACGTCAGACCCTTCCTCAGGCTGTGGCTTCAACTGGAGCAACAACAGCCACAGAGATACCAGTGGTGGCAGTTCTGCGCAGCGCTGGCAGTGATGGATAATGGTTGCAGGGAGAGTTTTAGTAGGGCTGGTGGTCAAGATGGGTGACCGAAGCAAGGGATGGTCTGAACTATTGCAGCTCTGTGAGAAACTGGCCATAGGTTGGCCACCGGAGATGGTGCATGGAGTTGCAGTGAGACCATGATGGAGGTGGTTGCTGTGTTGAGGGTGAGAGAGCTGCTGGGTTGAGGGGGTTGCACAGATATTAAGAAAAACAAAATGAGAGCAATCCAGTCTTGATAACGCTCAACTCTCCATGTTGTGAATATTGCATAGTCGTGAATATTTGAATGCTTCTTTGAACATATTCTGAATAGTGTATTATTGTTTGTATGATAGCTTGAATTTTAAAATTTATGTCTGAATATTGCATGTGGGGTAGTGGGATTACACTAAACTTATGAAGTCACACATTTTCACAAGCCTTCTACCTGGGCTTCACCTTTAGGAATAGAAAGGAGTATGAAGTCACACATTTTCACGAGCCTTCTACCTGCGCTTCACCTTTAGGAATAGAAAGGAGCACAGCACCGTTAGCTCTCATGAGACATGGTCTTTGGGGGCGCGCGAACCACTCCACTCAGCTTGAACTCTGTCCCAGCCCATTGGGTGAGGATAGAGAGCATGTTGGGAGCCTATTGTTAATAGAGATTAGAGCTTAACCCCACGTACTTGACCATAAGGTTCACTCCAGCAGGGTAGAGCTTTCAACTGAACGAAGCCTGTAGTAGGACACCTACTTGGGCCAAGGGGCGGAATCTACATTCCTCACCCTGATATAATCCCGTGTCGTGTTGTGATTAATTGATTAACTTGCATCATCCATTCATTTGCATGCACAATAGACCCATCATTGTGTTGCCAAAATTCTAAGATAGCCCAAAGTTATTTCATGACAGATTTAATGGCTATATGTAAAGAAGAAGATATCACAGTCTAGTTGTATTTTGAAGCCCAGCAAAACCAGTATGGAGATAATTTGAATCACATTCAGAAAAGGTGTTGCCGGCCCGAGTTAAGCTGGATATTAGAATCAACGCCCAAAAGGAGATAACGACAACCTGGATCGGTTGGACAGCTAAGAGACATCCACGATTTTCAGAGTTGTATGGTCACATAAGCTTCCTGCTACATGTAGTGGTCAACCATGATGTAATAAACGTCCTAATGGAGTTTTGGAATCCTCCCTATCATTGTTTCACTATGGAAGGGGTGGACATGGTTCCTACCATGGAAGAGTATATGTCTCTGCTGAATTTGCCAAAAACTTATAGGACTTATATGCCTAACACAACTACATTATTCAGAAAGGAGCTAGACAAGGTAATTGGAGCCAAGGCCCAAAGAATAAATGATCAAGTCAGTAAGAAAGCAAAAACAATCTCTTGGGAAGTACTGAAAACCCTGGTGAAACAAGGTGAATCATAGGATAGTCACATAAGCATGCTAGCCCTCGCTATCTATGGCTTAGTAGTTTTTTTTTTAAAGAAATAGGGGTCATTGATCATGGAGTTGTTTCTTTTGTGGCTCAAGTCCAAAATAAGGTTAATCCAGTGCCAGGCTTTCTAGCAAAAACAGTCCGGTCTTTGGATCATTGCCGGACTAAGGGAAAGGGCCAATTGAAATGCTGTGTTCCATTGCTTTATGTATGGTTCATGAGTCATGTACCATGCAAGGAGAGTTGTTTCCATCTAGTATACTCAAGACTCCAAATTCCGCTGACAGACTTCGAGAAAGCTTCGTGGGAAGAACATCCGAGCAAAAAAGGGTGGGCTAAAAGAATGCATAATTGGGAAACCAAAGGATTCTCGTGGATGACACCATGGATGGGAAGCTCAGATATGGTCTACCGATGAGGCAAGTTTCCATGGGTCCCCTTACTAGGCCCATGGTGGGGGATCGCATACGCTCCTCTTACATTTAGAAGACAAGTGGGTTCTGGCCAGTTTATACCAATGACTCATGGGTTAAGTAGATCAGAGTTCGATTACAAGCAAAGAGAAGCCCAAAAGTCCATGGGAGAATTCACAGCCGCATGGAAGACGGTCTACATCATTAGTTCAAGCAAGCATTTGATGGATGTACGGAAAATTACAACATTTGGGTTACCAACCGAGTTAATCCTCAAGTTGCAGGAATTCCACTAAGAACACCCCCAAGTCAAACTAGGCTAGAAGAAAGACTCATGGAAGCAAAGCTCGTTGCCAAGAGAGCAAAGACTAGGGAACGCCAACTAATCCTTTGGTGCCAGAAAAATGTAAAGTGAAAGAAGAATCAGTGCATACAAGCAGAAGAAGAGATAATGGCATTAAGAAAGAAGCTTCAAAACGAGTCTCAGTAAGCGGACTATGGAAATAGAGTGGATATGATCGTAATGGGGTTAAGGGATAGGGAACTTATCTATGTACCCACTTTTTGAATTAATAAAGGCTATCTTAATAATTTTGGCAATACAATCATTTAGTATTTACACGCAATCCTTCCTCATTTGCATCCATGCATTAAATATTCATAACATACTCATGCATTCATGATCTAAGAAAAGGATTTCCTGTGCAGAGAGAGCAAGGAGTGAAGTTAGATTGCAAAATTGAGGCCTTTACCCATCCATACAACACTCGGAGGAAAGCTAAATCCATGAGTGAACAGTTGGAAAATAGAGTCATGGGTATGGAACAGGAACAAAAAATAAACGAAAAAATGGGCAAGATTCTAGAGCTACTGACGCTCAAAGGAAAAGCAGTGCAGGTCGATTCCGAGATAGATTCAGACCCCACACATGCTCTGAGATTCACCTCAGTTCATGGACAAACATCAGCTCTGCCACCTGTCGTCAAGGAGGATCCAATGCCAAATATCTCCCCATTCATCCCTACCGTGCCAGCATAGGGGTTCCCGATGGCAGGAACACCCGCAATAGTGATTTCCTGTACAAGGATAAGTAGATCCAAGAACGAGCGCCGTTGTGATGTGCTGGAGGAACGCTTAAGAGCAATGGAGGGAACTAACGCGTTCGGATCCATCGATCTTACCGATCTCTGTCTAGAGTGCCGAGGGTAACTCTACCCCCAAAGTTCAAAGTCCCTAATTTTGAAAAGTTTGATGGAACTCGCTGTCCTTTGACTCATTTGCGCCTATACTGCTAGAAATTGCAATTTATTCAGATAACGAGAAGCTAATGATGCACTGCTCCCAAGACAGTTTAACCAACGCAGCCATCCGATGGTATATACAGCAGGACAGTGCCCCGGGTTCGCACCTGGAAGGATTTGGCCAACGCCTTCATGGCCCAGTATTGCCATGTGATGGAAATGGCGCCTGACCGGCTGACCTTGCAGGGTATGGAGAAGAAACCCACTAAGACTTTCAGAGAATATGCGTATAAGTGGAGAGACATAGCTATCCCAGTGAATCCTCATGTGGACGACAGGGAGGCAATCTCCTTATTTGTGAACACACTGCAAGATCCCTACTTTGGGCATCTTCTGGGGGCTACCCCCCAAACTTCATGGATGTTTATTCAGCTATGTATTTCCACAAGGATGGGGAGATAATTTCCAATCCCAATCTCAAGATACAGATACAAATTATGAAGACCCACCATGTCATTCTTTTTGGTGGTGACATGTGTTATGCTATAAATTTGTAATATTGAATTCATGTATTTTCAACTATTTATTGATATTTGATATTAATCATTTTTTAAATTCATGTATGTGTAATGTGTATATTGAGTATTAAGTCTATTGACTCATTTTTAGTAACTTTATAATTTTAATTAATTGATTATTTCATGCTTACTTTTTTATTTTGGCATGGTTGTGCATGCGTGAAAAAAAATTCACAACCGTTACGCCCGCTTCCCATTACATAACACCCGTGTCTCCCGTGACCGTTATGCGACATTACCCGCAACCGCGATTTCGAACCATGTTTAGTACGCCACCACAGTTTGGCATCACCAACCAAGTACATACCACTTTTACCTATTGTAAGTCCATCCTCAAAGTGCGAAAGTACTGCTCCATATCAAACAAGAAGTTCTCCAACTCCTTGGCATCACGAGCAGCCCTATATGTCTTGGGGTCTAGTACCTTGGTCTTGCTGAACCCCAAAGTGTTAAGAGTTTTCCATATCAGCTATTTGAGCTTGCAAGGTTTCCACAGTATGGTGAAAGTCCTCTGACATTTCACTTATCAAAATTTGTTGATACTTTTGTGATCCCAACACTTCATCAACACATTCCGTCAGTCGGGCCATCTCTATGGCCACATTGTTGGCTACCGTCTCAACATGTGCTTCCAACACACTAATTCTCTCAGCATTGGTTGGCATGGTCATTTACCAAAACTTTACCAATCCCATAACGAAGGGCAATTGAATTCACGTAGCAACTAACCGAGCTCTGATACCAAGTGTCACGAACCGAATATTTCACACCTTTGTCAAAGGACCGTGTGGCGCTAGCTAAAGCCCTCTTGTTTAACTAGCCAGCCTATCGTTTACCACAGTTCATCCACAAAACACTTTCACTGTCATTCAATCAAACATAAGCGGAAGCAGTAAGCAAGTAATGAAAGCAATGGCACTTTATGCAGTAAACATTGAAGCAACGTAACTCATTAACAACACCTCCGTTAACATTGTGTGTCTAGTGAGAGAGGCAAGTAAGCTAAACACATTGACAATAGCTAGTGAGTTTTACAAGTTGATAAACACTCACCCTCCCCTAAAGAGCTTTCTATGCTATTTTCACTCTAACAGTAGGAAACATCAAAGTGACCGAGGAGTCATACTGCCTTTTTAAGCATAGGGAAAAACTACAACTAGAAAATAACCCTACACTAGTATTCACATCATGGAAACCTGTTGGCCTTACAAGGCTTAAAATCTTGTTATCTTATTTTGATGCTAACAAACAAGTGAAAGTGTGAGTAATGATATTTCAGGGTTCATATATGTGAAAGTAAGGTCAAAGTGCCCACAAGGATCAAATATGATGGAAGCAAGGTCAAAGTGCTCACAAGGATCAAATGAAGCTTAAATGAGCCAAGACATGAATTACTTGTTGAAGAACATGAGGACATGAATAAGTTGTTGAAAGCCAAGGCATATTAAAGTCAAAAGATCCAAAGAAAGGCAAAGTAAGAAAGCTTAAAGAATATGGAAGCTTGAAGAAAAGATGGATTCAATCCAAAGACAAAGCATGAAGATTTAAGAACTTAGAATGTTAATATTTTATAAGTCTCATGTAAGTGCTTTAATGTTTAAAATATCGTTTGAAATATTTTGAAGCTCTTAGGTTAACTTCTTAGACCTAGATACTTTTTAAAATACCTAAATAATATTTTTATAAGGTCAAAAATTATTTTAAAAAGGTTAGAATTATTTTTGGAATAAAGAGCACCAAAAAGAGTTTTTTCCCAAATGCTGTCAGTTTTTATACAGCCGCATTGAGGTGAATTTTTCTCTATCAAACACTCATTATTTTAAATAGTGGTAAACATGAAAGTTGTAGGATTTTCTCTTAACTTTCTTTTTACACCAATAACACCTAATTTGGAGTTATACAGAAAAAATTATGGTCAAAACACTGAAACGGGGTCACTGCTGTCAAACATTTAAAAACTGTTCAACGGGCAAATTTTTAAAATTCTAATGTTTTAAATTATAGCCGTTTGAACCTTAAATATTCTAATAAATAGGGAATTCTTTAAGGAAACTTTTGCAAGTTTTAAAGCCTATAAATACATGGTTTTGCAAAACAAATAAAAACACCAAGAATTGAAAAATCTGTTTTGAGGAGCTGAAAGTACTCTTGTTCTTCCTAAGTTCTCTTGCTCACTCATTGAAAAATTCTTTTGCTGAGAATTCTGAAGTGCTGATCCTTCTTTCTTTGAATTCCTACTGCTAATCCTCTTCTAAGAAGGATATTGGTGAATTCTACACTTGAGCATCATTCTATTTCCTATTGATATTTTACATTTAAGTATATAGTGCTAAAATTATACTAACTTGCTCTTTGAGAGAGTATACTTGTACGCAGATTTTATCTTATGTTATCTTGTAGTTCATTGACGTTCCAAGGTGTTTGGATTGTTGGCTAAGCAAGGGGATATTGCTTAGAGAGGCGGACTCTAGCCTATGTAAGGAGTGACCGAACGAGGGAATATCGTTTGGAGAAGGTAGGCTCTAACCTTAACCAAGGAATGTTGTAATCGGTTTTGTTCCACCCGTCAATGGAACAGGTTTAGTGAATCCTTTGGTGGTTTGCCAAAGGCGAGGACGTAGGCTGCGTATAAGCCGAACCTCGTAAAAATCTCCGTCTCACTCTCTCTTTCCCTATTCTTTATTTTTCAGTTCATATACAACTGCGTGGATGATTTAAATATCTAAATTATACATACTACGCATATTTGGAAATCAAGTAAACTTAAAATCCAATTTTGATTTGGGTTGCGGAAACCGAAAGGGAGTACGTTGGTTACACCATATCTTGCGGAAACCATACGGGAGTACATTACTTGGTTAACACCCCAAAGATAAATTTACCAAGAGTTTATTTGAATTCTAAATATTTGGAAAGAGTGATTGGAGTTATTTATACAGGGTTTTACTTCAGTAAGCATAAATTATAATTCATAATCACAGGGCTTATATAAACAAACAAACTATCTCAAGATCTTATATTACCAAAGTGCTGAATACTTTATATCTTGATTTGGTTGTTTGTTGTTTAACTTGTACTTGGCAAATAAATTGATTGTTTGATTTGAAGATTGTGTTTAATTGATTGGATAAAAGAACTAAGTTCTTGATTGATTAAGGAATTAAAAAAACAAGTCAAGAATTGGTTAAAAGGAATAAAAGAAGTTTAAGGTATTTTAAAAGGAATCAAAAGAAATTTTTAGAATCGAATTCACCCCCCCTCTTAGGAAGCTATTCCTAATTTCAATGAAACCCATCCCAAATGCACGAGACAAGCGGTCACAGGCAAGCGCCTGAACAAGCTCAGATCGTGACGACAAGGTGACGACCATGAATGAGTCATGAATTAACTAGCATAAGACTGCCACTGCACCAAGAAGCCAACACATCCCCAAGAAACCAACACACTGCCCTAATGGTATCAAACAACCACTAACAAGGTGTTATGAGCGAACAATTGAAAGAGGTTAATTTTATAGCAAAAGAAGAAAATCATTAATAGATTAAGAATGTACAACCAGGAGATAAGACATCTCCTTAGCAAAGTCAGTAAAAATCCAAACCAAAAACTAAAAAGAACAAATAAAACTAGCGCAAACTGACAGTTCAACAAATAACGCCAATCATGCTTAATAACAAAAATTCTCACCCCCATAAAATTCCCATGACCAACACACCAAAGAGAAGTCAAATAATGTATCTTCTCCCAAAATCAACAAATATGACAACTTTTCCCTAGAAATAATTAAAAAAAAAATACGCGCATTAAACTCCATCCACAACCACCAAAATACTGCGAAGAAGGCTTATTTCTAGAAAGCTGCCCTTTCCTTTTTCCAGCCAAAACCAATGCCTCTTAACTCACCCAACATTTGCCTAAAAAACCAAAATATCTTATTCCAAACCCTCAAGCATAATCACAATGTATAAGATGCGAGGCAGATTTTGAACAATTAGATCAAAGGTTAAATTTTTAAACAAAGTATGATGTATGGGAGTATTTAGAGCATTCTCAAATTGGAGCAAAAATATTTCTCAAAAAACTCACATGCCAGCACATGAAGTCAGTGCAACCGGCTTCCATCCGGCGCATGGGGATCCTTCCTACAAAGAAATTTTGCAAGCAAGTAGATCGGCAAGGTTTGTGGAGAGTTATGTGGTTGCTTTTGCAAAATATTAAGTATTTTTTTGAGTTTCAGAAAGGGCAGCAGCATCCGGTTTTTCCCGGAGCAGCTGTGTTTTTTCAGAACACCTAGACTTCCTTCTAGTCTTTGGCGGTGCGTTGATGTTCTCTAGAAGCTTCGAGGTTTAGTTTTTTATTTTGGTGGTGAGTTTGAGCTTTAGGGTTTAGATTCAATCTTTGCTCTGATGCCATGTTGAAATATTTGGTGAATTAAAAGATCTAATCAATGATAGGTTGCTCCCTCTAGTTATAATATATGTCAAGTACATGCCATTGACCATAATACCCTTACTAACCCACGCTCACTAACATAACACTAACACATTAATAATGCTAAAGACCAAAATAACCATTAACAAGTGGCATTAACTTGCTTTGGTGTTTAGAATGATTAAAAAAAGAACAGATGAGGGTGGGTCATGGATCACTAATAAGGTTGCTTCTATTTGACTGGTTGGCCATAGGTTCGAATCTAAAACTATAGTCTCTCTACGTTAAAGTAGGACTAAGGCGTGTACATTGTGATGACCCTCCACCTACCCTCGCAAAGTGGGGAGCCTTGTGGCCTGAGGACGCCCTAAAGAAAGAGTAGATAGCATCAACCAAGTCCTTTTGGATCATTATTACAACAATCTTTTAAAATTTTGGAATTAAAGTCATCAAGCTCAAGAGCCTTGTCAATTGTCATTAAAAAAGGAGAAGACAGGCTTCTTTATTTCATCTTTGTGCAAAGGCTTGCCAAGGGGAAAAATTTCCACTTCAAACCATTTAAGGCCAAGGACCTCTTCCAAGAAAGAGTGAAAACAGTGAAAAACATAGAGATTTTGTGTGCCCAGCTAACTTCTGTAGAAAAAGAGAAGAGTTTTCTTTAACTCTCAAAAAGCCCATTTTCACCAAGGATCTAATTTGAGCATGATTAGTTCTAGCATTAACTGCTTTTGAAAAGAACTTGTTACGATCACCCAATTGCAGCCATGAAATACCAGATATTGTTTGAAAATCTTCTTCATCTTTCAGCAAATCTAAGTAATTTTGTTGAGCATAATTGATTGTCAATATACTTCCAAAACTTTTGAGATTGGAGAAGATCAAGATGAGCTTTGTCCAAACTAGATTTTGCTAAGTGAATCATATCTCCATTCTTGGAAGTTGGAAAGTGATTCTTATGAAAGGCTCTTACCATCGTTTTTAATACCTTCAACTTCAGACTCTTATGGAAGGCTCTTATCATCATTTTTAGTACCTTCAACTTCTGTGTACAGTTTGGTTTTCGAGGTTCAGGTACATTTCAATTTTCGAGTATTATGTTTCAAGGTTCGCTCTTTGATGATTGGGTTCAAGTATCGAGGTTTGGGTACAGATCAGTTCAGAAAATATACATCTGGGTGCCCACAAAAGTGCAAGAAGTCCAGCCTGTACTGACAAAGTACATGAATTAAGGATGAGAAAAGTTTAAAAACATAAAGGGAAAATAAGATCCCTTATATAAGCTTGGAGAACAGAGTCTGTTAATGGCTGGGCAGTGATCTGAAATACCAAGAGATAAAAACTCCACCATGAGATTAAGATAGACCAGATTGAAAGCTGAAGAGGACCATTAAAAGAAAAGTCATTCAAGCCAACTTGTAAAAGACCAATACCTGAAATCTTCAAACCAACATAACTACGAGCTGAAATTAAATAGTCATCTTTTGCAGTATTGAAGTCACCAAGCTCATTTGAGGACCTAGTCAGATAATTCCAGAGCAGCTTCCTTTCATAAACACGGTTTGAGATATAGATGAATATAATTCCAACAAGAACATGAATTGAACTTGAATTTTAGACTGATGAATTGAAGCTTTGAGATAATTTCAATAGTGTTCAGTTTCGGGGTCATACCCCACCCACAGACACTGAGAACCTTATTGTTAATCAGCAGGTTGATTTCTTTTTGCTTATGGGGTCACTCAGACCTATAATGTTTCTATGGGATCATGTGATGTTTTTTGTGCTATTATTCTCCCCAAGTTTAGCTTGGACTTCGGCAATCTTACTTTCTTTCATACCTTATTGCCCCCAAAGTAAAGGCTTTTGTTCCCCTTCAGACATAGCCATTAAAATATTTTGTTTTGCATTACAAGTTTAGGACCAAAGCTAGAAGAAGAAGAAGAAGAAGAAGGAGAAGGAGAAGGAGAAGAAGAAGAAGGAACTGTGCTGGCATAAGGAGTTTCTGTAATAGCAGCTTTTCCAAGGTCACCAGAATTAGCAATAACAATTTACAATGATCAGTTAGCTCTTTATCAGTAACAGCTTCGCTAGGTGTTTTAGTTGTAGATCCAGAAACAAATTTGTTTTTTAACTTCAAGACTAGAACCAAAACTAGGCTCTGCCCCTTGACAGGAGTAAGGTCTGTCACAGTAGAGACATCAAGGACAGCAAGCACTGACATAGCAATTACTTCCATCCTTGACAGGGGTCAGTCTACCCTTGGGATCCTTAAATTTATTTTCTATTGTAGAAAACTCATCAATACCCAATGAAGTAGAAGAAGAAGAAAGCATCACTGGGTCTTCGGAGCAACCTTCCTTAGCAGGGAACAATCTGCCTTTAGTAGTCGCAGGTTTATTCTTCATCTAAAGATTCTCATCATCAGAACGATCACTGCCCTCTTCACTATAGTCCCTATTCTCTTCAGCCAAAGCTCGCAAAGGATTTGAAATAGGAATGGTTGTAAAACTTACTAGCTATTGTCAACATGTTTAGCCTAGTTGCCTCCCTCGCTAGACACACATTGTTGACGGAGGTGTTGATAATGAATTACGTTGTTTCAATGTTTACTACTTAACTGTCACTGCTTTCATAAGTTGCTTATTGTTTTTGTTTATATATGCTTGAATGACAATGAAAGTGTTTTGTTGGTGAATTGTGGTAAACACTAGACTGGCTAGTTAAACAAAAGAATTTTAGCTAACGTTGCATGGTCCTTTCACATAGGTGTGAAATATTCGGCCTGTGACACCTGGTATTAGAGCCACCCAGTGGATAGTATCATGCGGGTGGATACTAAATAGAGGTGTAAGTCACTCTGACAAAGGCGTTAGAGATCAAATGGGAGAGTCTGTCACAGTCCCACCTTGGATGTGTACTAGGAAGATGACTTATAAGGATGGTTTGAACTCCAACTATGTAAGGCGCCTTTTATAGGACAAATCCATGAGGCCGGTGGGCCAAAGCAGACAATACCTCACTAGAGTTGGGTTTAGGACCGTTACATTTGGTATCAGAGCTACCCTGGGGGTACTATCATGTGGGTTGTAGTAACCCGACCCCGAAAAAAAATAATAATAATAATAAATAAATAAATAATGAATAATAAATAAATAATAAATAAATAAAAGAGATATTTTGGAGGAGATATTTTGGAGAAGATATTTTGAAAGGAGATATTTTGAGATATTTGTATATAAATATCTTGGAGGAAATATTTATTTAGATTACTTAAAGGCTAAGTTAAGTTTTATTCTATAAATTCTCTCATTCTCTCTCTCTCTCTCATTTTCTCTCTCTCTCTCTCTAAGATCCTTCGCCATTCGTCATCTGTTTCAAAAAACGGAGGGTACCGCGTGGATCAGAAGAGGAAACTCTACAATTTTAGAAGATCGGATTGTCGTTTCAGAGATTTTCGAATTTTCCCCAAAAATCAAGGTAAGGATCTGATTCCGATTTCGATTAGGTATTTGTATAGTAGTCGGGATTGCCATGAGGTAATATTCTGTGGTTTTTAGGTTTCGAGGATCCAACATCGTTGTTTTGGACCAAACCATTCGTGTCTTCATTTCCGGGTTTAAGGTAAGGGGAATTTGATTACAACAGCATTTTTGGAAAACTAAACTGCTAAAAAGTTAGTTTATATTTATATTTATGATTTAACTGTTTATTCGCTAAATTCTACCGAGTAGAAATGCCGGTTCAACGATTTTACGATTTTTGGTAAAAACGAGGATTTTGGCGTACGATCTCCAAATCTTACGAAAATCACTTATTTGCATTTATATTGTAATAGGAGATGCTTGAATCCTTTACTTTTCCTTTCAAATGATATTTACTGAATTTATATCATTTAGCGGATTTTTGGACTAAACTCGTGTGATATATGTTGAAATGGAAATGTATAAATTTTCTATACTATTGATACAGATTATGGGAGCGAAGTTCCAATTTGTTATACTGAGTATGTGGAAAACAGAAGCCGGTGATACACCGAGTTGTATTTGTGAAAAGGGGTAAACCAAGTGGATAGGCACCGGTTTGAACTCGATGTGATTATTTGAATTTGTGAAAATACTGGAATTGCACAGGTTACTATATTTTGTTATAAATTGTATATATGATAAATGGAACCACAACTTGCTACTAAAGGAGTTGAAAGATACTCCAGTAATAGGAGTTGAAAGATACTCCAGTTAGAAGTTGAAAAAGCTTCAGTTATGGGGTTGAAAGATAACCCCCAATGGCAGGGAATATTCCTCAACTGGAAGAGTACAGTACAACCACACATGTAAATCAGTGTGGGTACACAGAGATAGTCGGCTAGCAGGAGTAATGAAACCACTGGTGAAATAATAAACCAGATGGGGGCAATCGGACTATATATTAGATACTTAACAGTGCCTGCACGAACAAGGCATTGTTAGAGTTATCAGTGCACAACCCATGCCACGGGGTAAAATAGGCATACTATACTAAGCTGGTCGTTGTTCTAACACTCATATACATGATTTAAAAACTATTATGGGAAATTCATGTGATTTATGTTGACATATCTTTCGCATTTCAGTATTGAAAATGTTCATTTAATGTATTGGTTTTAAATTGAATATAGAATATGGTCACACACTGATTGTAATATCTTCCGCCTTACTGAGAAGTGTCTCACCCCATTATACAACCATTGTTTTCAGGTCCTTCTAGACGTCGGTCCTTGTTGCTTGGAGGGACTGGGGAGTTTGTTTTGAGTTTTGATTACGTAAGTATTTTATTTGTGTAATAGACTTATTCGGAGTACCTTTTTGGGAGATTGTAAGAACTGGCGATGTTCTAAGTATGGACGTTTGTATTTGACGTTACAGTTAGTAAATTCTGGTATATGTCTAATAGGAAATCCCGATGGATGTTTATGTTTTTCCGCAACATTTATATGCCAGTTATGTATGTGTTACACCTGTTGTCTTTGTTTAGGGCGGGTTGTTCATGCATGTTTATCAGATACAGGTATTCCGTATGCATATGTTCGGTAGCCACCTAGATCCATGTAAAAGGCCAGATTGTTACATAGGTGGATCCTACAGAGAGGTGTAAACCACTCTGACAGGGGCATCATGGATCGGACGGGAGAGCCTATCACAGTCCCACATCGAATGTGTACTAGGGAGATCTTGGGCATATAAGGATAGTTTGGACTCCAACTATGTGAGGCACCTTTTATAGGAAAAATTTGTGAGGCCAGTGGGCCAAAGCAGACAATACCTCATTGGAGTTTGGTCCAGAACTGTAACATTACCATGTGTCACGGGGCAAATATTTCACAACTTTATGAACAAACTGTGCGGTGCTAGCTAAAGACCTTTTGTTTAACTAGTCAGCCTATCGTTTACCACAGTTCATCTACAAAACACTTTCATTGTCATTCAATCAAACATAAGTGGAAGCAGTAAGCAAGTAATGAAAGCAGTAGCACTTTAAGCAATAAACATTGAAACAACGTAATTCATTATCAACACCTCAATAAACATTGTATGTCTCGCGAGGGAGGCAAGTAGGCTAAACACGTTGACAATAGCTAGTAAGTTTTACAAGTTGATGAACACTCACCCTCCCTTAAAGAGCTTTCTATGGTATTCTCACTCTGGCACTAGGAGACATCAATATGACCGAGGAGTCGTACTTCCCCTTTTAGCCTAGGGAAAAACTATCTCTGAAAAACAACCCTACACTAGTATTTACATTATGGAAACTCATCCCAAACGCACAAGACAAGCGGTCACAGGCAATCATAATGCCCTGAACAAGCTTGGCTTGTGACGCTCCCCACTGATACAATCGAAGTCCTCATGCTTGACGCTAGGTGCACTTCAACTTTGTCTACGAACAGCTGCATATCTTCCATAGAAACCTAACTGATTTCTTCGTCGCCAAGTCCTTTCCACTTCACTAAGAACTCCCGCCGCTTCTTCCTCGAGGATGTGAACTCTCTGTCTACAAGGATGTCTTCAACTTCTCATCTGTCGGATTGCACTGTCTTCAATTTTGCTCTAATTGACTAACTTCTGCTTAGATCTTCGGTGTCGGAGTTGAACGGCTTAAGGCAGCTGACGTGAAACACATAATGCACTTTCATCTAAGCCGGAGGGTCAATTTTGTAAGAAGACTTCCCGACTTTGCCCAAGATGGGGACTGGTCTTTCATATTTACGAAGTAGTCTCCTATCTTGTCCCCGGAGTGACCAAACATGGAGCATATGAAAAGGCTTCCAAGCAAATTCTAAGTCAACTACCAGTAGGAGTCAATAATTCAATAGAATCCAATAACTAGTCATTAATGTAAATTTCAACATATATTTTGGTACATGTAAGATTCTGCTTTGTATATGACTCCCAACTAAAAAGGAAATCCAACAAAATTGGATATAATGTAGCATAAACAAGATCAAGAATGTTCCAATAAACAGAAGGACCACAGTAAAATGTCATCCATATAGGTACCTTCTCCATTTTTGGTTGTTCCTTTTCAGACATGCAATGCCGATTTTCCAAGAATTTGGTAGTAACCTATAAACCAAGGACCATTTTCATATATCGACTCTATCATGAACACTAAATTTAAACATGTCTGAATCATTTGAGAGTGAGTAAAATCTCTACTGTACCTGTGTTTTCCACATCATCTCAACGATATTTTTCACAAATGTAGATGCTAGAGATTTGCTTCCAATTCAGAAAATTCCATCCGGCAAGAAAACCATCATCCTTCCACTAATTCAACAGGCTGAATGTACTAGAGCTCAGATTCTTTGGAAGAATCCATTACAAACTGCTCAATGTAATTTTTGTACTTTTTAATTTTGCAATTGTTACTCAAACATCATATTTGAACTTCACAAAGACTATAGCCAAGAAATTTCACTATAGATTTGAAAGGATTCTCAAGGATTTGATCTGTAATTCTCAAAGCAAATCCAAGAACAAATTTAAGATGTTGCAGAGAGGAATACCAAAGCTTCAATTAACAACAAGTCTAATCAATTGTAAAGAAACAAACGGGAAGAATACAATTGAAGGACAAGATCAAGAATTATCAAGATTCAATCAAGAAGAAAATTAAGAAAGAGGAACTTGGGGCAAGAAAGCAAATGAATGCTCAATGTGCACAGATAGAAAAATGAGTTTTCCCACCATACCTAATTCTATTACCAAATGAATAACCATCATAAATATATTTGTTAAAGCTTGATATGCATTGTTGGCCCATAATCCAACGGCTTAAGCTTTTATGTAAAATGGTAATCTAACATGGGATCAGAGCTGGTTACCAAGAGGTCTTGGGTTCTAGTCTTGTTGCCCGTATATATTATGTGGTATTTAAAAAACTTTTGTATTCCCTGTGATGAGTGTTATTATAGTGTGCTCATCTCTCCAAGTGCTATCAGGCTGCACGTGAGGGGGAGTGTTAAAGCTTGATATACTTGTTGGCCCACAACCTAATAGCTTAAGCTTTTAGGTAAGTGATAACCTAACAGTATTATTAACTTAGAACAATTAATTATTATTCTAATGAAACCAACAAACTCCCAAAGTGCTTAGATAGGATAGATTAAAAAACAAACATTGTGGAAACAATTCAACCTGCAACAGCTGAAGTCAGTTTTTAACACATACTAGAATAAGCTTCTTTGACAACTAAGGACTTTTAAAACTAATTTTGACAACAGATCAATTCACAAAAAGGGACACTAGAAATTTTGTTTAAAGGGCTATCTTAATTGAACTATTATTCTCTCTTGTTAAGATTAACTAAGCCTTGTTGAGACTCATGAAACATTCATCAATTTTTTCAAACATATAGACATCAGATTTTTTTTTTTTTTTTTTTTATTTTTAGTTTTTTTAATGTTAGGTACCTGTTGCTGTAGTGAAAGGGAAGCTCTGGGGCAAATTGCCTGAACAGCTTCTGCACTTGGCTGTTGGGAATTATAAAGATCTTGTGCTAAGCGCGTAGTGCCCGAAATAAATTTCACTCCAGAAGGAAAATCCAGGTGAGCATGAAATCGGGTAAGATCTAGGAACAGTTTCTGAAAGTTCCCATGCTGGGCTGTGAATGATAAAGAAGCAAATATATCTGCTAAAAAGGCGGATTTCAATCCCGCAGCATGAAAACTTAAACCTTCAAAACCCAGTGATTCATCTTCTACTTTTGATTTCACTGAATTATCTCCAAGGGAAGCGGTCCCAACAGCACCTGTAAGTGTGGTTAGATTATTTCTAGTTACTAATAAATAAGTGGTGCAAATATCAAGGAAGCAGAGATAAGAGCTACAAACGTCGAATAAGCTGGAATACAAACACAAACTTGCAATCAATATAAGATTCAATCCAGTCACGTTTAAAATACCCAATTCAACGTAAAAATAAAATAGCAAATGCTTCCAACAATTGTTGCCCAAAGCCCAAGCTCAGGTATCATTTTATTTTTGAAGAAGGAAATAAAAAAGCTCCAAACATGAAGACAAATGCCTTCACCTCTACAATGTAACTTGTGCCTCGGAAAATATTTACATCGATTCTGTTTGTGTATCAGGTTCAAATAGAATAAAATCTATTTAGCCCAAAATCTGTTCTCTCCACTGCTTATTTTGAGTATTGGGTGCAGGGGTCAAGATAATGGCACTGCCTACATGGGAAGTCTCTTGGGAGAGATATAGCCAGAACCATTCTATAGAGAAAAGCAAAGCCATCGAAGTAAATAGTGTTGCATTTGGCAGGAAGGAGCATGAAGTTCAGGCCACAGATTTGGCATTGTGTCGAATTAGACAAAATATAACACAAGTTATCATTCGATTTTGTCCAAATCCGCAAAATTCCAAATCCAAGGCTTGAACACGAACCTCCCAACACACAGGATGTTTCAGTAGCCCAAAGGACACTTGCATGATTCTAATTACAGATAAGCACGGAATCTATTGTCAAAAACAGTCCAAAATTTAGCATTTACCAAACAAGCATGCATCAGAACTCCTGAAGTATATGGGCACCATATCAATCCTAGAAAGAAACATAGGAGGCCATAGCTTACCAATGATACCAGATGCTGAAATATGAGGGTTTGATAGGAAAATATCAAATGGTTGCACCATCTTCAGCTTCTGTGCTTCACTCCTCCAAATGTCGATGTTCTTCTTGAAGGAGAAAGCATTTTTAAGGCACAAACCAGGAAGTAGATGAGAGGGTACATGGGTCTGATCACCTTGGCACTGCTTGGGTGAACCCATGTTATGGTGCAAACACAAATGATAACTTGCGCCAGAGTCGGAGGCAACAGAAGCTAGATCGATTGCAATGGACAATGGCACATCCCAGTAAGCACCAGGCCTATCAATGAAAAGTCCAGGCCAAACTGCCTCCACTGTTAAATTGTGATTTGGAAACTGCAAGCAATGAACATTTGAACCCTTCAGAAGCAAGCAGCAGATGAACAGCAATAGCAACAACAATACCAAATTGAAGGAGAAAGGGAAAAATTATCAGTAAAATAAACAAAATGAACTTTTAGCTTATAAGCCCATATCTGAACATTAAGAAATCCCACAACAGACTTGCCTTGTGTTGAAAAACTGCTTTCTTTCGAGAGAATTTCTGATCCTCGGCATCATTCAGTTCCGAGCTGAAAAGCAACGTATCGTTGGGTGTCAACAACAGCTCTGAAGATAAAGCAAGAGCATAAAAGGACTTATCACAGAGACGTCTTGCAATGATTGGAAGGCACGAGGAATCTAAGGGTTGCAAACGCCTCATCTCTTTAACGGAAGACACAAACTTCTGCAAATGGAACTGACCCAGCAGAGCAGCAAACCTGTATAGAACTTTCAAACACGAAAATTAGTGAATAAATTAAGAAGGCAGAAGGGAATCAACGTAAACATGCAGAGGAAAGGGAAAAGGGCCGAAAGGGGAAATGGGGGTTTAGTGCTGTAGAAAAACATACACACCATGAGTCGGGGAAGAAGGGGAGAGTGAAAAGGCGTTGGAGGGAGAAGCCATGAGCGGCATAGGAAGGGACAAAAGGCATGGCCATGAAGTGGTGCATGAAATGGATCTGCTTAGGTCTGGAAAGCCTCGTACCCCTGGACAATCCCAGAGGCAGAGTCTCGCCGGGGGCGGCTCGAGCTAACCCGTCGATGGTTCTCGGCGTCGACACGTCTACGTCCCAGAATCCTCCGTCCATTGCCCATCTTAGCTTCTTCATTTCCTTTCTTCCTCCTCTTCTTCTTCCTCTTCTTCAAATCCCTCTAACCTACTTCCTCCTGTATCTATGGCGATGTATTAGTTAAACAATACAAAATGATAAGGCCACGAGAGATCTCCAGACTCCAAAGTCGGGTGTAAATGAATAAAATCTACTCACAAATTATTCAAACTTGTTTCTAATTCAACTTGAGTCAATTTACATTTATTCTAGTTTGAACTAAACTATTTTAACAACTTTGAGGCTGAGCTTACTAATATAAGAATGTGTTTGAAGTCTAATCAATTTTTTTAATTTTATTATTTTTATATTATATAAGTTATATAATTTATAAATATATATATAATATTATATGTATATTATATGCATTTATTCATATATTTAATATTAAAATATAATCTACTAAAACTCTAGTTTTAAGATCATACTTCCTCATCGATTTGTAAAATTAGATGAGGAATGAAATCAAATTTTAGAAATGAAATCAAATTCTTGTGTTTTGTTGATGGAATAATACTAATTCTTTTATTTGTGGAAATTGTGATTCCTAAACTCGAAATGTTTCTCATTCCAAGACAACCCATTTCCCTTAATACCTTCCCATCTCCACTCATTTTTCTTCGTCTTCCCCTCTCTATCCCTCTCGCTCACATCACCTTCGAGAACTTTTGCCGTCTTTGTGAGCACTCGCCGTCACCGTGAGCCCTTGCCAACACCATATGCCCCTGCCACCATAAGCTTTCTTCCATTATCTTAGTTGAAAAAAATGGCTTTGCAACGGCAAGTAATCAAAATAGATCATGGCAGTAGCCTACATTCATCCTCTGTAGATCATGGTTGGCTTTGCAGCTTAGCTTCTTCTTCAATTACCTTGATTTTTTTCGAAGATTAACCGAAACAACGACTACATATCCGACAAGATTGCTTCCCAAATACCTTTATCCCTCTGGAGTCCCCATCCCTCTCCCTTTTTCAAACCTTCAATCCTCAGCCATAGTAGAAATCATGGCTAATCAGAATCGGCAACATGATTTGTAGTCAATAACAATGGTCGAGAACAATAGGTTTCTAAGTAAATTCCTATGAAGAATTTTTGAAACAAAATATAAAATCATAATCAAAGTGATTTTAAAACTTGAAAGGGTATTTTTGAAAAATATTTTTATTTTTATCACATTCCTACCTTTATTCTATATGAGTATCCAAATGCAAAAATGGAATTCTTACGTTGATTCCATTCTGATCCCGATTTTATTCCCATTCTCATTTCATTTCTATGCCTCCTCATTCTACAAATCAAACGAGGAGTTAAGTCAAGTCGAGTTCAAGTTTAATAATTTTGAGATCAATTGAACTCAAGTTGAGTTTCAAACTTAACATTTTTCAGTCGAATTTGAGTATTTTACTATGTCGGTTCAACTTGATTTAAATACACACTTATTCCAAACTCTCAATCCGAAATTTTTCTCAGGTTTTCAGCATTTTTAAATTAAAAAGTATTTCTTGATTGGTTGAAATTCCTTTCCTTTGAATGTTATTGGTTGTTATTGTTAACTTGTCTTTAAAAAAAATGACTTACCTCGACATCTCAATGATTATTAATTAGTGATTGCCCATAAATCTCTCTCTCTCTCTCTCTCTCTCTCTCTCTCTCTCCCTCCCTCCCTCCCTCCCTCATGCGTGTTCAGCTCTCTTTGTCTCCATTCCCTCTCTCTTACCTAGTCTCACCTATATCTCTCTTGCACACAATTGATGTTTGGTCTTTAGTAAAATAGAAAACAACATGAGAAACAATAATTGTTGCTTAGATGCATGTGGCTTAATCAGCACAAGTAAAACAATTACTTGGCACCCATGGCTCAATGGTATCTATTTTTTTATTTTGTTTTCTCTCGCTCTTTTCAATTTAATGTTTTAAGAGTATCTAAGATTTCGTACTTTTTTCATTCCTCAATGTGGCTCTTTATTTCTTTTTCCTTATAATTTTATAGTTATGAGTCTACCTTCTTCTTCTTCTTCTTCTTCTTCTTCTTCTTCTTCTTCTTCTTCTTCTTCTTTTTTTCATTTTTTTTGAACTATTGTCTTAGTGTATCCTTTTTGAAAATTTCAATAGTTGATTTTTACTTCAAGAAAAGGGACGAACCATTGGTATTGCAACTTTTGAAAGTGCATATAACGCCCCATCCTAAGTCTGCTAGGGAGCACTACGTCTCTCCTCCTCCACCTAAACCAAACAACAGGGGGTGGGCCTTATTGAACTAATGACTGGCCCTACATACCAACACATATCATTTTCAGTTTGTTTTATCCTCGCTCACACACTTCCTGAGAAAACCTTTCAGAAAGTCACTCATCCCAAGATTACTCCAAGCCAAGCATGCTTAACCATAGAGTTCTTATGGAAAGGCTCCCGAAAAGAAATGTGCACCTTATTAATATGGATAGTAACATCTAATCCTTTTTAAACCTTTCTTCTATAGGGTATTACATTCTCCCCCACTTACAAAACGCAACATCCTCGTTGCGAACCCACATTTCCAAACTCAGACAATATGAATCTCATCACACTTCCGGCTGGATAATGGCTCTGATACCATTTTGTAACGCCCCAACCTAGGTTTGTTAGGGAGCACTGCATCTCTCCTCTTCCACCTAAACTAGACAATAGGGGGCGCACCTTATCAGACTAATGATTGGCCCCACATACCAACACGTGTCTTTTTCAGTGTGTTTTGTCCCCACTCACACACTTCCTGAGAAAACTTCTCATAAGGTCACCCATCCCAAGATTACTCCAAGTCAAGCACGCTTAACCGTGGAGTTCTTATGGGAAGGCTCCCGAAAAGAAAGGTCTACCTTGTTTATATTTGTAGTAACATATAATCCTTTTTAAGTCTTTCTTCCACGAGGTATTACAGTGCATATTAGGTATTTTCTAAGTCGATACTATTCAATTGTAACGCCTCAACCCTCTACGTGGGCCCGGAGTGCTACTAATCCATTTATTTACCTGATAATCCACATTCTAACATCATGTATGCAGCAGAAAATATAAATATAATTACCACAAATATAATACCAGAGTTTACTATTTCTATCTATAATCCAAAACAACTATTCATCACCTGTATTCTCATCTATACACATCTAGTGTTCACAATCGTCCATATCTCAAAAAAAATTAAAACATAAAACATAAATCATAACTTAATATATATCCCAAAAATATCATCAAAATTATACATTTTTCCCTTCTATAACCCAAAAAAAAAAGCTGTAATAACCTCGAACTCTCTAAGCTCGATCTCGTGGAGAACCTGAAAAAGATAAATTCATATTCGAGTGAGACACATCTCAATAAGGGAAGAAAGAATATATTAAAATAGCGTGTGGTTAACATGAGTTTATATAACAATATAATATTTAACATTTGAAAATCGTTAACATAATTTCTGAAATAATTCTCTAAACCTAATCAATCACATGCAAAAGATTTAACCCACGAGATTACTCCAAGGATAGGGGTGATTACCTGCACATACAAGTAGCACTTGTAACGACCCGAAAAATAATGGTATTTAAATAATAAAAAGAGAGGGAAATGGAAACAGAAACAGAAGGAGGCAGTAGGCATTCGTCGACGACATTGCACTTTGAATATAATAACTCGAAAATTTTTACACAAGGCCTCATCGACGAACACAGGGAGTTCATCGACGAGCGCATAAGTAGGCCTTGTCGACGAAATCACGCCTCGTCAACGAGAAGATATCGAGAGAGGGCAGTCAGAATTTTGTCGATGAGGAGTTAAGGTTCATCGACGAAATTACTTAAGGACTCATCAACGAGGTGACGTGTCTCGTCGACGAATCCGGTTCTATAAATAGTGAAAACCCGAATTTTTGGACAAATTTTCAACGCAGACTCTCCTTTTTTCTCTCTAAAATGCCTTTCCCTCCTTTTCTCTTCCATCCTAGCCTCATTTCTCGCCGGATTGAAGATCTGAGGCCACCACGACGCTCCTAGCGAAGTTCTCTACAAGTCTGCCGGAACTGATCGTGAGAGAAGTTGGTTTGGAATTCATCCTAAATCCAGGGTAAGGTATTTTATTCAGATTATGTCTTCCTCGTAGTTATAAGAAATGTTGTAGGTAAGAAAATACTGATGTTTAGTTACGGGGGATGTTGTTTTCAGGATGTTGAGTGGAGAACCGTGCAGGTGTAGGGCTAGAGTTCAATGAGAAGCTTTTCAGATTTAAGGTAAAGGAAATATGCTATGCTAGGAGATTTACTTACATTATCAGAAATTATGTATATATGTATATATACCAGATATTATACAGAATATGAATTTTTATAATATGTGTGGCTTGAGTTTATATTACCTGATGAAGAGTTTTATGTAGTTTTTCCAGTATATCAAGTTATACAGCATATACAGATATAATCTAATATTACATAGACAAATACATGTTTATTTACAACTTTATTCAGATAATTATATGTATATATATATATATATATATATATATATATATATGTATGTATAAATGTATACAAATGTTTATTCATATTAATATGAATAGTATTTACCGAATGTCATGTTTTTCCTAAATGCCATAACACAGTTTATACAGACAGTTTATAAAGACAGATTATACAGTTATAGCATCAAGATGCTATAGTTACTTAGATACTACAGTATTTACAGTACATAATGAAAACATGATGAAATGTACTTATATAGTATGATGAAAACAACAAAGATATATATATATATATATATATATATATATATATAAATGTACTTATATAGTATCGGATCCCTGTGGAAATATTACAGAAAGATACAGTTTACAGAGCATGGTACCGTTGCTATATATAAATAGAGTGCAACCACATATCTCATATAGTGTGTGGGTACCGTATAACCGTGCTCAGAGAGGATGCAGCTCCCCAGTACACTGGATTGAGGGGGCCGGTTAGACAAGGTAGCAGCCAGTCTCGAGCTTAGGGATGGATGCAGTTTGGCCGGACTGAGATAGTGTAAAGTATGATGACTTACCTGGAGGGCCGACTAGGTTAAGTCCCGCCTACAGGCCGAACAATCTTGTTATGAGGGGTTAAATCATGACATACAGAGTCCCAGAGAAAGAGCACAGTTATTTATATGTATACAGTCTTACGGCTATTGTTGTATATAGTATGATATAGCAGTATGAATGATAGAAAGTTCAGATGATATAAATGTTTTAAGTTACTATACATGTGTTTTACAGATTTACCAGATCATGCAGTTTTATATATATTAATGTTATAGTTTTACAACTCGGTCACGACACATTAGTAATAGCATATTTCCACTTATTGAGCGTCGTCTCACCCTATTACTTTACCATTTTTCAGGTGAGCCAACTAGACGAGCAGATCAAGCTTGCAGATAGAGAGTTGACTTGCCTACCTTGGTTGTAGGGTAAGTTTATGACAGGGTTTTGTATTTTTTTTTGGGTAGACGATACTTGAGGGAGTTATTGTATATAGATATGGTTTGTATATACAGAATTCTAGTATTGTATAGTATATGTGGTTGTATGACTTATGTTTCCATTGTTTAGGTATGGTTATATAGATATTTAAAAAAAATGGAGAAATTTTAAGAATGTTACATTTTGGTATCAGAGCCTAGGTTGCTAGGTTCTGTAGACTCTACAGTGCAGCAAAAAACAAAAGTAGAATATAGGAAAAGATTTTAGTTTTTGTTCTGTGATCTGGATATAGGATTTTGTGGTGGTTTCTATGTTTTTCCTAGGATAACAATTTTAGGAAAATCAAAGTAAACTATCAACAAGTCGTGTGTTTGGGTGGCAGGATTGGATTTTTGGGGTTAGTATTAGGAGGGATGATTAATAGAGGATTTAAAGTTTTAGTTAAATGAAATAAGTTGGGTCAGTATGGGAAATAGGATTCTGAAATGGTGTTTTATATATTTGCAGGATGGACTGAGGAGGCAGTAGCGCTCACACCAGTGGTGATGATGGAGCAGGTCCCTCTGATGTAGGAGGTGCGGATTCAGATGTTGTGCTACGTAATGTGGCTCAGCAAGTTATGGCAAAGATAGCGTGGAACTCTAGAGAGCAGGGAGGTCCATCTCCAGTTCAGGGATGTACCATAGAGAAATTTATGAAGATGAATCCGCCAAGCTTTTCTGGAGCGACTGACCCTGCAGTTGCTGAGAACTTGGTGCAGGAGGTAGAGAAGATTCTAATAGTACTTCACAACACCGACGAGCAGAGAGTTTTGTACGCTATGTATAGACTAACAGGGGATGCTGAGAGATGGTGGACAGCCACAATACTATTGGAGGAGCTGAGGACGACTCTACTGCCGATGACCTGGGCCCATTTTAGGGATATATTCTTCGATAGTTACTATCCTGCCTCAGTCAAAGAGGCCCAAGTACAAGAGTTTCTGAGTCTGTCCCAGGGGTCGATGACAGTCTAGCAATACGCTACAAGATTTATCGAGCTCTCGCGTTTCTGCCCATATATCGTCCCTGATGAAGTAAATAAGGCCATAATGTTTGAGAGAAATTTAAGGCGAGATATTTACAGGCAGGTGGCAGTATTGAGGATTTGTAGAGTTGGTTGAAAGGGCCATTATAGCAGAGGAAAGTCTGCCGAAAGAGACTAAGACACGGAGTTAGAAGAAGAAGATCGCCCCTTTGAGCTTTCAGGCGGGTCCCAACCGAGGCCCTTGGAGAGGAGGTAGATTTGGTGGAGGTCAGAGACAGATGATGGAGCAGAGTGGATTTCAGGGTGGTCAGCCTCCCTCCATTTGTACCAGATGTGGATGGAGACACCCGGGTGAATGTCGACTGGGGGAGAATGTTTGCTACCGCTGCGGGAGACTCGATCATATGGATCGATCCTGTCAAATGACACCAGGTTATGTACCGGCTCCTAGGCCATTTTGGGGGAGGATACCAGGCGCCCTGCGGAGGTCAGCAGAGAAATACCGCGCCAGCGAGGGTTTATGTGTTGACGTTAGGAGATGCCGAGACAACTGGAGACATGGTTACAGGTATCCTTATTGCTTTACCATATACAATTATTGTTTTGTTTGATACAGGTGCACCCATTCCTTTATATCAACGGGATATGTGAAAATAGTTGGAATAGATACACAACCATTAGATATAGAACTGTCTATGGGTATGTCGATGGGGTCTGTGGGGAGATGTAGGAGGATACTTCGGAATTTTCCAACAAGTATTCAGGAGAGGGTATTATCAGCTAATCTAGTGGTTCTAGATATGCAGGGGTTTGATGTAATATTGGGTATGGACTGGCTAGCTACTCTTCATGTCATAATAAATTGTCATAAGAAAGAAGTTATTTTCAGATCTCCGGGCAAGCAGGAATACAAATTCATGGGTTCACGTGTACGTGCCTCACCACAGCTAGTGTCGACTATTCAGGTGAGGAGACTGCTACAGGATGGTTGCCAGGGGTATGTCGCATACATAAAAGAATTACCAAAAGAAGAATTGAGACAAGCTAATATACCAGTAGTGAGGGAATTCCTAGATGTCTTTCCAAAAGAATTGTCTGGTTTGCCGCCTGACCGTGAGATTGAGTTTACCATAGATCTGTTGCCGGGATCTGCACCAATATCTAAAGCACCATACCGTATGGCCTCAATAGAGTTAAAAGGATTAAAAGAACAGTTACAAGAATTGCTGGATAAAGATTTCATCAGGCCTAGTAGGTCGCCTTGGGGTGCACCAGTTTTGTTCGTGAAAAAGAAAGATGGAACCATGAGATTGTGCATCGATTATAGAGAGATAAACAAACTGACAGTCAAGAATAAATATCCTCTCCTAGGATTGGTGATTTATTTGATCAGCTTCAGGAGACCCAGGTTTACTCTAAAATTGACCTGCGGTCAGGTTACCATCAGGTGAAAGTTAGAGCAGAGGACATTTCGAAGACCACATTTCGAACTAGATATGGGCATTACGATTTCTTAGTGATGTCATTTGGGTTGACTAATGCACCAGTAGTATTTATAGACTTAATGAATTGAGTGTTTCATCAATATTTAGATCAGTTTTTGGCTAGAACTCATTAAAGATTATGACTACATCATTAGTTACCACCCGGGAAAAGCGAATGTAGTGGTAAATGCTCTGAGCAAGAAATCAGGGGGACCGATACTAGCAGCTATGGAGATTCAACACTCAATTCTGATGGATTTGGAGAGGCTCAGCATAGAATTGATAGAGGAGAGTCCTCAGGCAGTTATTGTCAGTATAGTGGTTTGGCCTACGCTGTACGAGAGGATTAAGGCAGCTCAGGGTGATGATGCGGAGTTGGAAGAGGTGACAGCTAGAGTGCGGGATGGTTAGGGAGAGGAGTTCAGCATATCAGATGATGGAGCCTTGTGGTTCCGTACTAGGCTCTGTGTTCCTACAGATATTGAGATCAGGAGAACTGTATTAGAGGAGGCTCACACATCCTTATACACCGTATATCCAGGTAGTATTAAAATGTATCGGGATCTGCGGGAGTGCTTCTGGTGGAGTGGGATGAAGAGAGAAATAACCGAATTTGTACAGCAGTGCTTGACGTGTTAGCAAGTTAAAGCTGAGCACCAGAGACCAGCAGGGCAGTTGCAGCCGTTGTTTATTCTAGAGTGGAAGTGGGACCACGTTTCTATGGATTTTGTTACGGGGTTACCACTAGTGCGTCAAGGGTTGAATGCAATTTGGGTAGTTATGGATCGTTTGACGAAGACCGCACATTTTATCCCTATTAAAGTCAATTACTCCATGGACAAACTAGTAGAGATATGTGTTTAGGAGATAGTTCGTGTTAATGGAGTATCAGTATCTATAGTCTCGGATTGAGATCCTCGGTTTACTTCACGATTCTGAAAAAGTTTTCAAGAGGCTATAGGTATGCAATTAACATTTAGCACTGCTTTCCATCCCCAGACAGATGGATAGACTGAGAGGACGATCCAGACATTAGAAGATATGCTTCTAGCGTGCGTGCTACATTTTGGGGGTAGTTGGACTCAATTTCTACTACTAGTTGAATTTGCTTATAATAACAGTTACTAGTCTAGTATCGACAAGGCTCCTTACGAGGCATTGTATGGCAGGAGATGTCGTTCTCCTCTCTTCTGGGACGAGATAGGAGAAAGGCGAGTTTTGGGTCCAGAGATAGTACAACAAGCTTGCGACAAGGTCCGACTAATTAAAGAAAGAATCCGCACAGCACAGAGTTAGTAGAAAAGCTACGCAGACACTCGCCACCGAAAGTTAGAGTTTGATGTGGGAGATCGAGTATTTTTGAAGATAGCTCCTCTAAAAGGAGTTATGAGATTTGGAAAGAAGGGCAAGTTGAGCCCTAGGGCCCTTTTGAGATACTAGAGAGAATAGGGTTAGTTGCCTATAGGCTAGCTTTGCCACCAACTTTGGTTCGAATTCATGACGTGTTTCATGTTACTATGTTAAGGAAATACGTCCCAGACCCGTCCCACATAATCAGCTATACAGAGATAGAACTCAAGGATTCACTAGCTTATGAAAAAACGTTAGTACAGATTTTAGACAGAAAGACACAAAAACTACGTACTAAATAAATTCAACTAGTGAAAATTTTGTGAAGGAACCATGCTATGGAAGAAGCCTCATGGGAACTCGAGGATGAAATTAAAAGGAAATACCCACATTTGTTCCAAGAGTAATAAGATAATGTATATAGTTAGGTAATGTTTCTTTTGCAGGTACATGTACTATTTAGATAGTAAGTAGTTTTAATTTTATTTGTGTAATCTCCCAGAACATAGAATGTAGCCACGGTATTTCTCCGCCATAAGTGAGGGTAAGTAATAAAATAAGTAGACAGTTTTACCTTTAAAGAATGATGAATTATATGAATAGTAAATTTCGAGGACGAAATTTTATAAGAAAGGGAGAATGTAACAACCCGCAGAATAATGATATTTAAATAATAAAGAGAGAGGGAATTGTAGTGATCGTAAAAAAGAAAAAAATTAAAAATTAAAAATTTTAAAAATTTTAAAATTTTAACAAAAATTAATTAATTAATTATTATTAATTAAATAGTATAATATAATATTATAATGATATAAATATATATATATATATATATATATATATATATAAAATACATCCTGAAGGATCTTAGGATCCTTCAGGGGGAAGGAAAGTATAGAGGCATATTTTTATTTTCTCTTTCCTTCGTTCTCCATCTCCTCTCTCCCACTCTCCTCTACCTTGTCTCTGTTATTCGACTGATTGGAAATCTGAAAATACCGTTGGGCTCTACTCACCGCCACCGACATTTCTACTAGAGCGGATCCGTCGTGGAAGCAGCGTAGGCATATCTCCTGGGGTAAGGTCAAACCTCAAACTTACCTTAATTTCTCTTAAACTATAAGTCCCATTAACGAATGAAAATTGCCAGGAGACTCGTGGGGAGATTCTCTACAATCTAGCCAGAGCGAGTTTTCGAATTTGAGTTCTGGGGTACCAATCCTAAATCATGGGTAAATTTGATAATTTAGGCTTTTATTAGGCTATTCAAAACTTAGGAAAATTTTAGAGAAAGTTACTCTAAAAATTATGACGAATAATATGGTGAAATTTGAATTTCAGGATTCAGGAGTTTTTGAACACCAGGGGCGTAGGCCGAGGTGTTAGCGGGCTTTTTCAGGAATCAGGTAAAAGGATTAAATTAAGTCAGTAATTTTATGAAAATTGAATCAATTAAATTGTTATGTTTATATTTATTTATTTATTTATTCATTTGAGAATTTAAAGGCTATTTTGGAAACCAATCATTCAAAATGGATTTTACAAACTTAGGATATATGGTATAGTATTTTTGAATAAAATGAACAGTGGAAAGCTTGTTTGTTTATATGAGTTTGTTAAAAAGTAGAAAATCATATGGTAGATGATTAAATTTGTATAGATTATTGTATATCTGGATTTGAGATTTTGAAATACTGAATTGTCTGTGAAATACTAAATTGGTTGAGAAATACTAGAAATGCTTGTGAAAATACTGGAACTGTTTATGAAATGCAGGAGTTTGAACTAATGACCAATGGTCGGGTGTTATTTGATTGGCCAAGGGCCAAAATTATTATTTGATGGTCGAGAGCAGAGTTTTAATTGATGGCTATGTGCCGGGTTATATTTTGTGGCCGAGGGCCAGGTGTTTGGAATAACAAGAAATATATATGAATTAACATTTTAAATGATGATTTCTATTATCTAAATTGCATGATATGCTTTAGGAACCCTGGGGACCAGTGTATTGTGAGCACAGTACCGTTGCTAGTTAGACCATGTGCACCCACACTGTCTAGTAGGGGGTCCAGCTGACTGCCTGCATGAGGTTGAAGTAAGGGCGTCGGACCTGTAGCTTTGCTGTGGATGCCTACAGATATGTTTGTAGAGGATGTTGTATTTGACTTTGTTTGGGCTAATCACCCAAGCTTAGTCTAGCCTACGGCCAGCACAACCGTGCCATGGGGATGTAAATGGTGTGTTTGTCACAGGGAGTGTCTTATATGTATATCTGTTAATTTATGTGAATATAGTTAATTAATAAGATAATTTCGATGGCTTACTGAGAAAAGTGAGTGCCTTGGTAGCAGTAATGGTACTAGAGCAGAGGAAAACTACTTATATAGGTGGGTAATCTTCCCTATCCTCGGCTAATTGTGTGTGTGAGTGTAAAATAAGAATGTTTTCATAAATGTGTTTATCTGCTTAGTAAACTGATTATTTTATGTACACTAAATGCATGCTGGCCATACACTGACATTAATTTAGTCTTTCCCTTACTAAGTTATGCCTCACCCCTACTTTACAAACTGTCTTTTCAGGGAATCATAGAGATCGGGTCTAGCAGGCTACTAGAGCCGGGCTAGTGGTGTAAATTTTATGTAGGTAGTGTGTAGATAGAGATTTTACTTTTGTTTAGTTTTATGGGATGTAATTATGTGAAAATGGATATTTTCGTGTATAAAGATAGTTAGAACTCTAGTAATGACTTCGAGGATTTTATATTTTATTTTCGCTGTGTATGTATGTTTTATATTTGATGAATAAGGTATCAGGTACATTGACGTCACTAAAGTAGCACTCCAGGCCCACGTGGCGGGTCGGGGTCATTACAGGTCGTATCAGAGCTTAGGTTTGTAAGGTTTTACAAACTTTGAGGATTGATAATTACCAGAGTATAGGTTGAGATAAGATAGGGATTGGGTAGGTTAAGATGGGTGTTGGTCTGGAAGCTTGGAGGCAGAAATCTATTGGCGGACTTCTCTGATTTTCTGAATCAGTCGCGAGTTTCAGAAAACCTTGGTAAATCCATCGATTGTTTCGTTTTTAGGTTGAGGGACTTGAACTCGGGAAATTTAGGTTGGAATGTTAGGATGAGATGGTATGTGGGTGAAGTTAATGTTAGGATGGAGGTTTTTACCTTAATGGTTTTGTGATAGAATTGAAATATGAATTATTAAATTAGAACCTATATATTATATCAATTCCATTATTCCATATTTGCAATAATTATGTTGAAGGTAAAATTTCTAAGTCGGGTTATATCCTATTTACATACTGCCAGATAGTGTCATTGTATTATTTGATTTAGGTGCAATCCACTCATTTGTGTCTCAGGGTTTTGTTAAACTATGTAGGTTAGGGGTTCAACTGTTAGAGACAGAGTTAGTAGTGAGCACACTAACAGGGTCAGTATTAGTATGTAGTAAGGTGATAAGGGATTATCCAGTAGGGATTCAAGGGAGAGTGTTGCCTGCTAGTTTGATAGTCCTTGATATGCATGGTTTTGACATTATTTTGGGCATGGACTGGCTAGCATCCAGCTACGCGAGCATTGACTGTCGCAGGAAGGAGGTGGTATTCAGACCTCCTGGGGAGCAGAAGTTTGTATTTATTGGGTCGTGTGTGCATTCGATACCACGGATCCTTTCGGCTATCCAGGCAAAGAGGTTACTTTTGGGGGGATGCCAGGGTTACCTTGCAATGGTAAAGGAAGTGCCGAAGGAAGAACTCAAGTTGGAAGATATCCCAGTGATAAGGGAGTTCTCTGGTGTTTTTCCAGAGGATTTACCAAGGTTGCCTCCTGATCGGGAGGAGGAATTTGCAATTGATCAAATCCCAGGGACAGCACCAATCTCCAAAGCCCCATACAGAATGGCTCCAGCTAAATTAAAAGAGTTAAGGGGAAACTACAAGAGCTTCTAGACAGGGGGTTTATCAGACCGAGTGTATCGCCTTGGGGTGCACTGATGTTGTTTGTGAAGAAGAAGGATAGGTCAATGAGGATATGCATCGACTACCGGGAGATTAATAAGGTAACAGTGAAGAACAAGTATCCATTACCCCGAATTGATGACCTATTTGATAAGCTTCAGGGTACGCAAATTTTTTTCTAAAATCGATATGTGATCTGGATATCATCAGGTGAAGGTTAGATCAGATGATGTATGGAAGACTGCTTTTCGGACTCGGTATGGCCATTACGAGTTCTTGGTTATGCCGTTCGGGTTGACGAATGCTCCAGCGGTATTTATGGATTTGATGAATAGGGTATTCCACGAGTACTTAGACTAGTTTGTTATTGTGTTCATAGATGATATTTTGGTCTATTCGAGGAGCTCTAAGGAGCATGAAGCTCATTTGAGACTAGTACTTTAGGTGCTCAGGGAAAAGAAGTTATTTGCTAAATTAAGAAATGTGAATTTTGGCTAGAGCAAGTTGCATTTCTGGGTCTTATGGTATCCAAGGAAGGGATTACGGTGGATCCGAACAAAGTGGAGGCTGTAGCTGACTGGTCAAGGCCGAAGAACATGCCAGAAGTTAAAAGTTTTCTAGGTCTTGCCTGATACTACCGCCGATTTGTAGAGGGGTTCTCCATATTATCGGGGTCTTTGG
The DNA here is from genome assembly GCF_029873635.1 of Malania oleifera. Classification (NCBI taxonomy): domain Eukaryota; kingdom Viridiplantae; phylum Streptophyta; class Magnoliopsida; order Santalales; family Ximeniaceae; genus Malania; species Malania oleifera. Next base: position 116,560,133 of record NC_080420.1, read on the forward strand.
CATGACTCATGAGGAAGAATGTGAAGTTTGACTAGACCGATGAATGTGAGCAGAGCTTCCAGGAATTGAAGCAGTGTCTAGTCACTGCCCCAATGTTGTCCCTTCCATCAGGTGAGGGTGGATTTGTAATTTATAGTGACGCATCCAAAAAGGGACTTGGTTGTGTACTAATACAGTAGGGAAAAGTCATTGCATATGCGTCTCGTCGGTTGAAAGAGTCCGAAAAGAACTATCCTACTCATGACTTGGAGTTGGCAGCAGTTGTGTTTGCATTGAAGATCTGGCGACACTATCTCTATGGTGTAAGGTGCAAGATCTTTACTGACCATAAGAGTCTCTAGTACTTCTTTACCCAGAAGGAGTTGAATATGAGATAGTGCAGATGGCTCGAGTTGATAAAGGATTACGACTGTACCATTAGTTATCACCCAAGAAAGGTGAACGTGGTAGCCGATGCATTGAGCCAAAAATCTAGGGGTGCGTCAACCTTAGCAGTTATGGCTTCTCATCATATCGTGATGGACCTGGAGAGGTTGGGTGTAGAATTGGTAGAAGGGAATCATCAGGTGCTTATTTATAGTCTGGTGATTCAACCAACTTTATGGGAAAGAATCAGAACAGCTCAGTTGAAAGATGCTGAGTTGATGGAGATTGTAGAGAAGATACAGGATGAGCAGCGCACAGACTTTAATGTTGCTGAAGATGGAGTTCTCAAATTTCACACTCGATTGTGTGTGCTAGATGATGCAGAGATAAAGAAAACGATTCTGGAAGCTCACTGCTCTCTCTATATTGTTCACCCAGGTAGCACAAAGATGTATAGAGACTTGCGAGAATCGTTCTGATGGAGTAACATGAAGAGGGAAATTGTTAAATTTGTGGATCAATGCTTGACATGTCAGCAAGTGAAGGCAGGACACCAAAGGCCAGCGGGACCACTTCAACCACTGGACATCCCTACGTGGAAGTGGGAGCATATCTCGATGGACTTTGTATCGGGATTACCTTTAGTGTTGCATGAGCAGAATGCCAAATGGGTAGTGGTTGATAGATTGACAAAGACTGCCCATTTCATTTTGGTTAGAACTAGTTATTCTATGGATAAGCTGGTAGAACTCTATGTTCAGGAGATAGTCAGAGTACATGGCGTGGCCGTGTCCATCGTTTCAGATCGGGATCTGCAATTCACTTCCCATTTCTGGAAGAGTTTGCAAGGAGCGTTAGGTTCTCAACTCACTTTCAGTATTACATTTCACCCTAAGACAGATGGACAGTCCGAACGAAGCATTCAGATTCTTGAGGATATGCTATGGGCATGTGTGTTAGATTTTGGGGGCAGTTGGATCCGATATCTACCGTTTGTTGAGTTTGCATACAATAACAGTCACCAGGCCAGCATTGGAATGGCACCATATGAGGCTTTGTATGGTCACCGATGCAAATCTCCGTTGTACTGGGATGAAGTAGGCGAGCGGCAGATTTTGGGACCAGAACTTGTTCAGCAAGTCTCTGCAAAAGTCAAACTTATTAGTAAAAGGATCAAGGCAGCCCAGAGTTGGCAGAAGAGTTATGCGAATACTTGCCGACGAAAGCTAGAATTTTAAGTAGATGATATGATATTCTTAAGGATTGCTCCGATGAAGGGGGTGATGAGGTATGGAAAGAAGGGCAAGTTGAGCCCTAGATACATTGGGTCGTTTGAGATTCTTGAGAGGATTGGTTTGACGGTGTATATGATAGCACTACCCCCAGCGCTGTCCAGGATACACGATGTGTTTCACGTGTCCATATTAAGGAGTTACGTTCCAGACCCTTCACATGTGATCAGTTATGAAATGTTGGAGATTGGAGATACTCTGGCATACGAGAAGGTACCAGTTCAGATTTTGGATAAAAAAATACAGGAACTGCGTACTAAGGATATATTGTTAGTCAAGGTGCTGTGGCGAAATCATGCAGCTGAGGAGGCTTCTTGAGAGTTAAAAACGAAAATATGCCAGAAGTACCCACAGCTGTTCAACGAGGGCTAGTGCTAGACGGGTAAGGGTATGGTTGTATATAAAGGGATTAGAGTAGGTTGTGTGGTTAGTTGTGTATAGTTTTAATTGTGGATAATTTTTGGAAAAATTTGTATGGAATTTTGTAATTTCCCAAAAGCAGCATTGTAACTACGGTATTCGTCTGCCATAAGTAAAAGTAGTTAATAAACGTGGGACGGAGTCGCTATGTGGGTGACTACTGACTCTTCTACAGACAGGGATCGTAAGTTAAGAATGTGATTGGTAATAGTTAACAAATTTTGAAGACGAAATTTTTGTAAGGAGGGGAGAATGTAGTGATCGAAAAAATAAATAAATAAATAAATAAAATTAAAAATTTTAAAAAAATTAAAAATATAAATTAAAATTTTTTAAAAATTAATTAATTAATTATTATTATTAATTAAATAATATAATATAATAATAATATAATATTATAATGATATAAATATATATATTACATCCTGAAGGATCTTAGGATCCTTCAGGCGGAAGGAAGGTACAGAGGCATATTTTTATTTTTTCTTTCCTTCGTTCTCCATCTCCTCTCTCCCACTCTCCTCCATCTCGTCTCCGTTATTCGGCCGATTGGAAATCTGAAAATACTATTGGGCTCTACTCGCCGCCACCGACATTTCTACTGAAGCGAATCTGTCGTGGGAGTGGCATAAGCATTTCTCCTGGAGTAAGGCCAAATCTCAAACTTACCTTAATTTCTCTTAAACTATAAGTCCCATTAACGAACGGAAATTGTCAAGAGACTCGTGGGGAGATTCTCTACAATCTAGCAGGAGCAGGTTTTCGAATTGGAGTTCCGGGGTACTAATCCTAAATCGGGGGTAAATTTAATAATTTAGGCTTTTATTAGGCTATTCAAAACTTAGGGAATTTATAGGGAAAGTTACTCTAAGAATTATGACGAATAATATGGTGAAATTTAAATTTAAGGATTCAGGGGTTTTTGAACACCAAGGGCGTAGGCGGAGGTGTTAGTGGACTTTTTCAGGAATCAGGTAAGGGGATTAAGTTAAGTCAGTAATTTTATGAAAATTTAATCAATTAAATTGTTATGTTTATATAAATTTATTTATTTATTTATTCATTTGGGAATTTAAAGGCTATTTTGAAAACCAACCGTTCAAAATGGATTTTACAAACCTAGGGGTGAGCAAACGGTCGGTTTAGTTAAATTTGGGTAATTAACCGAATTAACAAAAAATTTTGGTTAAATAATACCATTAACCAAACCGACCCCGACCGAATTGCCCATTCGGGTAATTCGGTTAACCGAAATCATTTAAAATTAATTGCTAGAAATAGAATACAATTATAAATTTTTTTTAAAACCAAATCCAGCTTAATTAAATACCTTATTTATTAATTTTATTAATGAAAATAATATTTTACCATAGAACAAAGAATCCAAAACAAGAAAAACAACGACAAATAATAATAATAATAATAATAATGTCGAGTATAAGCAAGCTTAATTAAACTGCTAAATGCACTTGCATAAGCAAAATTTATATTCATAAATTATATTCAAAATCTAATTAATTAGTAATTCGGTTAATTAGTTAACCGAAATTTTTTTTACCCTTAACTGAACCGAAATTGATTAACCGAAATTTTGTAGAATTATAACCGAATCGACCGAACTGGGATTTTTATCCGAATTGAACCGGCCAATTTCGGCTGGTTAATTCGGTTTTCACCGAATTATGCTCACCCCTATACAAAACTATGATATATGGTAGGGTATTTTTAAATAAAATGAACGGTGGAAAGCTTGTTTGTTTATATGGGTTTGTTAAAATGTAGAAAATCGTGTGGCAGATGATTTAATTTGTATGTATTATTGTATATCTGGATTTGGGATTTTGAAATATTGAATTGTCTTTGAAATACTGAATTGGTTGAGAAATACTGGAAATGCTTGTGAAAATACTGGAACTATTTATGAAATGCAGGAGTTTGAACTAACGGCCAATGGTTGGGTGTTATTTGATTGGCTAAGGGCCAAGATTATTATTTGATGGCCGAGGGCTGAGTTTTAATTGATGGCTATATGTCGAGTTATATTTTCTGGCCGAGGGCCAGGTGTTTGGAATAACAGGAAATATATATGAATTAATATTTTAAATGATGATTTTTATTATCTAAATTGCATAATATGATTTAGAAACCCTGGGAACCAGTGTATTGTGAGCACGGTACCGTTGCTAGTTAGACCATGTGCACCCACATTGTCTAGATAGAAGTGTAGGGGGTCCAGCTGACTGCCTGCGTGAGGTTGAAGTAAGGGCGTCGGATCTGCAGCTTTTCTGTGGATGCCTGCAGATATGTTTGCAGAGGATGTTGTATTTGCCTTTGTTTGGGCTGATCGCCCAGGCTTAGTCCAGCCTTTAGCCCACACAACCCGTGCCATGGGGATGTAATGGCGTGTTTGTCACAGGGAGTGTCTTATATGTATATCTGTTAATTTATGTGAATACGGTTAATTAATAAGATAATTTTGAGGGCTTACTGAGAAAGGTGAGTGCCCTGGTAGCAGTAATGGTACTAAAGCAAAGGGAAACTACTTGTATGAGCGGGTAATCTTCCCTATTCTCGGCTAATTGTGTGTGTGAGTGTAAAATAAGAATGTTTTCATAAATGTGTCTATATGCTTAGTAAACTGGTTATTTTCTGTACACTAAATGCATGCTGGCTACACACTGACATTAACTTAGTCTTTCCCTTACTGAGTTATGCCTCACCCCTACTTTACAAACTGTCTTTTCAGGGAATCATAGAGATCGGGTCTAGCAGGCTAGCGGAGCCCGGCTAGTGGTGTAAATTTTATGTAAGTAGTGTGTAGATAGAGATTTTACTTTTGTTTAGTTTTATGGGATGTAATTATGTGAAAATGGATATATTCGTGTATAAAGATAGTTAGAATTTTGGTAATGACTTCGAGGATTTTATATTTTATTTCCTTTGCATATGTATGTTTTATATTTGATGAATAAGGTATAAGGTACACTAACATCACTAAAGTAGCCCTCCGGGCCCACGTGGCGGGTCGGGGTTGTTACAGAAATGGAAACAGAAATAGAATGAGGCAGTAGGCGTTCGTCGACGACATTGCACTTTGAATATAATAACTTGAAAATTTTCACACAGGGCCTCGTCGACGAATCCACGCCTCATCAAAAGATACCAAGAAAGCGTTTTTAGGCAGTTTGAATTTTGTCGACGAGGAGGTAGGGTTCGTCGACGAAATTACTTAAGTACTCGTCGACGAGGTGACGTGTCTCGTCGATGAATCTGGTTCTATAAATAGTGAAAATTTGGATTTTTGGACGAATTTTTCAGCGCAAACTCTCCCTTTCTCTCTCTAAAACGCCTTTCCCTCCTTCTCTCTTCGATCCTAGCCCCATTTCTCGCCGGATTGAAGATCTGAGGCTACCACGACGCTCCTAGTGAAGTTCTCTACAAGTCTGCCAGAACTGATCGTGGGAGAAGTTGGTTTGGAATTCATCCCAAATCTAGGGTAAGGTATGTTATTCAGATTATGTCTTCCTCGTAGTTATAAGAAATGTTGTAGGTAAGAAAATACTAATGTTTTGTTCTGGGGGATGTTTTTTTCTGGGTGTTGAGTGAAGAACCGTACGGGTGTAGGGTTAGAGTTCAGTGTGAGGCTTTTCAGATTTAAGGTAAGGGAAATATGCTATGTTAGGAGATTTACTTACATTATCAGAAATTATATATATATATATATATATATATGTATACCAGACATTATACAGAATATGAATTTTTATATTATGTGTGGCCTAAGTTTATATTACCTGATGAAGAGTTTTATGCAGTTTTTCTAGTATATCAAGTTATACAACATATACGGATATAATCTGATATTACATAGACAAATACATGTCTATTTACAGCTTTATTCAGATAATTATATATATAGATGTATGAATAAATGTGTACAGATGTTTATTCAGATCAATATGAATAGTATTTACTGAATGTCATGTTTTTCCTAAATGCCATAACGAACAGTTTATACAGACAGTTTATAAAGACAGATTATACAGTTATAGCATCAAGATGCTATAGTTACTCAGATATTATAGTATTTACGGTACAAAATTATAGCGTTATGGTTATTTTGGAAATATGATGAAAACAACATTGATATATATATATATATATATATATATATATATATATATATACTTATATAGTATCAGATCCCTGTGGAAATATTATAGACAGATACTGTCACGACCCGAAGAATAATGGTATTTAAATAATAAAGAGGGAGAGAAATGGGAACAATAATAGAGGGAGGCAGTCGACTTCGTTGACAAACGCTCCGCGTTCGTCGATGACATTGCATTTTGAATATAATAACTCAGGGGATTTTTCTCATGGCCTGATCGACGAACACAGGGGATTCGTCGACGAGGGTACAAGAGGGTCTCATCGACGAGGGCAAGTTTCGTCGACGAGAAGATGTCGAGAGAAGATTTTTGGAAGTCTAAAATTTGTCGACGAGGGTGCAGGTTCATCGACGAACTTTATAAAGGACTCGTCCACAAGGTGACGTGGCTCGTCGATGAATCTCGCAATATAAATAGTGCTAAACTCATTTTCTTACGCAGAAATCTCACCGAAACCCTCTCCTCTCTCTCTCTCCTATGGCTCCACCTCCTTCTCTCTTCGATTTCGGCCCCATCAGTCGCCGAATCGACGGAGGGAGTATAGTGGTTTACCTTGATCGGCCAGCCAGGGTAGATCCTACCTACGGGCCGCACAACCCTATCATGAGGGGTTAAATCATGACACACAATTATTCACAGGGAAGTTTTCAGTTATTATATGTATATACAGTTTTACAGTAGCATTGGGTGTACTTATGTATAGTAGAAGTATCACGAATGGAAAACCTATAAAAGCAAATATGTTAAGCAACATGGGTACAGGTGGTGGCTTTATATGTTATTGGTACTTGTATTCTCATATTCATTTATACATGACTATATATAGGAACAGATTTTCATGGTATTGTAACTCATTTGTCACACACTAGCAATAGCATATTTTGTCTTACTGAGCATTGGCTCATCCCATTAGTTTAACATTTTTTTCAGCTGATCTAGGTAGGCGTGCAGACTAGGCTCGTAGATAGAGGGGCCTCAGTATTGCCTTAACAATAGAGTAAGCATTTTTGAGAGTATTTTTGTATAGCCCTAGCTAGTTAAGGGTATTTTGGGGAACAGTCATATATGTATATTTTGAGAAACATTTTAGCACTCTGGTATTGTATATAATTTCATATGGTTATGTTTATTTGATTCCTGCTTCTCACTGCTTAGGTTAATGGTTGGGTTTAATTCAATTTGGTATCAAAGCATTATAAATTTCATAGTATATATATATAAAACCCTAGTTAAATAACAGGTCGTTACAGATACAATTTATAGAGCACGGTACCATTACTATATACAGATAGAGTGCAACCACATATCTTAGATAGTGTGTGGGTACCGTCTAATTGTGCTCAAAGAGTATGCAGCTCCCCAGTACACTGGGTTAAGGGGGCCGGTTAGACGAGGTAGTAGCTAGTCCCGAGTTTAGGAGATGATGCAGTTTGGCCGGGACTGAGGTAGTGTAGAGTATGATGACTTATCTGGAGGGCCGACCAGGTTAAGTCCCGCCTACAGGCTGCACAACCCTGTCATGAGGGGTTAAATCATTACATACAGAGTCCCAGGGAAAGAACACAATTATTTATATGTATACAGTTTTACAACTATTGTTGTATATACTATGATATAGCAATATGAATGATAGAAAGTTCGGATGATATAAATGTTTTAAGCTACTATACATGTGTTTTACAAATTTTCTAGATCATGCAGTTTTATATATATTAATGTTATAATTTTACCACTTGGTCGCCACACACTAGTAATAGCATATTTCCACTTACTGAGCGTCGTTTCACCCTATTACTTTACCATTTTTCAGGTGAGTCAGCTAGGCGAGCAGATCAAGCTCGCAGATAGAGAGTTGACTTGCCTACCCTGGTTGTAAGGTATGTTTATGACAGGGTTTTGTATTTTTTTTTTTTTGGGTAGATGATAATGGAGAGAGTTATTGTATATGGATATGGTCTGTATGTACAGAATTCTGATATTGTATAGTATATATGGTTGTATGACTTATGTTTCCATTGTTTAGGTATGGTTATATAGATATTTTAAAAAAAATGGAGAAATTTTGAGGATGTTACAACACCCCTCTGCTCTGATACATTTGGTAACCTGAAGATCACTACTGAAGCATATCAGGACACTCACCTTACTCAGTAAGCCCTCTAGTGTTAGATTGATCTCGTACTCACACAGTTCAAACAAAGGTTTATCAGTGAAGGCTCCAAGGATAAGGAAATCTATCCACCCATACAAGTAGGTTCCCTCTGCCCTAGTGCATTATGCAGCTTACTACTACATCTGATACTACTAGCGCACTCGCCTTTCTCAGCAAGCCCTCAGGCAAAGAGTATGTCCGCCCCAGTTGTAACATATTCTATTAGCATAAATACTTCTAATATCATAATACATTATTCAACCATTCAAATTTTTTCATGTTCATAACTTTAACATTTTACTTCATTTCACTTTAAGTGACACTTTCCCATTTACATCGTTCACATTTCACATTTCATTTCATTGTCATTTCATTACCATTTCATTCCATTTTCACTTCATTCACTCGTACTACAGCTGCTCTTTAGCCCTCATCAGTTCGTCCACATAGAAATGCGCTATAATCTACTAACACAACTTCTTTTAGCTGTCATCAATTAGTCCACATAGAAATGCGCTAAAATCTGCCAATACAACTCTTTTCAATTGTCTTACATTTGCATAGTTGCATTAACATACACAAGTAGCATAGTTCATATTATATTTCATTCTCAATGCATTATGTACTTAGCTTGTATCTCATACATTTAACATATATTTGCACAGAACTTACATTTACTCATGTCACACAATTTAATAATAAAATTCATACATATTCCTTGTAAAATAAGTCACTCACATTTAACATTTGAATACTAAAAATATAATTTTCATTTCTTACATAATATTCTAGAAAATATGTAAGAACTCGACCCAAGATATGTAGATTAACTAAATAGCGAAAGGGTAAAAACATAAATTTCACAGGCTTCATCGACGAAGCCATTGTTCTCGTTGACGAAAGCCCTCGTACTCTTTGTCACCAAAATTTAGAGTCTCGTAGATGAAGAGATACTGAACGTGTTGTAAAATATCGGAATAGGGTTCATCGCCGAAGGAGCCGGTTCGTCGACAAAATGCATGGATGATTCGTCGACGAAGGCGCCATCTCGTCGACGAGGTTGGCCGGGTCAAAGGGTCTATAAATATCCATTTCTCTTGCTTAGTTGCTAAGAAACCTCAAAACTCTCTCTCTCTCTCTCTCTCTCTCTCTCTCTAGAACCAACAAGATCACCCTCTCTCTCTCTCTCTCTCTCTTTCTCTCTCTATTCGATTCTTCACTGTTTGTTGCCTGATTCGTCGATCCAACATCACCACGTAGATCAGAAGGAGAAGCGCTATCCTTTTAGCGGATCAGAAAGTTGTTTCGAGGATTTTTGGGTTTTGATCCAAACCGAGGTAAGGGTCCAATTTCAATTTCATTTTGAAATATATGTAGTAGTACGAATTATAGTGAAGTATAGTTCTTGGATGTTTAGGTTTTGGTGTCTCGATTCGTAGTTTTGGAGCCATAGAGTTTGTATTTTGGTATTCGGGAAAAGGTAAAGGGATTCTGTCTATATCAGTTTTTTTTTTTTAAATTGAGATCGGTAAACTTGTAGTTTACGATCATATGTATGTTTTGGTTACTTATTTGAAAAAATCTATTAGATGAAAATATGAAAATTTTGGGTTATAGTTTTTGGGAAGATTTGGGGGTTTCGGGTATTATCTCTATTTTGTTGGAGAAACCATATGTTGTATTCAAACTGTAGTATTGAGATGACCATACCCATATTTGTATTAAATTATATTCTTTAACTAAAATGATAGGATTTGCTGTATACCAAATAAGTGTGGAATGAACTGTTGAATGTAAAATGTTCCAGGTTTTGTAAAACAACCAAGGTTGGCTAATTATCGTACGCTAATGAGTATAAGGACATGAGTTCCAAAATTGTTCCAGGTTTTGTAAATCAGCTAGAGGCGGCTAATTACCGTACGCTAATGTCATGTTTCGGCTAATTACCGTGGGCGAGAGTGTCTGTTTCTATATCCAAGGGTGTGAAATATTGTCTGTTCTTTCCGGCTGGTCACCGATGGGTGTGAGCTACACCGTACTAGCAACGATATCGCTGTGATGTTCGGTTATTGTAGGGTATCAGGTGCTTAAGTGTGACGACACTGACTGTATGTTTGGTATCGTATGTATTGGAATGGATTTGTGAAAAATACTGGAACTGTATTGAATTGTATTGTATTGTATTGTATTGTGTTATGTTTTACGCTGAAATAACACTCGTATGCCACACACTGATATAACCTGCTTTCTTCCTTACTAAGAGGTTTCTCACCCCGAATATACAAATATTTTTCCGGTCCTTCGGGTATCCAAAACTAGCATCCTAGAGTCCGAAAGCGAGGTGTCGTTTAGCTACATTTAGTACCTACGTAGGTATGAGTTTTGTAACCGAGTTGTTAGTGTTGGGTTTTGTAGACACCCAAGGTATGTATTGTATCTTGGGATGTATATTTTCAGTTATGTATAGACTCTAGTATGGTATGATGTATGTATAGAAAGAACATTTTCCGCTGCATATTTGATGAGTATAGATATGTATGTGAATGTGTATAGGGTGTACGTGTACCCAACAGGGTCGAACCCTCATTCAGTATAGTATCATGTATGTTTTAAATGATACAGAGACAAATTAGGTTACTATATTCACATCTAGGACCCATCCGCTGGTTCGGGGCATGACAGCTTGGTATCAGAGCTAAACCAGGTTGTTAGGTCTTGTAGACTTGGTTAGGTGTAGTTATGTGTACATACCAAAGTATAGGATGTAAGAGATGGGTAGAGTAGGTCGAGGGTTGTTTTGTTGCTAGACGGGGACTCGTTAGCATTGTTCTATGTTTTTCTTGGAATGACAATTTTAGTAAAATCACGGCAAACCACTAATGGATTCGTGTTGGTGTGATAGGACAGACCTGGATCCGTGAGAGTAGTAGTTGACATGATTATTTTCAATGATTGTGTTAATTGTGTACAATATAAGAATTCTAACCGATTCCTATCTTACTTTCAGAATGGAGCCCAAGGATAACAACTTGGATAGTGGTTCCGAGGGACTGCATATGATGAGTCTCCTTCTGCGCCTCGGGGTTTGGCGAGGCAGGTTATGCGGGAGATCAGGTGGAGTGTTAGGAGACGTGAACATTCTCCTACTACTACGGATTGTACTGTAGAGAGGTTCACCCGCATGCACCCTCCGACGTTTACGAGAGGACCCGATTCGATAGTGGCAGAGAATTGGGTACAGAAGACCGAGAAGATATTGGAAGTTCTGCATTGTACTAACTAGCAGGAGGTTCTCTATTCTACCTTCCAACTGGCAGGAGAAGCGGAAAGATGGTCGACGGCTGTGAGTCTGCTTGAGAAGAAGAGAGCTGGTCCATCTTATATGACTTGAAGTCGCATCAAGGAGGTATTTTTTGAGAGATACTTCTCTGCTTCCACTCGCGACATGAAGGCTGACGAGTTCTCGAGCCTGACTCAGGGAACCTTGACAGTGCAGAGATATGTAGCCAGAAATATCGAGCTATCTCGTTTCGCACCGTATTTGGTCTCAAACGAGTATGAGAAGGCTCGGAGGTTCGAGAAAGGTCTGAGAAAGGATATTCGTAGACTTGTGGGTATGCTACAAATTTGAGAGTTTTCTATTTTGGTGAATAAAGCCACCATAGTTGAGGTTGACATTCAGGGGGAAGAGGTGGTACAGGAACAGAGGAAGAGGCCAGTATCTTCTGGTTCTCAGATTGGTCCTTGACAGGGACAGTGGAAGAAGAAGAAGAATTATCGTTCGGGTTATCACCAGAATACCGAATGATAGGGTTCTTAGGGGGATCCATCCTCTGCACCATGTGCCAAATGCCGTAAATGGCATGATAGTGAATGCCAGTCGTTATGGGGTAACTACTACAATTTTGGCAAACAGGGTCACATATCCCAAAACTGTCAGGCACAGAGGAGCAATATGTCTGCTCAAAGCCAGAACCGTGAAAGTAATCAGATGCCTCGGGAGAACAATAAGGAAAATACGGCTCCGAGGAGGGTGTACTCCCTTACTCTAGCATATGCAGAACACGTTGGGAACGTGGTGACAGGTATCATGTTATTGCTTTCGAATAAAGTTGATGTTTTATTTGATTTAGGAGCAACCTATTCGTTTATATTTGCTAGTTTTGTGAAACTGTGTGGGGTTGAAACCCAAGTAATGGATGAATGGTTGTCCACGGCCACCCCGACTGGGAGTGTAACGATTTGTAGTAAGATGTTAGGAAACTGCCCAGTGGTTATTCAAGGAAGACTGCTACCGGGAAACCTAGTAGTGTACGACATGTATGGATTCGATGTCATACTGGGGATGGATTGGCTATCCTCTAGTTATGCAGTGATTGATTATTGTAGAAAGGTAGTAGTGTTCAAATCTCCTGGGGAACAGAAGTATGAGTTTGCGGGATCATGGGTGCGTTTAACGCTACAGATTCTATCAGCTACAAGCGAGAGGGTTACTGTAACACTCGAGAAAATTATATGCATAGAAGTGTGGAAAATAATAATAATAATAATAATAATAATAATAATATAATTATTGACTATTAATTATTATTATTAATTAATTAATTATTGTTAAATTGGATTAATTAATTAAACATTATTGAATTGAATTTATTAAATAATTAAAATGGATAGTATTCTAATGAATAAAAAAACTAATTAGGAATAAAGATATATATATATATATATATATATATATACAAAGATATATATATATATATATATATATATATATATATATATTAAAGTACATATAACAAATTTCGTCCTGAAGAATCAGGAAGGAATTGGATGGTAAATAACAAAGGCGCCCCCGCCCCTCTCAGTGGTGTCAATTTTTTCTTCTTTCTCTTTACTTTCTCACTCTTTCGTTCCTCCTTCCCTCTCTCCTCAATTTCTCGGCAAATATTTGGTCGATCGGAAAATCGAAAATACCGTTGGGTTCCTAGTTCCACTACTGACATTTCTACCGAAACAAATTTGTCATAGGAGTGGCGTAGACACCATTTCTAGGGTAAGGTAATCTTTCCCTATTTTCTCAATTTCTCCTTAGATTTTCAGTCAAATCGACGATCGGGCACCACTATAGGGTCCTAGTCGCGATCGTCGTCATTTTGACTGGAGTAAATTTTCAATTTGGGTTTCCTAAGCACTATTCCAAAGCGAAAGTGAGATATGGGAAATTAAGTAAATTGGTTATATTTGAGGGTATAATTATTTATTTGAAATTTATGAGCTCAAGAAATATTAAAATAATATTTTATTTAGGGTTGATTTAATGAAATTATGATTCTTGATTCAGGGCTCGGGTAAGTGTCGCGGGTGTAATTTGGGGATCCTACGGGCATAGTTTAGGAAAAGCAAGATAATTTGATTATTTTGGAGTTTAACAATTTATTTAGATTATTGGGAACCTAGGAAATGTTTTATGAAAATTATGTTGGAATTCTGTTAAATGTTCTCGAGAAATGAAAATTGTAGATTTTGTGCTGAAAATGCCACGAGCTCAAGATTGAACTGTGTGGGCATCTTAGTAAGCTAGATAAGGAAATAAATTAAATCAGTATTTTTCATGAAAATATTTACTATTTTACAGCATTTTATTCCAAAAAATTATGTATAGCATAGAATTATGTTTAGGAAATTTACTGCTGTTAACATTAGATTGTTTTAATACATTTAACCAAGAAAAATGATTTCAGTGTAGATTTTATGAGTAGAACATAATTTACTTTTGTGTGACATGGTACAAAATTTTATGATTTTATATAATGGTAAAATACTATATTTTCAGAATAAGTATGCTATCACTGTTTCAAGGAATTGTTAAAAACAGTACAGAAATATGTTTAAAGTATATTATAATGCAATGGTGCAAGGGCCATAATTTATGATATGTCGGCGCAAAGGCCATAATTTATATGATACAACACAAGGGCGGTAATTTATATGAAATGGCGCAAGGGCCATAATTTATATGATATGATATGCCGGTGCAAGGGTCGTGATGTATTGTCACACCCCGAACCCGGTAATGAGACCCAGGGGTGAATAAGTAACCTAAGTTGTCCTTGTATTATACAAAACACCAATTATACACCATAATGAATGAGGGTCCTACCCCGTGGGGTTCCCGTCCACCCTATACACATTCAAATATATGACAAATAGGCCGCGAAAACTGTTCTTTCTATACATACATTGTACCATACCAGAGTTTATACAAAAGGAGCTTAAGCTTCATAATACAAAACATAAACTCAGGTGTCAGCCAAAACCCAAAATGACAACCCGATAAATTCCTAGTACTTGCACAAGTACTTCCCGCAGTACATTGACCACTATGCTCCCAACACAAGGGCACTAGTTCTGGTTACTCGAAGGACCTAAAAAACATGTACGTACGATAGGGGTGAGACACCTCTCAGTAAGGCAGATCCAAGTTATATCGGTGCATGACATATGAGCGTTATCATGACACAAAACATACACAATTCAATACAATTCTAGTATTTTCACAAAATAGTTTCAGTATAGTGTTCATCACACACACACACATGATCAAGTAACTCAGTGTCATCACACCCTTCGGCCCGAAGCCAGCCAGCATTACACGGCGTCCCCGGCACATGGCGTAGCCCCAAGCTCCCACGGCATCGTACCGGTACAACTGGTGGATCCACACCTTTCGGTGATCAGCCGATAAGGCTCACACACTCTAATATAGAACCAGACACTCTTGCCAATTACTAGCAGGTGATATTTCACACCCTCGGAGATAGAGTCGGACACTCTTTCATAACCTGAAACAATTCAGAACCCCATTCCCATTTCTCATTTTAGAAAATCACAACTCATGCATGTTCATATAACAATTCAATCCACACCCATTTGGTAATCTAAAAATAATGATTTTCCAAAAATACAGTTTAAATAAGTCAAGGCACAACCATCTCCATAACACAATATATATCACAATATATCCACGGTTTTCCAACGAAACTAGAGATGCAACCCAATGCCCCTTTTTCCCAAAACTGTAATATAAAAATTCAGTAATTTCCACCCGTTAGATTTCCCCAAATTAGTAGTCAAAACACACATAGGACTGTGAACCATAGTTCTACTGAGTCTGATTTAAAAAATAACTGATATAAACAGAATCCCCTTACATTTCCCCAAAAATCCAAAACCCGAACTCTACGGCTCCTAAACCACGAATCGAGTTCTCAAAACCTATAAACCATAGTACAAAACATACTTACAATTTCATTCTCTACAGAACTACCATAACAGAATTGAAAACCAAGTCTTACCTCGATTTTGAGTCAAAACCCGAAAACGCTCTAAATGAAGATCTGTTCCACAAATTTAAAAGAGAATCCTTCCCTTATCCTCGTAGTAATGTCAAATTGTCGATTCTAACAACATACGGTGAAGAAATCTAGAAAGAGAGTGGGGTTTGAGTTCTTAGAGAGAGAGAGAGAGAGGATTTTGATTTCTTAGCTAAGAAGCAATGGAAAAATATATTTATAGCCCTTTGACTTGGCCAACCTTGTTGACGAGGCATCATCTTCATCGACGAGTCAACGAAGGGAGTTCGTTAACGAAGCGGTAGCCTCGTCGACGAGCCTGAGATTTTCGAATTTCTTGAAACCCCTCAGCTTTTCCTCGTCGATGAACACATGCATTTCGTTGCCCAACAACAGAAGGGCCCTCGTCAATGAATTCCAGCTTCGTCGACGAAGCCTGCTCAATTACCATTTTACCTTTCTCTTATTTATTTATTCCATATATTACAGTTCGGGTTCTTACAACCTACCCTCCTTACAAAAATTTTGTCCTCAAAATTTTAAATCTCTCATTCACGAACTCATTCACACAACTAAACACACACACTCGACTCAAGAAAGAACTGGAGGCCATTTACATCGTAGCCCCATCACAATACATACACACCCTCACTTACGCTAGAGGAATACCGTTGTTACATACATAAATCGTCTCAGGAGTTCACAACAATTCACACTCCCAATGACTAACCACCTATCCCAAAACACCAACAAGGTAATACATACATACTCACTTATGCTACTAACAAAACCACAACTCATAACAACTGTGGATACTTCCGACATATCTCCACTTCCAATTCCCAAGAAGCTTCCTCAACCTCGTGATTCTGCCACAATACCTTCACTAACGGTATATCCTTAGTATGTAGCTTCTAAACTTTACGGTCCAGAATATGAATAGGTACCTCCGTGTACGCTAAAGTATCCTCAATTTCCAAGTTCTCATAACTAATAACATGCAAAGGATCTGACACGTACCTCCTCAACATGGATACGTGAAACACATTGTAGATCCTCGAGAGCGCTGGGGGTAGTGCAATCCTGTAGGCTACTGGACCCACTCGCTCAAGAACCTCGAATGGTCTGAAATAGCTCGAGCTTAACTTGCCCTTCTTTCCAAATCTCATCACCCCTTTCATCGAAGCAATTCTCATAAATACCTTACCTCCCACCTCAAATTCCAACTCTTGGTGGCAAACATCCTCGTAACTCTTCTACCGAATTTGAGTCAATCTAATCATATCTCAGATCAAACCCACCTTCTCAGATGCCTGCTGCACAAGTTCAGGTCCTAACACCTAACGTTCACCAACCTCATCCCAATACAGAAGAGACCAACATCTCCGACCATACAGAGCCTCGAAAGGTGCCATCCCGATACTAGCCTCGAAGCTATTGTTATAGGAAAATTCTACTAGTGGCAGAAATTGCATCCAACCACCATCGAAGTCTAACACGCAAGCCCATAACATATCCTCCGAGATCTGTATCGTCCTCTATGACTGTCCATCAGTATGGAGGTGGAACGCTGTACTAAAAGTAAGCTTCGTCCCCAATGCTTCCTGCAAGCTCTTTCAGAAATGAGAGGTAAACCTCAAGTCTCGATCTAACACAATGGACACCGGTACCCCGTGCATTCTAATTATCTCATGCACGTACAAGTCTGCTAACCTACTTAAAGGATAGCTAAACTTCATCGGTAAAAAGTGAGCAGATTTCGTCAATTTGTCCATGATCGCCCAAATGGCATTCTGCTCTTGAAGTGCTAGCGGCAATCTGGTCACAAAGTCCATGGTAATATGCTCCTATTTCCACTCCAGAATAGCTAAGGGCTGTAACGGCTCTGCCGGCCTCTGATGTTCAGCTTTCACCTGCTGACATGCCAGATACTGCTCCATGAACTGAGCAATCTCCCTTTTCATACCACTCCACCATAAGGTTTCGCGCAAATCCCGATACATCTTTGTGCTACTTGAATGTACCATATACAATAAACAATGCACTTCCTCCAGAATTGTCCTTCTGATCTCATCGTTGTTTGGAATACACAACCTCGTACCAAACCTCAACACCCCTCCTTCAGAGATGTTAAAATCTGCAGCCAACCCCTGCTGTACTTTCTCCGCAATCTCATTCAACTTCGCATCACTAGCCTGCGCGGCTTTAATACGCTTAAACAAAGTCGGCTGGATCACCAAACTAGCAATGAAAGCCTGATGATCACCAGACACCAACTCCATACCAAGGTTTTCCAGATCCCATATGATATGATGCTGAATTACAACTGCTAATACTGCCGCATGTTCCGACTTTCGACTTAACGCATCAGCTACCACGTTGGCTTTCCCCAGGTGAGCTGATGGTGCAATTGTAGTCCTTGATCAGCTCTAGCCACCATCTCTGCCTCATGTTCAACTCCTTCTACGTGAAAAAGTACCTAAGGCTTTTGTGGTTAGTGAAAATCTTGCATTGAACACCATATAGATAGTGTCGCCAGATATTCAGTGCATAAACTACAGCAGCCAATTCCAGATCATGCATAGGGTAATTCATCCCCATTTAAGATTCAGTCCTATCACTTAGAAACAAGACCTAGCGATAGTATCCATGGTTTTCCTAAAATCATCACTCTAAAAAAAATACAGAAACAACCCCGGTACTCTTATCTCTAGGCTGCAAGATAGAACCTTAAATTCTCATTTCATCCTCTAACAGTTACTAACTCACATTTCAATCTACCCATCTCCTATTTTCCTTAAAATCCATGCCTATACTCAGGTATTATATTCCGCTGTTTACTAGAGTCAGCAAAACCTAGCAACCTAGGCTCTGATACCAAATTGTGACGCCCCAATTTTCGTACAAATTTTTTTTATAAACAATAATAAATATTCACTCGTCATCAATAATATTCACAAATCGGTCACGTCAACAACCCTGTTACCACTCATATGACTCAACCTGCATTGGGTACCGGGTAAAAAGTCATTTCATTTATACAACCTAACAGCGGAAGATAGTATATACCTAACAACTAGAATACAATACTCAGAGTATCAACGTACATATATATATACATATTACCATCACATACCCAAAAACAATACAATCTTAGGGGAATTACACCCCCTAGTCCAAGAACTCACCCTGTGTGTCAGGGTCTCAGCCTCTTATGGTCTAGGAGCTCTATCACCTAGTCTATCTCTGTTCCTTGAAAAATTTAGATAATTTGGGTGAGACACATTTCAGTAAGAAGGAATAAATTATTTACAGTGTGTGGCAATATGAGTTCAGTTATAACACACTTTACTTCAAATCATCATTTCATCCAAAAAAAATACACTAATAAACATATTCTCATAATCATATAGATATACAACACAAGTTTTAATAAGTTTTAAAACCATTTATCAAGTTTAATCATTTCCAACACATATTTACCCGCAAAATTCCTGAAAATATGGAAGATTACCCGCCCAATACTTTTGCCTACATGCCCTATATTTAAATGAGATATGCGTCTTTCGTGTATGTTTACTTTCATGGTTTAATCATTTTCACATACACGCTTTAAAGATTAAATAGGATATGATGTGATGATTGTATGCAAGTATTTAATTTACTGAGAATATATTATTTGGCTTAAATATTTGCATACTTAATTAATTGGGTTGTTTAGATAGATCCTAAGTTGTGAAAACTGGCTGTGAATTGAGTTCAACCTAAAAGAAATTTTTAATACCCAATTCACCCCCCTCTTGGGTATATACCAATTCCAACATAATATTTTCTGAGTTTCAAACAGTGTTTTAAGAAAATTGTTGATGGTGGTAGAAAGCGATGTTACCCAAAAAAATAAATAATAATAATACTACTTGAGTTTATAAATAGAGACATGTATGCATGTCAAAAAATTTAATGACCATTCAAAGTCAATTAAACGTAATTATTTTTTCATTTATTGTTTTACAAACACTTTTAAATTGTGTAAGTTTAAATCAAAATTGAACTAAACAATTTTTAAAATCTAAAAATTTAAAGAACTTAGGTTGGGGGTCAATTTTTTTAGTTGTCACATTAAATTAAAGACAACATAATGGTCCATTTAGATCAAAAAGCTTTTATTTGGAAAAAAGAAAAGGAAAGGAAAATAAGAAAAAAAAATATTTTCTATTATACTTTCCTTCTATGCAAAACATGATTAAAAAATGAAAATTTAATTTAATACAATTAAATATTAGAAAAATCAAATATTAATGATTTATAAAATTAAAATTTTGTTCATGGATTTGATATACTTTTCATCTTTTTTCTCAGTTTTTTTGATAACCAAACATCAAAATGTGAATTTCTTGATATTTTTCCCTCATTTTTCTAACATTTTCCAAGTTCCAAATTGGATTACATGTAATCATCTTCCTTTATTTCTTATTTTATCAACACATTTGAATAGTGAACAATTGATCATATTTCAAATTGTAAGTTTACAACAAATCAAAATTTAATTAAATATTTTAAAAATTAAAAAAATTTCAGGGGATTAAGTTTTTACTTGTCACATCAATAAAATAAACCCATTAAAGCCAATTTAAATATAATTAGTAGAATTTCAAGCATATAAGTTCATGTTGCTTTTTCTTTTTCTAATTTTACACATCTAAATTTTGAAATTCATATTCCAAGCATCTACTTTCCGAACCACCCTTTGTTCTCTCATATAAAATATTCTGAAATCGTATCTTGAAGTGGTATCAAGCCTTGAACTTAGATTTGTAGATTTGTATAAAAATAAATCAAATTTACAATATTATTACTCAAGTTGTATTATTGGTTTAAACTTGACTTTCGTAGTCATGCATTCTAACCAAATCGATCGAAATGAAAATTTTAACCAAATTGATTTAACCGAACTTCTTCGGTTTGGTCGATAAATTTAGTTTTCACCGAATACTGTTCAAATATAACTGATCATAGCCGTGCGCAGAATAATTGTACGATTAAAAACAACAGTGCATGACAGATGAACCAGGAAATAATCTGGATGAAGATATTGGAGCTACCAAAATTCTTGGCATGTTCTTGCCGACAGATGTTGGAGACTGTCTATGCTGGAACTAAGGCACTAGATCAGAAGGTTAATTATTTATTTTTCTTTTCATGTACCCTAACTAGGAGAATCTTGGACTCCATGAATAAAATCTGATCTCTATTTGGAATGAAGAAGGATGGGCTAATTCATTTGCAGATGAGAAGATTATGAACCGAAAAAAATATTGAGGAAATGCTTGAAGAACATAAATGGATCGCTTGATTAGATTAACTTTGGTGTTGTGTCAGGGTGTGATGGGTGGGGTTGAATATAAAATTTAGCAAAAAACTAATCTTAAGTCAAATCACTAAGGATGTGTTTCGATCGACTTGGGTCATCTTAATTTATATTTTTATTTTTTTATAAAAATTGATGGTGTCAGAGACCCTTTCGAATACTTAACTACTCAACTAGGATAATAAGTTGCCTCTCTACCCTTGTCTATTTAAATATTAAAGCATTATCTAAAATGAAAAGTCTTACCCCCAAGACTCGAACCCTAGCCATTCGGGTCGATTTAATTGTCGGGTGAGTTTGGGTCAAGTTGGTAGTTTAGTTTGTTTAAAGGTGAAGTAGAAAAAAAAAAAAAAAACAATTTAAGTAAAATTTTGAAAATAATTAAAGAAGAATTATATTTGTTATCTAACATACATACTCTTAACCCCATTAAATCATATAATGCAAAATATTTCCATTATCTTCCAAAATGACATCATAAACATCATTACAACAAATGTAAAACCAAAAATATAAAAATTAAAACACTCTTAAAATGTGTCAATTTCACAATCCAATATATGCATTCTTTCATAGGTCTTCATTATTTTTTTTGACGTATAGAGGCACGTGGGTTAGACACTAAACCTGCATGCCAAACCAAACAATCAGGTTATGCAAAGTGAGAAACCGCTAACTGACCCATAAACTATTTGAAACTGGTTTTTTAGGTCGGTTCAATTTGGGTTATCTGGGTTGTCAAACACTCGTAGTGTTGCGTTTTTTAATTTTTTTTATAAAAATATATTTTAAAATTCCATTTTCTTTTAAAAAAATAAATAAATAAATGCAAAGAGTAGGATGAAATGGGAAAAGGAGAGGGTAAGCCCATAAAGATGCAAGAGAACCTACATTCATATCCAAAGCCACTGTGCAGAGATTAAAGCAACTTAAAACAGTAATCATCTTAAACCCAAAACCCACCCACCCCCTGTCCAAATATTTTTTTTATATTATACGATTTTATGGGTGGGTTTTCAAAGTCTTCCTTTGATGAATTTTCTAAAGCATTTAAAGTTACGTGGGTTTGTTTCACATTAGAAAAAGTGAGAAACAAAAGGTCATTAATAAATGATAAGGTGGAATAAACTCTTAAAATTGGTTAAGAGAAAGTGATAGTGTGTACTTTAGTGATCCCTAGGACACTGCAAAGCATTGTCAGCACACGCACGTGCGCCTGTGGTGTGGGTTGTAGGGCGTTAGTGGTGCATTTAGTTGGTGCACAAGTGCGCATAAGCACTTAGCACGCTTGCATCGTTGCGAGATCATGATCATTAATCATGATCGAATGGTTAATTGTCGCCCCCCTACCCTTGTCCATTTAAATATTAAGGTATTATCTCAAATGAAAAGTCGTAACCCCCAAGACTCGAACACTAGCCATTCGGGTCGATTTAATTGTCAGGTGAGTTTGGGTCAAGTTGGTGGTTTAGTTTGTTTAAAGGTGAAGTAGAAAATAAAAAATAAAAAAAAAACAATTTAAGTAAAATTTTGAAAATAATTAAAGAAGAATTATATTTGTTATCTAACATACATACTCGTAACCACATTAAAATCATATAATACAAAATATTTCCTTTATCTTCCAAAATGACATCATAGGCATCATTACAATAAATGTAAAACCAAAAACATAAAAATTAAAATACTCTTAAAATGTGTCAATTTCACAATCCAATATATGCATTCTTTCTTAGGTCTTCATTAATTTTTTTGATGTATAGAGGCAGGTCGGGTTGGGTTGGGTCAGGTTAGATGCTAAACCTGCAAACCTGCATGCCAAACCAGACAATCAGGTTATGCAAAGTGAGAAACCACTAAACGCATAAACTATTTGAAACTGGTTTTTTAGGTCAGTTCAATTTGGGTTATCCGGGTTGTTGAACACTCGTAGTGTTGCGTTTTTTAATTTTTTTATAAAAATATATTTTTAAATTCCATTTTCTTTTAAAAAAATAAATAAAAAAAAATGCCAAGAGTAAGATGAAATGGGAAAAGGAGAGGGTAAGCCCATAAAGATGCAAGAGAACCTACATTCATATCCAAAGCCACTGTGCAAAGATTAAAGCAACTCAAAACCAGTAATCATCTTAAACCCAAAACTCACCCACCCACCCCCTGTTGAAATATTTTTTAAATTATACGATTTTATGGGTAGATTTTCAAAGTCTTCCTTTGATGAATTTCCTAAAGCATTTAAAGTTATGTTAGTTTGTTCCACATTGGAAAAAGCGGAAAATAAAAGGTCATTAATAAATGATAAAGTGAAATAATCTCTTAAAATTTGTTAAGAGAAAGTGTTAGTGTGTACTCTATGCACACGCATGCGCGCACGCGAGTGGCGTGGGCTGTAAGGCGCTAGTGGTGCATTTAATTGACGCACAAGCACTTAACACGCTTGCATTGTTGCGAGATCGTGACCGTTGATCATAATCGGATGGTTAAAAATTAATCTTATATTTTTATATGGATTAAGTTAGGCGAATGGGGTACTTCTAAGTTTGAAAATATTCAAATAGAATAAGCTCAATCGACTAATCCTATCGAATACAGCCGACTGACCTCATTCTGATTTTGAAAATATTCAAACAGAATAAGCCCAGTCGACTGACCCTTTCGGGCACAGTTGACTGATACGCGATAAACAGTGCTGAATGGATGCAACTTTTCACTACAAATGCAACCTTTCGGAAAAGGCATGATTTTGTTTATATAAAGACAAGTTAACTCCATGAAATAGATCAAGAAAATTCATCATTCTCTTATTCTCTTTCTCTCTAATCCTTCCACAAATTACATCATTTTCAAATCTGGATTCTATTTTCTGCAGAGATAGAATACCAAAAAATTTGTTCAGATAACTCTAAGGGTGTTATGTTAGGAGATGTGTGGCTCATATGTGTGTCAGCAGCCGCACCCAGCTGAAAATGTTAAAGCCAGAGATGGACCGCCACCAACAATCTGCCTACCACCTTGAAATTACAGCTTCCATATTTGACTTCTTCCCCCTCCCATGTGTATATATATGTAATGTATGTGTGTGTGGAATGTGCCGTGAATTGTAGCAGTGTGTGGTGAGTTGCAGTGTGTGTGTGCATGCAGAGAGCTGCATTGTGAGAGTTCAGAGAACTGTGTTGCAGAAAGTGTGTGGTGCTGTGTTGTGAGGTAGAGAGAAGAGAGAGTGAGAGAGGAGTTGAGGGCAATAGCCTCTTCCTTCTCCTTGTGTAATTCTCCCAGTGATTATAGTGGATTTGTGCTCTTCCGTGGACGTAGGTCATAGTGTACCGAACCACGTAAATCTGGTCTTACATTTGTGTTGCATAATTTTTGCTTGTGCGATTGTTGCTCATAGATCATTTCCCAACATGTTAGTGATTAGTTTTCGTTTGTGTATAATGTAAACTGATATCATCTCATAATCTGAGTTTCATTGTATCCTAAAAACATATTTGCAAAACGACATTATAAAGTGTCTTGAAGCATTTTCAATACTACAGCATTTTCCTCTTCCTATTCTTACACCCCCTAGTGCTACATGGTCTCTCAAGTAATCAAAACATTCAAGGAATAGTGGAATATTATTTAAGACGAGGAGCTAATCCATCAGACACAAGGTAGGCATGGCATTAGACGTGGTCCCTTGTCATATTGTGAGAGAGACAGAGCTAGTGACGGCCAAGCCAAGGTAACTGAGCTGCCCATGGTATGCAGATGGCTCTCTTTTCTTTCCTGTCTGCCTGAAATGTGTGTTCCCCAAGCTTGGATTCTAATTGTGAATCCGAAAACTAGCAGCAGAACCTATTGCAAATGGAGCCATATGATGGAAAAGTGCTCAGAGAAAGACGTGTATTATAGAAATATCTTCACATAATTCAACATCAAACATTTTGTCTTTTCTTGTGTACATATCATTTTCTCGGTAGGAAGATCACATGAGAAAGAGACGGTCCCCCTCTCTCTCTCTTCTT
This sequence comes from Malania oleifera, assembly GCF_029873635.1. Taxonomy (NCBI): domain Eukaryota; kingdom Viridiplantae; phylum Streptophyta; class Magnoliopsida; order Santalales; family Ximeniaceae; genus Malania; species Malania oleifera. The sequence goes on from NC_080420.1 coordinate 116,585,265, forward strand.
TAAATAACGGGGGCCGGGTGGGGGAGCTTACACCATCACCTTCCTAAGGGGTAGGTCAGTCCCAACCAAATGGGACCCTGCAAGGCTGCAACACTCCTGCATTGCTCTCCGAGTTTTAACTATACTAAAAGAGTTTGATTCAACTACAAAACCCATGAATGGGATTTCATAACTTAGCTATTTGGAGTTTGGATATTTAAACTGAAACCACTGAAGAAAATTATGCAGGCGTGTGGCTCCTAAAGTGCAGAAAACATGCTCAGCTTTTCTTCAAAATAAAATATAAACTGCTGATAATAAATAAAGAAGAAAATCACAGGCCGAGATACAAAGTAACAGTACTTCACAGAGGGAATTAATGGAGGAGAGAAGAGGGAGAGGGGAAATGAACGGGAGGAGTAAAGGCCCAGTACAACCACACAACTGCCAATTTCAGGGGTTCCTTGGAGTAGCATTAAAGGCTCTTTGCACCAGATCTTCTTCAATACCCAAAGGCCAAAACTCATGCCACCCAAAATACATTGCTTTTTGCAGGAAAACTGAAACAGAATTAAATATGAGCTGGCTGGATTTATAAGCAGAAAGTTGGATTGATTCCTTGATGATTTTTGTGTGGGTAGAGCATGGGTTCTGAGATTCTACACATGATCCTCACCATCTTCATGATCACTTCATTCCAAACTACCCACATTGTGATTGCAGATGCCTCATTGAATGCTCTGGAGAGTTTCAACAGTCGTGGCCTACAACAGCTGTATTTCATGGAGAGCAATGGGGTTATCAAAGAAAATCAGATTGAGAAAGTTGCAGGAGAGGATGAAAATGAAGAAAAGAAGGATTTCATCTTGGAAAAGTTCAGAAGTTTGCTAGGACTGAAGAGGATCAGCGCAAGAAGTCATCCATCTCCTGGAGAGAGTACCGATCAGTATGTCTCACCAGCACCTTCTCCATCACCCACCATTGAAGCTGGAGCTCCAGCCCCTGCTCCTGCAACATTGCCTGTCCATGTGCACTCACACCATTCACCGCCTCACCGGTATGCCATTCCATCACCCCACGAGATTCTCAAGAAGGACAAAGATGAAACTAGAACTAGAAAAAGAATTCTACTGCCAGTTCTTGTGTCTGTTGGAATAGCTTTCGTAACTTGTGCACTTGGGCTCATCTGGTTCAGAAAATATCGAAAAGGAACAATGTCAATATACAACAACAGAGGAGCCAGAGGTAAATCAAAGCATGTGAATTCCAAATATTCAACTAGCAAGGTGAGCCTCAATCCCGGCCTTGACCTTTTCTATCTAAATTCAGTAGGAATGGACATAGAGAGACAAACTTCATGTCTTAAACAGAGTCCTGAAATGGTGAACACTCCATCAAATCGAAACACATCAAATTCACCATTGCATGACAGGGAAGAATCGGAACGGGAACCAACAAGTATCGAAGACGATAATGTTAGTTCATCTACTAGGGAAATTTCATTAGTTCATGAAGATGCACAATCAATAAAATATGAATCTGAAGAATCCACTAAGGAAATTACATCAGTTCATGAGCGTGTGGAGTCCATAAAATACGAATCTGGAGATGAAGAATCCATGAAATACGAATCTGATGGTGGGAACTCTTCCTCTGCAGATAAAATTATACCCATTGATGCACATTCATCAGATGACGAGTCTTTTCATTCTCCCTGTGATTCACATTCCTCTACTGTCAGGCTTTCCAATGCTTCAGCTGGCAGTTTTAGTGAGACATCAGAAATTTTCTCCCCAAATGTGTCAAAGATATCAGTAGCTTCATCTCCATACTCTTCTTTTAACCCAGCAATTCCAATGACAGCCTCAGCTCTCATCTCAACCACGGCTGCCAGTTTACAGTCAAATCCTCCACAATGTCCTTGCAGTCCAAAACAGAATATACTGACAGATTCATGTTCTTTGAGCGGTCAGAAGGACATCCAGCAGGTGCAGACACCCCCCATGCCCCCGACGCCACCAGCTCCACCACCCCCTCCACCTCCGTCCTCACGCATACGCATTTTATATTCTCATTCTTTTTTTACAACTAAAACAGCATCTAAAGCCTCGTGCTCTGCTACACTGCCAAGCTCTTCCTCTCCTAGTGGATTTTCAGAATCTTCTTCGGGATCAAACCAAACTCCGGAACAAGACTTCCCTTCTTCACCTCGAAGACCTCCTAAACCTACCCCAACTACAGAAGGTATTCCTCCACCACCACCACCACCATTTCTAAAAGGAAATGGCAACTCTATCAAAGCGCCACCTCCTCCGCCATCTCATTTTCCACAACTCATGCCGTTTGGAAAAGATGGAGCGCCACTCCCAAAACTGAAACCACTTCATTGGGACAAAGTTAGAGCCACGCCTGATCGTTCTATGGTGTGGGACAAACTGAGATCAAGCTCATTTGAGTAAGTTCCTAGTTTGTCAAACTTTGATTGCAATTCCAATTCCTCTTAGTAGAGATCTGAGCAATTTATGGTACATGGAACAGACTCGACGAGAAAATGATAGAGTCGCTTTTTGGATACAACTTACAAGACTCAATGAAGAATGACGAAGCAAAGAGCAAGAGCCCTTCTCCAACCAAGCACGTCCTTGAGCCAAAGAGACTACAGAACATAACAATACTCTCAAAAGCCTTGAATGTCACTGCTGAGCAAGTCTGTAGTGCACTTCAACAAGGTAGAAATTACATAAATAATCATAATCAAGGACCTGTTCATTCCCTTTCTTCAAAATGCAGTTGTCGGGATAGAGAAGCGACAGTGAACTGTGAACCAAAATGCCCTTTCATTCACAATGCCCCATACCCAATTTGCTAGAAGAGGGTAACAATCCAAAATCAGACTTGAAGATAAGTAGCAGGATAGCAATAGCTGATTATCAGAACAATGTCTTGAGGATTAAAACAAAGTGTTAATATTTGTTTTGCATAGTCTCAGGCAACAGACTGGGTAAAATGTCCCATCTTGAAGAAAATAGATTTACCAAACATTATCATATGTTTTCTGAGGAGTTAACTTTTAAAAGCCTTTCTTTTTTGCAATACTTTTAAAATCTATTTCCAATTACCACTTTGGCATTTCTGCTCCATTTGTAAAACATCTACGATAATCAGGGGATGGCTTGTCTTTACAACAAATAGAGGCACTGGTTAAGATGGTACCCACCAAAGAAGAAGAGGCTAAGCTCTCAAGCTATACAGGAGACATCAATGAACTGGGCTCGGCTGAGAGGCTTGTCAAGGCAATGCTTAATATACCATTTGCCTTTCAAAGAATTGAAGCCATGTTCTACAGAGACACCTTTGAAGATGAGGTAGTTCATCTCAGAAAGTCTTTTTCAGTCCTAGAGGTAATTGTCTAATCATTAATCATCCCAGTTTTGATCAAAAGCAATATTCTAATTATGATATCTCTCTCCACACTAGGAGGCATGCAAGGAACTGCGATCCAGCCGCCTCTTCCTGAAATTACTTGAAGCTGTGCTTAAAACAGGAAACAGAATGAATGTGGGAACAATCAGGGGAGGTGCTAGAGCATTTAAGCTTGACGCTCTTCTAAAGCTTGCTGATGTGAAAGGAACTGATGGGAAAACTACCTTGCTCCACTTTGTCGTCCAAGAAATAGTTCGGTCAGAAGGAATAAAAGTATCAGAGAGCATCATGGGGAAGCTCAGTCAGAAAAACAAGAGCAGAACTGCTGAAGAAAGAGAAGAAAATTACAGAAGAATGGGCCTAGACCTTGTGTCTGGTCTGAGCACCGAGCTGTGCAACGTGAAGAAGACGGCCTCCATAGACTTGGATGTTCTTGCGAACTCGGTTTCAAACCTATCAGATGGAATGGCTAAGTTGCAACATCTGCTGCACAAGGACTGTGTAGATGACAAAAGCCGAAACTTTGTCCACTCGATGAGAATGTTCCTAAGTCATGCAGAGAAGAATCTGAAGGAGTTGCAGGAAAATGAAGACGGAGTCCTACTACTAGTTAAAGAGATTACAGAATATTTTCATGGGGATGTGAGCAAAGATGAAGCAAACCCACTTCGCATTTTCGTGATCGTAAGAGATTTTCTCAGCATGTTAGACCGCGTGTGTAAAGAGTTAAGAAGCTCGAAGGTTCAAAGCAGTAAAAACCCTCTAGCCCCCTTCCGGTAGAGAGCACATTGGTTGGTTTGTCTATGTTTAGAGTGCATGAGTTTTATTTAGAATCTTGGATTGTTCAGATTGATTGGTGTTGCATCAAGGTGTTGTACTAACAAATAACAATCAGAGTTATATTCAATCTTCTTCGTACAAAACTCTAACATTACCCATGCAACTGCAGAAGCACATAAATGTGGACTTAACAACAACAAAAACATTTACACTAACAAAATACCACGACTCCTAAAATCCTAAGCTTGTGGGTGGTTTGAAAAATCTTATATATACATGTAGACAACAAAAACAGCAATACTAACAAACTCTATTTGATTTCATATATTTGACTTTTGCAGTAGAAAAGAAACTCCGCCTGTGATGCACTTAATGCTTAATTTTTTCACACACAGCCGGTCCCAAGCCCGAGTAATGAGGAGGATTGCGTAGGTAGCTGTCAGCGTAAAATTTGTTAGATCACTATGATATGAATCTTTACCGAATATTTGCTGGGGCGTCCCCTACGAGCCACGCGTTGCACTTGTACTACCCGAGTGTAGTGAAAAGTGGATGAGGGTAGGCTAGGTCATTGCCCCGAAGTGACGCCCCGTGTCGGCGCCCGGGTACGATGTTAAATATGCGGGGATTCCTGAATCATTCTGGACGTGGGCAAGTAAAGACATTAGTTCAGGAAACTAGAATTATATTAGCAACTTGGAATATAAGGACACTTACGGGTAAAAGCATGGAAATTGTGGATTCAATGATCAGAAGAAGAATTAATATAATTTGCCTTCAAGAAACTAAGTGGATGGGAGAGAAAACTGGAGAAATTGATAAATCAGGATTTAAACTTTGGTACACTAGAAAAGAAAAACATAAGAATGGAGTAGGAATTATTATAGACAAAAATTTAAAAGATAACGTTGTTGATGTAAATAGAGTAGGGGATAGAATTATAAAAATTAAAATGGTATTAGGATGAGATAATAAATATCATTAGTGATTATGCTCCTCAAGTCGGTTTAGTAGAAAATCTTAAGAGACAATTTTGGGAAGATATGGATAGATACAAGGCATATTAAGGACTAAGAAAATATTTATAGAAGGAGATCTAAATGGACACGTTGGAAGGGATAATAAAAATTATGAGAGGACATATGGAGGATATGGATATGGAGACAAAAATGAGTTTGGAGAGATGATCTTAGACTTTGTTATGTCATATGATTTTAGTATAATGAATATTTGCTTTAAGAACAGCAACAACACGTTTTGTAGTATTGTCTGTACTAAAATATTCATGGTGACGGTGCGAATAGGGTTTCATGGTGACGGCGATGATGTACGAAGCACTCCGACAACCAAGCACCTGTGACTGAGATGTTGAGTAGCTGTGACAGTGACTTCGTGAATCGCCGGGAAGAGATTGGAATCTTGAGGGCCATACTCAGTTTCCATTTACTCTCTCCACAATTTAGGCTTGTCTACGAGTCGCTGGAGGCCATCTACGAGTTGCCGGAGTTCGCTGCGAGCCACTGCAAATCGCCACGGTCGTATCTTGTCAAGGTCACAGAAGAAGCTTCAATTTCATGGTGATGGCAACGACGTACAAAGCGCTCCGAGCACCTGCGACTAAGACGTCTAGTAGCTGCGACGGCGTCTTCATGAACCATCGAGAAGCTCCACAAATGGTTGGTTTTTTACTTTTAGGTTTTCAATATGAAAAACATGTAGCCTCTAGCCATGGCCGCTCCACCTTCGGTAGTTGTTACTGGAGGGTTGAGGGGAGGTGCCAACGGTGGTTCACGGGTTGCAGGGAGTGGTTTGGGGGATGATATGGTCGGAAAGGGGGAAGTTTTCGCTGGTGGAAAATCGTTTTCGGAAGCATTGAAGAGGCCAATTCCATCTTTGAAATTCAAAAACCCTTTGAGGAAGCCGGAACTGATTAATGAGGAATTAGGTTTTGTTTTCTAGGATGTGGAGACGGAAAGGGCTGCTGAGGATCTAAAGTTTGCGTTGGTGCTTAAATTTCTTTCTGCAAGGCCGTTTATCGATGTCCTTTAGAGGCATATTATCCAATCTCTTGGGGTCTTTCTAAAGTTCCAATGATAAGTTTTATGGACAACTATCATGTTTTGTTGCATTTGGTAAATGAAAAGGACTACATTCATGCATGGGCACGAGAAGGAAAATGGGTGGCAGGGTTCCTGTGAATTTTGATGTCAATAAGGAGCCATCAATCGTACCACAGTGGATTTTCTTACCAGGTTTGCCTTTACATTTATATAGACTGGATTGTTTATAGAGTTTTGCCACTAGATTTGGTAGATTTTTGGGTACGGATAATGCCACATTATATAGAACACAAGCCACTGGTACAAGATTGTGTGTTGAAGTGGATTTGCAAAAGAATCCCGTGGAGGGTTTTTCGTTGTTGTTAGGACAAAAACAGAGTTGGCAAAGGGTAATACACGAGAAGAGGGGTTTCTATTGTAATAAATGTTGTAGACAAGGTCACACTAATGTGGTATGCCAGTTTGGAGTAAATCCTAAGGATAAAAGGAAGGTAGGTATGAGGAAGGAAGGGGACGGGATGGTCTGTAAAGAAATCAGTAGAAAAGGAAATGTGATGGTAGAAAAGGAAGGTCCTATTTTGTGGATTCAGGATCAGAGGGTGGAGGAGAAAAAGAATGAAGGTCTAAGTTCGTGGTTGTAGTGACCCAAAGAATAATGGTATTTAAATAATTAATAGGGATAGAAATGGGAAAAGAATAGAACGAGACGACAGACTTTATCAACGAATACAGGGGATTCATCGACGAGTGTATAGCAGGATCTCGTCGACGAGGGTGAACTTCATCGACCAGAAAATACCAAGAGGATGTTTGGGCGACTCTGAATTTTGTCGACGAAGGGTAGGGTTCGTTGACGAATTGTCTCTTGACCTCATCGACGAGGTGACGTGGCTCGTCGACGAAGGTCGTAGTATAAGTAGCCTAAATTTGGTTCGCATAATTTTTGGCGTAAATCTCTCCTCTCTCTCTCTCTCCTGGATGGTTCTTCCTCCATCTCTCTTCGATTTCGGCCCCATCAGTCGCTGGATCGACGATCTGAGGCCACCACGACACTCCCGGCAGAGTTCTCTTCAAGTCTACTGGGGCGGATCGTCAGTGGGATTGAGTCGAATTTCTCCCCAGAATCAGGGTAAGGTCTTTTATTCAATTTTTGGTCTTCTGACAGTTGTAGGAAATGATGTAGGCCAAGAAATATTGATATTCTATTCTGGAAAATATGATTTTCAGGGTGGGGAATAGGAAGCCCTACAAGTGTAGGACCAGTATACAATAGGGGCTTTTCGACAGTTAGGTAAGGGAAACATGTTATGCTAGCAAAACCTAGTATAATTTCAGTATAAAGTTTATGTTTTTACCAGATTATTATTCAGAACAGAAATTTATGCAATATATTATTGATGTTAAAATATTTTTAAATTATTGTGTGGCATGAGAGCATGAATACAATATAGAAACATGTTTTTACAGTATTTTCAGGAATATATTTTACAGAATATACAGACAGTGAAATGTGTTTACAGTATCTTTTAGAATACCATGATTTTATAGTTTTACAGTACCATGACATACAAATTTACAATTTATCTCAGAAAAATACAATTGATATAGTTACATATTATTATAGCATCATGGTTTATACAGTTATTACAGAATCATGGTAAACCAGTTAGTTGTATATAGAAACGTATTATATAATATCAGACCCTGATGGAGCAGACAGCAGAACACGATACCGTAGCTACAGATATACAGATATTCAGTACAGATTGCAACCACTTAACTCAGATAGTAAGTGGTATGAGGTCGATCGTGCCTAGTTGTGGATGGGCTCCCCATTAGATATGGGTTGAGGAGGGCCGATCTGACCAAGGAGTAGAGTGGTTTACCTTGGTAGGCCAGCCAGGATAGATCTAGCCTTCGGGCCGCACAACCCTGTCATGAGGGGTTAAATCATGACATATAGTCATCCAGGGAAATATTCTCAGATACTATAGTATTATCAGACTTTTCAAAATAGTATTATTGTAACGACCCAGAAAATATTGATAGTTAAATATTAAAGAGGGAGGAAAATGGAAACAGGAACAAAGGAGGGCAGTAGACTTCGACGACATCGCATTTTGGAGATAATAATAATTGGGGATAATAATAATAATTTCAAGGAATTTCCAGAACTCGTCGACCAATACAGGGCATTGTCGATGAGTGTATAAGGAAATTCGTCAATGAATACAGGGCCTCATCGAGGAGAAAATACCGAGAGGGGTTTTGGGGGTAGCCTAAATTTCGTCTACGAATAAAGGGCCTCGTCGATGAATTTATTGAAAGATTCGTTGATGAGATGACGTGTCTCGTCGACGAAGGCCGCAGTATAAAAGTGGAAAACCTGAATTTTTAACCATTTTTAACGCTCTTCTCTCTCTCTTTCTCCTCTCTCTCTCTCTCTCTCTCTCTCTCTCTCTCTCTCTACGATCTTCTCTCACTTCTCTCTTCGTTTCCAGCCCTGTTCCTCACCGGATCGAAGATCTGAGGCCACCACGACGCTTCTGGCGAAGTTCTTTGCAAGCCTGCCGGAGCTTATCGTAGGAAAAGTTGGGTTGGATTTCGTCCCAATCTCAGGGTAAGGCATTTTATTCAGTATTTGTCTTTCCCTCAGTTATGAGAAATGTTGTAGGTAAGAAAATACTGATATTTTGTTCTGGGGGACTGTGTTTTCAGGATGATGAGTTAGGAACCCTACGGGGCTTTTCAGAGTTAAGATAAGGAAAATATGCTATGTTAGGATTTTTCATAATGCTATCAGAGATTTCATAGACACATATTTATACCAGTTTATTATATAGTATTTACAGAATATGAGTTTAAATGCTTGTGTGGCTTGAGTAGATTTTCATGTGATAAAGGTATGGTATAACTTTTATAAAGTATCATACTATACTGAATATACAGATATAGACAATATATACAGTTTATATAATTCTTTTCCAGTATATGAGATTACACAGAATATACAGATATAGATTTATATTCACAAAGAGTATATAGAGAAATGTACATGCATATACAACTTTTATATGAATAGCTTCATGAAACAGATATATATACATATACATGCATACAGTTTTACTCAGATCAGTATTTATATTACAGTTTTATACTAGAATAGTATATACGGAATTATAGCATGTCATGTTTCCTATTACCATAACATACAAAGTATACAAACAGAGTATATAGACAGAGTATACAGACAGAGATACAGAGGTAGCATCAAGATGCTACAGATACAGTATACAGAGATTATAGTATTTACAGTATAGAAAGATAGAGTTATGGTAATTTTGGAAACATGATGAAAACAGTAAAAGAGTATATATGTGTGTGTGTGTATATATATATATATATATATATATATAGTATCAGATCCCTGAGGAAAGATTACAGACAGATACAGATAAAGATTACAGAGCACAGTACCATTGCTAGATATAGATAAAGTGCAACCACATATCTCAGATAGTGTGTGCGTACCGTCAGCCGTGCTTGGAGAGTATGCAGCTTCCCAGTTCACTGGGTGGAGGGGCCGGTTTGACGAGGTAGTAGCCAGTCCTGAGCTTAGGAGAGGATGCAGTTTGGCCGGGCTGAGGTAGTATAGAGTATATTGACTTATTTGGAGGGCCGGCAAGAAGAAGTCCTGCCTACGGGCCGCACAATCCTGTCATGAGGGGTCAAATCATGACGTACAGAGTCCTAGGGATAAAGCACAAATATGTATATGTATACAGTTTTACAGTATATAATGAGTATAGTATGATATTATCAGTATGAAAAGTAGATAAATACAGACGATACAGTATGTTTTAAATTGAGAAAGAAAAATATGCGTTACAGATTATTTTTTATATTACAATTCAGTTATTATTTAAAAGTATCCTTAACTTTGTTGCCACACACTAGTAATAGCATATTTCCACTTACTGAGCATCGACTCACCCCATTACTCTAACATTTTTCAGGTAAGCTAGTTAGGCGAGCAGATCAGGCTCGCGGATAGAGAGTGTTCTGATTACCCTGGTTATAGGGTGAGTTTTTGACAGAGTTGTATATATTTTTAGGTAGATGATGTTGGAGAGATATTTTGTATGGTTATGGTCTGTATATACTGGATTCTGGTATTGTATAGTATATATGTGAATGGTTATATGATATGTGTTCCCACTACTTAGATATGGATACATAGATATATACATATAAAAAAAAATGGATAGAATTTTGAGGACGTTACAAGTATTATTATGAAAAGTAACTTCATACAGTTTGACATGTTAAATTATATAGTTAAAGGTTTTATAATATGTTATGTAGTATCAGCATTTTCAAATTTAGTTATTTGTACTACTCTTAACTCAGATTAATTTTTATAGATCCATATCTCAGTAGCCACACACTAGTGATAGCATGTTTCGTCTTACTGAACTTTGGTTCATCCCAGTGTTGAACTATTTTTTTCAAATGAGCCAGTTGGGCGAGCAGAGCAGGCTCGCAGATAGAAGAGCTGTTAGTCTACCCTTTTTAAGGGTGAGTATTTTTGGGGTACAATTTTGTTAGCCCTGGCATTAGTAAGAGTAGTTCTTGAGAGTAAAGCGAAATATGTAATATTTGTGGAATATTTAGACACACTGGTATTGTATATTTTCTGGATTGTGTTTATATGGATTCCGCTTCCCATTGTCTAGGTTGATGGTTTGGTTTAGTTTAGTAGGTATCAGAGCATTATGAACTTTATAGTATGTATATATAAAAAAAAACAGTTAAAAACAGGTCGTCACAGTGGTCCTTTGAATGTGAATGAGAAAAATAAAGAAGTTTTGAATGAAGTTAGTAATGCGGGTACGCATAAAGTGAATGAAGTGAACTTGGTAGAGAAGAATAGTGGAGAAAAAGCCAAATTTTTTAAGATCATAAGTCAGGGGTGTTAGAGGTGCAGGTAGAACTGGTTGGCTGTTCTAGGACTGCCCAAGAAATCAAAGTTTCTGATGAAGCGGGGGAAGTTTAAAATGATAAGGATGGGGAGGAGTTTATTGTGGAGGAGGTGGATGAGAGAGAGGGGAAGAGGAGGGTGTGGTGTGTAGGGATAATTATGATGTGTTATCTGAGGGAGATATGGAGGTTTGCATTGATACTCAAAAAGAATATTGTTCTGATCCAAGTAATGTGCCAGTGGAGGTATCGAAAGGAATAAATAAAGAAGATGTACAAGTGAGAAAATCTAAGAGGGTTAAGGCAATGCCTCAAAAATTGAACTTATGATCGACAAAATTATGTTTTGGAATATAAGAGGGTCGACACGTCGAAGATAAGATTAAAACAAATTATGAAAGATTAGAAAGTTTCGATTTTTGCTGTTTCTGAACCTTTCCAAGATGTGGAGAAGATACGAAGGTGGGCGGTGTATTTGCAATTTACTAATTTTTGTTCTAATGTAGAGGATGGTGGGAAGATTTGGCTGTTGTGGAAAGATGATGTTTAGGTTGTTTGGGTGGATGCTTCAAATCAATGTTTGACAATTTTGTTAACAGAGGATAGAGGCTCTCTGCTTTTTACCTTTGTTTATGCTAAATGTTATCATATTGAGAGAAGAGAATTATGGGAACAACTCTAGGGGATTTCGAGTTTTGATGTGGTTTGGGTTTTTATGGGAGATTTTAATATAATTCGATCATATGAGGAAAGGGTGGGAGGTTGACCTCCCTTGGGTTCATCTATGGCTAAATTCAATATTTGTATTACTAGATGTGGTTTATTGGATCTCAGATTCGAAGGAAGTCAATTTTCCTGGTATAATGTGTAATAACCCCAACAAGGGCTATACAAGATTAGTGGGCTGATTCCAAAAAAAAAATAAATAAATAAATAAATAAAAATAATAATAATTTAATTATTTTATTTATTAAATTTATTAAAAAATAATTAAAATTTATTTTTATTTTTGTTAATAAAATATACTATTAATATTAATTAAATTATTATTATTATTATTATTATTATTATTATTATTATTATATAACAATTCACCTGAAGCAAGAAGCTTCAAGCGAATTCAGGATCTCAATTGCGCAAGACCAGCCCCCCCACTGTTACTTTCTCTCACTTCTCGTTCTCTCTCCCTCTCTTCTCAGTTTCGTGATGGATTCTCGCCCGATCGAAAATCAGAAGATACCATTGAGCTCCATTTTCCACTGTCGTCATTTCTACCGGAGCGGATTTATGGTAAGAGCGGCGTAGGCGTATCTCCTTGGGTAAGCTAATTTTCTGCTTTTTTCTAAATTTCTTACAAATTATAAGCCCAATAGACAATCGGACACCACCACGAGAATCTAGGGATAATTTTCTACAAGTCTAGTGGAGCGGAATTCTAGTGGGGTCGTCGTAGGCGTAATCTCAAATTTGGGAGAAGGGGGTTATTAAAGGGCTTATTATTATTTAATTAGTGTTAATTTATAAATGTTAGAATATTGAGCATCTAAAGTTGAAGTTTGATTTTTGAAATTTAGGACCCGGGTGAGTGTCGCGGGTGTAATTTCGGGACCCGCAAGCGTAATTTAGAAAATTAAGTGAGGGTGTTAAATATTTAAATGTTAATTTGAGATATATGGAACCTAGGGAAGGTTAGATGAGTATTATTTTTGGGAAATAAGTTAATTAATCTGGCGAAAATGCAAATTTGCAGGATTAGAGTTTTGGGCGCCAATGGCGTAGGATTTGGGTTCTAACGAGACTATCAGTAAGTTAGGTAAGGGGAATAAATTATAACAGTATTTTTAGAGCTACTATTTGAATTGATATGTGAAAATGAGCATATGGTATGTTGTTTGGGAAATTATTATGATATAAATATTAGATAAATTATGTGACATTTGAGTAATATTAAATTGTGATATTTTGAAGTTTGAATTTAATATATTATGAATATTAGATGAAAACTGTGTGGCATAGGACATATATTGAAAAATATGAAATACAACGATGAGTAATTTCTGAGAAAATATTGAAATGAGAATTATTGATGTGATTAGTGGAAAATAATGAAATATGGTATTTATATGTGAGTGGAAATGTTTTGTATGAAAAATGAGATTTTGTGAATTACTGATATGGGTATTTTGAGAAATGCTGAAATACATGAAATATGATATATACTATTATGAGATGATAAAATGTGCACAGAAAAAGATGAAAATATTTATATTGAGATGAATTGAGATATACTGATATGAATTTAGTAATGTATATTGATATGGAAATATTGAAACGTGAAAATGAGCATGTAAATTCAAAAATGTATATATATTGAAATATGATTGATGAAATGTCAATACCGCATAATGATTGCAGGTATGTGGTAATGATAACTCTGATGGATGGTTATGGAAACTCTAATGATGGGTTGTGATATTGAGTACGGTATTGTTGTTAGTGATGTAGTGCAACCACACGGACTCTTGGAGCGTGTGGCGTGATAGTCAACTGAACCATTTTGTAGAGTTGTTGTGCCCCTTAAGTCCGGATCAGGGCTATAGGCCGACCAGTTGTACTACAGACGCGATATGATATTTTGATCTAACCGGGTTGGCCAACCGCGGTTAGATCCTGCCTTCGGGCCGCACAACCTTGACCATGTAGGGAAGCATGACGTGGAAAGAAAGATCCTCAGGGTGGCCATGGGTTATAGACACGATGTTGGTATTTGATACCAAGGATACTCATGATTCGGATAGTGAAATGGAAACGGAAAGAAAAAGAATGATAAAATGGGCTAAAATGAGAAACGAAAAAAATAATGGGAATTGAGAAATAAAGAATGGTAAAATTGAGAAATGGAACCGTGTGAGTTAATAACATAAATAATTGAGGTGAAATGAAACTCTCCGCCTAAGGACTTACTGAATAAGGTGAGTGCCTTGATAGGTATCAGATATGATCATACTTCGCCACATAACGTATTAGGGCAGAGGGAAGCTACTTGTATGGGTGGGTAAACTTCCCTATTCTCAGGAACTTCGCGGGTAAATATGTGTTGGAAATGATTGAATTTGAGAAATAGTTTTAAAGCTTATAAAAGCTTGTGTTTTATATTTATATGATTATGAGAATATGTTTGTCAGTGTATTTTTATCAGATGAAATGTTGACTTGAAAAGTAAAATGTGTTATAATTGAACTCATATGGCCATACACCGTGAATAATTTATTCCTTCTTGTTGGCTTTGCAAGGCTTAAAATCTTGTTATCTTGTTTTGATGCTAACAAACAAGTGAAATTTAATGTAATTGTGTGAGTAATGATATTTCAGGATTCATATATGTGAAAGTAAGGTCAAAGTGCCCACAAGGATCAAATATGATGGAAGCAAGGTCAAAGTGCTCACAAAGATCAAATGAAGTTTAAATGAGCCAAGACATGAATTACTTGTTGAAGAACATGAGGACATGAATAAGTTGTTGAAAGTCAAGGCATATTAAAGGCAAAAGATCCAAAGAAAGGCAAAGTAAGAAAGCTTAAAGAATATGGAAGCTTGAAGAAAAGATGGATTCAATCCAAAGACAAAGCATGAAGATTCAAGAACTTAGAATGTTAATATTTTAGAAGTCTCATGTAAGTGCTTTAATGTTTAAAATATCATTTGAAATATTTTGAAGCTCTTATGTTAACTTCTTAGACCTAGATACTTTTTAAAATACCTTAATAATATTTTTATAAGGTCAAAAATTATTTTAAAAAGGTTAGAATTATTTTTGGAATAAAGAGCACCAAAAAGAGTTTTTTCCCAAATGTTGTTAGTTTTTATATAGCCGCATTGAGGTAAATTTTTACCTATCAAAAACTCATTATTTTAAAGAGTAGTAAACATGAAAGTTGTATAATTTTATCTTAGCTTTCTTTTGACACCAAGAAAACCTAATTTGGAGTTATACAGAAAAAGTTATGGCCAAAATACTGAAATGGGGTCACTGCTGTCAGACATTTAAAAATTGTTCAACGGGCAAATTTTTAAAATTCTAATGTTTTAAATTATAACCGTTTGAACCTTAAATATTCTAATAAATAGGGAAAATATTTAAGGAAGCTTTTGCAAGTTTTAAAACCTATAAATACATGGTTTTGCAAAACAAATAAAAACTAAGAATTGAAAAATCTGTTTTGAGAAGTTGAAAGTATTCTTGTTCTTCCTAAGTTCTCTTGCTCACTCATTGAAAAATTCTTTTGCTGAGAACTCTGAAGTGTCGATCCTTCTTCTTTTGAATTCCTACTGCTAATCCTCTTCTAAGAAGGATATTGGTGAATTCTACACTTGAGCTTCATTCTATTTCCAATTGATATTTTACATTTAAGTATATAGTGCTGAAATTGTACTAACTTGCTCTTTGAGAGAGTATACTTGTACGCAGATTTTATCTTATGTTTCTTGTAGTTCATTGACGTTCCAAGGTGTTTGGATCGTTGGCTAAGTAAGGGGATATTGCTTAGAGAGGCGGACTCTAGCCTATGTAAGGAGTGACCAAACGAGGGAATATCGTTTGGAGAAGGCAGGCTCTAGCCTTAACCAAGGAATGTTGTAATCGGTTTTGTTCCACCCGTCAACGGAACAGGTTTAGTGAATCCTTTGGTGGTTTTCCAAAGGCGAGGACGTATGCTAGGTATAAGCCGAACCTCGTAAAAATCTCCATCTCACTTTCTCTTTCCCTATTCTTTAATTTCAGTTCATATACAACTGCGTGGATGATTTAAATATCTAAATTATACATACTATGCATATTTGGAAATCAAGTAAACTTAAAATCCAATTTTGATTTGGGTTGCGGAAACCGAAAGGGAGTACGTTGGTTATACCATATCTTGCGGAAACCATACGGGAGTACGTTACTTGGTTAACACCCCAAAGATAAATTTACCAAGAGTTTATTTGAATTCTAAATATTTGGAAAGAGTGATTGGATTTATTTATACAGGGCTTTACTTCAGTAAGCATAAATTATAATTCATAATCACAGGGCTTAAATAAACAAATAAACTATCTCGAGATCTTATATTACCAAATTGCTGAATACTTTATATCTTGGTTTGGTTGTTTGTTGTTAACTTGTACTTGGCAAATAAATTGATTGTTTGGTTTGAAGATTGTGTTTAATTGATTGGATAAAAGAACTAAGTTCTTGATTGATTAAGGAATTAAAAAATAAGTCAAGAATTGGTTAAAATAAATAAAAGAAGTTTAAGGTATTTTAAAAGGAATTAAAAAAACTTTTAGAATCCAATTCACCCCCCTTCTTGGGAAGCTATTCCTAATTTCACTTCTTACCGAGATGTGTCTCACCCAAATTATCTGAATTTTTCAAGGAATAGGGATAGGCCAGGTGGTAGAGCTCCGGGACCTTAGGGAGCTGAGATCCTGACACACAGCGTGAGTTTTTGGACAAGGGAAGGTGTAATTCCCCTAGAGTTGAGTTGTTTTTTAGTATGGGATGGTAATATGTTTGTATATGTATGTTGATGCTCTGGGTATTGTATTTTGGTGGTTAAGTATATATTATCTTCCACTGTTAGGTTGTATAAATGAAATAACTTTTTACCCAGTATCCAATGCGGGTCGGGTCATATGAATGGAAATAGGGTTGTTGACGTGGCCGATTTGTGAATGTTGCTAATGATGAGTGAGCATTTATTTATTATTGTTTTAAAAAAAATTGGTACGAAAATTGGGGCATCACATAATGGCCATCAAGGATTGACGAGAAGTTGGGCGAAACTTGACAAGGTGCTGATTAATAATGTTTTTTCTGTAAAATACAGTAAAGCTAAGACATCATTGTTGAAAAGAAATACTTCAGATCATTCTCCTATCATATTACAACTGGGTGCGAGTATGGAGAGGTATGGGCCAGCGCCTTTTAGATTTCATAACATGTGTACATCGCATGGGGATTTTTTGAAAATAGTTTAAACATCTTGGAGAGAACATATAGTGGCGAATTCAGGGTTTTGTAAATTGGCGGGTAAATTGAAAAGGCTAAAACAAAGGCTTAGGATGTAGAATAAACATACTTTTGGTCGTGTTGGTGGTATCATACAAGAGTTTGAGGAAGGGGTGGAAAAATATGAGAATTTATTGCAGGGATAGTACTCATAATCAGTTAAAGAAGAGTTCCTTTTTTCTAAGGTTGAATTAGAGGTATAGTATAGAAGGAAAGAGACAAGGCTGGCGCAGCAAGCAAAGAAGAAATGGCTGACTGATGGTGACCAAAAATCAAAGTTTTTCCATGTTGTGTTGCGCAAAGAAGGCATAACTCTTGTGAGAGTTCAATGGTGCTTCCTGATGGTTCTGTGCTGGAAAATATACATATGGTTCATGATGAGGCTGTGAATTATTTTGAGCAATTCTTGGGGCAGAATATGTAATGACCCGAAGAATAATGGTATTTAAATAATAAAGAGAGAGGAAAATGGAATTAGTAAAAGGGCGGCAGCAGACTTTGTCGATGAACGCGACGTGGCATTTTGGGCTCGTCGATGAGGGTGTGCTTTGTCGACAAGAAGATACCGAGAGGATATTTGGGTGACTCTAAATTTAGTCGACGAAGGGGAGAGCTTGTTGACGATTTGCCTTCTTGACCTCGTCGACGAGGTGACGTGGCTCATAAAAGAAGGCCAATGTATAAATAGGCCAAACTTCATTTTTTTGGCTGAAAATCGACGCATCAAGTCTCTCTCTCTCTCTCCTTCCTTTATTTTCCCTTCCTTCTCTCTAAGTTTCTAGGCTGGATTTATGCCGGTGTGATGATCTGAAGCCACTACGACACTCCTGGGGAAATTCTCTGCATATTTGCTGGAGTGGATCGTCAGTGGAATTAGTTTGAAATTTATCTCTAAATCAAGGTAAGACTATTTACTCAGAATTTGGTCTTCCCATAGTTATAGGAAATGTTATTCACGGAAAATTATTGAAGTTTAGTTATGCGAGTTGTCGTTTTCAGGGTGTTGAATGGGGAACTCTGCGAGTGCAGGAACAGTGAATTTAGGGGGTTTTTTTTTTTCATAAATTAGGTAAGGGAATAAACTAAAACAGTTATTTTCCATGCAAATTATTATTATTTATCAGCAAATTAATTTTCACGAAAGCATGTATTATATTTATATATTATTGAGAAAATGCATATTTGGGAAAATACTACTATTATATTGAAATATATATATATATATATATATATATATATATTAGTATGAATTGCCATAAAATAAGATTTTAGAATAGAATGCATGATTTTATACAGCATTGTGTAGCATGAATATTATTTTACGTGGAAAATATTATGAGATAGCAATTTTATGAATAAAATATGTTTTCAAAGATTATAAAATAATGCAGTACATTATGATTTCAAAATACATGATAAATGAATTATTTATTCAGAATGATATGGATGAAATATTCGGCGCAAAGCCGTGATTGATAGCCGGTGCAAGGCCGTGTATTAAGTATGATTTCGATGCAAGGCCGTATTTATGAAATGTTTGGCGTAAGGCCACAAATATGAAAGAAATCAATGCAAGGTCGTATATATGTATGTATGTTATTACAGAAATTGCTATCGATCTATTTATGTTAGACAAGTATATTATCATGTATTAGATATTATCAGAACCCGAATGTTAGTTCAGTTCAGTTACAGGAGCATGGTACCATAGCTATACAGATCAGATATTATGTTTAGACTTGTGCTAACCACCCCTGCAAGTAGAGGGGGTGGAAGATAGATAGTTGATGCGACTTTCAGTGTATAGTTGTAGACATCCACCTGACAGTTTGGACCAGGGTGTGGCGGATCCATCTGACTTACAGACATTTTTGACTTGGCAGTGGTCGGCCAGCCATTGTCGGGTCCTGCCTTCGAGCTGCACAACCTGTTATGGGGGATAATACATGACATCAACTAGCTATACATCCTGGGTAAATCATAGTATTATTAGTTATATCAGACATTTCATTATCAGTATGAATTATTAGAAATTATGAAAGTATATGATTATTCAGTATGTTACGATGAATGTTTTCCAGCATATGAAATGTACTGTATATGTATTATAACATCAAATATTCATATTTCCAGACAGTTGTATTTAGTTTATTTTCCTTTACTGAGAAGTGTCTCACTCCCCAAACTTAATTAATTTTTAGGAAACTCAGAAAGACTGGCTGATCAAGGCTACCATTAAGATAGGTTGATACTACCCCGCTTGGAGGGTAAGTTTTGATCTAGGAACAGGAGATTTACGTTATGGGTTCTTAGATATATATATATATATATATATATATATTTTTTTTTTTTTTTGTATTTTTGGGAGATTGTAAATAAACATAGTATTTTGGGATGTAGTTGACTCTGGTGTTATGTATTTTATGGTTATAAGAATGTGATTTATATTTACTACTGCTTAGGTTTCCGCTGTGAATGTCAGATGTGTCCCCGTTACCCACAAGTTCGAGTTGACTTTATTATTAAATATGTTTTATTATGTGATAAGATAAGTAGGTCATT
Organism: Malania oleifera; assembly: GCF_029873635.1. Classification (NCBI taxonomy): domain Eukaryota; kingdom Viridiplantae; phylum Streptophyta; class Magnoliopsida; order Santalales; family Ximeniaceae; genus Malania; species Malania oleifera. The sequence continues at coordinate 116,605,101 of NC_080420.1, forward strand.
ACAAAATAGTTCAGTGCAAAGGCCAAATTTAGACAGTATTATCCAATCGATAGTTTTTGAGGATTCTATAACACAACTGAAGGAAGAACCGACTGAGGAGGAGGTATATGCAGCCATTTCTTCTATTTCTGTTGATAGTAGCCCGGGACCGGATGGTTTCGAGTCTTCTTTCTATCTTACCAGCTGGAAGATTATTAAAAATGATGTGATGGAAGTGGTAAGGGCATTCTTCAAAGGTGATATGTTGCCTCGGTATTTTTGTTCCTCTTATATAGTTCTTATTCCAAAAGTAAAGGATCCTCGGTCTTTTGATAAATTCACCCAATAAGCCTTTGTAACGTAATCTATAAAATTTTCTCCAAAATCCTTGTTGGCAAGCTATCATTGGTCATGGGTTGTAACGACCCGGCCCTTTATACAGACCTAGATTGTTAACATCAATACCGAATACCTATATCTAATAAACATACATAAACAACCTACCCTAAACAGGGACATACAGGTGTAACTCATACATAACAATAACGTAAATGTTGCGGAAAACATAAACATTCATTGGAATTTTCTACTAGACATTTACCAGAGTTTACTTGTCGTATTCTTAATTACAAACATTCATACCGAAAACATAACCAATACTTATGATCTCTAAAAACTTCAACTACGTTTATTACACAAATAAAAACACTTATGTAAGCTATACTCAAAAACCACCTTCCCAGGCCCACTAGCAACTAGGACCAACGTTCTGAAGGACTTGAAAACAAAGGTTGTATAATGGGGTGAGACACTTCTTAGTAAGGTGGAAAGTATTACAATAGTGTGTGACCACATGCATATATTTTAATTAAAATCTGCTACATAAGTGGCATATTTTCAATATGGTAACATAAGAGATCTACGGACATAACTCCAGTAATTTTGCCCATTCAATTTTTAAATCATGCATATGAATATTAGAACAACAACCAGCTTGGTATGACATAATTACGCCTATTTACCTCGTGGCACGGGTTGTGCACTGATGACTCTAACATGCCTAGTTTGTGCAAGCATTGTCAAGTATCTATTCTATAGTTCGACTGCCCCTACTTGGTCCATTATTTCACTAGTGGTCTCAATACTCCTGCAAGCCAACTATCTTGGTACCCACACTGATTCACATGTGTGATTGCACTGTACATTACTAGCATCATAACTGTGCCTTTAATAACGGAGTATCTTTCAGCCCTTATAATCTGAAGTATGTTTCAACTCCTTTAACTGAAGTATCTTTCAACTCCTTTGGTAACAATTTGTGGTTCAATTTATCATATATACGATTTATAATGAAAACATATTAACCTGTGCAGTTCTAGTATTTTCACAAACTCATACAAACACGTTAGGGTATAAACCGGCACACACTCTCTCAGTTTACCCTTTTTACGTATATAGCACGGTATATATCCGACATCTGTTTTCCACATTTCCAGTATAGAAAAATGGAACTCTAATTCCCATAATTCATACAAATTATTATGAAAGAATCTCACATTCCATTTCAAGCCATATGTCACACTAATTTAGTTAAAAAGTCCGCTATATGGTATAAAATTCAATAAACATCCTTTAAATGAGAAATAAAGGATTCAAACATCTCCTACAATAATATTAGTACAAATAAAGTGGTTTTGTAAAGTTTGGAGATCATACGCCAAAATCCTCATTTTTACCAAAAATCGTAAAATCGTAAAACCGGCATTTATGCCCAGTGAAATTTAGCAAATAAGCAGTCAAATTATACAGATAAGCATAAACTAAATTTTTAGCGATTTAACTTTAGAAAATACTATTGTAAACAAATTCCCCTTACCTTAAACCCGAAAACGAACTCACGTACGAATCAGTTCAAAACAATGACCCGGGATCCTCAAAACCTAAAAACCACAGAACATTACTTTGCTACAATATCAATTACTAACTAACTACCTAATCGAAAATGAATCAAGTCCTTACCTCGATTTTTGAGAAAAACCTGAAAATCTTCAAAACGACGATCCGATCCGCTATATTTGTAAATTTTCCTCCTCTGATCCACGCAGGAGCCTCCGTTTTTAGAAACAGACGACAAACAGTGAAGGATCATAGAGAGAGTGGGAGAACCCCCCGGTATTAGAGAGAGAGAGAGCTTTTGGGAGTATCTTAGCCCTTAAGCACCCAAAATGGATATTTATAGGGCCCTTGACCGAGTCAAACTCGTCGACGAAGCCATTCCTTCGTCGACGAACCCCATCCGGATATTTTCTCTGACTCGCTCGATATTTCCTCATCAACGAGGCTCTGAATTTCATCGACAAGGAACTGAGGGAACTTCGCCGATGAGAATTCTGCCTTCGTTGATGAACCCTGCAGAAATACCCCCCTTCTATCTGTTTCTTAATTACTTCTCTATTTACGGGTTCGAGTCTCTACAATCTCCCCGCCCTATAAGAATTTCGTCCTCTAAATTCATTAACTGTTGCTAAATATAATCTTATCTTATAATTCCATTTTACTGAAAAGTCGGCAGCCGCCCATAAAGTGGCTCTGATCCAAATTTATTACATACCCTCACATATGGCGGAGGAATACCGTGGTTACAATATAACGCTTCAACAACGTGTAATATAAAAATACAAAACACACCCACATATATACATTCTGTTACTTGACTAACTCAACCATCTTTGAACAACTGAGGATACTGCTGACGTATCTCAGCTTCTAACTCCCATGAAGTTTCTTCTACTGCATGGTTACGCCATAATACCTTTACTAGCGATATCTCCTTAGTCCGTAGTTGTTGTACCTTTCAATCTAATACCAGCATTGGTACCTCCTCATATGACAAAGCATCACTAATCTCTAGAGGTTCGTAATGCAGTACATGTGATGGATCTAGTACGTACTTAGTACAGACATGTGGAATACATCATGGACTCTGGATAGTGCTGGGGGTAAAGCCACTCGATAAGCAACCGAACCTATCCTTTCCAAGATCTTGAAAGGCCCAATATATCGAGGACTTAGCTTCCCCTTCTTTCCAAACCTCATCACCCCTTTCATTGGAGCGATTCTCAAAAACACCATGTCTCCTACCTCAAATTCTAACTCCGGTCGATGAGTATCAGCATAACTCTTCTGTTGACTCTAAGCTACCTTGATTCTCTCCCTAATCAACTCGACCTTTGTAGAGGCCTGTTGAACCAATTCCAAACCCAATATCTGCCGCTCACCTACCTGATCCTAGAACAGCGGAGATTGACACTAACGACCATATAGTGCTTCATAAGGTGTCATCTCTATACTATCTTGGTAACTATTGTTATACACAAACTCCACAAGCGGTAGATATCGTATCCAACTATCACCAAAGTCCAGTACACAAGCCCGCAACATATCCTATAACGTCTGAATAGTGCTCTCCGACTATCCATGCTTCTGTGGGTGGAAAGACGTACTAAACGTCAATCGTGATCCCAAGGCATCGTGTAGACTCTTCCAGAAACAAGATGTAAAACGCGAATCTTGGTTCGAAATAATAGAAATAAGGATACCATGGAGTCGTACCACCTCCTGCACATAAAGCTCTGCCAGCCTATTCAAAGAGTAACTAACTCTACTTGGAATGAAATGTGCAGTCTTCATCAACCGATCCACTATAACTCATATAGCATTCTGCCCATGCATCGCCGCAAGTAAACCCGTCACAAAATCCATCGAGATATGCTCCCACTTCCACTCAAGGATGGTAAGTGGCTGAAGTGGTTTTGCGGGCCTCTGATGCTCTGCTTCGATCCACTGACATGTCAAGTACTGCTCTACAAATCGGGCGATCTCTCTTTTCATGTTGAACCACTAGAAAGATTCCCTCAAATTTCGGTACATCTTTGTACCACTAGGATGTACAGTGTAGAGTGAACGGTGTGCCTCCTCCAGAAGGACCCGTTTAATCTTGGCATCATTCGGTACACAAACCCTACTGCGAAATCTCAATATCCCATCGCCAGAGATACTGAAATCCGGCTTCAAACCCTTCTGGACTCCTTCCATAACCTCAACCAACTCTGGATCTCCCATTTGGGCTTCACGAATCCTCTCCTAAGAGTCGGTTGTACCACCAAGCTGGCAAGAACAACCTGGTGATTTCATTCCACCACCTCTAAGCCCAACCTTTCAAGGTCCATACAAATCTAATGCTGAACTCTCACTTCCGAGGCTGACGCATCAACAGACTTCCGACTTAGAGCATCGACTACCACATTAGCCTTTCCAGGGTGATAGCTAATAATACAGTCGTAGTCTTTTATCAACTCAAGTCATCTGCACTGTCTCATGTTCAACTTTTTCTTGGTGAAAAAGTATTTAAGACTTGTATGGTTGGTAAAAATCTCACACCTTTCACCGTATAGGTAGTGCCTCCAAATTTTCAATGTAAACACCACCACTGCTAATTCCATATCATGTGTCGGTTAGTTCTTCTCATACTCTTTCACTTGATGAAAAGCATAAGCAACTACTCTGCCTACTGCATTAGAACACAGTCAAGACCCTTTTTAGAGGTGTGACTATAAATAACAAATCTGCAATCCGCAGATGGAATGGTCAGGACTAGAGCAGTAACCAGTCGCCATTTCAGCTCCTGAACCACATGCATATATTTCAATTAAAATCTGCTACATAAGTGGCATATTTGCAATATGGTAACATAAGAGATCTACGGACATAACTCCAATAATTTTGCCCATTCAGTTTTTAAATCATGCATATGAATATTAGAACAACGACCAGTTTGATATGCCATAATTACGCCTATTTACCCCGTGGCATGGGTTGCGCACTGATGACTCTAACATGCCTTGTTTGTGCAGGATTTGTCAAGCATCTATTCTATAGTCTGACTGCCCCCACCTAGTCTATTATTTCACTAGTGGTCTCAATACTCTTGCAAGCCGACTATCTTGGTACCCACACTGATTCACATGTGTGATTGCACTATACATTACTAGCATCATAACTGTGCCTTTAATAATGGAGTATCTTTCAACCCCTATAATCTGAAGTATGTTTCAACTCCTTTAACTGAAGTATCTTTCTACTCCTTTGGTAGCAAGTTGTGGTCCCATTTATCATATATACGATTTATAATGAAAACATATTAACCTGTGTAGTTCCAATATTTTCACAAACTCATACAAACACGTTAGGGTATAAACCGACACACACTCTCTCAGTTTACCCTTTTTATGTATATAGCACGGTATATATCCGGCATCTATTTTCCACATTTCCAGTATAGCAAAATGGAACTCCAGTTCCCATAATTCATACAAATTATTATGAAAAAATCTCACGTTCCATTTTAAGCCATATGTCACACTAGTTTAGTTAAAAAGTCCGTTATATGGTATAAAATTCAATAAACATCATTTAAATGAGAAATAAAGGATCCAAGCATCTTCTACAATAATATTAGTACAAATAAAGTGGTTTTTTCAAGTTTGAAGATCATACGCCAAAATCTTCATTTTTACCAAAAATCGTAAAATTATAAAACCGACATTTCTGCCCAGTGAAATTTAGCAAATAAGCAATCAAATTATACAGATAAGCATAAACTAACTTTTTAGCGATTTAGTTTTACAAAAATACTGTTATAAACAAATTTCTCTTACCTTAAACCCGAAAATGGACTCATGTACGAATCGGTCCAAAATAATGACCCGGGATCCTCAAAACCTAAACAGCACAGAACATTACTTCGCTACAATATCGATTACTAACTAACTACCTAATCAAAAATGAAATTAGATCCTTATCTCGATTTTTGGGAAAAAAACAAAAATCTTCAAAACGACGATCTGATCTGATCTGCTATATTTGTAAAGTTTCCTCCTTTGATCCATGCAAGAGCCTACATTTATAGAAACAGACGACGAACGACGAAGGATCGTAGAGAGAGAGAGAGGGAGAACCTGCTGGTTCTAGAGAGAAAAAGAGAGAGCTTTTGGGAGTATCTTAGCCCTTAAGTAACCTAAATGGATATTTATAAGGCCCTTGACCGAGTCAAACTCGTTGACAAGGCGGCGTCTTCGTCGACGAGCCAGCCACACAGCTCGTCGATGAAGCCATTCCTTCGTCGATGAACCCCATCCGGATATTTTCTCTGACTCGCTCAGTATTTCCTCGTCAACAAGGCTCTGAATTTCATCGATGAGGCACTGAAGGAACTTCGTCGACGAGAATTCTGCCTTCGTCAACAAACCCTGCAGAAATACCCCCATTCTATTCGTTTCTTATTTGCTTCTTTATTTACGGGTTTGGGTTTTACATGGGTGATTTAATATCACTTGAGCAAGGTGCTTTTGTTAAAGGGATGAGTATTTTTTAAAATATAATGCTTACTCAAGAGATGACAAAATTATTACGTAAGCAAATGAGAAGAGGTAACATGATGCTAAAACTTGACATGAGCAAAGCGTATGATCGAATGCAGTGGCAGGTGGTAGATCAAATTTTTCATGCTCTTGGTTTTTCAGATTGCTTTTGTAAGTTGATTCAGAATTTTATTTCTACTTCATGGTTTCCTGTTATGATGCATGACACTTACAAGGGTTTCTTTAAGTCAGAAAGGGGTTTGAGGCAGGGGGATCCGTTGTCCCCATATATTTTCATCATCATGGAAGAAGTTCTTTCTAAATTAATTAAAAAAAAATGACTGAGAAGCGGATTTTACCGTTTGTGCATCCGAGTGGTGCTCTTATTATATCGCATTTAATGTACACAGATGATGTTGTTATATTTGCTAATGCTGGTAAAAAATCTGTTAGACAGTTAATGGAGGTGATCAAGGAGTATGAAAGCTAGACTGACCAAAGAGTGAATAAAGATAAATCAGCTTTTTTTTTTTTCAAATAAATTGGGTGCTCAGAGGAAGGGAGAAATTCTACAAGAGACTGGTTTTGTTGAAGGTAAAGTTCCTGTTACATATTTGGGAGTGCCGATCTTGGATGGTAAATTGAAGGGTTGTCATTTTAACCCTTTAATTCAAAAAATTAGTAAGAAAAGTGAGGGTTGGAAAAATAGACTATTGTCTCAAGGAGGTCGTCTAGTTTTGTCGAGACATATGCTTTCGAGCATGTCACTGCATCTGTTAGTTGTTCTAAATGCCCCCGAAACTGGTGATAAAAAAGATACTAGGTATGTTTGCTTTTTTTTTTTCTAGAGATTTAAGGATGAGAAAGAAAAAATGAAATGGAAGGCTTGGAAGAAATTGTGTGTTCCTATGGAGGAGGGGGGCATAGGAATAAGGGACATTTCGGAAGTGCAACGATCGTTGTTTATGAAGTTTGGTTGATAGTTATTAACACAAAATTCATTACGGGCTAGATTTTTTAAAGCTAAATATGTTAAAGGAGGACATATTGCTCTTTGCAGGCCACATGGATTGAATTCTTCTTTTTGGAGGAAAATTCTATAGTGTATGTCTGAGCTGTTAAGTAAATCTAAGTGGAAGGTTAAAGAAGGAGGTGTAAAATTATTGTTACGTCCTCAAAATTTATACATTATTGTCCTTTATATATATATATATATATATATATATATATATATATATAATCATACCTATGCAGTGGAAATATAAGTCATACAACCATATTTACTATACAATACCAGAATTCAGTTCTTACAGAATATAGCCATAAAACATTTCCCTCCAGTATCATCTACCCCAAAAATACAAAAATCTGTCACAAACTCACTCTACAACCAGGGTAATTAAGAAATCTCTATCCGCGAGCTTGATCTGCTTGTCTAACTAGCTTACCTGAAAAATGGTAAAGTAATGGGGTGAGTCGACGCTCAGTAAGTGGAAATATGCTATTACTAGTGTGTGGTGACTAATTTACATATACTTTAATATAACATCTGAGCTGTAATAAAATGATAAATCTGTAAAACATATCTTACATTTTTCGCAGTTTAAGACATAACTGTATCATTTGAGTTTTCTACTTTTCATACTACTAATATGATACAATATTTATCAAATACTGTAAAACTGTATACATATACATAACTGTGCTTTATCCCTAGAACTCTGTATGTCATGATTTGACCCCTCATGATAGGGTTGTGCGACCCGTAGGCGGGACTTATCCTGGTCGGTCCTCCAGGTAAGTCACTATACTCTACACTACCTCAGCCCAGCCAAGCTGCATCCACTCTTAAGCTCGGGATTGACTGCTACCTCGTCAAACTAGCCCTCTCAACCCAGCATACCGGGGAGCTGCATCCTCTCCGAGCACAATTTGATGGCACCCACACACTATTTGAGATATGTGGTTGCACTCTATCTGTATTAGCAACAATACTGTGCTCTGTATTCTGTATTTTTATCTATCTGTAATCTTTTCACAGGGATCTAATACTATATATATACATATATACTCTTTTACTGTTTTCATCATGTTTCCAAAATAATCATAACACTATAACTCTGTACTGTAAATACTGTAATATCTGTATAATTGTAGCATCTTGATGCTTTTCTGTATAATCTGTCTATAACATTTGTCTATATACTCTAAGTGTTATGGCATTTAGGAAAACATGGTATACTGTAAATACTATATAAACTGATTGATATAACTGTAATGTACTGATTCTGAATAAACTGTAATATACTAATCTGATTAAACTTCTGTATATGTATATTAATCTGAATAAACATCCATAATAAACTGTTCTGAAATATACTATGATATACATCATTCTTTATCTATAAATAGTGTATAGTATAATATGCTGTAAAAAGCTATATAGGTTCTATATCAAATAAATATCTACTCAGGCCACACAAGCTTTGAAAACTCATATTCTATAAATGCTGGATAATAAACTGGTATATATAAAATCTCAGCTAATATTGTAAAACTCCTAACATAGCATATTTCCCTTACCTAGTTTCTAAAAAGCCCTCGCTACACTCTGGCACTACACCCGCAGGGTTCTCCACTCAATACTTTGAGAATGACATCCCTCATAACAAAACTTCAGTATTTTCCTGCATACAACATTTCTTATAACTGCAGGGAAAGCATATTCTGAATAAAACACCTTACCCTGAATTTGGGATGAATTTCAAACCACTTTTACCGATGATCCGCTCCAGTAGACTTGCAAAGAACCTTCCTAGGAGCATCCTGGTGACTTCATATTGTCGATCTGGCAAGAGACGAGGTCAGGATTGAAGAGAGAAGGGGAGAGGAGCGTAGAGAGAGAAATAGAGGGTTTCCTACGCAAAATTCGAGTAAAAATCCGGGTTTATAAGTACTTATAGGCTCGGATTCATCGACGAGACACGTCATCTCGTTGACGAGTCCTGTAGAAAGTTCGTCGACGAACCTACACCCCTCGTCGACGAGTTTTAGACCACCTAAGAACCTCTCTCGATATCTTCTTGTCGACGAGATGTGACCTCATCGAAGAGGTCCTCTTGAACCTTCGTCAGCGAAACCCCTGCGTTCGTCAATGAATTCCTGTTTAATTTCTTGGGTTGTTACATTCTTCCCTCATTATAAAATTTTGTCCTCAAAATTAACTATTCGTGTTCATCATTCATATAATCTATCATCCTCAGAGAAAAAAAATGGTATACTTATTTTATTACTTGCCCTCACATATGGCAAAGGAATACCGTAGTTACAATCTAAGTTCTAGGAGATTACATATAAAACTAAAAGATCACCTACTAACTAGTTCAATACATGTACCTGCAAAAGAAACTTTATCTAACTACTTATACTTTACCTGGTATCACTAACCTTCTTGGAACAATTGCGGGTATCTTTTTATGATCTGCTCCTCGATTTCCCAAGAAGCTTCCTCTATAGCGTGATTTTTCCACAAAACTTTTACTAATAGAATTTCTTTTGTGCGCAGTGTCTGTGTCTTTCTATCCAAGATCTGTACTGGTGTTTCTTCATAAGCCAACGAATTCTTAAGTTCTATCTCTACATAGTTGATGATGTGGGATGGGTCTAGGACGTATTTCCTTAACATAACCGTATGAAACACGTCATGAATTCGAGCCAGAGCTGGGGGCAAAGCTAGCCTATAGGCAACTGACCCTATTCTCTCTAGTATCTCAAAAGGACCAATATACCTAGGGCTCAACTTATTTTTCTTTCCAAATCTCATAGTTCCTTTTAGGGGAGCTATCCTCAAGAATACCCGATTCCCCACATCAAATTCTAGTTTCTGGCGACGGGTATGTGCATAACTTTTCTGCCAACTCTGCATTGTACTGATTCTTTCTTTAATTAGTCGAACATCTGCTGTATTATTTCTGGACCTAAAACTCACGTTTCGCCTACTTCATCTCAGAAGAGAGGAGAACGACACCTCCTGCCATACAATGCCTTGTAGGGTATTATGCCGATGCTAGCCTGATAGCTATTATTGTAAGCAAACTCGACTAACAGCATAAACTGAATCCTACTACCTCCAAAATCAAGCACACAAGCACGAAGCATATCCTTTAGTGTGTGAATTGTTCTTTCGGTCTGTCCATCTATCTGAGGATGGAAAGCAATGCTGAATGCTAACTGTGTACCCATAGCCTCCTAAAAACTCGTCCAAAATCGTGAAGTAGACCGAGGATCTCAATTAGAGACTATGGATACCGGCACACCATGGATGCAAACTATCTCCTGAATATATATTTATGTCAATTTGTTTATAGAATAACCGACTTTAATCGGAATGAAATGAGGGGTCTTTGTCAAATGATCAATAACCACCCAAATCGCATTCAACCCCTATCGCGCTTGTGGTAATCCCATAACGAAATCCATCGAAATGTGATCCCATTTCCACTTTAGAATAAACAATGGCTGCAACTGCCCTGTTGGTCTCTGGTGCTCAACTTTAACCCGCTGGCACGTCAAGCACTGCTGTACAAATTTGGCTATCTCTCTCTTCATTCCACTCCACCAAAAGTACTCTCGCAGATCCCGGTACATCTTAGTGTTACCTGGATGTACGGTGTATAGGGATCTATGAGCCTCCTCCAATATAATTCTCCTAATCTCGGTATCTGCAGGAATATAGAGCCTATTACGGAACTGCAGGGCTCCATCATCTGATATGCTGAATTCCTCACCCTGACCATCTCGCACCCTAGCCATTACCTCTACCAACTCTACATTATCACTCTAGGCTGTTTAATCTTTTCGTATAGCATAGGTTGAACTACTAAACTGGAAATGACTGCCTGAGGACTCTCCTTTATCAATTTTATGCTAAGCCTCTCCAAATCCATCAGAATTGAGTGCTGAATCTCCATAGCTCCCAATACGGGTCTCCCTGATTTCCTACTCAGAGCATCAGCCACTACATTTTTCTTCCCTGGGTGGTAACTAATTGCGTAGTCATAATCTTTAATAATCTCTAACCACCTTCTTTGCCTCATATCAGCTCTTTTTGGGTAAATAAATATTTCAGGCTCTTGTGATCCGTGAAAATCTTGCACTTTCCACCATATAGGTAATGTCTCTAGATCTTGAAAGCGTACACCACTGCAGCTAAATCTAAATCATGGATAGGATAATTTCTCTCATATTCTTTAAGATGTCTAGATGCATACGCAATAACCCTGTCGTGCTGCATTAATACGCACCCAAGTCCCTTCAGGGACGCATCACTGTATATCCCAAATCCGTCCTCCCCTGACGGGATAACTAATACTGGGGCAGTAACCAACCTCTGCTTCAATTCCTGAAAACTATGCTCATAGTCATCAGTCCATTCAAATTTTATATTTTTCCTTATAAGCCTTATTAATGGACCTGATAGCCTAGAGAAGCCTCTACGAAGCGCCGGTAATAGCCTGCCAATCCTAGAAAACTTCTAACTTCCTGAACACTTCCCTCCTTTCCTAATTCAATACTGTCTCTATTTTACTCGGATCAACAAATGCACCTGCCTCAGAGATTACATGACCAAGAAAAGAAATATGCTTTAGCCAGAATTCATTTTTCTTAACTTCGCGTACAACTTTCTCTTTCTCAATGTTTGCAATACCAGTCTCAAATGAAGCTCATGCTCCTCAAAACTCCTCGAATAGACTAGTATATCATCAATAAACACAACTACAAACTGGTCCAAATACTAGTGCAATACTTGATTCATTAAATCCATGGATACTGCTGGTGCATTAGTCAACCCAAATGGCATCACCAAGAACTCGTAATGCCCATACCGGGTTCAAAATGCAGTCTTCGAAATATCTTGTGCTTTAACTTTCACCTGATGGTAACTCGACCACAGGTCAATTTTAGAGTAAACCTGGGTCCCTTGGAGCTGATCAAACAATTCATCAATCCTAGGGAGAGGATATTTATTCTTGACTGCCAGTTTGTTGATCTCCCTATAATCAATACATAGTCTCATGGTCCCATCCTTCTTTTTCAAAAACAAAACTGGCGCTCCCTAGGGCGACACACTGAGCCTGATAAACCCCTTGTCTAGCAATTCTTGTAACTAATCTTTCAATTATTTTAACTCAGTTGGAGCCATAAGATACGGTGCTTTAGATATTGGTGCAGAACTCGACAACAAATTCATAGTAAACTCAACCTCACGGTCAAGCGGCAAACCAAGCAATTCTTCTAGAAAGACATCTAGAAACTCCCTCACTACTGGTATGTCATCGTGTTTCAACTCTTCTTTTGGAAATTATTTTATGTATGTGACATACCCTTGGCAACCGCCCTGCAGCAGTCTCCTCACTTGAATGGCCGACACCAACTGTGGTGTGGCACGTACACGTGAACCCACAAATCTATACTCTTGTTCGTCCGGGGGTCAGAAAATTACTTCTTTCTAGTGACAATCTATACTGGCGTGATGAGTAGCTAGCCAGTCCATGCCCAGTATCACATCAAACCCTTGCATATTTAAGACCACAAAATCGGCTAGCAGCACTCTCTCTTGAATACTCATTGGAAAATTTCGAAACACCTTCTTGCATTTTACCACAGATCCCATCAGCGTACCCACAGATAATTCTACATCTAATAGCTGTGCCTCTACCCCAGTTATTTTGACATACCCCGTCGATATAAAAGAGTGAGTAGCACCTGTATCAAACAAAACAACAATTTTATATGGCAAAGCAGTAAGAGTACCTGTGACCACGTCTCCAACCGTCTTGGCGTCTTCCGGCGTCAATGCATAAACCCTCGCCGGTGCGGTATTTCTCTACTGACCTCCACAGGGCGCCTGGTATCCTCCCCAAAATGGTCTAGGAGTCGGTACATAACTCGGTGGCATCTGACAAGATCGAGCTATATGACCAGGCCTCCCACAGCGATAACAAACATTCTCCCCCAATCGGCACTCACCAGGATGTCTTCGTCAGCATCTAGGACAAATGACAGGAAGCTGTCCACCCTGAAATCCACCATGCTCTACCATCTGTCTCTGGTCTCCGCCAGATCTACCTCCTCTCCAAGGGCCTCGACTGGAACCCACCTGAAAACTCGAGGGCGCAATCCTCTTCCTCTGACTTTATGTCTCAGTCTCCCTGAGTAGACTCTCCTCTGCTATAGTAGCCCTGTCAACCAACTCTGCAAAATCCTGGATCCTCAATACCGCCACCTGCCTATAAATATCCTGCTCAAGTTTCTCTCGAACATTCTGGCTTTCTTCACTTTATCGGGGACAATATATGGGCAGAAACGCGAGAGCTTAATAAATCTCGCTGCATACTGCTGGACTGTCATCGACCCTTAGGACAGACTCAGAAACTCCTATACTCGAGCCTCTCTGACTGAGGCAAGATAGTATCTATCGAAGAACATCTCCCTAAATCGAGTCTAGGTCATCGACATTAGTATAGCCCTCTGCTCCTCCAATAGCCCGGTAGCTGTCCACCATCTCTCGGCCTCCCCCACAAGTCTATATGCAGCATATAAGACCCTCTGCTCATTGGTGCAGTGAAGTACTGTTAGAATCTTCTCTACCTCCTGCACCCAGGGTCAGCCACTCCAGAAAAGGTTGGCGAATTCATCTTCATAAATTTCTCTATAGTACATGAAATTAGGAATAGCTTCCTAGAGGGGGGTGAATTGGCTTTTAAAAAAATTCTTTTAATTCCTTTTTAGAATTTTTAAACCTATTTTATTTCTTTTAACCAATTCGTGACTTGTTTGTTTAATTTGTTAAGCACTCAAGAACTTAGTTTCTTTATTGAATCCTTAACCATACAAACATCCAATCATTCAACCACCTTTTTAGAATTCTTAAACCTATTTTATTTCTTTTAACCAATTCGTGACTTGTTTGTTTAATTTTTTAAGCACTCAAGAACTTAGTTTCTTTATTGAATCCTTAACCATACAAACATCCAATCATTCAACCAAACCAATCAACTATAATTAGAAAGAAAACAACCAAACCAATACACAACACTTATGTAATATAAAAACTCAAGATGGTTGTTTGTTTATATTAGCCAAATTTGAACCAAGCCTTGTATAAATGAATTTGCTTCTTCAATATGATGTGCAATATAAAATTCAATCACTCTTTCCAAATATTTAGAATTCAGATAAACTCTTAGTTAATTTCTCTTTGGGATGTTTAACCAAGTAACGTACTCCCGTATGATTTCTACAAGATATGGTTTAACCAACATACTCCTTTTTGGTTTTTGCAACCCAAATCAAAATTAAACTTTAAGTTGACTTGATTTCCAAATATTTGTAATATATTTGATTTTCAATTTAAACCATCCACGCAATTTAAATATGTACTGAAAATAAAGAGTAGAGAATGAGAGAGTGAGACGAAGATTTTTACGAGGTTCGACTTATACCCAGCCTACGTCCTCGCCTTTGGTAAACCACCAAAGGATTCACTAAACCTATTCCTTTAATGGGCGGAACAAACCTTTACAACACTCATTGGTTAAGGCTAGAGTTCACCTTCTCCAAACGATATCCCCTCGTCCGGTCACTCCTTAATTAGGTTAGAGCCCGCCTCTCTAAGTAATATCCCTTTGCTTAGCCAACGATCCAAACAACCCTTGGAATCATCAATCTACAAGATAAACATTAAATAAATGCGTACAGAGAACTTACTCCTCAAAGAGCTGGTTAGTACACCAATTACAGCACAACTAATATAGTTCAAAGTAAATCACAATATGGAAATTAACTTGAAGCTCAATGAAGTATATCACCAATTAATTCTTTCAACAATTGAAAGATTTAGAATTTGTAGCATAATTTTGGTGGAAGAAGATCAACAAAATCTCAGTTGAATTCGTGCACAATATGTGAGCTTGAGAGCAAGAAAGAGCCTTGAGAATTTGAGAGCATATTGAGAGAGACTTTGAATTTTTTTTTTCAGAATTTGAATTCTTGGTTGTGTTGATTCAATGATCTTTGAGACTTATTTATAGACTTTAAAAAGTGTATAACTTTATCCCCAAGTGAGTTGAAGTATTCCCCAAGTTTCCATAATTTTTGAGCCCCAAACAACCCCATTTAAAAAATTTGACCGTTATGAAAAAATTCATAACAGCCGCGTGATAGATGACTGTCTGATTACGGGTCAAAACTGCGTAATTGAGCGTGTTAACCCGGGCTTTACGGCTTATATTTTTAATTAAAATGTCCAATTAAGTCTAATATTTTAATAAAGTGTCGAATTTAGTATTCTTGAGTTTCATTGCACAATTTATGAATTTTTGATAATTTTTTGTCGCAGGAAAAATCCCAGGAAACAAAACCGACACCTGTTCGTATTTCATGCATAACTTTTCCATCCGAGTTCCGATTGAGACGATTCAAATTTCTGGAGAAAGAGGAAAGGATCATCTACAACTTTCGTGTTTTGAGTTTTGTGAGATACGAGCCCCAGAAGAGCAGAATTTGCGATGAACAGATAGCAAATAAAATGAAAAAAATAAAATATATATATATATATATATATATGAAAGGGAATTTGATGTGACCCGGCCATGCATGGCCGGGTCGGGTTGGCAAAATTTGGGTAGGGTTTTTTTTTTTCTTTTCTTTTTAAACTTCCCCAGCGCTGCTTCTAAGGAAGCTGGACGGCTCCTCTGTTCTCCTCTCCTCTCCTCTCTTCATTCCTCATCTTCTTCTTCTTCTTCTATTATTTTAGTTTTTTTTTCTTGTCTTGCTCTCCCCCTCTTCTCCCCAACCTTTCTTCATGTTTTTTTTTCCAGCCAACCAGCCGTGAGCCAGCAGCCACGACCCCCCCCCCTGCGGCACCATTCTTCTCTTTCCCCTGTTTTATCCTTTCCCGTCCCTTTGGCCTCCTCTCCAGCAGGTACACAGCAGAACACAGTAGCGCTGAAACTCCTCAGGCTCCCTCTGCTGCAACTCCTACCCGCAGCCCCCTCTGCAACTTCATCACTGCCAGCCGAGCACACCCCCTGCCCAGCTCCTCTGCAAGCCCAAAGTCCCTCCTGCACGGCTGTTCACTTCATACCAGCATCTCCAGCGGCAGCAGACTCCACGGCTGTCCACAGAGTTACAAACGGCCAGCTGTGACTCCTCCCTCTGTTTTTCTTTTTTCTCTTTTCCTTCTCTATCTCTCTCTCCCTTTGTTTTTTTCTTTTATGTCTTCTTTTATTATTAAAGTGGTTATGATCAATGTTTTTATTTAGTGAAGTTAATTGAAAAAAAAAATTGATTTTGAATGTTATTGTATTTCAATTATTTATTTGAATTCTCAAGTAATATTAGCAGTGAATTTTATTCATTTTAAATTAATTATTTTTATTCGTAATTTTTGCTAAAGGTTCGGTTTTTATTGTCTACGTATGTGTTTCATTGAGTTTTTATTAGTGCGTGGTTTAATTTCGTGTTCAAAGTTAGTGTCTTTAGTTAGCGTGAATTCTGATACTTACTTGATTAGACGTAGGATTTCCATTTTTTTTATTGCAAGCATGAGTGGCTAAGTTCGGTAACTCGGGGTGTGGGTCGATGTCGTTTGCGTTCCATGGTTTATTAGTTATCCTATGATATCATTGTTAAACTTTTATTTAGTTAAAACCGAAAATTGAAGGGATCGTTGATAAATCGCTAGCTCTTGCTTCTTGTTTTGTTGTTGACGTTAGGCACATCAAAACCTTGATTTAATCTAGGATTTTCATCAACTAATTTACACGACATTCGGTTGGTGCGTAATAAGAGTTTTTTTTTATTTTCTTCCGTTTGGATGTGGCCAATTTACTCCATCTTTAGTGACAAAATTTCATCTTATTAATGCCTTGATTGGATTAACAAGAAGAGGAGTAAGGCCTAGGAAATTAGTAAATGGTGGAAGCAAGCAGACATTGACCCGTAACCCGAGTGTTTGGTAAAACTGTTTTAGTTAATTTGTTTAGTTTTGGTTGCGTTATTAGATTTATATTTTTGCAAAATTGATAAAATTTCAGTTTCATTTTGATAGTTTACTCAAGCATCTCCCACTTTGTTTACTGTTTTCAAAATCATAAAATACCAAAAATATTTTCAAACCCTATTTTTCAGCAACAGGATTTCACTAAACTTGTATAAATACTTTGATACTCAGTGGTCCCTGTGGAATACGATCCTGGACTCATCCTTGATACAACTTGACACTTCTGCACTTGGAAGCATAACTCAGAACGAGTCACTGTCCATTTTGGGCAGTCATCTTTCCAGTTAAAACAAAGGGATAGAAAGGTGGCAGTCATCTGTCCAAATCCACACAGATGTCTCAAAGTGCACTGGCAATCGACTGTCCAGTTCTTGACAGTCGTCTGACAAGTTGTCAACTTCAAGTATCCTTCAATATTTTGGTCATCACTTTTTTTGTATAACTCCAAATTTGACATTATTGGTGTCAAATGAAATATAAGATAAAATAATAAAACTTTCATGTTGAACACATTTTAAAATAAAGAATTTTTTATGGATAAAAATGCACATCAATGCAGATGTAGAAAAATTGACAGCATTTAAGAAATCCTCTTTTTGGTGCTTTTCATTCAAAAACTAATTCTAACCTTTTTAAAAACAAATTTTGACCTTATAAAAATATTTTCCAAGTATGTTCAAAGGTATCTAGGTCCAAGACATTAACTTAAAAGTTTCATGCATCCATATTGAAATTCTTTGAAGTACTTACATGAAATTTCCTAGACTTTTTCAATTCTTGAATTCCTCAGCCTTTATACTTGTTTCATCTTTCTTTGAGCTTTCATCAATTTAATCCTCATGCTCTCATGATCTTCAAGCTTTATCTTTAAATCCATTTTTGAATCCCTGCTTTAAGCTTCATATTGAATTCCTTCTTTGAAGTACAAGCTTTCATCAATTTTTTAACGCTCTATCCTTGAGTCCTGAAAATACAACACTTAAACAAAGCATATTAAGTTCTACTTGGTTGTTAGTATTAAAATAAGATGTTAAGCCTTGTAAGACCAACAGTACATCCCCTGAACTGGAGATGTACCTCCCTGCTCTCTAGAGCTCTGCGCAATCTCAGTTATAACTTGTTGAGCCACATTATGTAGCACAGCATCTGAATCTCCACCTCCTACGCCAAAAGGACCCACTCCATCATCACCATTGGCGTGAGCACTTCTGCCTCCTGAGTCCATCCTGCAAATATAGAGAACACCGTTTCAGAATCCTATTCCCCATACAAACCCAACTTATTCAACTAAAACTCCAAATTCTCTATTAACTATCCCTCCTGATCCTAATCCCAAAATCCAATCCTGCCACCCAAACACATGACTCGTCGATAGTTTACTATGGCTTTCCTGAAATCGTCACTCTAGGAAAAACACAGAACCCACCACCAAATCCTGTATCCAGATCACAGAACAAAACTTCAAATTCTTTTTCCTATATTCCGGTATTGTTTTCTGCTGCACTCTAAAGTCTACAGAACCTAACAACTTAGGCTCTGATACCAAAATGTAATGTCCTCAAAATTTACATCATTTATATATATATATATATATATATATATATAATCATACCTATGCAGCGGAAACATAAGTCATACAACCATATTTACTATACAATACCAGAATTTAGTTTATACAGACTATAGCCATAAAACATTTCCCCCTAGTATCATCTACCCCAAAAATACAAAACTCTGTCACAACTCACCCTACAACCAGGGTAATTAAGAAATCTCTATCTGCGAGCCTGATCTGCTCGCCTAACTGGCTCACCTGAAAAATTGTAACGTAATGGGGTGAGTCGATGCTTAGTAAGTGGAAATATGCTATTGCTAAAGTGTGGTGACTAAGTTAGGTACACTTTAATATAACATCTGAACTGTAATAAAATGATAAATCTGTAAAGCATATCTTACATTTTTCACAGTTTAAGACATAACTATATCATTTGAGTTTTCTACTTTTCATACTACTAATATCATACTGTATACATATACATAACTGTGCTTTATCCTTGAAACTCTGTATGTCATGATTTGACCTCTCATGACAGGGTGGTGCGGCTCGTAAGTGGGATTTAGCCTAGTCGGCCCTCCAGGTAAGTCACTATACTCTACACTATCTTAGCCCAGCCAAACTGCATCCACTCCTAAGCTCGGGACTGACTGCTACCTCGTCAAACTGGCCCCCTCAACCCAACGTACCGGGGAGTTGCATCCTCTCCGAGCACAGTTTGACGATACCCACACACTATCTGAGATATGTGGTTGCACTCTATCTGTATTAGCAATGATACCGTGCTCTGTATTCTATATCTGTATCTATCTGTAATCTTTTCACAGGGATCTGATACTATATATATATACATATATACTCTTTTAATGTTTTCATCATATTTTCAAAGTAACCATAACACTATAACTCTATACTGTAATATATGTATAACTGTAGTATCTTGATGCTTCTCTGTATAATATGTCTATAACATCTGTCTGTATACTCTAAGTGTTATAGCATTTAGGAAAACATGGCATACTGTAAATATTGTATAAACTAATCTATATAACTATAATGTACTGATTCTGAATAAACTATAATATAATAATCTGAATAAACTTCTGTATATGTATATGTTGGCCTTACAAGGCTTAAAATCTTGTTTTCTTGTTTTGATGCGAACAAACAAGTGAAATTTAATATATTTGTGTGAGTAATGATATTTCAGGGCTCATATATGAGAAATTAAGGTCAAAGTGCTCACAAAGATCAAATGAAGTTTAAAAAGAAGAAAGCATGGATTTAAAGATGATATATTAAACCTTGAAGAATATGAGGACATGAATGAGTTGTTGAAAGCCAAGGAATATTAAAGTCAAAAGAGCCAAAGAAAGGTAAAGTGAGAAAGCTCAAAGAATATGGAATCTTGAATAAAAGATGGACTCAATCCCAGGACAAAGCATGAAGACTCAAGAACCTAGAATGTTAATGTCTTAGAAGTCTCATGTAAGTGCTTTAATGTTTAAAATATCGTTTCAAATATTTTGAAACTCTTAGGTTAACTTCTTGGACCTAGATACCTTTTAAAATACCTGGAAAATATTTTTATAAGGTTAAAAATTATTTTAACAAGGTTAGAATCATTTTTGGAATAAAAAGCACCAAAAAGAGTTTTTCCAAATGCTGTCAGTTTTTATACATTCGCATTGAGGTGAATTTTTATCTATCAAAAACTCCTTATTTTAAAATGTGTTCAACATTAAAGTTGTAGGATTTTCTCTTAGTTTTTTTTTTTTTTTTGACACCAAGAACACCTAATTTGGAGTTATACAGAAAAATTTATGGCCAAAACACTGATGCGAGGTCACTGCTGTCAAACATCTGAACACTATTCACGGGAGGCACTTCAGCTGTTTGAACAACACACAGAACCACTTCAGACGTCTAAACTTGACACCTCAGACGTCTAAAGATTTTCTAAAAAAATAAATAGAGAGGCAGTAGCTGTTCGGAGGTCTGAACCCGGCACTTCATACATCTAAACTTGACACCTCAGACGTCTAAACCCTACTTCAGACATCTGACCCTGTGTTTAGGTCATTTTTTAAGGGGCTTCAGGAACTTCAGATGACTGAACTCGAATCTTTAGACATCTGAACACTGTTCAACGAGAAATTTTTTTAAATTCTAATATTTTAAAATATAGTCGTTTGAGCTCCAAACTTTCTAAAAACTTGGGAAACTCTCTAAGGAAACTTTTGCAACATGGAAACAAGTTTGAAAGCCTATAAATACATGGTTTTTCAAATCAAAATACATCCAAGAATTGAAAAATCTATTTGTAAAGCTAAAAGCACTCTTGTTCTTCCAAAGCTCTCTTGTTCACTCATTGCAAAACTCTTTTGCTAAGATATTCTGAAGTGTTGATCCTTCTTCCCTTGAATTCCTACTGCTAATCCTTTTCTAAGAAGAATATTGGTGAATTCTACACTTGAGCTTCATTGTATTTCTTATTGATATTTTACATTGAAGTATATAGTGCTGAAATTGTACTAACTTGTTCTTTAAGATAGTATACTTGTATACAAATCTTATCTTGTTTTCTTGTAGTTCTTTGACATTTCAAGGATTGCTTGGATCGTTGGCTAAGCAAGGGGATATTGCTTAGAGAGGCGGTCCCTATCTTAAAAGAGTGACCGAACGAGGGGACATCATTTGGAGAGGCGGGCTCTAGCCTAGTGAAGGAGTATTTGAGCGTGGGGTATCACTTGTAAAGGTTTTGTTCCACCCGTTAATGGAACAAGTTTAGTGAATCCTTTGGTGGTTTGCCAAAGGCGAGGATGTAGGCTGGGTATAAGTCGAACCTCGTAAAAATCCCCGTCTCACTCTCTCTTTCCCTATTCTTTATTTTCAGTTCATATACAATTGCGTGAATGATTTAAATATCTAAATTATACATACTACACATATTTGGAAATCAAGTAAACTTAAAGTCCAATTTTAATTTGGGTTGCGAAAACCGAAAGAGAGCACATTGGTTACACCATATCTTGCGGAAACCATACGGGAGTACGTTACTTGGTTAACACCCCAAAGATAAATTTACCAAGAGTTTATTTGAATTCTAAATATTTGGAAAGAGTGATTGGATTTATTTATACGGGGCCTTACATCAACAAGCATAAATTATAATTCATCTACAGGGCTTACAAATTCATAATCACAGGGCTTATATAAAGAAACAAACTATCTCAAGATCTTATATTACCAAAGTGTTGAATACTTTATATCTTGGTTTGGTTGTTTGTTGTTTAACTTGTACTTGGAAAATAAATTGATTGTTTGGTTTGAAGATTATGTTTAATTGATTGGATAAAAGAACAAAGTTCTTGATTGATTAAAGAATTAAAAAAACAAGTCAAGAATTGGTTAAAAGAAATAAAAGAAGTTTAAGGAATTCTAAAAAGGAATCAAAAGAAATTTTTAGAATCCGATTCACCCCCTTCTTGGGAAGTTATTCCTAATTTCAGTATATTAATCTGAATAAACATCCATAATAAACTGTTCTGAAATATACTATGATATACATCATTCTTTATCTATAAATATTGTATAGTATAATATGCTGTAAAAAGCTATATAGGTTCTATATCAAATAAATATCTACTCAGGCCACACAAGCTTTGAAAACTCATATTCTATAAATGCTGGATAATAAACTGGTATATATAAAATCTCAGCTAATATTGTAAAACTCCTAACATAGCATATTTCCCTTACCTAGTTTCTAAAAAGCCCTCGCTACACTCTGGCACTACACCCGCAGGGTTCTCCACTCAATACTTTGAGAATGACATCCCTCATAACAAAACTTCAGTATTTTCCTGCATACAACATTTCTTATAACTGCAGGGAAAGCATATTCTGAATAAAACACCTTACCCTGAATTTGGGATGAATTTCAAACCACTTTTACCGATGATCCGCTCCAGTAGACTTGCAAAGAACCTTCCTAGGAGCATCCTGGTGACTTCATATTGTCGATCTGGCAAGAGACGAGGTCAGGATTGAAGAGAGAAGGGGAGAGGAGCGTAGAGAGAGAAATAGAGGTTTCCTACGCAAAATTCGCGTAAAAATCCGGGTTTATAAGTACTTATAGGCTCAGATTCATCAATGAGACACATCATCTCGTTGACGAGTCCTGTAGAAAGTTCGTCGATGAACCTACACCCCTCGTCGATGAGTTTTAGACCACCTAAGAACCCCTCTCGGTATCTTCTCGTATACGAGACGTGACCTCGTCGACGAGGTCCTCTTGAACCTTCGTGGACGAAACCCCTGTGTTTGTCGATGAATTCCTGTTTAATTTCTTGGGTTGTTACAATTATGGTATGATAAGTTTCTAGATTCGGGACCTTTATTTTTCAGAATTTCTAGATGGTGCACATTCACATATTAGATTAAAAGATTTGGTTATTAATAATGTTGACCTCATTGGTCATACCCTGTTTTAATTATGAAAAATACTTTGGTATTTAATGTTTATCAAGTTTGTGTGCAGGCTTATATTAACAAGATCATTTGATGGCACGTAAAGACTTGAAGACTAAAGACCCAAAAATATTTATTTTGTGTTGTAATTCATATCATGTTTAATTTGGGTCTATAATAGTAAAATAGGATTGGTCTGTAATAATTGATGTGTATCATGCATGTAGAAATTACAAGCTCAAAGGCCTTAGAACAACCCTAGGTCCGTACACATCATTGAAAATCAAATGACCTTAGACAAGATTTCGATCGACCGACGTCAGGGTTTTTAGACTAAGATAAAATGCCTAAAACTTTAGATGAACCTTAGGTTCCCACACTTAAGTGCACAAAGTCTTGACATAGTTCTCATATTATCAGGGAAAATTTTAAAGCAAAGAAAAGGACCTTAGGTTAAAATATAAAACCATTCGGGCGACCGAACCTAGCAGTTCAAATTGTCTCGGTCAACCGAACCATGGACGGATCAAAAGTTGACCTGAGTTCGGCACACCGAACCAAAATACATGTATCTTCCACGGACGACCGAACCTGTGTCTGGGTCTTTCCCACCAAATCGGGCACCCGAACCTACAGTATGTTTTACCCTCGAGCGACTAAATATGTGAGTTCGGTAAACCAAACTTGTGACCGGGTGACCAAGCATCGAACGATTAGAAAATCACCTGGGTCGGCCAACCGAACCTTAACTCGGGCACCCGAACTTCGAAAAATAACTTTTTTTCATTGAGTCTATTCAGGCGACCGAACCTTAAGTCGGGCACCCGAAACTCTCGGGTTGGCAAATTTTTAACCGAAATAATTTGGGGTAAAAAGGGGGTTAATTTCTTAAACATAATCAAAACAATTTAATAATTCACCTAGTGTCCCCCAATTGTCATAATTTGTGCCTTGCCTATATATATGAGTTCATTTGCACAAATTATGAGAGATTAGCAAATAGGATTAAGCCAAAACTCTCTCAAATTTCCAAATCCTATTTTGTTCATACTAATCCCACACACTCTCATACACCTATTTCTTTGATCATCCAAGCTTTGTGAGAGTGCCCTGAGTATTCATGCTCCACTTCATTTTACTTAATACTCTCATTTGTGTTGTTTGTTGATTGATTTTGATATTGAGAGTTAAGCATAAGTTTTCCCACTGATTTAATCTAATAAATTTTGTGTGGGGAAAACTTAAGAGCTTGTGGGTCTTTGCATTCATATTGCAAGACACCTAAGACTTTTATTTTGTCGTGCAAAAATATTTTTACAAGCTTTTTCAAGCATCTCTTGTGCTAAGTATTCTGAGAAAATATTTTTGAGATTGTTTGATTACTCTTACTAACATCTTTGAAACCCTAAGTTGATATTGAGATATATTGTTTATACAAAGTTTCAAAGAAAAGCTTGTTGATACTCTTGTGCATGATTGAGCATAAAAATTATATTGAGTGTTGATTGCACACATATACACCCTTGAGCTTATAATTCCTACATTATTGGTGTGCATTGATTAGTGCTTGTATTGAATCGGTACATAGTATGCTTAACTAAGAAGCATTTATGTGTACGTAAATTTTCATACATTTGTTGTATTTCAGGCGTGGACTTGAAGAGAGAGACTAGCCTTGTTGAATAATCCCGGATTGGCTTAGACCCAGTTAGAAAAGCTAGGTGCACCATCTTAGTAAGGTGTAGGTTGAGGTCAACCCCATGAATTGACCTAATTATAACCGGTGTCGTTCCACCCGTTAAGTAAGCATTAGTAGAATCCTCGGGCTTGCGTGCTAGAAGCGGGGATGAAGGCACAGCTAGCCGAACCTCGGTAACATACCGTGTGTGCATTTTATTTTTCCGTAATTTATGTGCCGCACATGTATGTTATATTGTGAATGCTACGCATGATTTAATTTTCGCACGTTTTATTTATCTGTGCATTTGGAACTATATAGATAGACCCTAGGTTGTGGATATACTGTTGGATTAGCTAAACCTATGAATAAATTTTAAATACCCAATTCACCCCACTCTTGGGAATACACCAAGGCTATCAAATAATGTGTGGGATATGAAAAATTTGCAAAGGATTATAGATTTTAATAAAGCGGAAAAAGTGATGGAAAGAGTTGGAAAACTTAGAAACTCTTCGGACATCCTGCTATGGCTCCCAGAAAAGAATGGTTGCTTTAATACAAAGTAGGCATTAGATGTTATCGGAGTTAGAGCTCTAAAGAAAATTGCAATCTGTATGTAGAAGGCTGCTTTTGAGTGCTTAAACGTTGATGAAAAGGTGAGAAGGGTGGGGGTATCACTTGCTTCGGCATGTGATTGTTGTGAGATGAGGCAATTAAAAGATGTGGAGCATGTTTTGAATAAAGGAGATCTTGCTGTTGATGTATGGAGGAAGGTTTTAGTGGAGGTAGGTGCACCTTTTCTTAGGCACCAAAACTGGAAAGAATGAGTCCAAATGTGGTTTAATAGCACTTCCCGATACTCTCAATTGGGAACGTTGATGGGTTTGATTCCTTATTTAGTAGTTTGGAGGTTGTGGAAAAGGAGATGTGTGGCTAGAATGGAGGGAAAATTGGAGAGTAGTACAAATGTGTGGCTGTCCATTAAGAATTGGGCGGGGGTTTTGAGTAAGAACATGATAGTTATAGATCATTTAAATGATGCTGATATTCGGATATTGCAGAATCTAGAAGTGCAAATTGTGAATAAAAAGAATAAAGCTATGCAAGGTGTTATATGGATAAAACTGAGGCAAGGGAAGTTGAAACTAAATTTAGATGGAGTGGCTTGGGGAACCCAAGGCTGGCGGGTGGTGGTGGCATCCTTAGAGACTGTACAGGTTCTTTTATTTTTTATTTTTTAAAATATTTTGGTTCTTATTCTAATAATGAAGCTGAATTGAGAGCAGTGATGGAAGGAATAAAGCTTTGCAAACAATTGGGTCATACCAGTATTGATATTGAATGTGATTTGAATATTGTAATAAATTGGATAAGATCTAGTAAATGCTCTTTATGGTATTTGTGGGATTTTTGGGAGCAGCTTATTGGTTTTTTGGAAGGAGTAGGTTTTTATATAAATCATTTGTATAGAGAAGGGAATAAAGTGGCAGATGCTTTGGCTCAACAAGGTGCCATGGGGAGGAATAGTTTGTTTACAAATAATAGTCAACTTCCTAGAGCTATCAAAAGTTTGTATAGATAGGATAAGATGAGTACAACTTATATGGGGTATGTTTAGTTGGTTTCCTTTTGGTATTGGTATAGGTTTGTTTTCTTCTTTTGTTTGGTTTGATGCATAGGGTGTTTTATTGGTTATTATGTAAGTCTCAAGTGTCGTTTTATTTCCACAGTATTCCTCCGCCATAAGTGAGGATTATTAATAAACTTGGAACAGGGCTGCTATGTGGGTGGCTTTCGGCTCTTTCCCAAAAAAAAAATATTTGCTTTAAAAAGAAAGAACACTTAATATGTAACGCCCTGAACCCTTAAACCCAATCTGCTGCATTATATCCGATAAAATCCTGATAATCCATAAATCAACATCATGTACGCAGCGGAAAACATAAATATAATCTCCACAAATATAATACCAGAGTTCACTATTCCTATCCATAATCCAAATTAACTATTCACCACCTGTAATCACATATCTACATGTCTCCAAAACATAATCCCCAAATACCAGTATTCTCAACCATCCATAACTCAGAAGACTTAAAACATAGAACATAAAACATAAATTTATACATCTCAAAATTAACATAAAAATATACCATTTTCTCTTTCTATTTCCCAAAAATGCTATAAAACCTTGAGCTCTCTAAGCTCGATTTCGAGGAAATCCTTAAAAAGATAAATTCATATTCGGGTGAGACACATCTCAGTAAGGGAAGAAACAATATATTAAAATAGTGTGTGACTAACATGAGTTTATATATTAACGTAATATTTAACATTTGAAAATCATTAACATAATTTCTAAAATCATTTTCTGAACCTAATCAATCACATGCAAAATATTTAACCCGCGAGATTATCCAATGATAGGGGTGATTACCCGCCCATACAAGTAGCACCTATAACGACCCAAAAAATAATGGTATTTAAATAATAAAGAGAGAGAGAAATGGAATCAGTAACAAAAGGAGGCAATAGACTTCATCGACGAACACGGATTGCATTTTGGAGAATATAATTTCAAGAAATTTCTAGGCTTCGTCAACGAGAAAATACCGAGAGACGGATTTAGGCTACTCTGAATTTTATCGACGAAGGGTAAGGTTCGTCGACTACTGAAGGACTCGTCGACGAGGTGACGTGTCTCGTCGACGAATTTGGCCCTATAAATAGTGCAAACTCAGATTTTTATTCCAATTCAACGCAAATTTCTCTCCCCTCTCTCTCTCTCCTACGGTCCCTCTCACTTCTCTCTTTGATTTCGGCCCCATCAATCATCGGATCGACGATCCGAAGCCACCACGACGCTCCTAGCAAAGTTCTCTGCAAGTTTGCTAGGGTGGATCGTTGGTGGGATCGAGTTGGAATTTATTCCAAATCTAGGGTGAGGTCTTTTATTCAGTTTTTGGCTTCTTGTTAGTTGTAAGAAAGGATGTAGGCTAAGAAATATTGATATTTTGTTCTGGGATTTATGATTTTCAGAGTGTTGAGTGGAGAACCCTGCGGGTGTTGGACCTATTATAGTAGGGGATTTTTAGTATGAAACAGGTAAGGGAATATGCTATGCTAGGTTATATGAATATGTTTTCAGTATGAAATTATAAATGTTCCACCAAAGTATTGTTTACAGCAGAGATTTATACAGTTTATCAAATGTGATTAATATGTTCTAAAATTACTGTGTGGCTTGAGAATATAGATATAGTATAGAAACATGTTTTACAGTATTTTTCAGAGATTTGTTTTACAGAATATATAGACAATGAATGTATTTTACAGCAATTACATAAATACCATGATTATATAGCTTTACAGTACCATGACATACAGATTCATAGTTAATTACAAAAACACAGTTGATATAGAGATACAGTTTTTCACTGCATCATGGTTTATAAAATTATTACAGAATCATGGTAAAACAGATAGTTGTATATAGAGGTGTATAATATAGTATCAGACCCTGTTGGACCATACAGTTACAGAGCACGGTACCGTAGCTACATACAGTTTATAGAGTGCAACCACCTATTTAGATAATACGTGGTATAAATGTCGATCGCATAAAGCCCACGAGTGGATAGGCTCCCCATCAGATATGGGTTGAGGAGGGCTGATCATACTATGGAGTATAATGATTTATTCCTGGTTGGCCAGCCAGGGTAAATCCCGCCTACGGGCCGCACAACCCTGTCATGAGGGGTTAAATCATGATACCTAGTTATCCACAGGGAAGTTTACAGTTATTATTATGTTTATAAAGCTTTACAGAAACAGAAAATATATATACATATATTAGCAGTATTTTGAATAGAAACCCAAAGTACAGAAATGTTAAGCAATGGGTAAAAGATGAAGACTATATTTCTAGTATTGTTCTTTATAGATTTAGTGATACATGACTATATAGTAATAGATTTTCTCAGTATTGTAACTCAATTGCCACATACTAGTAATATCATATTTCGTCTTACTGAACTTTGGCTCATCCTAGTGTTGAATTTTTTTTCAGGTGAGCCAGTTGGACGAGCGGACCAGGCTCGCAGATAGAGAGGTCACAGTACTACCCTGTCAGAGAGAGTGAGTATATTTTTGAGAGTATTTTTGTATAGCCCTCACTGGTTGAGGATATTGGGGGGGACAGTCAAATATGTGTATTTTGGGAAACCTATTAGCACTCTAGTACTGTATATAATTATATATGGATATGTTTATTTGATTTCCGCTTCTTACTGCTTAAGTTAATGATTGAGTTCAATCTAGTATGGTATCAGAGCATGTTAAATGCCATAGTATAAAAAATAAAAATAAAAACCCAATTAAATAGTAGGTCGTTACAGCACTCCTCTGCTCTAATACATTTGGCAACCCGAAGGTCACTACTGAAGCATATCAGGGCACTCACCTTACTCAGTAAGTCCTCAAATATTAGATTGATCTCGTACTCACACAGTTCAAACAATGGTTTACCAGCAAAGGTCCCAAGGATAGGGAAATCAACCCGTCCATACAAGTAGGTTCTTTATGTCCTAGTGTGTTATGCAGCCTGCTGCTACATCTGGTACTACTAGCGCACTCGCATTTCTCAACAAGGCCTCGGGCGAAGAGTATGCTCTGCCCTAGTTGTAATATGTTCTATTAGCATAAATACTTCTAATATCATAATACATTATTTTTTCTGTCATTATTCAACCATTCATCTATGTTCATGATCATAACTTTAACATTTCACTTCATTTCACTTTAAGTGACTCTTTTCCATTTTACATTATTCACATTTCACACTTCATTTTCGTTTCATTCATTTCCATTTTCATTTCATTTCATTACATACCTAGCATCTTTCAACTATTTTACCTAGCATCTTTCAGTTATTTTACCCAGCACATTTCAACTGTTTTACTCAGCATTTTTCAATTATTTTACCCAGCATTTTTCAGTTGTTTTACCTAACACCTTTCAGCTGTTTTACTCAGCATTTTTCAGTTGTTTTACCCAACATCTTCTAGTTGTTTTACCCAACATTTTTCAGTTGTCATACATTTACATGGTTGCATTAACATACACAAGCAACATGATTCATATTATATTTCGTTCTTAATGCTTTACTTACTTAGCATACATCTCATACATTTAACATATATTTGCACAGAATTTACATTTACTCATGCCACACAATTTTGCAATAAAATTCATACATTGCTTGTAAAATAATCGAACCAACATTTAATGTTTATATGCTGAAAATACCTTTCATTTGTTACATAATTATCCTGAAAAATATTTTCCACTTACATCAGTTCATTTTCACATATACATATCTAATAAACAACCCTAAACTTGGAAAAACATAATTTAAATGGTTGGCATTTTAAACCCATACCGAAACAAGGACAGGTTAGGTTACTATTTCACCCCTGGGTCCCATTACCGGGTTCAGAGCGTGACAATAGGGACATAAGTTCCAAAATTGTTCCAAGTTTTGTAAATCAACTAGGGGTCGCTAATTATCATACATTGACACCATGTCTTGGCTAATTAACGTGGGCGAGAGTGTCCGACTCTATATCTGAGGGTGTGAAATATCACCTATTCCTTCCTGCTGGTCACCGATGGGTGTGACCTACACTATACTGGCAACGATATTGCTGTGAGGCTTCGATTATTGCAGGGTATTGGGTGCTTTAATGTGACAACACTGACCGTATGTTTGGTATTGTATGTACTGGAATAGATTTGTGAAAAATACTGGAACTGTATTGAACTGTATTGTACTATATTATGTTGTGTTATGTTTTACGCTGAAATAACACTTGTATGCCACACACTGATATAACCTGCTTTCTTCCTTACTGAGAGGTGTCTCACCCCGAATATACAAATGCTTTTCAGGTCTTTTGGGTAGCCAAAACTAACATCCTAGCGTCTGGAAGCGTGAGTGTCGGTTAGCTACGTTTAGTACCTGTGTAGGTACGAGTTTGTAACCAGGTTGGCAGTGTTGGGTTTTGTAGACACCCAAAGTATGTATTGTACTTTGGGATGTATATTTCCAGTTATGTATAAACTTTGGTATGGTATGATGTATAGTATGATGTATGTATGGAAAGAATATTTCTGCTACGTATTTGATGTGTACGGACATGTATGTAATTGTGTATAGGGTGTACATGTACCCCACGGGGTCATACCCTCATTTAGAATAGTATTGTGACGACATTGCACTTGGGGAGAAATAAACAAAGGAAATTTATCAAGTCTTCATCGACGAACACAAGGGATTCGTCGACGAGGGTACAAGAGGGCCTCGTCGATGAAGACGAATTTCGTCAACGAGAAGATACCGAGAGAGGATTTTGGGAAGTCTGAAACTTATCGATGAAGGTGCATGTTCGTCGATGAACTTTCTACAGGACTTGTTGACGAGGTGATGTGTCCCGTCGACGAATCCAGCCCTATAAATAACCCAAAATCTGGATTTAAATGTAAAAATTAAGAAATCTCTCACTCACTCACTCACTCTCTCTCTCTCTCTCTCTTTCTCTCTCTCTCTCTCTCTCTCTATTCAGTTTCTCTCCCTTCTCTCCTTGATTTCGGCTTCATCGCTAGCCGGATCGACTATCTGAGGCCACCACGACGCTCCTAGGTAAGGCTTTTTATGCCAAATTTGGGCTTACTGTAGTTATAGGAAATGATATTCACGTGAAAATACCAAAGTTTAGTTCTGCGAGTTATTGTTTTCAGGGAGTTGAACGGGGAACCCTGCGAGTGCAAGACTAGAAATTTTAGGGGGTTTCTTTTAGTGTCAGGTAAGAGAATAAACTAAAGCAAAGATTTTCCACGCGTATTATTATTATTATTCATCTGTAAATTAATTTTCAAGAAAGCATTCATGATATTTGAATATTATTGAGAAATGTATGTTTTTGGGAAAATACTACTATCATACGGGAAATGTGATTTTAGAATGAAATGTACGAAATTACTCAACTTTGTGTGGTATGAATGTTATTTTTCATGAAAAGTAATGATATGAAAAATTTTATTAATAAAGCATGTTTTTAGGAGTTATGAAAAGATACAGTATATTATGATGATTTTGGTAAGTACGTGATAATTGATTTATTTTCAAAATGATATGAATGAAATGATTTCGGCGCGAGACTGTATATATATGAAATGATTTCGGCGCGAGGTTGTATTTATGAAATGTTCAGCGCGAGGCCCTATATATGGAATGATTTCGGCGCGAGGCAATATTTATGAAATGTTTGGCGCGAGGCCATATTTACGAAATTATGAAAAATGCTATAATATCATGTATTATATGTTATCAAAACCCGGATGTTAGTTTAGTTCAATTTCAGGAGCTCGGTACCGTAACTTATACATCAGATATCTATGTTCAGATTGGTGCTAACCACCCCACGAGAGGGTGACAGATGGATAGTTGATGTGGCTTTTAGTATAGAGTGTAGACGTCCACCTAGCAGTCCGGAGCAAGATGTGATGGGCCTATCGTACTTACAGACATTTTTGACTCGGTAGTGGTCGGTCAGCCATTGTCGGGTCTCACTTTCGGGCTGCATAACTCGTCATGGGGGGTAATACATGACATCAGCTAGCTATTCATCCTGAGTATGTTTTTAGTATTAGTAGCTATACCAGACAATTGTGATTAGTATGATGTACTATAGATATGAAAGTAGTATACGTTTTTTTTGCGATTATTAAATGATGAATGTTTTCTGGTAGGAAGTTTGTACTGTATATTTATATTATCATTAAATGTTCATGTTGTCACACAACTTTATTTAGTTTATTTTCCCTTACCGAGAAGTGTCTCACTCCCGAACATTAAATGATTTTAAGGAATCCCAGAAAGATCGGCAGAGCGTGGCCGCCGTTGAGTTTATTGAGATACCCTACTAGGAGGGTAAGATTTCGTACTAGGATCAGTATTATTTTGTTGTAAGATCCTAGTTGTATTTGGAATGTTATGGGAGATTGGAAATATATATATATATATATATATATATATATGTTATTTTGGTATAAGTAGACTCTAGTATTATGTTTTATGGTTGGATGGTTGTAATTTTATACTTACTGCTACTTAGGTTTCCGCTGTTTATGACTGGTCTATCCCCCCGTTGCCCACGGGTTGGGTTAATCATATATTTAAATATGTTTATTAGTAGATAAGTTAAGCAGGTCGTTACAAATATCATATATGTTGATATAAAGACAGGTTAAGTTACTAAAATCGCACTTGGGACCCATCCGCGAGTTCGAGGCATTACATGTAATGATCTAGAAAATTAATATGCAAGGAAGTGTAAACAAAATTTAAAAATTTATAAAAAAACTTTAAAAATTAATGAAATTAAAAAATAATAATATAATAATAATTAATTAACTAAATTTTAAAATTAAAATTAATTAATTAAAAATTATTAATAATATAATATATATTAAAATTATATATATATATATATATATATATTCACAAGAACTTTTAGGAAGTCTTGCTGAATTAATTAAAATTTAAAATTTAAAATAATTAAATAATTAATAATTATTAATAATATAATATATATATTCACAGGAACTTTCAGGAAGTCCTACTGAATTAATTAAAATCAGGAACCCACCCCCCTTTTACGTCTCTGCGCATCTCTCATGTCTCTCTCTCCCTCATCTCTTCTCTCCCACTTTCCTCAATTTATTCTCCAATATTCTCCTGATCAAAAATTAGAAAATATCATTGGACTCCATTCTCCGCTGCCAACATTTCTACCATAGCAGATTTGTCGTGGGAGCGACATAGGCATATCTCTTGGGGTAAGGTCAATTCTCACTTTTACCTCAATTTTTCTTAAATTTTAAGTCCAATTAACGAATGAAAATGACCAGGAGATTCGTGGGGAGATTCTCTACAATCTAACCGGAATGAGTTTTCGAGTTGGAGCTTTAGGGCACCAATCCTAAATTGGGGTAAGTTTAATAATTTAGGCTTTTATATGCTATTTAGGGTATTCAGAATCTAGGGGGATTTTAGTGAAAGTTACTTTGAGGATTGTGATGAATAATGTGGCAAAGTTTGAATTTTAGGATTTTAGGGGTTTTGAACACCGTGGGGTGTAAGTTGGGGTTTTATCGGGCTTTTCAAAAATCAGGTAAAAGGATTAAGTTAAGTTAGTAATTTTATGGAAATTGAATCAATTTAATTGTTATGTTTGAATATACATATATATATATGTATTTGTTTTTATTTATTTAAGAATTTAAAGGTTATTTTGAAAATCAATTGTTCGAAATGGATTTTACAAACTTAGAATATATGGTATGGTATTTTTGAATAAATGAACGGTGTAAAGCTTGTTTGTTTATATGGTTATGTTAAAATGTGGAAAACGTGTGGCAAATGATTTAATTGGTATGAATTATTGTACATCTGGATTTGAGATTTTGAAATACTAAACTGTTTGTGAAATACTGGAATTGTTTGCAAAATACTGAAAATGCTTGTGAATAATGCAGAAATTTGATATGATGGTCGAGGGCCGGGGTTTTGTTTAAACGGCTGTGAGCTGAATTTTATTTGTGGGCGGGGGCCGGGTTTTTGGAATAACAGGAAATATATGTGAATTGATGTTTTAAATGGTGATTTCTATTATTTGAATTGCATGATATGCTTTAGGAACCCTCAGGACCAGTGTATTGTGAGCACGGTACTATTGCTAGGGATTTGTTATGTGGTCGTGTGTGCCCACACTTGTGCTGAGAGGTGTTGGGTGGCCTTGTTCGATTTGCCTATGCGAGGTGAATGTACCCCCCTAGGTGAGGGCAATCGGACCAATAGTTGGAGGTGCATATACCCGCAGAGTATGTTAGCGGAGAGTACATATGACTTGTAACGACTCGAAGATTAATGGTATTTAAATAATAAAAGAAAGGGAAATGGAAACAGGAACAGAAGGAGATAGTCGACGACATTGCATTTTGGATGGCATAATTCCAAGGAATTTTTCAGCTCCTTGTTGACGAACACAAGGGACTCATCGACGAGGGTATAGGAGGAGCTTGTCGATGAGGACAGGATTCATCGACGAGAAGATACCGAGAGAGAATTTGTGGAAACCCGAAATTTGTCGACGAGGGTTGAAGTTCGTCGACGAACTTTCTACAGGACTCGTCGACGAGATGACGTGGCTCGTCGACGAATCCCGCGGGATTAATAGGGTTAAACGTGATTTTTCAGTCATTTTCCTGCTCCGAATCTCTCTCTCTCTCTCTCCTCGTATGGTTTCTCCTCCTTCTCACTAAGATTTTGGGCCATATTTTCGCTGGTTTGATGATCTGAAGCCACCACGACGCTCCTAGAAAAGTTCTCTGCAAGTCTGCAGGAACGGATCGTCAATGGGGGTGAGTTGGAAACCATTCCAAATCCAAGGTAAGGCTTTCTACTCGGTATTTGGTTATTTGACAGTTGTGGAAATGTTATACGCATAGAAATACTGAACTTTAGTTATGGGGAATGTTGTTTCCAGAGTGTTGAGTTAGGAACTCTGCGGGTGCGGGACAGATTTTCTTAAGGGTTTTTCAAGAATCAGGTAAGGGGATAAACTAAGTTAGTATTTTATAAAAAATATGTATATTGTTATAGCATTTGATTTCAGGAAAATAAATATATTTATATATGATTTATATTTGGGAAAATACTGTTGAAAATGATGGTATGTTGAATATGCGAAAAACCTATTAGTGTGGCATGAGTAAAAATTGTTATGAAATACTGTTTTCTAGGAATGTGTTAATGATACGAATTTTTATGATGGAAAACCAGCATATAGGCCAAGATTTTGATATATTTGCCGGCGTACGGGCCGAGCTATGTGTATGATTTGCCAAGGTACGGGCTGTGCTATGGATATGTTTATCGGTGTACGGGCCGAGCTATGGAAATGATTTGCCAGCATACAAGCTATGCTATGATTTGCCGGCGTACGGGTCGAGCTATGGTAAAATGTGAAATACTGGCGTACGGGCCTATGATTTTCATGATATACATATATATGCAGAATGCTATGATTGATTTGATAATTAATGATATGAAATATCCATGTGTCACTGTTTCAATATATGTTATATGATATCAGAACTTGGTTGGCTTGGTCTAGGCTAGCACTTGCACGGTACCGTTGCTATGTCTCCATGGTCATCATGATCATGATATCTGTGTTAACGCCTCTGTACGGAGTGGTGTGAGATTGGATGATCGATGTGGTTTTTAAGAAGTGTGTGAGCACCCCTGGTGTACGGACCAGTTCTGGCAGACCCATCAAACTTACAGACTGTACTTTTAACTTGGCATTGGTCGGCCAACCAATGTCACGTCCCGTCTTCGGGCCACACAACGCAGTCATGTGGGGGTAATACATGACAACAACTAGCTAACCTACCAGGAATGTTTTTATATTATATTCTATGAGATGAAATATGATTATGAAAATGCAGTATGTTTTGCCATGTTATGATGATATATATGTTTTCCCAGATATGACATAATAGTTGTTAAATATGTTTCTATATGATATATGTATAACACAGAATACTCATGTTGCTACACAATAATATTAGTTTATTTCCCTTACTGAGAGGTGTCTCACCTCAAAATTTTATAAACTTTTCAGGAGCCCCTGATAGGAAAGCGAGAAAAGCCCCGTTGATCTTGAGCTGTTTGTCTGCCCTCTTTGAGGGTAAGTTTTAGTAGGGACAGTTGGATTTTGTGGGAAATGTCCCTAGATTTTGTTTTTGGGATGTATATACTGAAATACAGTGGATATAGTGACTCTGGTATTTATTGTAATGTGATGGATGTTTTCGTATTTATAATATTATGATTGTCTATTTCCTGCTACTTAGGCTTCCGTTATGTGTTCTAATGTATCCCTGGTACCCACGGGTCCAGGTGGATTATGATCTGCTGAATTGAGGGATTGTAATTTTGTAATATGAAAAAAAAAAGTTGTAATTAAGTAGGTAGTCACATGACTATTGTCTGGGTGGATCCCCCAGGACAATAGTCCACCCTTCGGGCCACACAACCCGTGTCATGGGGGAAGTAAATGATGTGTTTGTCACAAGGAATGTCTTATATGCATATCTATTAATTTATGTGAATACAAATAATTAATAAGACAATTTTGAGGACTTGCTGAAAAATGTGAGTGCCCTAATAGCAGTAATGGTATTAGAGTAGAGGGAAGCTACTTGTATGAGCATGTAATCTTCCCTATCTTCGGCTAATTGTGTGAGTGAGTGTAAAATAAGAATGATTTCATAAATATGTTTATCTACTTAGTGAACTGGTTATTTTTTGTACACTAAATGCATGCTGGCCACACACTGACATTAACTTAATCTTTCCCTTACTGGGCTATGTCTCACCCCTACTTTACAAACTATCTTTTCAATAAATCCTAGAGATCGGGTTTAGCAAGCTAAAAGAACTGGGCTAGTGGTTTAAATTTATGTAGGTGTTATGTATGGACAGAGATTTTATTTTTGTAAAGTTTTATGGGATGTAATTATGTGAAAATAGAGATATTTGTATATAAAGATAGTTATAACTCTGGTAATATAATTTAAGGATATTTGTATTTTATTTTTGTTGCATATATATGTGTTTCATATATGAGGAATAAGGTACCAGGTACACAGACGTCGCTAAAGTAGCACCCCGGGCCCACGTGGCTGGTCGGGGCGTTACAACACCAACATATCCCCAACCCAAAACACTTACCCTGAATATCACAATACTAAGATCTCCTCTACTTCATAGCTCGCTTTGCTGATTTGTCTAGATTTCCTGAAATGTTTGAATTCTAGGGTGAGACACCTCTCAGTAAGATGAGATAGATTATTGTCAGTGTGTGGTAACATGAGTTCTGGTGTGTTATAAACATATACTGTGAGTAATTAACTGTAACTAAACTAACTATAACTAATAAATCATGTAAATTTGTACTCATAATTATAAAAATTTGATAGAATTATATTTTTCAATATATGCCTGCTGAGTCATAATAAATTTGTATATACATGTAAATCATTTGCTATATCTACATAATTTTGAAATTTTTCCTTAGATGGAAGGCTAAGTCATGAATTAACCTCGCATGATTCGGGTTGTGCGGCTCAAAAGCTGGACTTAACTCTGGTTGACCTACTAGACTAAGTCAAACTATGTATATATCTGTAGCTGTAACTGTATGCTCGATTGCCTACCTAGCTAGTCCGGACTCCAGGGGGTAACTCTACTCTTCTATGGCTAACCATCCACCTACACCATATCTAATAAGTGGTAGCGGTGGTTCGTTAATAAAAGAATCCAAATAAAATTATCAGTTTATGAATTTCGAGGACGAAATTCTTTTAAGGAGGGAAAGATGTAGTAACCTGGAAAAAAAA
The DNA here is from genome assembly GCF_029873635.1 of Malania oleifera. Classification (NCBI taxonomy): domain Eukaryota; kingdom Viridiplantae; phylum Streptophyta; class Magnoliopsida; order Santalales; family Ximeniaceae; genus Malania; species Malania oleifera. Next base: position 116,643,803 of record NC_080420.1, read on the forward strand.
TTAATTCATTAATTAATTAAATATTATTAAATTAATTAATTAAATAAACAAATAAAATGAATAGTATGGGAAAAAAAAAACTAATTGAATATATATATATATATTAGTTAGTAAAACTTTTTGAAGAAGCTTCTTCATCCAAATTGAATTTGATTTTCTACATGCGCCTCAAAGTCTCTCAGCTTTCTGTGAGCTTTCTCTTTCCTCACGTCTCTCCACTCTATTTCTCTCCTCATTTTCTTGGCAAATACTCGACCGATCGAGAAATGAAAAATACTGTTGGGTTCCATTCTCCGCCATTGTCAATTTAACCGAAGTAGATTTTTCGTAGGAGTGTTGTAGGCACCACTCATGAGATAAGGTAAACCCACTTTTTCTCCTCAATTTCTCTCAAATCTTTAGTCTAATTGACCATCAGACGCCATTTCTAGGGCCTAGCGTCGATCCTCGTCAATTTAATCAGAGCGGATTTTTGAATTGGATTTTCTAGGCACCACTCTAAGGTTAGGGTAAGATTTAGGAAATTAAGCAAATTTGATGATTTTGGTAGTTTAGTTATTTTGGGGCCTAGGAAATATTAAAATAGTATTTTACCCGAGATTGAGTTGATTAAACTAGGATTATGAATTAATGGTTCGTGTGAGTACCGCAGGCATGGTGTTGGGTTCCCTACAGGCGTAACTTCAGGAAATCACGTAAGGGGAATAGATTAAGCCAGTTTTTTTTTTTGTAAATTCTACCAATTAAAATGGAAATTATATGTGTATGTATATGATTATCATGCAAGTTTTGAAAGCCGATCGTTTAAACTGAGGTTTTTGAACCTAGGGTTGTGTTAATAGCTATTATTTTCGAAAATGAACCGATTAAAATAAAAAAAAATGTTACAAGATTTAAGTAATGGATTCTCTGGATAATTTTACTAGTTGAAATGATTGGTCAGAATTGTTTTACATTTTATAAAAATTGGTCAAGGTGAGTATGGTTAATTATCTCCGTTTGGCTTATTAACGCTTATTTTGAGTATATGATAAATTGTGAAGATAATTTAACCAATATTTTCAGTAAAGCAGATAATCAACATGGATTGACTTATTATTTCAGTAATTATATAAATATGTGTATTATTCAAATCGCGTGGCATAAGGAAAAATGAAAATACTGTGTTGAGTTATGAAATATGTATAACATATGGAAATATTGAAATGTGTTGGGATTATACTGTATTTGAAATTGTTTATTCATAGCAGAATATTAATGTTAAATTGCAATGTATGGTTTGAGAACTTCGGTGGGCCATAGTACGCACGGTACTGTTGCGAGAGTTATGAAGGGCTTAGCGCAACCACACGTCTTAGAGAGAGTGTTGGTATTGAATAGTCGATTGAGCTATGAAGAGTAGTGTTCCCCCTGAAGTCTATACTAGCATGGGAAAGCCAATCGAACTAGCAAACTAAAGAGTTGCGAATTAATTTAACTCTAGTGAGCCGACTAGGGTTAAGTCTAGCCTACGGGTCGAACAACCCGTCATGGGGGGAAGCATGTCAGTTTTTATCCATCTAGTAGTGAGTTATAAATTCATATTTGTAGATTTAAGTAGGGTATAATAGAACAATGCATGTAAATACAGAAAGTGTATGTAAATACATAATATATGAAGACAAATGATGCGAAATGCGAAAACATAGTATGTGATAAGAGAACAGAGTAGAGTATATGAAAACAGAGCATATGAAGAGCTGGGTAATATATGAAAGATGGAGATTATGAAGAGTTGGGTTTTACAGAGATAACAACATACAAAGTAAAGTAACAACGTATTAAATGTATTAAATATAGTAGTATTATATGTATTTTGGGTGAAGTAAACTCTCCGCCCGAGGGCTTGTTGAGAAAGGTGAGTACCCTGGTAATTACAGTCTGGTACCAAAGTAGTGAGAAGTTACATGTATGGGCATGTAATATTCCCTATTCTCGGAGACTTCGCTTATAAACATAACCCCAAGAGCTTACTGAGTAAGTTGGGTGCCTTGATAGTTGTAATGGTATTACAGTTGAGGGAAGGTACATGTATAGGTGTGTAATCTTCCCTATCCTCGGGAACTTTCACTTATAAATAATTGCGTGTGTGTGTGTGTGTGAGAGAGAGAGAGAGAGAGAGAGAGAGTATGGGCTAAGAGTGATTTTATAGTTGTGGTTAATTAACAATTAATGATATTTTGTATACACTAAACTCATGATAGCCACACACTGTTATTAATCTATTCCTTCTTACTGAGATGTGTCTCACCCATTATACAATTCATCTTTTTCAAGACCTCCACATGATCAAGCTTAGCAAGCTTGGGGTTGGATTTGTTGGCATAAGATTTTTGTGAGAGGGTACAAATCTTGGATGTATTTTTGGGTTTATGATTTTAGTTTTTCGAGATGTATATATGGATACTAGATGTTGAGAAATTTTTGGGATGTTTATATAGAGCTCTAGTATATTATTGAGGATGTTTATTTATTTTTTTTCGTTACGTGATTGAGGTTATGATATCAAACACAGGTGATAAGATCACATCACATCCCGAGCCCCACTTGGTGGGTTTGGGGTGTGACAAAGGTAAACTCCAGCTTAATTACAGGGTTGAGCCCAACTTGTTTCCCTTACGGGGTAGAAACTCCTCAATTTAATTTTCGGGTTAAACCCAACCGGTCACACTTACGGGCTTGAGACTCCCTAGTTCAATTAACTGGCAGAACCCAACCGGTAAAATAAAAATAAATTTTTTTGTACAAAATACATGCTTCTAAATACAAGCAGAGATGTACAATTTTAAGCTCAATATAAACACTTTAATATGATATGCAATAATACTCATTAGAGAAATAGTGTTTTCTCAAAACAATATTTTCAATATTTGAGAAATAATGTGTATGATAAAATACTCAAAGATATGACCCTATTCAAATTTTATCCCAAAAATATATTTTAATACAAGTATAGGAGAACCTAGGGTTTTGCTCTTCTAATAATTTTTGCACAAATAACATATATATATATATATATAAATGAGAAATATGTTCTCCAACAAAGATTTTTGAAAATAAAAGTGTTTGGAAAATCTGGAGTTTAAGTTCAAGATAATATTTATGCAATAAATAATTTCTCCCAATAATTATCATGAAAATAATCGGGAGAAACCCAAGCAATACTCTCAAAAATTACTACTAAGTGAGAGTATATGCATGCGAGATGATAAAATAAGTGTCCAAATAAAAATACTCTCTTCAAAGATGATTTTTGAAATAAACGAATGAGAGTTGGAGAGATTTAATTGAAAAGAAAAAAATTGCCCCAAAGAAATGATTTTAACAATAAAAATTGGTTTGGGGAAACTTTAGTTAGCAAATGTTTAGAGAGAATTTTAAAGTTAATCAAAATTGTTAATCTATAGTAATGAAGGGGTATATATAGATTTTTCAAGAAAATATGACCATTAGGGACACATTGGGGATTTTATAAATATTTAATTAAATTTTAATCCCCCATTACCACGGTAAAAGCATGACTACCCGAGAGGTTCAATCGCCCGACGCCTAGGGTCGGTCGCCCGAACACTCACAAAGGCACACAAACAAATTTCCCGTTCGGTCGACCGTGGCCAATGACCGTTCGGCTAAGCTAGGCGATTTTCTAGGCTTTTGTGGTTTCGGTTGCCCGGTGAGGTGTTCGGTTTGTCAGTCTTTCAAGTTCGGTCGATCGAGTCATTTTTGAACTATGAGTTCGGTCGCCCAGAGACAATAGAAAAGTCAAGTTCCATGGTTCGGTCGATCGAGAAAGATATGTTCATTTTATGGTCGGTCACCGGTGGCATGGTCAATAAGTTGACTTTTTGTTCAATAGTGGGTTTGGTCGACCGAGGGCTATAACACATAAAACGGTCGGTTGCCTGAGGCTTTTAATTAAGCCTAAAAACCCAATGTCGGTCGACCGAAGTCTGCTCTAAGGTCTGTCTATGGCCTATCAGAGCATTAAGTCATATCATGCAGGATGCATGCATTTATTACAAACCAAAAATATAAAAATTAAATGTAATACAACAAGAAATAAATATCTTATTCTTTTTGCTCTTTTCTTCATGGAATACATCAAATTGTATGTAGGCTTTAAGTTCTGTCTTGACTTCCATTTCTCCTGTATCTTATGTATGTGCTGACATGTAAGCCTGTTCACATACTAAATGCACACATAAGATACAAGTACTTTGTCAGCATCAAAATAGGTATTTGATTCAAAAAGTCAACACTTTATTACATCATCATAAGTTTTTAGACAATATCCTATTACATAGAAGATACTCTATTGAATAGGAACATTAGGATGAAATTCATAACATTTGTAGAAAATTATAAAAGAATGGAGAAAAGAGGGAGGTGATCAGATATATATTAGAAAATGAGAGAAAAAGATAATAGATGATTAAGCAAAGATAAAAGAAGAAATAAAAGAGGGAGAGAGAGTGATAAAATGGTATTGGGCTAACTGTATTAATAAATTTAATTGATTGAAAGGTCCCATTATAACAGAAAGTGTGTATACTTATACTACTTCTAGGTTAAACTTGCATCAATTATAAGATTACAACTCATAAATTCAGTATATCAATTATAATCATAAAAGCGAAAAATTTCTAAATATTAATTATGATAATAAATTTGACTTATTTTTAGATTTTAAAGTGCCTTTTACTACAATTTACAAAACTCTCTTGCCATATGACCATGCTCGATGCTTGATGGCTAGGTGACATTTTTGCCCAAGGACCGAGCAATATTCTTGTCATTGAGTGATTGTGTTTTCATGTCTCGATGATGCACTTATGACCCTTCTAGTGGGGTAAGGCCCTATCTTAGTATTCCATGCGTACGATTATTTGACCCTCACGTTGCATTTGTAAGGGTATACAAGGATTGCACAAAGAATATTCCAACTCCTTAATTATCGTGATAGGAGGTATCTTGTCCCAAAAATTAAAGCGAAACAAATTCTAAAAATGGGTGCAACACGCCGACTTTTCCCAAAGGTCATATATTTTAGTAGTACTCTATCCGAACCCAATTTATTATAACGTTCTAGTAGTATCTAATGCATTATTGTTGGCACTATTTTACTCAAAATTTATTAGTAGGAGAAACACTAAACATTTTTTTTATAGGATTTAAGATAATGTTATCGGCACTCGGAAAAATACTACTAATACTTCACACATTTATTTTTTAATATTTAAATGATAATTTTAGTCCTTAATTTTCGCTTTTATCTCTTAATTTTTTTGTTTGCAAGTGAAAACTGAAAAAATAAAAAAAGGAATATATTTGTCATTTTATTGTACACGTAAAAATAATTAGCCCGATAATTTTTAAAGTGGGAATAACATTTTTCTTCTCATATTCGTATTTGTTTATTTTTAATTAATTTTTTATTTGGAAAACCGAAAACACCGGGCCTTCAAAATTGACGGATACCGCCAGATTTGCGATTCGCAAATTCCTTCCTCTCTGACCTAGAGAGAATCCCATTGGTTCAACCTTCCAGGGGCGGACTGCCAGCGTGTCAATCTCCCACCGTCGGATCGACAGCCCTACTCTCCGGAAAAGCCCTCTCTACGCACACTCTTCGCGCCCACCCTTATGTATAAATTACGCACGCCACCCACTACACCTCAAAGCGCTAAATTTAAACCCAATTCGAAAAGTCTCCCTCCCTCCAAAACGCGAGTTTCGGTGTTTCCTGGCCGATGGAATCTGCAAAGACAACGTCGACAACGGCGAAGGGCGCCGGTGGCAGGAGAGGCGGAAACAGGAAGAAGGCGGTGTCGAAGTCGGTGAAGGCTGGTCTGCAGTTCCCGGTAGGAAGGATCGCTCGGTTCCTCAAAAAGGGTCGCTATGCGCAGAGAACGGGCTCCGGCGCTCCCATCTACCTCGCCGCTGTTCTCGAGTACCTCGCTGCCGAGGTTTGTGGTTGATCCCCGCTGTTTCATCTGTTTTCAAGCTTCATTCTTTTTTCTAGTGCTTTGGATCGCCACATTCTCTTGTTCTTTTCGTCTGCTATATTCGTGCAAATTTTCAGTAAACGCCTTTCTACTAAAAAAAAAAAAAAATTTAAATCTGCTTCTTCGTATCCATTCTCATTGCGTTACAGTGATTATTTTGATGAACATTTATCTCCGATTGTGCTATTCTAGGACGATGAAGTTAGTTTAGGTTTTTTTTTTTTGGTTTGGATATCTCCCTCTGTATCCCTTCCTGACTTATTACATTTTACTAAATTTTTCTACAAATTAGTAGTCTTTGGATCACTCTCTTTCCCCAAAGATTTTGGCACTTGGAGGGCATTATTTCAAAATTTTTGATCATTTTACTCTAGTTTATTGGCTGATTGGATGTCATTTTCTCTCAGTTTGAAGTATTTTACAACTGAGTATTTTGTTTTTTATTTGTCTTGGTTGAAATAGGTGCTGGAGTTGGCCGGAAATGCTGCGAGAGACAACAAGAAGAACCGGATCAACCCAAGGCACGTTCAATTGGCGGTGAGGAATGATGACGAGCTGGGAAAACTCCTTCACGGAGTAACCATCGCCAGTGGCGGTGTCCTTCCCAACATAAACCCTGTTTTGTTGCCCAAGAAATCAGCAGCCGCAGAATCAGCGGCTTCCGAGAAGACCTCTCAATCCAAATCCCCCAAGAAAAAATAAATTTTTTTTTTTTTCCCTTTGTGGGTACTCTCGTTTTACACCGCTGCCCTCTGTTTATGCTTTGTAGGATCTGGTCCCCCCCCCTCCCCTCACTGGGCATAAAAAATGTTGATCCACTAATGTAATAGACTTCTTATTTTCTGTTAATTCTATTTGTTTTTCCGGAACTGTTTTTGATTTGGGTTGTCTGCGTCAAGCAGAGCTGCATGTGTTTAGATACTGTTTCCTCTGCGTCGGGGCCATTGGCTAATTTGCAACCGAGAAAAAAATGGAGATAATCCTACCAGAAAGGGAAAAAAATTGCACTTGCATGGCTGTATCTTTAGTTATGTGCTTATATTAATATTGTAAAGAGGCATAATCAAATGGTTTAGCTTAAAATTTGTGCATTTGGAAACTTGATGCACTTTTAATTTTTAATTTTTTAATTCAACTATATAGATTTTAATCGAGGTTTGCAATTGAAGTTCACAAATGTGGGACAAAATGTAATTTTGAAGATATCTTTTTGTTTTGGGATTGCTGGTTTTCCAACAGAGGCTTTGGCACAGAATTTGTGTGAGGTTGGGCTCTGAGCGGGGGCTAGAGATGCGGGGATGGCAGGGCCATGACAAATTTGAATGTTGGTAATTTAAGAAACTGGTAGGCTTTTGTGGCCATACGTGGAGCCTTCAATGAATTTTTACTTGAACCCCATCACAAAAAAATAAAAAAATAAAATAGATTAATGAATTTATGTGAATTGTGTACGATTTTTTATTGTATCATCAAATAAAAATTATCTTATAATTTTAACATTTGACTGCATATTTTAAAATATTCTTATAATCATATAATTATATTGCGAGAATAGATGGGGTTTTGCCTTTTGTCTCCTTATTAGGTTTAATTTAAGTAATATGTGAAGCTTCATGTAAAAGGCTCGAGTGTTTTGTAGGCGTCTCAGTTATATCTGACTTTTACTGAATAGGCCCTTCTTTAGTACGAGTCCCCAACTTCACCCTCGTCTTCGCGTTTACTGTTTTAGGCTCGAAACTTGCGTTGGGAGCCTAGGGTTTATTGCTGCTGGGGTTTTGGGTCGTCGATAACAGAAAGCTAGTAGAGCCAAGCCAGCGTCGACGCTTTCTAGCTTCTACCCATGAGACATTTCCTGGTAAGGGAACGTTTTTGAGTTTTTGTTCTGCTACCTTTCTCAGATGTCGCCTTCACGGCTGTTGAAGCAAATTGGAAGTACTAAATGCAAATTTTCGTTCCAGAAGCAAGAAAAGTGCTTTTGAACTTGTAGAAGACGATTGCTTTCTTATTTTCCCATCTCGATCAATTGTTTTAGAGATTGATTCGATGTTCCTTGGCAGAGAAAGTTTGGAGTATCTAACGGAGATCCTCTCATTCGGGCTGTAGCTTTGGCTGCTGCTGGATCGGGGGTCTTGTACTTCAAGAGCGACAAGGGTTCTAGTGAGTTCCCAGTGTTCTTCACAGATGGAAATGTCCTTTTCTTTATGCCTTGTTTGGTTTCTGAGATAGTTTTGGAATGAAAAGAAAATAAAGCTTTGAGGGTCTTATGCTTTATTTGGGTAATTTCATGGATGGCCACTCAATTTTGACCTAGTTTCAAATTGGTCTGTGAACTTTAATTAATAACATATTACACATTTGTCATTCAATGTACAACGACCATGAATGGTGACACTGACAGGATGCGCTCTGCTGGTATTCTCAGCCTGATTTTTTTGTCCCACCCACACTCATTTACCACTTCATCAAGTCCACTCTTCCTCCCGGCATCTTACCCTTCTTTTGATTTAGAGACAAAACAACCCTTCATCCGTAATGAATTGAAACAATTGGAAAATCCAAATGAACATTTCCTCTTCATCTGTAACCTCTCGTGTATTTCAGTTGACGCTATTGCCAGCAGCCTTGTGGATTTGTTTAAGAAACGGAGCCAGGACTGAATGCAACAAATTATGCACAATACAGAATATGTTAGACCTGAATGAAAATTATATCCATTTGGATCCTGCACAAATTTTCAATGGTTCTTTGTTCCAAACTCTCCCCGAGCACTGTTCTTCAGGGATTCAACACACTTGGAATTGATGTATTGTATTCTCATGTTTCAGGAATGAATAATTTCTGTTCTGTTGAGAGATGTTGAATCTTTCTAACATATCAACTGCAAAATCAACCCCTTCTAAGATTTCTAGGGTGCCCTGTGAATACCTCCACAAACTGAGGGCACAAACTGTCGGACTAGCAACACCAGCTGAAATCTGCCACAATCAGGAAAGCTATGGTCTTACAGATTTGCAGAAGTTTGGAAATAATTCAAGAACAAGAGTTTAAAATTGATTGTAAAGTTAAAGCATAGCAAGTCAGGGGAAAGTAGGTGGCAATGCTAATAAATTAATTAGAACTCGTACTAATCCCGAATGTTATTAACAACAGCATAAATATTTGTGAGTAATTTGTGAATTTTCACTTGACGAAAATGAAGTTATAATGGACCATTTACGATGTGGAAGAACTTGTTATGATGCAAAAAACAATAGCTAGAAAGATATTGCTGGCACATGTGTTAGATACAAACAATGTCAGGAGGCATGGCTCACCTTTGCACGTCAAACATTCTGTGTAGACCAGAAGAATGACTTCAATAACTTGGAATGGGCTGCAAGAGGCACTAGAATTACTGAAGCATACTGTTTTTGAGAGTATAAGGTAGTATCCTCTTTAATGCCAAATGTGCTGTTATTAGTGTTAAATATTTTTTAACTCTAGAGCGCTCTTCATCTTGAACATACACCAAACAAATAAATAAATACATAAGTTAAAAACAAGGGAGAAGCATACTTTTTCCAAGTGCTTGTATATGATTCTGCTTTCAAAATTTGATCACGGAAATAGCAGCTGACAAAATATGAGAAGGAAGCATAGGGCTTGAGTCCAATCAGTTGCAGCTTTACTGGTAAAGATCACATGTCCATGTTGAGGCGTTTGCTGCATTTCAAAGAAGAAAGACCAAAGAGCTACCTAAGATCATTAAATTGCTGTTGTTCATCAGCTTTCTGTGGTAGTGTCGTGGACATGTATTCTCTCTTTCCTTTTCTGAAATAATTTAACAATCTGTTACCAAGCTTATTTGATCCTTCCATTCTTAACTGGTGTCACCTCCGACATCTCAAACACATACATTTCCAATTTTATCTTTTATATTTTACTGCTTTTCCATGGGATATTAGTTATAGTAGCTGCATTCATTACTCCTTTGGCTTTTGGTTTCTTGTATGACATTTCATAAAAATCATGTTACTTCAGCATGGGTTGATGCCGGGACATTTAGAGCTGATGATGCCTTTTCTAGTTTGCCTGCCTATGCTGCAAGTTCAGCAATAAAAGGTCAATATCACGGCCTAAACAAGGTCCCTTGTCAAAATGGATAGTGTAACAGGTTCATGATACTGGCCGAGGTCCTCTGTAGTGTTCGACAAGTATGGTTTCCAGATGTCAGGTTTCAATATGCAAGATTCCATAATCCTCAGTATAACAAGCTGACGGATTTGGTGAGAACTGAGAAGGGGTTGTGTCTCCAACTAGAGCAAAGAAAGGGTAAGATACTACCTTCATCAGAAAAAAGAGACGGGGAGGGAGGAGGAAGAGATCATTCTGTAAGTCACCATGGCCATTGCATATTGGGTAACATTGAAACAATTTGTAAAGTTTAGTACTTAATATGTTGCAGAGTGAAGCTCAATGACTAATTTAAAACTATGCTAAAGTTGAGGGACCATTCATCAAATTTACGTTGCTTTATGTTCATAATGAAATAGTCCAGTCAATATATTTCAAATTATGTGCCTTTATTATGTGTTGAGCAGAGGATTTTGTCTTCTAAAGTTTGAATCATGACACAAAATTTCTCTTCTCCTCCCCCCCCCCTCCCCCGGGTGAATTTTCATTGTGACTTAATGCCTAATGGTACATGACTATTTTCAATTTCTGAATAGATTTTATAACTATGGATTCAAATTGAATTTTAAAAGTGACATTATCGGTGTCAATTCCAGCACCATTTGAAGATTCATGGATACTACCATGGCGAAGCATGCAAGGGATGATTCCTTTTCCTTCATTTGATTCGTGGAACTGTTCCCTATCGGGTTTGACTTTTTCTTTTCTCCAAATGAGATTTGTCAGTAACATATGATATATTTTATCTCTCATTTATAGATTCAATCCATATTTGTAATTGTAGGAAATCTTCCGTTATTTTTTTCTAGAGTTGCCTCTAGCCCACCAGCCAATATAAAGAAGGAAGCTTCAGGGGAGGTTGGAGATGGTTCAAAATGTTGTTCTGGGTGCTTGGGCAGGAATACTATTGCCACTGCAGCAGCTAGGGTTGGTCCTGCTGTTGTTAATCTATCAGTTCCCCAGGGTAGGTCTGATAAATGTTTTAGTTTGCAAATTTTTTGGGCTATGTTGCTGGAAACTTGAATGTATGGTGGTCCGTAAACTTTGAGTTTTGTAGGTTTTAGTGGATTGACTTTGGGAAAGAGTATAGGCTCTGGAACCATCATTGATTCTGATGGTACCATCCTAACTTGTGCTCATGTTGTGGTTGATTTCCAAGGCATGAATGCTTCATCCAAGGGGAAGGTTAGTGGTTAAAAGCTGATCATTTATCGATTGTCATATTTAAAGAATTGAACCAATGCAAACTGATTCTTCAAATTATATGCAGGTTGACATATGGTATTTCTCTACTATAATGGTTCTCTACTATAATAGTTCCATTCTAAATTTGGCTGCATAAGCAAGTAATTAGATGGTGGTGCAAATTATTGTATTTTAGAAACCTTCAAAATTAAGACAGCTTTTTTTATTAGAAAATGCTTGTAAATAACAGGGCAGACAGTTCCCAATGTGAAGTGTTCTGTACCCTGGGTTGGGCTATGCTATCAATTTTGTTTTGGATGTTAGTGCGGGTGTTAATTGATTTATTGAAGTAAACAACAAGGGATTAAATCCCAAGGTTCTTCTGTAGTGAAGTTATGCTTATGAAGATTGTATATGTGGATGAGATCATGGTTGTTTAATTCTTTTGTCTGTTTGAGAGAGAGAAAAGGGGGTGGGCAGTGTCATGCATTAATATACTCCTTCAATAATGAAAAAAAAATTAAAATAGGTTGTTTATCATTAAAAAAGTTCAATCTCAAGCTTTTAAACAATAATTAACCCCAAGAAATCTTACTTGAGAACGACACATTATTTTTGTTAATAACTTAATGGCATATAGTAATGGTTTAACAATGCATATAGTAATGGTTTAACAATCTTTATTTCATTATTAGGGTTTGTGTGGGCCTGATTCTTTTTAAGAGTTCTAATTGGCGGAGTTTCTATAACTGGACTTATAGACTGAATTTAATGGTTTTGGTAGTTTTAATTTGATTTTCGAATGATTACTTTTTGCAGGTTGATGTGACCCTGCAAGATGGCCGGACATTTGAGGGTACGGTGGTTAATGCTGATCTACAGTCTGATATTGCGATTGTAAAGATCAGATCTAGAACTCCACTTCCAACAGCAAAGTTGGGCTCTTCAAGCAAGCTTCGGCCAGGCGATTGGGTGATAGCTATGGGTTGCCCCCTTTCACTTCAAAATACGATTACAGCGGGTGTTGTTAGGTATACAGAGTAAATTAAGAATACCTAGAATTCGCTCTTAGTTTGAGCTATTTTCTAATGAAATTGAATAAGATTTTCTTGATCATTTTTTTTTATTTTTTATTTTTTATTTAGAGAAAGTTGAGTAAAATTTCAAAATTTAACCATTTCTTGCATTTGTTCAGCAACCTGTTTTCTTATTGTCCTGCCATGGTGGAAATACAGTCAGGCATATTACACATGCTAAGCTAATGAAAGTTTTTGTAATGTTTGTGTTGCTATCCCTGTTGGGATTCTAGTTGTGTTGACCGCAAAAGCAGTGATTTGGGCCTTGGAGGAATGCGGAGGGAGTATTTACAAACAGATTGTGCAATCAATGCGGTAATGTGACTTTTGTTACACTTCCTATTGGGATTTTGAGATGGAAGATTAGCAAGATTGAGACAGCTATTAAGAGTTGTATCCTGCTACTTGTGTGTGTTTTTGTGTGATTTCATCTCACTTTCTCACTTTTGGTTACATTGAGCAGGGGAATTCTGGGGGACCTCTTGCTAATATTGATGGAGAAGTTGTTGGTGTCAACATTATGAAAGTATTGGCTGCTGATGGATTGAGTTTTGCTGTACCAATTGACTCAGTTTCAAAAATTATAGAGCACTTCAGAAAAAATGGGTAGGTTTCTTACTTTTTTTTGCAGCTACTTTTAACTGTTGAATTGATCAGTCATTGAGTTTTGGGTAGTGTGATTGGATCTCTCTTTCTCCCTTATGAAAGTTCTTTTTCATTTCCTCATCAAGCTTTAAATATTCCTGTCTCTCTTAAATTTGTCTCTCATCATAGGTATGAGTTTTAAATGTTGGGAGCTTATGTTTGCTACTCATGTTAGGATTAGTAGTTCCCAGAACCTTGGACTTATTCTTTTTTATTTTCTGGCTTTTATCTTAAACTTTTATTTTTACCCGTATGGCCACTGATAATGCATAGTTACATGAAGTTTGTGTGGGGAAGCGTTCAGATGTAGAACAGTAGAAGAGTCAAAGGTCATAATTTTCTTGGTAGTGTAAATTATACAACAAATTGCAAAAAATAAGAAATGCAATCTAACAGAAAGGGTTTAATCATAAAAACTTCCTAACTTTTCTTCTACAATTATAGACTAACTTTGAGTAGAAACCAAAAGAAAAAAAACCAGCAAACTATTCAAAGGTATGAGTTAAATCCATTCTATTGCTTATACGATCATAATATGCATTAGTGAACATTTTTATAGGTTTTTTTGGTGCGGAAAAACTCAAATATTAAAAATAAAATTTTGTAGCAGAAGTGAGTAATTAGGGGGAAAAAAAAACTAATTATGAACCAGCCTAAACAATAAGTCCTCATGTAATCAAGATTCTCTTCTGGAATGAAATTTGTTGGTTTGAAGCTCAATTTATAATATATGGAAGAACCTTTGATGGAGAGAATGGAAGATTTTTTGAAGGAAAAGTGTGTGTATGCTTTTTAAAAGTGTGTATATATAAGCCCTTAAAATAAAACACGGCTGCGATACTACAAGCAATTTCTCAATAATAGTTGCTATAGCGAAAAGGATAATTGAGGTAGTTTTTGTTAAAAGAAAATCAAGAGTTCACTTCACATAGAACATTTTAGTAATTAATCTTTGTCCAAGTAATAAAATTCATCATATATCAGGTAGGAGGCGCATTGCCAGAAAAACATTGGACTGTTACTTTTTTGAGTTTGGAATATAATTAGACTTTCAATCTAACAATTTTTGGTATTAGTAGTAAATAGACATAATTATTGTTTAATATAGTGAACATGATACGTGGGCTTTTTTACACTGTGTCATACTTAGCTCGTTGAGCTGCAACATGGAATTTTTTTTTATTGATTTTGAAAAAATACCCCATACTGTTATTTGTTTAATTATTTGTTGTAGCAAACATGGCGGAAAGTAGCATTTTGATGTTATGGTTTGTCATGCCAACCACCCTTGAAATAATTCTCAATTGTTAGCTCTTTCCCTCTTCTCTGTTTGGTGTCGTATGGAGTAAAATATTTACATACATGGCAATTTCATTCCCTAAGAAGCATTGTGAAACATTTTTGTATTAAAGAGTACATGTCATGGATTTTAATGGTGTGCAGGAGGGTTGTTCGACCTTGGCTGGGATTGAGAATGATTGATCTTAATGACATGATTATTGCTCAGCTTAAAGAAAGAGATGCCACATTTCCTAATGTCCATAAAGGTGTTGTTGTACCTAAGGTATGAGTCGTATGGCTACTTATTTGGGTCCCCACTCCACCCCCTGGGTCCTCTCTTTTTATCTCTTTTTGCCTTTCTTTTGTTGCCTGGAATCTATCACTTGGCAATGTGTTGGGGAAAATTATATTTACATTGACTATGACTTTGTTGTGATGCTCACTTTTAGAATTTAGGAAATTATGGATCTAAGTGATTTGGTCCTGTGCAGGTGGTAATTTACTGACACATAAAACTATTAATGATTAAAAACACATTCAGAAAGGACTTGTAAGCCATAATGATTAAAAACTATTTTTGGATTAATGTTAGGTTGATAGCCAGGTACCTAACTTATTTATGATCAAGTTGGATTTGGGTCACTTGAAATAAATTTGTCGAGGAAAATGGTAATCAAATTCAATAGATTTGCTGATGATGCGTAACCACAAAATCTGATAGAATCAGATTCCCTTTGAAGTTCATTTCTCAACTCTTCATTAATGCAAAGGTAGGTCTTTTCAAAGCAACAGGCGGCAAAAAAAACACATGCAAATTCATTATTTATTTATCCTGTAATGGATAACACACACAGGGACCTGCTATTCTCATTATATATGGCTAGGGTCTGAATGAATTAGATTAATTTCAAGTAATTTCAAATTTTCAATGCTAAATATAGGACAAGCTAATTGTTATTGAAATCTGAAGAACTAACTCCCATAAGCTACCCAAATATTGATGATCTGCAGATTGATTAGTTTTTTCTTTTTGTTCAATTCAGGTCTAGGTTCAATTATATTGAACTACTATTGGGTGGAAGTCTCTGAATGATGTTCAAGTTTGCAAATTGCCTATAACAGGAGTGATGTAGAATAATTTGGAACACTGCCTTTATGAATGCTACCGGTGTTGCTGTTCCTAGCAAAAATTAGAGTCTTGAGTTACATTTGTAAATAATTTCATGGAAAAAAAAACTATGAAGCTTAGGGGTCAAGCATAGATTGTAGATAATGGGCTTCTACAAGAGCCCCATTGAGGCAAATACAGCACTTCAGAGGCCTTTCAAAGATGAAGAAATGAAAAAAAAGTGTTTGAGATGAGTTGGGTGAAAGCTCCTGGTCCTCATGGTTTATGATGGCTTTCTTACAAGATAGTTGGAGTGACATTTTGAGGTGTTATTTTGAGGAATAGGCTGGTGGGTAATAGCAATGCTTTAAAAGGTGAAGGTGCATAGCAAGGCATTTAGCTTTTATATGAGGCCAGGTGTAAGCCTTAATGCGTTGAGGTATAAGCCCTTTTGAGAATTTTAATTTTTCGATAAAAATATGTAAAAAAAATTACATATATTTTAAAAATGAAGAAAAAAGTAACAAAATTGCAAATAAAATTAACAAACTAAAATATTTGTAGACTTTTGGGCCATTCAAAAGTACTGACTTAAATTCATTAAGTAAATCATGCTGAGAGAGAGTTATGACATTACAAACTTCAAATTACTTTCAAGATCTAAGATGCAGCTCTCAATTACTTTGGAAAGGTTGAGGTTCAAGGCTTCTAGAGATAAACTCATATTAGGACATTCCTTTCATATAAACAATTTTCTAATCAAATCTTAGTTGATATTCACACGCTCAAAATGCAGAAGTGTCAATTTAAAAGGCACAAAAGGCATGCCTTATGCAAATGCTAAAGCCTCATTGTGTAATGCATTCACGTTTTTGGGGTCTGGAATTTTAGACTACGCTTACAAGCAAACCTCGATGAGCCTTTTTAAACACTGGGTAATAGTGTGAAGTCTACTGTTTTAGCTCTAATTCCTGAAAAAGGAGATGTCAATGAGGGCGAGGGACTTCAGACTTATTAGTTTGGTCACTAGTCTCTACAAGATCTTTTCAAAGGTCTTATATATAAATGGAGAGATGTTTTCTGTGATAGATTGTATCATTAAAGACATACAAATCTTAGATGTTGTGTTGGTGGCTAATGTGATGGTTGAGTGTGGTAGGACAGTAATAACATAATCAGAGAGAGAATTGGGTGAGAGAAACAGAAGAATGAAGAAGGGTAAGAAGAATTAAATTATTGCAGGGCAGAACAGGGGGTTTAGAAACAGAATTGGGAGAAAGAGACAGAAGGAAGAGAATAGAACAAATAGGACAAAACAGAGAGCCGAAAGGAAGAAGGAAAGGGAGATGAAGAAGGGAGGAGGAAGAAGAAAATGTGAGGAGATAGAAAGAGAGAATAGACACGAGGGAGAGTGAGAGAGGCTGCTGTGAAAGAGAGATTAATGCGAAAATCAATTAATCATTCTTAAATTTACATCATAAGCCTATATTTATAGGCAAGTAAGAAACCCTAAAGATAAAACTATTAAGAAGTACAAAATAAACCCAAAACAATAAAAAATTACAAACTTACAAGCCTCAACTTCTCACAATCAGATTCAGTTTATTTTCAGTGATGATTGTTGCAGTCCAGAATCTCTCAAGCCTGCAAATGTGAGCATCACATAAGTCTCGGCAACCACTCATTATCATAAAATTTTAATATAGACACCAATGGAAGACAAAAGACATTCTTGCTCAATGATAAAATAAAGACTACTTATATTATTCAAGTAAGAGAACACTACACAAGCCATAACACAAGTAATTTGATATTCATTTACAAATCCCTAGAGAATACATGTAAAGCCATCTCTCTCCCCCATTACATTGTCATCCCCTAACATTATCCCCCACTCATTCTATCGACGACCTCGTTGATTTGTTGTAAGTCTTCAATCTTCAGGTTCTGCTGTTGTTGTCTTGAAGTTAATGAATTCTTGGATCTTCTGTGTGAGATGCTGGAAGTCTTCTGTCTTGCCACCACCGTTCTCCTGACCAAGTGTTGTTATTGATGACCTTCATCATTGCCGACTCTATTTGCAAGGATCTTCACTATGTCTCTGGCTACTACCTTCATTTACGGAAGGGTTGAGCTCCTGCACTTCTCTCTGTGCTGATCTTCTTCGTTGACACGGGGCTCTCCAAGAACCAAGTCTCCAGCTTCAAAATGTCATATAGTCACGTAGGCTTTGTGAGTTTGTAGGCTTTCAAGCAAATGTCCATCCTCACAAATCTGGCTGTTTATCTGTCACCATCTCAACAAGACATGATTAGTTGCAACTTATTTCACAAAAATTACTGCAAAAGTAATACATCTAATAGGAAATATAATTTCACAAAAAGTTGCAAGTATTTTTCCCCCCATTCCACTTGCTACTTGGGCTCTTGAGGACTCCCCAAAAGCCTTCGGGTGCCCACCATACACTTCTTTTCTTCCAAATCAGTGTTCAAGATTTCTGTTCCCTCTTGGAATGTTTTCAAGGCATTCAAGGCCTTCTGCTTAGGGCATTCTGCTACAGGATGGGGCCCCATGCACAGAAAACAAGCAAGTGGCGGTCAATGCACCCCATTCCTTGCATCTTTGTCATTCCACTCTCTCGTTGTTCGGGGTCCCTTATCACTCAAGAAGCTATTAGATCCCTTGTTGCTCCCCCTGCCTGAATTTCTATACACCCGGGAAGATCTTTGTTCATGATTGTTAGATGTTGGGTATTTCCTTTTCTAAGAACTGTTTGAGTAGTCGTTTAATTGTCCACCTGTTGCAAGGGTCCGGCTTGAGAAATCCTCCAATCGTTCAGTTGCTGCGAGAGTTGAGGGAAGGTCACAAATCCCTTGCCTTCGCAGCTCATTCTTCAGCCATGTTTTGAGTCCTTGAAGGAAATGGAAGACTGTCAGAATTTGCCATATCCTTGATGTCGAGCATTAGGGTCTAGAACTCTCATACATAACTCCCTATTGAGCCTGTCTGCTGTAATTCATATACCTTGCAACGCGCGATGTACTCTGTATTTCCTGGGTAAAATTGTTCTTTCAAGGCATGTTTCAACTCTTCCCAAGTATTGACGATATACCGGTTGTTTTGCATGTCTTTACATTTGGTTCTCCACCATAACTTAGCATCCTCAGTAAGATACACCATTGCAATGTTAACTCGGTGTTCCTCTAGGTCAATCCTCGAGCACTTAAAGTAGTGTTCCAGATCGAAGACGAAGTTGTCTAACTCCTTTGCATCTCGGGCGCCCCCAAAACATTTAGGATCTGGCACCTTAATTCGAGTTCCCCCACAAGTATTGGTTATTGGCCTTCGAGATATTTGGGCCACTGCATTTAGCTTAGTACTCACCTCTTGTAAGTCATTCTGAAATTGATCCGTTAGGTTTTGAAGCTTACCCACCTCCTTCAAATCCTCTTTCATGGTGCTAATAGATTCTTTGACATTATTTGCAAGCACATAAAAATCATCAGTTAATTCCCGTAGGGAGGCCTCAAGTTCTATTGGCTCTCCCCCTTGGGATGTAAGGAATGGCATTATGCCCTCAATGTGTTTCAGCCTATTCTTGAAGGCTTCCAATTGTTCAATGTTCCTCTGGAAGACCTCAAGATCTATTGGTCTTTTCTCCAAGGATTTTATACGTGGAATGAATTTCTCAAGTTCCACAATTCTCATCTCAAGCTTAGATACACTATAGAGGTTTCCTTTTGTATTCTCTCAGGCGGCCTCAAGCTCTATTGGCACTCCTCTCCCTTTTTGACAATTCTGTCACGAACGCTTGGAGTTTGAAGAATTGCATCTCCAAGGTTTCAAGATTTGTCACTCTTACCGCTAGCGCCTCAACGCGCTTTGTCTTTGCAGACTACGTAGTTTTCATCTTGCCGTTTATGCTGCTCACACACACCGTGCTCTGATACCAACTGTCACGGACCCCAAATTAAACTCAATTAAGGGGGTCGTGCAGCACTCATCGAGGCTCTCCCCCAACAGAGTCGGCCAATAATCACCCATTCAAGCCTGCAAATGTGAGCATCACATAGGTCTTGACAACCACTCATCGTCATGAAATATTAATATATCAGGAAGGCAAGAGACATTCATGCTCGATGATAAAATAAAGACTACTTATTTTATTCAAGTAAGAGAACACCATACAAGCCATAACACAAGTGATTTGATATTCATTTACAAATCCCTGGAGAATACATGTAAAGCCATCACTCTCCGCCATTAAATCCCCATTACATTGTCACCTCCTAACATCCTGCATTAAAGAGGTAGTTACTCATGCATTATGAGGGGGTTGCAACTTCATGATACCTTATATTAATGGGGAGGTTACTTTTTCATTATAAGACGGAGTTACACCTCCTTAATGTATTATATTGATGGGACATGGCTGTAGTGGATTGTGTTTGTTAAAGCTTGATATACATTGTTGGCCCACAATCTAACAACTTAACTTTTAAGGTAAACTAGTGTAGGCCATGAGCCAAATGAATTGGATAATGCCACCTTTATGTCCAGGCATTCCTTCTTGGAGCCCATGAGCACATTTTTATCCTGATGAAAGTATTTGAGTATAAAAGCCAAATGAACATGTGCCACATGCAATGCATGTGTGCCAACCAAAGCCAATGAATTGGACAATGCCACCTTTATGCCTAGGTGTTCCTTCTTGGAGCCCATGAGCACATTTGTATCTGGATGAAAATATTTGAGCATCAGATATCATCCATACAATATCAAAGATAAGTAGTGTCAAAAGGTCTACCATGTATCTAGTAGAACACCCAATAACAACTAATATAACAATTTTTTTAGGAATATAGATGGAGAATTATAAATATTATCCTGAAATGATGATGTTTATATAAACTCCTTGCGTTGATATCATATTTTTTATCATGTCACAAGAGAAAAAAGCTTACCATGCCCCGGTTTGGGTTTTCAAGATTGACATTTGAATGCACTCATCATGTCTCTATTTTCCACATTTAGGGAGGTAAAAAAAAAAGAAAGAATAAATTGCAATAGAAATATAAATAGGAATTGTTTATGATACAAATAGTAATCATAGATATATTTCCTATTGGGTTTTTTATAAACGTAGCCTGGATGCATATGTCCATAAAAGAAAAGAAAAACTATCAAGTTATGTAATATGTATATGGCAAATTTGTGAACAAAGGAGGCAGTGAGAATGGCAATTATTTGCAAATTTTCATACATAAAAAAGGGTTCTGATAGGAAGGAACATTGTTTATTAAAATCTGATGGTTTATTAAATTTGAAGAGCTCAATTCAACGCACAAACACTATTCATTCGAATTTAATCAAACTTAGAATTCCTTTTACTTAAGAAAAATAGCGAGAAAAAAAAAAAAAAAAAAACAATCTCAACACTCACCATTTAAGGGCATGTAGCCACATTTCTTCAAGAACTATTGTCTAGGCTTGAGATGCAAAGAACTAAGTTCTCCATTGAATTTACACATTAAGCACTATTGAAATTTTTATTAAAATGAATGACCTAACTTGAAGATTGGTTTCTCCTTCTATCAATAATACAATCAAAACTTTCTAATGACCATAATTCCCTTAGCAACTCTCACTAATAACATACTAACACACTTAATAATTATACTAAAAGACTAAAATAACTTGTAACACTCCCCCTTAAGCTAGAGCATGAATATCATATGCTCCTAGCTTACTACAAATAAATTTAACGCGACACAAACACCTCCCAAAATTTTGGTAAACAAATCCGCAAGCTGCATATCAAACTTCATGTTAGTGGTAGTAATGAACTTCGGCACAAATTTCTCTCGAACAAAGTAACAATCAACTTCAATGTGTTTCGTTCGCTTATGAAAGTTTGGGCTAGAGGTAGTATGAAGAGCAGCTTGATTATCATACATCAACTCCATAGACTGAGAATATGGAAAACCCAATTCTTCCAATTGGTTCTTCAACCAAAAAAGTTCACAAGTAGTGTAAGTCATAGCTCTATACTCTGATTTAGCACTGACCACCATAGTTTGTTTGCTCTTCCCAGAAACCAAATTACCACCAATCAAGATATAGTACCTGGTTGTGGATCATCAGTAAGAAGATGACCTGATCCAATCTGCATCTGTATATCCTTGAATGTGAGAGTGAACTTGATCTTGATATAAAAGACCTCTCCTTGATGTGAATTACTGCGCCCTAGTGACTTGTTCTTTGAGAATCTAGAAATTGAGTCACAACACTTGTTGTAAAAGATATGTTCGACTAATTGACTGTGAGATAATTCAACTTTCCAACAAGTCTCCGGTCTTGTCCAAGATTAGGTAACAAATCAATTATATCCAACACTAACTTGCTGTGGGGATCCATGGATGTATCAACCAGTTTGGATCCCAACGGTCCAATTTCATCCAACATATCAAGAACATACTTCTTTTGTGATAAAACAATTTTCATGCAAGACCTAGATACTTCTATAAAACTATTTGAACAGTCCCAAATCTTTGGTTTGAAACTTAGCTTGTAGAAAATGTTTAAGACTCTGAATACCTTTATCATCATCACGTGTAATAACAATATCATCCACATACACAACAAGAAGGATCCTAACTGATGAAGTATGACAATAAAACACAGAGTGATCCATTGCACATTGTTGAAGACCATGCTACAACATTGAATTGACCAAACCATGCTTTGGAAAACTATTAAACCATATGGTGCCTTCATGAGCCGACACATTAAGTCTGACACCCCTTCGAGCAATAAACCTAGGTGGTTGCTCCATATAGACCTCTTCCTCAAGATGACCATGCAAGAAGGCATTTTTTACATGATGCAAGGCCAGTGATAAGTGGTAGCCAAGGAGATGAGCAGATGTACTGATTTAAATTTTCATTCAGAGAAAAGGTATGGCAATAATCCAAACCATACACCTGAGTATACCCTTTAGCAACAAGACATGTCTTCAAACGAGCCATAGAACCATCAGGATTAACTTTCTCAATGTATACCCAGCGACAACCAACCACAGGCTTGTCAGGAGGAAGAGATACCAAGTCCCAAATACCAATGTTCTATAAAGCATCCATCTCTTCAACCATGACATTCCTCCACCTAGAGTGGGCTAAGGCTTCCGAAATAGATTTAGGAAGGGCAATGGATGATAGAATAGTAAAAAACAATAATAGGAGGGTGATAAGAAGTCATTGCAAACATAATTGGAATTGGGATGTTGTGTACATGTGCGTTTACTTTTTCGAATAGCAATGGGAGGATCAACATCGTGGGAAATATGGTCATCAAACGAGGGGAAAAAAAAGCGTGGTAATAGAAGTTAGAGGGGACTCTCTTCCTTGCAGCCGCTATCAAGAATACACCTGCAAATTAGGGTGATTGTGACGATGAAAACCACATGGAAACATTGGTAGTTGATTCGGCAAAGTAAGGGACTCATTGAGATTAGAAGCACTCAGGGTCTGAGTGTAGGAAGGTGTAGACTCAAGAAAGTAACATTTGTAGAAACAAAGAAGCAATGCAATGTAGGACTATAACAACGATATCCCTTTTGAGTATATGAGCAGCCCAGAAAGACACATTTTGTAGCACGAGGATCCAACTTATCCACCTTAGGAGTTAGCTAATTAACAAAGGACACACACTTGAATATACGAGGTAGAGAGAATTGAGGTGAATTAGGAAAGAGAATGGAGCAAGGAATTGTACCACTAAGAATGAAGGATGACATTCTATTGATAAGATAGGAAACAGTAAGTACAACATTATTCCAAAGCACTTTACGTACATGCATTTGATAAAGTAAAGTGCGAGTGATTTCAAGGATATTTCTGTTTTTCCTCTCTGCCACCCCATTTTGTTGAGGAGTGTGGGCATAGGATGATTGATGAACAACATCAAATTAAGTCATATAAGTAGTGAATTGATTGCTGATATACTCTTTAGCATAATCATTCTGAAGTATTCGAACTGGAAAACCAAATTGAGTCTTATATCATAATAAAAGGCACAAAATATATGAAATAACTTAGAGCAATCTTCTATTAAATATAGACAAGTCATCCTTGAATGATGATCCACAAAGGTTACACAGTAAGGACTGGAAATCCAACTTGGACACAAGTTTACCAGGACTCCAAACATCAAAATGGACTAACATGAAAGGGCTTGCAGCTTGTTTATTGACTCGGGAAGAGAAAGGGACACAACGATGCTTTCTCGATTGGCAAGAATCACAATCAAGACCAGACACAATATTCAAACCAGGAACTAGATGTTTCAACTTTTTCAATGAAGGATGACCAAGGGGACAATGAATTTGGAGAGGTGTGGCTACTATAGTGTAGGCAGTAAAAGGAGATAGCGGCTCAAAGTGATAAAGTTTACCAGCTTCAAACCCTCTTCCTCGTCTTCCTTGTCTTTAAATCTTGAATAGCCATATAATTAGGGAAGAATGTTACTGAACAAATTATTACATTTTAATGACAATAATACCCTTACTAACTCTCACTAATTAACACACTATCACTCTCAATAATAATAATACTAAAAGACATATGTAATATCATATGCTTCCAGCTTGTTACAAATGAATTTAACACGAGCACCCCCCAACACTTTGGTAAACAAATCAGCAAGCTGCATGTCCGACTTCACATAAGCGGTTGTAAAGAGCTTCTGCACAAGTTTCTTTCGAACAAAGTGGCAATCAACTTCAATGTGAACCGTGCGCTCAAGAAAGACCGGGTTGGAGGCAATATGAAAAACAACTTGATTATCGCACGTCAACTTCATAGGCTTAAAAACTCCGCCTGTGATGCACTTAATATCCTAATTTTTTCACACACAGTCGGTCCCAAGCCCGGGTAAGGAGGGTTGCGTTAGGTAGCTGACAGCCATCGTAAAATTTGTTAGATAACTATGATATGAATCCTTATCAAAAAATGAGAGAGGGTGGGCTAGGTCGTCGCCTCGAAGCGATGTGTCGTGTTGGCACCCGTGTACGGTGTTAAATATGCTAGGGTTCTTGCATCATTCTGGACGTAGGCAGGTAAAGACGTTAGTTTAAGAAACTAGGATTAGATTAGCAACTTGGAATATAGGGATACTTACCGGTAAAAGTATGGAAATTGTGGACACAATGATCAGAAGAAGAATTAATATAATTTGCCTTCAAGAAACTAAGTGGGTTGGGGAGAAAGCTAGAGAAATTGATAAAGCAGGATTTAAGCTTTGGTACATTGGAAAAGAAAAACATAAGAATGGAGTAAGAATTATTATAGAAAAAAACTTAAAAGATATCGTTGTTGATGTAAAAGAGTAGGGGATAGAATTATAAAAATCAAAATGGTATTAGGACAAGAGATAATAGATATCATTAGTGCTTATACTCCTCAAGTCGGCTTAGCAGAAAATCTTAAGAGACAATTTTGGGAAGATATGGATAGTATTATACAAGGCATACTAGGGATTGAGAAAATATTTATAGGAGGAGATCTGAATGGACACGTTGGAAGGGATAATAAAAATTATGAGAGGATACATAGGATATGAATATGGAGACAAAAATGAGCAAGGGGAGATGATATTAGACTTCGCTCTGTCATATGATTTTAGTATAATGAATACTTGCTTTAAGAAGAGAGAAGAACACTTAATAACCTTTAAAAGTGGACAAAATAGAAGTCAAATAGATTTTTTTTTTTTTTAACTAGGAGGGTAGATTGTTTATCATGCAATGATTGTAAAGTTATTCCAGGTGAAATTCTAACCACACAACATAGAGTCTTAGTGTTAGATATATGTATTAAAAAATGGAAGAAAAAAGATAAAATAAACTAGTGTAAGAGAACTAGGTGGTGGAACCTAAAAGGAGAAAATATAATAAAATTTAATGATAAAATGATCAAAATGGGGATTGGACTATAGAGGATGGGATAGATACAAATACTCTTTGGAGTAGATTAGTTAGCACTATTGAAAAGATAGCGAAAGAGATTTTAGGTGAATCAAGGGGAAGATTCTCGAATAGCAAAGAAAGTTGGTAGTGGGATAAAGATGTACAAAAAGCCGTAAAGACAAAAAAAAAATATGGTATAAAATGTGGCAAAAATGTAGAAACAGGGATAACCTTGAAAAGTATAAGGAGGCGAGAAAAGATGCAAAAAAAGGCCATTAGTGAAGCTAAATACAGACCATTTAATATTTTGTATGATAGATTAGATACAAAAGAAGGGGAAAGAGATATATTTAAACTTGCTAAAGCTAGAGAAAGGAAGAGTTAGGACTTAGGAAATGTAAAATGTGTAAAAAGTGAGGATGATATTGTCTTGGTTAAGGACGAAGACATTAAAGAAAGATGACGAAGTTACTTTAGTAAGTTGTTTAATGAAAACCAAATAGAAAGCTTAAACTTAGAATTGTCAAATGAGGAAAAGATTAAAATATGTGATTTATTCGCAAAATTAGAGTTAACAAAGTTAAGTTTGCACTAAAAAAGATGAAAAATGGGAAAACTATAGGACCAGATAAAATCCCATTTGAAGTTTGGAAATGTTTAGGTGATAATGGAATTATATGGTTAACTAATTTATTTAATACAATTATAAAAACTAAGAAAATACCAGTTGAATGGAGGAAAAGCATTTTAATACTTATATACAAAAATAAAGGAGATATTCAAAATTGGAATAACTATCGTGGAATTAAACTTATGAGTCATACGATGAAATTACGGGAAAGGGTAGTTGAACAAAGATTAAGGTGAGAAACCAAGGTCTCAGAAAATCAATTTGGTTTTATGCCTGGGAGATCTAGCATAGAAGCTATATATCTTTTAAGAAGATTAATGGAAAAGTTTAGGGAAAAGAAGAGGGACTTGCATATGATATTTATTGACCTTGAGAAAGCATATGATAGGATACCTAGGAAAGTTTTATGGTGGATTTTAGAAAAAAGGGTGTATGTAGTAGATATACTGACGTCATTGAGGATATGTACAAAGGAATAATGACTAGTGTAAGGACTATAGATGGAGAAACTAGAGAATTTCCAATCACCATAGGTGTACATCAAGGATCGGCTTTGAGTCATTATCTTTTTTCTTTAGTGATGAACCAATTGACTAAAAAGTGTTCAAAAAGAGGCTCCATGGTGTATGTTGTTTGTAGATGATATTGTATTAATTGACGAAACTAGGAACGGAGTAGAGGCTGAGTTAGAATTATGGAGAATTATGGAGAGAAGCTTTGTAATCTTAGAGGCTTTAGGACAAGTAGAAATAAGACAAAATATATGAAATGTAATTTTAGTAATGATAGGAGGAATATTGGAGACAATGTTAAACTTGATGATGAAGAAATAAATAGCACTTGTAGATTTCGATACCTTGGATCTATTATGTAAGCTGAAGGAGAAATTGAAGATGATGTAATGCATATAGTTAAAGCAGGTTTGGTAAAATGGAGAAGTGCTTCAAGTGTGCTCTGTGATTGTAGAATACCCTTAAATTTAAAAGGGAAGTTTTATAGGACAACTATAAGACCAGATATGCTATATGGATCAGAATGTTGGTTGACGAAGAAACAAAATATCCAAAAAGTAAAAGTTGCCGAGATGGGAATGCTTAGATGGATGAGTGGTATAACATTGAAAGATAAATTAAGGAATGACCATATTCGCGGTAAGTTAGGTGTAGTTCCTTTAGAAGATAAGGGAGGGAAGACTCAGTTGGTATGAACACTTGCAACGTAGGCCACATAGTGCGCTAGTGAGGAATAGTGAGTTAGTTATTGTGGTGGGTAGAAGGAGTAGGGGTAGACCTAAAATATCTTGGGAGGAGATAGTGAGTAAGGATTTAATATCTCTGAATCTGTTAAAAAAAATGGTCCATGATCGCATAAATTAGGGAAAAAGGATTCATATAGCCGACCCTACCTAGTGGGACTTAAGGGTTGGTTTTGTTGTAACTTCATAGGCTTAAAAAAAAGGGGCAGTTGACCTTGCTATGACAGTTTGTTTCTTACTTTTCCAAGAAACCAAATTACCACCATCCAAGATATAATATCTGGTGGTGGATTTCCGATCAGAAGGCGATCCAATCCAATCTACATTTGTATATCCATGGATATAAGTGTGACCCTGATCACGATATAAAAGACCTCTCCTAGGTGCACCTTTGAGATATCTCATGATGTGAATTATTGCGTTCCAATGACTTGTCCTCGGAGAATCTAGAAATTAACTCACAACACTTGTTGCAAAAGATATACCTAGCCGAGTAACTGTGAGATAATTCAACTTTCCAACAAATCTCCGGTATTTTGTAGGATTAGGTAGCAAATTACTCATATCCAACATTAACTTGCTATTAGCATCCATGGGTGTATCAATTGGTTTAGATCCCAACAAGTCAGTTTCATCCAACAGATCAAGAACATACTTCCTCTGTGATACAATAGTTCCGATACGAGATCTAGATACTTCTACACCCAAGAAATGTTTCAATGGTCCCAAATCTTTAGTCTGAAACTTAGTCTATAAAAAAAGTTTGAGACTTTGAATACCTTTATCATCATCACTTGTATTAGCAATATTATCCACATAAACAACAAGAAGGATCCTACGCGATGAAGTATGGTGATAAAACACAAAATGATCCATAGCACACCGTCGAAGACCAAACTTAAGTACTACAACACTGAAACGACCAAATCATGTATTGGGAGACTATTTTAAACCATATAAAGCCTTCTTGAGCTGACACGCTAAGCCTGACTCCCCTTGAGCAACAAACCCAAATGGTTGCTCCATATAAACCTCCTCATCAATGTCACCATGCAAGAAGGAATTTTTCACATCTAGTTGATGCAGAGGCCAGTGATAAGTTGTAGCCAAGGAGATGAAGAGACATATTGATGTAAGTTCGGCAATTAGAGAAAAAGTATCTGAGTAATCCAGACCATACACTTGAGTGTATCCCTTACTAACAAGACGGGCCTTTAGACTAGCCATGGAACCATTAGGGTTGACTTTCACAGTGTAAATCTAGCGACAACCAATCACACACTTGTTAGGAGGAAGAGGTACCAAGTCCTAAGTACCATTGTCATGTAAAGCATTCATCTCTTCAACCATAGCATCCCTTCATCCAGAATGGGCTAAAGCTTCCGAAACAAATTTAAGAAGGGTAATAGATGATAGAGCAGTAGCAAAACAATAATAAGAGGGTGATAAGGAGTCATAAGAAACATAGTTGGAAATGGGGTGTTGAGTACATATGTGTTTACCTTTTTGAACAGCAATATGAGGATCAACATCATGGAAAGTATGATCATCAGATGAGGAAACCGAAGGCGTGGTTGTAGAAGCTAAAGAGGACTCTCCTCCTAGGATGATCAAGACGATGAGAAGGACTCGAAATACATGGAGACTCAGATGCTTGGTTGGGCAAGGACAACAATGTAGAATCTAGAAGATCATGCAAAGGAAGAGACTCATTGGGCTAAAAAATGCTCAGTGACTGGGTGTAGTAAGGTGCGGACTCAAAGAAGGTAACATTGGTAGAAACAAAGAAGCAATGTGGCACAGGACTATAACAACATTATCCCTTTTGAGTAAATGAGTAGCCTAGAAAGACACATTTTATAGCATGAGGATCCAACTTATCCACCTCTAGAGTTAGTTGATGAACGAAGGACACACTCAAATATATGAGGAGGAAGCGAAAATAAAGGTGAATTAGGAAAGAGAATGGAGTAGGAAATTTTGTCACTAAGAATAGAGAATGACATTTTGTTGATCAGATAACAAGAAGTAAGTATAGCAGGACTCCAAAACACTTTAGGTACATGCAGTTGATAAAATAAGGTGAGAATGATTTCAAGATGAAGTTTATTTTTTTGCTTTGCAACCCCATTTTGTTAAGGAGTGTGGGCACAAGATGATTGATGAACAATATCAAACTAAGTCATATAAGTAGTGAATTATGCATTGAAAAACTCTTCAGCATTATCACTTCAAAGTATTCAAACTGGCAAACCAAATTGAGTATTTATTTCAGAATGAACGGCACAAAATACATGAAATTACTTAGAATGATCTTTTATTAAATATAACCAAGTCATTCTTGAATAGTCAACCACAAAGGTTACAAAGTACCGGAAGCCCAACTTGGACATAACCCTACTAGGACCCCAGACATCTAAATGAACTAACATAAAAGGGCTTGCGGCTTGTTTATTGACTTGGTAAGCAAAAGAAACATGATGGTGCTTTCCCAACTGACAAAATTCATAATTGAGACTAGACACAGGAATCAAACTAGGAACATGACATTTCAACTTTTCCAATGAAGGATGACCTAGGTGACAATGAATTTGAAAAGGTGTGGCAGAAGCAGTGCAAGTGGTAGAAGGAGATAGCGGTTCAAAGTGATAAGAGTCCACCAGCTTCACGCTGTTCACCAATCGTCTTCCTTGTTTTCAAATCCTAAATAATCATAGAATTTGGGAAGAATGTCACTGAACAATTCATGGATTTAGTAATTTTTCTAAAGGACATAAGGTTGAAAGGAAATTTAGTAATATATAAAAATGAAAGAAATAGAAGAAGCGGGATTTGAGCAAAAGACTGGTCTAACAGCTTGATAATATAGCCTAAATAAGGAATAAGGGCATGGCAAAGGAAAAAAGAAGAAAAATGTGGCCGGAACTTCACTCACGCGCTGGTGCGTGGGGTTGGCCCTACTGGAATTTGGCAGGTGCATGAGGGCGCGTGGGGTGTCCTCCTACAATGGGGTTTTGTGGGGTGGTTCATCAAAGGGGGGGGGGGGGTTTGTTTATGGGTATATGGTTGGATTTATGAAATAATATGGGATGGAGGGGCATCTAGAAAGAACAATTGCGGGAATGGTGTTTTTCGGCGATGGTTGAGGGGAATAAGGTTTAGGTTGGATCATGCTCTGATACCATGTTATGATTTGATTAAAATGAATGACCTAACTTGAAGATACGTCTCTTCCTCTATTTATACTACAAATTAATACATTCTAATGACAATAATACCCTTAATAACTCTCACTAATTAACATACTAACACACTCAATAATAATAACACTAAAAGACATATATAACCTCTAACAGTAGTCTTGCTAACAGACATAAGATTGAAAGGAAATTTGGGAATATACAAAATTGAAGGAAGAGAAATAGAAGAAGTGGGATTTACAATCCCAATTCCCTTAAAGATAGTGGTGGATCCATCAACAAGAGGAACGCAAGTAAATTTGCAGGATACTGAATAATAGAGAATAAATTAGGTACCGGTGATTTGATTAGTGGCGGCGGAGTTATCACCAATGACTAGGATGAGAAATACTGGATGAGAGGCATGCTGTGGGATTACTTGTTTGGGCAAGAGATGCAATTGGAAGAGAAGCTTGTTGTGACATTTGATATTGCTAGAACTTGGAATACTTTTCCTTTGACATAGATATAGTATGTTGCTCCCCACTTGGCCCCAAAGGTGTGGAGTCAGTGGTGGCTGCATGGGCACGCGTATAGGTCTACCATTGAGATCCCAACACTGCTCAATAGTATGATTACCTCATCCACAATGAGCACACTTGCATGGAGTGACTCTAGCTTATCTATCTTTACCACCACGACCGCTCGAACCACCTCGATAACTTCTGTGGTTGTTTGGTAGAAAACTAGAATTACCATGTGTGGCAAAGGTTGGCCTCTCAAATCCAGATGCAAGAGCATGAGAATGTGTGCTAAAGGAAGCACGAAGGATGTGAGAACAAACATCGACATAGGACCTCTAAAATGTGAAGAATTGTCTTTGCTCCCTCTGCTTCTTTGTCTCATGAACTCTGGTAGTTATAGGTTGCATGACGTTGAGCTCCTCATGAATACGTTTCATCTCTTCAAAACAATTTGCAATGCGCCTATCTCCCTGTTGTGACTGAAAGTACTCTTAGGATAAATCATACATACATGTAATGTTACTATAGTATAGAAGCTTGGCAAAATCCCAAATCTCTTTGCATGTATCTAGATGTGTGCACATCCATGCAATCTAGAGCTTCATAAAATTCCACAAGAGGGAAATAATTAAGGCATCTTCCTATATTAACACTTCTTCTCTCTTCTCATAGGAAGGATTAGATTGGAGCACGTGGTCAAATTTTCCTAATCTTGCTAAATAAATCTGAACAACCTTAGACCATTGAACATGATTATTTCCATCCAACTTTTTAGTTGTTATCTGTGGCAGCGATGAATGAAACATGTTTTTGGGATTCATAGACTCCATCCCAACACCCACAAACCAGCAACCACACCAATGTCAAACAAGAACAATCAAAACTTTTTGGGACAACCACAAATGATGTGAAGCACCAAAACAACCACAAACGAGGTGAATCACCTATAAATTGATATAGCACTGCCTTAATCAACTTATGAACAGTGCCTCTACTCCAAGAAACTCACAAAAAAAAAGTCGTTAGGAGCACTGAACAACAACTAATGGATTACCATGAGTGCATGGTCGAAAAAGGTTGGATCTTTGAACAAAAAACATGCCTAACAACTTGATAATATGCTTAAGAAAGGAGTCATAACACGGTGGAGGAAAAACTTAGAAAAAAGTGGCTAGAATCTCTCTCACACGCTGGTGTGTGGGGTTGGGACTGTCGGCAGTCAGCCAGCACGTGGCAGCGCGTTGGGAGCTCTTTGGCAATGAGATTTTGTAGGGTTCGGTTTTAGAGGGTTCTGTTTTTGGCTATGTGAAATAATGAAGGATTGATGTGGTTCTAAGACAGGCAGTGACGGGAGGATGTTTTTTGGCAATGGCTGAGTGTGATAGGGTTTAGGTTGTGGATCATGCTATGATACGATGTTGAGATTTTGATTAAATGAATGTATCCTTACTTGAAGATAGGTCTCTCCCTCTATTTATTATACAAATCAAATACATTTTAATGACCATAATACCCTTACTAACTCTCGCTAATTAACACACTAACAGTCTAACACACTTGATAATAATACTAAAAGACTAAATAACCTTTAACAAGCATAAACCCCAATTGCATTAGATATACAGTGCAACCATAAGGACTAGCAGATCATTTAGAAATGAACTACTTCAATTCACAGAAAGAAAATGAGAATGTGATATGAGAGATTATAAAAAGGGAATCTAAGAAGCAAGATAAAAAAGAATCACAAAAAAAAAAAAAAAAAAATAGAACAAAACAAACAAAACAAAAACAAAAGAAGGCAAAAGATTAGAAGGAACACCTTGTGTTGTGCCTGCCTTAGGTGGTACATCTGCCAATCTCGAGGACTATGATGGTGAGTGAGTCGATGGCAGCCATTACAATTGGTAGTCAGCAGTGGTAGATGTAGGCTTAGGCGAGGACAATAAGCATGTGACAACTAGGGTTCTGGCGAACAATTTGTGAAGTTACTCACAAAATTTATTCCAATCTCTTGATTTAGATCTAGGTTGAGGGAAGGGTCAATGAAGCTTTGTACAAACCATAAGTTCTATGTTGTAATAGATGATATTGAGGAGAAGAACCGATTAGGTTCTAGGGTAGAGAGAAAGGGAGAGAGGAAGAGAGAGGGATGAGAGAAAGGGAGACGCTCTGTCTCGACGCTTGGGTTGCTTGAGAACAACTTTGGAATTATAATTTAAATGAAAGAGTGTTTTAAGGATATTTTTGTCTACGATGGCAAAATTTCCTTTGCTTTTTTAAGAGTAATTTTAATCAGTTGGTTCTAGTCTCGTTGCCCATGTTTACTTTGTGGTGTTTAAAAAATTGTTGTATTCCTTGTAATGGGAGTTGTTTATCATTTGTTTTTTCTCTTGACATATTATTCAGTTGTATGTGAGTGTTAAAGCTTTTAGGTAAAGTGGTATGTGAGTGTTTAAAAAATTGTTGTATTCCTTGTAATGGGAGTTGTTTATCATTTGTTTTTTCTCTTGACATACATCGTTGGCCTACAACCTAGCAGCTTAAGCTTTTAGGTAAAGTGGTAATGAATGTCTTTTAGTGTCCCTTACTAATTCACAAGACAATGGTTAATTTTGCTTCCCACCCACCTTCCCCCTTTTTTTTTTCCTATGCCTAAAAGAGATTTTGGTTTTAGGAGTGGATTTCTTGGTTTTTCTTGTATAATGTTGTCAAGTTATTCTCTTAGGCTAAGTTGAATTTCTCTTGGACAACCATTTTGTGAAGGTTATAAGGAGAGCTTATCTGGCTTATTGGACTTGGCTTTTTAGCCAAGCTTATTTAGTGTGTTGGACTGGGCCATTCTATTAGGCTTTGTGAGATGGGCTTATTTGGCCTATTAAATTTATTTGCTTTTTAAGCTTTTGTGGGTCAATCTAGCCTGTTGGATTTGGCCCTTTTTCTTAGTTTTGTCAAGTAGGTCTATCTGGCGTATTGGACTTGTTTATTCTCCCAAGATTCGTCAAGTGGGCCTATTTGGACTATAATTATTTTTCATTTGGCCATTCTGCTAAGTTTTGTACATGGGTTGATCTAGCTCATTGGACTTAGCACTTCTACCAAGCTTCCTTAGGTGGGATGATCTAGCCTGTTTGAATTGACAATTTTGCCATGCGGCGCTAGATGGGCCTATCCAACTTGTTGGACTTGACCAATTTGTCAAGTGGGTCTATTGTCTTATTTCACTATGCCATTCTGTCTAGTGGGCTTATTTGGCCTTTATGATTTCTTTGGAACTATCTAGGCCTTATGACTTCTCTAGGTTAGAAGGGTTGTGGAGATAACAACTTAATGCTTTCAATGCTTCCCAAATCACTATATTTAATAATCAAAGTTAGCCTAGTTCCTACCCCAACAAGGAAATCTACCAAAATAAATTTCATCTTGGTAACTAGAGGTGGCTTATTTTCGCTCCCAACAAGGAAATATTTTCAAATTGATTGGTCTAACCACTCTTGGAATCATCCTCACTAATCAAACTATTCGTTTTTATGATCAAATCAATAAGCCTTAAGTGTCATGGACCGCCAATTTCCACTCAATTAACGGGCCGTGTAGCACTTGTCAAGGCTCTCCCTCGACAGAGTCAACCAACAACTACACATTCAATCCGGCTGTCATGAACACTCGAGAGGTTTTCGAAGCCATCATAGGCATGAAATATCAGTTCCAACAATAATGACTTCATGAAGACAAACGACTTTCATACTCAATGACATGTGGAACTAGTTGTTATATTCAATCAACAAGACAACCACACTAGCCATCATCTGAGTTATTGAACATCCAGTATAAAAATCCATGGCGAGGGCAAGTGAAGACATCTCTCCTCCCCATTTAACCGAGGTCACATTGTCAACCCCTAACATTATCCCCCACTCACTCTATCGACGATGTCGTCGATGTATTTGTAAAAAGACTTCACACTCTTGTTGTTGACGACCTTCGTCATTGACTACATGTCTACCAGGTTATACTCTACTTATTTAGTCTTGACTTTATACGACTCATCCACGGTATGAAGGAATAATGAATACTCACTTGCAAAGAGCTGAAAAGGGACACAGACTCATCCACTATGTGAGATTACGACGACTACTAACTTGCAAAGAGTTGAAAAGATAAATGAGTCATCCACTGTGTGAGCTAACTATGACTACTAACTGGTAAAAGAGAGCTAAAAAGGGATTCGACTCCTCGACGATGTGGGATAATGATGACAACTTACAAGTAAGGATCTGAAATAGAATACAACTCATCGACTATGCAAGGTAACTACAACAATTGACAGGTAAAGAACCTAAAAGATATACGACTCATCCATTCCAGTTGGTTGTCTTTTGGGTATTGAAATCTACCGAAACTCTCATTGTTGCATCCTTCAAGTCGTCAGAGGCTTGCAATTATCTATCTTAACTTGGTTAGAGCGTGCAACGTTCACCCTGCCTACCCCTTTTCGCGTGTTTGACGTGTCACCCTGCCTACTTTCCTAGGTACTTGGTGGGAACCATTATCCTATCTCTACCATACCATCCAAAGCATGCATCATTTTACCCTGCCAGCCCTTTTGCGCTTGGTGTGACACCCTACCTACTTACCTAGGCACTTGGTGTGAACCATTACCCTTTCTCTACTATGTTGACTTACAGAGCGTGCAACGTTCACATTGCTTTTCCTTCTGCACTTTTGTGTGGCACCTTGCCTACTTTCCTGGGTACTTGGTGTGAACCATTACCTTCTCTCTGTAGTCTTACTGGAAGTCCTCTGCTCACTTACCCATCAAATTGTCGTGGATTCTTTTCCCATCCTTTGTACGTGCAATATAGCAACGATCTCAATTAACTTCCATTGGGCGGTCTCAAGCTTTATTGGCGCAAACCCATGGGATTCTGGATTGCATCCGACCTCGATGTCTTTTAGCCTATTCAAGGCTTCCGACAACTCAATATTCTCTCTGACAGACCTCAAGCTCTATTGGCTCTACCCTTTGGGACCATGAATGGCATTAGACCCTCGATATGTTTTAGCCTACTCAAGGCTTCCAATAACTCTATTCTCTGGAAAACCTTAAGCTCTATTGGCAATACCCCTTTGGGATCACGGATGGCATCACGCTGGCGATGTAATTCAGCCTATTCACAACGACAACTCAATACTCTGTGCCATACCTCAAGCTTTATTGGTCTGCTTCCCGTTGGGAGGCCTCAAGCTCTATTGGCACTACCCCTTTGGGATCATGGATGGCATCACACCCTCAACGAGTGTCCGATTTGCTCAATCCTCCTTTCTAATACCGCAAGCTCTGTTTGTCTTTCACCTTCACAAGATGGGAGATGGCATCATGCCCTCATTGTATTTCAACCTATTCTCGAGGCTTTCAACTACTCCATACCAGGGATTTTTATACATGGAGTGACTTACTCAAGTTCCACAATTATATTTTCAAAATCAATTTTCACTTTGGCGGCCTCAAATTCTATTGGCACACCTTTCTTTTGAGTCATCCCTCGCTTTACATGCCTCCACATTGTTCTGTTTTACAAAATTTAAATTCTCATTTTGCAACTCATAGTGTTCATGCCCACCGGGCCGGGTTCATGCACACCGTGCTCTGATAGCAACTATCATGGACTGCCAATTTCCACTCAATTGACGGGAGTCTCTCCCTCGACAGAGTCAACCAACAACTACACATTCAATCCGGCTGTCGTGAACACTCGAGAGGTTTTCGAAGCCATCATAGACATGAAATATCAGTTCCAACAATAATAAGTTCATGAAGACAAGCGACCTTCATACTCAATGACATGTGGAACTAGTTGTTATATTCAATCAACAAGACAATCACACAAGCCATCATCCGAGTTATTCAACATTCAGTATAAAAATCCCCAGCGAGGGCAAGTGAAGACATCTCTCCTCCCCATTTAATTGAGGTCACACTGTCAACCCCTAACATTTAGCATCTTTTTTGATCTGTTTGACTTGTTTGCTTTTGGTTACTTTGACATCATGTTGGCCCGTGAGCCTTGACTAGCAACAATGAAACCAAGGTCGTAGTTTGCAAGGAGCAAGATCATAGGCACTCCTGCACATTAGTGGCCTTCTTTTTTGGATATAAGAAGACAATATTATTTAAACCAAGAACCAGAGTGCATAACTTAGGGGACCAGGGTCCTCCCTAGAAAACAAGAACAGTAGAAAATCTATAATACAACAAATAAAAACAAAATGAGCACTACCCTCCAGTCTTTTATGAGATTGGACAGCGATAGTCCCCAAAAGAAACCTAAGGAGTGCACCCAAAAGGAGGTGAGAAATTTCATCTCTCCCATATTGAAGTCATGAGCTAGTTGACCAATCTTTAAAAATCCTAGTATTCCTCTCAATTCCCAAGGTCCAAAGGATAGCGAAAACGGCCACACTTCAAAGAGTTCTACCATTTCTATTGTTTCCAATAACCCCTAAAATTAACCAAAAGTTACAGTCCCACCTTTCTTGGAGCCGCCCACTCTTCCCCTGCCAATGAAAAAAGGACATTTGGAAGATGTAATGTCGCCTTGCAATGCATGAAGAGATGGGCATTTGTTTCGTTGTTTATCACAACGCATAATGCACATATTAGGACTGAGAGCCTTCTTGTGCCTTCTCCTCTGAAGCAAATTATGCATGCTAATCTCTTCTAGAATCACGATTTGGACAAAACCCAAATCTTCCTAGGCACTTTAACCCTCCAAAGAATGTGTGGTTCCAAGGAAAAAAGGTTAGGAGTTTCAAAAGTTGAGAGAAAAGATTAGAGGTTAGGGCCTTTCCTCGTGGACCCCCCCCCCCCCCCCAAAAAAAAAAAAGAAATTTAGCTTAGTTGAAGAGATCAACAACATTTTTTTTTTTTTTTTGCAAAGTACACACCTCTATTGTTCTATTGACATAAAAAATTGACCATTTGATCCTCTTGTCCACAACTCGTTGTCAATTACTTGCAATCAATGGGAAAAAAAGGCTTGGGAGACTCCCATGGCCTCCAAGGGGCCTTCTCTGATGCTTAAGTCAGTGTAAGAAATGAGCAAATAGAATGAGTATGACCATGATCAATATTGCTTACCTTTCTTCCCCATGTGCTACTCTTTTATAGGCTTACTTGAAGGGGTTAAATGCCCTACATTAATAGGAGAGTTACCGATAATGAGGAGGTTACACCTTAATGCCTTATATTTATGGAGAGATTACTCATCCATAATGGATTTTATTAAATTATATTTATGAGTTTAGGGATGCCCTTTGGGATCCCTTATGCAAAATGGTCCATGGCCTTGAAAATTCACAAGGGATCCCAAATGGCATCCCCAAACTCAAACAAAATTTACCAGAGCCCATTATGGAGGTGTAACTCCCTTATAATGCATGGGTAAACCCTTATTAGTATAGGACATTTAACCCCTTGGAGTAAGCCTATAAAAGGTAGTGCAGGGAGAAAGGAAGGTAGCAATATTGATCATGGCCATACTCATCCAATTCCTTCATTTTTTTGCATTGATTTAAGAATCAAAAAAGGCCATTGGGGTCTCCCAAGCTTTCTTTTCCCCTAGTTGCAAGTGATAGCCAACGAGCCTTGAATGTGAGGATCGAGGGGCTAGTTTTGATGTCAGCTTAATGGTGTGTTAGGTTGATGTGCTTCCCGTAGAAATCGTGGTGATCTTTCAACTGAATTGGATTTAAAAATTTGGGGGGGGGGGTGTTAGTCAATACCTAAAGGGCCATTATTGTTCTTGCTTATGGAATCATGATTACATTCGTTCAAGATTGGTGCAATGGTTTCGTGAAGAAAGTTCCATCCTCTTCATACATCTTTGAAAAGATGCAAAGATGGAACTCCTATCCATTTGCAACAATGGAAAAAGAAATGTTTATTAAGAGCTTTAGGGTGGAGATCGAAATGTTAACTACATAGTAAGTTGAAATCTAGTCCATGTACAATTATGGGATTGTGAAGCATGTCCATGAGGACGAGAACGAAATATAGAGAAGGTTCAACAAGCTAGATAAGGCAAACAACCAAGTGAAACAAACTAGATAAAAATGGCCAAGTTGAACATACTAGATAAGTTCACTTGGCTGATGGCCAAGTCCAATAGGGCCATATAGGCCCATTCTGTGAAGCTTAGAAGAATGGTCAAGTCAAATAAGCCAAATAGGCCAACCTAGCTAAGCTTGGTAGACTGGCGAAGTCAACAAATTAGATTGGCCCACTTGAGGAAGCTTGTTAGAATGGCCAATTCTAAAAGACTAGATAGACTTACATGGTCTACTTGATGAAACTTGACCGAATTGCCAAGTCAAAAGGCTAGATAGGTCGACCTTGTGAGTGATGAGGCTAAATAGAATGGCCAAGTCTAACAAGCTAGATAGGCTCACTTAACAAGGCTTGGCAGAATGACCAATTTCAATAGGCTAGGTGTTAGGGAGTGACAATGTAATGGGGAAAAGGGGAGAGAGATACTGCTATAATTGTATTCTCCAGGGATTTGGAATGAATATATGATTATCTATGTTATCGTTTGTATGATTATTCTCTTGTAGTTGAATAATACAAGTAGTCCTTTTCATTGAGGTGTTTTGTTGCCTTGGATTGTGATGTCTATGATTGTTATAGTCTTATTCGGTGTATAAGAATATATTGCTCGTGTCATATCCTATTGTTCCTTGGTTTTCTTGAGTATTGAGACTCACCAGGTGCTCGTGATTGCAGGCTTGAACATGTGAGACTTGGCTAACTTGTCGAGGGAGATCTCTCAACGAGTGCCACACAACCCTTACTTGAGTCCCATTTTGGGGGTTTGTGACAGTTGGTATCAGAGCACAATGTGTGCGAGAACCATGAGTGGTAATATGAGAAACAAATCAAAAAAAGTGGAGCGCATTGAGGTGCTTGAGACGAAACTTGTAACCCTGGAGAAAACGTGCGGTGAACTCCAAGGGTTGGTGGCAACATTGATAAAAGAGAAAAGCGTGCCAACAGAGCTTGAGGCCGCTGAAGAAAACCCTAGAGAAAATCTCTATGGGGTATCAAAAGTTGTAGAGAGACTTGAGGAACTTGAAAAATTCATTCCACGTGTGAAATCCCTGGAGAAACGGCCAATAGAGCTTGAGGCCTTCCAGAAGAGTATCGAGCAGTTGGAAGCCTTTGAGAGTAGGCTGGAACATATTGAGGGCATATTGCCATCTCTTTCGTCCCAACGGGGAGAGCCAATAGAGCTTGAGGCCTCCTTACGGGAGCTAACGGATAATTTTGATTTCCTTGCAGAAGATGTTAAGGAGTCCATTACTACTTTGAAAGAAGATTTGAAGGAGATGGGTAATGTCCAAAGTGCGGTGGTCCAAGTCCAGAGGGATTCAAAAGAGATCACTGTGAAAGTGAATGCAGTGGCACAGATAGCCCGAAGGCCGGTTGCAGATCCCATTGAGAGTTTTCGATTGAAGGTACCGGAACCTAAAAGTTTTGGGGGTACGGGAGATGCCAAGGAGCTGGATAATTTCTTCTTTGATATGGAGCACTACTTCACGTGCTCAGGAGTGGATCTAGAAGTGGACCGGGTAAATCTGGCAACGATATACCTGGTAGGGGATGCAAAAGTGTGGTGGAGAACTAAATGGAATGATATTCAGCACAATAGATGTGTTATCAACACATGGGAGGGGTTGAAACAGGCGTTGAAGACTCAATTCTATCCCGAAAATGTGGAGTACATAGCAAAGTGCAAAGTAATGGGATTGCAACAGACTGGTTCAATAAGGAGCTATGTAGGAGAATACCAAGCCTTGATGTTGGACATTATAGACATGACTGAATCAGACAAACTAATTCATTTTCTTCGGGGTTTGAAGACATGGCCAAGGAATGAATTGCGTCGACAGGGTGCCGGTGATCTCTCTTTTGCCCTCGCTGCTGCCGAACGGTTGGATGATTTTTCAGATAATTCTGGGAAGTGAAATTTCCCTACGTCTGCCAATAATGATTCCAGGCCCAGTAAAGTGTATAAACCCACAAATGAGAGAAGGGATAGGGAGACAAATAGTTTTTGGAAAGATAAAAGAGCGTCCATGGTTAAGGAGTGGAGGGGTGGACGAACGGGGGGTGGAGAGCGTCGACCGATCTCTTGTTTTCTTTGCATGGGACCACATCGAGTGGCGGAGTGCCCTGATCGTAAGGCTTTGAATGCTATAAAGGCCCTTCGAGGGGAAATTGAAACCCCGACAACAACCCTAGAAGAACAACCGAATATGGTGGGAGCATTGAGATTTTTGGGGGCATTAGAGCGTCAAGTAATTAACAAGTTTCAAGAGAAGGGACTAATGTATGTTGATCTACTTTTGAATGGAAAGAAAATCAAGGCCATGATTGATACAGGGGCCATCCATAATTTCATTGCTGATTCTGAAGCTTAACGGTTAGAATTGCAAGTAGATAAGGATGTGGGCAAGTTGAAAGCAGTGAATTCTCAAGCGTTAACCACGGTGGGGGTGGCACCTAAAGTGGCATGCCAAATGGGATCATGGTCTGGGACAATTGATTTCACTGTGGCACCCCCTGACGACTTTGATGTGGTATTGGGGATGGATTTTCTTAAAGTGACGCGCTCAATGCTGATCCCAGTTGCGGATTGTCTTGTGATAATGGGAAGTGCACTTTGTGCGGTCCCCGCAGCCTAGAACAATTTTGATGAGAGGAAGTTGCTTTTAGCCCTCCAATTCAAAAAAGGAGTAAAGAGGGGAGAATCTTCTTTCATGGTTCTACCGATAGTCTCAGAAGATGCAGAGGTAGGGAAATACCCACTTGAGATTAAGGAAGTTTTAGAAGAGTTTAAGGAGGTGATCTCGGAACAACTACTGAGGATTTTACCATCTCGACGACAGATTGACCACGAAATTGAACTTTTTCTAGGAGTAAAGCCACCAGCACGTGCCCCTTATCGAATGGCGCCGCTGGAGTTAGCTCAACTTAGAAGGCAATTGAATGATCTTATTGCAGCAGGGTTCATCCGTCCTTCAAAAGCACCTTTTGGGACCCCAGTGTTATTTCAGAAGAAACAAGATGTTAGTTTGCGCTTGTGTGTAGATTATCGAACTCTTAATAAGGTGACGGTGCGCAACAAGTATCCCATTCCACTGATTGCTGATATTTTTGACTAGTTAAGTACAGTTAGATATTTCACGAAACTGGACTTGAGGTCGGGATATCATCAAGTGTGCATTGTTGAGGGAGATGAACCGAAGACCACTTGTGTCACTCGGTATGGAGCATTTGAATTCCTTGTCATGCCTTTTGGACTAATAAATGCACCCGCTACCTTTTGTTCTCTAATGAATCAGGTTTTTCGGGACTACCTTGATCAGTTTGTGGTTGTTTACCTTGATGACATAATGGTTTTCAGCGCATTCTTAGAAGAACATAAAGATCATCTTCGGAAGGTTTTTCAAAAACTCAAAGAAAATAAGTTATATGTAAAAGGGGAGAAGTGTGCCTTCGCTCAAAAGCGTATTAAGTTCTTGGGGCATATTATTGAGGAGGGCCATATATGGATGGATTCAGCTAAAGTACGAACCATCAATGAGTGGCGAGCACCTTCATCTGTTAGAGAACTGCGATCTTTCTTGGGTCTAGCCAACTACTATCGAAAGTTTATAGAGGGGTATTCCAGAAGAGTTGTATTGTTAACAAATTTACTGAAGAAGGGGGTACCATGGGGGTGGACAGAAGAGTGCCAATTAGCATTTGTTGAATTAAAGGAAAAGATTGTAGGAGATCCTGTGCTAATCCTTCCTGATGTGACAAAGCCGTTTCAAGTACAAGCAGATGCCTCAGACTTTGCATTAGGGGGAGTTCTCTTACAGGAAGGGCATCTAGTTGCTTTTGAAAGTAGAAAATTATCGGGTGCCGAACGGAACTATACAGCACAGGAAAAGGAGCTTCTCGCGGTGGTACACTGTCTTCGGGTGTGGAGGCACTATCTCTTGGGGTCCAAATTTGTGGTAAAAATCGATAATGTGGCAGTTACTCACTTTTTGTCACAGCCTGGACTAACGTCAAAACAAGCCTGTTGGCAGGAGAAGCTAGCTGAATTTAATTTTGATTTGGAATATAAAGTAGGGAAGATGAATGAAGTGGCCGATGCTTTAAGTAGAAAAACCGAATTGGCAGCATTGAAACTCATCAGTCATCTATCAATTAGTAGGGTGGCGTTATCTTTGAAGAATCTTATCAGGGAACATTTAAGTACAGAACAGCAGGCGCAGTCCCTGAGCACACTAATAGAAGAAGGGAAGACTCGACAATTTTGGGTAGAAGATGGACTGATTATGACTAAAAACAGGAGAGTCTATGTGCCCAAAGCTGGAAACTTAAGGAAAACCTTACTAAAAGAGTGCCATGATACGTTGTGGGCTGGTCATCTAGGATGGCGAAGAACTCAGGCATTGATTACATAGGGGTACTATTGGCCGAATATGCAAGATGATGTGATGAGTTATACCAAAACTTGCTTGATCTGTTAACAAGACAAGGTAGAAAGAAAGAAGACCTCAGGTTTATTAGAGCCATTGCTAGTTCCTGCCAGGCCATGAGAGAGTGTCTCTTTGGACTTCGTTTCCTTGTTGTCAAAAGTAGAGGAGTATGACACAATTTTGGTGATGATTGATCAGTTCTCAAAGTATGCTACTTTCGTACCAGTCTCGAAGCCATGTTCAGCAGAGAAGACAGCTTAACTATTCTTCAAGCATGTGGTGAAATATTGGGGTGTTCCAGAAAGCCTAATCAGTGATAGGGATGCTAGATTCACGGGGAGATTTTGGGATGAACTCTTTCGCTTGATGGGTTCAAACCTTAATCTGTCCACCAGCTATCACCCACAGCCAGATGGTCAGACCGAGTGTTTTAATGGGATGCTGGAAGAATACTTGCAACATTTCATTAACTCCAATCAGAAGAATTGGGTTACTTTACTGGATACGGCACAATTTTGTTTTAACTCCATGAAATCTTCTGCGACTAATAAAAGCCCTTTTGAGATCGTGACAGGTCAACAACCGACTCTCCCGCACACTCTAGGTGGTCCATACAAAAGAAATTGCCCAAAAGCATACCAATTCACAAAAAATTGGTTGCAAAACATCGAAGTCACTCGAGCTTAGTTAGAAAAAGCATCGAAGCGTATGAAGAAATGGGCTGACAAAGGGAGACGACCACAACAATTTGAAGCTGGAGATCTGGTTCTTGTAGAAGTGCCGCCGGAGAGATTTGGCTTCCTTCGCGGCAAGGATAAAAGGCTGTTACGCCGTTACGAGGGTCCAATTAGAGTGATCGAGAAGGTGGGACATGCATCTTATCGGCTTGAGCAACCCGAGTGGATGAAAAGCCACAGACATCCCGTCCATCCAGTATTTCATGTCAGCAATTTAAAGCCATTCCACATAGATGAAGCAGATCCGCACCGACAAAACAATTTCCAGAAGGCAGCCTGTCAACAAAGAAGTCCAGGAGATCATTGCAGACAGAGTCGTCAATGCGGAAGGTCGTCAACAATAGCAATTTCTGGTTCAGTGGTTGGGGCTGGGGGAAGAAGAGAATAGTTGGGAAAATGCAGAAAACCTTCAGCATGCCATACAGAAGATTGAAG
This sequence comes from Malania oleifera, assembly GCF_029873635.1. Taxonomy (NCBI): domain Eukaryota; kingdom Viridiplantae; phylum Streptophyta; class Magnoliopsida; order Santalales; family Ximeniaceae; genus Malania; species Malania oleifera. The sequence continues at coordinate 116,688,577 of NC_080420.1, forward strand.
ATTTCAGAAATTTGAAGACAATGACATCAACTTTGACATCAGAAGAGTAAGATGGCCTTCTATAACACATCGACGAGGATGTTGATAAAATGAGTGGGGGAGGATGTTAGGGAGTGACAATGTAATGGGGAAAAGGGGAGAGAGATACTGCTATAATTGTATTCTCCAGGGATTTGGAATGAATATATGATCATCTATGTTATCTTTTGTATGATTATTCTCTTGTAGTTGAATAATACAAGTAGTCCTTTTCATTGTGGTGTTTTGTTGCCTTGGATTGTGATGTCTCTGATTGTTATAGCCTTATTCAGTGTATAAGAATATATTGCTCGTGTGATATCCTATTGTTCCTTGGTTTTCTTGAGTATTGAGACTCACCAGGTGCTCGTGATTGCAGGCTTGAACGTGTGAGACTTGGCTGACTTGTCGAGGGAGATCTCTCAACGAGTGCCACACGGCCTTTACTTGAGTCCCATTTTGGGGGTCCGTGACACTAGGCAGAATGGCCAAGTCAAGCAAGGCTAGGCCTACTTGATGAAGCTTGGCTGAATGGCAAAATCTAATCGGCCAAATAGGTCCACTATTTAACCTTGGGAGGATGGCCAAGAAAGAGAAATTCAGGTCAGCCTAAGAGACTGGCCTTACAGCATGATGAAAAAAAGACAACCAAGAAATCTATTCTTGAAACTTAAAGTCCCTTTAGGTTGAGGATTTTTTTTTGGGGGGTGGGGGGGGGGGGGGGGGGGGGGTGTTGGGGCATGTGATGAGGAGGGAAAAATGGACCATTGTCTTGCAAATTAGTGCACAATTTACTCATAGTAGTCGCCGCCGGGGGGGGTGGGGGGGGGGGGGTGTTGTTTGTTGGGGCATGTGATGAGGGAAAAATTGACCATTGTCTTGCAAATTCCACAATTTACTCATAGTAGTCAAAAGCACTGCTGAAGCGCGCCTAGGCACAGTGGGGCGACGAGGCCTAGAGCCTCATTCCTGTTGAGGCGAGGCAACATTGAAGAGGCGCAGGCAGGCGTGCTGAAGCACACTGATGCGCCAGGCGCAGTGAGTCGCGCCTTGAAATTTTTGAAGTTAATAAAGAAAATGTAGCCATAACGAGCCCTATCCCTCTTCCAGCAATCCAGCCTTTGACTTGAACCTACCCTACTGCTCTAGCCCTTCGTCTTTGAGCCTTCAATTTGAACCAGCAGGATTCATCTTCAACCCTTCGAACCCGCACGAAACCAGCCAGAACCCTTCTTCTTTGACCTTTTGAAGCTGCACGACACCAGCAGAAGCCCTTCGTTCTGTTTGTCTTCGAGCCTTCAAACCAGCACAAGCCCTTCGTCTTTGAGGCTGCACGACACCAGCAGAAGCCCTTCGTCAGTTTGTCTTCGAGCCTTCAAACCAGCAGGAGCCCTTCGTCTTTGAGGTTTGAGCCTTAGTGAGTCGTCAGTTCATCTGCTTCAAAGTTCAAACTAGCAAGTCATCTTCTTCTTCTTCAGTTCTTCTTCTTCTTCTTCTTCTTCCTTCAGTTCTTCTTCAGTTCTTCTGCTGCCTGCTGCTTCTTCTTATAATAATATATGTAATTAGTTATGTATGCAAGTTTATAACTAATATAGAACATTTTTTACTGAATTTGGCAGCTGTTTTTTAATTTTTTTGAAATCTTTTATTGTACTCTTTTCTTTTAATGTTGAATTATGTTGATGCTTTTGGGCCTTTGGCCTGGCAATTTCATTAAATTTCCAATTCTGATATTGAATATTTTGGCATTTTAAATTCTAATATTACTATTAATGTGTTCAGATATCAATTACTCACCAAATAGCCATTGTACACAATTTTAATAATTGATGAGGCACACTCCTTTGTCTTGCACCTCGGCTCCAAGTACCCTTTGCACTTCGGTGCGCCTGGTGCCTTTGACTACTATGAAGTTATTGCTCCCCCCTTTAAATTGTGATTTAGCTCATACAAGGCGTTATGGAAGTGTAACCCCTTCATATTGCACGCATAACTCCGCTATTAATCTAAGGCTTCTAACTCGTTGGATTAAGCCTATTGAAGGGTATTGTGGGGGCACAGAAAGGTAATGATCATAGCCATACTCATCATATTTCCTCATTTATTTCTTTGGCTTAAGCATTGGAGAAGGTTCCTACTTCCTAGAGGTCACTAGAGCTGTCCTAAGCTTTCTTTACTCTCGGTTGCTGGTGACCATCAACGAGCTGTGAACGTGAGGATTGAGGGTCGATTCTTGATGTCAACTTTGACTAGTGAAATCAAGATAACATTCAATAATGTTTCTATATTTATTATGTAGAGCGATCAAGCTGAACTATAAGAATCATCTAAAACATCTGCAATATTTTGGGGTCAGAATATGTGAATTTATATGTTTTTAACTAGTACCTAATGAAAAAAAACCTCATGATCTATTGCAGGCTATGTAATGTTTGCTACAGCGGTGATTCTTAGACCATGTGTAGTACCTGCATGTGAATATGAATTCATGTTTTTGCGTAAAACCATCAAAATTATATTTTTAACAGCTAAATTATTAGTTAGCAAAGTTTTGATACATTATTTAATGATAGTAATAATACGGTATTGCAATGAATACATTAACAAATAAAATAAATAAATTCATGTGTGCATGCAGGTTTACACCACGAACTTTACCATTAAAACCATAGAGTTAGTGAATTTAAGTCTTTAAGGGACAATGACACAGGGATGCAAATTAATTTTCAGCACTAACAGGGGAATGCTATCCCTTGCAAGGCCATTTAGAAGATGAGGGACCCCTTGGTGCCCTTCGATTCTTGCTTGTCATAAAAAAGGACTCCTGCTAAAGGTTGCCTTTTTATTTTTTTCTCTTTTTCCTTTCTTGGTTCTTCTTGGGGAAGGATTTTAACACTTGATAAATTATAGAAGAGAGGTATAATGGTGGTGAACGGGATATTCTCTTTGTAAAACTGAGATTTTAGCACTACGTTGTCTTTTTGTTTGCTGCAAGGGCAAGTTGTCAGGCCTTTGGGATACTGCTCTATCTTTGATGAGTTGTCACTGGGTGGCGGCAGGTTCTGTTTTGGAAGAATTGTGGGCCTGGATGGGCATTAAAACAGAGAAGGAAAGAAAGAAGATTTTTGTCTTTTAGGATTGATCCTTATAATTATTTGTTGGATGATTTGGAGGGAAAGTAATCATAGAGATTTTGAAAGAATAGAAATATATCTTATTATTATTGTTGATGGATGAAAGCTATCTATTTTTGGTTTAATGGGCAACATGTTTTTGCCCACGCTGCCATTGATTTGTTGACAATATTTCTTTGTAATTTGGCTTCTGGATTTGAGTTGCCCTTGTCCACTTGGTTGCCTTAGGTTTTACTTGGCCGTTTCTTATCAAGGAAAAGTATGTGTATCTATTCCCACATCTCTTAAAAAAATAACATGACATTTTTCAGTTTAAATTTAAATTTGTTGTTTGTCAGTTGTTTTACTGACATATTGATTCAAAATCAATAAAATAAAAAGGTAGAGGTTGCAGCTATAGGATGTTATTTGTATTTTAGACACTTGTCAAGTGCCAAGTATCGAATGCTTTAATATTTAAATCTATCTATTAAAATATTTGTATTTGAGGGTGTGAACCTTGACTTCATGGTTAGGGTGTTTCACTCAAACCTGAAAGTGAGACTCTGCCCCCTTGCTCTTCCTGACTTCTGATGGCATGGGAGCCTTGTTCCTTGGTGTTACATTTAGTGAAGCTTTTGTATTTCCTTTCGCTCCCATTTGAATTTGTACTGCTTGTTTACCGATATAAAACCTCTATTTAATATTTCAAAATTTTTACATGCAGGACAAATAGTTTTATGTGAACGTAGATGACAACACTCTTGTACACAACATCATATAACTGATAGCTTCATGCATGCAAGAACATCTTTCAATTCAAAACTATTAGAATCAGAAATATAACACGCTGACAGACATGACTATCCAGCTTCAGTGAGAAGCTCACTGAAATTTTAGCATGATTTCAGCCTTATGCGACTTCTTGTTTACATAACCATTATTTATCCTTTGTACTGTAACAATTAATACTAGTTTTCTAGGGATAATCTCTTCCTAGTAACTTCTTTAGCCATTAATCCTTTTAAGTAGTGATAACACTTGGGTATGGTTTGATTCCTTTATTGAATGGTTCTGCTGAGTTATTCTTGGCCTAACGTGCAGGAAGATAATCATATGATCAGAAATCAACTGTTCGACACATTCATGCTTCAATCTATTGTATTTAGAACTGTTCTAGCGTATGTTATACTTTGATGAGCCATGATTTTTTTCCAAGCTCTATAACCAACAATTGCTTTGCTGGTCTGCTATGTTCTACACAAGTATTGAGTTGATTACAAATTGAGCTTGATATTAAGGAAATTTTGAGATGAGAATGTGATATGAAAAGTATAAAAGTTGTGATATGTGCATTATTTGAACAATTTTCTAGGACATAAAAAACAACAACAAAAAAACTAAGCCTTAGTCTCACTAGGTGGGGTCAGCTATATGAATCATTTTCCGCCAATTTATGCAATCATGGACCATTTCTTTTGGTAGATTCAAGGATATTAAATCCTTACTCACTATCTCCTTCCAAGTTATTTTAGGTCTATCCTGACCCCTTCTATTGTCCTCCGCAGTAACTAAGTCACTCTTCTTCATAGGTGCACTATATGGCTTACGTTGCAAGTGTCCATACCATTTGAGTCGTCCCTCCCTTATCTTATCTTCTATAGGAGTTACACCTAACTTACCACGAATATGTTCATTCCTTAATTTATCTTTTAATGTTATACCACTCATCCATCTAAGCATTCTCATCTCAATAATTTTTACTTTTTGGATATTATGTTTCATCATCTCCTAACATTCCGATCCATATAGCATAGCTGGTCTAATAGCTGTCCTATAAAACTTTCCTTTCAATTTTAAAGGTATTCTATGATCGCAAAGCACACTTGAAGCATTTCTCCATTTTACCCAACCTGCTTTAACTCTATACATTACATCATCTTGAATTTCTCCTTCAGCGTGCATAATAGATCCAAGGTATTGAAATCTACAAGTGCTATTTATTTCTTCATCATCAAGTTTAACTTTGTCTCCAATATTCCTCCTATCATTATTAAATAACATTTCATATATTCTGTCTTATTTCTACTTATCCTAAAGCCGCTAAGATTCCAAAGTTTGTCTCCATAATTCTAACTCAACCTCTACTCCGTCCCTAGTTTCGTCAATTAATACAATATCATTTGCAAACAACATAAACCATGGAACCTCTTTTTGAACACTCTTAGTCAATTGGTCCATCACTAAAGCAAAAAGATAAGGACTCAAAGTCGATCCTTGATGTACTAGTTTCTCCATCTATAGTCCTTACACTAGTCATTACTCCATCGTACATATCCTTAATGACATCGGTATACCTACTACATATACCATTTTTTTCTAAAACCCACCATAGAACTTCCCTAGATATCCTATCATATGATTTCTCAAGGGTCAATAAATATTATATGCAAGTCTCTCTTCTTTTCCCTAAACTTTTCCATTAATCTTCTTAAAAGATAAATAGCTTCTGCAGTAGATCTCCTAGGCATAAAACCAAATTGATTTTCTGAGACCTTCGTTTCTAACCTTAATCCTTGTTCAACTACCCTTTTCCATAGTTTCATTGTATGACTCGTAAGTTTAATTCCACTATAGTTATTACAATTTTGAATATGTCCTTTATTTTTGTATATAGGTATTAAAGTGTTTTTCCTCCATTCATCGAGCATTTTCTTAGTTTTTACATTTGTATTAAATAAATTAGTTAACCATATAATTCCGTTATCACCTAAGCATTTCCAAGCTTCAATTGGGATGTTATCTGGTCCCATAGCTTTCCCATTTTTCATTATTTTTAGTGCAAACTTAACTTCGTTAACTCTAATTTTGATATTAAGGGATTTTGGACATAACCTGACATTTAGTCTATGTTTCTTGTTCATTAATCCAATGACTTAACTGTACTGAAGCTGCTACAAGGAGGTTTCTAGTGGGTTATTTAAAGAGAGAGTATATATATATATATATATATATATATATGCACATATATATTAATTGGTGTGCTAGTATTTTTACAGTATGTGTGACAGTACTAGAAAAGAATTGCTTGGGCAAGAGCTTATGTTTCAAGGGATGAAGTGCTCCTGTGATGTCTTTTCCCCCTTGAATTTTGGTGTTCACGTTTTGTTATTTTAATATTGTGTAGGGTTGCCTTGGCTATGAGCCTATGACATGGTTATCTAATATGGGGATTTTTTTGTTATTTAATCCTCGTTTGTGTGCACGTGTGCACATGCACACCAACTTGATAGATACGCATATGCCTGTATTTCCTGCCACACTGTGTAATGTCTAATGAGTGGTTACTGATGATAATAAATCTGCATTTTCCTAGTGTTTTGATATTTTCCCCAAATTTTAATACAGGTAACTCCAGGGTCCCCTGCTGATCGTGCTGGATTTCATCCTGGCGATGTTGTCATTGAATTTGAGGGAAAGCCTGTTGGGGGCATAAAGGAGGTATTTAAATCCCTGTTTCATTCATTTGCATCCGTGCCCAACAGCCCCACCACCCCCCAAAGAGACAGAACTTGAGTATGGCAGTGCGGGGATCTCCTCTTTCTTCTTTAGTTTGATGAAGCTATATGGCTTATTTGGAGATCATCTAGTGCATAAATTTGGAATCTCACAAAATTGCAATTTGATGAACCATCTGAAATGCTGGTTAGAAGATCTACCGAGGGAATTTGATTGCATTAACTGCATTTTTGGTGCATAGGAATGGAAAGGTAGCATGAGTGATGGAATAAAATTTATCACTTGATTTCATAATGTTTTGTATTTAAATTTTCATTTCATTCCTTTCCTACACCATTCATTCCGCAAACCAAACATGAGTCAGTCTGCAGGTCCCATGAAACAACTTTGATTGCATGGACCAAATCTGTTGGGATGAGTTTGATTCATGGACTGTGGGCTGGCCATGTGTGGTGCAGCAATAATAAAAGAAAAGGTCAGGCTAAGAGAAGGATTCTCAGCAGCACGCCAAAAATGGATAGGATAATTATTATAGCCAATTCCAGTCCAATACCATTCAGTCTAGTCTAGTCCAGTATTGCAAAATCTTGGCCTATGAAACAAGCTTGCCTTGCAGAATATCACTTAGGGTAAGACTAACGAAATAAGTACTGGGGTCAAACTTTGGTATGAGTAAGAGAGGGATTTGACCACCCCACTTACTCTTCTCTTTCCCCTTTTATGAACCTCCATAAAACAGATATGCTGGGTGAGTAAGATATCGATTAATTGGTGGGATCTAGATCGTAGGCGGCCTAGTTCACCTTCCAAACTTTGGATCTGAACCATTTTCATTTGATTACCATTTGTCTGACAATACTTTGATGCCTGATTTCATGGATTGTGACAGATCATTGATATAATGGGGGACAAGGTTGGGATACCCTTGAAGGTATTAGTGAAAAGAGCCAATGATATTTCGGTGACTTTAACAGTAGTTCCGGAGGAGGCAAATCCAGATATGTGAAGAGTCATTCTTCTACAATCTTTCCTTCACTATTTGTTATTTGTTTTGTTACTTCGGGTAATATTGATGTCCACACATAAACTACAATGGATTATGATACAAAAGAAAAGTACCTGCATTGATTTTCTTTTTCCCCCAATCTTTTCCTCTATTATTTTTCCTTCCCTTGTATTGAAACTGTTCAGCGCTAGTTGGCTGTTTATGAATAACAGAATGGAAGTTATTTTTTGCTCGTATTATTGTAGAAAATAATTGTTTAGTTTGCTGAAAAGGAAGTTCCTTTGTGAAATGGAAGTATAACCTGTTGATAAAAACATGATGCTGGTTCATTGCAAATTCTTTTGAGGTTCCTTGACATTGTGATTGTATGAGGGCATGGTGAAAGTGGATTTTCGTTTTGCATATCCATGCTGCTGAGATTGCTGACAAGGAAATATTCACAGCAGCACAAGTTTTCATTGAAACATAAAATTTGTACTGTCACACTTCTTTGCACTGCATAAACTAAACCTTGTGTGATTGGATTTTTACATATGGTGTTATGTAGTTTTAAAATTAATACTAGTTGAGGACAACGCCAGGGCTTCTGGCAAACATGATGTCCTATGGATTAATGGGGGAGTCCAGCACTATTAAAAACAAATTTTTCTTGACTATAATATCATCATGGAGAGAGAGAATTGTTTTTTTTCTTTTCTCTTTTTCGCACTTCTGAGGAGAGTAGATGGTTGGCTGTGGCACGTTCTTTATCTTTTGGGTTTGAAGATGAGTGTGACTCACGATCCTTGTACAATTTGAAAGTGGGACTTGTGATGTTTGGGGGAATGCTTGGACTGGTATGGATGCTAAAGGTCTAATATTATAGGCTTCGATATTTGACGGTCGTTGTTAATTGACCAATGCATAGACAGGCAATGGCACATGTGAAACTCAGATCGTAGGAGGACTTGGCCAAAAATCTGTTGAGGCCGAATTGTGTTGTTCTAAGAGAACATTCTACTATTCATAATTCCCTTATACGCAAGGAAACAAGGGACCTTGCAAATGATAAGGGGAATTTTCGTGTCCTTCTTCGTACCCTTTTAGGGACGAGAGAGATGTTTGGATTGTATCAAATATGTACTTAAAATATAGCTTCGTCTTCTTCTTCTTCTTCTTCTTTTTGGATATAAACACTTGTTCTTGCCAATGGCTTGACTGATCCATGCTCCTTCCTTCTCTTAGCCATGAGAGAGATCACAATGAGATCTATTGGGAACTATAATTTTTTTATTCCTTGGGCTCATTCATTTTTCATGGTAATTAGGGATATTGCACCATGGGAGCAACTTTGAATTTCTATCCCTCCTACGTTGCTCTTTTAAAATTTTTTTTTATTGATTTATTAGATGTTGCGCTTATTTTCCTCAAATTTGGAGTCGTGATGAAGGCAATGCAATCGTGAATGGCGGAGCTCATTATGCATGACCCTCTTTGATTTTTATTTTTTATTTTGCTTTTATTTTCTTACGTGAACTCCTCCTAAATAAATGGACAGGAGTTAGGGAGTTAGGGTAAAGTTGCCCATCAAAACATAAACAAGGGAATTAAATGAGCTGATGCAACATCTTTATTAGTAGAAACACAATGCTAAAGAAAGAGTGAAATACTTTTAAAATTAGAACAACTACAATGGCTTGTTTTGGAAAAAAAAGAAATAAAGAGAAGCTTATTTTTCATTATATTTTCCTTATATATGAATTAAAAATGAAAGTTTGTTTTAGTAAGATTAAAAAATTAAGAAAAATTAAATATTAATGATTTGTAAAATCAAGATTTTTTTCATGGATTTCGTATATTTTTATTTTTTCTTTCTTATTTTTTTTATAATCAAATATAAAAAATATGAATTCTTTACTATTTTTATTTATTTTTTAAAAAAATATTTTTTAAATTTCAAAGTCTTAAAAGAAGTAAAAATGTTGGAAAAATAAAATGGTGTCTACCTATTCTACCTATGCAGTTGTGCAGTGGTAGGATTGAATGGGCATAGCAGTGAGGGTGATTAGACAATGGCTGTGTCCTAAATAGTGATTTGTGGGCAATGTCTAGTAGTTATGAGGTGATTGTGAGTTACATTTTCTTTCTTTCTATGTTGTTTTTTTTTTTAAACAAATACATTTCAATGCTTACTTTTAAAATTTAGATACCAAGTTGGTAGCATTATGATCTGAGCTCTTCTGAATTTTTTTTTTTTTTTAAAGTGCTTATTAATTATGGCATCCAAACAAATCTTTTATTGTAAAAAACACTTGAACATCATATGTTTTATGCAAAACCACTAATGTTACGAAGTGATTCTCAAATAACCAAGCATTGCCAAATGCAAAATCACGATTAGCAATTTAGGAATGCCATGATTATAGAAATACAGTCATCCTGTCTTTAGGAGAGATTAGATTTAGATTTTGTTTGAATTTAAATAAAATATATATTAATTTTTATTCAAATTCGCACAAATTCAAATTCAAAACTTAAAATCCTTATTGCAATTAGTATCTTAAAAAGTCTTCAGATAATAAATCCTCCTCTCAAGAAATATAAAATAACTTGTCCCCAAGTACACCAAGTTTTTCACAATTGCTTGTGCTTAAAAATGCACATCAATACACACACAAATATTGATAGAAACATCTTATTTCTTAACAAAAATTAAGTTAACAAATTATAGCATAAATTATACATGTCCCTAAATTTTGACTGAATTGCACTTACTAGAATTTTAAATTGCAATAATTAATCAAAGACTTCAAATAATTGATATTTTCTCACTATTTAAACTTGTAATAGCCAATCAAATGTCAAGGGCTCATAATTTAACCTGAATTTTAGCAACAAAACTATGCAATGGATATCAAAGAGGAAACCTACTGCTCTGAGGCAAAAGGCTCAAAACCAGGCAAGCCATTAATAACCAAAGGCCTCAAGGTATAAAACAAAATTTACAAGAGGATAGGATACTCTTGTTTATTTTTAGTGAGTATAGAACTCTACGAATGCACACTGGTATATAAGAATGACATAGGATGCAGGGTGTCCTTACAATTCACTATGCGTAGAATATCACACAAAAGCCAGATATGTTTTCTTGCGGATCGCAACCGCATGGTTTCTACACCACTTTAATATGTTCAGATCCAAACATCGCCACAAGACAGTGAAATCCCTAGCAAAGGGGCAGTCCTTCCTAAATATTTCTGCTAACATATATGCATGGTATATACATGGTAATAGATTTATATACAGCCCAGGACATAATGCAGGCTTTAGGCCTATTTACACCTTCAATATATTTACAAGTCATTCAGTCCCTCCAAATAAATCTAAGAAAAATATAAACATATAATGGTAATGACTTGGCCAAAATATATATATATATATATATATATATATATATATATATATATATATATAGATACACTTTCAGAAAGTTCCTTCTTGCTCCAGGAAATTGTAGTATTCTAACTGCGTCATATCTCCACCAGCCACTGGGTCAAATTGGCATCGATAGAAGCTGCATTTACAACACAACTGCTTAATAACACTCCAGAAATTTTGAAAATGACCTAGACAGAACACAGTTGAGCAGTGCAGCATTAACAATCTTAAGCAGCATATCTCAACCTAAAACAATAACTGCAAACTTGATGTAGACAAAGCTATCGACGCATTTTCAGCTCAAACTTTTTCATAGTTGTCATTCAATGTCATATTTAATATATTCAAATATAGTATTATATATTTACTAATTAGTATTTTGGTGTGGCAGCTGCATCTTATATTTTTAGGACTTCCAGGTTCCCATATTGTACTATGTCGACCCACAACTTGCCTTGGTATCCATGCTTCATATCAGAGCACATACATTGAAATAAGAGCTTTTCTCCGCATTTTAGCTACACTAGAGACCAAATTCCAGAGACGAGTCACAATTCCACCTATTACCAGCCATACTAGTCCCCTTCCTTTGCCAGCATCACTCAGACAAAAAAAAAACAAGTGTTTGGAAGGCAAATAAAGTGGAATTCATTTAACTTGCAAATGAACTCGTCTCTTTGGCATAGTGCATGTTAAACCATTGAATTCTGAACACATTTGGAATAAATGAAACTAGAATTTAATTTTTTATTTTTCTAAAATTCCCCTAGCTGGCTAGTAACAAACACATGAGAAAGAAGATCCCCTGTTCATATTTTGATTGTTCCTCATATCATCTATTTTAAATTACAACATTCACAATCAAAGTTATAAAATGTAAATATGGCATATAAGATAATAGTTGGCATGGCTAAATTGGATTAGAAAATCTTCAGAGGGCCCTTGGAGCTGGAGGTTCATTTCATAGGTTTTCCTCTTGTTTCCTCCTCTAACATTTGGGTAGAGGTAAATCATATTAGGTTTTGGGAAGATGATTTGGTTTTTTTTTTTGGGTGGGGGAGGGGGCTTGTATTGTCTTTCATTTCATGACAATGATTTGACTTCCTTACTCTCATTTTCAGGAGGGATTTAGTTTAAAAACGCACCCTAAGGTTGTGCACACATGTAGCAAATTGAAAGAACACAGGAAAATAAGAACATAAGGATTTACGTGGCTTGGTAGTATGCTTAAGATAGAGCCTCAATGCACTTTCCATAATATTGTCAATGAAAGCTGCCTTAGGATTTCAACCTCGGGCTACAAGCATGTATATATAGCGCCAGTGAAAACTCTAAAACACCCTTACACAACAATAGAATGCCACTATGCCCTGGCTCAAAATATTGTACCATACCACGGGGCAGTGAAACAAATCCCTGCTGGTTTAAATGGAATAGGTAGCTTTTGCACATGGAGGGCGAGAGGGCTTAAAGCGCAACCCTCCAACTTATAATAGGATTTAAGTGGATGGCCCTTCTAAATATGAGCCACAACACAACAGGTTCCCTTTCTTGGGACTTGCACTTTAAAAGGGTATCAAGTGATAAAGAGGTGGAGCAGTTGTCTTCTTTGCTCATTGCAATGGAGGGTTGTCATATCTCCAGGAGTGATGGCAGAGTTTGACTTTTGGATTCATTGGGGGATTATTCTTGTAAATCTTTCTTTCCTCACCTTATTAAGGCTAATCAGGTCTTCCCTCTATATCAAGGTACATGGGAGGCTAAAGTTCCTTCTGAGATGAAGGCTATTATTTGGCTGGTGGTAATTAACAAACTGCTACAAAGTAGGAGGCCTTCTAAAGCTTTCTTCCCTGATTTGTGTCTTATGTTTAAGAATAGCTTTGAGGATGTGTCTCATATGTTTCTAGCCTTCTTCATTTGCTTGGGGCTTGTGGAATGCACTTGCGAAGTTCTAGGTAAAGAGTAGAGTCATCCAACCTCAGTGGAGGAGTTCTTGCTTATTGCTGTGCTGGTTTTGGCAAGGGTACGGATGTTAAGAAGTTGTGGAGTGTGCTATATGAGCTGTGTTCCAGGAAATCAGACTGTAAAGGACTGCTAGAATTGTTTTTGGTAAGAGATTATCGATGGGGCTTCTTAGAGACAAGGTGCAGTATTTGTCTTCACTCTGGGCTTATAGCACAGGCTGTTTCAAAAAATGCCTGCTTTCAGGATGCCGTCCAGGATTGAGGGGGCTTTATTAAGCTGATGTATTTTTTTATTTTTCCAATGAGTGAGGACTTCTTCTCTCTGCTATTGTATCTATTTGTTGCAAGTGTCGATAAAGCTTCTTTTTCTTTCCAAAAATAAATAAATAAATAAAACTAAACTCTCAATTACAAGAATCAACGACAATGATAAGAAAAGGAAGACTGATTGCAAATGCAAGTCAGCGGCAATTGGTTTCAACATCTTTCAACATTCACAAGAATGTGATGTCCATGGCATCTCATTCCCATGCTTTTTTTATAGGTCTGGAAACCAACATGACAATAATCTCCCACTCCTTGGATTCCAACAAAACATGGAAATCCATTCCCTCACTATTTTAGATGGTTGGACATTAATGCGGCCAAACCCCCCCCCCCCCCCCAAAAAAAAATATAGTATTATTACACACTAATATTATGTTTAAATTAGTAAAATTATCATAACATAGAATTTAATAAAATGAAAGTAATATTGTTGCCATGAGAAATGAGCATCAGAAAAGACGGGGATGCATCGCTCATCGCGAGACTTACCACATGACAAGCTCTCCTCAGCCTGCTTTAGAAATCATATATGATATAGATAATGGTTGAAACTTTTGACACCATAACTGTCCCCTAGTCATTTCAATTAAGGACAAAATACACTGATCTCCTTGAGGTTTGGCAAAACAACAAAAATACCTCCCTGGAGGTTTCAAAAATCCCATAGACCTTCTGGTTTTGGCAAAAATATGCAAACTTATTCAAGAATCCCAAATACCCCCTTGACATTTATTTTTGGGTCACTCATACCCCTCCCCGATCTTGTCTTTATGCCAAATATAAAGGGAAGTTTACGCCTTCTTAGCAAACCTCAGCAGACATCCGTAGAATTTTTGAAACTCAGGTTACATTTAGTTTGCGGAATGTCTATTCCTAGGAATAGATTAATTTTAGTAAATTATTTACAATTATTTATACAAGAAATTATATTGTTATTATAAAGCAAGTAACAATGTGAAACATTTTATGAGTCCATAATAAGGAATAGACAAAGAATAACTATTCCCAAATTTCATCATAAGGATGTCTATTTATTTTTTATTACATGTTGAATGAAATAATGAGGAATATATGAGGAATAAATATTCCCTTGATTCCCAAAATTTAAATTATATTCCATCTTATTCCAATGAATAGCTATTCCACCAAACCAAACAAATCATCAGGGGAAGTCCTGCGATTCTTAAATGTCATGTCTGCTTTGTGTCAAGAAACCTGAAGGGAGGTCAAAGTCTTTTACCCTTAAATTAATTGGATTATTAAGTCTTACATGTTTATTTTTGGTTTGTCTCAGTTTTTCTCGAGAGATGTCTCATTCTTCTAACGTGTTTTTTTCCCCCTTTTAATAATAAAATGAAGATGACCTCTTGTGTACTGCTCATGAGAATCTTACGTGAACTGAAAAATAAGAAAAAAAAAAATATTCCCATGAGACAAGCATCCCATCTCCCCTCCCACACCCAGGCTGAAAATCCTAATTTCAAAAATATTACTGAGAATTTTAGTTTGGAATTGAAATTGAAGCCCAGATTTGATTTTACCCCTTGTATAGGATGTGGTGTCCTTGTCACCCCTACTCTTATTCTTTCTCCCTCAACTGCTCAACATCAAATTGGTACCAAAGCGAGTTCCATTTTTTTGTCCCATTCATGGTTACAGTTAAAGAGTCACTATTCATCTCTAATGTTGGCAATAACAATTCATATATACTGTTCACAGCCACTGTTCCTCATTCCTATTAATTGCTGAAACCAGAATGCCACTCCTAATCAGCCATGAAAGCAAGTTGAATGTTTTCCCACGGGTAACTGTTTTAATACTATGCAGTGCTCACATTCTTATCCAAAAGTCAGATGCTCATAAAATTGTAGTTGACCATTGGTGCTCCAAGGATCTAGTTTCTGAATCTACCATTACTAAGCTGAATTGCAGAAGGAACTTCACCCTACTCCTTTATAATTTCTTTCCATGAACAATATTACTTTATCAGTCATACATAACTCCTTGGTTCCTATATATATGGGTTCTTATTTGGCAAAAATTTGGCACGACATACTGCCATGAAAAGTAATTCAAGTATTGCTTGGCTGTCCATGGATCATAGAATGGGGAATTTGATGCTATACGAATGAAAACAACTTCATCTGTAGAAAAAAAAAAAAAAGGAATCAAAATTGTACGCTAAAATCTCCACAAGAGTATAAAAGCTCTCCCCAAGCCAGAGAGCCGAAGTTCATGAACACGATTTTTGACCTTGTGTTGGACGTGGAGTCCTTGGTATCCCCCCCCCCCCCAACCTCTCCTTATTCTCCGTTCCCCAATTGTTCTACATCACTACATCCATTGGAGGCCTCCAAGTGGCTCACTGCAACTAATGTTCCAGCTAAATGTGTGACTCCATGGTTCTCACTGGCTCAGTCCCTGCCCAAAAATCCTAATTTAGATTGATCGCATTTATCACAGGGTTAGTTGAGCCTTTGGTTAACAGTACAACTCTAATCAAAAGTAGTGCTCTGGTTTGGTTTGCCAATCATCCAAGCCCAGTTGTGATTAGGCTCAGTTTGCCATTGATAGGTTTATTTACAAAAGCCAACTGCCGGAATAGGCTAAATAAAACAATGATTTAAGAGGCCCAATGGAGGCTCACCTCAAGACAGGGCATGCTCAAAATGCCTTCAGGCTTACTCTAGAACATTAAATCTCAAAAAGGCCAATGCATTATACATTGAGACTTGTGCATTAGTACAAAAGGCATGCCTTTTGCACCTTCTTGGTTGAGGCTTATGCATTTTGGGCGTATCTCAAGCTAGATTTAGCTAGAAAATTTTAACCATGTATTTATATGAAAAGGAAAATACCCTACAAGTTGATTTATAAAACTTTTGAACTCCAAAAAAATTGAGAGTTGTCTGCTAGATCATGAAAATAATTAAACTTTGTAATGATATAACCATCTCTTGACATGATTTACTTAAGAGTTTAAGCTAGTATTTTTTGAATGGCTAACAAGGAATTTGCAAAATATACATGATTTTTAAATAAGGAATTTACAAAATATATATGATTTTTAAAATTTCATAAGTAATTTTATTAATTTTTATTTATTTTAAAAAATATATGTGAATTATTTACATGTTTTTATCTAAAAATTAAATCCTCAAAAGGCTTATGCTTCAAAGCTATGTTTTGAATGACTAACAAGGAATTTACAAAAATATATGTTTTATAAAATTTTATAAGTAATTATCTTAATTTTATTTATTTTTAAAAATATATGTGAATTATTTACATGTTTTTATCTAAAAATTAAATCCTCAAAAGGCTTATGCCTCAAAGGCTTCAGGCTTACATCTAGCTTCATAAGGGTTAAAATGCTCCACCTTCCACCATCTTTCAAACATTAAAATAAAATAAAATACAAAATATAGTAAATAAGATCAATTCATGGTACTCCTATTTGTTAGCTTATGGGAACCTTTGGAAAGTACAAATATTTCAATTGAAAGTGATGCCTTAGTTATGGTGGATGGTGTTCTACAATGGAGAACTGGACCTTGTTGATTTCTTGTCAGTGAAGCCTAATTTAGCATACAATCAATTGAAGCTTTGTCCAACTCAAGCTATGTTTTGATTTAGTTCATCATTAAAGGGTTTATTCAGCATACCCAAACATATCTTGAGGCTAAGTGACCCTTTGGTTGATGGTCCAACCAAAGTTGTTTTCTGATTCAGTTCAAAGGGTTTA
Source organism: Malania oleifera (assembly GCF_029873635.1). Lineage (NCBI taxonomy): Eukaryota > Viridiplantae > Streptophyta > Magnoliopsida > Santalales > Ximeniaceae > Malania > Malania oleifera. The sequence continues at coordinate 116,705,686 of NC_080420.1, forward strand.
TTCTACAAAACTGAAAAGGCTGTGTTCTGATTTAGTTCAACACCAAGGAGTTTATTCTGCAAAACCCAACTGCTAGAATACAATGAATAAAATAATTACGATAACAGCATAATTTCTAACAAAAATAATAAAGCAACTAAAACAAAATCTGATTTTTGGTTACCTGCCATCCTTGCCAAGAATCATAACAGTGTTCCTTTGGTGACCAAAGGCAACAATGTAGTGGACGCCTTCATGCAGTCGAAACTGAGCCACTGACCACTCTGAGCTGAAGTACTTCGGTAGAACACCTGGAAAATACAAGCCCAGAATAGGTTTTAGGGAACCAAAAACTAAATCCTCTCTCATTATAAGCTCATTCATTATGCTATATCCTACCTAAACAGCTTTGACAACAAATGTTTGCATTCTTTCTTTACAACCCTTGTTTGCTTCAGAAGGCTCTATATATTTATGCAACCCGTTGAGTAAGACTGAAGTTCCATGACCCATTGACCAATCCAGTAACCCTAGTTTCCAGTAATGTTGTTTGTTGACCTGGCTCAAAGTATTCAGATTTTTTGGGCTCCTTTATGTGGATTTTTCTTATACACTCTATTACTCTTCTCAAGGACAAGCTGTGGCTCATAAATTAGAGCACCACAACAAAACAGCCTTGCGTACATTGTGCCCTCCCAAAACCTCCAAACTGGCATGGATGCCTTATGCATTGTGTGTTGCGTTTTAATTGTATCATTCTTCTTTTGCCCCTTCTCCCAAAGTGGCTTAAGAGAGCGTGTATTTGGGGCTTAGGGTTCTGTGAGGCTGCCCTTTCTTTGTACTTCAATCTTTGATTATGATGGAAACTCAGCTCAATCTTTGCCCAGGGCTGTACGTTAATGACTGAACCACATAAATTTGTGTGTGCCTTGTTTTCTTCTCCCTATCTTCTTGAATCTTTGTTTTGTTTTGTCCTCTAAGAACTCTTCCTAAATCTCAGCTCAGTAATGATTAGACACATTTAGATCATGGGGGCTGTAATTTGTACAAAAAGGTGGTGGATCAAAATTCTATCACATTTTTTCACAGGAAATCTGTGTACGTAAATCTATTACAACATGGAAGGCAGTGTTTTTTATGAACAACCATTTATAGTACAAATTATCTCCATAGACATTTATAGCCATATCAATACCATTTAATAAAAAAAAAAAATGAAAAACCGAGAAATACTCTACCTCTGATGAAGGGAAGAGATGAAATAGCAGATGATGTCGAAGGACTTGGTTCAGATGTGTTGCGTGATCTGTCATTCCCTAGTAAACCAGATTCAACCTTGAGGCTGAAGACGTGGACAGTTCCCTTTTCACTAGATGCAGCTAACCATTGAGCAGTGGAGGAGAACACAAGACTATAAATCTCTGCTCTATCTGCACCTCTTCTTACCTACATTGATTGCTTAAAAGTTATAACTAAGCCTTAATCTTCCAGAACAGCCACATGTATCAGTAACCATTAATAATGTTGGTGGTGACATGCCAATAAATATGGTAGAAAACTTTTCTTTTAAAAGAAGGATAAAAAGCTCCACATAATTTTATTTGACACATGACAGTTGTTAATCAAGAGGTTTTATTTTTAGTGACTATTTTTTATATCTTTTGTATAAACATCTGAATCATTCTTTGAAGAATAATACAGAACCAGTCCCACACATCTGCAAAGATTAAAACATCTCTAAGAAAAACGCCCAAAGACATCCAGTTATCCTTTTGTTGTATCAGGATCATCAAAAAATCAAGCAAGCAAAGTAAAATATCTTTGTGATCTTAGGTATCAGGTAGTAGACAGATCACCACCCAAGCAAATATACTTCTCATTAATGGATTAGTTTCCAATCTCTAAACATTGATTCATTTAAAAAAAAAGGATACATTCCCAACTTCCCACTCATGACCAAAAAATGTCCATCTAACAAGTGCTTAAAAAACCAGAGACTGCATGGGAGAGTCACAAAAATGAGAGAATTATTCAATAATAGAATGCACAAACATACCACTAATGACCACTTATCATTAGCTAAGGTGAATATGGGCTTGCAATAATTGTGTTTAACACAATATCATCTGCAAACAATATACACCAAGGCATCTCATTTTGGATACTCCTAGTAAGTTCATCAATTACTAAAGTAAAAAGATGGACTCAAAGTAGAACCTTGATGTACACCTATTGTGATTGAGAACTCTCTAGAATCTCATCCTACAATCCTAATGCTAGTTGCTACTCTATCATACATATCCAAAAGAAACATGCCTGGGTCAGCTTAAAGTGTCGAGACTCACACCCATGTGGCAGCAAGACTACACCAAGTCCAGCCCAACCGTACTCATCCTTATCCAAGGAGGTAATCAAATGTCTAACCCCGAGCCCAAGTCTCAAGGCTCGAAAGCCTTTGATCCAACAGAGGCCATCATTGAGTAACCCAAACTTGAACAGCAAGTGAGTTAAACTCAATTTCACTAATACTGAGGGTAATTATCATCCCCACAGCACAATCCTTGTGTCAGAGTACCATCACTTACCCACCACTAGCTAGAACTAGGAGAAGTGACACCATACACTACTCAAGCAAGACATATGAAGGATTAACACCCCTCGATAGTCTAATGAGGTTCTTGGATGACACTGCCCAACTGTATAGCCAACAACCAAGAAAGGCAAACATCGCAACCTCCAAGGCGAGAGTACCACACGACCTCATACTCAAATGGATCGTCTATGGGGCTCCCAATCCCACATGATAGCCCAAGACATCCCGAGGATGTCAAAAGTCTATCCTTAAGCTCTCCTTAGGGTGCTCACTTAGTACCTAATAGGATACCGAGCAAGATAGGTCACTCACCTAGTGTTCCCCCAAAAGTAAAGTCTCCGAAGGATTCCCATTCACATATGAGTAACTAATAGGGATCTAATGATCATACATCTTGGTCCATGAACACCACCATAAAAACAATTTGAATCCACCACAACGTCACAATGACAAATCGAACCATCCTCACAACAACAACATAGTCAAATCCATGTTAACCAAACTTCCCTCCGTCTGAATCCTACACCCAAAACCATGTGTCACATTCACAAGACTCAAAGATCGTGGCATCTTCCCCCACTCCATCTTATTAACATCCTCATTGATGAACATGCTGATCTATCTTCCAATAACCCACTCAGGAACCCCAAAGTAGGAGGTTTTAGAACCACAGTCCAAAGATCCAGCATCTAGACTTGTCTTTGATCCCACTATGTGCCTGAACCCCATTCTAATCCGAGGGTGCTTGTGGAACACATCTCTAAACACAAGGTCTTCATCCCAAACTCAGATCAAAGCCAAAAGCAGCTACCTTTAAAAACCATATACTTTAATCTTTGATTCTTCCTAGGACTTCACATATCCAAGACTGTAGCTCACCCAAAAGTTGATGGCTAGCAAATATACCGCCAGCTCCGAAGATTAGAAACATTCTTCCCAAAACTCAAACTCACAAATCATTGATACGAATCTATATTTCCATCTTGTCTCTCAAAATTCAAACTCTCACTAGAGGGATGAAGAGTCATTAGCAGAACCATTAAGGCAAGATCCTTCCCAAAGCCAAACTCATTATGAAATCTACTAAGAATCATCTCAATTCATCCCAAGGAGCAACCAACACAAAAACCCAAATCGGATACTCCGATCTAATATCGTCTTCTGGTGGTCGATGCAACTTCCTTCTAACAGCAAGAGGGTCATATTTGGAAACCCTTATCTATTCACAAATCATACCGATGAATTCTTTGATTCTCAAAAAAACTAAAGAGGAGATTTTAACACCCTAATGTACCAAGGTTCAGCTCCAACCTGGCCCTTTAAGGATAGTCTCCACCTCAAAGGCTCTACAAGTATGACCGTCCCATAACTTTGTAGTTAACCAACCTAGTAAAACATCAAAGCTTGATAACAACATTCTGTTTCCAAACTGAGTTCCCAACCAAGAGTCCTACAACCATGTTCCCTCCAAAACTAAAATTATAAGAATATCTTAGAGTTCCAGCAAAGTCCATTAAGCAATGTTCTTGGTTCCATTCAAGTCCAACCCCATTTGATATATGTCACCACCACTGTGACTAACATAGAGCCTCACTTGTGTGGCTTGAGGACAATCTGTCCAAGTTATTCACGACTCATTCTTCCCAATAGACCTAAGAATGTCACTTCTCCCTATGGTTTCGAACTTCCCAAGTTGCCTGAAAGACACCCTTGGCCAAACTCCTACAATCATACACTTCCATCAAATCCAAGAGTATCACCTCTAGCTATGGAATGAGGACACCACAAAGTATTGATGAATAAACATCCAAGCTCCAATGCTCCCACAATAGGGCAATTCCCAAATAGAGGCCACAATACTCGCCTTAAGGGCACAAGGAATTCTTATCTTAGTTCCCCTTAATCAACCCTCATCCCTCGTCAAGGGATAGGCCTACAAGGAAGAATCAAGCATCCTAATATTTTACAAGACAATCAATTGAAGGCCAACTTCGCTTTATTAATTGCAACAAGTCACATGACAAAAGGGGAGTGAGAGATGAGAACCTACTCAAAGGTAACTTGATCCTTCCCCCACTTAATGTTACACACTGAATCCCCACAATAAAGTTGATGCTCACAGTATCAATCTCATTTTAGTTCACAAATTAGAGATCTACTCTGATACCAATTATCATACATGTATATACTTCCAATGTCAAAAAGGATTCACCCTTGTCTAAATTTGTGTAAAGTGTCAAGAAGTCACGCTTGAGCGGCGGCAAGACTATACTTATCCCAGCCTAGCTGTACTCATCCGAGGAAACACTCAAATGTCTAACCTTGTGGTCAACTCTCACGAGAAGCCCTTGATCCAACTAAGGTCATTACTGAGGAACACAAACTCAAAACTATAAGGAAATTAAACTCTCATTCCACTAACATTGAGGGTAACTCCCATCCCCACAACACAATCCTCGTGTTAGGAGTATCCATCACTTACCACCCACTAGCCAAAACTAGGGGTAGTGACACTATACACTATCCAAGCAAGATATGCAAAGGATTAACACCCCTCAATAGTCCAAAATAGGGTCTTGGACGACGTTACCAACTATATGGTCGACGACCAAGAAGTACAAACAATGCAACTTTCAAGACGAGAGTACCACACAACCTCATTCTCAAATGGATCATCCATAAGGCTCCCAATCCCATACAGAAGCCCAAGGCACCCATCATGGATGTCAAGAGTTTGTCCCTGAACTCTCCTTAGGGTGCTTACTTAATACCCAATAGGATACCGAGGAAGGTAGGTTGCTCACTTGCTGCTCCCCCAAAAGTAAAGTTTGTGAAGGATTCCTGTTCACATATGAGTAAGTAACCAACAAGGATCTAATGATCATACATCTTGGTTCGAAACCACCACCATAAGAACTATCTCGATCCACCATAACTTCACATTGACATACTGAAACCATCCTCATTACAATTGCATAGTCAAATCCATGTTAACCAAACTTCACTCCAAGTCTAAATCATACACCAAAACCATGTGTCATGATCACAAGACTCTTAAGACCGTGACACCCAACATAGCTCATTTTTCAGGTTCAAAAGAAACTAGAAAGGCAATATTTTAAAGGTTACGTGTACTAGATAAACTCTTTAAACGCTAGTGTGTTCATTGAGTTGCAATTTAATATCATAACAGGAATAAAAAAAAAATGGCATGAAGTAAAAAGCCCTTCGTGGGCTGCCTAAGAAGTACGAAGTTTATGAATAAGGGGTTGGTCTCTACTCCCAGTAAATCATTAAAAGTCTACTCATTAAGATTTGCACGAGGCAAAGGAAAAGGACAAAAAGCCCCGCTCAGCTGCAGCAAAGACCATGTTCTCTGGTTTTCACTCCTGTGAACAAGCCAAATTATTTCCTGCCCTATTTAATTTTGATCAAATGCATAGGCTTTGCAAGACAATAGATGTATATCATCTTAATCTGCACAAAACTCATTGGAAACCATATTAAGCCAATGGTTATGAACCAAACCAAATTAAGTGGTGAACCATTTAGAACTAGGTAATAAAGTCTCAAATAGCATCAACTTAAGTTTTTTTTTCTTAAATTAAGTGATTGAAAAGATTTGTGACTAACATTAATCATGGTCTCAAATAAAATAAAAAAAAGGTAAAATACTGTTTATGTCATTAAAATATAATCATTAAGCAATTTTTAGACTTCAATCATACAAGGATTAATCCACCAAAAATACATAATCATCACTTATTGAACCTCTGAACCTAGCACAAGTGCGCATCAAAGATAAATGCACAAAGTACCAAACGACTCTAATATTAATCAAAAACAGCAAAAACTCCACTAAACTGTCCACGATATAAGAAAATTTCATCAGAGTGATGAAAACCCAAAATTACAATTCACATACCTCTTGAAGCAACGACCCATCAAGCGTATTGAAAATCCTAATCAAAGTCCCTTTGCTACTCGCTGTGGCGAGCAATCCGCCATCTTGTGTAAGCGCAAAGCAAGCAATCCTGGAATCATGTGCTGTAATAAACTTGGTTCGCTTCGACCCATAGTGCTCCACCCTCACCTGACCCTTGTGCAGTCCTGGGCACGCCAAAACAAGCGACCCCGAAACCTGAGAAACCTCGCACAACCCCTTTGGGTTCCCGAAGGTCTCAATTTGATGAAGCAATTTCAGGTCCGCAAAATTGTAGACTAACAGTTTCTGGAGGAGAATCACAACAATGCGGTCGCGGCGGAGCCGCACACCCTTGACCTCGGAGCGGAACGACAGTTCACCAATGCACCGCGACTGGTGGTCGTCCCAGATCATGACCTTGTTCTTGGGGTACTGCGGGGCAGGGCCGCCACCAACGAGAGCAAAAATAATGCACCGGAAGAGCATCGCGACGATGCCAATGCCTCCAACGCCGCCGCCGCTGTCGTCGAAGAAGTTCCGGCGGAAGATTTCCCGAAACGGGTCGGAGTTGTAGATCCGGAACCCGTGGGTCGTGCCCACGGAGAAGAAAGAAGAGTCTTGGTTGAAGGAGAGGTGAAGCAGGGCGGGAACCGTGTTGAACCGAGGGGCGTTAGGGGATGGGTTTTGGATGAAATTTGAGACTGTAGATGGGTCCCGGAGGTCGGAGAGGGGTTGTGGGTCTGAGTCGTCATCTTCAACCGGAGGGTTTAGGGCTTGGGGGGAGTGGGAGCTTAGGGGCATTTTGGGGCGACAGAGAAGCTCAGGGTTTAAATTAGTGTTAGGGTTTTGCAGACGCCAGGAAGAAGAGGGCGGGGAGAGTGTGGCCATGGAAGGGAAGTTTAGGATGGAGGGTTTTGTTCCCAGAGGAGAAGGCAGAAAGTGGAGCTTCCGGAGAAGACGAGCTTGCCACCAGGAAGGAGACTTTCCAGCGAAATTGCAGAATTATTTTTGAGCTCTTATCACCAGTTGTAATTTTGCCACGTGTATGATGGTAAAAATAAAAATAAAAACTCTATTTTCCTCCGCCCTTCTAAGTTCTAACTAGGGTTACACATAATTTATGAGTTTTTTTCCCATTTTATTATTAAAAATAAATAAAATATTAAATAATACACTGATTGGAAAAAATTTTCTCAAACTAATGCTCACGTGATCTCGCAACTTGATGCTGCGAGATTTAAACTTATGGACCGCTGGAAAGACAACGCGTGACAAGAAGAGAAGCAAATCTCGCAGCCAGCGAGAAGTTGACGCATGGCACAGAGTGGAACAAATCTCGCAGCTCCAAATTGCAAGATTTAAATGGACCAGGCATCGAGAAGGTGACACGTGGCACAAATCTCGCAGCACCAAGCTGCGAGATTTGTCTATAATAAAAAATACTAAAATTCAGCCAAAAAAAATTATTTTATGAATCAGTTGTATCATATTTATATGTTGTTTGTAGTTTTATTCTGAATTATTTGATATGCATTTTTATATTACATCAATTTTATTATGCAAGTAATATTTATGTAACAATATGATAATAATAAAAAATGAACGCTAAAGTAAAAGAACTTGAACATTTTTAAAAATTGAAAATATTTTTTTTAATTTAGTGGTAGTTGAGCAAACGCATATATAATATATTTTTTCATTAAATTAATTAATTATTTTTGAATTATTTATTTTCATAACTTACTTTAATTTATTTTATATAACAATATAAATTAAGAAGTGATCTAGAAATTGAAGATTTTTTTTAAAGTTAAATTCCAGCTAGTCGGTGGGTTCAAAAATAAATTTTATGAAAGTTAAAAAAAATCCAACCCGAGTTTTGTCTGTAATAATGATACAACTTTTTTAATGAATACTATATATATATATATATATATATATATATATATATATATATATATATATTTATATTTCTCAATATAATATATGGATTAATTTAAGGTATTCTTTAAAAATCCATGGTTGCTTCATCAATTTAAAATCTAATTGAAATTAGGAGTTTAAGCTATTGGACCCTTTTCCTGTTTTAAGTAAATTAAGAGTTATGGTCTAAAATTAGTTTCATTTAAAAAAAAAAACTGATCTATTGAAAAAAAAAATTATACCAGGAACTTGAACGTGCATAAGTCAAAATAAAATTATTTGAAGGAGAGTCAAAATTAAAATAGTTTAAGTTCAGGCCACTTGACGTATTGTTCCCAATCTTTTGTTCAAAAACCCATAAAACTTCTAATAGCTCAAAAATTCAACCTATAATCTCACTCTCATTGCATATTTCTAATTTTTTTTTTAATACACAAGTAATCTTGCTTTGACTGCCCACGACAGTAAATATATCGCCAAGAGTAAAATTCATTAATCAAATACCATACAAATTTTAGCGATACAAATTTTGCAGTAAAAGATAATTCAATTTCAAGAATGAACTTAACTAGGCATGCAAATTTTAGCGATACGAATTATGTGTCATTTTTTATATTTGACAGTATTTAATTCTTTGGAGCAAAGATCGAATCTTTCACTGTTTAGTTAAATAAAAGTTATTTTATTTATCTCAATTTAATTTGAAAAATTATATAAATAAACTTCAAGAGTATGAAATGTGCACAAGACACATGACTATACAAATAAAATTAAAATGATCAAATATTATACAAGTGCAATAAAAATAATCAATGACATATATAAAAGAATAAAAAAATAATCAATACTATACAAATGAAATCAAAACAATCAATGATATACATACAAATCAAATGCAATGAAAATAACGCTAAACTACTCCGTGCCGCAGCGAGGTCGTCTCCGGGGTCGTGGTGGCTGCCGTATGCGTCTACCCTCTCCCTGCTGGTCAGTAGCATCAGGTGTCCTGTCCTGTCATCCTGGATGTGGATCCTCTCCACCAAGAGGTACTGCATAATCATCATCATCCATGCAGAGCGCACGCAGTGAGAACTGATACGATGTCTTGGGACGAGAATAAGGTGGCATAGGGGGTGCATCGACCTCCACCCCATCGAAAAGATCGTCCAATAAAAATGACATCAATGGGGTAACAGTAGAGTCAGATGGGGCATCAGCCGGTCAACTCGACGGTCCGGCAATATCGGCTACAATGGAAGGCGCTGACAGGCCGAACACGTACTCTGCCTGTACGACCGGTGGTGAGGACATGGGAGTCACTGAATGACTAGAGGAGGCTTGTCGTCCTCCTTGTACTGGAGCTAGTCGACCTCCTCGTGCTGGTACATCAGGTCAACCTCCTCGTCCTGGGATCCGTCGACCATCCTCATGGACGAGGTCCAGTGCAGCACTCATCAATCGGTGGATTGCATGATCGGACGAGATCTGATCTACCTCAATGACTATGTTAGCCTGCAGGATATGAAAATATTTGATTAACGCATTCAAATCGTAACGTATATATAACAAAATGAGTTGTGGGTTAAAGTCTTCTTACGAGGCTCAAATATACAGCAACAGTCTTGTCGACGAAGCGGCGTGTGATAGACTTATACCAAGTGAAGTATGGGTCATCTAGACGCATCAGACCATGCTCCGCCACTTCTGCTATGATGTAGTCTCGCTGATGCTCCCACGCAGTGACGAATATCTCGTGCGTAGTTGTAACAACCCGAATTTAGAATGGTATTTAAATAATAAGGAGAGGGAAATGGAGACCGGAAATAGAAGGAGGCCGTCGACTTCATCGACAACATTGAACTTTGGGAGGAAAAACGGAAAAAAGGGGGTTAGCAGGACTTCGTCAACGAATACAGGGGATTCGTCGACAAAGGCTTAAGAGAATTCGTCGAAGAACACAGGGGGCTCATCAACGAGAAAATACCGAGAGGGGTTTTTTAGCTGACTGAATTTCGTTGACAAGGGGTGGATTTCGTCGACGAAATTTGTGAAGGACTCGTTGACAAAGGACGGGCTCATCGACAAATTCCAATGTTTATAAATATGGAAAATCCAGGAATTTCTTCATTTTTAAGAAATCTCTCTCTCTCTCTCTCTCTCTCTCTCTCTCTCTACGACTCTCTCTCCCTTCTCTCTTCGTTTTCAGCCCCACCAGTCGCCGGATCAACGATCCGAAGCTACCATGACGATCCTGGCGGAGTTCTCTACAAGTCTGCTGGGGTGGATTGTCAAGGAAACAAAGTTGGATTCCATTCCAAATCTAGGGTAAGGCCTTCTACTCAATATTTGGAGTTGTGACAGTTGAGAAAAGTGTTACACACGTTGAAATATTAAAGTTTAATACTGGGAGTTTTCGTTTCCAGGGGTGTTGTTTGGAAACGTTGGAAATCATCCCTAATTTGAGGTAAGGCTTTTAAGCCAAAGTTGACTTAATGATAGTTATAAGAAGTGTTATACGCTTAAAAATACTGAAATTTAATTCTGGAATTTTTCATTTTCAGGGTGTTGAGTTAGGAACCCTGCGGGTGCGGGGCAGTTTTATTAGGGGCTTTCTAGGAATCAAGTAAGGGGATAAACTAAGCTAGTTTTGTTTTGAAAAATGCTTGTATATATATATTTAGCATCTAATTTACGAAAAATGTATATATATTTATATATATGTTTTATATTTGCAAAATACTGAGAAAATGATCGTATGATTGAATATGTGAAAATCCGTTTGTGTGGCATGAGTAAAAAATGTTGTGAAATACTGTTTTTTGGGAATGTGGATGATATGAATTTTTATGATGGAAAATCGGCGTACGGGCTAAGATTTTTATATATTTTACCGGCGTAAGGGCTGTGCTATGTGGGTATGATTTGTCGGCATATGAGCCGTGCTATGATGTAATTTGCCAGCGTACGAGTTGTGCTATGTGTTGCCGGCGTACAAGCCGATGATTTTCATGATACACGTATATATGCAAAATGATATGATTGATGTGAAAATAAATGATATGAGATATCTATGTATCACAGTTTTAGTATATGTTATATGATATCAGAACCTGGTTGGCTTGATTTAGGCTAGCACTTGCGCGGTACCGTTGCTATGTGTCCATGGTCTTCGTGATCATGATATTTATGTTAACGCCACTGTACGGAGTGATGTGAGATTGGATGGTCGATGTGGTTATTTTCAAGAAGTGTGCTATTATCGCCCTTAGTGTATGGACCAGGTCTGGTAGACCCATCGGACCTACAAACTAGACTATTGACTTGGCAGTGGTTGGCCAACCATTATCAGGTCCCGCCTTCGGGCCACACAACCCAGTCATATGGGGGTAATACATGACAACAGCCAGCTAACCTACCAGGATTGTTTTATGTTATTATTATTATATGAGATTGAAATATGATTATGAAAATGCAATATGTTTTACCATGTTTTGATGATATATATATGATTTCCCAGATTTGATAAACAGTATTGAATATGTTATGTATGGTATATGTAGAACACAGAATACTCATGTTGTCACACACTGGTATTAGTTTATTTCCCTTGCCGAGAGGTGTCTCACCCCTAAATCTTATGAAAATTTTCAGGAGCCCCAGATAGGAGAGCGGGAAAAGCTCCGCTGATCTAGAACAGTTGTTTGCCCTTTTGAAGGGTAAATTTTTGGTAGGGACCGTTAGGTTTTGTGGGAATTGTCCCTAGTTTTCATTTTTGGGATGTATATATGAGAGTACAGCGATTGTAGTAACTCTGGTATATTGTGATATATGAAATGAGAAGATGCATGTGATTGTATATTTCCTACTGCTAATGCTTCTGCTATATATATTCTGATGTATCCTTGGTACCCACGGGTCCAGGTGGATGGTGACCTGCTGAGCTGGAATGTATGATGTTGATATTATTATTATATAAAAAAAAAACTGTGGAAAATGAGCAAGTCGTGACAGTTTGGTATCAGAGCCTAGGTTGTTAGGTTCTGTAGACTTTAGAAAGCAGTAGAAACAATACTAGAGTTTAGGAAAAGATTTGAGGATTTGTTCTACAGTCTAGAGGCAGGACTTCCGTAGTAGTTTATGTGTTTTTCCTGGGGTGACGATTTCAGGAAAACCATAGTAAGCTATTGTTGGGTTGTATTCCTAGAATGTAGGACTGAGGATTAGAAATGAGTTGGAAATGTTGAGATAAGTGGTGAGGATAGGTGGGTAAAATATAAGGATAGGATTTCTGAGTTGCGTCTATTGTTTCAAGATGGATTCGGAAGGAAATAATGCCTATGCCAGTAGCAGTGATAGAGCAGGACCATCAGGCGTAGCTGGGACCAACTCTGACGCAGTATTACGTAGCGTGGCTCAACAGGTTATGGCTGAGATCGCTAGGAGTTCGAGGGAGCAGAGTGGTCCATCTGTAGGCCATGGGTGCACCATAAAGAAGTTCACGAAGATGAATCCTCCAACGTTCTCAGGCGGAGTTGATCTTGTAGGCGCTGAGAATTGGATGCTGGAGATTGAGAAGATCTTGGCTGTACTACAGTGTACTGAGGAACAGAGGGTCCTCCTCTTTGCTACCTATAGACTAACATGAGAGGCTGAGAGGTGGTGGACTGCAGTGGGACTGTTGGAGCAGCAGAGGGTGACTCCGATAGCTATGACATGAGATCGGTTTAAAGATTTGTTCTTTGACAGATATTTTCCAAGTACCGTTAAGGAAGCTAAGGTAGAAGAGTTCCTGAGTCTAAAGCAGGGACAACTATCCGTCTAGCAATATGCAGCACGTTTTATCGTGCTCTCTTGTTTCGCCTATACATTGTTCCTGAAGAGGTGAAGAAGGTGAGGCAATTTGAGATAGGCTTGAGGCGGAGTATATTCAAGCAGGTAGTGGTGCTGCGGATCCAAAACTTTGTTGAGTTAGTCGATAGGGCGGCCTTAGCAGAAATTGGTGAGCGTCTTAATGTAGAGGAGCAGGGACAAAGAAAGAGATCTGCATCTACGGGCTACCAGCAAGGTCATAGACCAGGCCAGTGGAGGAGAGGAAACCACTGCAGAGGACGGAGACAAGAGATGGGAGGACGCGAGGTGCAGACAGGGTAGGGTCCTCCAGTCTGTCAGACTTGTGGTAGGAGGCACTAGGGAGAGTGTTAAGCTGGTGGAGTAGTGTGCTATTGCTGCGATAGATCGGGGTATGTGGTGCGAGATTGTCCTACCCCACCCGATACAGTTTTGGTATGCTATCGCTGCGGTAAATCGGGGCATATGGTACGAGACTGTCCTACCCCACCAGATGTAGTTCCAGCTCCTAGACTATATCGAGGAGGTTATCAGGCGCTACGTAGGGGCGAGCAGAAGAATACGGCTCCATCTAGGGTGTTTACTCTATCGCCGAGTGAGGCTGAGACGTTAGGTGACGTGGTGACAGGTATGGTCATTATGCTTTCTTTTAAAGTTATTGCATTATTTGATTTAAGAGCTACACACTCGTTCGTGTCCTCGAGGTGTGTTAAATTATGTGGGGCTGAAACACGGTCATTAGATGTTAAATTGTTGGTATCTACACCGACTGGGACGATAGTGAGAGGTAGTAGGGTTCTCCGAGATTGTCCAGTTGATATTCAAGGAAAGACCTTGTCTGTTGATCTGATAGGGCTAGACATGCATGGGTTCGATGTTATATTTGGCATGGATTGGCTAGCAGCTAATTTTGCCAGCATAGATTGTCTTGCACAAGAAGTGATATTCAGACCCCTGGGGAAAGCAGAGTTCAAGTTTCGTAGGGTCGCGAGTACAATCCTCGCTTCAGTTAGTTTAAGCTATTCAGGCTAGGAGACTATTACTGAGTGGTTGTCAGGAGTTTGTGGCTATGGTGAAAGAGATGTCAGAAAATGAATTGAAACTTGACAGCACACCTATAGTAAAGGAGTTTATAGATGTTTTCCCAGACGAATTATCAGGCTTGCCACCCGACCGTGAGGTAGATTTCTCTATTGATCTACCTTCCGGTACGATGCCAATTTCTAACGTGCCTTTTCAGATGGCGCCAGTAGAATTGGCAGAATTGAAGAATCAGTTACAGGATCTGCTTGATAAAGGCTTCATACAACCCACTGTATCTCCGTGGGGAGCTCCAGTTTTATTTGTGAAGAAGAAAGATAGGATTATGAGGATGTGTATAGACTATAGAGAAATTTAATAAAGTGACAATCAAGAACAAGTATCCTTTACCCCGTATTGATGATTTGTTTGACCAGCTCCAGGGTACACGAGTGTATTCGAAGATTGACCTTAGATTTGGTTATCATTAGGTAAAAGTGAAAGAGGAAGACGTCTCGAAGACAGCTTTCAGGACCAAGTACGGGCATTACGAGTTTCTTGTTATGTCGTTTGGTCTGACGAATGCTCCTGCGGTATTTATGGACTTGATGAATAGAGTTTTCCACCAATACCTAGATCAGTTTGTTGTTGTGTTTATTGATGATGTACTGGTCTACTCGAGGAGTTATGAGGAGCATGAGACGCACTTGAGGCAAGTTTTGCAGATACTTCGGGAAAAGAAGTTGTACGCCAAGTTCAGTAAATGTGAATTTTGGCTGGAGAAGGTCGTGTTCTTGGGGCATGTTATTTCTAGAGATGGTATTTCTGTGGATCCTAGCAAGATTGAGGTGGTGGTGAACTAGGTTAGATCAAGGAATGTCCAGGAGATTAGGAGTTTCTTGGGGTTTGCCGGTTATTATCGTCATTTTGTCGAGGGGTTCTCAGCTTTGTCAGGACCATTGACACGACTAACTAGAAAGAATGCTAAATTTGAATGGGATGACAGTCGTGAGCAGAGTTTTTAGGAGCTGAAACAGAGGCTAGTCACAGCGCCAATATTGATCATCCCGTCTGGGGGTGAGGGCTACACTATCTACAGTGATGCGTCCTTGAAGGGACTTGGCTGTGTGTTGATGCAGCATGACAGAGTAGTGGCATATGCGTTGAAACAGTTGAAAGAATAAGAAAATAACTACCCTACCCACGATATTGAATTGGCTGCAGTAGTACACGCATTGAAAATTTGGAGGCATTACCTATACGGTGAGCAGTGCGAGATTTTCTTTGACCATAAGAGTTTAAAATATTTCTTCATCTAGAAGGAATTGAATATGAGACAGAGGAGGTGGTTAGAGTTGATTAAATATTTTGATTGTACTATCAGTTACCACCCAAGGAAAGCAAACGTGGTAGCTGATGCACTGAGCAGGAAGTCTAGAGTATCAGTGTTAGCAGCTATGAAGATCCAGCGTCTGATCATGATGGATCTGGAGAGACTTGGTATTGAATTGATAGAGAGTAATACCCCCAGTATGTATCGCCAACCTAGTGGTACAGCCTACTCTGCAGGAAAGAATTAAAACCGCCCAAAAAGAAGATCCAGAATTGATAGAGGTAATGGACAGAGTGCAGAGTGGTTAGGGAGATGAATTCTGCATTTCATATGACGGAGCTTTATGGTTCCGTTCCAGACTGTGTGTTCCAGTTGATGCTGATGTTAGGAGGACTATTTTGGATGAGGCTCACAGATCTTTGTATACGATTCATCCCAGTAGTACGAAGATGTACAGAGATCTGCGAGAGTCATATTGGTGGAGTGATATGAAGAGAGAGATCGCCGAGTATGTAGCCTAGTGTTTGACGTGCCAGCAGGTAAAGGCTGAGCACCAGAGACCAGCAGGTCAATTGCAGCCGTTATTTATCCCAGAGTGGAAGTGGGATCATATATCTATGGACTTCGTGTTAGGACTGCCGACGACATTACATGGTTAGAATGCCATCTGGGTGATAGTAGATCGGTTGACTAAGTCTATCCATTTTCACCCTATCAAGATCAGATATTCCCTCAGCCGTTTAGCGGAGATTTACATTCAGGAGATAGTTCGTTCTCATGGGGTGCCTGTATCCATTGTGTCAGATCGAGACTCACGATTCACGTCACGATTTTGGAAGAGCTTGCAGGAGGCTCTGGGGTCCTAGTTATTGTTTAGTACAACATTCCATCCTCAGTCAGACGGTTAGACTGAGAGGACGATACAGACACTAGAAGATATGCTCCGTGCATGTGTTCTAGATTTGTAGGGGTAGCTGGACTCAATTCATGCCACTGGTAGAGTTCGCGTACAACAACAGTTACCAGTCCAGTATTGGCATGGCACCATTTGAGGCACTGTACGATAGGAGATGTCGATCTCCTTTATATTGGGACAAGATAGGTGAGCGGCGAGTTGTGGGGCCCGAGCTGATATAGTAGGCATACGATAAGGTTCAGCTTATCAAGGATAGAATCAGTGCAACTCAAAGCCGACAAAAGAGTTATGCCGATCATCGCCGTAGGAATCCAGAGTTTGACGTGGGTGATCATGTGTTTTTGAAGATAGCTCCGTTAAAAGGAGTCATGAGATTTGGTAAGAAAAGTAAACTTAGTCCTAGGTTTATCAGTCCATTTGAGATTCTAGATAAAGTGGGACCGGTAGCCTACAGGCTAGCTTTACCACCTGTGTTGTCCAGGATCCACAACGTATTCCATGTTGCTATGTTGAGGAAGTACGTCCTAGATCCTTCTCATATCATCAGTTACGATGAGTTGGAGCTTAGTGATTCACTGGGGTATGAGGAGATACCAGTACAGATTCTGGATAGGAAAGTACAGGAGTTACGTAACAAGAGAATTCCTCAAGTAAAGGTTCTGTGGAGGAATCATGCAGTAGAAGAGACTTCTTGGTAATCCGAGGAGCAGATGAGACAAAGGTATCCGCATCTATTTCAAGAAAGTTGATGGGATAAAAAGCAATTAGATAGGTATTTTCTTTTGTAGGTACATGTAATGATTAATTAGAGTAGTATTTTAGTTTTAGGAGAATTTTTTTCTTATGTATATGTAATCTCTCAAGACTCGGAATGTAACCACGGTATTCCTCCGCCATAAGTGAGGGTAGGTAATAAAATGAGTAGACCCTTTTTCCTTTTTAAGGGATGATGAGTTATGTGAACGGCAAATTTCGAGGACGAATTTTTTATAAGGAGGGAGGATGTAAGGACCCGAATTTAAAATGGTATTTAAATAATAAAGAGAGGAAAATGGAGACCGGAAACAGAAGGAGGCCGTCGACGACATTGAACTTTAGGAGGAAAAACAGAAAAAGGGGGGGTCAGCAGGACTTCATCGACGAATACAGGGGATTTGTCAACGAAGGCTTAAGAGAATTCAACGACGAACACAGGGGGCTCGTCAACGAGAAAATACCGAGAGGGGTTTTTGAGTCGACTGAATTTCATCGACGAGGGGTGGACTTCGTCGACGAAATTTGTGAAGGACTCCTTGACGAAGGACGGGCTCGTCGACGAATTCCGCTATTTATAAATATGGAAAATCCGAGAATTTCTTCATTTTTAAGAAATCTCTCTCCTCTCTCTCTCTCTCTCTCTACGACTCTCTCTCCATTCTCTCTTCGTTTTTGGCCCCACCAGTCGCCGGATCGACGATCCGAAGCTACCACGACGATCCTAGTGGAGTTCTCTACAATTCTGTCGGGGTGGATCATCAGGGAAACGAAGTTGGATTCCATTCCAAATTCAGGGTAAGGCCTTCTACTTAATATTTGGAGTTGTGACAGTTGAGAAAAGTGTTATACACGTTGAAATATTAAAGTTTAATACTGGGAGTTTTCGTTTCCAGGGGTGTTGTTTGGGAACGTTGGGAATCATCCCTAAGTTGAGGTAAGGCTTTTAAGCCAAAGTTGACTTAATGATAGTTATAAGAAGTGTTATACACTTAGAAATACTGAAGTTTAATTCTGGAATTTTTCATTTTCAGGGTGTTGAGTTAGGAACCCTGTGGGTGCAGGGCAGTTTTATTTGGAGCTTTCTAGGAATCAAGTAAGGGGATAAACTAAGCTAGTTTTGTTTTGGAAAATGCTTGTATATATATATTTAGCATCTGATTTACAGAAAATGTATATATATTTATATATATGTTTTATATTTGCAAAATATTGAGAAAATGATCGTATGATTGAATATGTGAAAATCCGTTTGTGTGGCATGAGTAAAAAATGTTGTGAAATATTGTTTTCTAGGAATGTGGATGATATGAATTTTTATGATGGAAAACCGGCGTACGGGCCGAGATTTTTATATATTTTGCCAGCGTAAGGGCCGTGCTATGTGGGTATGATTTGCCGACGTACGGGCCGTATTATGTGGATGTGATTTGCCAGCGTACGGGTTGTGTTATGATATGTTTGTCGGCGTACGAGCCATGCTATGATGTGATTTGCCAGCGTACGGGCTGTGCTATGTATTGCCGGCGTACGGGCCTAACTTTGATAAAATGTGTACTATCGGCGTACAGGCCGATGATTTTCATGATACATGTATATATGCAAAATGATATGATTGATGTGAAAATAAATGATATGAGATATCTATGTATTACAGTTTTAGTATATGTTATATGATATCAGAACCTGGTTGGCTTAGTATAGGCTAGCATTTGCATGGTACCGTTGCTATGTGTCCATGGTCTTCGTGATCATGATATCTGTGTTAACGCCACTGTACGGAGTGGTGTGAGATTGGATGGTCGATGTGGTTATTTTCAAGAAGTGTGCTGTTATCACCCCTAGTGTATGGACCAGGTCTGGCAGACCCTTCGGACCTACAGATTAGACTATTGACTTGGCAGTGGTCGGCCAACCATTGTTAGGTTCCGCCTTCGGGCCACACAACCCAGTTATGTGGGGGTAATACATGACAACAGCCAGCTAACCTACCAGGATTGTTTTATGTTATTATTATTATATGAGATTGAAATATGATTATGAAAATGTAGTATGTTTTGCCATGTTTTGATGATATATATATGATTTCCCAGATTTGATAAATAGTATTGAATATGTTATGTATGGTATATGTAGAACACAGAATACTCATGTTGTCACACACTGGTATTAGTTTATTTCCCTTACTGAGAGGTGTCTCACCCCTAAATCTTATGAAAATTTTCAGGAACCCTAGATAGGTGAGCGGGAAAAGCCCCGTTGATCTAGAACAGTTGTTTGCCCTTTTGAAGGGTAAGTTTTTGGTAGGGACCGTTAGGTTTTGTGGGAATGTCCCTAGTTTTCCTTTTTGGAATTTATATATGAGAGTACATCGATTGTAGTAACTCTGGTATATTGTGATATATGAAATGAGAAGATGTATGTGATTGTATATTTCCTGCTACTTAGGCTCTTGCTATACATATTCTAATGTATCCTTGGTACCCACGGGTCCAGGTGGATGGTGACCTGGAATGTATGATGTTGATATTATTATTATATAAAAAAAAAAACTGTGGAAAATGAGCAGGTCGTGACAGTAGTCGACCAGTCTGTGACCCCTCGACCGCGCCCATCCATGTCGTGGAGGTCATCCCCAACAATATCTACCCCCGACGTAAGAAATCGGGTGGGAATGACCTGTCGATACCCAAACTGTCACATGACTAGATCGGGAAGATACCACTCAATAATATGAAAGCATATGAGTGGCACTCGGGCTACCCACATGTCACTCCCGTCTGCATAGTCAGGCGGCGGGTTGGCTAGAATCTCTGCCGTGTGGGGCATCCATAGGAACTGCACTTAGACGTAACCAAAAGTTAAGCGAACTATAAACAACTAAAAGAAAGAAAGAATATCATATGCTATACTTTAATTGGTTTATACCTCATGCTCCTGGTGCATGTCCAACTCGAACCTGTACTAGGGCAATGTGTGAAGCGCAACCATCGGTGCCTTCAAGTCGTCCCTCCATTTGTATAAGATGAAACGTAAGTTTCCGAATGCAATGACTAGTACGTATTACGAATTAGTATTCGTAATACTTATAAAGTGAATGAGGAGGGATAGATGAAATTGGTACTAATTGGTATGCGAGTGGGAGAGGATCAACCGGACGACCGTCCTAACCTCTCTCAATCTGCAGGAAACCTCGCTGCGTAGGCGCAAAGGAAGGAAATCTCTCCAAGCGCAAACCTGGAGTAGGTGAAGGGGGCCCGCAATCTGTGTCTTCGAGTGGTGCGTGGCGCAACACATCTCCTTGTACAGCCACGCCAAAGTAGCGGACCCCCAACTGTACGAGTGACACACTCTGAAGTCCTCAAGGAGTGGAAGGAACATCAGATGCGCATAGCTGCCTGAAACATCAGAAAAGATCACCCCACAAATCAAACGCAATAAGTGGGCTCGTGCATGGCATGCTATCGTTCGTGCATCTGCATCTGCCGGGAACTGACGAAACGCATCCCCCTCGAGGAATTGCATATGGATGCATGCACCAACCAACTCGCTGTCAGGTGGAGTGACACCTAACAAACACTTACACATAGTACGTAGGGCGAGTCGAACTTGACGGTCTGTAGGTCCCTCCACTGGTCCGGCAGTGCGACCGGTCACGGCTCGCCCATCAATCGGCAACCTGAACAAAACAGTGACATCCTGTAGTGTGACGGTCACCTCGGCATGACATAGGTGGAACATGTGCATCTCGGGTCTCCATCGCTCCACCAATGCTGTGACAAGATGCCAATCGAGTTGGATATGAGCAATCCAATAAATGCCATAAAACCCCACATCGCGTATCACCTGGATGATGCGGGGGTCTGCCTCTAACCAACGCTTCGCAAACTGCGTGCCCCCTCGGTAGAATAGGGGATCCGCGTGCCCATCAGCCCACGCTTGGCTGGCCCGATGATCATCGCCCATCGTCAAAATGCTCGGATCAGACGACCCTAGATCAATCCTGTAAAATGCATTATCGCATCAGAATAAGTATATACAAAAAAAGAAGGGTCTGAATGATTCCCAAACTACATACGAAATAAATGCGACGGTCCAGCTGCATCGCCGGGTTGGTTCCTTCTCAGACACCTTGTGCGATTATGTCCTTTTTTATGACATATACGGCACGTGCTCCTTTTCCTACCTTCCCTTGCATCCATCTCATTGTGTATACGGGAGCTCCTAGGACGACCTTTATGTCGAGCATACGTTGGATTTTCCTGTATAGTCAGCAATGAGGATGCTGGCCAGTACCCCTTGTGCATAATTAGATGAAAATCCACCGCATATGTCGCATAGTATTCGGCGGTGCTCCAATATGACTCAACGTACTGCATAGCATTCAGTCATGTCTCCGCACATGCAGTGAGAAGGTAGGAGCATGGAAAGTGTAACGCTTGCCACTTCCCACACGAGCATTTGTGCGTATCCTAAATGCATAGGGTTTGCATGTTGTTTCCTTTATGAGGTCCCAACTGCGTAGTTGTGATGCTAAAAGTACCCCTAGACCGGTTGAACGTCGTCACGCGATGTCTGGTCGCCTTCAACTTCCTTCTGTCCATTGCTAGCAATATATGAGGAGTGAATGCATTTCCTCTCGATATTGTGTTACGAGCAGCCTCCTGTCGGCTATTGAAATAATGTGCAACGCGATAAAATGTCAGTTGCACAAGGGCAGTAATTGGGAGGCTATGAGCGCCCTTCAAGACGGCGTTGAAACATTCGACGAGGTTAGTTGTCATGTTCCCATACCTTCTGCCACCGTCATGGCACTGAGTCCACATATGAGGAGGGATGTGATCAAAGAACGTCTTCGCGGGTTCCCCACTCTCATCGAATATCCTCTCCATCCACATGTTAAACTTTCTTACTTGATGCTCCCTTCTCGCTTGCTCAGCCATTCGCTTAAGATTGACACTGTGCACTTTCGTGCTGAAGTTGCTAACCACGTGTCGAAGGCAGAATCGGTGGTGGGCATGCGGTGGTTGCCAATCGGGATTACAATGCACTGCAGCAAGGATCCCTGGATGCCTATCTGTTATAAGGCAAATGTCGTCCCTGTCGATAATGGAACGAAGACAACACAGAAACCAATTCCATGTGTCCAAACTTTCCTTTTGCACAATAGCGAATGCAAGGGGAAATATTTGCCTATTTGCATCCGAGCACATCGCAATAAGGAGTTTTCCCTTATACTTACCATACAAGTGTGTCTCATCTACACATATAACAGGAGAGCAGTGGGGAAAACCCTGAATAGATGCGGCGAACGCCCAAAATACTGATACAAATGTTACAGTCTGATCGCTACCTAGTATAGGATTCCACCTCCACTTGACAACAGTACCAGGATTATACGTGCACATTGCTTCCATCCACCTAGGCAAAGTCTGATAAGACATCTCTCAATCGCCGAACACTTGGGCAATTGCCTTCTGTTTGCCCAACCAAATCTTCTTATATGAGATGGAATAACCGAAACGACGATTTATGAATTCTTTCAATGTAGCGATTGAGGTCGATGCATCACCCCTTATCATATTCACGATCTCCCTAACAATGAGGGACGACGTGATTTGGTTATGGTCTTGCGAAAGAAGTTCATTCAAGCATGTGTGCGGACCACCGTATTGAGTGATTTCAAAAAATCGGTGTTTTTGACGATACATCGCACGCAATCTCCAACTGCAATCAGAGTTTTTACACCTAACAACCCATAACAGTGGGGTCGACTGCACGACGTGGAAGTCATGGTGTGTTCAAGTGTGGTATATTCGCACAGTAGCTATCAACTGATCTTTCAACCCGAATAGCATCCCTTTACTCAACTTTGACGATTCATCCCAACGAGTTACCCGTATAGGAAGCTCCTTACAACGTGACAAATTTGCAGCATCTACGTCAGTTACACCATACATAGGAGGTTCGTCCATGAACTCGACGTTATATGTGGCATCATTCGTTTCATGGGGGGGTGGGTTGACATCATCGGGGAGCTCGTTCGTCCCTTCACCAATTTCCTGCTCATATGTGTCATCTTGTAAATGAACATCATTCGTGATGTTCATCCCCTCGTCTAACACGTTGTTCGCAATGGCGAACAATGACCCTGGTTGTTCTGTTGGAACTTTTTCACAAACACCATGATCATCTGTGTCAATAATAGGTCCTTCATATGTCTGCGGCTCGAACGACGATCCCGGACATTCATTCATATCCACAACAAGCATCCCACCAACATCTATACTCGTGTATGGCTCTGGATCTTCTTCCTCCGCTTCAACCACATGCTCAATAGACGTTCCCGGCTGCCCATCCGCGGCGACACCCATGTAAGGAATGTTTTCAACATATAATTGCACAGTCAAATATGTCATCCCTATGTAGTGTGCATCCAACACAATGCGCAGACCGTAATCATTAGTTACGGGAATAGCCTCATAAAGGACTGTATCATGATGCCCTTGAACCGGGTATCTTGCGGTTACCCGCAATGCATATTGATTTGGATTAATATGCAAATACTTGTATATCTTCATATACAATTTAGTTAATTTACACCTATGGCCAATTTGAATAGGTTGAACTGGCGGAATACTATAACTAACACCGGTTTGTTTGGTTATAATGTGACCCTTATGTACAACAATACCGTGACCGGAATACTGCTTGAACTTCCTGCCATTTAGGTCGACGATTGGGAAAGATAAAAGACCTACGCAAAACAACAATTGTATGTATAAGTGATATGCTAAGTCAATAGTAATCAAGAATTATTTTCACTATGTTCACGTGCACGCAATCTTCCCTAAATGTTTCACTCGTCACTTCAAAATTATTTTTGCATGCATTTATGACTTTTCTGGGAAAATTCCTACCGAAATTTCGGCAGCATGCCGTTTGTAATTTGAATATTTACCTATTTTTACAATGATCCTGAAACATTTGCAAGCAATGTAATAACATAGTTTGAGCATGTGAGAACCTGTAATATCTACTAGCATGTAATTCACATAACTGCATCAGCCATGCAGAAGGCATTCAGATCAATATGTCACTCAATTTACAATTATTTGGACACATAACATACAATTATTTTGGTTATTGGACACATAACATACAATTATTTTGGTTATTGGACACATAACATACAATTATTTTGGTTATTGTAAACTAAATAACTAATTTTCACCCCTTCACTTTATCACCTAAGTACCAACAATGTTCATACGTAACTTAATATTGTGTCATAAGATAGAATATCCAAGCAATTTGTTTTGGTTATTTCTTAAATTGTTTTCTCACCCTACTACTATAAAATCTCAAAATGTTCTAATATTTGCCTAATTTTATGATGACTTATTTAAATTCTTTTAAATTTAAATTTAAAGTTTACAAATTTGAATCAAGGAAGCTAATAAGGAAATAGAGAATTGTGATCATGAAGTTAATGATAACAAGTTCCAATTCATTTATATGCACATTATGCCTACTAGTTCTTTACTATAATTAAATTTTCCCTCGATTAGAAACAAACCTTTGTTTTATAATGAACTTGTATTATTTGGCATGTCAAGCACATCCTTATTTAATACTTTAGAACTCTCCCAATAGTATGTTATGCACCTATTGCCTCATTCTTCTATTATTTACTTGAACTCAAAGCTACTCAAAGAGTAGGTATGAAATATCGAACTCAAATCAAGCTATGCGTGTTCAAAATTAAATTATTCAATTAAATTAATCATTTTACTTGCTACATGATGAGGCATCTTATTTGCTGCAATTCAATCACAAATATACTCTACTAATTGACCCTCTGCAAACCCTAGTTAATCATAAACTTTCTTTCCCCAAATGAACCAAATGTGAAAGCTTAAGAAAAATGAACAAGTCTCCTTGATCATTTATTGTAGGGCCCATCTCTTTAATATAAGCACCCAATGCTAATGCCTTAAATGACCTTAATCAAGAGTCACCATAACACTTAAATCTATACTAATGATTCATTGCAAAATGAAAAATTATTTTTTTTTTTCAGCTGTTAAATTGCAATAAATTGTACCTGCTGTGAAAATTTACCCAGTAAAAATATTTTTATTCAAACAATATTAATTCTCTCATGACATGCTATTGGATGGTAGCATTGAGTTTTCCAAAGAAAGGATGTATTTTTAGTCTTTAGTTAATTAAAATTTTAAACTTTTAGTTTACAAAGGTTTCTTTAGAGTTTGAATGGCAAAAATTTTTTAAAAGTATAAGTCTGGACTTTTGATGAAATACAATTTTATTTGATTCCGAGAAATCAGTATACATTACGTAATAATATCAGACTATGGCAAATGTGCATATAAATGAATTGGAACTAGTTATCATTAGCATAATGTGCATATAAATGAATTGGAACGATCGTCGATTTAAAACTATATAAATATTTTAAAACTATATGACTATAGAAACATTTATTTTCTATTTTCAATTTTTGAAATAATCGGAAAAATATAACTTTTTTCATTTTTCTAATTTACATGGAAAACAGTTTTAATTCAAATGTTACATGTCTGTATTAATAATCAAAATTGTATTAAATTTCTTCCCAATCCATACATGTCTAGATTTATGATCCCAAATATTATCTTATACATATTTTTAAAATTTCTTTTGCAACCAATAATGAAGCCATTAAAATTCACTTGCAGTAATTTAGTTAATATTGCAAAATTAAAACAAATTAGAAACTTAATTTAACGGGCAGAACATGAAATAAAAAATATAAAAAAGCATACGGATGAAAACTAACCTTCGTCCAGATGCAGCTATGAACCCAAAATATCCAAACCCAACTTATGAAACAAATCCAACTCAATGCAACAAATTCAAATCAGTAAGTAAAAAGCTCAATGATTCACGTTTTTGCTAAATTAAAAAGACCTACCCTATTTTCTCCCTTAAATAGCATTACCTTCGAACGGTCACCTGCAAGCTCCAAATGGTCACCTGCACTCTCCCGTCCCCCTTTGCACTCTCTGCAATCTCCCGTCCTCTCTGCAATCACTTTGCAAACACGGTTCTGAGAGCTCGGGAGGAAATGGCCGGACAAAGCAAATCTCGCAAGTCTATCCTGTGAGATTATCCACGTGTCACAAAGCTGCTGGATTTTAGAGACAAATCTCGCAGCTTGGTGTTGCGAGATTTGTGCCACGCGTCACCTTCCCACGGCCGCTCGCTTTAAATCTCGCAACTCCAATCTGCGAGATTTGCTCCAGCCCTTGCCACGCGTCACCTTCCTATTCGCTGCAAGATTTGCTTCTCTCTATGCCACGTGTCCTCCTTCCAGCGGCCCATCAGTTTAAATCTCGTAGCATCAAACTGCGAGATTACGTGAGTATTAGTTTAGGAAATTTTTTCCCAATCAGAGTATTATTTAATATTTTATTTATTTTTAATAATAAAACAGGAAAAAACTCCATAATTTATAGTTACTTGAGCTATAGGCATATCCACAGGCACTATGGAAACAGATATTGTGCTTAAACATTTCGATACAATTATCAGGAGTAAAGAAATTAGTTATCCAAATGAAATGATAAAGGAATTTGAGAAACAAATTTAATCATATCGTTTCAAATAGTTAATTGAAATTTAGTTAATTTATTTTGAAGTCAATATGTAATGGTTAACTGAATGAGCTGTTAAACCTAAGTGAGATTTTTTTCTATGTAAATTTTAAAATACAAGCATCAATAAGAAGTGATATAATTTATAAACTTCAAATTAGCTTCCAATATAAATTTAAAAATATCTACCCATGAATTGAATATAAGAAATTCATAATCCAAGTTCTAATTCTTGAAAAACAACAAAAAGGTAACCAACTCGATTTCTAAATTGTTGAAAAAATATATAAATAATTAAATATTAATATACAATTGCATAACATGTATATTGTTATATATTTATAATATAGTACTTTGATTTGGTTAACCGTGATTATTGAATGAACCAAAACGAAACTAAATTATTGATCAAAAAAATTTAAATATCAATCCAAAGCCAAACTAAAAAATGATTAATTGATTTTTTGTTTCGATTTTGCAGTCTGAACTAGTTTTTTGATATTTATTGTCCTTCCCTACTTTCTCACTCTTTTTCTATCGCTCACATAATATGAATCATCCTCTATCTAAATTAGGTTTTTTTTTATTTTTTTATTGGTTGCCCTTAGCCGTCAAGTGGACTATCATACTAGCCTTGAGATGCTTAACCAATTAGCCTTCCCATGTTTCTTATGCTCTCCCATGTTTCTTACCCCCCCCCTTTAACCCCTTACATTACCTTCTATTACTCGTTTTGTTGATGCACAATAAACAAATCTCTCCAAGATGGGAAATTTTTCTCAAAAAAATTACTTCAAAATTTTTTATTTTTTATATTACTAGCTTCCTCTTTTTTGGTCCAAAGTTTGCCTTTCTCTAGTGTTGCTTTCGAATCATCGCTCTTCAATAAGTCATCAGCATAATGCTGGAGCTCCATCCGACCTGCTTCGATCTCATTCACATTATGAACCAGGATCATATAATGTTACTCCACCTCAACCACGACTCTCCAGGAATAATAGTTGCAATATTGCTCCATTGATTCAACGTTTCTTTTGGGAACTGCTCAAATCCTCTTTCAAATACATTATTCTCAAGCCATGTCCAAGATGGCTCACCCACAAAACGATTTATTTCCACTATTTATAGCCAAGATTGCTATTGTCAATGTCAAATTTTGTCCGTGGTGCCATGAAGAAGGAATGACAGTGCCAAAATGAAAACAAGTTTGAAGAAAAGGGGAATAAAATAGTTGAAAACATATGGTATGGAGTTGCAATCTTATTTTTTCAAAAATATAGGAAATATAAAGAAAAATCCTGAAAAATTCTACGAAAACCAATTTAAGAGTTTGGAAGTACATATGTGTGTATGAAAGATGATTAGCCAATTATCATAGTGATGATCAACATTTCAACACCCCTAATGACACACCTTTTCACAAAATAGTTACCGAATAATGTATTTGTTGCCTTTGAAAATAAAAAGGAAAAATGAAAGAAAAAAAAAATCTCTTTTGGTCCTCTAGTGATTAAATCATTGTCCAAATACTACCACATGGCTTCAAGGCCTAGAGTATTACTCTAAAAATGGTTGACCTTAAAACCTTAATTTTGATGAAAATATGATGGTGATGGATAATGAAACAATTTGTTTGAAAATATCGCGCTTTGTATTACCAACCTAAAAAATCAAAAGTCTTAAAAAAGGTGGTCGGACTTATATTATCGGCATTTGAAAATGGTTTGCAAGTAGTGATTTTGAAAATGGAAGACAGAGTTGAAAAGTATGGTGAAATACATGAGTTATATAAAAAAGTTGGAATTTCATCATCGGTCTAAAAAGTCAAGAAAAATACTAAAAAATACATATTTTTTTGAATTTTTAAAAAATACTTTAAAAAAAAATAATACTTTGATATTAAACAAACAAAACATGGTTTGTTTGGTCTAATTATGTCAGTCGAAGTCATAATCCTTCTAAAATCATATGATTTTGAAAGGTTAATAGCTCATCTCATGCCTATAAATAAGAGAAATAAATCACAATACAGTTGAATTCCTCCTTGTACTCCAACATTAGCCAGAAACAAAATATATGAACCAATAGGCAAAATTCATATTTTTTAAATTTTTCATATTTTTTTTTATAGAATTTTTAATGAAGATCAAATGAAATGCACACTAATGCACACATTAAAATACCAACACATATACCCACACTATACATATACATATACCACATGCATACTTACACACATATATATATTGACATACTTATGTATATATTAAGTACATACACTTATACATACATATATAATATACCTAGTATACACAGGCTAACAAACACACACACATACTAATATATACGTAGATATAAATGTACAAATATACATATAAACATACATACACACACACACATATTATAAATATATTATCTACATAAAACAAATAATTAATATATACATACATATATATATATATATAAATATAATATTAGATATAATATATGTTAAAAAAAATATTTATTTATTTATTTATTATGGCTTTTATCACAGCCGTTGGGTCGTCTCTAAATCCAACGGTTGTACGGTGTCATATATATGTTTGTAAGTCATGAGAAAAAGAGTGTATTGTTTCATTTTGTGCAAGGAAAGCTAGAGGGGGCTTTCTCTCTAGGAAAGATTTTTTCTTCACTGATTGGTGAGGTGAAGGGGTGTATAGGGGATCTGGGATCGAGGAGAGTTTGATCAGATCTTGTACTGCCATCGTTTCATAGTGAATTTTTCTCCAGGTGCACGCTCCGTGGACGTAGGCAATCTTACCGAACCATGTAAAATATGTCGTCTACATTTTTTTTGTGAATGTTCTTTGTGCTATTTATTTTGTTGATCAGAAGCTTATAATCGTTGCGCATGAACAAGTGGTATCAAAGCAAAGTTTTGATTGGGTTCAGATCTGATAGATCATATCAAATCGAAAGAAATTTTTTTTAGATCTGAAGTTTTTTTGTGAGAGTGCTCAAGATCGGAGCGGTTCGTTTAGATCGGATTGAGGTATGAGAAGATTCAGATGAGGTGCCGAAAAATTATTCTGAAAATTTTCAATTAAAGGAGGATTATTTTTCAATTGAAGGTGTGAATGTGAAAAAAAATTAGAAGGAAAAAAAAATTCACGGATGAAAAACATGATGAATAGTGCCAGAATTAGGTGATAGACCCGGATTCAGAATAGGGTTGTGTACAAAACGCAACGGGTTGACACGCGAGTCAAGAGGCTGGGTTGCTGGTTGGATCCAAGCGGAATCCGCTAGGTCAAGGCGCGAGTCAGCATCTGGGTCGACTAGAACATGTGCGGGTCGCACGTGCAGTGGATTAGGGATTCGGGTCGAGCGAAATAGGTTGGGTCGAAGCGCGGATCCTCCCCGTGGAGCTCTAACGTCACGCTAACGTCATCTTGATAGGTGCTGATGTTAGAGGAGAGAGAAAAAAAAAATTAAATGGCGAGTACTTTGATGACCAAGTTTGAGGTGAAGCCCTTTAATAGAAAAAAAAAATTTCAGTTTTTGGTAGAGCACTATGAAAGATGTGTTGGTCCAACAGGGACTGATTAAGGCACTATATGGGAAAGACAAGAAGCCAGAGACCATGCTAGATGATCAGTGGGAGGAGCTGGAAATGAAAGCGGTAAGTACCATTCGCTTAAGTTTAGCTGTAGAAATTAAATACAATGTGTTGAATGAAACATCACTAGATGAGCTTTGGAAAAAATTGGAGAATATTTATATATTCAAGTCCTTAGTTAATAGACTGTATTTGAAGAAACAGTTGTATCAGTTGAGGATGAATGAGGGCACAAAAGTCCGAGACCACCTTAATTATTTCAATAAAATAATCACGCAGTTGTTGAGTATTGAGGTAAAAACTGAGGAGGAAGATAAAACACTAATTCTATTGTATTCGTTTCCTAGTTCACTTGATACTTTGAAAACCACACTATTGCTAGGTAAGGAGACTCTTACTGTAGAGACCTAGTGAACTATATTAATTAAATAATAGGAGGAGGAGAGGAAAAGAAATCAGAATAGATATTCAGTAGGGTCTCGTCGACGAACAAGCTTACTGGGCTTGTCGACGGGGACACATGTCTCATTATCGAGGAGATACCAAGAAGACTTTTTTAGGGTCTGAAATTCATCTACGAAGGTTATGAGTTCATCGACGAGCTCCCTTCTTGACCTCGTCGACGAAGTGACGTGTCTCATCGATGAAGTGACGTGTCTCATCGACGAAGGCCAGTGTATAAGTATGCTAAACCGGATTTTTTAGTAGAAATCATGCGAGGAAATTCTTTCTCTCTCTATGTTTTCATCCCTTCCCCCTTTTCTTTAAGATTTCAGGTCGATTTCTCGCCGGTTCGATGATCTGAGGCCACCACGATACTCTTGGGAAAGTTCTCTTCAAGTCTACTGGAGTGGATCGTTGGTGGGGCGATCTTGAATTTCATCCCAAATTCAGGGTAAGACTTTTAATTCAGTATTTGGCTTACTTACAGTTATAGAAAATGTAGTAGTCAAAGAACTATTGAAGTTTTGTTTTGGGGGATGTTGTTTTCAGGGTATTGATCAGGGAACCCTGCGGGTGTAGGACCAGTCATATTAGGGGCTTTCTAGTGATCAGGTAAGGGAAATATGTTATGCTAGTAAATCAGTTATTTTCACTAGAAAAAATAGTATTTGTTTATGGGTCTTCTAGAATAAGAATTATACAGTTTTATTGTTTATGGATAATGAGTATTATTTACTTGTGTGGAATGAGAAATACTGGTATAGTACAGTGTTCTACACAACTTTTACAGAATTATGAGTATATAGATTTATAGAATTATTTTTCATAGAATAAATAGTTTTAAATTACATAATTATAGCTATTCAGATATACAGTTTTATACAGATATTCAGTTTATACAGATATACAGTTTTATTTAGAAATACAGTTTCTATAGTTTCATGATTTACAATATATACAGACAGGAAGATGTTTTTACAGTTTTCATAGTACCATGATTATACAGTTTTACAGAACCATGACATACAGATCATAGAACCATGACATATAGAAATACAGTTGATATAGGAATACAGTTTATTACAGCGTCATGGTTATTACAGTTGATACAGAATCATGGTAAAACAAATAGATTATATATATAGAATGTATTATATGGTATCAGACTCTGATGGACCATTACAGATCAACTTACAGAGTACGGTACCATAGCTATTTACAGTTCAGAGTGCAACAACATAACTTAGATAGTATGTGGATTTACAGCAGTCAATCGTGCCTATGTAGTGGACAAGCTCCCCGTCAGTTAGGGTTGAGGAGGCTGATTAGACTTTCGGAGCATAGTGACTTATCCTGGTAGGCCAGCCAGTGATAGGTCCTGCCTACGGACTGCACAACCCTGTCATGAGGGGTTAAATCATGACATACAGTTATCCATCCAGGGAAGTTTTCTCAATTATTATACGTATACTAAAATTTGCAGAAACAGTAGATGTAACTATGAATATTAGAAGTATTGAAAATAGAAAATTTATAAGAACAGTTATGTTAAGTAACATAGGTATAATCTATATTGTGCATTATTCATACATGTTTTCTCATATTCAGTTATCTATGGTATTTCTAATCAGACTTTATAAATATGTAACTCATTCGCCACATACTAGCGATAACATATTTCATCTTACTGAGCGTTGTCTCATCTCAATGATTTAATATTTTTTTTTCAGGTGATCCAATTAGGTGAGCAGATTAGGCTCGCAGATAGAGGGGGCTACAGTACTGCCTTATCTATAGGGTGAGTATTTTGGGAGTTTATTTTTGTATAGCCCTAGTTTCAGTTGAGGGCACTTTTGGGAATAGTTGAGTATGTATATTTTGAGAAATATTCTGACACTCTGGTATTGTATATATATGGTTATGGTTTTTATAAATTAGCTTCTCATTGCTTAGGTTGTTTGTTGTGTCTCAGATTCCACTGGTCCTATCTGGACCGTGATGAGGGTTTTATTTATAGTAAAAGGTATCAGAGTAGTGAAATTTCACAGTATATATGTAAGGAAAAAAATATTTATTAAATCAGGTTGTTACATTTATAGTTGATGAGGTGACTACTGCCATTCTAGAGAGTGAGAATTTTCACAAACCGTATTATCCAGGACATGGAGAAGGGTTGGTGGCTAAGGGTGAGTCTAGCCAACAACAGGGCAGGAGTTCTAGTAGGGGTAATTGGAATCGAGGGAAATCTCAATCCAAGTTCAGGGGTAAGAATGGGAACTCGAGGTTTTTGTGGAAAAGAAAGGCATATGAAGAAGGACTGTCTAAAGAGGAAAAGAGATTTAGAGAAAAATAATGGGAAGAAGACTAAGCAGACTACTGTGGTGGAGAGCAGTTTATCAGTTTTTGATGGGGATCTTTTGGATGTTACTACATGTTCCAGTTACTTAGCCGATACCTAGACTTTGGATTCAGTGTGCTCATATCATATGTGCCCATATAGGGACTAGTTTGACTCCTATGAACCAATCTCTAGAGGGATGGTGTTGATAGGTAATGATGCTTCCTGTGGTATTTTTGATATTGAAATGGTCAGAATCAGGATGTTTGATGGTGTGGTTAGAACCATTAGGGATGTGAGGCATGTTCTAGATCTGAAAAAGAATATGATTTCCTTAGGCTTTTTGGACGATAATGGTTTCTCTTTTTCAACTAGGGATGGTGTGCTGAAAGTGGCTAGAGGTTCACTGGTAGTAATGAAGGGTTATCTAAGGAACAATTTGTACACTCTGGTGGGTAGCACAGTGACAGGTGGAGCTACAGCTAGTACCTCTTCAAATACAAATGATACTACTCTATGGCATATGAGGTTGGGTCACATGAGTGAGCGTTGTTTGCAGGAGCTGTACAGGAGAAACTTACTGGGAGGTAATTCTTGTTGTAAGCTTAAGTTCTGTAAATACTATTTGTTTGATAAACAACGCAGGGTGAGTTTCAGAATAGGAAAGCATAAGAGCAAGGAGGTGTTGGAGTACATTCATTCAGATGTATAGGGTCTAGTACAGGTACAGTATCACAGTGGTGCTATTTATTTTGTCTCATTTATTGAGGCCTTTTCCAGGAAAGTCTGGGTGTATTTTCTGAAGCATAGGAGTGAGATATTTAGTAAGTTTAGGGAATGGAAAACTCAGGTAGAGAAACAAACATGGAAATAGTTGAAGTTTCAGAGATCTGACAATGGAATGAAGTACAAAAACAACCAGTTAATTGACTTTTGTAAGGAAGAGGGGATCACTAGGCACTATACAGTTCCACATGGGCCATAGCAGAATGGGGTGGCTGAAAGGATGAACAGAACATTACTAAATAGGGCAAGATTTTATGAGGATTCAGGCTAATATGCCCAAGTCATTCTGGGTCGAAGTAGTGAGTATGGCATGTTACTTGGCAAACAGGTCTTCTTCTGCAGCTATTGACGCAAAGATTCTTAAGGAGGTATGGACAGGTAAGCCAGTAGATTACTTTGTGTTGAGAATATTTGGTTGACCATCGTATGTGCATGTGCAGGAATAGGAAAGATCAAAATCGGACTCTAAGTCCAAATAGTGCGTATTTTTTAGTTTCCAGGGAGTGAAGGGATACCAATTGTGGGACCCTATAACACGGAAGGTGGTTATTAGCAGGGATGTGGTCTTCGATGAAGAAGCCATGTTGAAGGAGAATGCTCATAAGAAGGTGGAGTCTGATAAAGCGGGAGTACCTATTTAGGTGGAGCTGGACAGTATTCAGAATTTAGGTATGAGTAATACTCAAACTACTGTTGTTGATTCTATTGCACAAGATACAGTGAGACATGCTACAATTCCTTAAGAAATTTCTTAGATAAGTGATAGATATGAGCCTACAGGGCTAATCACCGGCAGAGAAAGGAGGTATGGGTTTGGGGCTTAGTTGCATTTGCTCTAATTACTAGTAGTGGAGATCCTTCTAATTTTCAGGAAGCAATTCAGAGTTCTGAACGAGATAGTTGGCTTGGAGCCATGGTTGAGGAGATGGAGTCTCTTCATAAGAATAACACTTGGGTGTTGGTTCAAAAGCTTAAGGACAGGAAGCTGATTGGTTGTAAGTGGGTTTTCAGAAAGAAAGAACCTACTTCAGAATGAAAAAGGATAAAATATAAGGCCAGGTTAGTAGCAAAAGGATACAAACAGAAAGAAGGTATAGATTATAATGAAATTTTTTCTCTTGTTGTTAAGCATGCTTCTATTATGTAACAACCTGGGACACAGGGCCTCGTTGACGAATACAGGGAATTCGTCAACGAGCGCATAAGGGAACCTCGTCGGCGAAGACAAGTTTAGTCGATGAGAAGATACCGAGAAGGGTTTTTGGGATAGTCTGAAATTCGTCGACGAGGGAGGAAGTTCGTCGACGAAATTATTGATGGACTCGTCGACAAGGTGACGTGTCTCGTCGATGAATCCAATCCTATAAATAGCTGAAACTCAGAATTTTAACCAAAATATTAGTGTAGAACCCTTCTCTCTCTCTCTCTCTCTCTCTCTCTCTCTCTCTCTCTCTCTCTCCTACGACCCCCTCCCCTTCTCTCTTCGATCTTGGCCCCATTTCTCGCCAGATTGAAGATCTGAGGCCATCACGACGCTCCTGGCGAAGTTCTTCGCAAGTCTGTCGGAGAAAATCGTGGGAAAAGTTGATTTGAAATTCATCCCAAATCCAGGGTAAGGTATTTTGTTCAGATTATGCCTTCCTTGTAGTTATGAGAAATGTTGTAGGTAAGAAAATACTGATATTTTGTTCTTGAGGATATTATGTTCAAGATATTGAGTTAGGAACCCTGCGGGTATAGGGTCAGAATTTAGTAGGGGCTTTTCAGAGTTAAGATAAGGGAAATATGTCATACTAGGAGATTTACTTATGTTATCAGAAATTTTATATATATATGCATGTATACCAGATATTATACAGGATATAAGTTTTTAAAGCATGTGTGGCCTGAGTATATGATATTGATATGGAGTTTTATGTAGTTTTTTTTTTTTTTTTTCAGTATTTCAAGTTATACAGATATAGTTAGATAATTGCAGATTTTATAGAGACATAATTTGTATACATATACAGTTTATTTCAGATGATTACATAGACAGTTTTATATATATATATATATATATATATATATATATAGTATACATATATATATAGTATACATATATTTATTCAAAACAGTATATACAATGTATATATAAAGTTATGTTTTCCTAAATGCCATAACACTTAGATTATACAAAAAGGAAGTACAGACAGATTATATAGAAAGAAAGTATAGACAGATTACATAGTTATAGCATCAAGATGCTACAGATATTACAGTATTTACAGTACAACAATATAGTGTTGTGGTTATTTTAGAAATATAATGAAAACAGTATAAAGAGTATTGTATGTATATATATATAGTATCAGATCGTTGTGGAAAGATTACAGATAGATACAATACAGATATAGAATACAGAGCATGGTACCGTTGCTAGATATAGATAAAGTGCAACCACATATCTCAGATAGTGTGTGGGTACCGTTTGCTGTGCTCGGAGAGTATGCAGCTCCCCAGTTCGTTGGGTTGAGGGGGCCAATTTAACGAGGTAGCAGCCAATCCTGTGCCTAAGAGAGTATGCAGTTTGGCCAGGCTGAGGTAGTGTAGAGTATAGTGACTTACCTGAAGGGCCGACCAGGTTAAGTCCCGCCTACGGGCCGCACAACCCTGTCATGAGGGGTCAAATCATGACATACGGAATCGCAGGGAAAGAACACAATTATGTATATGTATACAATTTTACAGCTTTTATTATATATAATATTATGTAGCACTATGAATGATAGAAAATTCAGAGGATACAAATGTTGTAAGTTATTATACAGGTGTTGTACAGAATTTCCAGATTACGTAGTTTTTAAATACTATTATTATGATTTTATGACTTGGTCGCCACACACTAGTAATAAAATATTTCCACTTACTGAGCGTCGACTCACCCCATTACTTTACCATTTTTTAGGTGAGACAACTAGGCGAGCAGATTAGGCTCGCGGATAGGAAGTTTACTTGATTATCTTGGTTGTAGGGTGAGTTATGACAGAGTTTTGTATTTTTGAGGTAGATGATGCTGGACGGGTTTATTTTTGTATGGTTATGGCTTGTATATACTGGATTCTGGTATTGTATAACATATATGTAAATGGTTATATGATTTGTGTTCCGCTGCTTAGGTATGGATGTAGATATACATATAAAAAAAATGGTAAGAATTTTGAGGATGTTACATTTTGATATCAGAGCCTAGGTTGTTAGGTTCTGTAGACTCTAGAGTGCAGCGAAAAACAATACCAGAATATAGGGAGAAGATTTGAGGTTTTGTTCTATGATCTGGATATGAGATTTCATGACTGTTTCTGTGTTTTTCCTGGGGTGACGATTTCAGGAAAACCATAGTAAACTATCGACGAGTCATGTGTTTAAGTTATAGGATTGGATTATGGGATAGGATCAAGGGGAAAAGTTAATGTGTAGGAAATAGGATTCTGAAAATGGTGTTCTATATGTTTGCAGGATGGACCTAGGAGGTAGTAGCGCTCACGCCAGTGGGGATGATGGAGCAGGTCCTTCTGGCGTAGGAGGTGGAGATTCAAATGTTGTGCTTCATAGTGTGGCTCAGCAAGTTATGGCTGAGATAGCACGGAGCTCTAGGGAGCAGGAAGATCCATCTCCATTTTAGGGATGTACCATAGAGAAATTCATGAAGATGAATCCGCCAGCTTTTTCTGGAGCGACTGATCCTGCAGTTGCTGAGAATTGGATGCAGGAGATAGAGAAGATTCTGGCAGTACTTCACTGCACCGACGAGTAAAGAGTTATGTACGCTACGTATAGGCTGGCAGGGGAGACCAAGAGATGGTGGTCAGCCACCAGACTGTTAGAGGAGCAGAGGGCGTTACTAGTGCAGATGACCTGGGCTCGATTCAGGGACATGTTCTTTGATAGATATTATCCTGCTTTAGTCAGAGATGCTCGAGTACAGGAGTTTCTGAGTCTTTCCCAGGGGTCGTTGACTATTCAGAAGTACGCTGCGAGATTTATTGAGCTATCGCGTTTCTGCCCCTATATTGTCCCAGATGAAGCAAAGAAGGCTAGAATGTTTGAGACAAACTTGAGGAGTGATATTTACAGGTAGGTGGGAGTACTGAGGATCTAGGACTTCTCAGAGTTGGTTGTCAGGGCTATTATAGCAGAGGAAAGTTTGCCTAGGGAGACTGAGACGCAGAGTCAGAGAAAGAGGACTGTGCCCTCGAGTTTTCAGGCGGGTCCTAGCCGAGGCCCTTGGAGAAAGGGTAGATTTGGTGGAGGCCAGAGATAGATGGTAGAGCATGGTGGATTTCAGGGTGGACAGCTTCTTGCCATTTGTCCAAGATGCGGACGGAGACATCCTAGTGAGTGCCGACTAGGGGAGAATGCTTGTTATTGATGCGAGAGGCCTGATCATATGGCTTGATTGTGTCAGATGCCGTCAAATTATGCACAGGCTCCCAGACCATTTCGAGGTGGATATCAGGCGCCCCGCGGTGGTCAGTAGAGGAACACCGCGCCAACGAGGGTCTACGGGTTGACACCAAGAGATGCTGAGACGACTAGAGACGTGGTTGTAGACACCCCAATTTTAACCAGGCCTTTCTGAGGAGACCTCATGTCAAAACCTTCCCACACTGGCTGTGGACCACACACATTCTTGTAGGTCCCACACTCGTTGGGGACCCCACACATCCTTGTAGGTCCCACACTACTTGTGGACCCCACACATCCTTGTAGGTCCCACACTGCTTGTGGACCCCACACATCCTTGTAGGTCCCACACTGCTTGTGGACCCCACACATCTTTGTAGGTCCCACATTGCTTGTGGGCCCCACATATATCCATTGGGCCCCACACGATTTGTGGGCCCCACTCCCCCTGGTACGCTAGTTCGGATTCCTACATCCGATGCACGTTACCCTATCTGGTACGCTAACTCGGATTCTTACATCCGATGCACGTTACCCCCTAGTACGCTAGCTCGGATTCCTACATCCGATGCACGTTACCTTTTGGTACGCTAGCTTGGATTCTTGCATCCGATGCAAGTTACCCCATCTGGTACGCTAGCTCGGATTCCTACATCCGATGCATGTTACTTCCTGGTACGCTAGCTCAGATTCCTACATCCAATGCACGTTACCCCTGGTACACTAGCTCGGATTCCTACATCCAATGCATGTTACCCCACCTAGTACGCTAGTTCGGATTCCTACATCCGATGCACGTTATCCCATCTGGTACGCTAGCTCGGATTCCTACATCCGATGCACGTTACCCCCTGGTACGCTAGCTCGGATTCCTACATCCGATGCACGTTACCCTATCTGGTACGCTAGCTCGGATTCCTACATCCGATGCACATTACCCCATCTGGTACCTTAGCTCGGATTCCTACATCCGATGCACGTTACTCCCTGGTACGCTAGCTCAAATTCCTACATCCAATGCATGTTACCCCCCTTTGGTACGCTATCTCGGATTCCTACATCTGATGCACGTTACCCCCCTTTGGTACGCTAGCTCGGGTTCCTATATCCAGTGCACGTTACCCGCTCTGGTACGCTAGCTCGAATTCCTACATCCGATGCACATTACCTCCTTTGGCATGCTTGTGCCTGCTGGCTCGGGTTCCTATAACCCTTAAATGGCTCGTGGACCCCACATTGCTTGTGGGCCCCGCATATCTCAATTGGGCCTCACACGGTTTGTGGGCCCCACTTCTCCTGGTACGCTAGCTCAGATTTCTACATCCGGTGCACGTTACCCCCTCTGGTATGCTAGCTCGGATCCATATATCTGGTACCTTGCTGGCTCGGGTTCTTGTAACCCTCAAATGGCTTGTGGACCCCACATGGCGCGTGAGCCCCACACATCTCCAATGGGCTCCGCACAGCTTCTGGAACCCTCATATTTTTATTATTATTATTATTATTTATTTATTTATTTTAATTTGTCAAATGCAAGCATACTTTGTTCCCTCCATCATCACTCACCACATGTCATGTTTCCTCCCTTTATCAATCTTCCCATGCTATATTTCCTTCATCATTCTTCATACCATACTTTGTTCCCTCCATCATCACTCACCACATGTCATGTTTCCTCCCTTTATCAATCTTCCCATGCTATATTCCCTTCATCATTCTTCATCCCATACTTTGTTCCCCCCATCATCACTCACCACATGTCATGTTTCCTCCCTTTATCAATCTTCCCATGCTATATTTCCTTCATCATTCTTCATACCATACTTTGTTCCCTCCATCATCACTCACCACATGTCATGTTTCCTCCCTTTATCAATCTTCCCATGCTATATTCCCTTCATCATTCTTCATCCCATACTTTGTTCCCTCCATCATCACTCACCACATGTCATGTTTCCTCCCTTTATCAATCTTCCCATGCTATATTCCCTTCATCATTCTTCATCCCATACTTGGTTCCCCCCATCATGACTCCCCTATGTCTTCTTTCATATGCTTGCCCCAAGCTAAGTCTATAAATAGCCCTCTCATTCCAAGCACAAAAGGGGGAGAGCTCTTAGTGGTGGTAAGGAGAAGATTTCAAATATTGAAGTTTTCTATCATGAGTTTGTGAAGCTAGTTTTTTTTTTAGTAAAGATCAAGAGGTCGACTGATCCCGTTTCCTATCGGTGGTGAGTCACCCCATTTGAAGAAGGCTCCCCGTAGTGCCTCAAATCAGAGCTCAAGAACAACTCTGGGGAAGACGTTGTAGAGCGGCCATAGTAGACTCATCAACAGGAAAAGAAGACTGGAGCAGAGGAAAACAAAAGAAGATCAAGCGATTGATTGATCCCTTTTCCTACCGGTGCCGGGTCACTCCATTTGAAGAAGGTACTCCCTAGTGCCTCGAGTTGGAGCTCAAGAACAACCCTTGGGAAGGCGCTGTAGACTAACCCCCGCGGATTCACAGACAGGAGAAGAAGACCGGAGGAGAAAAAGACGATAGGTAAAACCAATGAACTTTCTCTTCCTATGTTACATCTCCGCCCCCCTTTCCCGAACCGACCTCTACTGGTTTATTTGATTCTATTTCATTTCTTATTTTATTTTAAATGGCTTCTTTTTAACTCATAAAAAAATAAAAAAAAGAAATTTCATAAAAGACACAAAAATTCAAAAAAAAAAATTGTCAAAGAAAATTCAAAAATTTTTTAAGGCTTTGAAACTTATTTACATTTGAAAATTTTTGAAGAAAATCTAAGAAAGTTTCCAACATGTTTGGCAAAGGTTAGATATGTTTCTTAATATTGAAAATTTTCAAAAATACATTCTAAAGTCATGTCTTTAAAACTATGACTTTCATGATTGTTGTCTAAAATTTTGTTGTATTCGGAAGAACATTGGAAAACCCCGAAAAATCAATGTTCTCGACCAAGACCTTAAACTGGTTTTCCCCAAGCTGGTCAACGTTTGATCGGCTCACCATTCCCGAACTGGTTCACCCCGGTTTTCTCCATTTCGCTTGTATATTATTGTTGTATCCATAAAATTCACAAAAATCATGAAATTTTCAAAAATTCCAAAAATATTTTCTCATTTTGATTTCAACTGATTTCATTTATGTTATTTTGAAAGTTCGGGAAAAATCACAAAAATCATTTTCACACTTAGGAAAAATCACAAAAATATCTTTTTAGGCACAAGAAAAAAATCATTTCAATCCCGAATAAATTTCAAAAACCTCCCGAAATAGTATTTTTGATACTTTTAAAAAAAAAAAACCTATAGATTTCAAAATCCCTGGGAGCGTATTTTGTATCCTATTTTCGATTTTCCTTCCCGATGATTGCGACCAAGAGCATTGGCTCTTTAGGGTATTGGATTGCCCCGGTTTTGAGGGAATACCTATGTAGTATTTTCATTTTTTTGACTTTTGAAAGGGAGTAATCTTTAAAGGCTTATTACATTTATTTCGGGAAAACTCTTTATTAATCTGGTACCGTTCGTAAGAACGGGCGTGTAGGGGGTGCTAATACCTTCCCCTTGCGTAACCATACTCCCGAGCCCAACTTTGGTGACGCAGACCGATTCTACCCATAACGGGGTAGCAATCAAGTGTTCTAACCACACTTCAAAAGGTTAGTAGCGACTCCACCACACATCGTTTTCCACGAAAATTCACATTTTCAAAATACACATTCATTTTTCCTAGTTCGCAATCCGAACCCATTTTTAACCAGAGATTGGTTCTATGGGCCGGGTCCGAGACGTCGCGACAGCTTGGCGACTCCGCTGGGGACATTGAGAGTTGAGCCAGTGATTGATTAAGAATTATCTCGATCTCAAATCTAAATAAACCTTTTTGATTACTCCCTTTCATTTTTGTACAAATTTGATTGCATATACATAAATAATTGTGAATGCCTTGCTTGCTTTGAATTGTGAATAAGCATGTCTTTGGTTCTGTTTATTTTTGCTAAGCATGTGATTAGCAGTACCTTGGATAAGCATGATGTTTTGTTTCCCTTGCTATTTTATTAAGCATGTGTTCTGAATAATGGATGGATGTGGGGTAGGGGGTGTAGGTTGAAATGGTTAAACTCACACACTCTCATAGCTCTACACCCGGGCTTTCCTAGCTAGGATTAGAAAGGAGTGTGATAGTGCCAGTTCCCATGTGGCATGGCCTATGGGGACCCGCGAACCACTCCGCTCAGTACGAGCTTTTTTCCGGACCTCTGTGAGGGAGGATGAAGTTTTGATCTGGGGACCTTTTTCAATAGGGTTAGAGCTTAACCACACGTGATTGTCCATAATCCCTTGCCTAAGGTAGAGCCTCAAAGGACCTTATGTACATAATTACCCCGGGGTTGGGACAGAGGCTCCATCCTTCTTCTTGTGACCTTATATGATTATAACTTGAGATTTAAAAACATGTTGCATCCCGCATTCATGCTAAGCATTCCCATCAGCTTAGCCAAGGTTCTGTTTAAAATCCGACTCATGAAGAGCACAGTAGTCCATCATGAAATTGAACCAGTGGTGCAATTGTACTCCGAAAGTCAACAAAAGAAGAGGGGTGACAGCACAAGTAAGGAATCGGTGCTTGAGATACCAGATAGGGTTGACATCAACGCTCGATCTAATTCCTTAAAGGAGCTAAGAGACATTTGGAAGGGGTGGATGCCTCAGGGACGATTGAGTTTTTCTCAAACGTACGGGCACATCAGTTTTCTGTTGCATGTTTCCGTAGACTCCCACATGATTGAAGCATTGGCGGAATTCTGGAATCCGTCGTATTGCTGCTTTACTCTGGATGGGGTAGACCTTGCGCCCACCATAGAGGAATACACTTCACTATTGCATCTGGCCAAACTACCGACGCCCTACAAAACGTACGCGCCCGCTCGAACATCGGTCATCAAGGATTTGTTCAGGGTCACCGAGGTTAAGGTCCAGAATCTGAGAGACTCGAAGGTCATTTGGGAACACCTGAGAGAGTTGATGAAGAAGGAAGGAAAGGAAGAAGTCCAACTGCATCTGCTAGCATTAGCCATCTACGGCCTACTTATCTTCCCGAAGGAACTAGAAATCATCGATCATGCCACCATTGCCTTCGTAGCATAAGTAAAGGAAGGGGTGAACCCAGTCTACAGTATTCTTGCTGAAACGTTCCGATCTCTTAATAGATGCCGGATGAGGAGACATGCTCATTTGACCTGTTGTGTGCCATTGCTTTATGTGTGGATGATGAGCCATTTGCCATGCATCTAGGGATTCTTTTGCGCTTCTTTCTCAACAATCAGAAT
This sequence comes from Malania oleifera, assembly GCF_029873635.1. Classification (NCBI taxonomy): domain Eukaryota; kingdom Viridiplantae; phylum Streptophyta; class Magnoliopsida; order Santalales; family Ximeniaceae; genus Malania; species Malania oleifera. The sequence continues at coordinate 116,749,598 of NC_080420.1, forward strand.
ACCTTTAGCAGAGTTCGAAGTAGCTCGTTGGGACGAACACGCCGGCAGGACCGAATGGAAAGACAGGCTACAGAATCTAGTCAGCAAGGGGATTGTATGGCAGACACCATGGATTGACCAGCCCAAAGTGATATATAGATGTGGAAAGCTTCCTTGGGTCCCACTGCTAGGTCCCTAGGGTGGAATATCCTACGCACCACTTATGTTCCAAAGGCAATTAGGCGTAATACAGTTCGTACCCATGACCCATGGACTGGCAGACGCTTGGTTCACATATGAGGATGATGATAGCCAAAGGAAGATCCAGGAATTTTTTGTATCATGGAGGCATGTGTACATAGTCGAAGCAACCGGTCAGAACTTGGGAGTCTAGGAGAGTTACGAGCTATGGAAACGTGACAGGGTGGACCCTCGGTTCCTGTGCGAGGGAAAAACTCTGACAGACGAGAAACGGCTGAGAGAAACTGTGTCCGTCTAAAAGAATGACCTCTAGAGAGCAGTTTCCAAAACGGGGTCCAGTAGATCCTCAACTTGAACCAAGCAAGCGACCGAAGATTCAGGGCTCATCGTCAAAGAAAGAGTCGGCAGTTTTGAGAAAAGAGAAGCAGAGACTTCAAAAGATGCTTGATCAAAAAGTCCAACAATTGAGGGAGTCAAAAGCAGAAATTAAGGAAAATCTCAGTACATACAAGACCTAGAGAAGCAGTATGAAAAACAGAGATACTATTTCAACAAAGTACTTGAAAAGATGGAGCCTTGTGTAAGCAAGGCCAACTACTGGGAGGTCCAGTACAAAGAACTGAAACAGAAGGTGGACAGTGCGGCTCTCACAAAGTCAGAACCAACCCCAGAAGATTCAAGCTGCCTTGTCAGGAGCGGACCAGGAAATCAGGATCTGACACCTGTGTAGATTAGTTGGAAATTTTCTATGTTTCTCACTAAAAATTGTATGAAAATTTGAAAGAAATGATAAGGATTTTTTTTCAGAACCTTGGCTAAAGCACATAGGACTGCATCATTGCACCTTTTTCATACATACTCATAAACATCCATTACATGCATTTGTTATGAAGGATGTGGGTTTTCATGAATAGGGAGGCGAAAACAAGTCGGACGTAACTGAGATCTAGCAAGATTGAGGCAAGTACGCACCCGTACAACACCCGCGGAAAAGCTAAGGCCATGGCAGAACAGTTAGAAAGCCGTGTTCTGGGGACCGAGTAGGGGCAGGAAGAGTTGAACAATCAACTGAAGAAGATATTGGACCTACTGCTGAACAAAGGGAAGACAGTCCAAGATCAGGATCATGAAGAAGAAAATGATCCTATCCACCCGCCCGGTTTTACGCCAATTCATGGGCAATCTTCTGGTCCGCCCCCATTCACCTCGAAGAAACCGCCGCATGGCACGCCACCTTTCATCCCGACAGTGACAGGAATAAGGATGCCCTCATCAGCAGTTGCGGGTGTAGGGACAAGCAAGACTGCGACGGAATACCATTGTGACGAGCTGGAAGAACGGCTAAGGACCATAGAGGGGACTCGGACCGCCAATACCGCCAGACCCTCAGATTACTGCCAAGTGCCTAATGTAGTCCCTCCAAAGTTTAAGATGCCAGACTTTGAGAAGTTTGACGGGACCACATGACCTCAGACCCACCTCCGGATGTATTGTCAGTCGATGGCCGCCTATACCGATAATGAGAAGTTGATGATGCATTGCTTCCAAAGCAGTCTTACCGGGACAGCGGCTAGATGGTATGTCCAGCAGAATAAGGCCCAGATCCGCACGTGGGGTGACTTGGCCGATGCCTTCGAAGCGCAATATCGTCATATCTTGGAAATGGCTCCAGACAGGATGTCTCTTTCTGAAATGGAAAAAAAGCCAACAGAAACTTTCAGGGAGTATGCATACCGTTGAAGAGACGCGACCACTCAAGTGGACCCTCTGGTCAGCGACCGTGAGGCAATATCGATGTTCGTAGGGACGTTAAAAGATCCCTACCGTTCACATCTGGTAGGGTCCACCCCTCATAACTTCATGGACATTGTGGTGGCAGGGGCCAGAGTGGAAGCCGATGTCAAAGCTGGACGAATAAAGATTGGCACTACCGATAACGGCCCAAGTAAGAAGTGGGTCAAAGGTAAAAAGGAAGAAGAGACCCAAATGATATAGAGGTCTATTAGGAGCCTAAGGCAGAGAAGCCGAAGTCAACAACCTAGGGAAAATTTCTACATGGAACCAGTAGTAAACCAAACACTACATATGGGCCCCAGTCCCCAGTTTGTGGCCTCCGCGCTTGTGCCAGCCCAGCCGAACATAACAACTCGCCCGAGCCAGTAGACACACACGAGGAATACACCCAAGAGTTTTCGGAGAGTGGAACCGATTCCCATGTGATACGCAGACTTATTCCCCCAGCTTCTAGAACAAAGGATGATATCTACCATCCCCGAGATTCCTCTCACCAATCCTCCCCCGCATTGGCATAATCTCGAGGTCCGATGCGCGTACCATGCCAATTCTCCAGGGCACCCTATTGACCAGTGTTGGGCTTTCAAACACAAGGTGCAAGATTTGAGGGATGCGGGTTGGTTGTCATTCGATGGGAAGCCGGTGGGTATTAAAGAAAATCCTTTCCCTGACCATGGAAAGGATAATGTTGGAATGATCGAAGAACAAGATGGGGAAAAATTCGAAAGAAGATGGGAGCAAATGAGGCTAGACTGGGTGTATAGTGAACTGACAAAGGCAGACCTAGCAGGACTAAAGGCTATTTGCCCTAAAGGCGCCCCATGCGCATGCCAAAGTACTATGAAAAGATTAGTACAACAATGTGAGACTTTCCGGATTTTTCTAAGTAGTTTGATTGACATCAAATGAGTAGAAGTTAGCCGCATTCAGAAAACGAATGAAGTTTCAGTCATAGGGGAATCTGACTATCCCCAATTCACCAACAGACCATTTATCCCCATCATAGGAAAAACCCCACAAGTCCTAAAGGCCCCAATTCGGGTAGTGATCTCAGCCCCTCGCCCTTTCGCATACCGCAGTGATCGAGCAGTGCCGTGGAGGTACAGTTGTGAAGTACGCACCGAAGGAGAAACTAGCAGTGCTGCTGAAGTAAGAGGGATAACCAGAAGTGGAAGGGTTTATACGCCAGAGGTCTTGGAGAAAGTGCAACCTATCCAAGAACAGAATAAGAACTTGAAGAAGCCAGTTCAATCTCAGGAAGCCGAAGAATTCTTGAAAATAATTAAACACAGTGAATACAACATCATTGACCAACTGAAGAAGATGCCAGCTCATATCTCTATCTTGTCACTGTTGTTGAGCTCGGAAGCCCATCGGGAAGCCCTATTAAAGGCTCTTAATCAAGCCTATATTCCCCAAGACATTAGCATCGATAATTTAACCACGTGATTGGTGGTCTTATGACTACCAACTACATTACATTCGCTGATGAGGAGATCCCCGTGGAAGGACAGGGGCACAATCAGGCATTGCACGTTTCCGCTAAATGTTGAGATCACATGATTGCACGAGTGTTGATTGATAATGGGTCATCTCTGAATGTCATGCCCATGAAGACCCTACAAAAACTGCCTGTTGACCCGTCATACAAAAGGCAAAACAATTTGACTGTGCGGGCTTTCGACGACACCCGCAGGGAATCGGTGGGATCTATTGAAATTCCTGTGCAAATTGGACCGGTCACCTTCGACATTACATTCCAAGTCATGGCCATAACCCCATCTTATAGCTGCTTATTGGGGAGGCTGTGGATATATAACACTGGGGTAGTTCTGTCTTCTTTGCACCAATGGGTCAAATTTGTAGTGGATGGGAAATTGGTTTGTGTATATGGTGAAATCGATGTTATGATAACAAAGCCCACTTCCACTCCTTATGTGGAAGTCACGGAAGAGGCATTGGAGGACTCGTTCTGAGCCTTCAAGATCATAAATGTCACAACTATAGCAGAAGGATCTCCAATCCCACACCCTCAGATCTCCGCCGCAGTGCATATGATGGCGTCCGAAATGATCAGACAGGGGTACCATCCAGAAAAAGGGCTCGAAAAACACCTACAGGGGATTCAAAAGCCGTTAATGCTTAAGAAAGTGAAAGACTTGGCTACATACCTATGGCGGCAGACCGAAGGAAGAAAGCTGAAGAGAAGAAGATGCGGAGGGTGGAAAGAATCACCGGTGAAACAAGCTCCAAGGAAGGACTATACGTCCCGTCCATCAGCCAGACCTTCGTAAAAAGCAGTCAATCCAACCTGGAGGCAGAATTGCGGCAATTAAGTATATCAGTATTGGATGTTGAAGTCCCCTCGAACACTTCTACAGAGTGGATCCGTCATCTCCAACCAGGAGTACAGCTTCAGAACTAGAGTTCTTTTGATTTACCAGATATCATCATGTAATGATCTTTTTTTTCAGGATTTGTTTAGTTTTGCTTTTCTTTTGTATTCCCCCAGCCACTAAAAAATCGGGGAAGCTCCTTAATGAAAATGAATCATGCATTCCTTGTTATTTATGTGCACTTTCGAAATCAACTGTCAAAATTTGTTTGTTAATTTCATGCAGGAATAAAGAAAATAACAACACCAGAATCCTTCGCCAAGTAATTGACATTAACTTTGAAAATCTAATCCATGAAACCGAAGTTGAAGATCAAGAAATAAACTTGTCCCCTGAAATGGAAAGAATGTTAAAGTCCGATGAAAAACCAACCTTGACCAGTAGCGATCCCACCGTCATGATTAATCTTGGAACTGAGGAAGAACCCAAGCAGGTGAAAATCGGGGCACTATTAAAGGGTGAAGAAAAAGACAAAATGATTGAATTACTAAGGGAATGCCGAGACGTGTTTGCTTGGTCGTACCAAGACATGCCAGGTTTAGACACGGAGTTAGTAACCCACAAGATCCCGCATCACCCGGATTCAAAGCCAGTAAAGCAGAAACCGAGGAGCATGCGGCCAGAGATGTTACTCAAGATAAAGGAGGAGGTACAGAAACAGCTTGAGGCAGGATTCTTGGAGGTAGCCCAGTACCCTGAATGGATGGCCAAACGTTGTCCCAATAATCAAGAAAAACGGTAAAGTACGAGTTTGTGTCGACTACCAGGATCTAAATAAAGCAAACCCTAAGGACAATTTCCCTCTCCCGCACATTGATGTGCTGGTGGACAATACTGCAGGGCATGCTTTATTTTCATTCATGGACAGATTCTCGGGATACAACCAGATCAGGATGGCACCTGAGGACAAGGAAAAAACGACTTTCATCACATTATGGGGGACTTTCTATTATAAAGTCATGCCATTCGGACTAAAAAACGCCGGAGCCACTTACCAGAGGGCTATGGTAACCCTTTTTCATGACTTAATGCACAAAGAGGTTGAGGTTTATGTCGACAACATGATCGTTAAGTCACGAAATGAGAAAGACCATGTGTTAAACTTGGAAAAATTGTTCGAAAGGCTTCAGAAGTGCCAATTGAAGTTAAATCCCGAAAAATGTACCTTTGGTGCTACGTCCGGGAAGCTATTGGGATTTATAGTGAGTGAGAAAGGGATTGAGGTAGATCCTGACAAGGTCAAAGCCATTCGAGAGATGCCTAGCCCAAAGTCTGAAAAGGAAGTGCGAAGCTTCTTGGGTAGGCTCAACTACATTGCTCGGTTCATATCTCAATTAACCACCACCTGCGAACCCATCTTCAAGCTGCTGAGAAAGAACAACCCAAAAAAGTGGAACCAAGAGTGCCAATTGGCCTTTGAAAAAATAAAGGAGTACCTTTTGAATCCCCCAGTACTAGTGCCACTAGTACCCGGAAGGCCTTTAATCTTGTACTTGGCGATTTCAGAAAACTCCATGGGTTGCGTATTGGGCCAGCATGATGAAACTGGGAGGAAAGAAAGGGCCATTTATTACCTTAGTAAGAAGTTCACAGATTATGAGTCTAAGTACTCTGATCTAGAAAAAACATGTTGCGCTTTGGTATGGACGGTCAGTAGGCTGAGGCAATACACCTTGTATTACTCCACCTGGCAGATCTCCAAAATGGACCCAATCAAGTACGTGTTTGAAAAGCCCGTAGTAACTGGACGAGTAGCACGATGGTAGATGTTGTTGACAGAATATGATATTTCTTATGTCACTAGGAAAGCTATCAAAGGTAGTGTCATTGCCGAATACCTAGCTGAAAGAGCCGTGGAGGATTACCAACCTATGGAGCTCGAATTCCTAGACCAAGATATAAACTCCCTAACCCAAGAGGAAGAAGACTTCGAAGAATGGAGGATGTTGTTCGATGGGGTAGTCAATGTTTGGGGACGTGGGATAGGCGCAGTGCTCATATCACCAGATGGGAAACATTATTCGGTGGTAGCTAAGCTCATCTTCCCATGTACTAACAACATAGCCGAATACGAGGCATGTATATTGGGTTTGCAGACTGCTTTAGATCGGGGTGTCAAGCGACTAATAATAAGAGGAGACTCGGCCTTAGTCATCCACCAGCTAACCGGAGAATGGGAAACCCGCGATTCCAAGCTAGTACCAGTATCGAGAGTACATTCAAAAGATGATAGAAGGGTTTGACAGTATCAGTTTCTCTCACACGCCAAGAGAAAACAATGTAATGTCTGATGCGCTAGCCACACTGGCAGCTTTATTCAAGGTAGAAGAAGGGGTGAAGATCGAAACTATTCAGATCAGAGTACAACCCGAACCTGCCCACTACAAAGTGATAGAGGAGGCCGACGGAAAACCGTGGTTTTATGATATCAAAACCTACATCCAGAAAAATGAGTATCCCGAAGGGGCATCCAGTAATGATCGGAGGACTATTAGAAGATTGGCCATAGGTTTCTTCTTAGATTTTGAAGTTTTGTACAAAAGAAATTATGACATGACCCTCTTACGGTGTGTAAAGGCATAGGAAGCCTGACAAATCACGCGTGAGGTTCACGAGGGAGTCTGCGGTACCCATGCTGGAGGCCACTCATTGGCCTGAAAAATACTTAGGAGTGGGTATTATTGGATGACCATGGAGAGAGATTGTATTGACTACGCCCGAAAGTGCCATAAGTGCCAAGTTTATGGTGATCGGATCCAAGTCCCACCAGCCCCACTTCATGCTCTCTCCGCACCTTGGCCCTTTTCAGTCTGGTGCATGGATGTAATCGGGCCAATAAGCCCAAAAGCCAGTAACGGACACCGTTTCATCTTTGTGGCAATCAATTATTTCATTAAATGGGTAAAAGCTGCCTTGTATTCCAGTATCACACAGAATGTAGTAAGTCGTTTCGTCAAAAGAGAGTTGATCTGCCGGTACGGAATCCCTGAGAGAATAATCATGGATAATTCCAAGAACCTAAACAACGCAGTAATGACTAAGCTATGCAATCAATTCAAGGTTAAGCATCAAAATTCAACACCTTATAGACCACAGATGAATGGCGCGATGGAAGCAGCCAACAAAAACATTAAGAACATTTTGGAGAAGATGACAGAAACTTACAGAGATTGGCATGACAAGCTTCCCTTCACCCTAATGGCTTACAAGACTACGACCAGAACCTCCACGGGTGCTACTCCCTTCTCTTTGGTGTACGGAATGGAGGCAGTGGTCCCTGTAGAAGTTGAGATCCCATCTCTTAGAGTTCTAAAAGAAGTAGAGTGGCTGAGGCAGAGTGGGTACAATCCCGGTATGACCAGTTAAACTAAAAGGATGGCCGCCATGGCCCATGGACCACTGTACCAAAGAACGATGATGAGAGCGTTTAACCGCAAAGTGCGTCCCCGCCAGTTTCAGGAGGAGGACCTAGTGCTGAAAAGATTTTACCGATTCGTACAAACCCTCGTGGCAAGTGGACACCAAACTATGAAGGGCCTTACGTTGTAAAGAAGGCATTCTCAGGAGGCGCCCTACTGTTAGCAAACATGGAACGGAACCGACCTATTGCACCCTGTTAACTCTGATGCTGTAAAGAAATATTATGCCTAATGGTTGTATACATCTCCAAAAGAAATTAATGAAAGGATCACAGTGTTATTTCATATGTTCCCTCTTTGCTCATTGTTTCGATTAGATGACGGATGGCCATTTTTGGACCACCAGTTCCCTTAAAGAACCCAATGTTTTAATCACTTGATGAACCTTTTTGAACTTTAAAATCGAAACAATCTTCTTCGAAAAAGTCATTTCCCAAATTTAAACCGGGTTCGGATTTTCAAAGGTCAGACAAATCATGCGAGACAATAATGCAGGTGCCAAAATGACAGCAGACCATTTTTTTCTGCTACCCAAAAGTTAGAGAAAGAAAACACCCCTTGATACCCTCTATTGTGCCTAAAAATGTTTAATCTTTCGTTTAAACCCGCCAAAGGATCACAACCCCCACTGGGGCAATTTTGGAAAGAACGATCTCGAACAAAGCCTAATAAATAAATAGAGGCACGATTCCCCATTAAAAAAAAAAAGGAAAATGATGCAAAAGAACAAAGGGAAAAATCAAAGCACAAGAAGGGCAGGAGGATATGCATCGTTTGTGATTTTTGCCAATTCACCTTTGTTAAAATTCAAAGTTTCCAGCCTCACTCAGGCACGCCTTTCGCTTTAAACCAATACCATCAACCTACATTACACCCCGAATGAAAAGACTTGACCAGATTAGCATATTTGTTGCCTCAAATGATTTGTCAGACCTCTATTTTGAGTCTGAACTACGTAATGACCTGATCTGAAAGGACGTAGCAGCTTGTTCAAAAGACGAGTTCGGTCAAAACCTTGCACAAATGTCTCACAAACACCCCAAACTGGGTAGAATTTGTGCCATGGGACGGGTTTTTGAGCCTTGGGTTTCCCTTCTTCTCTGAAAACCTAAATCCCCCCGAGCCTACATTTCATCCCGAGTCTTAAATACCATCCAAGAATCTAAACATGAATCAAAGCACCCAAAATAGTCTTGAGCAAAGCACGACCTAAGGCACTATTCAGACTTCAGTACCAAAGGGTCAGTCCTCCTTCTAGTTGAAATTGGGCAGTTAGCGCAAGACAAGAGATTTTAGTTTTCAAAAATTAATGTCGATACCCTTTAAAAAAGTGAATGTTGCTGTGAAACTATCTTTTTCCTGAATAAATTTTGAATGTACCAAGAACAACGATTTCGTCACAACTGGACGTCTTGATTCAGCACATTACTGACATAAATGCACTATTATTCTCATTGTTAGGAATTCCCCGTTCTGGTCAAAAATCAGGAACCCAATACATCAGGAGGGTGTTCAGGCACGCAATGGGAATCCTGAAGCTGTCAAACATCGGTAATGAAGAATGGTTGATTCAGATTCGGCTTACTCCTTCGAGTTTTCGGAATCTCTAGAAGCGTTAGTGATTTACTGCAAGGTTAGATTTGAACATCCCTGAATTTTGGAAGATCATGGAATACTGCACCAGACACTGGGGCGAGATTTTGAGTATCTTGGAATCTGAAGTGCCGGACAGCCAATAAAAACGCTGGGGCAGAAATTTGAGCATCTTTTGGATTTTTGAGGAAAGTGCTGACATTCCAGACACTATAATAATATTGAGTTCTTCTGGAAAATACCCTACAGTCAAACACTGGGAAGAGTTTGAGTTTCTATAAAATTTGAAAATGGTTAGGTCGTGACAGAAAACACTAGTGGTCGATTCCGAGACCCCTTTTGGTATCTGAAACACAGTAAAGACTAATATTCAACGAACAAACCGCGGTGCAGTTGTTGGGTTCCATTAAGAGGCGCATTTGGTATCCGGCCGTGCCAGACGATAACTTAAAAGTCTGGCCAATATCTGGGATCAGAAAAATGCATGTATCCCTACATTTCCATGCTACATACCGCAACCCTCATACCAAAGGCGTCAATTATAGGTCGCTCATCACACATATCATGTAAGGGGCATCATGTATATATCACAACCTGCCCTGCATTCAATCATCGCAATTTATAACATGCATACATATAGCAGTAGAGCACACATTCATTCGTATCTTGACTGGTTGCATAAATTTTTGATTAATCCTGTCGCATCCATAGCCACCATCGTAGGGGTTTTGTCCTTGTAACCCCCATGGCCGAAATTTTTACATCCATAGGCAGCCCTTCAGAGGATATTATAAACCCGATTCGGTGGTACCACATACTATTGTCCTTAGTAATAAAAAAAAAACAAAAGAGGGAAAGAGAAAACACCCCAATTTTATGATTTCCCCACTTATGGGAGGAGAATACCGTGGTTACTGTCACCGTCCTGGGGATTACAACCAAACTCTCCCAAAACCCAAAAAAAGAAAAAAAAAAAGAGTCAGACCTTTCTAGTCACGTACAGACGGATTTTCATTTCACAGCTGAAGAAGCGAGAATCGGACCTTTTCCTGCGCCATGGTTTGAGCCTTTTTTGCCCCCGCTGGATGTCCTCAATCGCTTTTCTCTAACTCAACTATTTAGGCCTGAGGTCAATCGGAGTAAACTGCCATCCATTTTTTCTCAATCATCCGATCTCTCTTTTAACAGCATATTTCTTGCCTTACGGGTTCTCACTTTTCGCGTCCTGCTTGGTAATTTTGTTCGTAAACCGTAGGTTTCATTCCCAATTAGGGTCCACGGTCCTCGTTCTGTCTCTGCAAGCGACGGACAAGGGAGATTGTTGAAGACATTTCCTGGGCCTATGATAGAGTGCCTATTGACTATGCCTACATCAAACCTCGTGACCAGTATGGCCTCATTCCTTACATGATCTTTTAGAACGAGGAGAGGCTGGAAGGAACTGAGAACAAGTATAACAGGTGGCACCCTCTGGTGCCACCTTCAAAACTCAGGAACCTGCTTAGAAGATGAATCCCCAGCCATGAGATACAGTTCAGAGTGTTGAGAGATTTGAGATGGTTATGGTACGGTTTCTCGTACGAAGATGCCAAAGATAGGTTACAAGTCACAGCTTGGAGTTGCGTGTGGTGTTTAAGTGTGAGAGGAAGTCTGCTTAAATAGAATAAAAAGTATTGCCTGCTGAGTGGGTGTCTGATAGGAGGGCGCAGAGAGGCGACGTGCATCGAGAAGCCCCAAAGGGTGTGAGCGAGGTACGCTATGGGAGTTTTGTTGTAGTCCCCTCAGTGGAGGATTATATTCACAATACGCGGAAAATATCCCGAGGACGGATTTTTGAATGGAAAAAAGCCAACAGAAACTTTCATTGAGTATGCATACCGTTGAAGAGACGCACCACTCAAGTGGACCCTCGGTCCAAGCGACCGTGATGCACTATCGATTTTTCGTAGGGACGATTAAAAGATCCCACGGCGTTTCACTCTGTAGGGTCCACACCCCTCATAACTTTCATGGACATTGTGGTGGCAGGTGCCAAAAAGACAACGTGGAAGCCGATTTCAAAGGCTGGAACGAAGTAAAGAATGGCACAATACCGATAAGTAACGCCGCAAAGTAAGAAGTTGGTCAAAGGTAAAAAGGAAGAACAGACACCAAGGATAAGACAGGTCTTTAGTGAGCCTAAGCAGAGAAGCCGAAGTCAACACCTAGGAAAAATTTCTAATGGAACCAAGTTAGTAAACCAAAACGACTACATTTAGGCCCCAGTCGCCAGTTTGTGGGTCATCCTCGGCTTGTGCCAGCCCAGCCGAACTAACAACTGCCCGATCCAGTAGGACACCACGAGGAATACCCCCAAGAAGTTTTCGAGAGTGGAAAACCATTCCATAGATGCTACTACACAGACTTAGTCGCCCAGCTTCTCTAACAAAGATGATATCTTACCATCCTCCGAGATCCTTCTCACCAATCCTCCCCCGCATTGGCATAATCTCGTGAGGGAAAAAAAATCCGATGCGCGTACCATGGCGCATTCGCCAGGCACACCTATTGACCATTGTTGGGCTTGTCAAAACACAAGGTGTCAGAAGATTTGTAGGATGACGGTTGGTTGTCTTTCGACTGGGAAGCCGGTGGTGTCTAAAGAAAACTTTCCCTGACCATGGAAGATAATGTTGGAAATGATCGAAAACAAGATGGGGAAAATCGAAGAAGATGGAGGAATCAATAGAGGCTAGACTGGGTGTATAGGGTGAACTGACAAAGGAGACTAGCATGACTAAAGCAACAAGTGTTGGCCCTGAAGCGCCCAATGCACGCAATGCAAAGTACTATGAAAAGATAGTCAGAACACATGTGAGACTTCGCGGATTTTTCTAGTATTTGATTGACATCAAATGAGTAGAAGTGTCAGCCACGCGATGTCAGAACGAATGGAAGTTTCAGTGCCTAGGGGGAAAAAAGAGAATCCTAAAATACGATAAAATACACCAATTCACAAACCAACATACCATTTATGCCCCAGCAATAGAGAAAAAACTCAAAAAAACCCACAAGTTCCTAAGGGCCCCAATTCCGGTCATTGATCTCACGCCCAATCGCCAAAACTTTTCGTGCATAACCGCAGTGATCGACAGTGCCGTGGATGTACAGTTGTGAAGTACGCACGAAGGAGAACTAGCAGTGCTGCTGAAGTAAGAGGGATAAAAAAAACGGGAAAAAAAAAAAATACGGGGAAGTGCGTGGAAGAGGTTTATATAAGGAGATACGCCCAGAAGGTCTTGAGAAGACGAAGTGGAGCAAACCTACCAAGAACAGAATAAAACTTGGAAGAAGCCAGTTCATCCTCAGGAAGCGAAGATTCCTTGAAAATAATTAAACACATTGAATAAACATCATTGACCACGAAGAAGATGCCAGCTCATATCTCTATTCTTGTCACTGTTGTTTAGCTCGGAAGCCCATGAGGAAGCCCTATTAAAAAAGGCTCTTAATCGAAGACCATATATTCCCCCAAGCCATTAGCCCTCGCTAATTTCACCCCCACGTGATTATGTTTGTCGTCTTCTCCAACTACCTTACCTTCGCTGATGAGGAGATCCCCGTAGGAAGGACAGGAGGCAACATCAGGCAGTGCACGTTTCCGCTAACTGTTTTGAGATCCGCAACATTATTGCACGCGTGTGATTGCTAATGGGGTCATCTCTTAATGTCGTGCACATTGAAGACCCTACAAAACTGGCCTGTTGACCCGTCATCAAAAGGCAAACAATTTGACTGTGACGGGGTCTTGTCAGATCGACGACAAAAAACCACACCCCACCCGCAGGGAATCGTGGATCTATGACATTCCTTGCAAATTGGACCGGTCACCTGCGACAGTTACATCCAAGTCATGGCCATACTCTCCATCTCATATAGCTTCTATTGGGGAGGCTGTGGATATATAACACTGGGGTAGTTCTGTCTTCTCTTCTTTGCACCAAGGGTCAAATTTGTATGTGGATGGGAAATTGGTTTGTGTATATGGTGAAACCGATGTTATGATAACAAAGCCCACTTCCACTCCTTATGTGGAAGTCACGGAAGAGGCATTGGAGGACTCGTTCTGAGCCTTCGAGATCATAAATGTCACAACTATAGCAGAAGGATCTCTAATCCCACGCCCTTAGATCTCCGCTGCAGTGCATATAATGGCGTCCGAAATGATCAGACAGGGGTACCATCTCAGAAAAAGGGCTCGGAAAACACCTACAGGGGATCCGAAAGTCGTTAATACTTAGGGAAGTGAAAGACAAATATGGCCTTGGCTACATACCTATGGCGGCAGACCGAAGGAAGAAAGCTGAAGAGAAGAAGATGCGGAGGGTGGAAAGAATCACCAGTGAAACAAGCTCCAAGGAAGGACTGTACGTCTCGTCCATCAGCCAGACCTTCGTAAAAAGCAGTCAATCCAAACTGGAGGCAGAATTGCGGCAATTGAGCATATCAGTATTGGATGCTGAAGTCCCCTCGAACACTTCTACAGAGTGGATCCGTCATCTCCAACCAAGAGTACAGCTTCAGAACTCGAGTTCTTTTGATTTACCAGATATCATCATGTAATGATCTTTTTTTTCAGGATTTGTTTAGTTCTGCTTTTCTTTTGTATTCCCCCGACCACTGAAAAATTGGGGAAGCTTTTTAATGAAAATGAATCATGTATTCCTTGTCATTTATGTGCCTTTTGGAAATCGACTGTCAAAAAATTGTTTGTTAATTTTCATGCAGGAATAAAGAAACTAACAACACCCAGCATCCTTCGCCAAGTAATTGACATTCAACTCTTGAAAATCTAATCCATGAAACCGAAGTTGAAGGTCAAGAAATAAACTTGTCCCCTGAAATGGAAAGAATGTTAAAGTTCGATGAAAAACCAACCTTGACCAGTAGCGATCCCACCATCATGATTAATCTTGGAACCAAGGAAGAACCCAAGCAGGTGAAAATCAGGGCACTACTAAAGGGTGAAGAAAAAGACAAAATGATTGAATTACTAAGGGAATACTGAGACGTGTTTGCCTAGTCATACCAAGACATGCCAGGTTTAGACACGGATTTAGTAACCCACAAGATCCCGCTTCACCTGGATTCAAAGCCAGTAAAGCAGAAACTGAGGAGAATGCGACCAGAGATGTTACTCAAGATAAAGGAGGAGGTATAGAAACAGTTTGAGGCAGGATTCTTGGAGGTAGCTAGTACCCTGAATGGATGGCCAACGTTGTCCCAATAATCAAGAAGAACGGTAAAGTACGAGTTTGTGTCGACTACCAGGATCTAAATAAAGCTTACTAAGGACAACTTCCCTCTCTCGCACATTGATGTGCTGGTGGACAATACTGCAGGGCATGCTTTATTTTCATTCATGGGCGGATTCTCGGGATACAATCAGATCAGGATGGCACCTGAAGACAAGGAAAAAATGACTTTCATCACATTATGGGGGACTTTCTACTATAAAGCCATGCCATTCTGACTAAAAAACGTCAGAGCCACTTACCAGAGGGCTATGGTAACCCTTTTTCATGACTTAATGCACAAGGAGGTTGAGGTTTATGTCGACGACATGATCGTTAAGTCGCGAAATGAGAAAGACCATGCGTTAAACTTGGAAAAATTGTTCGAGAGGCTCCGGAAGTGCCAATTGAAGTTAAATCCCAAAAAATGTACCTTCGGTGCTACGTCCAGGAAGCTATTGGCGTTTATAGTGAGTGAGAAAGGGATTGAGGTAGATCCTGACAAGGTCAAAGCCATTCGAGAGATGCCTAGCCCAAAGTATGAAAAGGAAGTGCGAAGCTTCTTGGGTAGGCTCAACTACATTGCTCGGTTCATATCTCAATTAACCACCACCTGCGAACCCATCTTCAAGCTGCTAAGAAAGAACAACCCAGAAAAGTGGAACGAAGAGTGCCAAGTGGCCTTTGAAAAAATAAAGGAGTACCTTTTGAATCCCCCAGTACTAGTGCCACCAGTACCCGGAAGGCCTTTAATCTTGTACTTGGCGATTTCAGAAAACTCCATGGGTTGTGTATTGGGCCAGCATGATGAAATTGGGAGGAAAGAAAGGGTTATTTATTACCTTAGTAAGAAGTTCACAGATTATGAGTCTAAGTACTCTGATCTGGAAAAAACATGTTGCGCTTTGGTATGGACGGTCAGTAGGCTGAGGCAATACACCTTGTATTACTCCACCTAGTTGATCTCCAAAATGGACCCAATCAAGTACGTGTTTGAAAAGCCTGCAGTAACTAGACGAGTAGCACAATGGTAGATGTTGTTGACAGAATATGATATTTCTTATGTCACTAGGAAAGCTATCAAAGGTAGTGTCATTGCCGAATACCTAGCTGAAAGAGCCGTGGAGGATTACCAACCTATGGAGTTCGAATTCCTAGACCAAGATATAAACTCCCTAACCCAAGAGGAAGAAGACTTCGAAGAATGGAGGATGTTGTTCGATGGGGTAGTCAATGTTTGGGGACGTGGGATAGGCGCAGTGCTCATATCACCAGATGGGAAACATTATTCGGTGGTAGCTAAGCTCATCTTCCCATGTACTAACAACATAGCCGAATACGAGGCATGTATATTGGGTTTGCAGACTGCTTTAGATCGGGGTGTCAAGCGACTAATAATAAGAGGAGACTCGGCCTTAGTCATCCACCAGCTAACCGGAGAATGGGAAACTCGCGATTCCAAGTTAGTACCGTATCGAGAGTACATTCAAAAGATGATAGAAGGGTTTGACAGTATCAGTTTCTTTCACACGCCAAGAGAAAACAATGTAATGTCTGATGCACTAGCCACACTGGCAGCTTTATTCAAGGTAGAAGAAGGGGTGAAGATCGAAGCTATTCATATCAGAGTACAACCCGAACCTGCCCACTGCACGGTGATAGAGGAGGCCGACGGAAAACCGTGGTTTTATGATATCAAAACCTACATCCAGAAAAATGAGTATCCCGAAGGGGCATCCAGTAATGATTGGAGGACTATTAGAAGGTTGGCCATGGGTTTCTTCTTAGATGGTGAAGTTTTGTACAAAAGAAATCATGACATGACCCTCTTACGGTGTGTAGAGGCACAGGAAGCCCGACAAGTCACGCGTGAGGTTCACGAGGGAGTCTGCGGTACCCATGCTGGAGGCCACTCATTGACACGAAAAATACTTAGGAGTGGGTATTATTGGATGACCATGGAGAGAGATTGCATTGACTACGCCCGAAAGTGCCATAAGTGCCAAGTTTATGGTGATCGGATCCAAGTCCCACCAGCCCCACTTCATGTTCTCTCCGCACCTTGGCCCTTTTCAGCCTGGGGCATGGATGTGATCGGGCCAATAAGCCCAAAAGCCAGTAACGGACACCGTTTCATCTTTGTGGCAATTGATTATTTCACTAAATGGGTAGAAGCTGCCTCGTATTCCAGTGTCACACAGAATGTAGTGAGTCGTTTCTTCAAAAGAGAGTTGATCTGCCGGTACGGAGTCCCTGAGAGAATAATCAAGGATAATGCCAAGAACCTGAACAACGCAGTAATGACCAAGCTATGCAATCAGTTCAAGGTTAAGCATCACAATTCAACGCCTTATAGACCACAGATGAATGGCGCGGTGGAAGCAGCCAACAAAAACATTAAGAACATTTTCGAGAAGATGAGAGAAACTTATAGAGATTGGCATGACAAGCTTCCCTTCGCCCTAATGGCTTACAAGACTACGACCAGAACCTCCACGGGTGCTACTCCCTTCTCTTTGGTGTACGGAATGGAGGCAGTGGTCCCTGTAGAAGTTGAGATCCCATCTCTTAGAGTTCTAAAAGAAGTAGAGTTGGCTGAGGCAGAGTGGGTACAATCCCGGTATGACCAGTTAAACTAAAAGGATGGCCGCCATGGCCCATGGACAACTGTACCAAAGAAGGATGATGAGAGCGTTTAACCAAAAAGTGCGGCCCCAACAGTTTCAGGAGGAGGACCTAGTGCTGAAAAAGATTTTACCGATTCGTACAAACCCTCGTGGCAAGTGGACACCAAACTATGAAGGGCCTTACGTTGTAAAGAAGGCATTCTCAGGAGGCGCCCTACTGTTAGCAAACATGGACGGAACCGACCTATTGCACCCTGTTAACTCTGATGCTGTAAAGAAATATTATGCCTAATGGTTGTATACATCTCCAAAAGAAATTAATGAAAGGATCACAGTGTTATTTCATATGTTCCCTCTTTGCTCATTGTTTCGATTAGATGACGGATGGCCATTTTTGGACCACCAGTTCCCTTAAAGAACCCAATGTTTTTAATCACTTGATGAACCTTTTTGAGCTTTAAAATCGAAACCATCTTCTTCGAAAAAGTCATTTCCCAAAATTTAAACCGGGTTGGGATTTTCAAAGGTCAGACAAATCATGCGAGACAATAATGCAGTGCCAAAATGACAGCAGACCATTTTTTTCTGCTACCCAAAAGTTAGAGAAAGAAAACACCCCTTGATACCCTCTATTGTGCCTAAAAATGTTTAATCTTTCGTTTAAACCCGCCAAAGGATCACACCCCACACTGGGGCAATTTTGGAAAGACCGATCTCGAACAAAGCCTAAATAAATAAATAGAGGCACGATTCCCCATAAAAAAAAAAGGGAAAATGATGCAAAAGAACAAAGGGAAAAATCAAAGCACAAGAAGGGCAGGAGATATGCATCGTTTGTGATTTTTGGCCAATTCACCCTTTGTTAAAATTCATAAGTTCGAGCCTCAGGCACCCTTTCTTCTTTAACCAATACCCATAACCTACATTACAACCCGAATGAAAAGACTTGACCAGATTAGCATATGTTGTTGCCTCAAATGATTTGTCAGACTTAATTTTGAGTCTGAACTACGTAATGACCTGATCCTGAAAAGGTACGTAGGCAGCTTGTTCAAAAAGACGAGTTCGGTCAAACTCTTGCAAAAATGTCTCACCCCAAACTGGGGTAGAATTTGTTGCCATGGGACGGGTTTTTGAGCCTTGGTTTCCTTATTCTTCTGAAAACCTAAATCCCCGAGCCTACATTTCATCCCGAGTCTTAAAGACCATCCAGAGATCGAAACATGAAGCAAAGCACCAAAATAAGTCTTGAGCAAACAACGGACCTAAGGGCACTATTCAACCTTACAGTACCAAAAGGGTCAGTCTCCTTCTAGTTGAAATTGGGGCAGTTATCGCAAGAACAAGAGATTTTAGTTTTCAAAAATTAATGTCGATACCCTTTAAAAATAGTGAATGTTGCTGTGAAACTTATCTTTTTCCTGAATAAATTTTGAATGTAACAGAACAACTATTTCGCACAACTTGACGTCTTGATTCAGCACATTAATGACATAAATGCATGATTATTCTCATTGTTAGGAATTCCCCGTTTACTAAGGTCAAAAATCAGGAACCCAATACATCAGGAGGGTGTTCAGGCACCAATGGGGAGCCTGAAGCATGTCAAACATCGGTAATGAAGGAATGTTGAGTCAGATTCGGCGTACTCCTTCGAGTTTTCGGAATCTCTAGAAGCGTTAGTGATTAACTGCAAGGTTAGATTTGAACAATCCCTGAATTTGGAAGATCATGGAAAGTACTGACAACCAGACACTGGGGCAGATTTTGAGTATCTTTTGGAATCTGAAGTGCCGACAGCCATACGCTGGGGCAGAAATTGAGCATCTTTGGATTTTGAGGAAAGTGCTGACAGCCAGACACTATAATAAATATTGAGTATCTTCTGGAAAATACCAACAGTCAAACACTGGGGAAGATTTTGAGTTTCTATAAAAATTTGAAAATGGTTAGAGTCGTGACAAGAAAACACTAGGGTAGATTCCGAGACCCTTTTGGGATCTGAAACACAGTAAAGACTAATAGTCAACGAACAAAACCGGGGCAGTTGTTGGGTTCCATTAAGGCGAAGTTGGGTACCGTCGTGCCAGACGAGAACTTAAAAGTCTGGCCAAGATCTGGGATCGAGAAGAAATGCCATGTATCCTCATACATTTCATGCATACATGCACCCTCATACAAAAGGCGTTCAAATTATAGGTAGCAGCATACAAACATATCATGTAAGGGGCATCATGTATATATAACAACATGCCCCTGCATTCAAGCATCGCAATTTAGTAACATGCATACATATAGCAGTAGAGCACCATTCATTCGTACTTGACTGGTTGAATAAATTTTTGATTAATCCTGTCGCATCCATAGCCAACCATCGTAGGGGTTTGGTCATTGTACCCCCATGGCCGAAATTTTTTACATCCATAGCAAGCCATTCAGAGGATATTATAACCCGATTCGGTGTACCAGCAATACTATTGTCCTTAGTAATAAAAAAAAAAACAAAAGAAGGGAAAGAGAAAACACCCAAATTTTATTAATTTCCCTCACTTATGGAGGAGGAATACCGTGGTTACTGTCACAGTCCTGGGAGATTACAACCAAAACTCTCCCAAAACCCAAAAAAAAAAAAAAAAGAGTCTGACCTTTTCTAGGTCACGTACAGACGGATTTTCATTTCAGGCTGAAGAACGAGAAGTCGGACCTTTTCCATGCGCCATGGTTTTGAGCCTTTTTTGCCCCCGCTGGATGTCCTCTCGGCTTTTCTCTAACTCAACTATTCTAGGCCTGAGGTCATCGGAGTAAACTGCCACCATTTTTCTCAAATCATCGATCTCTCGTTTTAACAGCATATTTTCTTGCCTTAAGTTTCTCAATTTTCGCTGTTCCTCTTGGTATTTTGTTCGTAAACCGTAGGTTTCATTCCCAAGGAGGGTCACGGTCTCGTTCTGTCTCTGCAAGCGACGGACAAGGTGAGATGTTGAAGACATTGCCTGGGCACTATGATAGAGTGCCTGATTGACTATGCCTACATCAAACATCGTGACCAGTACTGCCTCATTCCTTAGCATTTCTTTTTAGAACTGAGGAGAGAGCTGGAAGGAACTGAGAACAGTAGAACAGGATGGCACCTCTGGTGCCACATTCAAATCAGGAACCTGCTTAGAAGATGAAGCCCCAGCCATGAGATACAGTTAAGAGTGTTGAGAGATTTGAGATGGTTAAGGTACGGTTTCTCGTAACAGAAGATGGCCAAAGATAGGTTACAGTCACGCGTGGAGTTTGCTTGTGGTGTTTAAGTGTGAGAGGAAGTCTGCTTAAATAGAATAAAAAGGATTGCCATGCTGAGTGTGTGTCTGATAGGAGGGCGAGAGAGGCGACGTGCATCGAGAAGCCCCCAAAGGTTGTGAGCGAGGTAAGCTATGGGAGTTGTGTAGTCCCCTCAGTGGAGGATTATATTCACAAGACAGCGGAAAAGATCCCGAGGCGGATTTTGAGAGACGTGGAGCAGTCATAATATCTAAACCCGAGGAAAAAAGAAAAAGAAAAAGAAAAAAGGGGGGGGGCGCATTTATTCTTGGGGCCTGTTTTTAAAAAAAGGAACCCGAAGCCGGTTTGTTTTGCACAAAGCCCAACTATTTAAATAAACTCTGGTTTTATTTTTGAAAAGGGAAAGTGGGCCGGCCTGTTTTAAATGACTTGGGCTTTGTTTCTTTCTGAATTGGGTTGACCTAGTTTTAAAACTCAATCCAAGCCCAACCGTTTGAATAAACCCGGGCTTTATTTTTTTTAAGGGGAAAGTGGGCCGGCCTATTTTAAAAATGACTTGGGCCATGTTTTTTTTTTTTTCTGAACTGGGCTAACCCAGTTTTAAAACCCAATCCAAGCCCAACCGTTTTAATAAACCCGGGCCTTATTTTTTTAAGAGGAAAGTGGGCCGGCCTGTTTTAAATGACCTGGGCTCTGTTCCTTTATGAATTAGGCCGGCCTAGTTTTAAAACTCCATCCGAGCCTAACCGTTTAATTAGACACAGGCCTTATTTTTTTAAAAGGAAAAGTGGGCCGGCCTGTTTTAAAAATGACTTGGGCCCTGTTTCTTTCTGAATTGGGCCGGCGCGTTTTAAAAATCAAAGCCCATTTTTCGAAAGCAAACTTGGGCCTAATTCACTCAATCCCATCCCAAAGACCACACGTGACTTGAACATGTGATAGAGCCCATGTGGCTCACTCGTGATCCCCCGAGTTCACTTAACTCACTCAACTCGAAGACGAGTTGACTCATCCTCGACCTCACCACCCCAACTGAAACCCTAATGAAACCCTAACCCTAACTTCCAAACCAAAAACCTTAAATACCTCAAGCCCTAAATTTCCACACAAGTAACAACCAGTAATCAAGCATACACAACATTGAAAATATATATATATAAAGAGAAGAAAGAAAGAGCTTATCTCCTTTGGGGAGTTCGAAAGAACTTGCTTTGCATCTGTGCGGATCTTCCCTACCAGTGCACTCTCGGTGATCATCATTTGTCTGGGTTTCACCAGATCTCTCCAGATCTGACCGCGAAAACAGAATAGGAGGCCGATCGAAGCTAGATCACCTCTAAAGATGTTTGGGATCTTAAGTTTGCCAAGATCTAAGGTCTCTGAAGAACGGTATATAGAGAGAGAGCTTGGAGATAGGCAAGAGTAGGAAAGAAATTACAGAGGGGCTAGGGTTTTAAGTTTGCAGCAAATAAGAGCAGAGCATAGAGATTGAAAGAGGAGAACAGAGAGGGTGAAAGAAGAGAGAAGAGAGAAAGAGAGGGCGTTCGAGAGAATGAAACGCAGGGAAATGAACAGAATAAAAAAATTAGGTTTAAATATCTAAAGCCCTGGAGCCACAGGATTCAACCACGTGGCAATCCGCCGTCTGTTCAATCAAAGAGTCTGCGTGGCCACCCTGATCAACGCACAATCTGTGTTTTCCAAGGACGGTCAGGATTGTGCCATGCCTTGATCCGGGTCACATTTGACCAGCCACTCGGTCACCAACACGTGGCTCATTCTCCCCCACACACAAAAAGTCTACGTGGCCACCCTGATCACCACACGATTTGTGTTTTCCAAGGACGGTTAGGATTGTGCCACTCCTTGATCCGGGTCACATTTGACCAGCCACTCAGTCACTCACATGTGGCACCTCTCCTTAACCACACGATCTGTGTTTTCCAAGGACGGCTTGGATTGAGCCACATCATCAATCCACACCCACATACACCAGCCACTCAGTCACTGACATGTGGCACCTGTCCTCAACCGCACAATTTGTGTTTTCCAAGAATGGCTTGGATTGAGCCACATCATCGATCAACATCCACATACACCAACCACTTAGTCACTGACACGTGACATCCCTCCTCAACCACACGATCTGTGTTTTCCAAGGACAGCTTGGATTGAGCCACGTCATCGATCCACATCCACATACACTAGCCACTCAGTCACTGACACGTGACACCCCTCCTCAACCGCACGATCTGTGTTTTCCAAAGGACCGCTTGGATTGAGCCATGTCATCGATCCACACTCACATACACCAGCCACTCAATCAATGACACGTGGCATCTCTCCTTAACCGCACGATCTAGGTTTTCCCTCGATGGACCAGATCATGCCACATCTTTGATCCGGGTCACCCTCCATCTTCCCTTTTTCTGATCGGCACATAACCTTACTCAGAAGACGACACGTGATTAGTTCTATGGCCTAGCTAAAATAGGTGTCTTTTATCTTTATAGGCTTGTTGCTATAGATAACATAGGAGAGTTCCTACTGTTACCCCAAAGTAACAAGACCTATAAAGAGGGGCAGCTGTAGACACCCCAATTTTAACCAGGCCTTTCCGAGGAGACCTCATGTCAAAACCTTCCCACACAGGCTGTGGACCCCACACATTCTTGTAGGTCCCACACTAGTTCTGGACCCCACACATCCTTGTAGGTCCCACACTGCTTGTGGACCCCACATATCCTTGTAGGTCCCACACTGCTTGTGGACCCCACACATCCTTGTAGGTCCCACACTGCTTGTGGACCCCACACATCTTTGTAGGTCCCACATTGCTTGTGGGCCCCATATATCTCCATTGGGCCCCACACGATTTGTGGGCCCCACTCCCCCTGGTACGCTAGCTCGGATTCCTACATTCGATGCACGTTACCCCTTGGTACGCTAGCTCGGATTCCTGCATCTGATGCATGTTACCCCATCTGGTATGCTAGCTTGGATTTCTACATCCGATGCACGTTACTCCCTGGTATGCTAGCTCGAATTCCTACATCCAATGCACGTTACCCCATCTGGTACGCTAGCTCGGATTCCTATATCCGATGCACGTTACCTCCCTTTGGTACGCTAGCTCGGGTTCCTACATCCGGTGCACGTTACCCACTCTGGTACGCTAGCTCGAATTCCTACATCCGATGCACGTTACCCCACTTGGTACGCTAGCTCGGATTCCTACATCCAATGCACGTTACTCCATCTGGTACGCTAGGTCGGATTCCTATATCTGATGCACGTTACCCCCCTTTGGTACGCTAACTCGGATTCCTACATCCGATGCACGTTACCCCCCTTTGGTACCCTAGCTCGGGTTCCTACATCCGGTGCACGTTACCCGCTTTGGTACGCTAGCTCGAATTCCTACATCTGATGCACATTACCTCCTTTGGCATGCTTGTGCCTGCTGGCTCGGGTTCCTATAACCCTTAAATGGCTCGTGGACCCCACATTGCTTGTGGGCCCCGCATATCTCAATTGGGCCCCACACGGTTTGTGGGCCCCACTTCTCCTGGTACGCTAGCTCAGATTTCTACATCCGGTGCACGTTACCCCCTCTGGTATGCTAGCTCGGATCCATATATCCGGTACCTTGTTGGCTCGGGTTCCTGTAACCCTCAAACGTCTTGTGGACCCCACATGACGCGTGAGCCCCACACATCTCTAATGGGCTCCGCATAGCTTCTAGAACCCTCATATTATTATTATTATTATTATTATTATTATTATTATTATTATTTATTTATTTATTTTAATTTGTTAAATGCAAGCATACTTTGTTCCCTCCATCATCACTCACCACATGTCATGTTTCCTCCTTTTATCAATCTTCCCATGCTATATTCCCTTCATCATTCTTCATCCCATACTTTGTTCCCCCCATCATCACTCACCACATGTCATGTTTCCTCCCTTTATCAATCTTCCTATGCTATATTTCCTTCATCATTCTTCATACCATACTTTGTTCCCTCCATCATCACTCACCACATGTCATGTTTCCTCCCTTTATCAATCTTCCCATGCTATATTCCCTTCATCATTCTTCATCCCATACTTTGTTCCCCCCATCATCACTCACCACATGTCATGTTTCCTCCCTTTATTAATCTTCCCATGCTATATTTCCTTCATCATTCTTCATACCATACTTTGTTCCCTCCATCATCACTCACCACATGTCATGTTTCCTCCCTTTATCAATCTTCCCATGCTATATTCTCTTCATCATTCTTCATCCCATACTTTGTTCCCTCCATCATCACTCACCACATGTCATGTTTCCTCCCTTTATCAATCTTCCAATGCTATATTCCCTTCATCATTCTTCATCCCATACTTGGTTTCCCCCATCATGACTCCCCTATGTCTTCTTTCCTATGCTTGCCCCAAGCTAAGTCTATAAATAGCCCTCTCATTCCAAGCACAAAAGGGGGAGAGCTCTTAGTGGTGGTAAGGAGAAGATTTCAAAAATTGAAGTTTTCTATCATGAGTTTGTGAAGCTAGTTTTTTTTTTAGTAAAGATCAAGAGGTCGACTAATCCCGTTTCCTATCGGTGCTGAGTCACCCCATTTGAAGAAGGCTCCCCGTAGTGCCTCAAATCAGAGCTCAAGAACAACTCTGGGGAAGACGTTGTAGAGCGGCCCTAGTAGACTCATCAACAGGAAAAGAAGACCGGAGCAGAGGAAAACAAAAGAAGATCAAGCGATCGATTGATCCCTTTTCCTACCGATGCCGGGTCACTCCATTTGAAGAAGGTACTCCCTAGTGCCTCGAGTCGGAGCTCAAGAACAACCCTCGGGAAGGCGCTATAGACTAACCCCCGCGGATTCACAGACAAGAGAAGAAGACCGGAGGAGAAAAAGACGATAGGTAAAACCAATGAACTTTCTCTTCCTATGTTACATCTCCGCCCCCCTTTCCCGAACCGACCTCTACTGGTTTATTTGATTCTATTTCATTTCTTATTTTATTTTAAATGGCTTCTTTTTAACTCATAAAAAAATAAAAAAAAGAAATTTCATAAAAGACACAAAAATTCAAAAAAAAATTGTCAAAGAAAATTCAAAAAAATTTTAAGGCTTTGAAACTTATTTACATTTGAAAATTTTTGAAGAAAATCCAAGAAAGTTTCCAACATGTTTGGCAAAGGTTAGATCTGTTTATTCATATTGAAAATTTTCAAAAATACATTCTAAAGTCATGTCTTTAAAACTATGACTTTCATGATTGTTGTCTAAAATTCTGTTGTATTCGGAAGAACATTGGAAAACCCCGAAAAATCAATGGTCTCGACCAAGACCTTAAACTGGTTTTCCCCCAAACTGGTCAACGTTTGTTCGGCTCACCATTCCCGAACTGGTTCACCCCGGTTTTCTCCATTTCGCTTGTATATTATTGTTGTATCCATAAAATTCACAAAAATCATGAAATTTTCAAAAATTCCAAAAATATTTTCACATTTTGATTTCAACTAATTTCATTTGTGTTATTTTGAAAGTTCGGGAAAAATCACAAAAATCATTTTCACACTTAGGAAAAATCACAAAAATATCTTTTTAGGCACAAGAAAAAAATCATTCCAATCCCGAACAAATTTCAAAAACCTCCCGAAATAGTATTTATGATACTTTAAAAAAAAAAAACCTATAGATTTCAAAATCCCCGGGAGCGTATTTTGTATCCTATTTTTGATTTTCCTTCCCGATGATTGCGACCAAGAGCATTGGCTCTTTGGGGTATTGGATTGCCCCGGTTCTGAGAGAATACCTATGTAGTATTTTCATTTTTTTGACTTTTGAAAGGGAGTAATCTTTAAAGGCTTATTACATTTATTTTGAGAAAACTCTTTATTAATCTGGTACCGTTCGTAAGAACGGGCGTGTAGGGGGTGCTAATACCTTCCCCTTGCGTAACCATACTCCCGAGCCCGACTTTGGTGACGCAGACTGATTCTACCCATAACGGGGTAGCAATCAAGTGTTCTAACCACACTTCAAAAGGTTAGTGGCGACTCCACCACACATCGTTTTCCACGAAAATTCACATTTTCAAAATACACATTCATTTTTCCTAGTTTGCAAGCTGAACCCATTTTTAACCAGAGATTGGTTCTCTGGGCCGGGTCCGGGACGTCGCAACAGTGGTCACAGGTACCCTTACTGCTTTACCATATAAAATTATTGTTTTGTTTGATACAGGTGCCACCCACTCTTTTATATCAGCGGGATATGTGAAAATAACTGGAATAGAGACACAGTCATTAAATATAGAATTGTCTGTGGGTACGCTAATGGGATCTGTGGTTAGATGCAGGAGGGTACTTCAGAATTTTCCAATAAGTATTTAAGAGAGAGTGCTTTTAGCCGATCTTGTGGTCCTGGATATGCAGGGATTTGATGTGATACTGGGTATGGATTAGTTATCTATTTATCACGCTAGTATTGATTGCCATCATAAAGAAGTAATTTTCAGACCCCCGGGTGAGCCAGAATTTAGATTTACGGGTTCACACGTGCATGCTTCACCATAGCTGGTGTCGGCTATTCGAGTGAGGAGACTGCTACATGATGGTTGTTAGGGGTATGTCGCATACATAAAAGAATTGCCAAAAGAAACATTAAGACAAGCTGACATACCAGTAGTGAGAGAGTTTCCAGATGTATTTCTAGAAAAATTACCTGTTTTTCCGCCTGATCATGAGATTGAGTTCACTATAGATTTGTTGCTGGGATCTGTACCAGTATCTAAAGCACCGTACCGTATAAATCCAGTCGAGTTGAAGGAACTGAAAGATCAGTTACAGCAATTACTGGATAAGAGTTTTATCAGGCCCAGTGTGTCGCCCTGGGGAGCGCCAGTTCTGTTCGTGAAAAAGAAATATGGAACCATGAGGTTGTGCATCAATTATAGGTAGATAAATAAACTGATAGTCAAGAATAAATATCCTTTCCCTAGAATCGATGATTTATTTGATCAGCTCCAGGGGACCCAGGTTTACTTTAAAATTGACCTGCGGTCGGGTTACCATCAAGTGAAAGTTAGAGCAGAGGACATTTCAAAGATCGCTTTCTGTACCATATATGGGCATTACGAGTTTGTAATGACGTCATTTGGTTTGACTAATGCACCAACGGTGTTCATGGATTTGATCGGGTATTCCATCAATACTTAGATCAGTTTGTGGTTGTGTTTATCGATGATATACTGGTCTATTCAAGAAGTTTTGAGGAGCACGAGCATCATTTGAGACTGGTGTTGTTGGTATTAAGGGAAAGGAAATTATATGCAAAATTCAAGAAATGTAAGTTCTGATTAAGGCAGGTTACTTTTCTCGGCCATGTGATCTCAGAAGCAGGAGTATCAGTTGATCCGATTAAAATAGAGGCAGTGGTGAGTTGGGAAAAACCGGGAAATGTTCAGGAAATCAGGAGTTTTCTGGGATTAGCAGGTTATTACTAGCGTTTTGTGGATGGTTTCTCTAGGCTATCAGGTCCATTAACACGATTTACGGGGAGAAATTTAAAATTTGAATGGACTGATGACTGTGAGTAGAGTTTTCAAAAGTTAAAGTGGCAGTTAGTATCAGCTCCGGTATTAGCTATTCCATTAGGGGAGGACGGTTTTGTAATATAGAGTGATGCCGCTTTGAAGGGTCTTGGATGCGTATTGATGCAGCACGACAGGGTTATTGCATTTGCATCTAGGCAGCTTAAAGAATATTAGAAGAATTATCCTATCCATGACTTAGAGCTTGCTACGGTGGTGTATGCTCTTAAGATTTGGAGGCATTACCTATATGGTGGAAAGTGCGAGATTTTCATGGATCACAAGAGCCTGAAATATTTCTTCACCCAGAAAGAGCTAAATATAAGACAAAGAAGATGGCTAGAACTCATTAAAGACTATGATTGCATAATTAGTTATCACCTAGGAAAAGCGAATGTGGTGGCAGATGCTCTGAGTACGAAGTTAGGGGGATCAGCACTGGCAGCCATGGAGATTCCACATTCAATTTTAATGGATTTGGAGAAGCTCAATTTAGAGTTAATAGAGGAGGATTTGCAGGCGGTCATTTCCAGTCTAGTGGTTCAACCTATGCTTTACGAGAGGATTAAAACAGCACATGATGATGATGCAGAGTTGGCAGCGGTGATGGCTAGAGTATGATATGGTCAGGGTGAGGAGTTCAGCATATCATATGATGGAGCTCTACGATTTCGCACTAGGCTATGTGTTCCTGCAGATATTGAGATAGGAGAACTATACTGGAGGAGGCCCACAGATCCTTATACACGATCCATCCCGGTAGTACTAAAATGTACATGGATTTGCAAGGATATTTCTGGTGGAGTGGAATGAAGAGGGAGATAGCCGAGTTTGTTCAGCAATGTTTGATGTGTCAACAGGTTAAAGCTGAGCACCAGAGACCGGCAGGACAGTTGCAGCCACTGTTCATTCCAGAATGGAAATGGGACCACGTTTCGTTGGACTTCGTTACGGGGTTACCACCAGTGCGACAGGGACTGAATGCGACTTGGGTGATTGTTGATCGTCTGATGAAAACTGCTCATTTCATCCCTATTAAAATCGGCTATTCCATGGACAGGTTGGCAGAGATATATGTTCAGAAGATAGTTCACGTCTATGGTGTGCCGATATCCATAGTCTCCGATCGAGATCTTTGGTTTACTTCACGATTCTGGAAAATTTTTTAGGAGGCTATGGGTACACAGTTAGTTTTTAATACTGCTTTCCATCCCCAGAAAGATAGTCAGACTAAGAGAACAATTCAGACACTAGAGGATATGCCTCGTGCTTGTGTGCTTGATTTTGGAGGCAGTTGGATTCAGTTTATGCCATTAGTTGAGTTTGCTTACAATAATAGCTATCAGGCTAGCATCGGCATGACACCTTACGAGGTGAAATTAGGAATAGCTTCCCAAGAGGGGGGGGGGGTGAATTGGCTCTTAAAAATTTTCTTTTAATTCCTTTGTAGAATTCTTAAACTAATTTGTTTAATTTGTTAAGCACTCAAGAACTTAGTTTCTTTATTTAATTCTTAACCATACAAACATCCAGTCATTCAATCAAACCAATCAACTATAATTAGAAAGCAAACAAACAAACTAATACACAACACTTATGTAATATAAAAACTCAAAATGGTTGTTTGTTGATATTTTCCAAATTTGAACCAAGCCCTGTAATGAATGAGAATTTATGTTTGCTGATGTAAAGCCCTATATAGATGAATCTAATGACTCTTTCCAAATATTTAGAACTCAAATAAACTCTTGGTAAATTTATCTTTGGGATGTTAACCAAGTAACGTACTCCCATATGGTTTTCGCAAGATATGGTGTAACCTATGTACTCCCTTTCGGTTTTCGCAACCCAAATCAAAATTAAACCTTAAGTTTGTTTGATTTTCAAATATACGTAGTTTATATGATTTTTAAATTTAAAGCATCCACGCAATTTAAATATGCACTGAAAATAAAGAATAGGGAAAGAGAGAGTGAGACGAAGATTTTTACAAGGTTCGACTTATACCCAGCCTACGTCCTCGCCTTTGGCAAATCACCAAAGGATTCAATAAACCTGTTCCATTGATGGGTGGAACAAAACCTTTACAAGTGATACTCCACGCTCAAACACTCCTTCACTTAGGCTAGAGCCCACCTCTCCAAACGATGTCCCCTCGTTGGGTCACTCCTTTTGGCTAGAGTCTGCCTCTCTAAGTAATATCCCCTTGCTTAGCCAACGATCCAAACAATCCTTGGAACATCAAAGAACTACAAGAAACACAAGATAAGATCTGCGTACAAGTATACTCTCTCAAAGAGCAAGTTAGTACAATTTCAACACTATATACTTCAATGTAAAATATCAATATGAAATAGAATGAAGCTCAAGTGTAGAATTCACCAATATCCTTCTTAGATGAGGATTAAGCAGTAGGAATTCAGAGGAGGAAGGATTAGCACATAATATCTTAGCAAAAGAGTTTTGCAATGAGTGAGCAAGAGAACTTGTAAGAACAAGAGTGCTTTCAGCTTCTCAAAACAAAATTTTCAATTCTTGGATGAGTTTTGATTTGCAAAACCATGTATTTATAGGCTTTGAAACAAGTTTCCTTGTTGCTAAAGTTTCCTTAGATAATTTACCAAGTTGTTAGAAAATTTGAAACCCAAACGGCTATTTTATAAAATATTAGATTTTAAAAAATTTGCCCGTTGAACAGTGTTTAGATGACTGAAGAGTCGAGTTCAGTCATCTGAAGTTCCTGAGATCCTTTAAAAAATGAACTAGACATAGGGTCAGATGTTTGAAGAGAGGGTTCAAATGTTTGAAGTGTCAGGTTAAGATGTCTGAAGTGTCGAGTTCAGACGTCTGAAGTGGTTCTGTGTGCTATTCAGTCAGCTGAAGTTCCTCCCGTGAATAGTGTTTAGATGTCTGATAGCTGTGACCCCAATTCAGTGTTTTGACCATAACGTTTTTTGTATAACTCCAAATTAAGTGTTCTTGGTGTCAAAAGAAATATAAGAGAAAATACTAAAACTTTAATGTTCAACATATTTTAAAATAAGGAGTTTTTGATATATAAAAATTCACCTCAATTTGTATGTATAAAAACTGACAGCATTTGGAAAAACTCTTTTTGATGTTTTTCATTCCAAAAATGATTCTAACCTTTTTAAAATAATTTTTGACCTTATAAAAATATTTTCCAAGTATTTTAAAAGTTATCTAGGTCCAAGAAGTTAAACTAAGAGCTTTATAATATTTCAAATGATATTTTAAACATTAAAGCACTTACACGAGACTTCTAAGACATTAACATTCTAGGTTCTTGAGTCTTCATGTTTTGTCCTTGGATTGAGTCCATCTTTTCTTCAAGCTTCCATATTCTTTGAGCTTTATCACACTGCCTTTCTTTGGCTCTTTTGACTTTAATATTCCTTGGCTTTCAATAACTCATTCATGTTCTCATAATCTTCAAGGTTTAATATATCATCTTTAAATCCATGCTTTGACTCATTTAAGCTTCATTTAATTCTTGTGAGCACTTTGACCTTGCTTTCTCAAATATGAGCCCTAAAATATCATTACTCACACAAATACATTAAATTTCACTTGTTTGTTAGCATCAAAATAAGATAACAAGATTTTAAGCCTTGTAAGGCCAACAATCTCTCCATTTTTTATGATGACAAATAATGAGCAAAAATGTGAGTAAGCCTTAAAAAGGCTCCCCCTTTCAATAAGTTTCATCTTAATACGATCAATATTAATTTCATCAATCATGCTCATCACTTTCTTTTGGTTTTACAAGCCTTTTCAATCAATATTAAATAATTAAATACTTCTTTTGAATAGATATTATGTTTATACTCAATTATGCTCAATTTTTGCTTCACAACTTCTCTCCCTTTTGACATCAATCAAAAAGAAAAGAAATGATTTAAATTCAAATACAAATCATTTTAAGCATATCAATAACCATGTATTCCAAACATATTTACACACTCAAGTTTTTTTTTTTCAATATAGCATGGGTAGTGTGTAGCTCACAACATTTATTTAAGATACCAGCTGATATTAATTTGATGGTTTTTATGATACCAATTTAAAATTTAAAATTTAATTCATGATATCAATTGATTAATGATTCATGACACTCCCCCTGAATTCAATACATTCAGATTTGATACCAATTATGCTTTTAAGTTTATGATACCAATTATGCTTTTAAGTTTACTATCCATGCTTCATATATTGATTCATATCCTGTATGTTCTCATGAACACACTCATCAAATACCAATATCATGCTAAGATCATCAATATCACATCATGCTCATAAATAATTTGACTTTGTGATACAAAGTGAGCTTTTAGATTTGATATCTATTGAAATTTTTAACATGTGATACCAAAAATGCTTTATAGATACCAAAGCTTAATATCACATAATGTATAGTTCATGGATATCAATATAACTACTATATCTTTCATAGCTCATAGATAAAGAGCAGTATGTTTATCCATGTGATTCATTTAAAATCATGCATGTTCAAGAATTATTCTTATATCAAAAATTTATGCTTAAGCTCAATAATCTCATTCTCAATTTTCAACATAGTGAACCATACTTTTCAATATAAATCAAGTCAAGTTAATTAATACACATGTAGCATATAGCATATCAACACATCACATGTAGGCAAGTAAGCATGTAGCATGTAACATCAAGGTGCTTAAATAATAAGCTCAGATTTGATATTTTCTTTATATTTTCTTAAGTTAAACCTTGTAAAAAGTCATCCTATGATTTTGGCCAACAATGCTATTTTTATTTTATATATGTGTCAAGTCATTATTTCATTTTTGGTACCCATATTTTCTTGGGTCCGGAGGATTTTTCAAGGGAGGTTTCTTTTATTTTCCATACTTGTTTGGTTTTAACACCTTTCCTCTTAAACGGACATTCAAACTTTATATGCCCCTTTTTCTTGCATTGATAGCATATCATGTTTGTGTAGGCATTAGAAGATGTGCAAGTATAGTCTTTGGATTCTTTCAATAAATATCCCATGTAAGAATTCTTTTTCTTTTTATTTTCAGTTCCATTGAAACCAATGCCTTCTTTATTTAGAGACATTCTTTGTAAGCCAATCATCTTATCAAGGTTTTCCTTTCCTTTTGTGAAGTTGTAAATAATTTTATCCTTATCTTTGATTTGATTCTTGAGATCATTTAACTTTATGTCTTTCTTGTTATCAACCTTCTTTAATGATTTCTCTAATTCTAGAGATAATTTTTTGATTCTATCCTCTAATTCAGAAATATACATATCTTTCTCATATATGGTAGAGGATAAGGATCGAAGGTCTTCTATCATTTGGTCATTCTTGCTTTCTAGTTTTTTAATTTTCAAGTTGTTTTCTTTTTCAGCAAGATTTTTGGATTCTATTTCTTTCATTGCTAATTCATACTTATGTTCTAATTGATTGAGTTTTGAGTCTTTATCTCTTTCAGCATTCTTTAGGAATTCTAACTCTTCCATTAAACTTTCATTCTTATTCTTCAATGAGGTGTTTTGTTTATTTGCTTTCATGAGCATCTTATGTACTTTGTATAGATCATTTTGAAGTTCATCATAAGATGGCATACCCTCATCACCTGATTCATCACTACAAGAATTATTTGAAGATTTAGTTGAGGAGCTTTCTTCGTTATCCCATGCCAAAAAGCACGTGTAAGCAACCTCTTGGTCACTTATTCATTCTCCGAACTACTTGTACTATCCCAAGTAGTGGCTTTCATGACTTTCTTGTTTTTCTTTTTAGACTCTTTCTTTAATAGTGGACATTCCGGTTTTAAATGTCCAGCTTTATTGCAACTATAGCATTTAGATGTTTTATTCCTTGATTTCTTTTTGCTAACTTCTTCTTCTTCTGATTCTGAGTCTTGATTTCTTCTTTTAAATTTGTTTCTCCTTCTTAGTATCCTTGCTAGCTTTTTAGATATGAAGGCTTCTTCATCTTCATCCATTTCACTACTTGAGTTTTCTTCTAAGGCTTTAAAGGCTATTTTTTCTTAGGCTTTGGTTTTCCCACTCTTTTCATTCATTGTCATTTCATATGTGAGAAGAGAACCTATAAGCTCATCTAAGAAAGCGGTTTTCAGATTTCTACCTTCCGTTATAGCAGTGGCTTTTGGTTCCCATTTAGGTGGCAGCCCTCTAAGAATTTTCCTTATCATCTCATAAGTAGTGTAGGTTTTTCTTAGTGCATTTAGGGAATTGATTATGTGAGTGAACCTTGTGTACATATTTGTAATTGATTCATCTAGATTCATCTTAAAGGTTTCATACTCGCTTGTGAGCATATCAACCCTATTATCCCTAACATCCGTTGTTCCTTCATAAGTAACTTCTAGCTTATCTCATATTTCCTTAACTGATTTACAAGCCATTACTCGATTAAATTCATTAGCATCCAAGGCACAATATAAAGCATTTATAGCACTTGAATTTGTTTGGAGCATTTTATAATCTTGATCGGTCATATCTTTCTTCTCTTTTGGGATTTGTTTTCCATCTACTATCTTAGTGGGAATAAGGTTTCCATCCATAACGACTTCTCATGCTTTCCAATTCATGTGTTGGAGATATATTTCTATTCTCTTTTTCCAAAAGGTATAATTGTGTCCACAAAAGATTGGTGGACGGGTTGAGGATTGGCCCTCATCAAAGGGTGCTACTCCAATGTTTGTCATTTGATCTTTTTATAGTTTCTTGTTAGGAATTTCTATAACTAGGCTCTGATACCAATTGAAATTAGGAATAGCTTCCCAAGAGAAGGGGGGGTGAATTGGCTTTTAAAAAATTTCTTTTAATTCCTTTGTGGAATTCTTAAACTAATTTGTTTTACTTGTTAAGCACTCAAGAACTTAGTTTCTTTATTTATTTCTTAACCATACAAACATCCAATCATTTAATCAAACCAATCAACTATAATTAGAAAGCAAACAAACAAGCCAATACACAACACTTATGTAATATAAAAACTCAAAAATGGTTGTTTGTTGATATTTTCCAAATTTGAACCAAGCCTTGTAGTGAATGAGAATTTATGCTTGCTAATGTAAAGCCCTGTATAGATGAATCCAATGGCTCTTTCCAAATATTTAGAACTCAAATAAACTCTTAGTAAATTTATCTTTGGAAAGTTAACCAAGTAACGTACTCCCGTATGGTTTTCGTAAGATATGGTGTAACCAACGTACTCCCTTTCGGTTTTCACAACCCAAATCAAAATTAAACCTTAAGTTTGTTTGATTTCCAATATACTTAGTTTATATGATTTTCAAATTTAAACCATCCACGCAATTTAAATATGCACTGAAAATAAAGAATAGGGAAAGAGAGAGTGAGACGGAGATTTTTACGAGGTTCGGCTTATACCCAGCCTACGTCCTCGCCTTTGGCAAACCACCAAAGGATTCAATAAACCTGTTCCATTAACGAGTGGAACAAAACCTTTACAAGTGATACCCCACGCTCAAACACTCCTTCACTTAGGCTAGAGCCCACCTCTCCAAACGATGTCCCCTCGTTCGGTCACTCTTTTAGGCTAGAGCCTGCCTCTCTAAGCAATATCTCCTTACTTAGCCAATGATCCAAACAATCCTTGGAACGTCAAAGAACTACAAGAAACACAAGATAAGATCTGCATACAAGTATACTCTCTCAAAGAGCAAGTTAGTACAATTTCATCACTATATACTTCAATGTAAAATATCAATATGAAATAGAATGAAGTTCAAGTGTAAATTTTACCAATATCCTTCTTAGATGAGGATTAAACAGTAGGAATTCAGAGGAGGAAAGATTAGCACTTCAGAATATCTTAGCAAAAGAGTTTTGCAATGAGTAAGCAAGAGAACTTGTAAGAACAAGAGTGCTTTCAGCTTCTCAAAACAGATTTTTCAATTCTTGGATGAGTTTTGATTTGCAAAACCATGTATTTATAGGCTTTGAAACAAGTTTCCTTGTTGCTAAAGTTTCCTTAGATAATTTCCCAAGTTGTTAGAAAATTTGAAACCCAAACGGCTATTTTATAAAATAATAGATTTTAAAAAATTGCCCGTTGAACAATATTTAGATGACTGAAGAGTCGATTTCAATCATCTAAAGTTCCTGAGATCCTTTAAAAAATGAACTAGACACAGGGTTAGACGTCTGAAGTGTCGGGTTCAGATGTCTAAAGTGTCGAGTTCAGACATCTAAACAACTACTGCTTGCTTCAGTTTTGTCTCAGAAAATCTTCAGACATCTGAAGTGTCGAGTTCAAACGTCTAAAGTGGTTCTGTGTGCTGTTCAGTTAGCAGAAGTTCCTCCCATGAATAGTGTTCAGATGTTTGACAATTGTGACCCCACTTTAGTGTTTTGGCCATAAATTTTTCTGTATAACTCCAAATTAAGTGTTCTTGATTTTAAAATAAAGTTAAGAAAAAATAGTACAATTTTCATGTTAAACACTTTTTAAAATAAGGGGTTGTTGATAGAGAAAAATTCACCTCAATTCGGATGTATAAAAACTGACAGCATTTGGAAAAACTCTTTTTGGTGCTTTTCATTCCAAAAATGATTCTAACATTTTTAAAATAATTTTTGACCTTATAAAAATATTTTCCAAGTATTTTAAAAGGTATCTAGGTCCAAAAAGTTAACCTAAGAGTTTCATAATATTTCAAACGATATTTTAAACATTAAAGCACTTACATGAGAGTTCTAAGACATTAACACTCTAGGTTCTTGAGTCTTCATGCTTTGTCCTTGGATTGAGTCCATCTTTTCTTCAAGCTTCCATATTCTTTGAGTTTTATCACTTTGCCTTTCTTTGGCTCTTTTGACTTTAATATTCCTTCGCTTTCAACAACTCATTCATGTCCTCATAATCTTCAAGGTTTAATATATCATCTTTAAATCCATGCTTTGAATCATTTAGGCTTCATTTGATTCTTGTAAGCACTTTGACCTTGCTTTCTCATATATAAGCCCTAAAATATCATTACTCACACAAATACATTAAATTTCACTTGTTTGTTTGCATCAAAACAAAATAACAAGATTTTAAACCTTGTAAGGCCAACACGAGGCATTATATGGCAGAAGATGTCGTTCTCCTCTTTTCTAGGATGAAGTAGGTGAAAGGCGAGTTTTGGGTCTCGAGATAATACAACAGGCATTTGAAAAAGTCCGATTAATTAGAGAAAGAATCAGTACAGCACAGAGTTGGCAGAAAAACTACACAGACACTCGCTGCCGAGAGTTGGAATTTGATGTGGGAGATCGAGTATTTTTGAAGATAGCTCCTCTGAAAGGAGTTATGAGGTTTGGAAAGAAGGGCAAGTTGAGCCCCAGGTATATTGGTCCTTTTGAGATACTTGAGAGAATAGGGTCAGTTGCCTATAGGCTAGCTTTGCTGCCAGCTTTGGCTCGAATTCATGACGTGTTTCATGTTGCCATGTTAAGGAAATACGTCCTAGACCCATCCCACATCATTAGCTATGCAGAGATAGAGCTTAAGGATTCATTGGCATATGAAGAAGTACCAGTACATATTTTGGACAGAAAGGTTCAGACTTTACGCACTAAAGAAATACAGTTAGTTAAAGTTTTGTGGAAGAATAACGCCATAGAGGAAGCTTCTTGGGAGCTCGAGGAGCAGATTAAACAGAAATACCCGCAATTGTTCCAAGAGGTATAGAGATACTCAGGTAAAGTATAATAGCTAGATAAGTTTCTTTTGTAGGTACATGTATGGATCTAGTGAGTAGATAGTTTTAGTTTTATATATGTAATCTCTCAAAACATAAATGTAACCACGGTATTCCTCCGCCATAAGTGAGGACAGGTAATAAAATAAGTAGACCTTTTTCCTTT
This sequence comes from Malania oleifera, assembly GCF_029873635.1. NCBI lineage: Eukaryota > Viridiplantae > Streptophyta > Magnoliopsida > Santalales > Ximeniaceae > Malania > Malania oleifera. Next base: position 116,787,664 of record NC_080420.1, read on the forward strand.
ACTGGATGATGGAGTGTATAGATAGAGATACAGATAGTGAATTTCGAGGATGAAATTTTATAAGGAGGGGAGAATGTAACAACCCGGGATTCTCACACAGGGCCTCATCAATGAACACAGGGAATTCTTCTACGAGCACATAAGGGGACCTCGTCGACGAAGACAAGTTTCGTTGACAAGAAGATACCGAGAAGGGTTTTTGGGACAGTCTGAGATTTGTCGACTAGGGAGGAAGTTTGTCGACGAAATTATTGATGGACTCGTCGACGAGGTGATGTGTCTCGTCAAAGAATCCAGTCCTATAAATAGTTGAAACTTGAAATTTTAACCAAAATTTCAGCGCAGAACCTCTCTCTCTCTCTCTCTCTCTCTCTCTCCTACGACTCCCTCCCCTTCTCTCTTCGATTTTGGCCCCATTTCTCGCCGGATTGAAGATCCAAAGCCACCACGACGCTTCTGGTGAAATTCTCTACAAGTCTGCTGGAGTAGATCGTGGGGAAAGTTGATTTGAAATTCATCCCAAATCCAGGGTAAGGTATTTTGTTCAGATTATGCCTTCTTTATAGTTATGATAAATGTTGTAGGTAAGAAAATACTGATATTTTGTTATGAGGGATATTATTTTCAGGATGTTGAGTTAGGAACCCTGCGGGTATAGGGCTAGAATTTAGTTGGGGCTTTTCAGAGCCAAGGTAAAGGAAATATGCTATGCTAGGAGATTTACTTATGTTATCAAAAATTTTATATATGTATGCATGTATACCAGATATTATACAGGATATGCGTTTTTAAAGTATGTGTGGCTTGAGTATATGATATTGATATGGAGTTTTATGTAGTTTTTTTTTTTTTTTTTTTCAGTATTTCAAGTTATATAGATATAGTTAGATAATTGCAGATTTTATATAGACATAATTTGTATACATATACAGTTTATCTCAGATGATTACATAGACAGTTATATATATATATATATATATATATATATATATATATATCAGTATACATATATTTATTCAGAACAGTATATACAATGTATATAGAAAGTTATGTTTTCCTAAATGCCATAACACTTAGATTATACAGAAAGGAAGTACAGACAGATTATATAAAAAGAAAGTACAGACATATTACATAGTTATAGCATCAAGATGCTACAGATATTACAGTATTTACAGTACAACAATATAGTGTTATGGTTATTTTAGAAATATAATGAAAACAGTATAAAGAGTATAGTATGTATATATATAGTATCAGATCCCTGTGGAAAGATTACAGATAGATACAATACAAATATAGAATACAGAGCATGGTACCGTTGCTAGATATAGATAGAGTGCAACCACATATCTCAGATAGTGTGTGGATACCGTCAGTCGTGCTCGGAGAGTATATAGCTCCCCAGTTCGCTGGGTTGAGGGGGCCATTTTGACGAGGTAGCAGCCAGTCCCGCGCCTAAGAGAGTATGCAGTTTGGCTGGGCTGAGGTAGTGTAGAGTATAGTGACTTACCTGGAGGGCCGACCAAGTTAAGTCCCGCCTACGAGCCGCACAACCCTGTCATGAGGGGTCAAATCATGACATATAGAGTCTCAGGGAAAGAACACAATTATGTATATGTATACAATTTTACAGTTTTTATTGTATATAGTATGATGTAGCACTATGAATGATAGAAAATTCAAAGGATACAAATGTTTTAAGTTATTATACAGGTGTTGTACAGAATTGCCAGATTATGCAGTTTTTAAATACTATCATTATAATTTTATGATTCGGTCGCCACACACTAGTAATAGCATATTTCCACTTACTGAGCATCGACTCACCCTATTACTTTACCATTTTTCAAGTGAGACAGCTAGGCGAGCAGATTAGGCTTGCGGATAGGAAGTTTACTTGATTACCCTGATTGTAGGGTGAGTTATGACAAAGTTTTGTATTTTTGAGGTAGATGATGCTGGAGGGGTTTATTTTGTATGGTTATGGCTTGTATATACAGGATTCTGGTATTGTATAGTATATATATAAATGGTTATATGATTTGTGTTCCGCTGCTTAGGTATGGATGTAGATATACATATAAAAAAAAAAATGGTAAGAATTTTGAGGATGTTACATATTAGATCCTCGTTAGCATTGGTTGACATGCATGATTAAGATTTGGAACAGATGGATGTAAAGACAAATTTCCTTCTTGGTGAGTTAGAGGAAGATATCTTTATGGAGCAACCAGAGGGGTATGTGGAACAAGGTAAATAGCACCTGGTATGTAAGTTGAATAGGTCTCTTTATGATTTAAAGCAATCCCCTAGGCAATGGTATAAGAGGTTTGATTCTTATATGTTGAGGATTGGGTATGTTAGAAGCAGTTATGACAGTTGTGTTTACTTCAGATTGCTTAACAGTTGTGTATATGTGATCCTTATGCTATATGTGGATGACATGTTGATTGCCTCTAATAGTGTTGATAGGTTGAATCTGTTGAAAGCCAGGTTATAGGATGAGTTTGAGATGAAGGATCTTGGTGTAGCTAAAAAAATCCTTGGCATGGAAATCATGAGGGATGGACAACAGAAGAAGTTGTGGTTGTCATAGGGTAAGTATATTGAGAAGGTGTGGGAAAAGTTTAACATGGATAAGGCTAAATCGATATGAACACCTCTAGATGCTCATTTTCAGTTGTTTGCTAAACTGTGTTCTTCTACTAATAAGGATAAGTTGGATATGGATAGTGTAACGACCACCTTAACTTATCACATAACAAACATAAATAATAACAACATCAGCCTAACCCGTGGGTACGGGGATAACCTAACATAAACAGCGGAAACCTAAGCAATAGTAAAAATAAATTTCATCTATCAAACCATTAATTACATAATATCCAGAGTCTACTACATTCTCAAAATATAGTATTTGAATACAATCTCCAAAACATCAAAATAGACCTAGGATCATACAAAAAAAAATCTCCTGATCCTAGATCAAAGCTTACCCTTCTAGCAGAGAAGCTTAACTCACTTAACGGCGGCCACGACCCACCGGTCTCTCAGGGTCTCCTGAAAAATTAATTAAGTTTGGGGGTGAGACACATCTCAGTAAGGGAAAATAAACTAAATACAGTTGTATAGCAACATGAATATTTAATGCAGTTATACATAAATACAATACATTTCATATATCTGTAAACATTCGTTAAAACATACTGAATCATCATATACTTTCATATTTATAAATAAATCATATCGTTCATGAAACATCTGTTATAACTGATAATACTCAAAACATATCCAGGATGAATAGCTAGTTAATGTCATGTATTACCCTCCATGACAGGTTGTGCAGCCCAAAGGCTGGACCCGACAATGGCTGGCCGATCATTGCCGAGTCAAAAATGTCTGTAAGTACGATGGGCCCGTCACACCCTGGTCCGGACTGTCAGGTGGATGTCTATAACTCTACACTGTTATCCATCTCCCACCCCCTCGTGGGGTGGTTAGCACAAGTCTGAATATTGATATCTGATCTATATATAGCTACGGTACCGTGCTCCTGAACTGAACTAAACTAACATTCGGGTTTTGATAACATATAATACATGATAATATAACATCTTTAATAATTTCATAAATATGGCCTCGCGCCGAAATCATTTCATAAATACGGCCTCGCGCTGAACATTTCATAAATACGGCCCCGTGCCGAACATTTCATAAATACGGCTTCGTGCCGAATATTTCATAATTACGGCCTCGTGCTGAACATTTCATAAATATGACCTCGTGCTGAACATTTCATAATTACGGCTTTGTGCCCAACATTTCATACATATCATTCTGAAAATAAATCAATTATCATGTATTTCAAAATCATCATATACTACTTTATTACGTAATTTCTGAAAACATGCTTATTCATAAAATTGCCGTGACATAATACATTTCATGAAAAATAATACTCATGCCACACAATGCTGAATTAAATCATACGTTCCATTTAAAATCATAATTCTTGTATACAACAGTATTTTTCCCAAATATACATTTACTTAATAATATTCATATATAATACATGTTTTTTTTTAAATCAATATGCTGAGAAATAATGGTAATTTGTGTGGAAAAATAACTGCTTTAGTTTATTCCCTTACCTGACTACTAAGAAAAGCCTTTATAAACTCTGGTCTCACACCCGTAGGATTTCTTGCTCAATACCCTGAAAATGAAAACTCCCAGTACTAAATTTCAGTATTTTCACGTGTATATCATTTCCTATAACTACCGTAAAACCAAATTTGGCTTAAAAAGTCTTACCTTGACTCAAGGATGATTTCCAACTTGCTTTCACCAACGATCCGCTCCAGTAGATTTGGAGAGAACTTCCTTAGGAGCGTCATGGTGGTTTCAGATCGTCAAACTGACCTGAAATCGAAGAGAGAGAAAGAGAAATCGTAGGGAGAGAGAGAGTGTGAGATTTTTCCTTAATATTTTATGTTTAATCCGAGTTTTTGATATTTATAGGACTAGATTTGTCAACGAGCCATGTCATCTCGTCAACGAGTCCTTCAATAATTTCGTCGACAAAACCCACTCCTCGTCGACGAAATTCAGACTGCTTAAAACCCCTCTCTGTATTTCCTCGTCGACGAATTCGTCGATGAATCCCCTGTGTTCATCAACGAGGCCCTCTTATACCCTCGTCGACGAATCCCCTATGTTCGTCGACGAGGCCCTGATAACTTCTCTCGGTTATTCCTTCCAAAGTGCAATGTCGTCAACGAAGTCGACTTCCTCTTTCTGTTACTGTCTCTATTTTCCACCCTCTTAATCATTATTTAGATACTATTATTCTTCGGGTCATCACAACTAGTGTGCCTTATTCCAATGTAGTAGGGAGTCTGATGGATGTTATGGTATGTATTAGACCAAATTTGTCATATGCAGCTAGTTTGGTAAGCAAATATATGGCTAATCCAGGTAGAATGCATTGGAATGCGGTGAAATGGATTTTCAAATATTTGCGTGGCACTTCTGATTATGGTATCTTGTTTGAAAGTACTGATGATTGTAATGTTCAGGGTTATGTGGACTCCGATTATGCAGGTGATTTGGATAGGAGGAGGTCTACTTTTGGCTTTATTTTTACCATGGCTGGTGGTTCCATTAGTTGGAAGACTATGTTGTAACCTACTACAACTTTGTCTACTACAGAAGCTGAATACATAGCTTTGGCAGAGGCAGGTAAGAAGGCTTTGTGGTTAACTAGACTAATTCAGGAACTTGGTGTTATGTAAGATAGGCTACACGTATTTTGTGATAGTCAGAGTGTGATCCATTTGGCAAGGAATCAGGTCTACCACTCTGGCACGAAGCATATTGACGTGCGGTACCATGCAGTTAGAGGTTGGGTTGAAAGTGGTAAGTTCCAGTTATTGAAGATCCACGCAGATGGAAATGCTGCAGATATGCTCGCGAAACCTATTACATTAGCTAAGTTCAATTGCTATTTGGACTTAGTTAATGTAGTCTTTTGTTGATTGTTGACAGAGCATCCCGGAGCGTGTGGATGGAATGTTGTGCTTGGCTGTGATTAAAAGTCAAGGTGGAGATTGTTAAAAAATATGTTTATTTATTTATTGTGGCTTTTATCACAGCTGTTGGATCATCTCTAAATCCAACGGTTGTGTGGTGTCATATATATGTTTGTAAGTCATGGGAAAAAGAGTGTATTGCTTGTCATTTTGTGTAAGGAGAGCTAGAGGGGGCTTTCTCTCTAGGAAAATTATTTCTTCACTAGTTGGTAAGGTGAAAGGGTGTACAGGGGATCTGGGATCGGGGAGAGTCTGATCAGATCTTGTACTACCATCGTTTCATAGTGGATTTTTCTCCAAGTGCATGTTTTGTGGACATAGGCAATCTTATCTAACCACGTAAAATCTCTCGTCTATATTTTTTCTGTGAATGTTTTTTGTACTATTTATTTTATTGATCGGAAGATTAAAATCGCTGCACGTCAACAATATACATACACATAAACTATTTATACAATATTAGATATAGATGTATATATATAAAATAACATTTATTACATATATATATTTGTTATTTTTGAATTCAAAATTTCAATCCAGCGCTGACATGTGGTGCTGGTTTCTTTTTTGCATTTGTCTTTCGCATAAGAGGGGACATCATGCGGGCCCATGATTTTTTCTACAAAAATTGACTGATGTAATGCCCACGCGGGTCCCACATTTTTTTACCCTTCTTAAATCTTTTCTCCTCCATTTTCTCCCAACAAGGTCCTATGCAGGCCCCACTATTTTAAAAATAGTTTTAAAATTATTTTCTTTTTCTTTGGTCCCACACATGCCCCACTAAATTTCTCTTTATATTGATTTCATCAAATTTTTAAAAAATTATTTTTAGAAATATTTTCTATTATTGCTAGACAAAATTTAAACATTATAATATGAGTGAATTTCATTGAATAATTTTTTGAAAAATAATCTCAACTCAATAACTTTCCATCACTTTCTTTTTCAATAGTCTTATATTATAAAATTAATTCAAATTTTTAGTTTCAACTTTCTTCATTATTCATTTATATTTACATCTACTAAAAGTATAAAATTATTTTTAATTTATATTTTTTGAAAATATAAAAGTATATATATCGTGTTACATATCTATTTACATGCATTTTATATATTAAAATTAGCATAAATAATTGGAAACAATTTTAAAATATTCAATGTAATATATGCAGTACTATACAAATTTTCTTCGCTAAAATTATTGAATTAGTTTTAATTAATATTATTCAACATATATATATATATATATATATGTGTGTGTGTGTGTGTGTGTGTGTGTGTGTGTTAGTCGTCCTAGTCGAGAGTATATAGAGTTAGAGGGGGGGTGAATGGATTCTTTTCGCGAAATATGTATTTTTCTTCAAAATAAAAACTCTCGGTAAGATATAAGAAATTATATCACAATATAAATATAAATCATGCATAAGATAAAATAAAGAGTGAAGGGAGAGAAAGCTTAACACTGGAGATTTAACGTGGTTCGGCACCAAGCCTACGTCCACGCCCTAGCACTAAGCAAAGGGTTCCACAATACACTATGAATACTCTTTTACCGGTGAAGTAAGCCTTACAACTCGGGTACCAAACCCTAGACTCAGGAACAAATCTCTACCGTGCTCACAAAGAGTCACAAGGATCACCAAGATACCTTGCACGTTTGGTTCACAAAGAACCTTCACTAAATGGTTCATAAAGAACCTTACAAAAGATTATGGAAATACAAAGAGATGCTCTTCAAAGAGATAATGTGAAATACAAATCAAACTCTCACTATTCTTTTAAGGATTGAATCACAGAGGATTAGTAAGTAAGAGAGAATGAGCACTTGTGAATGAAAGACTAATATGCAAAGTGCAAAGTGATAGGTCTTGTAATCTAAAGATATGATTTACTAATTAAGATGATCAAAAACATTACTAATGTAATATCTTCGAAAATTATATGTATGGAAGTGTAAAAAAAAAATATTATTAATTATTAATTAATTAAATATTATTTAAAAAAATAAATAAATAAATAATATAATAAGGTATATATACACATATATATAAGGATAAAAGTATATGTATATGTATATATATATATATATATATATATATATATATATACAATATTAGTATAATATAATAAAGTAATGATTATAGAAATATATAAAAGCTTAACATGTAAGCTTCCTGTAGGATTGAAATTGAAAGAAACTACAGAGAGCTCCTTCCTCACAGCTGTCACCTTCTCTCTCTCTCTCTCTCTTTCTCTCTCTCTCCTCGATTTCGTTGGCCAAACGGGCACCAATTGAAAAATGAAAGATACCATTGGGTTCCATTCTTTGCCACCAATATATTCTACTGGGAATTTAGTTATTTATTTGGAGTTTATAAGTTTAGGAAATGTTAAAATAGTTATTGGGAATATTAAGGAAATTCTAATTTTGGGGTTGAGCTAATGAAACTAAGAAAATGTGATTTCAAAGTTTTTGAGCTTCGTGGCACCGTGGGTTTGGTATAGGAAATATCTCAGTAAACAGGTAAGAGGATTAAATTAAGTTAGGTTTTTATTAAAATTGAACTGATTAAACTGCTTTATATATATGTATACTTGATTTCTAGGATTATTTCGAAAACCAACCATTCAAAATGGATTTTTGCAAATATAAGATATATGGTACGGTATTTTGAATAATACGAATAATGGAAAGCTTGTTTTATCATATGGATTTAAAATACCGTGTTTCTTAATTGTTTATAGGGCTATGTTCAAATATAAAAATTGTGTGGCAGGTGAATAATTGGTATGGTTTATTGAAATACTGGAACTGTTTGTGAAACATACTGGAACTGCTTGTGTAAAATACTGGGATTTTTATATGACGGCTAAGAGCGGGGATTTTTATATGACGACTAAGAGCGGGGGATTTTTATATGATGGCTAAGAGCCGAGATTTTTATATGAAGGCTAAAAGCCAGGATTTTTATATGATGACTAAGAGCCAGGATTTTTATATGACGACTAAAAGTTGGGATTTTTATTATGACGACTAAGAGCCGGGTTTTGAATTGGCAGCTAACAGTTGGGATTGATACAACAGATTTATATTGGATTTTGAAAGATATATTTATACAACTGTTTTATTTCTTAAAATTGCATGATATGATTTTAAAAACCCTGAGGACCTGTTGTATTGTGAGCACGGTACCGTAGCTAAGGGAATATTTAGCCATGTGCACCCACACTGTAGTGGAAGTGTAGGGTGGTCTCAGTAGCCGATTGACCTATGTAAGGGTGGAGTTATATAAGGCAATCAGACCTGTAACGGGGCTGCAGATGCACTTATAGATGATTATGTTGAGTTAGTTTTGGACTGATCACCAAGGCTAATTCCAGCCATCGAGCCGCACAACCCGTCATGGGGGTTAAACATGTCATTGGACCCAGGGAGTATTTTTACGTGTATATATATATACACGTTAATTTATATGAAAGGTAATATTTATTAAACTGATTTACCGGTGGTATCATGGAAGTGTATTTTTAACTGGGTTGGTATGAGTACGATATACAAATGTTATGTTTATCAGATATAACAATTTGGGTATTATATATATGTTTAATCAAATTTATGCTGACCACACCCAGATATTAATTTAATCCATCTTACTGAGAGGTGTCTCACCCCAATATGCAATTTATCATTTTTTTCAAGACCATATCGAGATTGAGCTTAACCAGATCCGGGGAGGGGTGATAGCTAGTTCTTTTTGTATGAATGTCTATAAGAACTCTGATGTATTTAAAGTTTTGTTTAGAGCCCTGGATATGTAATATGGTCGTATGGATTAAGTTAGCTTTCTTTCTTTTGTTTGGGATGTAATATGGATATTGGGAGACTTCTATGTATGTTAGCAGTTTAGAACTCTGGTAATGTATTTGAAGGATGTATCAATTATTTTCGCTGTTTTTATATAATGAATATGATATCAAGAACACAAACATCACTAAAGTAGCACCCTGGGCCCCACGTGGCAGGTCGGGGGGTTACAACTAAACGAGTCTAAGAACTTGTATTTATAGTCAAAACACCCAACTAGCCGTTATTGGACCGTTGGGAGCAATTCCCAAACAAAACTAACCATTTTTGCCCGTTAGTGTCATTCTCCCCGTTGGGCTCGTCAACTAATCCCCTACACTCGTCGACTACTGCTTGCCTGCGACTCATCGACTAGTGCCCTGCACTCGTCGATTAGTGCCTGCCTGCGACTCATCAACGAGTGCCCTGAATCAGAAAAAGTCATCAACATGAAAGTTGTGTGATTTTTTCTAAGCTTTCGAGGGACACCAAGATCTTCCTTTTTGGACTTTTTTATCAAAAGTTATGCCTCAAATACCGAAATGTGTTCAAGACTTCAAGGCTGCACTACGTTAGTTAATGATTGCTTTGTTTTTCCTTGTCAAAAATACTTTTAATGACTTAAAACATTCTTGAACAAAAGTATATGAAATATATTAAGTCTAATAAATTTTAATACTTGTCCAAAAGAGTTTTCCTTTGAATATAAGATATCTTGATTATGAAAACACATTTGAAAGCTTGTTTCGATATCTTATATACTTAGTGTGTCCTTTATGAAAGTATACGCGACTTTCTAGAGGCTTTAGGACATAAAGTTTGTTTTGACATAACCGAGACTATGTATTAAAAAGTTCTTAAAACTAGGATGTTAAAAACTTGTCCCTTTGAAAACATATTTTGAGTTTAGGATTTTTTTTGACAAACTCTTTTATTTTAACTTTGAAAACTATTAAAGTTGAGTTCGTGACTTTAGGTGGAAACCTATAAACTCAAGTGTCCTAGTATGCATGTACATTTACTCAACTCTTACTCAAAAATCATGTAAGAAACAAAACGTAAGAGTTACAACATAAACTACCTAAAACACACCCTATTACGAATAATTTAAACAGTAAGCTTCCTTAGGTGCTTGAGTCCTTCCGAGTGAGTGTCCTTTAATCTTTCCTGTTTGACGTCTACTCAGTTCGATCTTTGCCTTTGATCCAGTACTTCATGTAATTTCCACTTGAACCCGTACTAAACATGATCTGCAAAGATAAGAAATACTAAGAACAAAAAATAGGTTAATATCATCAAAACATATAAACATGATTATGTAACTCCTAGGGCTAACAATCTCCCACTTTTTGATGATGTGTAGCCTATTACTATCTTACTTAATCTTTGCATTTGAGTTTATACTAAATGTTAGCCTTATTGGTTACACTATCCTGGTCTTATGTGTTTTGATGATATTAACCTATATATGGTTTATAGTGTTTTCCATCTTTGCAGATTATGTTTAGTACAAGTTTAGTGGCAATTACATGAAGTACTAATATCAGAAGCAACAAATCGGATCGAGTTGACGTTCGAATAGGAAGATCAAATGGACATGTACTCGAAAAGGACTCAAACACATCCAAGGAAGTTTAATGTTGTATTATATGTAATGAGGTGTGTGTTTGAGGTAGTTTATGTTGTAACTTTTCCGCTTTGTTTCTTGCATGATTTCTGAGCAAGAGTTGAGCAAATGCATGCATACTATGACACATGAGTGTATAGGATTTCACCTAAGTCAACAAACTCACATACATAGTTTTCAAAGTTAACTCAAAGAGTTTGTCAAAAGAATCCTAAACTCAAATATGTCTTTCAAAGGGACAAGTTTTCATTATCTTGATTTTATAAATGTGTTCATACTTAATCTCGGTTATGTCAAAACGAGTTTTATGTCCTAAGCACCCAAGAAAGTTGAGTATATTTTCATAAAGGACATACTAAGCATATATGATATCGAAATGAATTTTCAAATGTGTTTTTATTAACAAGATATCTTATACTCAAGGGGAAACTCATTTGGACAAGTATTAAAAACTATTAGACTTAATATATTTCATATACTTTTGTCTAAGAGTGTTTTAAGTGTTAAACGATTTTTTGGTTGGGTTTAAAACCTAAGTTATGCACCTATCAAATTTTCTGAACATATTTCAGTATTTGGGCCATAATTTTTGCTAGAAAAGTAAAAAAAAAAAGACGATCTTGGTGTCCTTGAAAAGTTAAGAAAAATCTCACAACTTTCATGTTGATGACTTTTTTTGATTCAGGACACTCATCTACAAGTGGGGGCCACTAGCCAACGAGTCACTAGTCAACACTCGTCGACGAGTGCAGGGCACTAGTCGACGAGCCCAACGGGGAGAATGACGCTAACGGGAAAAAACGGCCAGTTTTGTTTGAGAATTGCTCCCAACTGTCCAATAATGGCTAGTTGGGTATTTTGGCTATAAATACAAGCTATTAGGTTTGTTTAAACATGTTTTTGGTGATTTATACAAGTCCATAGTGAAAAATATCATTTTATTCTAAACCTAACACTTTGCATTTTAGTTATTCATTCCAAGTGCTCGATCTCTCTTGCTCACTTGTCTTGTTTAAATCATTCCTTGAGAGAGTAGTGTGAGGTTTGATTGTATTTGATATCAGCTCATTGTGAGGAGCATTGCTTTGTATTATCCATCATCTTGTAAAAGGTTCTTTGTGAACTGTTGTTGGTGAAGGTTCTTTGTGAACCGAAGTGAAGGCTCTTGGTGAGTGCGGTGGAGATTTGTTCCCGAGTGTAGGGATTTGTTCCTGAGTTGTAAGGCTTCTTCGCCGGTGAAGGAGTATCCTTAGTGAATTGCAGAATCCTTAGTTTTTTGCTAAGGCGTGGACGTAAGCTTGGTGCCGAACCACGTTAAATACCGGTGTTAATCTTTCTCTCCCTATACTCTTTATTTATGTTTTATGCTTGATTTTATTTTATCTATTGTGATATAATTGCTTGCAATCTTGCTAAATATTTTATTTTGTAGAGAAAATCAAAATACACGAAAAGAGTCCATTCACCCCCCCTCTAACTCTATATACTCCCGGGTTGGGACGATTAACACTAAACATAGCTTATTATGCAAAGATAGTCCACCTAGAACCACTGATGGGTTGTTATAATCAAAATAAAACAATAAAGTTCATGTAGCCTCCAAGGCTAACAATCTCCCCCTTTTTGATGATGACAAACTATTGGTATTATTTATAGGGTATTGTTAGATGTAGAAACCCGAACCCAGAAAATAAAGAAATAAATAAGAAAAGAAGAAAAGGGAATTTTAGTAGGGTTCATCAACGAATCCCTTGTTTCCATCGACGAATGCCCTTTTGTGGTTCGTCGATGAAGTTCAGGGCGTCATTGACAAAGAGATCCCGAACAGCCGAAATTTCAGGCTTAGTGTTCGTCGACGAACATTCTTCTGCAGTTCATCAACGAAGGCGTCATTTCGTCAACGAAGGTGACCGAGTCAACGACCTATAAAGTGATTTTTTGGTTCCTTAATCATTAAGAAACTCAAATTCTCTCTCTCTCTCTCTCTCTCTCTCTCTCTCTCTCTCTACGATTTCTCGTCGTTCGTTGCCAAATTCGACGATTGGAAGTTACCACGAGGATCTAGGGGAGATTCTTTATAAGTCTAGTGGAGCGGATTTTTTATCTGAGCTTTGCAGGCATTGCTCTAAAATCAGGGTAAGTAGGATATTTAAAGGCTTTACAGTTGTTTTGGAGTATAGGGGGCCTATGAAATGGTAAATGAGGGATATTCTGGGGTTTGTGCTGATTTATCTAGAGAAAATGTGGTTTCAGGATTTTAAGTTGCAAACGCCGTAAGGCGTGGATTGTGGGGTTTTCAGTGGGCTTTCTTGTAAGCTAGGTAAGGGGATTATATTATGTCAGCTTTTTGTGAAAAATGGATTGATTAAAATGCAATATATTTTTTTGGGAAAATTATGGTGGTTGGTTAGTTCATCTCCTATTTTCCATTAAATATGTAGTATGAGTAAATAAAACCCTGGAGATGCTCATACCATGTTTTCAGCAACTTATGTTTTTCCCAGTTAGGTTATTTTATTTATGGTTGACAAATGAAAATTGTGTGGCATGGGAACAACTTTTAAATGACATATGTGAATAGAATGTTTACACTGATTTTTATATAGTTTTGATATGACGATTGGGGGCCGAGTTTTGATATAACGGTCGGGGGCCGAGTTTTGATATAATGGCCAGGGGCCGAGTTTTGATATGACGGTCGAGGACCAGGTTTACTGAATATCAAGATTTATATGAAATGATTTGTAGTACATTTTTTATTGTGTAAATTGTCATATATGATTCTAGAACCCTGTGGATTTGCGATATGTGATTTTGTGAGCACGGTACCATAACTATATGTAGGTAGTTAGTGCAATCACACAAGCATGGAAGTGTGATAAGTTGATTGGAGACCTGGGCCACAGTACTACTCCGAGGTTTTTGCTGGAGGGCCCCCATCCGTGGTATACCGGATGACCATAGGTAGGCACAATCATACTTACAGTGATAGTTTTGACTCAATTGCGGAACCGCCGGCTGTGAGTTGAGTCGAGCCTTCAGGCCACACAATTCGTCATGGGGGGAAGCATGTCGTATGAGTATATGATAGCGTGACGACGCTACTTCAGTAGTTTAGGTTGCGTCTTTTATGCATATATGGGAAATTTTACTATAAATGGGCTATATTGAGCCAACAGTTATTACTTGGAAATTATGTATCTTTTGATATATAGTATAGTATAGTTTTCTTTGAAATGCCATTTTTATATGTATGTTTAAATGATTGAATTTTATTTCACACGAGAACCATGCTAGCCACACACTGATAATAATATAGTTTGTCTTACTGAGAAGTGTCTCACTCCATTATACAAATGATTTTTCAGGTCCTTCAGGGAACGTTCCTAGCTTGCCTTGGGGTGGGAATTAGACTTTTGGGAGTAGTTAGCAATGTTGGTGAGATATCAGTTATCTTATTTTATTGTTTTGGGGACTGTAATATGTAGACGGATAGTGGTATGTATGTATTTTGGGAACAATTAGAACTCTAGCAAAGAATGTTGATGTTTTAGTAATCTTCCACTGTATGGTTTTATTTTCGGTTTTGGCAGGTGCACTCGGGATTCCTTGGTTAGGGCGGGTTGTATCCCTATATATATGTATATGTGGTATCAGAGAATGTTTATACGTTTCATTAGCACTCCGGGCCCATGTGGCAGGTTGAGGGGCTACATTAGACGTCCCAGCCCGAGAGTAAATAGTCCCGGGAGGGGGGGAGAATGGACTCTTTTGGTGAAATTACAAATTTTCTGTAAAAAATAAAACACTTGGCAAGATGCAAGCAACTATATCACAATATATGAAATTTAAATCATGCACAAGACAAATAATAAAGAGTATAGGGGAGAGAAAATTAACACTGACATTTTTTACGTGGTTCGGCACCAAGCCTACATCCATGCCTTGAGACCAATTCAAGGATTCCACTATACGATCTCCTTCACCAGTGAAGAAGCCTTACAATTTAGGAACAAATCCCTACCGCGCTCACCAAGAGCTTTCGGTTCACAAAGAACCTTCAACAAATGGTTCACAAAAAACCTTATAAGATGATGGGTATACAAAATGATGCTACTCAATGAGCTAAAATAAAATACAATTCAAACCTCTTATTATTCTCTCAAGGAATGATTCACACAAGATTAGAGAGTAAGAGAGAATGAGAACTTGATGGTAAGAACTAAAATGCAAAGTGCAAAATGCTTAGGTTTTGGCATTCAAAAGATGTAATTCACTAAAATGATCAAAAACATATTTAAACAAGTCTAAGAACTTGTATTTATAGGCAAAAATGGGCTATTGGCCGTTTTATGGCCGTTGGGGGCTTTTATTAAAAAACTATTTTGAAAACTAGCCATTTTTTGCCAGTTGGTGTTCTATCACCGTCCTAAACCGTCGATGGTTTTTTCTAGGCTCTCTGAAACCGTCAACAATTTCCTACATACGTAAACAATTACCCCAAATCAGAAAAAGACATTAACACAAAAGTTATGAGATTTTTTCTTAGATTTTCATAGACACCAAGATCATCCTATTTGTACTTTACTAGAAAAAGTTATGCCTCAAATACCGAAAGGTGTTTAGGACTCGAGGCTGCCTACGTTAAACGACGATTGCTTGGTTTTTCCTTGTCAAAAAGCCTTTTGATGACTTAAAACATTCTTGGACAAAATTATATGAAATATATTAAGCCTAATAAATTTTTATACTTGTCGAAACGAGTTTCCCCTTAAAAATGAGATATCTTGTTAACAAAAACACATTTGAAAAATCATTTTGATATCTTATATACTTGTATGTCCTTTAATGAAAAATTACTTTATTTTCTTTGAACCCTTAGGAAATAAGACTTATTTTCATAAAATTGGGACCAAGTATGAAAATGATTATGAAACCAAGATGTTGAAAACTTGTCCCTTTGGAAAACAGAATTGAGTTTAGAATTCGTTTGACAAACTCTTTGTTTTTATATTTGAAAACTGTAAATGTGACTTTGTGACTTAAGTGAAAACCTATAAACTCAAGTGTCTTAATATGCATATGCAATTTCGCTCAATTCTTGTTTAGAAATCATGCAAAAATCAAAACCACAAGAGTTACAAAATACACCACCTCAAACACACACCCATTACATATAATTAAACAAAAAACTTCTTTGGTTGTGCTTGAGTCCTTTCTGAGTGAGTGTCCATTTGATCTTCCTATTCAAACATCAACTCGGTCCAATCTTTGCCTTTGATCCAGTACTTCATGTACGTGTATCTATACTAACATGATCTGCAAAGATGGAAGAACTCTAGAATGACATATAGATTAATACAATCAAAACATATAAACCATGATAGTGTAGCCACCCAGGCTGACATTCTCCCCATTTTTGATGATGTCTAACCTATTAAGAATCTACTTAATCTTTGCATTTGTATTTATAATTACCATAACTTAACATGTAAATATAAACTTACCTAGAATCATCAAAACAAGACAATTAAGCTCCCGTAACCTTTGAGGCTAACATTCTTTTTTTTATTTTTATGATGGCAAACCATTGGTGTTCTCTAAAAGGTATATTTTAAAGTTCCCCCTCAAATTATGCATATTCTATAATGAGACTAAAATATGCTCCCCCTTACTATATGCATATCTACAATTAGCTCACCCTTACTTTATGCATATAATAAACATTTAACTATATATTTCATATCCTTGGAGCTTTAATATGCAATTCATAAATAGAAAGTTCATGTAAGCTGAAACAAGTAAGCAAAAGAACTTTCATGCAACCATATGCATTCTACCCCATATGCATTTCACTTCTCCCCCACACCAAATATCTTCTCCCGTTTTGATCATCATAAAAAAGAGAGGTACAATCTATTTAACTAAAATTTCTCCCCCTTAATATGATATTCCATGGTGGTGAGGTGAGTGTGTGTAAAAACCATATGCCAAAAGATTGGTGCTAAACCATAGCATCCTAAATGCCAAGAATGGCTTTCTTACAAACTCATGAATGATGATTTTTTTTTTTAATAAAAATATTTATGTTGATTGATAAAACATTCAATGAAAATTTTCCAATTGTTGTTATGACTAGCTTCAGGAAATCTCAATTCCATGTATAGGATTGGTTATGCTATGCTTAGACACCCTACTATGTATCCAAACAAGAGCATATATATTATCAAAACAAATCATAGCATGCTTTTGAATAAGAATTCAAAACCTTAGTAAGTCACATGAGAAAAACAAGGTTTTTCCATTTATCACCCATAAAATTTATTTCTAACCAATAAGCTTTGCATGCTATTTCATCCCATAAATAATAGTCAATACTTTAAAAAGAAATAAACCAATCAATAAGTATATATATACAATTTGAAACATCACATTGGTTTTATAATTCTAACTCATCAATACTGACATAATTCTTAAATAATTTCCAGTAAAATAATTTAAACAAATTAAAATACAAAAATTGCAATTTTCTCATTTTGAGCTCTATCCACAAGATAAGTGTTTTTAATTCAGCATAATTTCACTTGGATAACACTTATTTCAATTCACCTAGGTTTGGTTAAATCTACCTAAATCTTATTTCCTAATCCTAGGTCCTAAGGAAGCAAGGGTTCAAAAATCACATGTTTCCTTTGGGTACCCATTCTTCCTTGGGTGCCAATGAGTTTTTCTTCACTACCCATTCTAACTTCTTCTGTTTGCCTCTATTTCCTCCATAAGGGCAAAAATATCTTATGTGACCCTTTATTTCACAATATAAACAAATTTTGTTTTCATGTGAGGGTCTTGACTTATTTCCATTATTTTTGCTTGTTGAAACATGATCATGTGGTTTGCAAGAGGATTTCAAAATTTTCTTGTAAACACTATTTCTTTTAACTCCTAAAAACTTTTTGGAGTTTTCATTTCCTCTTGTGACTTTACCATGATTTTCATTTTTCTTTTTCAAGAGAGTATTTTCTTTCAAGACATTTGCAATTTGATTTTTCAAAAATTTCTACTTCCCTTTGAAGAATTTCATGGTCTTTTTGAGCTTTTTCCATAAGCTCCTCATTTTCCCTTTTTAAAAGCAATTTTCTTCTTTTAAGATAGAACAAAGACAAGGTTCCTTGCCTTTGGATTTTGACAATTTTCCTTCCAAATTTTCTATCTTTTCTTTCAAAGTTTCATGCTCTCTTTGAGAATCTAAAACAAACTCTTTATTTTTCCTTTTAAGGGATTCATTTTCTTCTTTCAAAGAGGATTCTCGTTGCTTAGACATACCAAGCTCTTTCTCAACATTTTTGTTCCTTTTTTTAACTAAAATTAATTCATCAAACAATTTAACACAACTATTCACAACTTCATCATATGAAGGTGCATAATCTTCCTTATTCGAACTTACTTCATCTTCTTGTTTGTTAGCCATTAAGCATGGATGTGCTTCTTTCTCATTTTTGCTTATTTCTTCTTTCTTAAAGTTTTATTTTTCTACAAGAAATTTTCTAAAGTCTCTTATGAGTGATTCCATATCATCCTTATTTCATTATCTTCTAGCATTTCCTTGATTTTTGGCCTAGATGATTTAAGAGCAACACATTTATCCTTCCTAGGCTTCTTAGGATCCAAAGTCATATTTTTCTTATAAGTTATAAGTGACCCAATAAGCTCATCAAGTGTGACTTTAGTTAAATCTTTTTGTTGACTTTTTGGTCAGATCCCTATTTTGATTATGACAAACCATAATATCTCATCTGTGTGCTTTGAGTATTTGAGTAGGTTTATATTTCAGTTAGCACAGATGATGATGCATTTTGGAAGCCGTAAACAGCACCTAAACGAGCATACCTTGACGTATTCCATGGAAATACAAAGAGCAGCGCATAAAGAATGATTTTTCAAGTTGTATTTTTATATTTCATTTTATCTTTTGGGTATGTAATAATAATGCAAGGTCTGTAATAATTAATGCATCTACATGCATGGTAGGACTGTAAGCTTAGTAATGTCGTAGACAAACCATAGGTTAATCAAAAGACCCTAGACAAGACTTCAACACCAGGTTTTTAGGCGTACTTGAAAAGGTCTTAGAAAAGACCCTAGGTCCTTGCACTAGCACTTAGGAAAGTCCCCATTTTCATATATGCTTTCAGGGGAAATCATTTTTCAAAAACAGGACTTAGATGTAAAAATACTAAGGTTTCAGGTGACCGAACCTTGGCATTGAAAACGCCTTGGTCGATCGAACATAGGGAAGTCAAACTGTTGACCTGACTTCGGATAATCGAATCGAAATGAACGTAGTGTCCTCGGTTGACCGAACCTTAGCGATCACTTTTCACCTTCCCCGGGCGCCCGAACTTCACGTTTAAAATTTCTCTTAAGTGACCGAACATGCAAGTTAGGCAGACCGAACTTGAGTCCAGGCGACCAAACCTCGGACATTTAGGAAAATCGCCTTGGTTCAGCCAATCGACTCTTCTACTAGGCACCCAAACCCAAAAATTACCTTTTCGGTATGTGTCTGTTCAGGAAACCGAACCTAAGGTTCGAGCGACCAAAAATCTCAGGTTGCTCATTTTTTACCACAGGTAATTGGAATTAATTAAGGGTAAATTGAATTAAAATTTATTAAACATTTTTAATAATCCCCTATGTGTCCTAACGGTTATATTTTTGTTGAAGGCTATATATATGTCTTCATTTGCAAAAATTAATGAGAGATTAGAGCTTTGATAAGAGAAATTTCTCTTTAAAATTTCTTTGTGCTTCTCACTCCCATTCAAGCCCATATACCTCACTTTTACTCATTCCCTTGCAAAATCATATTAAGTCAGTGTATCCTGAGATTACCTACACTAGTTTATACTCACACTTGTGATTGTTTTTTGATTTTCTTGAGAGTTAAGCTCAAAAGTCCTCCCCAGTGATTTAATTCATAAATTCATTTTTGGGGAAACTTGTTAAGCTTGTGTGTCTTTGCATTCTTATTGCAAAACTCTTGAGCTTGTCTTGTTGGTTTTACAAAAATATTTTTGACAAGCTTGGTTTTAAATATCTTTTGTGCTTGAGTTCTTGAAAATGTTTTGTAGATATTTGACTATATTTTCTAAATCTTTGAAACCCTACTTGTGGTTTAAATATTTACATATATTTTTTCAAAGATATTATTGTAGTACACTCTCACACTCTGATTGCATATTGACATTGGCTTCAAAGTAATTTCACATATCTTCACTGAGCTTATAGATCTATCATTTGGAAGTGCATTGTATTGGTACATAATCTGCTTGTGTTAAAAGCACTTGAATTATACATAAAAATTTGTATTCATTGTTGTATTCCAAGTGTGGCTTGAGGGGGCGTTGATGTAGTTCGTAAGGATCGGTAGGGCCTTCTCCGCCCCGTAAGGAGAACTTGTAAAGGTTGAGGTCAGCCCTGAGAATTTGACCTGGTTGTAAACGGTGCCGCTCCAACCGTTAAATGAGTTTTAGTGGAATTCTCATACTTGCGAGCTGAGGCGGGGATGTAGGTAGTATTGGTCGAACCCCGATAACATATCATACGTGTACTTTATATTTTCGCAATTTATTTTCTGCACTTTCAATTTCAGTATATGTATGTTGTATGCCTGATTCATTATATGATGTACATGTGTTGATTGAGTTTACGATTATATAGACAAACCCTTGGTTGTGTAATACTACTTGTGGAATCTGAAATCAACTTAGGAAGTTTTAAATACCCAATTCACCCCCTCTTAGGGATACACCAATTCCAACACTTTTGCTTCCTCAATAGTAGTGGATTTAGCATGCCATGACTTGAGTAAAGATCGAAGAACTTTTTGAACATTATCCTCCATAGAATAAGTTCTTCCGAATGCTTTTAATTCATTTGTGATGTGTGTAAACCAAGTGAACATGGATGTGATGGATTCTCCCTCATCCATTTTAAACATTTCATACTCATTAACCAGCATGTAAATTTTGGATTTCTTAACTTGTGAAGTATCTTCATATGTGATTTCAAGTTTATCCCATATTTATTTACCAGAATAACAACTACAACACATGATTGTATTCATTGTCACTTAAAGTACAATAAAGAAAATTTTTGGTTTGAAAGTTAAGCTCAACTAACCTTATTTCGGTGTCTCACAACTCCTTAGGTTATTTTGGTTCACCTTTGGCATTTTTGAATTCATAATCTCCTTCTGAGATGACCCACCACATCCTGAGATCGTGTACTTTGATGAAGGTAGTCATTTAGTTTTTCCAAGCCAAGTAGTTTGAATCGTTGAACAATGGCGGCCTTGTCACTGATTGTCCTTGGGAAGAGGTAATCACCAAATATTCCATTTGATCTTTTACGCTCTGAATTTTACTCCAAAAAATGCAAGCGCCTCGCTTTGATACCACTTGTTAGACGTTTTGGGAGTTTATAGTCTAGAAGAAAGGGGGGGGGGGATGAATGGACTCTTTTGGCGGAATTATAAATTTTCTCTACAAAATAAAACACTTGGTAAGATGCAAGCAATTATATCACAATATATGATGACTTTGACATGATCCAAAAATTGGGATTTTGACTACTACTAGTATTGCACACTCTAATCTTGTGCACAAACTCATCCAATTTTAAACTATTTCCTAAATATAATGGAAAGTGGGCTAGGCCAGGGGGCTTGGGCTGACTTGCCACTTGGGTCTAGGTGGTTGGGTGGGTTGGGCTTTTTAAGTTTTAAATTTTAGCTTTATTTATTTTAAAATATTGAACCTTTTTTAAGAAGGTTGACATATATCCACTGGATAAACTCAGCCCAATTTATTTAGGAGGCATATATAAAGTTTAAAATCATATTCAACTCATTTAACAAATGGTTCGATTATAAATCGATTAAAGTGGTTCAGATTCAGTTCATATAAACAAATATGTATCCATTTTGTCAGGTTTACATGGGGTCCACAAAAAATTACCAATAATTGCGGAAGTGTCTATAAATGCTAGAAAATTATAGAAACTTTAGAATTTTGCCTCAATTTTTATACAAAAGCCAAAATTATAGTTTGGCTCCTCCTAACCATTTTGGATTGCTCTAGATCACTCAATGTAATCATAATTTGCAAAGTGAAAACCAAAAAGTAAAAAATAACGAGGCTTTCCACCTTTATTTTTGTATTGAAGGGCAAAATTACTGAGAATTAGTACCATATCATTTCAAATTGTTCTGGATCATCTAGTGCAATAAGATTTGGTGGAAAAAAATAAAATAAAAAATCAGAAATAATGGAGTTTTGCCTCTATTTATGTGTCCAAAGTCAAAATCATTGTCATACATTTTCTTATTATTTCAGATTGCTTTCAATCATCCAGTGTAGTCAAATTTGGCAAAAAAGGGAAAAAAAATTCTAAAATAACAGGGGTTTTGTCTCAATTTAAGTGCCTAAAGTTAAAATCACTGTCAAAACTTTTCTTATCATATTGGACTCATTCGAATCACCCGGTGCAGTTAGATATGACAAAAAGAGGGTAAAAAACTTATAATGACAGAGATTTTATCTTGATTTACGTACCTGAAGTTAAAATCACCATCATACATTTTTTTTTTTTTTTTATCATTTTGAACTGCTTCGAATTGACTGGTGCAATCAGAATTGACAAAAAGAGGGCAAAAATGCCCAGAATGATACGAGATCAAAATTTCTATCGAATGCAACCTTACCATTTTAGACCATCTTATATCACTAGATATAATAAAAATGGTAAAAACAAGGAAAGACAAAAATAGAAAGTTAACTGTAAAAGAAAAATTGACTTACCAATATATGTTTTGGGCATTCAATCAAAATGATGATTTACTACTACCACTTTTCCCTTTGAGTTGTTGCTAGCTTGAAATTTTTTTAAAAGATGGTAGTAACATTTCTTGAAATGTTACCATTTCATTGTTATTCCCATATCGAGGAGTGACTTTGCAATGTTTCTTCCATTCCTCTTTCTCTAATATAAATATATTTTCACTTTGTTTGATTTTGTTTATGTTAATGAGTGTTTACTACATGTTCTAAACACATGTGCTTTTTTTAAAATCATATTTAGTCTACAATAATATGTTGATTGTAGTGACCCAAAGAATTATGGTATTTAAATAATAAAGAGAGGGAAAAATGGAAATTTCAAAGGGGGTTATAGCAGGCCCTCGTCAATGAACGCTTCGCATTCGTCGACGAAGTGACTTATTGGGATTGTCGACGGGGACACGTGTCTTGTCGACGAGAAGATACTGAGAGACTATTTTTCAGCTTTGAATTTCATTGACAATGAATAAGTGTTCGTCGATGAACTTCCTTCGTGGCCTCGTCGATGAACTTCCTTCGTGGCCTCGTCGACGAAGGCTAGTGTATAAATAGCCTAAACTCGAATTTTTTCATCAGAATTACGCAAAGAACTCTCTCCCCCCCCTATTCATCCCTTCCCCTTTCTCTCTAAGTTTCTAGGCTAGATTCTTGTCGGTTCGACGATCCGAGGCCACCACGACACTCCTGAGAAAGTTCTCTTCAAGTCTACTGGAGTGGATCGTTGGTGGGGATAACTTGGATTTCATTCCAAGTTTAGGGTAAGGTTTTTTATTCGGTATTTGACTTTCCTGCAGTTGTAGAAAATGTAGTAGTTGAAGAAATACTGAAGTTCTGTTCTAGGAGATGTTGTTTTGAGGGTGTTGAATGGGGAACCCTGTGAGTGTCGGATTGGTTATTTTAGGGGCTTTCCAGAAGTCAGGTAAGGGAATAAACTAAGTCAGTTTCTTTTTCATGAAAATATATTTATTATTTTACAACATTTAATCTTAGAAAGATAAGTATATCCTAGTATTATGTTTGGGAAATACTATTGTGAACAAGAATATGATTTAAATATGAATAATACCTATTTAGTATGGCATGAGTAAATTTACCATGGAATAATATGTTTACAAAATAAGTATGTTTTACTACTTCTAGGAAAATGTTAAAATGATACAGGTTTTTATACGATATGTCGGTGTACGAGCCGAAGGTTTTTATATGATATGTCGGCGTACGGGCCGAAGGTTTTATATGATATGTTGGCGTACGGGCCGAGGATTTAATATGATATGTCGGCGTACGGGCCGAAGTTTTTATATGATATGTTGGCGTACGGGCCGAATATTTTTATGATATGCAATACCAGCGTACGGGTTGTGATTTATAAAATACAAATGGCCGGCGTAAGGGCCGAAGATTTTTATGATATGTTATGCAAAATTATATGAAAATATTAATATGGCGGATATAATTATGTATATCCATGTATTATTATTTGGAAGTATGTTATATGTTATCAAAACTTGGTTGGCTTGGTTTAGGTTTTCACAAAGTACAGTACCGTAACTATATGATTACGATCATGATTATGTTAGTGCTACCACTATCGTACGAGACAGTGAGAGAATGGCAATCGATGTGGTTTATTGTAGTGCAGGCGCCCTCTGGTGTACGGACCAGGAGTGGCAGACCCATCGTACTTACAGACTTTTGCTTTTGACTCGGCAGTGGTCGGCCAGCCATTGTCGAGTCCCGCCTTCGAGCTGCACAACTCAGTCATATGGGGGTAAGACATGACACCAACCAACTTACCATCAAGGATGTTTTCTATGCACAGTTATATGAGATGATTTATATGTATGGAAAGTCAGTATGTTATTCTATGTTATGTTTATATATGTTTTCCCAGATGAAACATACTATTTTATCAAGTATGCTTATGTACTGTTATATGTATAACACATAAATACTCATGTTGCCACACATTGATATTAGTTTATTTACTTTACTGAGAGGTGTCTCACCCCAAATTATATAAACATTTCAGGAGCTCCAAATAGGAGAGCGAACAGAGCTCCACAGCGTTAGGTTCCAGCTGATCTATTATATTTGAAGGGTAAGTTATTTTGTTAGGGTCAGATGGATGTTTGGGTGGCAACCCTAGGACTCTTTTTGGATATTTTGGGATGTGTTGTATTCATATGATAGTTGTAGTAAGACTCCGCTATTTTGTTGATTGATAATTTGGTATGTATATGATTTTATGTTTCCAGCTGCTTAGACTTACATATAGTATTTTGGGTATTTTCCTTGATACTCATGGGTCCACGTTGATTATGGTTTGCCAAGATTATTATGGTGGATACTATTATTATAAAAAAATGGTAAAATTAAGCAGGTCGTTCAAAATTAAACATTAATTTTTATTTATTTAAATATGTTCAACTAATAGTTCTTACTTTAGTTTTTTCCTTCATTTCTTTTTTATTTCACTCATCTCTTTTTGTACCCAAATATATGCTTTAAACTATTTGGCCAACTAAGATGACCTATGCTTTTTGTAACCTTAGACGTTGTTTAGTTTGTGAGATTTAAAAAGCACTTGTAGATTGATATAGAAAATTTGAAGGATTCATTACATATATGACTCAGGAGATTTAGGATTCAAATTTAGCCGATATAACATGGTCTCAAATGATGAGTCAAATGAGAAATTTCAAATAGCCAGAGAAAATCTTCTCTCTAGGCAAAAAGATCTTTTGTTGAGTATAGGCAAAATACTTCAGAATTTGAAGAGAGACCATCTTCATCAAAAATTAATATTCTAGAAAAACTCAAAGGAATAAAAATAGAAGAATTTTGATGTGTTTATGGAAAGCCCGGTTCAGATACTTGGCAGTAGATGATAGAATTCAAGCCAAAGGAATATCGTTGGCTTTGACATGTGATTGCTGCGTGCAGAGAAGCCAAAAAAACATTGATCACGTTCTTTCTTTAGGCGAGGTGGCTTCAGAGGTTTGGCATTGAGTTGGTGTGGTGTTGGGGATTCCTTTCCAATGGTTCCTTCACTAGAAAAATAGAATTGCAAATAGGTTCCACTATGCTCGAAAATCTTCTATTAAAGGTATTTTAATCTTATCGATTCCGTGTTTGATTACATGGTGCCTTTGGAATCGAAAATGCAAAGCGAGAATGGAAGGAGTATATCAAAGTGCATATTAGATGTGGAGAAGTGTTCAATACTGGGTTAGTTCTTTAGCTAAAAGCACTAATTCTTTTCGAAAATTAAAAATGTCGGACATTACTATTTTGAAGGAGTTTTGAATTAAACATCAGGGAGTTCACGCCAGGCTTGGAAAAATTATTTCATGGGTTAAACCTCTAACAGGGTGGATAAAACTTAATTGTGATGGGAGCTGTAGCGGCAATCTAGGTACTTTAGGAGGTGGAGGAATTATTCGGGACTGTTATGGCATGGCGAAAGTGGTTTTTTCAAAATATTTTGGCAATGATACAAACAATAGTGCGAAATTAAAATCAATTTTGGAAGGAATCCGCTTTTCAAACGACTTCATTATTATAATGTGATTATTGAATGTGACTTGCGAATTGTTGTTGATTGGTTTCGGAAAGGTAGATGTACCTTGTGTATCTTTAGGATTTTTGGGAGGACCGGTACCTCATGGCGGAGCTGGAAGGAGTGAACTTTATGGTGATCTATCAATATAGAGAAGACAATAGTACGGTTGATTTTCACGTTAGAGAAGAAGAATTGAGAAACAATGTCATCTACGAAGAATAACATCTTTTATCACGTTTTCTGAAAGGTATCCTTTCAGATGGATATATTAGGTCTAATTTCCTTTCGTCATTAGTTCAACCTCTCGTTTTTTGTTTGGTAGGTTTAGGTTTGTTTTAAGGTTTTGAATTTTCTAGGTCTGTTTAGAGTTGTTGTGGTTATCTATTTGTAACTTGTTTTGCTGGAACCACAATTTTCCTCCGTCATAAGTGAGGAGTTTTCTAATAAAGAAAAGAGGTGCTATCCTCTTTTACCAAAGAAAAATAAAATAAAATTGTCCAACCAATACTTTTGAAGGTAATAAATCAAAACAAAGTAGATGCTCTTGGGATTATAGAATTTTCAAAAAATGGACATATTTTCGTCTACTTTATTTTATAAAATTACTAAAAATGTACATGAGTTATACATGTTTGAGTTGGATTCCATATGAGAATCTTATTTGACATCTAAATAAGATTTCTAATAAGATTACCCCAAAATACCCTTAACCAACATATGTAACAATAGACACGCGCGCGCGCGCACACACACACACACAACCATATTTTCATAGCATGAAGAGAATTATTTTAGCATTGTAATATTACAGTCTATATTATACACTATAGTACATTATTTGTTGTCATAATGTAAAAATATTGCATTCTTAAAATACAATTTAATATTATTTATGTATTAAACAAGGTTATTTATATATTTCCAATAAAAACAAATTTACACCAAGCAAAACAAAATAAAATAATAGAAGACCTACAGTTAAGCATTTAAAAATATATTCCCCCATCTTATTAGGGAGAAAATTGCTTTACTATGTAAATTCACCTTTCAAAGCATTGAAACAACGAAGACAAATCATTTCAACTTTAAAGTCATAGAGATAGTTTTATATTAATCATGCCATGTGAAAGATTCGAGTATATCAACTTTATTATGTGCGATGATATGTGTATTCTGTTAAAGTCTCGTTTCACTAAATGATTGAATTATTATTTTTAATGACCTTACTTCTTGAAATATGTTCATATGTTTCGATTCGTATCAGTATTTTAGCATCATGTGAAATTTTCTTCATGCTACCTCTAGGCTTTAGTTAGCTTAAATTAGTAATACTTATATTTTGATTGTTCGTTAATTTAAAAGATCAAAGTAGTCAACAAATATACGAAATAAAAAAGAGACACGATCCGTTCTCTAAAAAATTTGACAATTTTCAAAAGACAAGGAAAGAAAATTGACTTTAGTTATTATCATTTTGTCGTCCTCATGTGTATTGCAAAAATTAATGAAAAATTATTAATATTTTTTAAATTCATTAGAGCTTCAATAAACTTAAATTATATAAACAAGTTAATATATTTTATCTCAGAATTCTTTGGGCCGTTGGATGTGCCCTAAAGAATATGATCAACGGCTCAAGATTTCTCAAATATAATGATTTCATGGTTTGGACACACCTTATCCCTAACAGATGTCGGTCGAGATACAAAGGAGCACGTGTCCCAAGAGGAGATGTACAGAAAAACGCTCTATTCTGTGGTCGTGTACCTCACGGTTGGGTCGGACGGAGCACAGATCGCCGATCTGAACGCAATTGAATTCTATCTGGCCGTTTTATTCACGTAGTACAGTGGCGCGTGGAGGTAACACATCTTGGACAGCTGCATCAAACACGGTTCCTTCTTGGGGATCGGGCGAGTAGAAATCATTGGCATTCGGCGCAGCTCCTCCGCTGATTGCTCCGAGAAGGAGAAAATGGGAAAAAAGGAAAAATGATTGACCAAAACGACGTCGTATACCTGACTTTGAATCACCCTCTTAACACTCCTTTCTCCCTGCTTTTGTATATATACACATTAGCGTTCACTCTGTTTCTCCCACTCTGTTCCTGCTTCCTCTGTTTTGCGTGTGCGAGTAGAGTGAGAATGAGGGTTAAGGGGCTGTTTGGATGGGTGATATTTGTGGTGGGGTTGTGGGAGGGGGTGAGGGGGGGAGTGCCGAGGAAGGCAGTGGATGTGCCATTTCACAAGCACTACATGCCCACTTGGGGTGCTGACCATATCAAGTATATCAATGGCGGTTCCTCTGTTGAGCTTCTCCTTGACAAGTTCTCTGGTATATTTATATTTATATATACATATTCACTTGCTTATTTGATTTTCCTCTCTTTTTCTCTTCAGCTAATCTGACTTGGGCTTTATCTGCTATGTATACATTGTTTTGGTATCTCTCTCTGGCTGGATTGAAGCGCTCATACACCCTAAGGCAAAATTGGAAACCACTTATTTTTCTTTCCCGTTTTCCTTTTTAAAACGCAAAGCCTTTAGCATTAAATTTAGATTTGGACTACATTTGCATAAGATCTAATGTAAAGTTTTACTCTGTTCTTTGCAAGCAAAATTTTCGAATTTAAATTTAGATTTAAGTGAATTTAAATAAATTTTAATATAATTTTATATTATAAATCTTATTTAAATTCAATATAACTTTAAATCCAACTTCTTTTTAGAGATGGTACAATTTATTCAAATTCACCCCATTCAATTTCAAAGTTTCAAATCATGCTCACAAACCGAGTGTAAAGATGCGTAAAAATTTTAACCACAAATATCATAGGGCTCTCTCTCTTTCTCTTTCTGTGTTCTAATATATAGTAGGCATTCAGTTTGTTCATTAATCTAATTTGGGTTTTATTTGTACGTCTCTTGTTTTGGAAGGAACTGGGTTTCAGTCAAAGGGAAGTTACCTGTTTGGGCATTTCAGCATGAGATTGAAGATGGTTGGAGGTGATTCGGCTGGAGTTGTCACTGCATTCTATGTAACTAATACTTACTTGAAGCCAACTTATGCCTCCAAACACAGCCTTAGAGATTTTACTGGTGTTTACATATATTTGCTCAAGTTAAAGACTAATAACTTTGAATTTAATCATTTTTCCTTTCTGGGTTTTGGATGGTAATGGCAGCTGTCATCTCAGAGCACGGAGCACGATGAAATAGATTATGAATTCTTGGGGAACAGAACGGGGCAGCCCTACATTCTGCAGACCAATGTGTTCACAGGAGGGAAAGGGGACAGGGAGCAGAGGATTTACCTCTGGTTTGATCCTACCACTCATTTTCACACTTACTCTGTTCTCTGGAACATGCATCAGATTGTGTAAGCTACTTTTCTTAAGTGCTTTTACTTATTTCATCTTCATTGCTACCTACCATTTCTAGGTCTTAAATTTAAAGCTACTTTTTAAAAAAAGTTAAATGTGCTGTGAGGGGGTCAAAGGTTCTTTAGACTTTTTACGCAGTATTTACCCATGAATGAAGATGGAGTGACGCATAACTCAACTTTTCCAAAAAGTTCATTAATTACTTGCTGAAAGTTCTTGAACCAGCACTTTTTTTAAAAATCCGTTTATGGGCAAAAAGTTCTGATTTTCCCTTTTAAATTTTGAGGAAATAGAGACTCTTTGGAGTACAACAATAACAATAACAATAACAAAACCAAATCTTAATCCTTGTGAGATCGATTATATGAATCTTTTTTCCTCGATTTATATATTATAGATCATTTCTTTTGATAGATTTAAGGATATTAAATCCTTACTTATTATCTTTTTTTAAATTATTTTAGGCCTACTTTTATCCTTTTTATTGCCTTTCATTGTAATTAAGTCATTCTTTGCACTATGTGGTCTACGTTGCAAGTGTCCATACCATCTGCGTCGTCCCTCTCTTATCTTATCTTCTATAGATATAAAAGTTATACTCAACTTATCACGAATATATTCATTTTTTAATTTATCTTTCAATGTCCATTCATTCATCAACTTTTCATTGCCTAACATTCCAATCCATATATCATTGCTGGTCTTATAGCTGTCCTATAAAACTTTCTTTTCAATTTTAAGGGTATTCTACGATCATAGAGTACACTTGATACACTTCTTCATTTTACCCAACTTGCTTTAAGTCTATGCATTACATCATCTTCAATTTCTCTTTCAGCATGCATAATAGATCTAAGGTATCGAAATCTACGGGTGCTATTTATTTCATCTATCATCATCAAGTGATTTTAAAAATTTCACGAGATAATTTCACGAACTTCTCATGAGGTTTAATTTTTAAGATATTTATACCATTTAATTTTTCACTAAATATAAGGGAAAATATTTTATTCTTAAATTTTAAGGAAAGTTTGTGAAATTTTTAAAATTTAAAAGGAAATCATGATTTTTGAAACTTTAACAAAAGTTTGTCTATTTTTTTTTTTTTTATCAAATTTTAGAGATCAATATCTTTTTTTTTTTTTTTTTTTTATCACAATAAAAACCTAAGAAGGCAGCCCATAGATAGAAGCCTTTGAATTGACCGAGCTTGTCACAATCATCATAAGTTATTGTGAAAAATAATTATTGAATATTTAAAAAATCGGTTAAAATTTTAAAAAAATCGTAACCAAATTACCAAATGTTCGGTTCTTCGGGAATAATAAATTCAATTTGATTTTAAAAATAAACTTTTTTCATGCTTTATATTTTTTACTTTTGTAAGACTCGTTTTAACTTAGAAAATATTCAACAATTGCTTTTCACAAGGATTGTTGAGAATCAATTGGGTATTTTGATTCTTAAATATTAAATGGAACAATCATGTGTTAACATACTAATTAAGTAATTATATTAATATATATAATTTAAATTTAAATAGGTTTTTTTTTTGGTTTGGTTATATTTTGGAAACCGAAACTGAAAATTTACATTTTTTAAGATGGAAATCAAATACTGAAAAATTGAACTGCTTGTGATTTTGGTCCCATTTCGATCTGGTTTTTAATTTTTTAGTGATTTTTGTACACCCTAACGGTGAGAGAACAAATAAATTACAAAAGCAAAAAGCTATGCACGAAATGGGCTGACCCGCTGGCTGTTCAATCTGGGCTGGGCAGGCCTAACAGGGTCCGATGGGCTTGGGCTTACTTCATTTCAAAAATTGCAGATTCTTTGTGGACGACGTCCCAATTAGGATTTTCAAGAACCTGAAGGGCCTGGGCGTGAAGTTCCCATTCAACCAGCCCATGAAGATCTACTCCAGCCTGTGGAACGCCGATGACTGGGCAACCCGAGGTGGCTTGGAGAAAACCGATTGGTCGAAAGCACCCTTCGTGGCATCCTACACATCGTTCCACGTGGACGGCTGCGATGCCTCGTCACCCCAATCGGTCCAGGTGTGCAACACACGTGGCAGGAAGTGGTGGGACCAGAAAGCCTTCCACGATTTGGACGGTCCACAGTATGCAAAATTACGGATGGTTCGGAACAAGTACACCATTTATAATTACTGCACTGACAGAACCAGGTCCAAGAGTGTCCCTCCCGAGTGCGCCCGAGATAGGGATATCTAAAGATGGCCACATGGCAGGATATTATTGGGTGAAATATTGTGAGTCCCACACTATTTCATCTAGGAATGATCTGCCACATGGGTCTGGGTCATCGCCCTAAAGCTTGAAATGAAACCTATTCATTTTCCCAAGAATCGAACAGAAAAGTGATTGAAAATTTTCGTGCAGTCGGAGTTATTTACTTTTATATGTATATGTAGTATTTTCAATTTAATAAATGGGTTAATTAGTCTCTTTCTTAATTTAGTTGTTTTATTTAGAAGGAATCTTTCTCGAAGTTGTGTTGCATTTTGTGGACTTGAGGTGCAAGTAAGTACAAAAATTAGATTTAGACATCTTAACTAATCTTTGACGTTACCAAATTAAGCATGTGCATTCATGCACATCCAACAATTTTATTAATAATTTTGTTTCTTGTATTGTAAGTTTTGTTATTTTATTGTTTGACTTTCTCTCTTACTATTTAAAATTGCATATTGTGGTTCGGTGCTTCACCTCCCGGCTCTGTCTAAAATATGTGTCATCGGTCATTAGACTCATTAACATCAGACATTCATTGAGATCCATTTGTTATATGAGGATCTTATTGTTGTGAAAAATATTTAAGAATGCCGAGTTGTGTCTCGAAAATGATGGTGGATCCCACAACCATGTGATTCCCCATGTGAAATCTATGCCTAAGTTTAGGAGGGCATAGGTCTAGAAACTCTCTCTTTCTCCATTGTTGAACAAGGTTGTTTTTGGGATTTATTGGGTGTATTAATTTAATTCATATCACACAAATTCATATCATAATCCTAAACTCCAAACATGATCACTTAAGACTATTTAATAGCTCTTACTTGAAAATGATTCATGCCCACGTGTCAAAACCGCAATCCCATGTTTGAGAGATTACAATTTGTACATTAAATTTAAATTTATATAAACTTTGATAAATATAGCACAAAACCATAGCCGGTATTGTACAAGTTCATAAAAATTTATATCAAAATCCCAAAATATCTGTTAGAGACAACCCAACGTAATTTGTTAATAGCATAATGAAAATTTTCTCAAAAATTTTGTACGAGTAATTCACTCTCAAATTACGTAGAACTACTATGTTTAATCTTTCTTGTTAAAATTGGTTCTTTTGTTTTGTAAAAACAAATGATCTGGCAAGTCGTATTCATGATAAGAGAAACAATTGATTTAAAAAGGAAAAATAAAATAAAAATTAACGAACCTTATATCGGGAGGTGGGACTCATTCCAACTCAGTGTGCTTGAGATGCTTTTGGGATACGTGCTTAATATTTTTTTATTTAAATCCTTGTAGCAAAGTTGTTAGAATTTGATTCTTTGACGTAAATTTGCTGCAACTCGCCACAAAATGACGCAAATTTGTTGCAACTCGCTATGAAATTGTACCTTGTGTCACAACCACTCCGTAGTACATGCCCCTTGAACTCGCAAAGTGGACCGTCTGAAATGTAATAATAAAAAACTTAGGTGTATATAATATTATATAATTTAATATTAGACTATAAGATATGAGACAAGAAGCAAGACATAGTTAAGTATTCAATTTTTTTGACTAGTTTTTGTGATATCTAGATGCTTAATAAATTAATTCTTGATTAATAATAGCTATAGACCCTCCAAAGAATTAGAAATATAAAATTTTTGTATTTTAACTATCATGATGTCATTCTAGTACTCAAGATGATCATAGATTAATCATATAATTTAAATCTAAATATATTTACCATTTTAATTTAATATCTTAATTGATATTTTTCTTCATATGAAAGTAATGGGTCAAACGATGAATAATAAATAATAATTAACTTGATTTTAACAAAAAAAAAGGGTCGCACAATTCGTACTCCAAAATATGTCATTGGCATCTTATTTTTATTTAAAAATATATTTAATGATAATTTCGTATTTTAATTTTTACTTTACGAGTAAAAAAAAAAGTAAAAGAGAAAGGGACTAATTCGTCATTTTATTTAGTAAAAAAAATAATAGAGTTATTTTAGAGTACCGATAGTAGCATCGTACGTATGATCGATGTAGTTAATGCGTTCGTTTGGGTCGATAATGGAGCTGTCACATTTTAAATATTATAAATAAGTATTCATGTGTTTACGCATGCATGAATACGACCAAATAGAGCCTATTTGTAATTATTTAAAAAGCAAAAGGATGCACCTTTCCCTTCCATGTGGAAACAATTATGAGTGTAGCAAAATGAATGGCTCAATTTTGAAGGGGTGTACCTTTTTTCTTTTAGGATAAGAGTGAAACGATATTTATCAATAAGAGTCTGCACAATTATTTTCATTACAAAATATGATACGATTGTGATTAATTTGTTTTTAAATTAACAAAAAATACTTTTCACAAAATAAGTTATATTTGGTTTGATTGTCACGGACCTCAAATTAGACCCAATTAAGGGACCGCACGACACTCCTCATTAGGTGGGATCGGTTATATGAATCTTTTTTCACATAAAGTAATTTTTTTGAATGAATCCTAACTCAAACACTTTCTACTACTACTTTCCTTTTCAATACTTTTATATTATAAAATTAATTTAAATTATTATTTATGATTTTATTTATCTTTGGTTTATGTTTACATCCCTAATATTATAGAATTAATTCTAATTTATATTATTCAAAAATGTAGAAATATATATACTTTTAGTACATTTCTAATTACTCAAATTTTATATTTTAAATTTTCATTCAATATTAGTATGATCTATATTTTATTTATTTTTCATTAATTTTACATTTAAATTGGTCTCCCGCAAATATATTTAGATCATATAAATTTTATGTACTACATATAAATTTTATAAATATTATATTATTCATATATATTTATTAATATTTGACAATTCTGTTGAACAAATTATGTAAATTAAATAAGGTGTTAAATTATGATATTATTACTAATCCTGTATTTGGAGAAATTTTGAATTTGAATTTTTATTGAATTTAGATGAGTATAGAATTTAAAAAGTTTTAATATTTAGCTGGATGAAATTAACGTTTTATTTGCAAGATGAAACACAATATGAAAACAAAGTAAAATAAAATAAAAAAATTAAGTGATAAATTCGATTTCATTTCATTTCCGTTCATCATATATATCCTATGAGCTGATAAAAGGTGGCATGTTAATTGAAGTTAATTAAATGCATAATGACATGAGCTCGCGACATTAATTTTATTTTAGAAAAGTACTTAAGAGTTTGAAAATAAGACAAGCCTTAAATGCACAATGACACGAGTCGGTGACATTAATTTTCTTTTAGAAAAGTGGCCTTGCCTACTTTAAGAGTTTGAAAATAAGGCAAGCCCATTACTCCAAAAGGTATGCATCTTTATAGTGGTGCATTTTGATATTATTTATTTATTTATTTCTGAAATATTTTACTTGTATATTTAAAGTTTGGTGTTCAGATCTTAAATTTAGGTTTATGTAAATTTGAATAAAATGCAATATAAAATTATGTTAAAATTTTTAAATCTATAATTATTGAGATGTAAGATTCAAATTCAATACGAATCTAAATTTACCCAAATCCAAATTAAAAGCTTGAAGTTCATGATTCCACAAAAAAAAAGTAAAAAAAAATTATAAAATAAAAGAATCACAAACATTTTCACAATTTCAACAACGAAATTGCAAAATTAGGCTTATATAACAAAATTAAATTAAACATGCCCTAGTTTTATGCATATAAACACATAATGCAAGCAAGAAAACATAGTATTTAATTTACATGGTTTTGCAGTGCGTTTATGAAGCCTTTGTGAAATCTTCATTACTATGTCATTGATAGATTACAAGAAAATATATATTTTCCCTGTGAAAATTTCAAAATATATAATCTTAAAGCGTTATAATGATCACACTTAGAGGCCCTGATCACCTTCTGTGTGAAGAGTCTTATTACAAATTCAACAAACATAGATCTTATAATAAGATCAAACAGGGTGTTTTCATATATTCTTTGAAAATTTATTAACAAGAAAATCACAAATTTTTTCTTTTCTTTTTGTTTATTAATCTGTCTAAAATTTTGTTTAAATTTGATAGTTTGCATGTGTTTGTCTATTTGCACACACTCATACACACAAAACAAATGGTCGATCATTAGATCTGTAATAACCCCAAAAAGTACTATACAAGATTAGTGGGGTGATTAAAAAAAATTAATTAATTAATTAATTAATCAGATTAAAAAATAATAATTAAATTTTTTTTATTTTTTATTAATAAAATATATTATTATTAATAATTAAATATATAATAATAATAATAATAATAATTATTATTATTCTCCTGAAGCTCTAGCTTCAGGAGATTTATTTTTGTTTCTTTTGGTTTTTTTTTTTTTTTTTTCATTCTTCTTCTTCTTCTTCTTTCTTCTGTCCTGCGCGCGACACACACACACACACTCTCTCTCTCTCTCTCCTTTCATTCTCTCTCCCACTCTCCTTGATTTCGTGACGAATTTTCGCTCAATTGAAAATTGGAAGATACTGCTGGACTCCATTATCCGCTGCCGTCATTTCTACCGAAACGGATTGGTGATAAGAGCGACGTAGGAGTATCTCCTAGGGTAACTCAATTCTTATTTTTTTCTCAATTTCTTACAAATTATAAGTCCGATTAACGATCGGACACCACCACGAGAATCTAAGGATGATTCTCTACAAGTCTAGCAGGACAAATTTTTTGTGAGATCATCGTGGGTAAAATCCTAAATTTGGGATATGGAGGTTATTAAAGAGTTTATTTTTAATTAATTAGAATTAATTTATAAATACTAAAATATTGAGCATCTGAAGTTAAAGTAGAATTTTTGAAATTTAGGGCTCGGGTGAGCATTGCGGGTGTAATTTTGGGACCTACAGATAAAATTTAAAAAATTAAGTGGGGGTGTCAAATATCGGTTTGAATGTTAATTTGGAGTACATGAGACCTAAGGAAGGCTGGATGGGTAGTATTTTGGTGAAATGAATTAATTAATCTGAAAAAAATATAAATTGCAGGAGTTGAATTTCGGGCTCCAAGAGCGTAGGATTTGGGTCCTAACGAGACTCTTAGTAAGCCAGGTAAGGGGAATAAATTATAATAGCATTTTTAGAATTACTGTGTGAATTAATATGTGAAAATTAACATATGATATTTTGCCTGAAAATTACTATGATATAAATATCAGATAAATTGTGTGGCATTTGAATAATATTAATTTATGATGCTTTGAAATCTAAAATTAATTTATTATGAATATTAGATGAAAACTGTGTGGCACATGGCATGTGTTGAAAAATGTGAAATATAACGATAAGTATTTTTTGAGAAAATATTGAAATGAGAATCATTGATGTAATTAGTGAAAAATAATGAAATGTGGTATTTATTTGTGAGTGAAAATTATTTGCATGAGAAATGAGTTTGTACAAATTATTGGTATGAGTATTTTAGGAAAATGTGAAAATACGTGAAATATGATATATATTATTACGAGATGATGAAATGTGCACAGAAAATGATGAGAATATTTATGTTGAACTGAATTGTGATATACTGGAATATGATTGATGAAATGTCAATACTGTATAATGATTGCGGGTATGTGGTAGTGAACCTTGATGGATGGTTATAATATTGAGTACGGTACCGTTGCTAGTGGTGTTAGTGTGCAACCACATGGGCTCTTGGAGCGTGTGGCGTGACAGTTGACTGTGCCATTTTGTAGGGTTGTGGGCCCCCTGAGTTCGGATTAGGGCTATAGGTCGGCCAGTTGTACTACAAACGCGATATGATATTTTGATCTAACCGGGTTAGTCAACCGAGGTTAGATCCAGCCTTTGGGCCGCACAACCTTGACCATAGAGGGAAACATGACGTGGATAGAAAGATCCTCAGGGTGGCCATGAGTTACAAATGTGATGTTGGTATTTGATACCAAGGATACTCATGAACCGGAAAATAAAATGGAAACGGAAAGTGAAAGAATGATAAAATTGGCTAAAATGAGAAATGAAAGAAAGAATGGAAATTGAGAAACAGAGAATGATAAAATTGAGAAATGGAACTGTGTGAGTTAATAATATAAATAATTGAGGGGAAGTGAAACTCTCCGCCTGAGGGCTTACTGAGTAAGATGAGTGCCTTGATAGATATCAGATGTGGTCATACCTGACTGCATAACGTGTTAGGGCAGAGGGAAGCTACCTATATGGGCGGATAATCTTCCCTATTTTCTAGAACTTCGCGGATAATTATGTGTTGGAAATCATTGAATTTGATAAATGATTTTAAAGTTTATAAAAGTTTGTGTTGTATATCTATATGATTATGAGAATATATTTGTCAGTGTATTTTCTCAGGTGAAATGATGATTTGAAAAGTAAAGTGTATTATAATTGAACTCATATGGCCACACACTGTAAATAATTTATTCCTTCTTACTGAAATGTGTCTCATCCAAATTATCTAAATTTTTCAGGGAACAGGGATAGATCGAGTGATAGAGCTCCGTGATAGTGAGGAGCTGGAATCCTGATATACAAGGTGAGTTTGGACTAGGGAGGTGTGATTCCCTAGGGTTGTATCGTTTTTGGGTATAAGATAGTATTGTATATTTATATATGTTGATACTCTGAGTATTGTATTCTGGATGTTATAAATATAATGTCTTTCACTGTTAGGTTGTATAAATAAAAAAACTTTTTACCCGGTACCCAATGTGGGTCGGGTTGTATGAATGAAAGTAGGGTATTTGACGTGGCCGATTTTTGTGAATGTTATGGATGATGCATGAATATTAAATTAAATTATTTATTATTAAAAAAAAAATTGTACGAAAATCGGGACGTCACGAGATGACTCCTTTGAAAATACTTGAAAGTCCTACATGCGATCCATACATCTTCATTATAGTGGGAAAGTGATCTAATAGTCTAATTTTAGTTCTTTTTCGGAAAAGTAAAGGATGCACTCTTTACAACAACTCAAGATCCTATTGGTTTATAAGAATAGTTACGATTGAGTTGTATTGTATATCACAATGAATAAATCATATTTAAAAGGATGTATTTTTTTTCCCAAAGAAAAATGGTATTTTCAAAGAAAAAAAAGTAAAACTAAATTTATTCGAGTAAATTTAAAGCAAGCAATCGATAGTTTCCATATGCAACGCAAGATCCTATTAGTTTATAAGAACAGTCACGGTTGAGCTTTATATCACAATGAATATTTAAAAGGGTGTATTTTTGTTCCAAAGAAAAATGGTCTTTTCAAAGAAAAAAGAGTGAAACTAGATTTGTCTTAGTATGGTATTTAAGAAAAGAAAAGGAAAAAAATAATGATTTTTGAGAAACGCAATTTTTGTTTGTTATTAAGGAAAAAAACAAATTAAATTGATGTGAAATTAAATATTATAATAATAGATTTAGTGTTTTAGTCTTTTCCATACAAGAACAATAACAGTAACAAGGCATAAAATCCTCGATGCCATAATCATTTTCACTATTTTGTATAAAATTTTTGACCAAGTGAAAAAAAAAAAAAAAAACTAGCTTATAGTTAATATTAATCTTTTAATTACCTATCGAGCAATGCTTGGAGTCATCTTAATGCTAATCAAGCCCAATTAACATTGGTCATAATTTTGCAAGTCAAGATGATTGAAGATGGAATGGGTGCTTGTGTGGGGGTGGGGTGGGTTGGGTATTATAGGATAGTTATATAGAATTGTCCCTTTGAGGCATTGCAAAGTCAACATGTCTACAAAGGATGGTCCAAGTTAATTAATCTAAACATTACTCCAAATTATAATTTAATTAGTATTTTATACATTAGATGCATGGTAGACATCATGTGAAATGACTAATAAAAAATAATTCGATCATTTGATTGTTAACGAGCATGACAGGTGTAATTCATACGTATATTTTAGTCAATAATGGAGTTGTCAATATTTGAACGTCAATGAAGAGCCAACAATCATATTTCTAACTAAATTTCAAAAATACAAAAAGGGTGCATTTCTTATCACAATTAAAATCAAATACATGTCTATGACTTGATCTTTAGACCATTCTTTTAGAAACTCTAGAAAGTCTCACATGGGATCTATGCGCCTTCCCGATTACGATGAAAGAGTTAAGAAGACAATCTTTACCTTAAATTTTCTTTAACTTAATCAATAAAAGTACGATCATAATATTTTATAAAATAATCATGAATGTAGCACAATTAACGATTCATATCTAAAGGGATAACCCTTTTTCGAAAAAAAAAAAAGTGAAATTAGATTTGTCCTCATCGACGTGATCTACACAATAATTTTTCATAAAATCATTTAAAGCGTATTTATAGGAATATCATAACTTACATAAAATAACTTGGTCATGATATATGATCACTTAATTGCTTTTATAATAATTTAGCCTGCAGCTAAGCAAATGCTATGAAGCCTACTTTTATTAGGCATCTCAGGCTTTATTTGGATTGTAGAAATTATGTATCAAAAAAAAAAAAAAAACAAAAACAAAAGGAAATGGAAAGGAAAGGAGAGAGAGAAGAAATTTGGAGTGCCATTTTTTTGTTAAGAAAAAGAAAAGAATAAATGATAATTTCAAAGAAATGTAATTTTGTTTGTTACAAAGGAAAAATAAGTGGAAAAGAAAATATTATTATATCCCCTTTTTATGTACCTTATTCTTAGCCATATTTGTGTTATGTTTCCTATACCAATTGTAAGTATTTATCTCATCCATTAAATTTTTTTTATTTATTTATTTTGATAAAAGAGGGCGATACTTCCATTTATTTATTAATATATTTTCACTTTTGGCGAAAGAATATCGTGATTACAAGATAAACAAAATAGAGATTACAAAAAAAACCCTAAAAAAAAAAAAACAACATCAGCAACCAACCAAATTACGATAACAAAACTAAACATAACTAACAAAGAAGATAAAAACATAAACATAATCAAAATCAAATCAAAATACACCAAACGAAACTTTAGAGTTGAACTAACGTCGAACGAAACCGAGACCCCACCTATCCATCCGAAGAATACCTTTCAGATAACATGGTAGACGGTTTTGTTTTTCGTAGATTATATTATTTCCCATTTCTCTTTTTTTAGTAAGAAAATCAGCCGCACTATTACTTTCCCTATATTCAACTCAACTCAACCTTGATACAATACTTGAGTCGAGTTTTGAGCTTAATCAAAATTTTTTTCATTTTATTATTTTTTATATTTAGTAATTATATATTAGTCGAGCTCGAGTTTTTAAAACTTGTAGTCAAGTTTGAATTTAACAATTTTAAGATCGATTGAGTTCAAGTCAAGATTTGAGTTCAACACTTTTATGTCAAGTAAAGTTCGAGTATGTCACTTTGTTGACTCAACTCGACTAGAATGCACCCCTATATAATGCTCAAATAAACCAAAATGCATTTTAATAAACAACCTTTTATAAAGAATGAAGTAGGAATCAACGAGCTTCAAAAAAGGGTAATAACATCCTTTTAAGATTTCTTGGGGTAAGGAACTCTTATGTACTTGACTAGAATCGCAGATAGTTGGAGAGAATCACACAATATAAATATAGAAGATAACTCAGATATTTTGTTGAATAAAGTATATGGAAGGTACGAAGCAAATATACTTCACACACCAATACCTTCCCCTCCCTTAGTCGTACTTTCGAATTCGACTCCAATTTGCGTATGATCAAAACTCTCCCTTTTTATATATAAATTGTACTTAGACTTGTTATTCTTTCTTTAAAATAACAATAGTTTAGTCAACTAATAACACATAAGCAAATAAAAAAAATAGCGATAATACTATATATCAAACCAATTAAAAAAATAAACTCAATTTTTTTCTCACCTAATACTATTTTATTTTTGGAAGAAGAAGAAGAAGAAGAAGAAGGGAAGAAGAAGAGAAGGAAAAACCATGGACTATGAATGTGGAATATAAACAAGAGCAAGGGCAGATGCAGCTTTTGTTGACATGTCATTTTCTTCCATCTTCTTCTCTCATTGGAAGAGGGAAATGTGCCCTTAACTAAAATCGTCACGAGGTCAACAAAGAGTGCCTTCAATTTGGACCGACTTGGTTAATAAATGCCCTTACCCATTCTATCCACTACTTTTCTACTGTGCCATCACACGTTTATACACATCCCCCATTGACATTATTGGATTATGTAGTGAATGTTTGGTGGGAAACCACCAAGCCATTTCCTATATATGTGTGTGCTATCCCCCCCTTTTTATATATATTCTTTTATCATCATCCAAGAAATAAAAATTGTTTCAATTTACAAGTTGCCTTTTAATTTTAATATTTACAAAAAAAGAATAGATGAGTAATTTTGATAAAATTATTTTAATTTTTTTTTATTTTAAAGTTTTAAAATTTGTTCTTAATTCCTTCATTATTTCTTAAAAACATACAACCCCTTCCATTATACCTTAAAAAATAGCGTCTTTAGAAACAAAAAATAAAAAAATTACGTCATTTGGGAAAACCAATTCATCCTATCATGTCCTCTCGTCCAATAAAATCACTCCAAACAGTAATAAGAGCAAATTTGTAACTTTGGAAATCCCAAAATCACGGGTTCGATTCCATTCTAAGGCATTACACCAGTGAATTACCAGGGGTACGTCAATGGGTGGGCGGCAACATTTCACCCTTGTGGGTTTGGTGCCGCACTAGGGGATCCAGAGGACTCATCGGTAGCTGGAGTTCCCACGTCATTAAAAAAAAATAAAAAAAAAAATCACTCCAAACAGTGATTCTCATATGGTAGGACCTACATGTATTTTAGTAGGTTCTATTATTTAGAATGATTTTATTAAATGGAAAGATTTAATAGGAGGACCACGCTGAGAGGACTTATATTTTTCTTCAATTTTAAGGTTGCAAGAAAATGCGTATAAGAGGTGTCCACTAGGGGTGAGCAAATGGTCGGTTCGGTAAAATTCTGTTAATTAACCGAATTAACTAAAAATTTCGGTTAATCATTTCCATTAACCGAACCGACCGAATAAAGGGTATTAACCAAATCTCGTCCGACCGAATTACCTATTCGGGTAATTCGGTTAACCTAATTTAACCAAAATTATTTAAAAATAATTATTAAAAATAGAATTTTGGTGAAACTTAGTTATTTAACATATATTAATTTATATTTTAAATTTAATTAATTATTAAATCGGTTAATGGGTTAATCGAATTTATATTTCCTATTCACCGAACCAAAAACCGATTCACCGAATTTTTTACCCAAACCGAACAGACCAATTTCGGTCGGTTAAATCGATTAATTCTGGTTTCCCCAAATTATGCTCACCCCTAGTGCCCACCAGTATAAGTATGTATAAAGGAGGCTATTTTTTTATTTATATTTTTTTCTTCATTCTTTCTAAGATACTTTTATCTTACTAGTTTAATTTAAAATTGAAATAAAATTATAAATTGAAGGATAGTTAATAAGTTCATATTTCTTAAAAAAATGTCACATTTACTAATTACCACTAATTTATCATTTAAATTTTAATTTTGAACTTGTTGAAGAAGAACATTTTAAGAAGAAAGAGTAAAAAAAATACAGGCTAAAAACTATCATCACTTTTCTTAATTAATAATAGAGATATTTTTTACATGGTAAAAAGCTGACGGCATCACATTATCAATAAATAATGAAATAATAAATTTATATAGAAATAGAAAGAAAAGTATAATATCATAAATAGATTCTCCCGTTCTTTCCTAATCTTCCTAAGTATCGTTGTATCGTTTTTAAAAAAATATGTATATAAATCAAAATTAAATTTGTGATTTAATACATTAAAAATAACAGGGAAGTTTCAATATATATATATATATATATATATATATATATATGCTTATATACATGTATTGATAGTGATTGGGATGAATTATGAGGGGCTTTTGCTTTTTTTGTCATGTGTCTGTCCTTATCTTTACACATCTTGATAACAATTGTTCCTATAAT
This sequence comes from Malania oleifera, assembly GCF_029873635.1. NCBI lineage: Eukaryota > Viridiplantae > Streptophyta > Magnoliopsida > Santalales > Ximeniaceae > Malania > Malania oleifera. Next base: position 116,831,892 of record NC_080420.1, read on the forward strand.
ATTTTGGAAAGATAACATTGCCACTCTCATCTTTGTTGATGCAACACTCTTTCAAAAAGTCATAGTGGGGTTTGGTTACACACCAAATGTGGACTAAAATAGTCCCTTTTTAGGTTGGATCTTGCATTTGTGGAGGTTAAATTTTGAGATTTATTGCACCAAAAAAAAAAAAAAAAAACCTATTATGGCATATTTTGTGAGTGAGTTGTAAAAAAATTGTTATTTTCGATTGTACCGGTGCAAGTGATGTCAGCTAATTAATGTTATTTAAAATCTAATTTAGATTTATTATATTTGATAAACACACATGATAAACATTGTAATGTTAACCAAATAGTATGAAGATATGAAATTAATGTAAAGAAGAATGTTCAATTTAATTAGTCTCATTTAGAACTTGAAAATAATAAGAGAAGAAAATATACGATGCAATTAATATTTAGTGTTTTTTTGTTAATTTTTGATAATATTAGAACAATTTCTTGTAGCAGCATTTAATATAGAGAGAAAAAAATATTTTTATCAAATCTGTTGTACACCCTAATCAACATTTTTCTTACCATTTAACGCTCAATTTTTCCTTAAAAAAAATTAAGAGAGGATATATGATATTATAAATAGATTTTGTTCTTTTTTTCTTCTAGTTCTTTTTTTTTTTTTTTCCAAAAATTCTTGATTGACTTGTTTCAAATAAATGCTTAAAATTCATTAATCTTCAAACAAAATAAATTTTATTTTTTTACTTGTTTTTTTAATTTTTTGATAACTCGAGGATTCCATCCACTATCATGCCACATTGGACACTATGGTATGACACAAAACTTGGGGAGGAGGGTGAAAGGCGTCCGTCTCTTGATGCACCCTTGGTAATTCACCGACGTAATGTCTCAAGAGGGAATCAAACCCACGACATTAAAGTCTCCAAAATCACAAGTTCGCCCTTACTACTTGAACTGACCGGATTAGACATAAAATTTTATTTTTTTTAGTCCAAGTATGGATAAGCATATGACCCCTTTTTCTTTCACTTTCCATGCATGTTCTTCATTCACACAATTCCCTTTTGTTAAAAATAGAGAAACATAAATGAAGGATTTGGAGTTGTTGGCGCGCGCGTATGTGTCTGTGTGTGTATATATGATAGACAAATGGTGATGCAAAAAAAATCTCAACTACCTTAGCTTCAATCTTCCTAAATACATAATAATGCTTCCTTGCATTTCCATTTTCCTTTTTTTGTGGTACCATATCAAGTCCAATTTGAGTTATGTATATATAAGAGATCACTATGATCTTCTCATAGTGGACCTCTACCATTCTTCTAAAATTATTTTATGCATCTTAATTATTTTCAATTTGATACAATAGATTTGAGTTATGTATATATAATGGAGATCACTATGATCTTCTCATAATGGATCACTAGCATTCTTTAAAAATTAGCTTATGCATCTTAATTATTTTTAATTTAATATAATAGATTTGATGTTAGCATCCAAGGAGTCCATAGATGGGCATGATAAACATGGGTGAGTACTGACTTGACCTAAAAGCTTAGGTCTATTGGGACTTGAGTCTAACCATGTATATAAGTATTAGCAAGACATTCCCCTCAATCAATTCCATCCATGAAGACATCAGTTCCGCCTATGAAGAAATTTCAAAAAATCATGAAGAAATCAATTCCATCCATGAAGACACTTCAATTCCATATATGAAAACACTTCAGCAAATTCCTTATCAATTAAAGAAGAATTCAAACATTCAAAACGTTGTTGTACACTTGTTGAAAATTTGACTCCAATATTCAAGGAGCCTCAAGGAGCCGATTTTTTTTTTTTGAAATTCAAAATACCACAATTGTATCGTTCATCCCTTATAAATACCTATGATTGTGTCTTCTCTAAAGCATGTAGTATTCACGACTCAGTACTGAAATAAAAATACTATTGTTCTTTGTGTTTATGTTTTTCTTTTATAAGCACCTACCATCCCCTCAAATTTTTTAATGTGGGACGAACTCACAAGTGAAATTATCAACAATCTCCCCCTCACTTGTAAGTCTCATTCTCTCTTGAACAGAAGTCATCTCCCTCATGGGAGCAAGTCACCAGAGGCGGAGGAGTCCATGGGTGGACATGATACACATGAGTGAGCACCAACATGACTCAAAAGTTTAAATCCGTTAGGTCTTGGGTCTAACCATGTAAATAAACACTCATAATTCACTTAATTTTTTCAATGTACGACAAACTTAGAAGGAAAATTCTCAACATTTGATATAATAGATTTTTAATTTTTTAAAAATTATTCTATGCATCTTAATTAAAAAATAAATAAATTCAACATGTACGTCAACCACATGAGTGGTTGTCTTAGATTATTTTTATTTTAACACACCAGAGTTTGCTTTTTTTTTTTTCTTGAGAAATTTTAACATATTTTTTAGAGAAATAATCATACATATTGTAGGCTTTTGAGATTTTTTTTTTTTTGACCAGTTCGGATTAAGGATTTTATTTAGAAAAAATAAAATAAAAAAATTATTCTCTACTATATTTTTGCTCTATATCTAACACCATTTAAAATAACAAAAAATTGTTTTGATATAATTTAAAATTAAGAAAAATCAAATTTTAAGGATGCATAAAACTAAAAATTTGTTTATTGATCCAATATAATTTTTATTTTTTTTCACTTTCCTTGATAACCAGACATGAAAAAGTGAAATTTTCTTTATTTTGCTTTCCTTTTTTCAATATTTTTCAAGTTTCAAATGGCCATTACTGATTTTTAAAATGTATGATCTAAATGGATAGTGTTTAATCTAAAATCTAAGGGTGTTTAATATCTTTATTATTTTTATGTTATATATATATATATATATATACGTATGTATGTATGTATGTATGTATGTATGTATGAATGACATTATAAAGGTTATAAATTAATTAATCTTTATCTGCAGTACTGTGGTGTTGTCACGGGCGCAATAGTGGACTAATGATTTAGTGCTTTCTTTATGAGTGTAAAATAATATATATATAATTTTTTGTTAGCCGTGGTAGGTGAACACATGAGTAATAATTATTAGATTATATTAATTTGCATGAAACAAATAAAGCCCAATAAAATTAAAGAATTTATTTGCCAATCTTTTGATTGCCAAATTCTACAGTGCAGTAAGATAAGGTTGTACGAATAATTTTCAATATTTATTTTAATAACTCTTTTCAATAAGATCTTAACTTATTTGAAAAGATTAATTCTACAAGTGCATAAAAATCCTTTAAATTAATTTAATGGCTTTTGTACAAAAGTATTTTGCCAATGATTTTTAAAATCTTAAACAAACTTTTTTAAATATCATTACTCTTTAAATTAATCAATGGTCAAGCTAATGAATTCCTTATTTAGGAAATGGACGATGTTTTTAAATTGGCGCCAGGCTGATGTCATCCTTGTACAATAAATTTTGAAAAATAAAATAAAGTAGAGTCACGTGTCTCCACTACTGCAAGACACGTACTCCACTTATCATAATCGGGTCAAACCTGGTTCAGATCGTTCGAACCAGTATGATTTTTGAACCACTGGTATAATTATTGAGGGGGGGATTTATCTAACAAGATCCCCTCCTTTTGAGTTCTTATTAGACATTCATAAATCGCACTATAGTTTTCATTTTCCTTTTTAAATTTTTATTTATTAATTTCATTTATTAATTTTAAAGGATTTAATTAAAAACCATTAGATTCAATTTAGGAATAATTCATAATTAGTTAGGTACCATTCATAAAACAAGTGTGTAGGGGGTGCTAGTACTTTCTCCTCGCATAACTGAACTTCCGATCCCAACTCTAGTAAATGCAAACTAAGACTACTGATTCCTTAACTTAGGATTAGTTTAGAGATCGATCAAAGAGTAATAATTAGGTGAACTAACCGCACCTAGGTAAGTAATAGATTAGTGGCGACTCCATCAAACTTTTAATATTATTATTCTTCGTCATTTCAAGCCTTTCTCTGAGATGTTGCGATAAAGTCTATCAAACATCATATGATCATTGGGTTTCAAAGAGTGTCATGAGGTTCACCCCAAACTTAAGCCTCAGGACCGTACGAAATTCTATGCAGGATCCAAATAACTTAGGAATACATCTCTTAATGCACACAAGTAGCTTAGAATTAATAGACTTTCAACTCGTTGATTTAATCGATAGAATTGATGCGTTGTGAATTCTACTTAACGTCCTCATTTGATATAATTATGTTTTTTTTAATAGAAAATAAGCTATAAGGGAGAGGTAGGTAAAGACAAAATCAAACCTATTAATGTTTTAAAGTCCAAAAAGTAAGAGAAATCGTGCAAAATGAACTTTAAAAAAATTTTCAAAAAACATTATTCAAGATCCATGAAAAATGGACCATTGACATTTGACAATAGGAACTAATAAACTACTACCAATGTAATGCTTTGAAAATATGAAAAAGTGTCAAGATGAACACAAATAAATGAACAAATGCTAATTGGTCATTGCACTTTTCCTTTCGTTAGAATAATTAAATTAGTATAGTCAAGTTTATTTCTTCATTTTTTATTTATTGTCTGGATTATTTTTTTATTTTGCATCTTTGAATTAGTTTTAGTATGGAGAACTATGGCCGTGAAAAAAATTTCTTCTTATTCCAATATTTAATCAATTAATTAATTGACACTAAATAGGAAGACTTTGGACCCCAACATTAAGTTGTTTGCTATTTGGCTAAGTCTTCATTGCCATGATAAGAAGCACTAGGAAGGAATGATTCCTCTCTCTCTCTCTCTTTCTCTCTCTCTCTCTCTCTCTCTCTCTCTCTCTCTCGTCATTAATGAATTGACTTGATTGGGAATGAAATGAAGTGAAAAATTATATGTAAAATTTATGGGTGGCAAAACGAGTCTAAATTCGACAGGTGACCTGTGATCTACCTCGTTTAACTAAGGATTGAGTTTAATACAAGCTGACTCGTTAATAAACTGGTCAACTCGGATCGACCTATTTATTAAACAAGTAGGCCTGGCAAAACGGGCGGGCGGGCCGGGTCTAGGCGGGTCACCAACGGGCCGGGTCATAAACGGGTTGATGTTAAACGGGTCACACACATGCCAATCCTAACCCGCCCGTCTAATAAACGGGCGGGTAATGGGTCACCCGTTTAAAATATATAATTTATTTAATTTAAAATTTTTCAAAAAATTCCATATAAAATGACTTTAAAAAAAAAAAAATACTACATTATATTTATTAATGCAGGACTGTGGAGGTGTGGATTGTGGAGGCTGGAGGTGGGGCTTGATCTGAGACCGTGAGTTCGCAGCATCGGAACCGCAGCAGGTAGCAGCGCACCAAAGGAGAGCCGGAGAGGAGAGGATTGAGAGAGTGAGAGCTGAGAGGAGAGTCGTGGGCCGTAGCGTCGCTACGCACTAGAGATCCAGAGGAGATGAGAGGATTGAGAGGGTGAAAGCTGAGAGGAGATCCGAAGAGGAGAGGATTGAGAGAGTGAGAGCTGAAAGGAGAGCCGTGGGCCACAGCGTAGCAGCGCACCAGAGGTCCAGAGGAGAGGAGAGGATTGAGAGGGTGAGGGCTGAGAGCATGAGAGGAGAGCCGTGGCCGCCGGCCGGCAGTGCAGGTTAGGGACTTAGTCACTTAGGGTTTTTTTTATGTGGCTGTGTGGGTGGAGACTGGAGAGTCGTGGAATGCCGAGTCTTCTGAGTTCTGAAGGGTGAAGGCTGAAGCCTGAACTGAAAATCAAAATATATATATAAAGTATCCAAATTAACGGGTCACCCAGCGGGTGACCCACCCAAACCCGTTTATAAACGGGTCAACCCGTGACCCGCCCAATTATTAAACGGGTTGATTTTTTTAAATCCAAATCCGTTTTAAACGGGCGGGTCCGGATAACCCAACGGGTCATGACCCGTTTTGCCAGGCCTATAAACAAGTTAGGCGGATTCGGGTCGGGTCACCCATTGAAAAATAAAATGGAGTGGTTTTTTTTTTTTTTTTAAATCCTTTTATATGAAATGTTTAAAATTTTTTTTAAACGGGTGACTCGTTTATTAAATAGATGAGTTTGAATTTACATAGTAGTCACCCATTAATAAATGGGTCAACCCAAACCCAAACCCATTTAACCCCGACCCATTTATGATCTGTCCGAAACCGACCTATTAACTTGATTTACCACCCCTAGTAAAATTGTATGATTTAATTTCATTTCATTCTTAATATATCGAAAATATTTGTGATATCGTACCTACAGTAAAGTTAAAAAAGCAATATAAAACTCATAGAATCACACTGTTTATGATGAACAGTCGTAAAATACATGTATACTTGTCGCTTGCATACTTTTAAAACTCTAACATAACATAATTATATAATTAATGATTAGTACATTACAAATCAAATGAAGACACAAACCTTTGAACAATATAGGACATCAACATTAAAAGTTTGAAGCTAAGCCTTGAGAAATATGAAAAGGCCTCTTCGTATGACATCATAGCTAATGAATGAATGGAAGGGGAGTCTTACATGTTTACTTGGTCTCCATATTATAAATAAAGACTTTAGGTTCTATTCCACTAGCGAGGGGTTGTGAGGTGTGAGCTAAAAAATTTTTCAATAATATATTTGGAGTTGACTCCGCGTATGCACATTTGCATTAAAGTGATACCCCTTCACTTTTAAGTTGTAGAGATTTCTCCCTCCATTATTCACGTTTTGACGAACCCCACCGCGGTGGGTTTGGTGTCCATGCTGCGTTTCAACATTTTCTTTTTTATAATTCAAAATTCTAGTTCGGATCTCTTCAAACAACACCAAATCGAAAAAAAGAACAAATTAAAAGATGTGATTGCGTGGCTCCATAATTTTTTCTTGATAAATAAAAGTATCGATTTTCAGGCAAATCAAACTTAAAACCTCTAAAAAAGTCCATCCTAGCCAGTTCAAGTGGTAAGAACGATTTGTAACTTTGGTGACCCCAAAGTCACGAGTTCTATTTCCCCTTGAGGCATTACGCCTGTGAATTGGTAAGGGTGCGTCAATGGGTGGACGACTTTCACCTCTCCGGGTTTGGTACCGCACCATAGTATCCAAAGTAGTACGATGGTGACTAGAGTCCCCGGATTATAAAAAAAAAAACTTCTAAAAAATTGTAGAAAATGTTAGTCCCCCAACATCTTTGTTTGGTGTTATGTATGTGGAAAATATTAAAAGAAATGGGATTCACATAATAACGTGACCCGCATATAAACAAGAGATACATAAACATGTAAAGAGACATGAACCTTTTACACTTTCCCAAAATGATTAGAGCCCACCTGCAACGGGAAATTATAGATCGAGGAGACTTATTCCTCCACGTGTTCGCATGTTTGTTTTCTAAATTCTAGACGTATGGAAAATGGGTAGTTCTCTTCTTTATATATCTAATATTAATGAATGCAGGACTGATTTTTGTAGGCACGGACCTATATACATGCAGGGCTGACTCTTCACAATATGGGGTCTTAAGCGAATGATTTAATTAAAGACCCTTAATATTTTGTTTAATTTTTATTTTTATTTAAATTTAATTTTTCTCACTTTTTAAGATGCAAAATCACTAATCAATGTTATCTTTATCACTATTATTATTATTATTATTATTATTATTATTATTATTATTATTATTATATTAAATTCTAATTCCATCTCTAGAATTGATTGCTCATTTCTTGGAGGATTTTCATCTTACTCATTTATATTTTTTTTAGAACTAAAAATAGATTTATCAAGAGCTCCCTTTTGAGATGACACTAATTCTTCTATTTTTTTTTCTTCGTTTTTCATATCCGAATTCATATTTTCTCGTTGACATAATTAAATTTCAAAATTAACACTAACTATAAAATGATAAATTATGTAAACAAATAAAAATAAATTTAATAAATCTATAGAAATAATAGATTGAAATAATATAACCTAATTATTATTATTATTGCAAATCGATTGGTGAGCGAGACTTTAGAGATATCGGATTCTTGTTGGATACAACGCTCTAACCTCAAAGCTTCCAAAATCTAAGAAAAAATAGAAAAAAAAAAAAAAAGAAGCTTAGATTGAAAATAATAGAAAAATAATGCACAAACATTGAAATCAAAATTAGGATTGATGAAAATTACAGAGAATCGGAGGTCCGAAAATGATGAACACAAGAGTCGGAGCAAAAATCATAGAGAGACCGAAAGATGAGAGTGAGAGTGTGAGAGATGGAAATTTTTTTTTAGAGAGTTTAAGAGAAAAAAGATGAGAATAATAGATAGTTAAAAATATAATAAAGTTGTTAGTTGGGAAGTTAACGAGAGTTGAAAAAAAAATAAAAATAAATTGTATTTATTTTACATTTTAAAATACAATTTCATTTATTTGTTAGTTGAGAAGCCAATGTATGGGAAGAGAGCATAATAAATAATATTAACATTATTTAATTTAAAAAAAATTTGGGCCCCAAAAAATATATTATTATATTAAAAAAATTTTGGGGGCCCCAAAAATAGAAGAACACCTCAACCACCTAATGGTTAGGTCGACTCTATATACATGTGTAAAATTTTCATAACATAGAGATGTTTAAGGATATGCTTCCATTAAAAATATTCATTTGCTCCATATTCAAAGATAGAAAACACGAGCTACAGGGCGTGGGATTAGTCACATGCCGGTGCGTGCGGACCGTAAAACGGACGCGCGTTGACGGCTGTGGATACCCGGCGTTACCCAAAAAAAAAAAAAAAGATAGAAAACACGAAAAACATGAATTTTTAGTAAATGATATATATATATTTTATAACTCAGGGACTGCAGCTACTATTGTGTCATTTTGAACACTATGGTGCGACACCAAACTCGAAGGAGTGAAAGTTATTTGCCCATTGATGTACTCTTAGTAATTTATCAGAATAAACTTTTAAGGGGGAATCAAATTTGTGATTTTAGAGTCACTAAAATCACAAATCACACTTATCACTTGAACCCATCCGGCTAAACTTTAATAATTGAAACAATTAGTACTAGTGCTCAATGTGAACGTAAATATATTTAATTATTTAAAAAAAAAATTAAAATATATATATTTGATCTATTTAGTTTTTGTCCCGAAGAAAATTTTTGGGTGTAAAATATAGGCACACGATCAAGCAGAGCTGCGTGGTGCGTTTGGATATTTTTAAACACAAAAAAAGCATTCAAATTGGAGGGAGGACGCCAAACCTAACCACCAACCTAATGCTAATGCTAGTGCTGACTGCTGAGCCATCTTCCTTCCCTCCTTACGAAACTACGTACTCCTTCCCTGTTATGGCGCCCCCTGGTTTCTCTTTTTTGACTTCTCTCTTCTTCCACCCACACACACGCATAGAATAATATATATAACCCTCTTCCTTTCAATTCTCTCTAGAAACTCTCAACTACTACCTCTCCCAATACTTCTCCCTCTCGCTTCTTCATTCTTTAGATATCTATTGCATGCCTTCTTCTTTCTCCTCCGGCCAACTCTCGGCGTCTTCCTCCTCTTTCCGGTGAGCCCCCCCTCCGTCCTCATTTGAAGTTTAATTCACGTTTAATTAGTACGTATGAATAGTTGAAGTCAAGTTTTTTAATTACTTAATTTTTACAATATACATTCTTTATTTTAACTAATTTTTATTTCATTTAATGCCCCAAAATCCTCCTCTTGTTTTGATAATTTCTCGAACCAAAAAATATTTCGTCTTCATTTTTTTTTTCCCTTGGCTGATTTAGATCTGGGAACTTATCAATAGAAGCCTCGAAATCCCAAAATTGCCCATGCACTAAACATAACCCTCTAGGGTATTATTGTCATTTCATCGTATCAATTATGAATTTCTTCTAATTTTGAGAAAAAAAAAAAAACAAGTGTCTCCTTTTTAATTTCTTTTTTACTATTTCTTCTTCTTTTAATCTTAGTTTCCGTTTTTATTCAAAATCTCATTGAGGATTTGAAAACCCAAAATTACCCATGCACCGAACATACCCACTGACGTGTTTTTCTTTTTTTCTTTTTACATTTTTGTAGAAACACAAAGGCCTGCAACTCTTTATATTTAAGCTAGGTACGAAGAAGAAGAAGAAGGAAGAGAGAACAGCAGATTTGGTTCTGGAAGGAGAGAAGATCAATGGAGATCCACCAAGACAATAACCAGCAGCATCCGGATCCATGGCCCGAGGCCGACGCGGCCGGGAGCAGGCGGGTCGGGCACAGCGGCCCTCTGGTGAGCGGCAGCAAGAGGAACAGCAGCAAGAAGAGCGCGCGGTTCAAGGACGAGTACGTGGAGATCACGCTCGACGTCCGCGACGACTCGGTCTCCGTCCAGAACATCAAGGGCGGCGACCCGGAGACGGCGCTCCTCGCCAGCCGCCTCGAGCGCCGCCCCTCGTCCCTCAGCTCGCAGCTCTCCCTCCGGATCCGCCAGGTGTCGCAGGAGCTCCGCCGAATCGCCTCCACCTCCACTTCGCGGCCCTTCAACAAGGTCGACCGTAGCAAGTCCGGCGCCGCCCGCGCCCTCCGCGGGCTCCAGTTCATGACCACAAACGTCGGCAGCCGGTACGAGCGTGGCTGGTCGGAGATCGAACGCCGGTTCGATGAGTTAGCGGTGGACGGCGCTCTGCCGAAGACGCGGTTTGGTCAATGCATAGGTACTTCATAAACGTATAATCTAAAATTACTTACCCAAAAAAAAAATACAAAAAATCTTACACAACTGTTTAGTATTAAAAAAAAAGATTTTCTTGTAATTATTTAATTTTTTTAAGTAGGAAAAAATTAAAGCTATACCAAAAATAATTAGAATTTTAAAAATTCAATTCTACACCATGCTTAACTTCATTACAATAATTTCTCTCTTTCTTTAAGTTAAATTTTCTTTTTATTCATAAAAAAAATATTAATTAACGCAACGACGAACCTTCTTAACAAACATCAAAATGTATACAAGATTTTTTTAATTATTCAATTTGGAAGATAAATTTTAAGGGGCCATAATGTGATTAATTGATTGATTGATTGATTATTAATTAGTTGCAATAATCAAGGGAGATTGAGGTTTGAAAGTCAATAGAAGACAAGAGGAGGGATTACTTTAGAGAAGGAGTGGCAGTGGCCAGTTGGGACAAAAGCCAAAATAATACTTTATTTCTTGTCTTAACATTATTTTTGGACCGTCAGTATTTCAGTAGTACTTTTTTTTTTATATCAAGCTGGCATGTTGATAATGTAGGAGTTGAATAAAGGGGTCTATTTGTCCTGTTTGAAAGTACAAAATTTTAAATATTAAATTTTATAAAAATTTAATTTTAAGTTCGAATCTTAATTTATCTAAACATAATAATAATTTAAAATAATATATAGTTGTCCATACATGGGTCATGCTTGATGTAGATTTCTGATGAAGCTAAAAAAAATAATCTAAATTTAGAGAAATAATGGTTGAATTATATAGATAATTTTAGCGCTATGGACTTATGAATTTTTTTTTAAAAATATTATTTTCAAATTAAATTTATTTTTTTTAAAAAATATTTCACAATCACAAAAATAAACTTTAGAAATTAGTTAAGTTCAATCCTTTCGATTAATGTTATGACTTCATTTTATGACATCCATTATATTAGGGTGGAGTGCAATTAAAAAAGTATAGTAAAAATCTTATAACAATGATTGAAAGATATCTTTTTCACTATTATATGAAAGGTATGTATATATTTTTTTCTAAAAAGAAAAATATTAAAACTTTAAAGTGATAATATTATTACTCTCTTTGAAATCGAGAAACAATTAAAGAAATAAAAAAAATGAAAGGATATGTATTTTTTTCCTTTATTGGTTTTTTTAAAAAATACATTGTGAAAATGAGCAAGAAAAATTTTTATTTTATACCCCATTAAATAAAATATAATAGTGAAATACTATACTTAATTTGAATCCATCAAATTTATTTTTATTCACTTTCTTTTTATAGCAGGGAATAAGTATAAGTGTAATGTTTAGATATTAAATATAAACTATTTAAATAAATAAATAAAGTCCGAAATATCAATAAAATAGGACACACGAGAAGTAAAATAATTTCTAAAATTTATATATATATATATATATATATATATATGGGCACAAAATTAAGTAATATTTATTTTATTTTATTTGTTTTTATTTTTTTGGAACGGGACAGGAATGAAGGAGTCAAGCGAGTTCGCCGGCGAGTTGTTCGACGCGCTGGCACGGCGGCGGGGGATAATATCGGCGTCGATCGGCAAGGCGGAGCTGCATGAGTTCTGGGAACAAATTACCGACCAAAGCTTCGACGCCCGCCTCCAAACCTTCTTTGACATGTAGGAAATTTTCAAATTTAATATTCCTATTATGCCCTTGCTTTGAACTTTTATTTGACCCCTAATAATGTAGGGGCAGTTTTGGGTACGCGTCAAGCGCATGAACCCCAACCCCCCCCCCCCCCCGGCCCACAAGGTGGAAAATTTTGACTTTTGATTTGGGGTTGGTGGGGTAAATTCATTTTTATTTTATTTTATTTTATTTTTTTTTCAAAAACCCAAATGGAGTCCACGTGACTCAATACATGATTCTTAGCATTACAAGTAAAATAAATACATAAAAAATTAGTTTTCTATCATAAATTTATTGATTTTATGGAGAGAGAAAAAATTATAATCAATAATTTTTAAGAAATATTAATTTTATTATTGCTCATTTGTTGGTATTTTAAAATTGCGGAAAAATAAAAAATATTTTAGAAATAATGATAAAAAATTAAAAATTGTCATTTTTTTCCTTAATAATAATTAAAATTTTAAATGATCAAAATATTTTACCTTTTTTTTAAATTTTATTTTGGTCGCTCCTTTATTAGCACAAATTATATTTTTATGATTCAATTTTTGCCCTTTGCAAGTGCTTATAGACCTCATTTTAATCAAATGTAGGGTCGATAAAAATGCTGATGGTCGAATTACAGAACAAGAGGTGAAGGAGGTGAGAATTTTAATTTATAAATTAAAAAAAAAAAAAACTTAGATAGTGTTTAGAAGAATTATTTTGGATTAATAGTTATGTAATTTATTTATTTATTTATTTTTAAATGTGCAGATTATCACACTAAGTGCTTCAGCCAATAAGCTTTCAAATATCAAAGAACGGGCGGACGAGTATGCCGCTCTTATCATGGAAGAGTTGGATCCCGATAACCTCGGATACATTGAGGTTCTTATCCAAACACTGGTCCTATAATTAATAAGCTTTCTATTTATTTTAATTTTATTAAGCTAAACTTAATATCAAAATTTTGGTGAGCATGGGCCTCGTAGGATCTGTTAGCATTGATTTGAATTGGCCCAAATAGAGGCCCATTGAATTCCTTGCCCACCAAAATCAGAGTGCTCAGCCCAAGTGCACTGCTGGACTCAAAGAACGAGCCCAATGGCCCAATAGAAATTCACTTCAGCGCAATCCAATTTACAGCCCACCATGAACCTGCAGTAGGAATCTAATCTCACAAGATAGAATTAATTTTAGGATCTCATATATACATTAAATAAAAATTTCATAATTAATTTATTTTAATAATTGTGTCAATGCATTTAGGCTTATTTATTTTGAGGTGCAATAATTTTTATTTATTTATTTATTTTTTGTGGTGCAATGGTATTGAATAGTTGTACAACTTGGAGATGCTGCTGCTGCAAGCGCCGGGGCAGTCGGCGAACCTGACAACGAACAGCCGAGTACTGAGTCAGCTACTAAGTCAGAAGCTGGTGCCCACCAAGGAACCCAACCCGCTCCGGCGAGGCTACCGCAACCTCCAGTACTTCGTGGAGGACAACTGGAAGCGCGTGTGGGTGATCCTGCTGTGGCTCGCCGTCTGCGCCGCCCTCTTCACCTGGAAGTTCATCCAGTACAAGCACCGGGCAGTGTTCGACGTCATGGGCTACTGTGTCACCACCGCCAAGGGCGCCGCCGAGACCCTCAAGTTCAACATGGCCCTCATCCTCCTCCCCGTCTGCCGGAACACCATCACTTTCCTTCGCAGCCGCACCAAGCTCGGCGTCGTCGTCCCCTTCGACGACAACATTAATTTCCACAAGGTATATACATATTCATAATATCTCAATCTTACAAAAACTCAAAGATGGATTTATATTAAAGTCTTCTGTTCGGGGACGATTTGGGTTTATCAGGTTATCGCGTTTGGAATAGCGATCGGAGTAGGGCTTCACGCCGGAGCGCATTTAACGTGCGACTTTCCGCGGCTGCTGCACGCGACGGACGAGGAGTACGAGCCCATGAAGCCGTTTTTCGGGGAGAAGAGGCCGAACAACTATTGGTGGTTTGTGAAGGGGACGGAGGGGTGGACGGGGGTGGTCATGGTGGTGCTCATGGCTATCGCTTACGTGCTGGCCCAGCCCTGGTTCCGCCGCAACAGGCTAAGCCTCCCCAAGACCCTAAAGCGGCTGACGGGATTCAATGCCTTCTGGTACTCCCACCACCTCTTCGTCATCGTCTACGCCCTCTTCATCGTCCATGGCTACTACCTCTACCTCTCGAAGAAATGGTACAAAAAAACCGTAAGCATCCATCTCTCCAACACCCACTACTTCATTCATATTCGAATTTCAACATCAATGAATTGAGCGATAATTAATTTGAGAGTTTGAGCTTTGAGAATTACAACTTTCAATAGAAACGATGGTTCATGCACTAATATTTCTTTGTCTTTTTTTTAAATGTTGCAGACGTGGATGTATCTAGCAGTTCCTATGGTGTTATATGCGTGCGAGCGATTGATTCGTGCGTTTAGGTCGGGATATAAGTCGGTCCAAATTTTGAAGGTGCAATTTTAATTCTAATTTTGCTTTGCGATTAACTTTAGGTTTGATAATTTAGAAAACAATGCAATAACTCGTTTTTTTTTTTTTTTTTTTGTTTTCAATTAATGATGAACAGGTAGCAGTATACCCTGGAAATGTGTTAGCTCTTCACATGTCAAAGCCTCAAGGATTCAGATACACGAGTGGGCAATATATCTTCGTGAACTGCTCAGATGTGTCTCCATTTCAATGGTAATTAATTAACTAAATTTCAAGAGTGAATTAACTAATATATAATACATTAAAGCTCATTTAATATAATTAGGATCGAATAATTAATTTTTAAAATAATTATTTAATCGTTATGGGCATGCAGGCATCCATTCTCCATTACGTCTGCACCGGGAGACGATTACGTGAGCGTCCATATTCGCACATTGGGCGACTGGACATCCCAGCTCAAGGCCCTCTTCTCCAAGGTACCTACTCGATCCACACAACGTACTAACTAATGAAATTTCCTTCTTCCTTTTTCCCGAGAATCAAACAGCCCTAAAATTTTCTTTCTTATATTGATGAAGTTTATGACCCGTGTGCTGCATGCAGGCATGCCAGCCTCCAATAGCTGGCCAGAGCGGCCTCTTAAGAGCTGACATTGGAGGCAGTAACAAGCCCAGGTACTCTTTAACTTCTTTCTTTCCCTTAATTCTCTTTTATACTGTTCACTTAATTACTTGCTTTAAATATTAAAAAAAAAAAGCAAAAATCCCCTTTGATCTCTTTGAAAAAATAAATGATAAAAGACAAATCTATTTGACAAAAAAATATGGTCCTTTTCTAAAGTTTTAAAAATTCCTATGATTCCCCTTGGGGCTTCAATTTTTTTACAGTTTTTTTTTTTAAGATTTGTCAAAAAAAAAACATGAACTGTCCTTTAAACTTGATGAAAAGATAAATTTTTTTAGCAGTATAAATGTCTTAAAAATTAATTATCAATAAAATATTGTGTGATATGTGAAGCTTCATGGGAGAGTTTAAAAAGATACTCACCTTCCTATAAATTTGGCAAAAAAACTCTTTTTGAAGGGTATAAGTGTCCTAAAATAGATTTTTTACGGCTTTTTATTTGAAATAATATTTTAGGAAGAGAGATAAAAGGATAAACTCATTATTTCGGTGAATTAATCGATTGTGAAAGGGACCCTCGATACCATCCTTTCAAAAAAAAAAAATGTTATAAATATTAAGTTCTTGGAGAAGTATGTGTCATTTTTAAAAGTTTGAGGGAGGTTTATTAAATTTTTGAAATTTTAATGAGGTTTATTAAAAGTTCTTATATTTTTGTCAAAATTTAGAGAAAATAATAATAATCATCATTTATGAACTCTTCCCGCCGGCAGGTTGCCGAAGCTACTGATCGACGGCCCGTACGGGGCGCCGGCGCAGGACTACAAGAAATACGACGTGCTCCTCCTGGTGGGGCTGGGGATCGGCGCCACGCCTCTCATCAGCATTGTCAAGGACGTTCTGAACAACATCAAGCACCAGAAGGAGATAGAAGAAGGAAGATCGCCGCCGCTGGCGGCAGGGGGGATCAAGCAAAGGAGGCCGTTCGCGACGAAGAGGGCGTACTTCTACTGGGTGACGAGGGAGCAGGGGTCGTTCGAGTGGTTCAAGGGTGTGATGAACGAGGTGGCGGAGAACGACAGGGAAGGAGTGATAGAGCTCCACAACTACTGCACCAGCGTGTACGAGGAGGGCGACGCCCGCTCCGCCCTCATCGCCATGCTTCAGTCCCTCCACCACGCCAAGAACGGCGTCGACATCGTCTCCGGCACCCATGTCAAGACCCACTTCGCCCGCCCCAACTGGCGGACCGTCTTTAAGCACGTCGCCATCAAGCATCCCGATCAGCGAGTTGGTACGTAAACGTTATAACTTCAATTGCTTGCTTGATTCGTAGCTAAACCAACGAAAAAATAAACAAAAAATATCTTGACAAAATCAAAGAACCCCAATTTTCTACACAAAATCTGCAAAATTATAAAAAGAAGATGCTATTCTTAGCTTTTATTTAAAAAGAATAATTTATTCAATCTTCAACAGGTTATAATAATTTTTTTTTTTTAAATCTACAAACCCATTTTTAATTTTTTTCAAAATTGCAAAAATGTGACTTTACTTTAATTTTCAAACATTTACGTAGAATTTTTTTTTTATAAAAAACAAAAAACAAAAAGATGAAGAACTTAAAATGGGATATAAATAATTATTTTTCATTATTAATAAATTTCAATTTGTGAAATTAATGCAGGGGTGTTTTACTGTGGTGCACCTGGACTCACTGGGGACCTAAGAAGGTTAGCCCTAGACTTTTCCCGGAAAACCTCCACCAAGTTTGATTTCCACAAGGAAAATTTTTAAATTCTTTCTTTGTTTCTTTATTTTTTTTCCCCACTTATAGCTATACGTGTTATAATTTTTTGCCCAGCTAATTAGAGTAGTGTACGATAGTCTATACAAGTAATGTCCTTTTTTTTTTTTTTTTTTAATTTCTTAATTAGTTTGTTTTAATTAAGTATATATATAATATAGATGTATTTAATTAATGAAATACTCTCCCCTTTGTAAGTGTATTTATCTATAATGTAATGTTTCACCCAGAGTCAAAAATCTGAAGTTATATCAATCTTTTTTCTATACTATTATCATAAAAAGTCGTAAAAAAGACCATTAAAATTTTGTTTGTATGAGAGAGAGAGAGAGAGAGAGAGAGAGAGAGAAGGGAGGACACCACAAGCTCGGGATCATCACGGGCTCATATGACAGCATCAGGTTAAATCAAGTAGGTGAGGTTCACTTTGCTTCATCCATATTGATCTTATCACACGAATATGTAATGTCACGTGATTATAATACTCTATCTTTTTTAAACAAAAAAAATCTCACCGATTTAACGATAACATACAATATACCTATAAATTGATTAATCTAATAATCTTTACAAAATGAGGATATAATACCGTTAATACGAATAGGATATGTGAATCACTTAGTGCTTTTGTAAAATACATATTCATACACAGACTTTGTAATATTGATCTTTCCAACTTTTTAGAAGTAAAATATTGAGTTAATTGAGTAAAATTTTTACAAATAAATTTCACCTACATGCTTCATGTTTATATATATATAAAAATAATTTGTTACTATATATACATGCATCTTCAAAAGTACAATCTATATTGTGTTACATCATGTAGAAGTATCTCAATAATGGAAAATTACTGGCCAACACTACATTATTGGTCTATGAACAACTAAATTAATTCGCCCTTCAAGCGTAGTTTGGATCACGGTTGATTAAATTATCAAAATTCACTATTGTTTCACAAGTAAACTCATATTTTCCTGATTAAATGCTCAAAATTGAATCTTGGAATCATGGTTTTGTAGATAATACATTGAGAGAAGGGTAGAGGAGCAGGTCCATTGTCCCAGTAAATTAGTCAAGTGTCTAAAGAATTTCAAATATCATTATTTTTTAAATAAAAATAACAATTAAAATTTTGAGGCATTACGCCAGTGAATTGCTAGGGGCGTCAATGGGCCGGCGGCTTTCACCCCTAGGTTTGGTGCCGCACCATAGTGTCCAAATTGTCCAAATCAAACGTCTCAAGAAGTATTAAGACTATACAGATAATTACAATGATTAATTTATTTTTTTACACCAATGCATCATCTACATGCTAGTATTGACATGTGTAAATTATAAAACTTGAAGATCCTTGATGCATTAATTGCATTTTCTAAAAATATATTTTTTATTTTAGCCATTTTAAATATTTGATGCATTTTACAACTTTTTTACTAGCTTTTTTCTTTTTTTCTTTTTTATTTTTTCTTTTTAACAGTTCCTTTCATCGGAAAATGGAACAATTTTTACAACAATCTCAGTTAGATTTCTTTCATAAATTTCCTTTTAAAAGTTTTTTTTCAAAATTCGTAGGCCAAACTAAACTTAATATAAATGATAGATACACGTGCAACCCATGAAAAAGTTATTTACTTTTCAATTTTTTTAAACATTGTGCAATTAATGTACAACTTTATTGGTAAAATATTATTATAAAAATTATAACTTGAAACATAACAAAAAATTGTAAAAATATTTTAATTTTTAAATTATCCCTTATCCTATAGAAAGAGATAATTGCTCAATTGAGTCAATTTAGTTTTACTAGTCATTTTCTAGAAATATTACCGAACATATATATCTTTTCATAGTGTCAATTAATAGTGTGTACTTTAAAAACTTAGACGGTATGAGATAGTGAAAATTTAAAAATAACTAATTTAGAACTACTTATAAATATAACGAGCTATTAATTTATGTGTCAACCTATTAAGTTTAATTAATGTGTTACCATTTTAAAAAACAAAATCCTAGTAAATATTTATTTTAATTAATCTAGTGGAGACTTATGCAATATAGACATGTGCATTAAATGAATGTGTTTTCTTGTTTAAAAAAAGCTCAAATAAATGTATATTTTTAAAAGTGTATGAATTGTTATAACTTATAATTAACATATTACGTATTTATTATACAAAACATGTATTTGATTGGGTCTAATAATTTATTTTATTTTTAGCTCATAATTATAAAATTTACTATCGAAATTTTAGAGGCTAAAGATAACATCTTATTCTCCTCTTATATATTTATCATCATTGCTTCATTTTAGGTCGATAAGAAGTTTTTTGTTTTAACAAGGAAAAAAAAATTGTTGAACTCGCCCTCGTTCCACTTTTTATACTTAGGTCCGACTAAACTCAAATCCAATTTTAATATATGTTATAAATCAGTAGAATTCAATGGTATAGGACACTATTAATCGTAATATAGAAATAAACTTATTTAAAATTAATAATTATAACTTTAGATTAATAATGTATTTTTCTTTTAATATATATATATGTAAAGATATTTTTTATTACTAAATTGTTAAATTTAGATGACTGTCGAATCTTTAACTATATTGTCATTTAAGACAAATGATAAAAGCATTTCAATCTATTCCTAATTTAAAGGAGTGTAGACTCTAAACAATTAATTTATGAAGTAATAAAATATTACATTCATTTTTGTACATATTATTCACTTAAAAAGCGTTAAGTAAAATTTAATATATTACTAACTTGATTGATTGAGGTATTTCCAAAAGTAAGATATCAATATTTAATTAATTTAATAAAATTTTGTTTTCTCAAAAAAATTGATTTGGGTTAAGAATTATGTGCGAGGTGGAAAATTTCATTTTTGATTACTTTAATATAATAAAAAATTTTAAAAATTAAAAATTAATAGTCATGTATAATTAAATTTTTATGCATATTTTATTTTTCATTTCTTTAATAATTAAATATGAAAAAATAAATTATTTTATTTTTTGACACGCTCAAAGCCCCCAATTTATGTCACCTCATGACCCCATTCTCCACTTTGCATAAATGTATAATTAATTAAGTTCGTAGATAATCTATTCAATGAGCATCTGATGATGATTAAAGCATTAATTAAAAATTGCAAAGCTATGTTGTTTATGTGTATATTAATAGCCTAAGGTTCAATAATTAAATAATAGAATACTCATATTAAAGGTATTAAGTTTATATCTTAGGGTGGAGTTTGAAAGAAGAGACAAACGAGGAAATCCCATTATGTCAAATGGGTTTTAGCTGCTTAGTGATATAGTATTTTTTGAAGAAAAAAAAATGTACATGCGAACATTTTTATTTATTTTTATATGATTAATTAGTTATAAATTATTATGTAGAATTAATTAACATATATTGAGATAGCTAAATTTATATGATGAGTGTCGCTTCGCATCACTAACTTTTCAATCAATCGTAATGACCAATTGTGCAAATTAACGATTCGTCTCATATTAGGTTGAAAGACTATTGCAACACTGTTATTTTTAAAATAAAACTAATCTATCTCACGATGGTCTAAACTCAGCTTACGTTCCCTATTAGTGATGAAATATATTTATTTATTTTTTCATTTTTTCTGTTTTAAATATCGACTCACCATCACAACATGATCTATTATAAGTCACTGAACAAAATAAGGTTTGGTAAATTTTAATTATTTAAAAGTTAAATTTTTAATTAATATTTTTTAATATTATATTATTATCATAATACTGAATTAATACTTATCTAAGCCTATTTTAAGAGATAGGAAATAAACAATAAAGGGAAAAATCCGCTTTATATATATATATATATATATATACACGTATATTTTAAGAAATAAAAAATAAATTCAAAATGGTGGAATCCTTTTTATATATGTTAGATGATAATTTAAAATTACAATGTGCAAACATATATTATTATTATTATTATTAAAGCAAGTGAAATTGAGGATTATACGAAGGGGACGTTTGTTTTATTTAATGGCCTCTGAATGGAAATTATGTTTAAATATATAAGTAAACCAGTTAGACATAAGAGCATTTGCTACAAATTTAATTTTTTTTTTTTAAAAAATCCTCTAATAGAACTATACCATGGAAACATGTTCAATTTGAATTCAGATGTTTCTCTCTAATTTTATCCCTTATAAAAAAGAAAATGACAAAAAAAACTCAATATCCAAATAATTAAAATTAAAATATAAGATTTTATTTTTGACAATAAGTTTTATATATATATATATATATATTTATGATTATTAACTAAAGATACGCTAAGAAAATATTATATGTGTTAAATACAAAATTTTAAATAAAAATAAAATTTATTTTTTGACCATTCAATACACCTTTATTTTTTTGTTTGGTTATTTTTAATTGATTGATATTAAAATAGGAACCATGAATTAACCAACTAATAAGGGCATGCTTGGGCCATAAGAGTGCATTTCCCAAAGTGACTTAAAGATTTATTATTTTGGATGCTTAATGGCTACGCCAAACAACTTAACTGTGTACTTTTTTTTCTTTTTAAATTTTTTGGGAAAGCAAGTGCCAACTACCCAAGAAAACGTCCCTTTGGCCAGCTATGACAAGTGTGTCCATCACATAATGGCCATGGTTACGCACCCCATGAACCACTTCGAATATTTTAATAATCCATCTGAATTCGAGTTTTCAGGGTTACGATTTTTCAATTAAAATAATATCTTAATATTTAAGTGAGAAAGATAAGGATACAGACCTATTATCTCAATTGATTAGTCAAGTATTCCAAGAACGTCAGACACTATTATTTTAATTTTTAAATTTTCCATACCATTCATATTCTCAGTCATTAAGTTTAATGTATAATTTTTAAACTACTTACAACCTTAATTTGAGATCTTTTTAAGTTACTTGTAACTTCCGAGTTTCTTGAGGCCTTTCAACCACTTGTAACGTGATTTCTTTTTTATATATAAAGCTATGAGGATCAATTGTGAACACACCATAATCATGATTGTATACCATCCAGAGTAAGAATAGAGACTATAAAATTAGGAAGGAAAGATTCGAATGAAGAATGCTTTAAATTGAGAGTCATACAAATAGAAGTAATTCAAACAGACTTAAATACTCCTAGAAGCTTAAGTAGTAATGGAATATAAGAAAGTTGCCCCATAAGTAGAACTTTTGAAGGAGATGCTCTGTGATTATTAATTAGAATCTCCTTTCAAAATCTTTCTCCAAGCCCCCTTCCCCCCCTCCCAAAAAACTGAATTAATAAATTAATAAGAACTTCTTCTAAAGGGGTGCATGGAGGATCAAAACTCCCTTTACTAAATGCAATTTTTATGAAAAGAGACTCTCCCACACTTAAAATAACAAAAAATGACTATCCTGAAAGGGAAAAAAAAAATCCCTTTATACATAGTACTTCACTAGGCTTAATGTAAGAGCTAGCATACATATTGTAACGATCCCAAAAATAATATGTATGAAAGTATAAAAATAAAAAATAATAATAATAATAATAATAATATAATAAATAAATAAATTATTATTATTAATTAAATCATATAATATAATATATTAATGTAAAAGCTTATATATATATAAATAAGGAATCTGGATGCTAGAAGCATCTGCATTAAAAATTGAAGGTGGGATTTTAAATGGGAGACTCTCTGGCCGTGAAGCACTTCTCATTCTCTCTCCTCAAACTCCCACTCTTTCTCTAATATTTTTCTCCATCTGTAATCCAAATCGAAAAATGAGCACCATATCTGAGTCCTAACTCCGCTCCTGAACACTGTAATCGGAGTAAATTTATCGTTGGGACGTCGTAGACACCACTCCAGGACTAAGATAAGGGGAATAGATTATGTCAGTTATTTTCAAAATTGAACCGATTAAATTGAGAAATTGGATACCGAAATTCTATATATGATTTTTATGAATTATTTAGGCATATGAAAATGATAGTTTTGGTTTATTATATATAAATGTGTCTGTTGTAAAGGATTTTCTGAATGAATTAAACAGTTGAAATATATGGTTTTGGTTATTAAAGCATGATATATTTTGTACAAGTAGTTTATTTAAAGTATGGTTTATTACTCAAATCGTGTGGCATGAGGATGATTATTTTTACTGTATAAATAAACTATTTGAAATATGTCTATGGTATCCTACAAGAAAGTTATGTTTTATACTGGTTTTTTTTTTTTTTTTGGAAATAATGAGAATAATACGGAATATGTGAAATGGATATGACGGCTGAGAGCCGAGTTATGAAATGATATAGTGTTATACAGAGATATGCTATGACAGATATTATACAGAATGGTGAATATGACAGATTTTATATGGAATTATGAAAATGAGTTCAGGTTATTGTTTTAATTACAAAAATTGCAATATGTGGTTTAAGAACCCTAAGGTGCCAAATGAAATGAGAGCTCGGTACCGTACCCATAAAGAGGAAGTATAGTGCAACCACACTGGTGGGAAAAGTGTGGAATGGAATAGTGGATTTGACCTAAGTATAGCTCCTCCTAAACGAGAGACCCCTCCCGAAGGATTTTTCGGGACAGAGTAGGCAAATCGAACTGACAGATTGGACCTTAATGACTTGGCACTAGTCGGTCGGTTATGTGTTAAGTCCAGCCTTCGAGTCGTACAACTCATCATGGGGGTGAAACATGTTGGTAGCCCAATAAAGTTGGTTCTCCTATGCATATATGTGAATTTATGTTAAAAAGGGGTTATGTTGAACTAGATTTATGAAATGAAGGAAAGATAAGTATTTTCAATAATAGGTGTGACTTACAGTTATTGTATGCAATTGTATTTAAAGTGGAATTAACAATTATATTTTGTTTACACTAAAACTCATGTTGCCACACACTGATAATAATCTATTCTGTCTTACTGAGAAGTGTGTTACCCCATCATGATCAATTATTTTTCAGATGCCCTGTGGAGTATGATAGGAATCAGAGTAACGCAGTGGACGCGTGGGTGGGACTAGATAAAGAAGCTTAGATTAATTGTTAATTTTGTTATTCTGGTTTATCTTGAAATTTCTAAGGAATTATTAAATTGATATTAAAGATATTATTGATATTTTTTATTTATGTTTTGATGAGTTGGGAACTTCATTGAGATATTGGGATTCACAATCGGACATATCATTCAATTTAGCATATGAATCATTTTCAGATTTGTCTACTAAAGCAGAAGGAATGGAGATAACCTCATCATCAATTAAAGCAACAAAACACTGGTTACCTCCCTCAAGATTAGTGAACCTTGAGTCGCACGGAGAGATGACTTCCTTTTGCATGGACGCTCCATATCTCCTCTCAAGTTCATCCCAAATCTGCTTAGCACTACTACACGCCATAACCTCATATAAAACATTAGAGTCTAAAGCATGCAGTAAGGTATTCATGGCATCAAAATTTACCTGCACTAAGTTCCTATCATGATCATTCAGTTCACACTCAAATTTGGGAACATCAATACACCCAGTAGATTTCATAGGTACACAATCACCCTAATCAATGACATTCCAACATTTTCAATTTAAGGCTTTCACATATATAGTCATTCTAAATTTCCATACTGCATAGTTTTCACCACAAAATACTAGTGGGTGTGTGACCAACCTTCCCTCACATAAAGGGGATGCACTAACACGAGTCATCATAATCTTTTACTAAATGACGTTTAAGTTTAAGTTACGAGGCTCTGATACCAATTGCTAGTTTTGGAGCAACCCCAAGATGGGGGGTGAATTAGGTGTTTAAAATTTAT
The DNA here is from genome assembly GCF_029873635.1 of Malania oleifera. NCBI lineage: Eukaryota > Viridiplantae > Streptophyta > Magnoliopsida > Santalales > Ximeniaceae > Malania > Malania oleifera. Next base: position 116,857,117 of record NC_080420.1, read on the forward strand.
CGCCTAGGTCTATTGGTTTTAACAACAGTATAACACAACCTAGGGTCAATCTATGCAATTTAGAAATTAAGCATACACATGCAGAAAAGTAAGGTGCAAAAAAGTAAACAATACATGCGATATGTTATCGAGGTTCGGCCAAATTGCCTACGTCCCTGCCTTGGCCACACCAGCACAAGAATTCCACTACTACTCACTTAACGGGTGGAGCGGCACTGGTTACAACCAGGTCAATTCAAGGGGCTGATCTCAACCAACACGGCTTACCTGGAGAGCGCACCTAACTTTCCTAACCGGGTCTAAGTTAGTTCGGGACTATTCAACAAGGCTAATCTCCCTCTTCAGGCCCACGCCTGGAATACAATCAATGTGTATAAAATTTGTACACGGAAATACACTTCTTACACAGGCATATATGTGCACCAGTACAACTCAATCAATATTGCAAGCACGAATGATATGTAAATATGTTTAGTGCTCTAATGTGTGCTAAACACTCAATCAAGTATAGATTATCAGTCCAGATATAGAGTGAATATCAAAGCAAGATTTGACACACAATACGTGAATAATACAAAATCAAATCAGGGTTTCAAATATGCTAAGCAAGTTGATTCAAACAATCTCAACAAGATATTTCAATATACAAAGCACAATGGAGTGTTTGAAAACTAGCTTTTGTAAAGGATTTTGCACACAAAGATTATAGGTTTAGGTATCTTGCAATGACAATGTAAGAACCACAACCTTCTAAGTCTTCCCACACAAGATTTATCAAGTAAAATCGGTGGAAGGACTTAAGGTTACACTCTCAAATAAAATCAATCAAATAATATACCAAATGAGAGTACTAGCTAGTAAGACTAAGCACAATCAATTTAAAAATACTCACAACACTTAAGAGATCAAGAAAAATGGAGTGTATGAGTATTTGGGAGTAGTATAGGCTAAAAGGAGATTTTTGAAATTGAGAGAATTTTGACCTTAATCAAAATGTTAATCCTTACTAATTATGACAAATGAATAGGTATTTATAGGCAAGGAGAAAATTTTGACCGTTGGGGACCCAATGGGAATAATTAAATTTATTTTAAAAGCCATTAAGAAAATTAACCCAATTTACCCTATTGAAAAATCAGTAAAAAATATTTTAACCCGTAAGGTTCAGGTGCCCAAATAGACTCACTCAGAAAATCGATTTTTAATGGTTCGGGTACTTGAAGAAACAGTCGGTTGGCTGAACAAAAGTTAGTAGCATTTTGTTCGTAAATTCGAGTGCCTGGTTCCAAGTTCAGTTAACAGAACCAACCAATTCGGTCGCCCGAGCCTAATTTGAACTTGACCGTTCGATCACCCGAGTAGTTGAAGTGTTCTGACACAGGTTCGGGTGCCCGAGGGAGATACGCTCAAATCAAGTTCGGGTACCTAAACACAAAGTGAACATATTGACTTGTTCGGTCGCACGAGCCATTTTACACAGCTTGGGTTCGGTCGCCTGAACCCTCTCAACATTCTTAATTAAGTTCATTTTTAACCAATTTTAATTCCCCTGATATGAAGAGTGATGTTGGGGATTTTGTGTACTAAAAGTAGGTACCTAAGGTCCAAATAAGGTCTGTATGAGCATACTTACATACCATGCATGATGCAAATTATTACAAGCCACAGGGTGTACAGTCCATAAAAAATATTACATCTCAGAATGAAGAAACGACAAATACAAATACAGCACAATATTATTCATTCTTTGGCACGAACACCGCACGCCATCATGGTATGTCTTTCTGTCCAAATACACGTGCACAGTAAACCTGCATGCAAGCCTTAGTACAATCATCAGTACCAAGAGTATTTGTCATGATCAAAATTGGGCGTGACCTATCAGGTCAACAACTGGGATGGATTTATTGTTATATTGGGATATTTTAGTTACTCTGGTAATATGTTTGGAGATCTTCTGCTGTGTAATTATGTGGTATCAGAGATTTATTTACAATAACACTCCGGAACCCCAGTTTCAGGTTCAGGGTGTTTATAGTTGGTATCAAAACTTAGGATATAGATTCTGTAGGCTCTAGGAATGATTATTACCAGAGTATAGATATGAGTTATGATGAGGATAGGAATGGGTAGACTAAGTATTGTAAGGTTGATCGGGTATAGGATGCATAATGGAACAAAATACAACAAGCAAATTGGAATTTTGATTTCTGTCTTGCAGCCTCGAAGCAGAAATCCATCAATGGCTTTCTGTGATTTTTCTGAATCAGACCATGGTTTCATAAAAGTCACGGCAAAACCATAGATGATTTTGTTTCCGAGCAGTGAGACTAAAATGCAAAATTGGAATGTGGACATTAAGTTTGGGTTAATTGTCAGTTAGTAAATTTCGAGAATGAAATTTTTATGAGGGGAGAATGTAACGACCCCAAAAATAATATGCATGGAAGTGTAAAATAATAATAATAATAATAATAATAATTATTATTATTATTAATTAATTATTATTATTAATTAAATCATATAATATAATATATTCATATATTAATACAATATGCTTCTATATATGTAAATAAGGAATCTGGATGCTAGAAGCATCTAGATTAAAAATTGAAGGTGGGATTTCAAATGGGAAACTCTCTGGCCGTCAAGCACTTCTCGTTCTCTCTCCTCAAACTCTCACTCTCTCTCTAAGATTTTTCTCCATCCGTAAGTCAAATAAAAAAATGAACACCATATTCGGGTCTTAGCTTTGCTCCTGAACACTTTAACCGGAGTAGATCTGTTGTTGGGACGTCATAGGCATCACTCGAGGGTAAGGTAAGGAAAATAGATTATGTCAGTCATTTTCAAAATTAAACCAATTAAATTGAGAAATTGGATGCCGAAATTTCTATATATGATTTTTCTGAATTATTTAGGCATATGAAAGTGATAGTTTTGAGTTATTATATATAAATGTGTATGTTGTAAAGGATTTTCTGATTGAATTAAATGGTTGAAACAAATGGTTTTGGTTTATTAAAGCATAATATATTTTCTACATGCAGTTTATTAAAGTATGGTTTACTACTCAAATCGTGTGACATGAGGATAATTACTTTTACTATATAAATAAACTGTTTGAAATATGTTTATGGTATCCTACAGGAAAGTTATGTTTTATACTGGTTTTTTTTTGGAAAGATCGAGAATAATACGGAATGCAGTTATGATATGACGACTGAGAGCCCATTTATGAAATGATCTAGTGTCATATAGAGATATGCTATGACGGATATTATACAGAATGGTGAATATAACAGATTTTATATGGAATTATGAAAATGAGTTCAGGTTATTGTTTTAATTACATAAATTGCAATATATGGTTTAAGAACCCTGAGGGGGCAAATGAAATGAGAGCTCGGTACCGTACCCATTGAGAGGAAGTATAGTGCAACCACTCTAGTGGGAAAAGTGTGGTATGGAATAGTGGATTTGACCTAAGTATAGCTTCTCCTGAAGGACATTCTGAGAAACTCCTCTCGAAGGATTTTTCGGGACAGGGTAGGCAAATCGTGTAGAGACCTGAACCAAGAAACTAAAATAAAAATAAAGAAAAGAAAAAGGAAACAAATGGAAAGAAATTAAAAGAAAAGAAAAGAAAAAGAAAAGGATGGAGATGGTTTGGTTCAGCACGACCCTCTTAGAAAATCGTTGATGGTTTGGCGCAGGGACTGCTTGTTTATAAATAGACGTTAGGTCACTTTTTTCATAAAAAACCTAACCCTCGACCACAAAATACAAACTGACGTATAGCCGTCGATTAAAACTTGACTCTCGGTCGTCAAATAATAATCTTGGCCCTTGGCCAATCAAACAATACCCGGCCACTGGCCGTTAGTTCAAACTCTTGCATTTCATAAACAGTTCCAATATTTTCACAAGCATTTCCAGTATTTCTCAAACAATTCAGTATTTCAAAATTCCAAATCCAGATATACAATAATTCATACCAATTAAGTTATCTACCACACGATTTTCCACATTTTAACATTTTCATATAAACAAACAAGCTTTCCACCGTTCATTTTATTTAAAAATACCATACCATATATCCTCGGTTTGTAAAATCCATTTCGAACAATGGGTTTTCAAAATAGCCTTTAAATTCCCAGATGAATAAATAAATAAATAAATATATTTATATAAACATAACAATTAAATTAATTCAAATTTCATAAAATTACTAACTTAACTTAATCCCTTTACTTGAATCCTGAAAAACCCGCTAACACCTCGGCCTACGCCCCACGACGTTCAAAATCCTTGAAACCCTGAAATTCAAATTTCACTACATTACTCATCACAATCCTTAGAGTAATTTTCCCTAAAATTTCCCTAAGTTCTGAATACTCTAAATAGCCTAATGAAGCTTAAATTATTAAACTTACCCCTGATTTAAGATTGGTGCCACAGAGCTCCAATTCAAAAACTTGCTCCAGTTAGATTGTAGAGAATCTCTCCACGAGTCTCCTGACAATTTTCGTTCGTTAATTGGGCTTATAGTTTAAGAAAATTTGAGTTAAGTTTGAGAATTGGCCTTACCCCAAGAGATATGCCTACGTCGCTCCCACGACAAATCTGCTCCAGTATAAGTGTCGATAGCGGAGAATGGAGCCCAACGGTATTTTCTGATTTCCGATAAGCTGAATATTGAAGATGAGATTGAGGAGAGTGGGAGAGAGGAGACGAGAAGTGAACGGAGCTACGCTGCCTCTTCTTTCTTCGTTTCTCAGGAAGGTTTTATATATATATATAAAAGTATAATATTAAATTATTATTATATTATATTATTTAATTAATATTATTTATTTATTTATTTATTTTTACTTTTATTTTTAATTTTTAATTTTTTTAATAACAATTTTTAAAAAATTTTTTTTTAGGATCACTACACTAGGGTTTTTATGTGCTATCAGTGCGGCAAGTACGGCCATATAGCCCAAGATTATCGTGAACTGCCAAACAACGCACCCGCTTCTGATCAGAACTGAGGGAACAATCAGGTGCCTCGAGGCGGCTCGGCACGTGTTTACACACTTACCCCTATCGAAGCAGATATTGCTAAAGGCGCGGCAGCAAGTAACGTGTTTATGTTTTGAGGCAAGCAATAGTTTTAATTAATACTGATGATGTAATTATTCATATCTAAGGAGTATGATGAAAATTTTGGTATAAGGTTAGTTAGGTAATACCATAGTTATGTAAAATGATTGGTTAACAAATTTCGAGGACGAAATTCTTTTAAGGGGGGGAGATTGTAGAGACCCAAACCAAGAAAATTAAAAAATAAAAAAATAAAAGAAAAAGGAAATAAATGGAAAGAAAAGAAAAGAAAAGAAAAGAAAAAGAAAAGGATGGAGATGGTTTGGTTCAGCAACAAACCGTCAATAGTTAAAGGCCCTCTCAGAAAATTGTCGACGGTTTAAACTACTGAGAGCTATTATAAAGGGACTTAAGGACCAAACCGTCGACGATTTTGCGCAAGGACAGCTTGTCTATAAATAGACGTTGGGTCATTTTCTTTTTAGAAAAATAATTTCTCTCTCTCAGCTCCGAACCTCTCTCTCTCTCTCATCCCTTATGTGACTCTCTCTCACTTCTATGCTCACCCGAAGCCACTCTCACTCTCCGATCATCTCTCTCTCCTCTCTTGGGTTGTTGGATTAGTTTCTGCAACAATTTCGTAAAGCTAAGGTTTTCATCTCCTGATCGTTTCAGGCATATTTTCAAGATTAGGTAAGGGGAATAAATTATGCCAACTTTTTATTAAATTTGAATTGATTAAACTAGAGTTTATGATTTTAGAAACGTTATTCTAGTTGTATTTTCAAAATCAAACCGATTGAAATTGAGTATGCCTATAGGGATTATATGATATCAGTTTAATTTGGAAATAGAACCATTTAAAATTGAATATGTGGATACAGGAACAACATATGATATTTTCTAAATGTAATATATGTAGGAAATCGATGGTTTTGGTGACAATACACGTATTTTAGGGAAACTGAGTATTATGTGACATAATTTCTCTGGTCAAATTATTAAGGTATGATATGACATTCAAACCGTGTGGCATGAGATTAATTCTTCATAATAAACTGTTTTGATTTCTGTGGTAAATGAATTGATATGTTTGGATGATTGTTTTGTGTGGTTATTCGTGTATTTCACAATATGACATTGGCAGGCATGAGAAGTTCGTTATATTGCCTTTGACATAAATTGTGATATAACGTTGGTAGGGTTTGAGGAGTTCGTTATATTATCATTTATATAAAGGGGATAAAATGTTGGCAGTGACATGAGGAGGTCGTTTTACTAGTTTACCATGAATAGGTCATTATGAAAGTGTAACGGTTGTTTGTTGTGAAGTACATACTGAGAACAATGGGGAGGGGATACTCAGTACATAGTGGGAACGATGGAGAGGGATGCCTGGAAAGTAAGAAAGTGTTGGGAAGTGAAGTAAATGTGCATTTTCATTTTTGGAAGTGAGTACATGTTTGTGAATTGAATGTTTCGTGATTTTGGATATGCTGCATTATTATGTAAAGTACGTGTATGTGGATTTTGTTGTATGATTGATGTTGAATGTGTGTGAGTACATGTATGTGAATTAAAATGCATGAACATTTATGGCAAGGTAAGACTCTCCACCCATAGGCTTGCTGAGTAAGGTGAGTGCCCTGATATCAATTGTAGTCACACCCAAATTAAAAGGGCAATGATGTAGGACGGGAATGGTTGACCTATGACCTACGATTCAACCCTCACACAAGCACATACACTTAAATACTTTAACTTAAGAATTTAATTTTCCAAACATAAATACAATAAATCATGCTTTATTTCACATGTTCAAGGATTTTGAAAAGGTATATGACTTGTCCAATAATTAAGTCCCAATTGGTTTTTTCACAAAGGAATCAAGTTTCTTTCACAAAGGAATCAAGTTATATACTGAAAAGTTGTTATTTCAAAGATTCAAGAATAAAAGTTCTATGTTAGCAAACTAATATTCATACAATTTATTTTAACTAGTAAGTACCAATATTGCAAACTATGGATCAAATGGGTTATTCAAAGATGTGATTTTAATCTACTAGCAAGGGTTCACAAGATATAGCAAAGGATTCGAACACAAGTACTAAAGTTACAAAGGGATTGATTTGGATGACTTGACATTGTTCCACACGTAATTAGGTCACACCGTAGGTCCTTCGTACAAACTTTGAATCACAAGATGAACGCAGCAATGAAGTGTAAATGATGATCATTGTGCGGGTGTATGAAGGTGCTAGTCGTGTGGTGTTGATGGGGGCTGTGAGAGTATTAGATGGGAGAGGGATTGATGGAGTCGTTGGATAGTTTAGTGGTCTCTCACCACTTGATCTCTAGAGAGAACGCTGTAGCCTCACACTATTCACTCACAAGGAGAGGAACAAGCTTTACAAACTCAAGAAAAGAAATGTTTCTTCTATATTCAACTTCAAATTCATATCTTGTTCTTACAATAAGAAGGCTATTTATAGGCATAGCCTGGAGGCAAAGCATTAAACACTTAACAACTCTCAACAACTTTCAACAACTATTAACCTGGCACAATTAATACTTACTAAAAAAAAAAGAAACTCCAACTTATAAGCACATAATTCAAGCTTAGTTGTCTTACGTTATTACAATTCAAATTTGAAATTTAAACATATTCCAAAAGGAATGCCAAAACCGTGTCGGGCCCATTAGAGCCATGTGGGGCCCATTGGGCTGTGTGGGGCCACCATGAATCTCAGACTCGAACTTGCTTTGGCATATGAACTGGGGTCTTCATGCACCGAAGGTCCCCAAGTAGTCTTTGAACAAAAAATCTGTGTGGGACCCATGAAGTCATGTGGGGCCCACAAGATTGTGTGGGCCCACATGGGTCTTAAGTTGGACTTTGCTTAAATACTTTACTTGGGTCTTTAAATATGTTCTTCAAGCACCTAATAGCCTTGCATATCCAAGAAAACTTATAAAGTCAACATATTAATAACAAAGTCTTCAAGTCTTCCATCCAAATAGTTAGATGGTCTTCAAGTAAGATCTTCAATTAATTCACGTGTTCCTACAAAATAGATATAAACAATAGTGACATTTGGAGGTCGTCCATGCGTCACCATGTCAGCAAAGGAAAGGACATCGGGAGGTCGTTTATGTGTCATCATATCAGTAAAAGGGATACATAAGGCATGTTGATCCCCATCGGGCAAAGTTACAAATGGTATTAGAGCAAAAGGGTGTTACATGTTATGAGCTTGTAATCTCCCCAATACTCGGGAACTCCGCTTATGAATGTTTGTGTATGTGTGAGTACAGTCTGCATATGTCTTTTCAGTTGTTGATTAACAAACGGTTATATTTTGTATACACTAAAACTCATCTGCTACACACTGTTATAATTTATCCTGCCTTACTGAGAAGTGTCTTACCCCAATAGACAACCCATTTTTCAAGATCTTTCAGAGATCAGGTTTAAAAAGCTTCGGCAGGGTTTAGTTTTTTTTTTCGTGATTGTGAGTGAATGTACGATATGGAACTTTATGTTTTATTTTAAATCCTTGGATTGTAATAACATTATAATGTTATCTAGAGATGTTTATATTGGTGATATTATAGAACTCTGGTATTTTATTTGAGGATGTTTAATTATATTTCGTTGCTTAATGATATTTATGGTATTAGAGATAGGTGAATTGAACACATAACACCCCGTGCTCCACTGGGCAGGTTTGGGGCGTTACAAATCGTACTGATAGACAAGACCTTATTGACTTGGCATTGTTCGGTTGGCCAAGTACTAAGTCCAGCCTTCGAACTGCACAACCCATCATGGGGGTGAAACATGTCGATAGCCCAATAAGGTTGGTTCTTCTATGCATATGTGTAAATTTATGTTAAAAGGGGGCTATATCAAGCCAGATTTATGAAATGAAGGAAAGATAAGTATTTTCAATTATAGGTGTGAGTTACAGTTATTGTATGCAGTTTTCTTTAAAGTGGAATTAACGGTTATATTTTATTTACACTAAAACTCATATTACCACACATTGATAATAATTTATTCCGTCTTACTGAGAAGTGTCTCACTCCATTATGATCAATTATTTTTCAGATATCCTGTGGAGTAAGACAAGAATCAGAGTAGCGCAATGGAAGCGTGAGAAGGACTAGATAGAGAGATTTAGATTAATTGTTAATTTTGTTATTCTTGTTCATCTTGAAATTCCTAAGGATGTATTAAATTGATATTAAAGATATTATTGATATTTTATTTATGTTTTGATGAGTTGGGAACTTCATTGAGATACTGGGATGAATTTATTATTATATTGGGATATTTTATTTACTCTGGTAATATGCTTGGAGGTCTTTTGCTGTGTAATTATGTGGTATTAGAGATTTATTTAGAATAACACTCTGGACCCCCATTTTCGGGTTCAGGGTGTTTACACTTACTCAAAAGATCACATGGACCACTAATTCTACTCATCTTAATTAACCACCGTCAATGAAACAAAAACTTATTAAGCCATTGTGACTCTTAAAATTGTTAGGTCACAAGACTTAAATGTAACAATTGTTGGAGTAAAAAATCCATCATGAGTATTACTACTGCAAATGTGTTGTCACTTTTGCGATAGTCATACAAGTAGTTTGCAAAACCTATAGGGAGATTGAATAGATAAAACACATATGTGGAAGAGTCTAAATAGTTAAAATAAATTGAACCAGTAGAACATATGTATTGGAAAATCAAAGAGAAGGTCATCCTAATGACACTATGCATTCAGATAACCTATGGTTTTGGATAGAAAGAGTGTCATGTCAATATTCAAAAAGTTCTAGTTAACAGTATGTTAGACACACATTACTTCTATTACCATTTGTGAGCTTTCCTCTTTCTCTCACCTTATCTCATAAGTCAAATTAATTATCATGTGCACATTAACTTTTTTAGCTCATTCCTTACATCATCATCAATAGAATCCATTACCAACATCCTATAAGATATTGGCCAAACATAACTACTCTTTCTAGCTTCAAGAGCATGGCTATGATTAGAGTTGGACATTTATATAAAAAGTTTTGTTTTTATGACTTTGAGAAAGATTTTGAAACAAGAGAAGAATTATCCTACAAATAATGTTTCTTTTATTTTTTATATGACCTCATTGATGACACCATTTATTAATGTTAATAGAATACATTAATTGAACAATATAAAGATTACATCAACAAATATTTGCTCCTTTAGTTTTGTTACACTTTTAAATAAAGGAAGGAATCAAATTAGGGATCCACTCTCTAGTTTTATCTTTTCTAAGGAGATTGGAGTGCGTTGTCATTTGGAGAACCTTTTGTATACCATCAATCATAAGTTTGTTGCATGTTAAGATGATTTAAGTGGTTTAAGTATCCATAAAGAGTTATTCCTCTATAAATTTATTTCCTTTTTTTTGGGTCTTTTCTCCAGTTTACCTAATAAAAAATTTAGTAGTTCACATCTCACGTTGACCCTTAATTATTTTAGCTTTCCTTAAAAAAAATTATAAATCCTTATTTTAAATTAAATTCATTGTTGATTTGTTAAAAGCTATTTATTAGAATGTTAAGAATTGAGATTTAATAAAATCAAAAATCCACCCACCCTATTCCCAAGTTAAAACCTTTACCATAAGAATTTTTTTAAAATAAATCAAGTTATAGAAGGTAAAATTCAACTAAACGGTTATTAGATGAAACACACTTGTTCTTTCATTGCTGCTATTATCTAAAACCATAAATGTGACGTCCCGATTTTTTATACCATTTTTTTACAATAAAAATCATCAATAATGATTAAATCATACACATCAAACATCACATCAGTCATGTCAATAACTCTGATACCACTCACATGACCCGACCCGCATTGGGTACCGGGTAAACAAGTATTTTGTTTATATTAACCTAACAGCGAAAGACAAAATGTACAAACCATCCAGAATACAACATCCAGAGCATTAATATCCATATACATACATTTTTACCACATTCCCAAAAACCATAGAACTCTAGGGAAAATACACATTCCTAGCCCATAACTCACCCTGTATATCAAGGTATCTGCTCCCCACTATCTCGAAGCTCTTTCTCCTTATCTAACTCGATTTCCTGAAAAGTTTAGATAATTTAGGTGAGACACATTTTAGTAAGACGGAATAAATTATTTGCAGTGTGTGGCATATGAGTTCAGTTATAATACAATTTACTTTTCAAATCATCAATTCATCTAAGAAAATACACTGATATATATGCTCATAGTCATATAGATATAAAACACAAGCTTTTATAAGCTTTTAATTTCATTTTCTACTCATTCGCATGCAACTCATGTTTACCAGCAAAATTCCCGAGAATAGAGAAGTTTACCCACTTATACAAGTAACTTCTCTCTACCCTAATATCGTTTGTACCCTTACCAGAATAGTTCGAGTGCGGTCACAACTGATACTTATCAAGAGACTCACCTTACTCAGTAAGCCTTTAGACAGAGAGTTTTACTTTGCTTAATTATTTAGGTTATTAAACTCACACTTTTTCGTTTCACTTTTTGTCATTCTTTCCTTTTTCTATTTCCATTTCCATTTCACTATCCAGCACATGAGTATCCTTGGTATTAGTACTAACATTGCATTTAAAACTCATGGCTACCCTGAGGATCTCTTTTCCACATCATACTTCCCCCCATAGTCAGGGTTGTGCGGCCCGAAAGTTGGATTTAACCGTGATTGTCTACCCGATTAGATCAAAAATGGAAATCCATCCATGCGTCTGTAGTATGAATGGCTAGCCTATAGCCCTAATTCAGACTCAGAGGGCACAAAAACTCTACTAAACGGCTCAATCGACTTCCCACACCACACTCTCCATGAGACCGTGTGGTTGCACTAACACCTCATTAGCAACGGTTCCATTCACAATATCACAACCCATCATTAGGGTTTCCATATTCATCCATCAGGGTTATCATTACCACATACCCACAATCATTATGTGATATTGGCATTTCATCAATCATATTTTAATGATCCCATTGTAACTTTTGCACTTTGCAATGTTCACATTTCAATATTCATATTACAGAATTTATTTTGCAATATTCACATTTCATCTCATACTAATATATATATATATATATATATATATATATATATATATATATATATCATTTCACACATTTCAGCATCTCATAGTAGTATATATCATGATTCACGTGTTTCGTATTTCTTAAAATACTCATATTAGTAATTCACACATTCTCATTTTCATAGAAATCATTTCTATTCACATATAAGTACCACATTTCATCATTTTCCACTAACATATCAATAATTCTTATTTCATTATTTTCTCAGAAATTACTCATAATAGTATATATCATGATTCACGTGTTTCAATATTTCTTAAAATACCCATATTAGTAATTCACACATTCTCATTTTCATAAAAATCATTTCTATTCACATATAAGTACCACATTTCATCATTTTCCACTAACACATCAATAATCCTTATTTCATTATTTTCTCAGAAATTACCCATCATTGTATTTCACATTTTCAATATACGTCATATGCCACCCAACTTTTGTCTAATACTCATAATATACTAATTTTCAGGTAACTCGTCATATTCCATTTTTACAAAATAATTCATTCAGTATTCTCCAAAATAACTGTTATAATCTATTCCCCTTACCTGGTTTCATGAACTACACCTGCAGGAATTCCGAAATTATACCCGCGGCACTCACTCGAGTCCTAAATTGAATAACCCTAGTTCAATCCCAGAATGCCCAATATTCCAATATTTCTAAATTTATATTAATTAAATAAAAATTAATTCCTAAATAACCCTCTTATCCTAATTTTAGGGCTATGCCTATGACGATTCCACGAGAAATACGTTCTACTAGACTTGTAGATAATCATCCCTAGATTCTCGTGGTGGTGTCTGATTGTCCATTTGGCTTAAGATTTAAGAAAAATTGAGGTAAGAGTGAGAATTTACATTACCCCAGGAGATATGCCTACATCGCTCCTATGACAAATCCGCTCCAGTATAAATGTTGGTGGCGAAAAATTGAGCCCAACGGTATTTTTCGATTTTCGATCGGCGCTTACTGGGCCGATGAAATCGAGGAGAGAGGGAGACAGGCGGAGACAAGAGAGTGAGCGCTGAAGGTGGGGGGTCTCTACGTGAATTCTCCTGAAGCCAAAGATGTTATATATATATATAAAATATATTAATTTATTATTATATTATATTATATTATTAAATTAATAATTATTATTAATTAATTAATTAATATTTATTTATTTTTATTCTTATTTTTTTTAAATCACTCCACTAATCTTGTATAACCATTTTTGGGGTTATTACAATAAATACACTGTATATATAATTTCACATAGTAAGATTACATTGACTTGCAAAATGACTACTCTTAAGAATAGAGTGATTATTGTTGGGAAAAATATTATATATGAACTAATTCCCACAAGTAAATCAATGGAGTAATGCAAATAATAAATAAAAATGAGACACACAATATTTAACGTGGTTCCCTCAAATGTTGAGGTACGTCCATGGGGCTCGGTAGTCCAAATCCACTATCACCAAAATGTTGTACAAAGTGAATACAAAAGGCATAAGCCTTACAAATACACAAGAGTGTATAAATAAATATAGTAAGATGGAAATGTCTCACCAAATATTCTGAACAAAACTCCAAAGAACCAACCAAAAGACCACAATAAAAGAAATCCCAATATGCTATAAATAACACACACTGTGACGCCTCGATTTTCGTATCAATTTTTTTTCATAAACAATTATAAATAATTTTCACGTCATAAACAACATCCATAAATTAGTCACGTCAACAATCCTACTATCATTCATATGACCCAACCCGCACTGGGTACCGAGTAAAAAGTTATTTTATTTATAAAATCTAACAGCAGAAGACAATATATTTATATCATCTAGAATATAATACTCAAAGTATCAACATACACATATACACAATACTATCTCATACCCAAAAATAATACAACCCTAGGGACTTACACCTCCCTAGTCCACCAAAAACTCACCCTATGTGTGTCAGGGTCCCAGCTCCTTATGACCACAGAGCTTTATCACCCGATCTACCCATGTTCCCTGAAAAATTTAGATAATTTAGGTGAGACACATCTCAATAAGAAGGAATAAATTATTTACAGTGTGTAGTCATATGAGTTCAATTATAAAATCATTTCTTAAAATCAATCATTCCAACATATTTTTACCTGCGAAGTTCCTAAAAATAATGAAGATTACCCACCCATATAGGTAACTTTCCTCTACCCTAACACATTATGCAACCGGATATGGTCACATCCGATACCTATCAAGGCACTCACCTTACTCAGTAAGCCCTCAAGCGAAGAGTTTCACTTCGCCTCAATTATTTATGCAATTAACTCACACGGTTCATTTATCATATTTAACATTCTTTATTTCTCAATTTCCATTCTTTCTTTCATTTCTCATTTTAGCCAATTTTATCATTCTTTCACTTACCGTTTTCATTTTACTTTCTAGCTCATGAGTATCCTTGGTATCAAATACCAACATCGCGTCTATAACTCATGCCTATGCTAAGGATCTTTCTTTCCACGCCATGCTTCCCCCCATGGTCAAGGTTGTGTAGCCCGAAGGCTAGATCTAACTGCGGTTGGTTGACCCGGTTAGATCAAGGTATCATATCACATATCGCGTCTGTAGTACGACTGGCCGACTTATAACCCTGATCTGGACTCAGGGGGCCCAACGACCCTACAAAATGGCTCAGTCGACTGTCACGCCACACGCTCCAAGAGTCCGTGTGGTTGCACTAACACCACTAGCAACGATACCATGCTTAATATCATAATCATCCATCAGAGTTCACTACTATATACCCGCAATCATTATGCGGTATTGGCATTTCGTCAATCATATTTCAATATATCACAATTCAGTTCAATACAAATATTCTTATAATTTTCTGTGCACATTTCATCATCTCGTAATAATATATATCATATTTCACGTATTTTTCACATTTTCCCAAAATACTCATATCAATAATTTGTACAAACTCATTTCTCATACAAATAATTTTCACTCACATATAAATACCACATTTCATTATTTTCCACTAATCACATCAATCATTCTCATTTCAATAATTTCCCAGAAAATACCCATCGTTATATTTCACATTTTTCAACACATGTCATGTGCCACACAGTTTTCATCTAATATTCATAATATATTAATTTCAGACTCCAAAGCATCACAAATTAATATTACTCAAATGTCACACAATTTATCAATATTTATATCATAATAATTTTCAAGAAAAATACAATATGTTCATTTTCATATATTAATTCAAACGGTAATTCTAAAAATACTGCTATAATTTATTCCACTTACCTGGCTTACTCAGAGTCTCGTTAACACCCAGATCCTACGCTATTGGTGCCTGAAACTCAACTCCTACAATTTGCATTTTCGCCAGATTAATTAACCTATTTCCCCAAAATACTACTCATCTAGCCTTCCTTAGGCCCCATGTACTCCAAATTAACATTTAAACCAATATTTGACACCCCCACTTAATTTTATGAATTTTTCTTGTGGATCCCAAAATTACACCTACGACGCTCACCTGGACCCTAAATTTCAAAAATTTCTACTTTAACTCCAGATGCTCAACATTTTAGCATTCCTAAATTAACTCTAATTAATTAAAAATAAGCACCTTAATAACCTCGTACCCCAAATTTGGGGTTTTACCCACGACGACCCCACGAGAATTCCGTCCCGCTAGACTTATAAAGAATCATCCCTAGATTCTCGTGGTGGTGTCCGTTCATCAATCAGACTTATAATTTGCAAGAAATTAAAGAAAAATGAAAAATTAGCTTACCCCAGGAGATACGTCTACGCCGCTTCTACCACCGATTCGCTCCGGTAGAAATGACAGCAGCGGAGAATGGAGTTCAACTGTATCTTCTGATTCTCGATCGGGCGAGAATCTGCCATGTAACTGAGGAGAGAGAAAGAGAGAACGAGGAGTGAGAGAGACGAGAGACTGCTTGGGGAAGGGGAACCTCTGTGTAGGATGCTTCTCTGCATCCTCTTCTTTTTTGTTCTTTAGAAACCCTCCTAAAGCTTCTACTTCAGGAGGTGAAGATATATATATATATATATATATATATATATATATATATATATATATATATATATATAATAATAATAATAATAATAATAATATTTAATTAATATTAATAATATATATTATTAATAAATATAAAAATAAATTTTAATTATTATTTTTTATTTTTCCTTTAAATATAATTATTATTATTTTTTTTTTTTTTTTGGAATCACTCTACTAATCTTGTATAGTCCTTTTTGGGGTTATTACATTCTCCCCACCTTATAAAAATTTCGTCCTCGAAATTGCTATTCATCTGCTTCCCATCCCTAGAGAAAACACTTCCAATTTTATTAATTACCCTCACTTATGGCGGAGGAACACCGTGGTTACAAAGAGGGTTTTAGGAGATTACAACTATTCCAAAATTCTCCCAAAGCCATTCATATTTCAAAACTAAAAACCATATTCATCCTACGTTATACTATACAAATAAAAATATACAATATTATTCCATTCACTTGACGGGCTCAACTCTAAGCTCCACTAAATAAGTATGGATATCTTTAGCGCATCTGATCCTCTAGTTCCAAGGAAGCTTCCTCAACTGCATGATTGCGCCATAAAACTTTTACCAGTGGAATCTTCTTCGTGCGTAGCTCCTGTTCCTTCCAGTCAAGAATCTGCATTGGCACTTTCTCATAAGCTAAAGTGTCTCCCAACTCCAATACTTCATAACTGATCACATGGGAGGGGTCTGTGACGTATTTCCTCAGCATAGAAATGTGGAATACGTCATGGATCCTAGATAGGACCTGTGATAATGCCAAATGATAGGCAATTGGACCTACTCTTTCAAGAATCTTAAATGGTCCAATATACCTAGGGCTCAGCTTACCCTTCCTCCCAAACCTCATAACTCCCTTCATCGGCGCCACTTTCAGGAACAAGTGATCTCTTGCGTCAAACTCTAATTCTCGCCGACGAGTATCTGTGTAACTCTTCTGCCAGCTCTGTGCTATTCTGATCCTGTCTTTGATAAGTCTAAATTTATCCTGAGTCTGGTGTATCAGCTCTGGACCCAATATCTATTTCTCCCCAATCTTATCCCAGTGCAACGGGGATCAGCACCTTCTGTCATACAGCGCCTCATACGGTGCTATCCCAATGCTGGCCTGGTAGTTGTTGTTATACACAAACTCTACTAGTGGAAAATATTGCATCAAACGACCACCAAAGTCCAGCACACATGCTTGCAGCATATCCTCAAGAATCTGTATCGTCCTCTCTGTCTGCCCATCTGTCTGAGGATGAAAAGTTGCACTGAACGACAACTGAGAACCCATGGCCCCTTGCAAACTCTTCCAAAAATGAGATGTGAACAGTGGGTCTCTATCTAAAACTATGGACACTAGGACGCCATGGAGCCTAACTATTTCCTGGATATATAACTCAGTCAATCTGTCCATGGAGTAGCTAACTCTGATCGGCAAAAAGTGCGTAGTCTTTGTCAGTCGATCCACCACTACCCAGATAGAGTCCTGTCCATGCAATGCAGGCAGCAATCTTGTGACGAAATCCATCGCTATATGCTCCCACTTCCACTCAGGAATGTTAAGTGGTTGCAATGACCTTGTCGGTTTCTGATGCTCAGCCTTTACTTGCTAGCACATCAAACACTGATCATCATACTGGGCTATCTCCCTCTTCATGTTGCTCCACCAGAAGGACTCTCGAAGATCCATGTACATTTTAGTGCTACCTGAATGTACAGTATACAGAGATCGATGTGCTTCATTCGGAATAACTTTCTTGATCTTAGGGTTGACAGGAACGCATAACTTGGTACAGAACCTCAAGGCTTCATCATCTGAAATGTTGAACTCTGTTTCTAGACCATCTTGTACCTTTCCCATAAGATCTACTAGTTCTGCATCATTTCTCTAGGCTACTTTAATCCTCTCCTATAAAGTTGGCTTCAAAACCAAGTCAGCCATAAACGCCTGGTGATCACCCTCTACCAGCTCCACACCGAGCCTCTCTAGATTCATCTGGATCGGATGCTGAATCTTCACTACAGACATAGATAAATCCACTGATTTTTGACTCAAAGCATCAGCGACCACATTAGCCTTTCCTAGGTGATAGCTGATAGTGTAGTCGTAATCCTTTATTAGCTCCAGCCATCTCCTCTGCCTCATATTCAATTCCTTCTGCGTGAAGAAATACTTTAAGCTCTTATGGTTAGTAAATATCTCACACCTACCCCTATATAGATAGTGCCTCCAAATCTTTAGGGCGTAAACAACCGCCACCAATTCTAGATCATGCGTATGATAGTTCTTCTCATATTCTTTCAACTGTAGTGAGGCATACGCTATCACTCTCCCTCGCTGCATCAACACGCATCCGAGCCCTTTATGGGACGCATCACTATAAAACACAAACCCCTATTCTCCTGAAGGAATTGTCAACACAGACGTAGTGATGAGTCGTTGCTTCAACTCCTGGAAGCTCTATTCACTCAGACCACTCAAACTTCACTCCCTTCCTGGTCAATCTAGTCAATGGGCCTGACAATCTAGAAAAGCCCTCGACAAACCTACGGTAGTACCCAGTCAATCCCAGGAAACTTCTGATCTCATGCACATTCTTTGGTCGTTCCTAGTCTTTTACCTCCTCAATCTTACTCGGATCAATAGAAATACCACCCCTGGATATAACGTGTCCAAGGAAGGTAACCTGTTCCAGCCAGAACTCGCACTTCTTGAGCTTTGCATTAGCTTCTTCTCTCGCAACATCTATAGTACTATACTTAGATGCTCCTCATGCTCCTCTGGGCTCCTTTTTGAATACACCAGTATATCATTAATAAATACCACCACAAATTGATCCAAATACTGGTGAAAGACCCTGTTCATCAAATCCATAAACACTGCAGGAGCATTCGTCAAACCAAACGACATAACTAGAAATTCATAGTGACCATACCGTGTTCTAAATGTCATCTTTGAAACATCTTCCACCCTAACTTTCACCTGATGGTACCCGGAGCGTAAGTCTATCTTCTAAAAGATCTGTGTCCCGTGTAACTGGTCAAACAAATCATTGATACGTGAGAGCAGGTATTTATTCTTGATAGTTACTTTGTTTATTTCTCGATAGTCGATGCACAACCTCATCGAGCCATCCTTCTTCCTCACAAATAAAACCAGTGCTCCCCAGGGCGACACACTAGGCCGAATGAACCTCTTATGTAACAATTCCTACAACTGCTCCTTCAATTCTTTCAGCTCTACCGGTGTCATTCTATACAGCGCCTTCGAAATTAGCACTGTCCTTGGAACCAGATCAATAACAAACTCTACCTCATGATCAGGAGGTAGTCCAGACAAATCCTCGGGAAATACATCAGGAAATTCCCTCACCACTGGGATATCCTCTACCCTCAGCTTCCCTTCTGATACTGCCTTCACACAGGCTAAATATATCTGACAGCCTTCTGATAGCAATCTATATGCCTAAATAGCTGATAATAACTGAGGTAGGGTGCGTACATGTGATCCCACGAATCTGTACTCCTGTCCCTCTTGAGGTCTGAATACTACATCTCTCTGATGGCAATCAATGCTAGCATAGTAGGCAGCTAGCCAATCCATACCCAAGATTACCTCAAACCCATGCATATCTAAACTACCAGATTAGTTGACAAAGACCTCCCTTGAATACCCATTGGACAGTCTCTGAGTACCTTTCTACATATCCCTACAGCGCCAATCGGCGTAACAACAGACAGACTAATATCTAACTGCTGAGGCTCAAACCCACACAACTTAATATATTCTTGAGCGATAAAAGAATGAATCGCCCCAAAATAAAATAAAACAGTAGCTTTAAATGACAGTATTGAAATCGTACCTGTCACAACATCTTCTGCCGCCTCAGCATCTCCTGGCGTCAGTGCATAAACTCATGCCTGAGCAGTATTCCTCTACTATCCACCTCGAGGTGCCTGGTAGCCTCCTCTATATGGTTGAGGAGCAGCCGCTACCGCTGGCAGTGCCTGATAGTTCCTCGCAATATGCCCAAACTGGTGGCACTAATAGTAGATAACCTCCCTCGCTCGACATTCTCCTAGATGCCTCCTCAAACATTTAGGATAAGGACGGGGCATCTGCCTACCCTGTACTGCTCACTCTCCTCCTTCCTATCGTCGTTCTTCTCTACTATCATATCTCCTCCATGGCCCTCGATTGGACCCTGCCTGAAAATCAGAAGGCGCGGGCCTCTTCCTCTGGCTCTGTGCTGTTGCGCCTCTCTGTCTGCCGCTCTCAATCACCGCAGCCCTATCCGCTATCTCTGAGAAGGTTTGAGCTCGGAAACCTACCACCTACTCATACAAGTTTTGTCTCAAGCCCTTCGCTAACTTCCTGGCCTTCCTCTCTTCATCAACACCATATACGGAGCGAACCGAGACAGCTCAACAAACCTTGCTGCGTACTGCTGCACCGTCATAGATCCCTGTGTCAGATACAGAAACTCTGACGCCTTCGCATTCCTGACTGTAGCGGGAAAGTATCGCTCAAAGAAAATCTCCCTAAAGTGACCCCATGTCATTGCTAAAGGGTCTGGCCTCTGCTCCTCCAGTACTCTCACTGACCTCCACCAGCACTTTGCTTCCCTGGTCAATTTAAACGTAGTAACTAACACCTTCTGCTCATCTGTACATGAGAGGACGGCCAGTATGTCCTCTATGTTCTGAACTCAGTTCTCTGCTACCAGTGGGTCCGCTCCTCCAGCAAAAGACGAGGGTCGTATACGTGTTAACTACTCGATCGTACAACTTTGCTCTCCTGAGCTCCTGGCCATCTCAACCATCACCTTCTGAGTGACGCTACGCAACACTGCATCAAGGTCTGCACCACCCATACTGGAAGGCCCTACTCTATCACCTCTCATATTCGTGTTGCTATTTTTCGAATCCATCATGCAAAGAGAGCAACTAATCTCAGCATACTACTACTATCACACAACCCATACACCGCTATAACTCATAAATTACTCTTCTATCCACATCCTTAATCCCCATTTAAGATTCAGTCCTACCACTCAGAAACACGACCCAGCGATAGTATCCATGGTTTTCTTGAAATCGTCACCCTAGGAAAAATACAGAAACAACCCCGTACTCCTGTCTCTAAGCTGCAAGATAGAACCCTAAATTCTCACCTCATCCTCAAACAACCACTAACTCACATTTCAATCTACCTATCTCCTATTCCCCTTAAAATTCACTCCTATACTCTGGTATTGTATTCCACTGTCTACTAAAGTCTATAGAACCCAGCAACCTAGGCTCTGATTGTGATGACCCGAAGAAAAATAGTATTTAAATAATGATTAAAAAGGTGGAAAATGGAGACAGTAACAAAAAGAGGAAGTAGACTTTATCGACAAACGCGAAGCGTTCGTCGACAACATTGCACTCTGGAAGGAATAAGCGAGAGAAGTAATCAGAGCCTCGTCGATGAACACAGGGGATTCGTAGACGAGGGTATAAGAGGACCTCGTCGACGAAGGCAAGATTCACCGACGAGGAAATACTGAGAGAGGTTTTGAGCAGTCTGAATTTCGTCGACAAGGAGTGGGTTTCATCGATGAAATTATTGAAGGACTCGTCGATGAGATGACATGGCTCATCGACAAATACAGTCCTATAAATATCAAAAACCCGGATTAAACATCAAAATTAAGGAAAAATTTCACTCTCTCTCTCTCTCTCTCCCTACGGTTTCTCTCTCTTCTCTCTTTGATTCCGGCTCCGTTGCTTGCCGGATCGACGATATGAAGCCACCACGACGCTCCTAGAGAAGTTCTCTGCATATCTGCTGGAGCGGATCGTTGGTAGAACCTCGTTGAAAATTATCCCTGAGTTGAGGTAAGGCTTTTTAAGCCAAATTTGGTCTTATAGTAGTTATAGGAAATGATATACATGTGAAAATACTGAAGTTTAGTACTAGGAGTTTTCATTTTCAGGGTATTGATCAGGGAATCCTACGAGTGTGAGTCCAGAATTTATAGGGGCTTTTCTCAGTAGCCAGTAAGGGAATAAACTAAAGCAGTTATTTTTCCACTCAAATTACCATTATTTCTCAGCAAATTGATTTTCAGAAAAACATGTATTATATATGAATATTATTGAGTAAATATATATTTGGGAAAATACTGCGGTATACAGGAATTATGATTTTAGATGGAACGTAAGATTTAATTCAGCATTGTGTGGCATGAGTATTATTTTTCATGAAATGTATTATGTTACGACAATTTTACGAATAAGCATGTTTTTCAGGAATTACGTAATAATGCAGTATATGATGATTTTGAAATACATGATAATTGAAATCTTCAATTATGAAATCTTCAGCACGAGGCCGTATTTATGAAATCTTTAGCACGAGGCCGTATTTATGAAATGTTCGGCACGAGGCCATATTTATGAAATGTTTGGCATGAGGCCGTAATTATGAAATGTTTGGCGCGAGGTCGTTTTTATAAAATTATGAAAAATGCTATAATATCATGTATTATATGTTATCAGAACCCAGATGTTAGTTTAGTTCAGTTTCAGGAGCTCGGTACCATAGATATATAGATCAGATATCTATGTTTAGACTTGTACTAACCACCCCACCAGGGGGTGGGAGATGAATAGTCAATGTGGCTTTCAGTGTAGAGTTGTAGATGTCCCATCTTCGGGCTGCACAACCCGTCATGGAAGGTAATACATGACATCAGCTAACTATTCATCCCGGGTATGTTTTCAGTATTATCATATATAACAGACGATTTAAGAATGATATGAGTTACTAAAAAAATATGAAAGTATATGATGATTCAGTATGTTATGACGAATATTTACAGATATATGAAATGTATTGTATATGCATAACGACATTATATATTCATGTTGCCACACAGCTGTATTTAGTTTATTTTCCCTTACTGAGAAGTGTCTCACCCCCGAACTTAAATTAATTTTTCAGGAGACCCTGAGAGACTGACGGGTCATGGTTGCCGTTAAGTGAGTTGAGTTACCCCACTAGGAGGGTAAGATTTTGATCTAGGATCAGGAGATTTTTATTGTATAATCTTAGGGTTATTTTGATGTTTTGGAGGTTGTATATAAATACAGTATATTGATGATATAGTAAACTCTAGTATTATGTAATTCATGTTTTGATGGATGAAATTTATTTTTACTGCTGCTTAGGTTTCCGCTGTTTATGTCAGGTTATCTCCGTTAGCCACGGGTTCGGGTTGATGTTGTTATTATTTATGTTTGTTATGTGGAAATTAAGCAACTCGTCACACTGATACCAAACTGTGACACCCCAATTTTCGTATCAATTTTTTTTCATAAACAATAATAAATAATTTACACGTCATAAACAACATCCATAAATCTGTCACGTCAACAATCCTACTACCATTTATATGACCCGACTCGCACTGGGTACCGGGTAAAAAGTTATTTTATTTATAAAATCTAACAGCGGAAGACAGTATATTTATATCATCCAGAATACAATACTTAGAGTATCAACATACACATATACACAATACTATCTCATATCCAAAAACAATACAACCCTAGGGACTCACACCTCCCTAGTCCACCAAAAACTCACCCTATGTGTGTCAGGGTCTCAGCTCCCTATGATCACGGAGCTTTATCACCCGATCTACCTATGTTCCCTGAAAAATTTAGATAATTTGGGCGAGACACATCTCAGTAAGAAGGAATAAATTATTTATAGTGTGTGGCCATATGAATTCAGTTATAACATGCTTTACTTTTCAAAATAACATTCCATCTGAGAAAATACATTGGCAAATATATTCTCATAGTCATATAGATATACAACACAAGCTTTTATAAACTTTAAAATTATTTCTCAAAATCAATCATTCCAACACATTTTTACCTACGAAGTTCCTGAGAATAGGGAAGATTACCTGCCCACACAGGTAGCTTCCCTTTGCCCTAACACGTTATGTAACCGGGTATGGGCACATCTGATACCTATCAGGGCACTCACCTTACTCAGTAAGCCCTAAGGCGGAGAGTTTCACTTCGCCACAATTATTTATGTCATTAACTCACATGGTTCATTTCTCATATTTAACATTATTTATTTCTCAATTTCCATTCTTTCTTTCATTTCTCATTTTAGCCAATTTTATCATTCTTTCACTTACCGTTTTCATTTTACTTTCTGGCTCATGAGTATCCTTGGTTTCAAATATCAACATCATGTCTGTAACTCATGCCCATCTTGAGAATCTTTCTTTCCACGCCATGCTTCCCCCCATGATCAAAGTTGTGCAGCCCGAAGGCTGGATCTAACCACGGTTGGCCGACCCAGTTAGATCAAGGTATCATATTACATATCGCGTTTGTAGAGGACTAACCGGCCTATAACCCTGATTCAGACTCAGGGGGCCCAACAACCCTACAAAATGGCTCAGTCTACTGTCACACCACACGCTCCAAGAGTCCGTGTGGTTGCACTAACAACACTAGCAACGGTATAGTACTCAATATAATAACTATCCATCAGTGTTCACTACCACATACCCGCAATCATTATGCGGTATTGGCGTTTCCTCAATCATATTCCAATATATTACAATTCAGTTCATTATAAATATTCTCGTCATTTTCTATGCACATTTCATCATCTCGTAATAATATATATCATATTTCACGTATTTTTCACATTTTCCCAAAATACTCATATCAATAATTTGTACAAACTCATTTCTCATGCAAATAATTTCCACTCACATATAAATACCACATTTATTATTTTCCACTAATCACATCAATCATTCTTATTTCAATATTTTCTCAAAAAATACCCATTGTTATATTTCACATTTTTCAACACCTATCATGTGCCACACAGTTTTCATCTAATATTCATAATATATTAATTTCAAACTCCAAAGCATCACAAATTAATATTACTCAAATGTCACACAATTTATCTAATATTTATATCATAATAATTTTTAGGAAAAATACAATATACTCATTTTCATATATTAATTCAAACGGTAATTCTAAAAATACTACTATAATTTATTTCACTTACCTGGTTTACTGAGAGTCTCATTAACACCCAGATCCTACGCCCTTGGCGCCCGAAACTCAACTCCTACAATTTGGCATTTTTGCCAGATTAATTAACTTATTTCCCCAAAATACTATCCATCTAACCTTCCTTAGGCCTCATGTACTCCAAACTAACATTTAAACCAATATTTGACACCCCCACTTAATTTTATGAATTTTACTTGCAGGTCCCAAAATTACACCTGCGGCGCTCACCTGAGCCTTAAATTCTAAAAATTCTACTTCAACTCCAGATGCTCAATATTTTAGCATTTCTAAATTAACCATAATTAATTAAAAATAAGCCCCTTAATAATCTCGTACCCCAAATTTGGGGTTTTACCCACAACGACCCCACGAGAATTTCGTCCCGCTAGACTTGTAGAGAATCATCCCTAGATTCTCGTGGTAGTATTCGTTCATCAATCAGACTTATAATTTGCAAGAAATTAAAGAAAAATGAGAAATTAGCTTACCCCAAGAGATACATCTACGCCGCTCCTACCACTGATCCACTGCAGTAGAAATGACGACTGTGGATAATGGAGCTCAACGGTATCTTCTGATTCTCGATCGAGCGAGAATCCACCACATAATTGAGGAGAGAGGGAGAGAGAATGAGGAGTGAGAGAGACGAGAGACTGCTGGGGGGGGGGAACCTCTGCGCAGGATGCTTCTCTACATCCTCTTTTTTTTTTTTTTTTGTTCTTTTGAAACCCTTCTGAAGCAAAAGGGGAAGATATATATATATATAATTATTATTATTTAATTAATATTAATAATATA
The DNA here is from genome assembly GCF_029873635.1 of Malania oleifera. Taxonomy (NCBI): domain Eukaryota; kingdom Viridiplantae; phylum Streptophyta; class Magnoliopsida; order Santalales; family Ximeniaceae; genus Malania; species Malania oleifera. The sequence goes on from NC_080420.1 coordinate 116,883,411, forward strand.
TATTATTAATAAAAATAAAAATAAATTTTAATTATTATTTTTTCCCTTTTCCTTTAAATATAATTAATTAATTAATTTTTTTATTTTTATTTTTTGGGAATCACTCTACTAATCTTATATAGTCCTTTTTGGGGTTATTACACACACATCCGAAGTAGAGAAGAACAACAGCCTACGGCGGAGAAGACGACTTGCACTGGCTGCAGACGTGGGCAAGAGGAGTTGTGAGGCGTTTCTGTCAGTGGAGAAAATAGAAAGTGGAGAGGGCTGCTTGTTGTGTTGTACTCAAAATTCTTAGGTGGGGAGAAGGAAGATGAAGAGGCTGCCTTAGGCATGAGGCTTGGGCTGCTGCACGTAAGCTGATTTTTTATTTTTACTTTTTTGGAGTTCCAGAACACAACTACACTGGGAAGCCAACAATAAAGTAATAAAAGTGGAACAACATTCAAGTCTTGGGCCCCACAAGGAGGGAAACCTAACAAATCTCCCCCTCCCGACTTATGGGGACGACTCCACCAATCCGACCTAAACTCGACACTTCACATGCTTGTCTCTAGACAATACTTTTGTCATCATATCTGAACCATTATCATCGGTGTGAATTTTGTCAAGCTGCAATAATTTCTTATCCAACACATCCCGAATCCAATGATATCTAACATCAATATGTTTTGACTTTAAATAGAAGATAGAATTCTTGTTCAAATGAATTGCACTTTGGCTATCACAATAAAGAACATACCTTTCTTGTTCCATGCCCAACTCTTTCAAGAATCTCTTCAACCAAAGCAATTTTTTGCAAGCTTCCGTAATGGCAATAAACTTGGCTTCCTTAGTAGATAGAGCAACATATTTCAATAATTTAGATTGTCATGCCATAACTCCCCCTGCAAAAGTCATCAAATAACCAGAAGTGGATTTTCTATAATCAACATCACTGGCTATGTCGACATCCGTGAATCCATGGAGCGTAGATTTACCATTTTCAAATCACAAACACACCTTTGAAGTGCTTCTAAGGTATCAAAGAATCCATTTTACCGCTAACCAATGCTCCTTTCCCGAATTAGAGAGAAATCGATTAACTCCAACGGTGTGAGCTAAATCCAATCTTGTGCAAACCATTGCATACATTAATGAACCAATGGCCGAAGCATAAGGAATTTTCTTCATCTTTTCCTTGTCTTTCTCACTTGTAGGACTTTGTTTTGTATTAAGCTTGAAGTGACTGGCAAGTGGGCAACCAACGGGTTTTGCTTTATCCATATTGAACCTCTCAAGCACTTTTTCAATGCACCTTTCTTGAGATAACCAAATTTACCTTTTTTCACAATCATGAACAATTCTCATGCCAAGAATTTTCTTTTCTGATCCCAAGTCTTTCATAGCAAAAGACTTGCTTAATTCCAACTTTAACTTGTCAATCTTGGAGGAGTCTTGTCCTACAACAAGCATATCATCAACATAGAGTAAGAGAATAATATAAGTACCATCTGGAAATTTTTTCATAAACACACAATCATCCGAAGAGGTTTTTGAGTAACCATGATCAATCATGAAAGAATCAAATTTCTTGTACCATCTCCGTGGTGCTTGCTTCAACCCATACAAACTTTTCTTTAATTTGCACACTAAATTCTCTTTCTCTTTTTGTTTGAAGCCTTCCAGTTGTTCCATGTAAATTTTATTTCCAAGTCTCCATGTAAGAAAGCAGTTTTCACATCTAATTGCTCAACTTCTAAATTCAAGTACGCTGCCATGCCAAGAACAACACGAATAGATGACATTTTTACAACCGGTGAGAATATTTCATCAAAGTCAATTCCTTTTTTCTGACCAAAGCCTTTTACCACAAGCCTAGTCTTGTACCAAAGATTCTTTCCATCAATTTTCAACCTAAACACCCATTTGTTTTTCAAAGCTTTAACCAAATCATAAGTGTGATTGTCAACTATAGACTTCATTTCCTCTTATATAGCCTCCATCCATTCAACTTTATTTTCATGGTTCATGGCTTCTTGATAGCTTTCGGGCTCCCCTTGATCTCTTAGAGTAACATAGTCACTTGATGGATATTTAGTTGAAGATCTTGGCTCTCTTGAAGACCTTCTCAATGGAGCTTGCTCTTGAACTTGTTGCTCCCCCTTATTTTCATCTTCAACATCACTAGGAATTTCATCATTTCCAACATCTTCAAAAGGTGGAATAACATCTTCCATATTTTCATCATGTGCCAAAGGTGGAGAAGGTGACTCTAAGTCATCAAAATCATTCCCATTCGATTGTGGTTGCTCAACCGTGCCAAAATCTTCAATTGTTTGATCTTCAAAAAATATAACATCCCAACTTCTAACAATTTTCTTGTCAACCGAATCTCACAATCTATATCCAAATTCATCATGCCCATAGCCAAGAAAAATACATTGCATTGTCTTGTCATCAAGTTTGGATCTTTCATCTTTTGGAATGTGAACAAATGCACGACAACCAAACACTTTCAAGTGATCATAAGTGACATCCTTACCTCTCCAAATTTTTTCGAGAACTTCACCAAGTAAAGGAGTTGAAGGAGACAAATTAATCAAGTCCACTGCCGTCCTCATTGCTTCACCCCAAAATGATTTTGGCAACTTCGCATAAGAGAGCATACATCTCATTCTCTCTAGTATGGTGCGATTCATCCTTTTGGCAATTCCATTTTGTTAAGGGGTTTTCTTGACAATCTTTTGATGTCTAATGTCTTGGCTATAACAATATGCATCAAATGGGCCAATGTACTCTCCACCATTATCCGAGCGCACACATTTCACCTTCTTTTCGATCTCTATTTCAACTTTAACCTGAAAATGCTTAAACACGTCTAAAACTTAATCTTTAGTTTTCAAAGTGTAAGCCCAAACTTTTTTTGAACAATCATCAATAAAAGTAACAAAATAAAGTGCACCACCATGAGATTTAACTTTCAACGGATCACATACATCGGAATGTATCAAATCTAGAACATTAGATTTTTTAGTAATAAACATTGTATGAAAAGGAGTTCTATATTACTTACTGGTCAAACAATGAACACAAGCTTTAAGAGGAGTACCTTTCATCCCAGGTAGGAGCTTCATTTTTAGCAAAAACTGCATTCTTTTTTCACTCATGTGTCCAAGCCGCAGTTTCAATAGAAACATGATGAAAAACACTATCATCAATCCATTGTCAGATAATACCAACGGTTTTCCTATTAAGTCTATTCCACTCATCATTACTCATGTCTTTAGGCTTTCGACTATCACCCTCAATAAGTCCATCCAAATCTTTGCAAAATAAAAGGTCTTACATTTTTGTTTTTCAAGTTACCCAATTGCTTCCATTGAAACTAATCATACTGCCAACATTATCATCCATGATTTACACAATCCTAATGAGTCCAAAAATAACGCGGCTCTGATACCACTTGTTGGGAAAAATATTATATATGAACTAATTCTCACAAGTAAATCAATGGAGTAATGCAAATAATAAATAAAAATGGGATACACAAAATTAAACGCAGTTCCCTCAAATGTTAAGGTACGTCCACGAGTGTCACAAGCTAAGCTTGTTTAGGGCATTATGCTTAACTAGCGCCGCACGGCCCTTCACAAGGGTGTGAAAATAGTCGGAACGTGACAACGGGGCACAACAGTCCAAATCTACTATCACCAAAATGTTGTACAAAGTGGATACAAAAGACATAAACCTTACAAATACACAAGAGTGTATAAATAAATATAGTAAGATGTGTTGGGAATAAAGAACAAATTCCCGAAACCTGTAAGAAACAAAATAGAGAAAAATAACGCCAAAGAAAAATCAATCACACGCACAAGACAATATTTACGTGGTTCGGCAATTTTGCCTACATCCACAGAGTTGTAGGGATTTTAATATTATCAGGAAGAAAACACAGAGAGTGCAGCGACACAATGCTCTCCCTCTCGCTATCTCGCAGGTACCACCACTCAAACCCTAATCACCCGAAAGCAATCCTTTTTATATGTTGTGCCTAGGGTTCCGTTCCGGCCCAAGCCTTCGTTCCATGAACTAAGTCTTAGGATAGAAATCTCTAATTAAATAGAGGTCAGGTCGTCATCCAAATTAAAAACACAACTAGGCTCCACAAAAGCCCAACAAGATGGAAATGTCTCACCAAATATTCTAAACAAAACTCCAAAAGACCAACCAAAAGACCATAATAAAAGAAATCTCAATATGCTATAAATAACACACACACATAGTCAGAGTAGAGAAGAACAACAGCTTACAGTGGAGAAGACAACCCGCACTGGCTACAAACATGTGCGAGAGGAGCTATAAGGTGTTTATGTCAGTGGAGAAAACAGAGAGTGGAGAGGGCTACTTGCTGTGCTGTACTCAAAATGCTTAGGCGGCGAAAAGGAAGATGAAGAGTTTGCCTCATGCGTGAGGCTTGAGCTACTGCACGAGGGCTAATTTTTTTTTTTTTTTTTTGGGAGTTCCAGAACACAGCTACACTAGGAAGCTAACAGTAAAGTAATAAAAGTGGAACAACATTCAAGTCTTGAGCTTGTGGGGAAACCCAACAATTATAACATGAGGATTTTGTAACTTACAAAAGGAAATATCTTCTCATAGTAAAGCAAATAACAATTTAAGAATCTTATTAAGCAATAATAAGGATTGTACAATTAATAATTATTTCAAATTTCACTATGAAAATGTTTATTCATAACTTATTTTATGTTAGATGGAATAACATAATCTTTAAAATATAGTAAAGATTTCTTAATGTCCACCCCAGTTCTATGTGTATTCGAGATACCATTGGGATTTGAAGCCTAATAATGTTTTATTATATTTCTACACATTTTTTATTTTAATTTAGCATCTTTTTCCATTTAATAAGAGGGAGTGCACGACAAAAAGACGAAAGCAATGAAAAGCTTAGGAGGCCGTTTATTACCACCTTTAGAAATTATAAAAATGGAAACTGAAAATTAGAAAAAAAAAATTGAAAATCAATAACATGTTTGATTAATATTTCTTTTGTCTTTGCATTGAATCAATAAAAATTAAAAATAAAACTAAAATAATAAATGCAAAAAATAATACAAAAAAAATACTATAGTAAATATAAAAATATATTATAGTTATTTTACTTAATTATTATATTTCAAAATTCAATTTACAAGTGTAATCTTATTATACACAATACTAAAAAGTAGTAAGAGGATTGTAAATGCTTTTATTATTTTTATTTTTAAAAAATTTATGAATATTTTTATGATAATTATATCTTAAATTCATACGATCATTTTAATTTTTGTTTTAATTAAAAATATGCATAAAATATATAATTTAATCTAAAATTTTAATTATATACATTAAAATAATGTTCTATAAATAGATAATTAAAATAGCTAAAAATCATAAATTTTAATTTTTAAATTTTCTATTCGCTAACTAAAAGTTAACATGAGAAACAAAAAATTAGCAAATATATTCTTATAATTCATTTATTCACTCCATATATAAAAAATGAAAACGAAAAAATAGCAACAATATTAAACAAACCCTACATATTGTTGCCAATAAAACATTCAATCTGAAAAGAATAAATAAATAAATAAATAATCTATGTGATCGTTTATCAACTTTGAGAAAATCAGCATGCCAAGTGCCAATTGTAAAGAACCATAATCATGTACACTAATATCAATATATAAAATATTTATAAAAAAATTTAGATACACATCAGCAAGTGCCATTACAATGATGCCAACCCTAAATGCACCAACCTCCTTGGCCCTACCCTGTCTACCATAAACCTCCTCCCTCCCCTTCACCATTCTTAAGCCTTGGGACTCACCCTAACCCTTTTCCCCCTTTTCCCTCCCCCTCCCCCTCCCCCTCCCCCTCCACTGCAGCGCCCAACACCCCACCCAACCCTCTCTCTCTCTCTCTCATGGCGGCAACAGAAGTAGAAGAAGCTTCAGGGCCAGCGCTCAAATACAAGGTAAGTCAGCCATGATCTGCAAACACCTGTCTCCTCTTTTTCTGCAACATGTAAATTATTGTCATTGCGAACTCATATCCTCTGTTTCTCAGACATGGGTTTTGAGAGTATCCATCCACTGCGAAGGTTGCAAGAAGAAAGTCAAGAAAATCCTACACAACATCGACGGTAACTGTGATCAATTAGCCTCAAAAGCCCCATTTTTTTTATTTTAATATCTCTGTTAATTAATTATATCCATTTCTGTTTCAGCTCTGCTCTGCAATTCCTCTTTATTCCTTCATCTGGGTCTTCTTCATTTCCCCCTAATTCGCGCCTTTCTTCTCATAAAAAATTCTTCGATTTTCTCTTCCAATTGCAGGCGTTTATACCACAGACATCGATCTAAAGCAGCAAAAGGTGACGGTCAATGGAAATGTAGACGCGCAGATCTTGATCAAGAAACTGAACAAGAATGGTAAACATGCAGAGCTATGGCCAGAGAAAGCTCAGCAGAAGGAGAACAAATCTGGTAAAGGGAAAAACAAAGGGAAGCAAAATGACCCAGCAGATAACAGCGAAGGAAGTGACCACGGTGATAAGGAACAAGAAGAAGTACCCAAAGCTGAAGCTCCCTCAAGCTCTGCCAAAAATAGTACTGAAGCTGCTCCTATGCCTAAAAATAGCGAAGGTGCTGCTCCTGCAAAAACCAACGAAGGTAACGCTCCGGCTAAAAATAGCGAACAAGGCGGCGGCAGCGGCCCCGCCGCCGGAGGTGCTAAAAGTAGTGACGGCGGAGCAGCCTCTAAAAACGGTGGCAGCGGACAGAGCAAGGGGTCAAAAACAGAAGGGAAGAAGCCGGATGCTCCACCGGTCGAGAACCACTCTCCGGCCCCGGCCCCGGCCCTGGCGACGGACAAAAAGTGTGCTGAAAGCGAACGCGGCGATGACAGTCACAAAAGCAACGATGGCAGTGGTGGTGGTAAAAAGAATAAAAAGAAAGGGCAAAATGGGAATGCTGGAAATAACAGTGAGAGTGCACCGCCCGGTGGTGCACCTGTAGGCACTGGATCTCCCGGTCACCCTCCTAGTCAAGCCACGGTCACGGTCCCGCCTAATCACAGCCCTCCACATCACCCCGTATATCAATACCCACCACCGTACCATGCAACTCCGGTGTCCGTAGTCAGCTACAATACATCACATTCTACTGGAAACTACAGCGCATCGTATTACGCTTCGCAACCCACAAATTCGTATTCGTATTCGTATTCGCATTCTTATACGCATCCTGGGATGGAAACGGAACCTCCTCCGTCAGATTTTGATTCGTACCCACCGCAGCCGTCCAATTCGTTCGAGCTGTTTAGCGACGAAAATCCAAATGCGTGCTCCATCATGTAATGGTTTTTGTGGGTAATGGGTATACAATGCTTATACTACTGGTATGAGTGAATGAATAGTCACGTGCATGTTGTGGAATGTATGTATGTAGAGGTGTAAGTATAAGTGAATGAATGACCGGTCACATGCATGTTGGAAATTTTAATTAATGCCTAAGTTGTTTTTTGTAACCAATGTTTAGTGTGTGTTAGTAGCTTGTGCCCCTTTGGTTTCTTTTGTTCTAGTCCTCTCATTTGGAAAAAATGACCCTTTTGGTTTCTCTTTCTACCCTTTTAATATGATGACCCTCTCTCTTATTGGCTTCGGTCACACACATGGTCCTCAACTATTAGTACGTTGGGAGAATTAGTTTTACGCATCAACTTTTTTTTTTTTTATAACGTCCCTTATCCAAACTTACGAATCATCGACTCTAATACCACTTATTAGCACCAGAGGAGCCTATAGGTAAGTTTGATACATATGGATGAACACCAACTTGACCCAAAAGTTTAACTCTATTAGGTCTTGAATCCAACCATATATATAAGTACCCATCATCCATTCAATTTTTTCAATGTGAGACAAACTCACAAGTGAAATTCTCAACATCTCTCTCTCTCTCTCTCACACACACACATACACACACATTTAGGCTGACAAGATAATTCGGCATAAACTTACATGTAAACGCATTTTGATTTATAATATGAGAGAATTAATGAGTATTAGGCAAAGTGTCTTAGAAAAAAGGAAATATATCATCTTGGAAAAAGAAATGTGAGCCTTCATGTATTAGTTAATTAAGTCATTTATACATGAAATTTCATAGATTAATGAAATTTAAATATTAGTTTCTTAAATGTACTTTGACTTGTATCTGTTTATTTTATATATATATATATATATATATATATATATATTTATTAACTTTTTCTATTGTATAAGGTCATGTGCGCCTATAAATAGATCATTTAATATTGAGACTTCGCATTATTTTTATTTCAATTTTATCTTTCACAAAGTATTATTATGAATTTTGAAGTCTTTTATCATGTATAGAATTAATGAGGTCCATTGAAAAAATTTAACTATCAGTGACCAACCAATTAAAATCATCACAATAGTCAAGGTCCATCAATAATAAATATTATTGACCCTTTTCTATCCATAAAAAACTATTACTAATTATTTGTCATTAATAATTATTAGTCATAAATTTCTAAAATCATCACTAATAATAATTATTAGTCAAAAAATTTCAATTGTTACTAAGGTAGTATTTGGGAGCATGGATTTTGGACCTTAAATTTAAATTCGGGTGGATTTAGATAAATTCTAATACAATTTTATATATCACTTTATCCAAATTCAATATAACTGCAAATCCAATGTCTGCTCAAACATGGGGTAATAGTCACTATTGATGACTAATAAAAATCAACAATTCGGTTGTATATCTTTGCCGAAACAAGTCAAAAGGCATTATACTGCACCAATTCGTGAGTTAAGCCTAAATCATAGAGTGCTTGAAATTTTTCTAAAAGAATGATATTTCTATGTGTTGCTTTAATTGTAACAGTGTTAATATCGTAACTTAGTATTTGAAAATTGTTGACTTTTTGAGTCTGATATCTGTTTTGGTGTTGATAAAGTATCAGTATCTTATGTGTGTTTAAGTATATAAACAGGTATAAATTTCAGCACATATAAGATCAAGGGATTTGGAAGCTAGAAGAAAATCCATGATCATATGTATCTGGCGCATTCCATGAAGACACACGAGCAAGGAGATTGAAAATATTTAATTTCTATTGTAAATGCATTTTTGGTTTTGGTATGTAATAATTGCATGTCATGCATGATATGGATTGGCAAACTCAGAATGACCATAATCTGACCTTAGGGATCCAAACCTGACCTTGGGGGATCCAACCTAAACTCAAAACTTTTTCTTAAAAGTTAAAACTCATACAAAGATTTTTAAAATAACTTAAGGTCAAAAACAGGATTTGCAAAGACTTTGGTCAACTGACGTTGGATTTTTGGGCTTAATTTAAAAGTTTGGTCGACCGAACCCTTCCAGTATTAATTAGCTTAGACAACCGAACAAACGTAGGCCAGAAAGTCAAAAGTTTGACTAAGTCTCGGTCGACCGAATCTTTGGCATTATAAATGCCTCGATCGACCAAACAGGTCAGAAGTCAATATGTTGACTTCGCTCGATCGACCATACTGAATTGAACGCACCATCCTCGATCGACCGAACCATTAACCTATGACACCCCAACTACTTGGTCGATCAAATCTTGTAGTTCAAATTGGCCTTAGTCGACCAAATCTATATGAGTGGTCAACCAAACCTAAGCCATGGTTGACCGAACCTATGAAGGGTTCCGTGTCGCATTTGGTTCGATTAATAGACCCGTGCCATGGTTGACCGAAGCTCTTGGGTTGACAGGTTTTTACCGTGGTTACCAAGGGTTAATTTTCAATTAAACATCATTAAATATTTTCCAAAATACCTAATATGTCCCTAACGGTCCAAATTTCTCCACACTCTATATACACCCCTTCATTACTCAAATTTAAATGATGAGCTTAGAATAGAAAATCCTCCCAAATATTTTTTAGCCTTAAATTTTTTATACTCTCTTATACACATTTCATTCAATATTTTTTAAGAGAGCATTCACTTTGGGCATTGATTTTTCAATATCAAAAACATCTACTCTCTCCTATATTTCATTTCAAAATTTCTTTGAGAGTTGATTTTAAGTTTTCTCTCCATTAGTTTTATTGATAAATTTTCTTGGAGAAAACTTGTCTTAACTTGAGAATCTTGCACATCTATTGTAAGATTCCAAAAGCTCACTTGTCTTTATTGCAAAAATATTTTTGAACTTAAAACCCTAAATCTCCAGTACTTTATTTTCTTTAAGAATATATCTGTGAAATATCATTTGGGGATTTTTAAGATATTTGAAAAGCATATATTTCATACTTTATTTTTTATCAAAGATCATATTAGTTTATTGTTGGGCAAAAATTATTTGAAAGCTAATATCCTAAATTCTCTTATTATTATTTGAGATATTTTTTTTGGGAGAAAAATTAAATTAGGATTGAATCTTTGAAGTTCTTATCATATACATTATTTTCAAAATAACAAAATCATTTTGAGAAATACACATACTCACATTGAGCTTATATTCATATCATACGTGAGGACATTTGAGTTTATTGTGGTACACATCAACTTGTATTAGAAGCATTTATTTGTACAAAATAATTTAAATAGTTGTTGTATTCCCAACGAGTGGTCAGAAGAGGGAGACTTGCCCTGTGAAAAGTCCCGGATTGCTCAGACCCGATTAGGAGAGCATCGTACTGGTTCAGACCCGATTAAAAGAATTAGGTGCACCATCCTGTTAAGATATTGTAAAGGTTGGGGTTAGCCCTATAAATTTGACCTGGGGTATTCCCTTGCCCAATAAGGAAAGGGAGGTGTAATTGGTATCGCTCCACCCATAAACGAGCAATTAGTGGAATCCTTTTACTTATGAGCTTGAGACAGGGACATAGGCAGTATTAGCCGAACCCCGATAACATATTGTGCATCCACTGTTTTATTTTCCCTACTTTAATTTGCTGCACATATATGTTATTATTTACTGCTCTGAATGAATGATATACTGAGACTGTATTAATTGTTATAATATCTGCTCAGTAATTTATCTGTTGAATTGGTATATGTTTAGACAGACCCTAGGATATGGTATACTGTTGTTGGATTAGTTGAACCTAGGAAGAAATATTTTAAATTTCCAATTCACCCCCCTCCCCTTTTGGGAATACACAAATTCCAAAAGAAATATAAATTTTAGAACTTGAATTTGAATTTGTTTAAATTTGGAAGAAATTGAATATACTTTTGTACTATGCTCTATTCAAATTCACATAAATTCAAATCTAATCCCTATATTAAAATTCATACTCCCAAATACAAGGTAAGTATTTCTTGCTTATATTTTCTATTAATACTAAATACCCAACACTATTACGCAATAAGGATAGATTAAATGAACTTTAACATCACGTTTATTTCGCAAAATGAAATAGATAAGAATGAGATGAAAAGAAAAATGAATGGCAAACACATAGGTATCAAGCAACAAATTCAACCTCATTTCGTTCTTAAACATCAAATTTGTGCACTAATTCAGCAATCCATTAATCCTATTGCAATCGCTGGAGTTTGGGAACAAAAAGATTATATTAATTACAAAAAAACAAAAAGGGTATTTTTTGAATTCATTTAGAGCTAAACTAAGTGCGAAGTCTTTCCATCTCGAGCAGCCATGCCCCCTTTTCCCTACTTGGTTGCAAACTTGCAATGCTTGGGGTTTTGTTGGTCCATGAAATCTTAGGCATTTAAGCTTGCTGTCCCTTTAATCTTATGTGTAAAGGCTTTTTCCCACATATGCATTTTCCTCAGCTTATGTGTAAAGGAGCTTTTGATTGTGAACTATGGATGTGAAATCACAAGGAGTTTTTGGTTGGGGTTGTCTCCTTTTGAAAAGCCATTTCTTGCTTTCACTAAAAGCTTGAATTACCAGCTAGGGTTGAAGGTTGGTTGGATTTTTTTTTTTTCTTTTTTCCCTTTTTTTAGTTGCCTTTATTTTCCCTTGTCTCTTGCTTTTGTTTTTATTTAAATAAAGACATATCTCAGCCTTGTAGCCCTCAGCTCAGTGTGTTGTGTGTTTGCTTACCAGGGTTTTTGAATGTTTTCTTTATTAAAAGCTTCCTCTTTCTCCCATAAATCCACCTTTGAAGTGTGTGAAAGCTTGCCTATCTTCTTCTTCTTCTCTCTCTCTCTCTCTTTTGAATTATTAGTATAGCTTGTTATTGGACTACAACCATAAAAGCAAAAGCTAGCTAGGCTGTTTGGTTTGTATGAAGCATTCACCTTCCCCAGGCAATGAAGGAAAGGGTTTATAAAAGAAATAGTATCATGTTCTTGTATGATGATTGATCATAAGATGTTAGAGAAATTAGTGATTCTTTTTCAAAGTCTAGTTTGACTTGAATTTGACTAGTTTTTATTCTGCGTATGCACATGATTTTTTTTATTTTTTGATAATTAATACTTTAATTTTCAACTGAATCATTTGACTAACTGGTGCAATACTCAGAGTCGACACAACATCCCATTACAGTTACCCACTTAAATATATTTTTTAATTAATCTTATGAAAAAAAATAAATCAGAGTTTACTAATATTATGTCTTTAGTGACGGTTTTAAAACTCGTCACTAATAGTATATCTTTAATGACGACTTTCAGCCGAAAATTTGTGTCAGTTATAGTGACGGTCTTAGTCGTTTAGTGACAAAACAAAATCATCACTAATAGTCAGTTTAAACCGCCGTTATTATCTAATCAAGAATAATACAGTAACATTCATTATTTCTTAAATTAATTAAAATAATCATACACAAAGACGATAATCATTAGAAGAATGACTCTAATGGAAACGATAACGTCATGCATGGCTGATATTCAAAATTTTTGCATATATATATATATATATATATATATATATATATATATATATATATATATATATATATAACTATGAGATAGTTGATATCAAGGTGACATCCAAAATCTTAAATCTAGCTTGCTGAGTTGGAAAAGAAAATCCCAAATGGAATTCTAAAGGGATGGTGCATAAATACAAGGGGCATTTTGGTAAATCTAGATGGGCCCAGAGTTGCCTCCACATGTACATCTTCTCTTTACAGGGGATCATTCCACTTCCCAAATCTTGAAGAGAACTAATTAAATATGTGGAGTAATATATATATATATATATCTTTCATCTTCCCTGCCACCAGAATAAAAGCAGAAGGCCCTACCTGGCTAATGCTCCTATTCATCTTCTTTTAAAAATAACAAATTATCTAGAAAGCTCTTTAGGGTTTTTCCATATTCTCTAAACCACTTGACCCTGTTTGACATTCCAAACTTCATCTACAAGACAACCTTATTAGTTATATTTAATGCTAGTGCATGCCCTTATGATGTGTTCGGCACATGAATTACACTCTGTTGTAAATGCAAATCAAATGCTAGAAGAGAAAATAATATTAAAAAGTACTCAATTATTTATATTTTTGTTCTTATGTGTTGAAAAGGTTAAATCGTTAGGTAATTTAGTAAGATTATTATTTCTCTTTCATAACTCGGACACTCCAGTCACCATCGCGCTATATTAGACATTATGGTGCACTACAAAATTTGAGAGAGGTGAAAGTCATCCGTCCATTAATGCGCTTTTGTAAATTCACCAACATAATGCCTTAAAGGGAAATCGACAAGCTATTATATTTTAAGAAACTTTCTTAATACAAGGAATCTGTAGGAGAAAGGACTTAAGGTGAACCCATTACAACTCTCTTACTGCCTTGACTCTTTAACTTACGGTCCATCAAATATATCAATCCACTTTATTGAGTGTTTTCTTCTTCTAGCTTACACATGCATGTATGGCCATGAGAACAACATCCTAAGATAGACCCAACATGTGTCTGTATTCTGCAATGATTAATAGTCCATTAAATAATCATGTAATCATATCTATATATATGTGTCATAATAGTCGAGACTTAATTTTAGAAATATAAATGTTCTTACATGCATGGGAAGAATAAGCTTAGTTATCATACTAGGAATAGCCACACCAACTAGATCATCGAGTCTTGTGTAATTAATTAATGAGTAGGGTCATATAATATCATATATATATATATATATATATATATATATATATATATATAATAAGTGTTTAAAGAAAAATTATCATACTACAAAGTTGAATGACGCATTCGTGCAAATACACCTTCAAAAGAAGCATCCACTAATACGTAAACAGGTTCAAGAAAACTTAACCTTGAAAACAAGTTTGCATAGCAAATGGTTTATGCTAACCAAAAATATAAGTGTTCGATTTCCACTCCCTTTTTTTTTTTTTTTCCTTTGTTTTTCTTGATACCCGGAATTCCAATCTAGACAAGTCTTTCGGGCCTATCCAAAAAGCACCAAGCTAAGGAGATGAGAATATCATCACCTGCTCATTAATAAAACCTTGATAATTCACTAAGTAAATCACAAGTAGGAAATCAAACCTGAAATCTCGGGGTTACTAAAAAAAGAAGAGAAAAGAGCAAGCATTAGTCGAAATAACCCATTTAGAGTATCTAAAAAATTGATCTTCATCCTCATATATTTATCCATGGTGATGCAAAGACCAAGTCCCCCACCATATTGCCTTTCCCAATGTGTGGGATGTTGTTACTCTTAATCTAATATAGGTGAAGTCTAAAGAAAAAAGACAAGTTTGCACGGAATATAAGAAGCCGAGCTAAAGGGTCTAATATAATGAACTAGAGTAGGTTGTATCCGAGTTAAGTCAATATAGTGGTATATTATAACTCAAACTTGACTCTACTTTAACATGTTAAACTTAAAACTTCACTCAAACTTGACCAATCATAAAATTATTAAATTCGAGTTCGACTTAATTACGAGTTCTGGAAACTTGATCTCGACTTGATTAAGTTCAATTTAATTATAAATTAATATAAATATAATATAATGTCTGTAGTATAAAATGTATATTATATGACTTACATCATATAAAAATAACAAAATTACAAAAGCTCGATTAGGATTGTGAATAGTTTCACAAAACTCGAACTCAACTCTTAAAATTACTTAAGTAGCTCGACCTCGACTTGAATTCAAATAGAATCAAGTCAAGTCGAGTTCAAGTAATTCATTAATAGACTTGATTCACTTATAACCTTAAACCAAAGTAGAATATGAATAATATTACATGATTTCTTGCTATTTTTTTTTTCATTTAACCGTTCTAATGCTCCACCGTGATGTCATAGGACTACTTCTTCAACACAAAATATTCAATGAATAGTTCGATCAATGAACAGTACTAATCTACATTAGCATCGATTCCTGCAATTTTCTGCCACAAGAGAAATCTCAAAAAGGCACCATTTCCCAATTGCCACCATTTTAAAAAATTAAAAGGAAAGAAAGGAAGAAAGGAATGATAAAAGAAAGCAATCATATACTGATTGGCAGTAATTTTTTTTTCCATGCCCGCATATACTTAAGATCAAGATGAATGGTAGTGTATGACTCAGCAATTTCCCATTGGTGAAAGAAAGATTTACTCATGGGAGAATATGAATAAATTAGAAGAGTATATAATGTTAATTTTAAGTCAATCAAATGTGATAGATGCATGTTGTCGGATTTGCTTGTACCCTCTTGATTAGAGAGAGAGAGAGAGAGAGAGAGAGATTGGAGATGAGCCCTCCATCCTTTTTATCTTCTGCAGGAATCTGATTCCTTCATTAATCCAATCCAATGCATCTTCCTGCCCAAGCCTCTCCATGTTCAAGATACTTCATCTGCTACATCCATAAGAGAAGGGCATTTTGCTTCCATTCAAATAATAGGCTATGTTTGGATTAAGAATCATTTGAGAAAAAAGAAAAAAAATAATAGTTATAATTTTATTTTTATTTATACCCATGACAAATGTTATTAAGAATCAAAATTTGTTTTGACGTGGTTAAAATTTTAAAAAAAAAAATGAAGAAAGATATGTTGAAGAAGGTTGTCAAAACACAGTTTAAAGAGACTATTGCATGCTAAAAATAAAGAAAAACGCTCCAAATTAAAGAAGTCATCAAGACAATTCAAAGGGTCAATTTTATCAAATAATTTATAAATTAAGACAAGCAAAGTTAGAGATAGGGATCTAACTTTCAAACGAAGAATTCTTAGCTTTTGTCTTAAGTTCTTCTCCTTTTTTTAATGGAGAACTATATTTCCTAAAGGTTATCCTCATAGTTATCCATCCTTATTAAATTCCAATGTATGTTTGTACTTGTATTTATGTCTGCAAGTTATACAAGTTGAATTTTTGAAGAATAGTCTATGTAGCTTGTACGAGTTTGCTAACAAATAGAAATAAAGTGATCTTAATTGTCTTATACAAATACAATTATTTAAATTATTATTCAAATAAAAGTATGTGCTCTTGCTTTTAAGTTCACTTGCTTTTTAAATTTTTAAAACATAGGTAAACAAAATGGTGAGTGTGATGGAAGTACACATTCAAGAGAATGTCAATAAATAGAGATTGGAAGTTATTTTCTCCAAGAAGAGAGCCCAATATTCCAAATAGAGGTTTATCCAAACAGACTTAGTAAAATGATGCTGTTCAAAAAATGAGAACATCATATCGGAATTATCAATCTTTAATAGAAATACTCGAAGCTTTAAATGAAAAGATGTGGTTTCTATATGAAGAGTATACCCACTAATAACCACACACAAAAAAAATCAAAAGGAGTAAAAGCAAATAATCAACCTCAAGAGAAATAAGTGTAAGGCTCCACTTTGAAACGAACAAGTTATCATCTACCACGAGTCATTTGATAACATCTACACGACATATATTGAAGTCTAATGGTGGAATTGTAATGATCAAAGTGGACATAGCTAAGGCATATGATAGGGTCGATTGGGATTTTTTTAACTTGGTTCTAGAAAGTTTTGGATTCTCACGGAGATTATGTGGTTTAGTGGCGGAATGTGTTTCCTCTCATTGATTCTCCATTATGATGAATGGCACTTATAAAAATTTCTTTAAACCTTCTCGAGGGCTTCACCAAGGAGACCCTCTATCTCCTTATTTATTTATTATTTTATAGGAAGTTCTTTCTTGGCTTCTAAAGAAAAATTTTATGGAGAATAAGATAGGGGCTTACTATCATCCTCGTGGACCGCCTTTGGTATCACACCTTCTCTATGCGGATGACATTCTTATTTTTGCCAATGGTAAAAGAAGTTTCATTCGAATGCTTATTAAGACTCTTAAGAAATATGAGGATTGGTCTAGTCAAATGATAAATAGAGACAAGTCAAGTATTTTTTTGTGAAAGAGAATTGCTTTTACTCGGAAGAGATCCTTGATAAGGACGACTGGCTTTGTAAAAGGAGGGTTCCCTGCTACATACTTGGGTGTTCCTTTGGTATCAAGTCGTCGTACAGCTCATATTTTAGAGCCCCTAGTTGCTAAATTGAGGAAAAAGATAGTGGGTTGAAAATTTAAGCTTTTATGTCAAGGGGGCCACTTAAGTTTAATTAAGCATGTATTATCATCAATGGCGGTTCATCAATTAGTGGTAATGGACATTCCTAATATTGTCTTCACAAAGATAAATTCTATGTTATCGAATTTTTTTTGGAGCGGAGTAAATGATAAAAGAAAAAGGAAATGGTGTTTTTAGTCTAATATATGTAAGCCTGTTTAGGGATTTTGAGGAAGTAAAAAAAACATTGCATATGAAGTTTGTGTGG
The DNA here is from genome assembly GCF_029873635.1 of Malania oleifera. Classification (NCBI taxonomy): domain Eukaryota; kingdom Viridiplantae; phylum Streptophyta; class Magnoliopsida; order Santalales; family Ximeniaceae; genus Malania; species Malania oleifera. Next base: position 116,901,257 of record NC_080420.1, read on the forward strand.
AGATTGTTAATTATGGATAATCTGTGAACTCAATTCTTTAAAGCCAAGTATTTGTATAATAGACACCACTTGAGAGAAATGAAACCAGATAAAGGAACCAGATTTTGGAAATCGATTGTTCGTGTGATACTTGAAGTATTAGAGCATGTTCGTGTTCAAATTAAAGAAGGATCGGCCTCTTTCTGGTTTGATCGATGGTTAGCCTCCAATCTCCTTTGTGCTAAGGTTCACAAAATCAGAAACCATAAGCTACGAACACGAGATTGTTGGCATAGAAATGGGTGGAATGTTGATTTATTAGTGGATCTGTTGGGTGAAGATTAGGCTGAGGAAGTAATGAACTCTTCTATTTCTTGCAAGGAGGGTCCAGATATAGTAATTTGGGAACCTTTAACAGATAAGACATTTACCACGACAAGTGCTTGGGAAATTATAAGGGAGCGAAAATAGGAATTCTTAGTTGTAAAATGGATTTGGCACCCTATGTTGCAGAAAAGGGTGTCAATTTCTATGTGGAAGTCTTGGTTCGCTTGTCTTCCGGTTGATACTCGTATTAAAGAAGTAGGTGTTCAGATGACCTCTCAGTATGATTGCTGTTCAAATGCCAAGATTGAATCTCTAGACCATGTGTTTTGCACGGGATCTTTTGCTCAGGAGGTATAGAAACAAGCAACAGTGGCGTTGGATGTTAGTTGTATGGCAACAAATACATGGAAAGTAAGAGTTAATGTCTGGTTTAGTTGTGCAAGAAGGGCCTCACAGTTAAGCATTTTGGTAGGTCTCATACCTAGTCTCATCATCTGGGGACTTTGGACTCATCGATGTAGAGCCACGATGGAATCAATTCATGATTCGGTGAGAACTGTGTGGCTTGATATTAAATATTGGCTAAGATCCATTTCGGAAAAGTTAACTAAATGTACACCTGCTTCTTGCACGAATATTGCAGTCCTTCGTGTTTTGGATATTCAAGTAAAAAATGTGACGGTTCGTCTTCCTGGTGTAGTCAGATGGTGTAAACCTGGGATAGGTTGGGTTAAGTTGAATGTGGATGGAAGCTGTAAAGGTAACCCAGGTAATTGTGGTGGTGGAGGCGTGATAAGAGATGAAAGAGGTTTATTTAAAGCAACTTTTTCCTCATTACTGGGTTATGGAACGAATAATATGGCTAAATTGAAGGTGATTATTATAAGGATTAAACTGTGCAAAGATCTCAGATTTGATCAAGTGGAGATTGCATGTGACTCTGCTTTGTTGGTTTAGTGGATAAATTCTGGGAAGTGTTCAGTTTGTAACTTATGGGAATTGTGGGAAGAGTTTGTGCTAACATTGAGAGGCATACAGTACAAAGTGGAACAAGTTTACAAGGAGGCAAATAAAAGTGCGGATTTCTTTGCCAAGTAGGGTGAATCTAGTATATCTCGATCATATAGTTGTCAAGATGATCTTCCACAGCAAGTCAGGGGAATGATTCGATTGGATTTGTTGGGATTTCCTTCTTTGCGCTTGTGATACTTTGTGTTATTTTCTGGAGTTTTGTTTGTTTTCCACTTATAATTGTTTAGTTCTTATTTATTTGTTTGGTTGCTAGTCATTGATTTATTGATTTTGAATAAGTTGGTTAAGTTAGTTTTAGAGTCTTGAGGTTTGATTTTGTTGTCCCCAAGCCTCAAGGTTGGAATCACGGTATTCCTCCGCCATAAGTGAGGGGTTTTCTAATAAAATTAGGAGGTGCCGCTCTTTTTTTCAAATATATATATATATATATATATATATATATTGATATTATGGATTGATAATACGCTACTCCTTATCCACTGATTAATCACTTTGACATAGTGAACCTGGCAACATCTCTCCATCATCCACATCCAAAGAAGAGATTCACACAATATAATGATTCTATGAATTGAAAATAGATGGACCAAATGTATTGCATTGGATCAACAAGAGTCAAGAGTGCCAATCAAACAAGATGTTTTTCTAACAGAAAAAGTAAATTGCGATATTATTATATCGTAGAGGTCCCAAAAAACCAAAATATTTAAGAAAATAAAGTTTCGTATTTATTTGATTTAAAAAAATACACTTGCTACTAACTTTTTATCTAATTTACTTTGTTAGAAAAAAGAATTTTATATTTATTTGATCAAACCATCACGTTATTTTCAATCTGAACCACAAGTAAGTAGGTTGGTTTTAATCTTCTCCATTGTTATATTTAGGAAAGTGTTTTTTTGTCTTTTGTTTTCTTTTTTTTTTCTTCGTAAAAAAGGGTGGCACCTCCTTTCTTTATGAGAAAACTCCTTACTTATGGCGGAAGAATACCATGGTTCCAGCAAAACAAGCTACAAACAGATAAAAATGAAATGTAACAAAACGAAACGAAAATAAAACGACACATTAGACTCTTAAATTAGGAAAACCAATTTTGTCAAGGCATATCATGCCTCTAACTAGACGAGGTAAAGAAACAAACTCCAAATATCTCATAGTGGTGCCTTCCTCTCCCTAACGAGTCAAGAAGTCCGCAACCTTATTTCCTTCTCTAAATTAGTGAGCAATGGTAAAATTAATCATGGAAAGAGCCTCTAAAAGATCTTCCCAAAAATCCCACAAATACCATACCATGCATCTGCGAGAACGAACCCATTTGACCACTACATTAGAATCACATTCAATATCCACATTCATATAACCTATTTCTTTGCACATTCACACTCCCTCTGCCAGGGCCCTAAGTTCGACTTTATTATTAGTGTCATGGCCAAATATTTAGGAAAGGGTTTAATGTTGGATGAGTTTGTATAAAACATTGGAGTGTGCAAATGTTTGCAATACTAGTAGTTGTCGAAGTCCTAACTTTTGGACCATGGCCTGGAGACATCCTATTTCCCTAGGACCCTACCGCTAGTTTGTATTGCCTCATTACCATTTACATGCATTCTTATTCTTCTTGACAATCACCAGAGCAAATTAAGTATGTGCTCTCTGATTCTAACTTTAATCACGAGCTAAATGTTATCATTCTATTTTATTTGAGAATTGTATTCTTATTAACTTGAATTTGAGCTAATCATTCTAATTTAAATTTCTCAAATTGAATCTGAATTACCAAAGCCCATATTGACTATTCACTAAGTTGTTTACTCAATTATTTTGTAAACACTGCATAAGATAGGAAAGTTAAGTACACATATCCTTTAACTCATTCTAACAAGAGATGAAGGATTAAAAAATTGGAAAATAAAAAATAAAAAGAAAGAAGGGATTGTGCATAAACTCATGACTATGATATGAATAATTCCACATAATAATCTCCCTATTTAAGAGATCATGACCAATGAAATCCTCACAACAGACTCATACTATCTCTTTTCTAACACCAAGAGATTCAGAATATTTTGTTGGTGTGTTTTCAGTGGTATTTTCTTGAGACAAGTCATGATTTCAAATTAATATGTGCAAACCGATTATGGTTAGTCCGACACATTTGTGACATTGATTTGGACATACCGAAGTGGATGGTATCCAAAAATTCCTCCCTGGGAGTTTTTTGAACACTTAGAAGCAAAGTAAGAATATAAACAAACTTAGCAAACTTAGTGGACTTTACCACTCAGGTATACGAGGTCCACACCAAGTGGGGTTAGTCTCGACACGTCCGTGACATTGAGCTAGACATGCCAGAGCTGATGGTGCCCAAAAACTCCTCCTCGAAAGCTTTTTGTACACTTAGAAGTAAAGTAAAAATATAAACAAACTTAGCAAACTTAGTGGATTTTAGCACTCAGGTGTCCAACTCGAGCATACAAGGTCCAAACCAAGTGGGTTAGTCCCAACACGATCGTCACATTGAGTTGGATGAGCCAAAGCTGACGGTGCTCAAAAACTCCAACGCGGGAGCTTTTTGTGTTGACCTTATTGGTCATGTCCGGTTTTGATTATGAAATATACTCATTGTATCTAATAGGTGTTTGAGGTTTTGTACAGGAACTAAGATTGATAAGATCAAGATGGGCACAAAGCAAGTAAAGCCTAAAGACCAATTTATATTTAGTGTTGTAATATATTTCATTTAATTGGTCTATAATAGTAATTAGGGCTCTAGTTTGTAATAAGCTCACACACATCGCATGCATGATGATATGTAAGCTCAAACAAACCGTAAATGAAAAATGACCTTAGGGTTTACCCTTCGGTCGACCGACACCGGACATTTTCGGTGTCTTCAAAATTAGACCCCAAGTGACCTTAGGACACTCACCTTTACACTTGCATGTATTAGGCACTTGAATAGGGTTTGTATGTTTCGAAACAGGACCGAAATGCACACTTGGTACACTTTCAGTCAACTGGCCAAGGCAGTTCATTTTTGCCCTGGTCGATCGAAACTGGCCTAGGTCAACAGTTGAACAAGGTCCCGGTCGACCAAACCATTGCAGTTCAAAACTCCTGGTCAATCGAAATCCCTTGGGGTCAAATGTTTGACCATTTGGTCGACCGAGCAAAAATTGTACTCCAACTACCTAGTCGACCGAGGGTCATCAGAAAAAATTCCAACGGTCTGGTCGACCGAACTAGCTAGTTCAAAATGGCCCGGTCAACCGAACCTTGGAGAAATGGGAAATCGCCCACTTACGGTCGATCGAGCCTTCATTTCAAAAACATCCTGGTTGACCGAACCATATGAGATCTAATCGACCGGACCTATCGGGTTGCCTTGATTTTTACCGCAGTTAAACATCTTTTAAACAGGGTTAAAATATTTGAAATGTCATTAAACTTCCCTAATAATACCCAATAGGTCCCTAACGGTCATATCTCTTTCCATGTCTGTATATATGAAATCATTTGTGAAAATTAGTGAAGGATTAGCCACTTTGATTTGGTGAAATTCTCTGAAATCAAATCCTATAATACTCATATCTAAGCTCCAAAACACTCATACTTACCTTCTCTTATTGCTCAAACTCTCTGTAAGTTGATTGAGTGCTTGATTAAAAAGGGTTGCACTCCCATTCTTAGTAAGATTGATTTGATTTTTACGAGAGCTAAACCCAAGTATTCTTAGGGGACTTTGTTAATAAGTCTCTCCTAAGAAGACTTTTATTTGATCTTCTGAGGTTATATATTCATTGTAATATCTTAAGAAGATCGTATAGTATTTTGGTTGCAGAATCTTTTCATAATCACTTTCAAATATCTATTGTGCTTTATATTGAAAAATATATTTGAAGAGATATTTGTTTATGAAATAGTTATCTTTGTTGCAATATTCATTCACTCATATATTATTTGCTGAATACAAAGATTACACATCTTTTGCAAACCAAACATATACATTATTAGAGCATCATACGATTGAGAAAATCCGCTTATTGAAATATATACATATATATTGTTTGGCTAGTATCTTTGTGTGAACATCTTGCCTAAATATCTTGTGATACAAATATTGCTTGATTGATACTCTCACGCACTCATCACACTGATAGTAAATATATATATATACATATATGAGAGTTGAAAAACTAGACCACATTGAGCTTACATATTATATCATTTGTGGTGTATGTAATTGCGCGTATTTGAGTACATATCTACTTTACACGAAAGCACAATCATTGTACCATTTGATTATATACACATTTGTTGTATTTCCAAGCACAGGCTTGAAGAGGGAGACTAGCCCTGGAATAGTCCCGGATTGGCTTAGACTCTGTTAGGAAAGTTAGGTGGGTCATCCTGTTAAGGCGTGTTGGTTAGGTCAGCCCCTCTAATTGACCTGGTTAAGGTTGAGGTCAGCCCTGTGCTAATTAACCTGATTGTAATCGATGTCGCTCCACCTTTAAGTGAGTCATTAGTGGAATCCTCGGGCTTGCGAGCTAAAGGTGGGGACGTAGGCACGGTTGGCCGAACCCGAATAACATATCATGTGTTTATTTATATTTTTGCACTTTATATTTACCGCACGTGTATGTTATTACGTGGATGATGCGCCTAATTTAAATTTCCGTATATTATATTTATCAGCGTATTTGGAACTACATAGAAGACCCTAGGTTTTAATATCTCGCCAATATCTAGTTCAACCTAGGAGAATAGTTTAAAATTCCAATTCAACCCCCCCCCCCCCCTTCTCTTGGGAATACATCAATTCTAACATTTTGCGTACTTAGAAGCAAAGTAAGAATACAAACAAACTTAGCAAACTTAGTAGATTTTAGCACTCAAATGTCCAACTTGAGCATACGAGGTCCAAACCAAGTGGGGTCAGTCCCGATACATCCATCACATTGAGTTGGACGTGCTGGAGCTGACAGTGCCGAAAAACTCCTCCCCGATTGAAAATTATGTGCTTAGAGGAGAACTTAGTAAACTTAGTTGATTTTAAGCACTCAGGTGTCCAATTCGGGCATACAAGGTTCAAACTGAGTGAGATCAGTCCTGAAACGTCTGTCACATTGAGCAGGACATGCCAAAGCTAACGGTGCTTAAAAACTCCTCCCCAACTGAAAATTATGCGCTTAGTGGCAAACTTAGTAAACTTAGTTTATTTTAAGCATTCAGATGCCCAATTCGAGCATACGAGGTCAAAACTGAGTGGGGTTAGTATCAAAATATCCATGACATTGAGTTGGACGTTCCGGAGCAGACAGTGCCCAAAAAGTCCTCCTCGATACCTTTTTACGCACTTAGAAGCAAAATAAGAATACAAACAAACTTAACAAACTTAGTGGATTTTAGCATTCAGGTGTCCAACTCGAGCATACGAGCTCCAAACAAAGCGGGGTCAATCCGTACACATTCGTGACATTGAGCTGGACGTGTCGGAGCTGACGGTGCCCAAAAAATCTTCCCCGAGAGCTTTTTGCACACTTAGAAGAAAAGTAAGAATACAAACAAACTTAACAAACTTTGTGAATTTTGACACTCAAGTGTCCAACTCGGGTATACGAGGTCCAAACCAAATAGGGTTAGTCTCGACACATCCATTGGACGTGTCAAAGCTGACGATACCCAAAAACTCCTCCTTTATTAAAAATTATGTGCTTAGAGGAGAACTTAGTAAACTTAGTTAATTTTAAGCACTCAAATGTCCAATTCGAGCATACGAGGTCCAAATTGAGTGGGGTCACTCCCTACACGCCCTTCACATTGAGATGGACGTTCTAGAGCCGATGGTACCTAAAAAATTCTCCCCAGGAGCTTTTTACACACTTAGAAGAAAAGTAAGAATACAAACAAACTTAGCAAACTTAGTGGATTTTAGCACTCAGGTGTCCAACTCGAGCATACGAGGTCCAAACTAAGTGGGATTCAGTACTAACACGTCCATCACATTAATTTGGATGTTCCAAAGTTGATGGCGCCCAAAAAATTTTCCCTAAGAGCTTTTTGCGCACTTAGAAGCAAAGTAAGAATACAAACAAACTTAGCAAACTTAGTGGATTTTAGCACTTAGGTGTCTTATTCGGGTATACAAGGTCCAAACCAAGTGAGGTTAGTCCCAACATGTCTATCACATTGAGTTGGATGTACCAAAGCTGATGATGTCCAAAAACTCCTTCCCAATTGAAAATTATGCGCTTAAAGGCAAATTTAGTAAACTTAGTTGATTTTAAGCACTCGGGTATCCATTTTGGACATACAGGGTCCAAATTGAGTAGGGTCAGTCTTGACAAGTCCATCACATTGAGCTAGACGTGCCGAAGCTGATGGTGTCCAAAAATTCCTTCCCGAAAGCTTTTTGTGCACTTAGAAATAAAGTAAGAATTCAAAAAACTTAGCAAAACTTCATGGATTTTAGCACTCAGGTGTCCAACTCAGGCATACGAGGTCCAAACCAAGTGGGTCAGTTCCAAAACGTCTTTCACATTGAGCTGGACGAGCCAGAGCCGACGGTGCCTAAAAACTCCTCTCTTAGAGCTTTTTGCACACTTAGAAGTAAAGTAAGAATACAAACAAACTTAGCAAACTTAATGGATTTTAGCTTTCAAGTGTCCAATTCGAACATACGAGGTCCAAACCAAGTGGCATCAGTCCCGACATGTCTGTCACATTGAGTTGGACATGCCAGAGCTGACAGTGCCCAAAAACCTCTCCCCAAGAGATTTTTTGCCCACTTAGAAGTAAAGTTAGAATACAAACAAATTTAACAAACATAGTGGATTTTAACACTCACGTGTCCAACTTGGGTATTCAAAATCCAAAGCGAGTGGGATCAATTTTGATTGATCAAACTTAACTATTTAAAATTGTATCATTTTTTTTTTTAATTATGTATGAATGTCCGATCATTTTTCTATCAAATCATTTTTACTTATAATACGTGCATATATGTTCAAAAATCGTATACTAATTTTTTGTATAATTATTACTTTGTAAGGTTTGCAACTATCACAACATCATGACGATGCCAAGCACTACAGTCGAATGTAGTTTTTGACTTTTTCTATATTTTTTGTTATCTAAATAGAATGAATTTTTGTATTTTTATTTGAATTTTTGAGCAATTTATATTTTAATTTTGAATAATTTATGAATTTTTTCTAGTTTAATATTATGTATGTTAAAATGTAATTATAGGTTTTTACAAGAATTAATGAATGAATTCAAAAAAAAAGTTATTTATTTTAAAGTATTAGAGACAGTTTGAAAATCATCACTAATAACACCACTACAAAGTATTAGTGACTGTTTTAAAACAGTCACTAATCCTGCTTATATTAGTGACGGTTCTCAAACCGTTACTACTAGTATCCCTACAAAGCATTAGTGACGGTTCTTATATCGACAATAATTGGTCTTTTGTAACGATTTTTAATCGTAAAAATGAAAAATTTATAGTGACGGTTTTAAACTTTTAGTGACAGAATAAATTAGTCACTAATATTTCATTATTAGTAACGATTTTAAAATTCGTCATTAATAAGTATTAGTCATTGTCATTTTAGCTACTAATTTGAAACTGTCACTAATAACCTTATTTTTTGTAATGTTATTGTTTGATTAATCACCTCCATCATCCACATGCAAAGAAGAGATTCACACAATATAATGATACTATGGATTTAAAATAGATGGACTAAATGTATTGCATTGGATCAAGAAGAGTGAAGAGTGCCAATAAAATAAGATGCTTTTCCAACAACAAAAACAAATTGCGATATTATTATATTCATTGTAAGAACAATACTAATTAAAATTAATTGTAGAGTTGAAAGGCCCTTGAATTTAAAATAATTATTTTTACTATTCATATTGAGACACTTGAGGCTGACAGCTGAGGGCTGATGCACTTGGAAGCCTTTCATTGGTTCAATTAGTGAAAATGACAATATAATGATAAAAAATACTATAGCTACTACTTATTTTTTTTGGTCTAAAAAGGAAAATTAAAATGTGATAAATCATTTTCATTTTCATTTTATTTTATTTTAAAAAACATAATTAAATTAATAAATTATTTTTATTTTTATTTTTATTTTTTTGTTTTCATAATTTCTATCTTCCCAAAATCTGCAGTACTGCAAGCGTCGACTGCAGCGTTCCGTCAAATGGCCATAGTGGATGCCTCTCCTCTCCCTCCCCTCTCTTCAGCGGCAGCTGACGAACGCGACGCCCAAATTCAAATTCAAAAATTCGAACCACGAAGCTCTCTCTGTTCTGCAATCATGCAATTCCATGGAAGAGCTCAAGCGTGTCCACGCGCACCTCATCACAACAGGCCGAATCAGAGACACCTACATTGCCACCAAAATGGTGGAGTCTTATGCTGTTCGCGCGAGAAACATGGATTACGCGCATCGAGTATTCGACAGAGTTGACGATCCTGATTCTTACTCTTGGACCACCCTGATCAGAGGCTGTGTTCTGGCAAAAAACCCAGAAAAGGCTATTGAATTCTATGGAGTGATGAGGTCGAGAGGCGTGCAATTGAACAAATTCACGTTTCTTTTTGTGCTCAAGGCTTATGGATTGAGACCCAGTTACGAAGAGGGTAGGGTTGTTCACGGAAAAATTGTGAAAATGGGTTTTTATTCTGATGTGTTTATTCGTAATGCGTTGATTCATATGTACTCAAAATGTGGGGATCTGTCCAATGGATGCAAACTGTTTGATGAAATGCCTACGTGCAATGTGGTTAATTGGAATACGATGATAATGGCTTTTTTTGGTTGTGGGGATGTTGAGAATGGGCGTAGGCTGTTTGATGAAATGCCGGAGAGGAATGTTGAGTCATGGAATGCAGTTATTGGTGGGTATTCTAAGTTGGGTAGTGTTGATATTGCTAGAGCTTTGTTTGATGAAATGCCGGAGAGAGATTTAGTTTCGTGGGGTGCAATGATTTCAGGCTATGTGCAGAATAGGAGGGCAATGGAAGCCTTGGAGCTTTTTAACAAAATGCAGTTTGATGGTTTTAGCCCGGATGGAGTAATTATAACTAGCATTCTTTCTGGTTGTGCCCAAATTGGGGCACTGGACATGGGAAGATGGATCCATGCCTACATGAATACGAAAAAATTAACAAATGATGTTATCTTGGGCACTTCTCTTTTGGATATGTATGCTAAGTGTGGATGCATTGACATATCTTTTCAGTTATTTCATAATATGCCGCAAAAAAACTTATGCTCCTGGAATGCTATGCTCTCAGGGCTTGCCATTCATGGTCATGGATCCACTGCTCTAGAGCTCTTTAAGGAAATGGAAGCTGCTCATATTGAACCCAATGATGTGACTTTTGTTGCTGTCTTATCAGCATGTAGTCATATGGGATCCGTTGATGAAGGGTGGAAGCAATTCGATCGAATGGACACAGAGTTTCACATCACACCAAAGATTGAACACTATGGCTGCATGGTGGATATCCTTGGGCGTGGGGGACTAATTAACGAAGCTAAGGAGCTAATCGCAACTATGCCAATGGAGCCAAATATAGTTATATGGGGAGCTTTACTCAATGCTTGTAAGATCCATGGTTACACAAATATCAATGACGATGTTGAGGATTACCTCCAAAAGTTGGCTTTAGGAGATGGAGGGTGCTATGTACTTTTGTCCAACATATTTGCAGGTAAAAATCAGTGGAGTGAAGTTGAGAAAACAAGGAAGGTGATGAGAGAAACGCAAACTGAGAGGAAAATCCCTGGCTGCAGCTCGATTGAAGTGAATGGTGTGGTTCATGAATTCTTTGCGGAAGACAGAGTACATCCTGATTGGAAAGAGGTGAATGAGGCTATAGAGAGGCTTAGGACTCACTCAGAGATCAAGGGTTATGTGCCTAATCCATCACTAGTGTTGTACAATACAGATGAGTTCATCATCTGATCAATAGAGGCTAGTGTCCCAGCTCTCTCGACAGACAGATTTGTGCTTCTCTTAAAAGGAATCTCTCTTTAGGTGTTTTGTGCAAGAATCAGGAGGTACCATATACCTTTTCCTGCCTTCCATTTAAAAGTAATAATGCTTTATATATGTTTATATAATTTTTTAATCAATGGGGGGTTGGTTGTACAAGAAAGATATTACATTGACCTTGGCCTGCCTATTTTTTTAAGTAACAACTGTGTTGAGTTGATGCCAACATATTTTATGCGACAGAACATATGATGGAACGGTGCATTTTCATGTAGGAGTCTAGGCAATTGGGTGAATCTGGTGCATTTTGTCTTGGTAGCTCTCTTGTCCTCCATGAGATTTGGAATAGCAAGTTTAGGTTTCCAATTTTCATCTGGATTTTCCTCTCTGGCAAGGCAGCAAATTTGGTATCAAGGCATCTTACGCAAAGTAGGAAAAAAAAGATTGACTAGAGAGCATACATACAAGCTTGAGGAACATATAGGCATAGCTAAAACCTGAAGGGGGAATCATCATTTGGAGCATTATGCATCCTTTTAATTTTACTTAAAAGCATGTGTCACCAACTTCAAATTTAGATATGTGTAGATTATTTATATAAAACTCAATATAGTTTTGTATTTTGTTTTTCTTTAAGTTCACACAAATCCAAATTTGAACTCCAAATGTTGCCTTTATATAATAAATATATTATTAGTTTATGTTTGGAGAGGTGGTGGATTTGAATTTGTATTGGATTTGAGTAAGATGTAATATAAAATTGTATTTAAATTTGTTCAAATTCACGCAAATCTAAATCTAAGTTTCGAAATCTATACTTCCAAAATGTAGGCATAGACCCTACCCCACAACCAATAAATTCAATGATATGGTATGATTCTAATTTCTAAATAGCTATGATGAAAGATTAAGTGTTTGGGGGGACTGATTTTTGGCTTGGATTTAAATTTGTGTAGAATTTAGGACAAACTTAATATAATTTTATGTTTCCTTTTGTTCAAATTCACACAATTTAGATCCAAGGTTTGATAGTGGTGCTCCAAAATGAAGGATGAGAACTTTTATCATGTAATGTCACTTCTCTATTTTCTTACTTTATGCTTAGAAAATATAACGGAGAATTATATATTCCCAAATTTGGAGTGGTAATGTACACCCCTGAGGTTCTACTTGAATTTTAAATTATTGAAAATTTAGATGAAATTTAATATAATTTTTTACTGCATATTATCCAAATTCACACATATAATTTAAGATTCAAACTCCAAATTCACAAACATGGTGCAAAAAAAATGTTGTAAAGAACTCTTAGATCTCATTTATAGAGAAAACAGTTCATGAAACATGAGCTTTGTTTCATACATAAGAATGTAAGGAATAAAATTGATTTTTATAATTATATTCGTCACACAATTTTTTATTCCAACTCATTTTTCTTTCCCATTTCAACGCCCCAAACATCGGGTAGGGTTTTGAAATATTAGAAAGACAGTGTCCTTCCAATTGCTGTACCACATTCCTAGTATTTGTTAATTGGAATACGAATGAAAAGATAGTATAGCAAATATGTAAAATTATAAAGAATGACCACAATGAAATTTCAAAACTGTTTGGCATCCCTATTTAAGTTGGAGTTGCTTTGAATCTCCGTAAATTTTAACAAAACATAAAGTTAAATTATGTTAAGGGTCTGTTTGGATTAAAGATTTGATTTGAAAAAAGTAAAAAAAAAAGAAAGATAAAGAGAAAACTTATTTTTCATTCGAAAGTTTATTTAATACAATTAAAAATTAGAAAAATTTATATATTAATGATTTGTAAAATCAAAATTTTATTTATAAATTTGATATATTTCTAATTTTCTTTATCAAATTCCTTAATAACCAAACAAAAAAATGTCCTCGATATTTTCCTCTTAAATATTTTTCTAAATTCTAAACTAAGCCTAAAATTTCTTCCAAATGTATGGATCCATTTGGGTCAAGAATTTTATACAATGAAAAGGAGATAAAGAGAAAACACATATTTTGTCTTATATTTTCCTTCTCTATTAAATACTATTAAAAATAAAAATTTATTTTAATATGACTAAAACATAAAAAACAAACTAAATATTAATGATTTATAATATCAACTTTTTATTTATAAATGTAGAGTATTTTTTGCTCTCATTTTTCTTGATAACTAAATACAAAAATAAAAATTTCAAGTCAGGTAATATTTATTTTCTGAGGCGCCAAAATACTACTAAAATGAGTCAATGGCCTAAATATTCCCCACAAGATCTCACCACCAGCATCTTGCCAGTTACCACTACGCATCATCCTCGTTAAAATCTTCCGATGGAGAGTGCTGGTCATCGAGCTTTAACGCGAAATTAAAATGGTGGATGAGACATTGTTTCAGATGCATCTCCAAACAAGACACAAAATAGCGGCCAAGGAAACAAAAATTACCCCACAACAATTCACAATTTTCGACACATTTAAAACCTGGGAAAGCACAAAAAGTTACCAGTAACATTAACATGCAACCACAAGAGCAACGCCAGGTCATATGCGCACTAATTTAACTAATGAATCCTTTTTAATTCCCAACTCTCAACCAATCCTTAATGAAGGTTTAGGCTACATCCAACAGCAAACAAAGGTTATAAAAAGACTCACCATAGCAGGGGGGGGGGGGGGGGAGACTAATCATGATCAAAATCGAAAAATCAAAGCGGAAACTACATATAATCTGTTCCATGTCCAAGATTAACATCGTCCATAAACACGGAATAGTCACTGCCACATCATGTCACTGGCCTCCAAAGCAAAGCAGAGCCACCAAAGTGGAAACTACTGTTGTCGGACATCAGCTCTCTTCTTCTGCCAGAGCCTATCAAGGGCACTGTCAGCATCACCCTGCAATGTTCAAACAAATCTTTCAGAAATGCTACAGAATATCCAAAAAAATTACCAATATGTAAACATCTCAGTATCAGATCATGGAGACGGCATTGCTTCTAAATCCTTTCTCTTTTTTTAAAAATTAGTTTTCAGCCAGTTCAAGCTTCTAACTGAACACTTGTGATTACAATAGTAATAGGAAGCAAAGCCCATACAATGCAGAGTGCACGGTGTAATAAAACCACATCATTGACAAGAAATAAGATTTGATATAAAGCTTGCAATGAAAAATGGATGATTTTTAGCTATAGCAATGCTTTATAACCAACTCGGTCATTGCATTGCAAATCTATAGCACAGCTTGATGCTAACTTGTTTGTTGAATCGTTGGTACTATTTGAACAGATATGTCCAGATGATAATATAACCTCGGCTTTCTTCCACTGAAAATTGTACTCCAATGCAGTCTTAACTATGGACAAAAGGGCTTCTAGCTAGCTCAAGACAATGATCTCCAGCAAAACCATAAACCTCAGACCACTCACAAAGGAAACCCAAGGTCCTCTCATCAGAATACGAAGATGGTTCCAAAAGTTCATTCCCATACAAATCTGAACCATGAGTTCTCATAAGATTCAAACAGAGTACCATAACAACAAACAACCACCAACCCTTAAATCTTTTTACATGAATCCTTTTCTACTAATTTACACAATATTGGGCAATATCCTCACACAATGATGGGTTGCCTTGGGGCAATGGCCTAGACCACCCTTGGCCCCTTTCTAACTATAACCAGCCGTATAAATGCAATGCATCACTTTTATTGAATGCCTTAGGATTCATATCATAGACATCTAATAAGTTATTCATAGGCTATCAACCACCCAACACAATGCTCCTCTACTAGGATTGGGACCAGTTAGGTCACTATATCCAAAGCCCTTGTGCAGATTTTGATTAACAAAAACATTCTTGGAAAATCCTTCACAATGCTGCAGTTACCAATGACTGGTTGGGGCATCCCTATGAACAAGAAGTTGCACTTTCACCACCCAGGTGTAGCCAAAAAAGAGGCAAGGGTGGGTGATACTGTGATCCCAAAGTGACATTATGATAGCCCCTGGGTACAACATCAAACTTGCAATGGTTCCCACACTATTCTGGACATAGAGCTAGCTGAGGAGACCAGGATTAGGCTGACCACCTTGAACATAAGATTGTTACTTTAAAGGAGTTGAAATAATTATTAGAACAAAATTAACATAATTTTCTTTCAAAGAAACTGAGAGATTAGGGGGGAAATCTAGAGAAATTCTAAAAATTCAAAATTTTAACTTTGCTATCAATAAAAACAGAAGAATAAGGTAACCTAAAAGATAGTGGTGTAAATGTTAAAGGAAAAATTATTAAAATAAATTTTAAATTTTTAGGACAAGAAATAATTAATGTCAATACTGCCTATGCATCTCAAAAAAAATAATAAGAAAAACTTCAAATTAATTTTGGGAATATATGGATAATAGTATACATAATACAAGGAACAATAGGGCAACGAATTTTTCATGAGGCTGAATTTCGATGGCCACATAAGAAAGGATAATAAAGGCTTTGAAAGGATACATGGCATGAATATGGCAACAAAGGAGTAGTTTGTTTCATTCAGTATTCTACATCATAAATGTATATGTACTTTGAGAAAGAACAACAATTAAACAATTAACAACCTTCAAAATGACGGCAATATCATTTTAGTTTAACTTAGGGCAAGTCCCCCCCCCCCCCCCACAGACTTCTAAAGGATACAAATTTAGAGGTTTTTAAAGGTAAAAGTATTATCTTCCATGGATATCATTAGTTTTTAACAAAATATTACAAAATTATCTACACAAAAATCACATTACCTAATGACATATTTTTTTAATTTTAACCAATGTTTTAAAAGGCAAAAGTGTTAAGGAAAGGTGTTTTAACCCTTAACAGGTGAGGCATAAGCCTTAAGGTGTTGGGGCATAAGCCTTTTAAGAATTTGTTTTTAAGATAAAAATATGTAAATAAACTTTGTATATTTTAAAAATAAGGAAAGATTAAGAAAATCACAAATATAATATAACAAAGAAAAATTATATGTACTTTGCAAACTACATGTTGATCATTCAAAAATTGCCAACTTTAATACATGACATAAATCATGACAAGAGATAGGTATACGATTACAAAGTTCAAACTATTTTCATTATCTAAGATACATCTCTCAATTATTTGGAAAGATTGACGTCCAAGATTTCTAGAAATCAACTCATGTTATGACATTCCTTTTATACAAACATGTTAAAATTTTTTGACCAATTCTTACCTGAGAATCACACCCAAAATGCATAAGCCTCAACTAGAAAGGCGCAAAAGGCGTGCCTTGTGTAAAAATGCATAAGCCTAAACATAAAATGCATTAGCCTTTTTGGAATTTGGTATTTTAGATTGAGCCTCAAGGCACTTTAGGCATGCCATTCGTTGAGGCAAGCCTTGATTGAGCCTTTTAAAACACTAACATAACACTTGGAACTTTACAAGAGGGCCAAACTAAAAAAAAAAAAAGTAAAAGGCTAACCTTGCAATTGAGAAATGGAGAAAAGGCTTAAAAAATCAAATATATACAGAAATATTTGATGCTGATGCATTTAAGCATGCATTAAAGATAATGAAAAATGAAAATTTTGTAAAATTGGATGGCATCCCTATATAAGTTGGGAGTTACTTAGAGATAAATAAGCTATATGGTTAAGTAATTTATTTACCAAAATTACAAGGACTAAAAAATGCTAGAAGAATAGAGGAAAATCTAACTAATCAAAACAGAAAGAGGGGAACTCAATTTGTTTCCTTTGGTACTTAATAAATGAGCAGGTCAACTTCTTTGGATGATAAAGAAACTCCCTAAAACAAAATACTTGGGCTAAGGGTACAAAACAAGTTCACAAAATTTCCCACTTGAAACACTAGATTACATTCATGTGCAATACTATTTCAAAACTCTGTTTATTTTTTCATTGCAAAATACAATATGGATAAAAGAGGTATGGTGGCACTTTCCCAAGCGTATAAGAAGTAAATTATTTAAGTTGCGAAATCAAACTGAAGATTCAATAACTGCATCAAACAAAAAAAAAACTCAAATACCTTTCGCTAGCATGAAAACTTTATTATACTTTATTTGATTTTGGAATAGTAATGCAAACATAAGAAGAACACTAGCAATACGGGCAACTAGCATATGTAACTATTAAAATCTCTAGTACAACATAGCTTATATGGAACCCACTTTGACTGACTGAAAAGTAGAATACCCAAGCAGGGTGAGTGGAGGATGATTATTATGATAAACAGAATCCATAGTAATTGCTAATTAGTGATACCAATAGACAAGATACAGCCATAAACAACAAAAAGAATCACTGACTCAAAACAAACAAAGTGGGCAGGAAAAAGAACCTGAGCTCGGACAAAACCACAGAGGGCAAAAGTGCTGAATTGGCCAGTGTACAGCCCATGCTCATCAAGATGCCCAATATTAATCTGAACAGAAGCATGATCCTTGGCTGTTATCAGCCTATTAGTGGCAGAGCTGCAATGACACGAGTGACATAAGTAAAATCCATCATACCCAATTAAATACAATCCTTACAGGAAGCAGTTAATATACCATTTCCTGGGGATGTAAAGATCCATGTTTTGTCCTTCTTCGTTTTGCATCTTGAGTG